>NW_027361738.1:42805000-45205000 GCF_039654945.1 Dendrobates tinctorius | reverse complement strand
CTATCTATAGCTGGTTGTATGGCCGGGTATATTTATTTATCTATCTATAGTTGGTTGTATGGCCGGGTATATTTATTTATCTATCTATAGTTGGTTGTATGGCCGGGTATATTTATTTATCTATCTATAGTTGGTTGTATGGCCGGGTATATTTATTTATCTATCTATAGTTGGTTGTATGGCCGGGTATATTTATTTATCTATCTATAGTTGGTTGTATGGCCGGGTATATTTATTTATCTATCTATAGTTGGTTGTATGGCCGGGTATATTTATTTATCTATCTATAGTTGGTTGTATGGCCGGGTATATTTATTTATCTATCTATAGTTGGTTGTATGGACGGGTATATTTATTTATCTATCTATAGTTGGTTGTATGGCCGGGTATATTTATTTATCTATCTATAGTTGGTTGTATGGCCGGGTATATTTATTTATCTATCTATAGTTGGTTGTATGGCCGGGTATATTTATTTATCTATCTATAGTTGGTTGTATGGCCGGGTATATTTATTTATCTATCTATAGCTGGTTGTATGGACGGGTATATTTATTTATCTATCTATAGTTGGTTGTATGGCTGGGTATATTTATTTATCTATCTATAGTTGGTTGTATGGCCGGGTATATTTATTTATCTATCTATAGTTGGTTGTATGGCCGGGTATATTTATTTATCTATCTATAGTTGGTTGTATGGCCGGGTATATTTATTTATCTATCTATAGTTGGTTGTATGGCCGGGTATATTTATTTATCTATCTATAGTTGGTTGTATGGCCGGGTATATTTATTTATCTATCTATAGCTGGTTGTATGGCCGGGTATATTTATTTATCTATCTATAGTTGGTTGTATGGCCGGGTATATTTATTTATCTATCTATAGCTGGTTGTATGGCCGGGTATATTTATTTATCTATCTATAGTTGGTTGTATGGCCGGGTATATTTATTTATCTATCTATAGTTGGTTGTATGGCCGGGTATATTTATTTATCTATCTATAGTTGGTTGTATGGCCGGGTATATTTATTTATCTATCTATAGTTGGTTGTATGGCCGGGTATATTTATTTATCTATCTATAGTTGGTTGTATGGCCGGGTATATTTATTTATCTATCTATAGTTGGTTGTATGGCCGGGTATATTTATTTATCTATCTATAGTTGGTTGTATGGCCGGGTATATTTATTTATCTATCTATAGCTGGTTGTATGGCCGGGTATATTTATTTATCTATCTATAGTTGGTTGTATGGCTGGGTATATTTATTTATCTATCTATAGCTGGTTGTATGGCCGGGTATATTTATTTATCTATCTATAGTTGGTTGTATGGCCGGGTATATTTATTTATCTATCTATAGTTGGTTGTATGGCCGGGTATATTTATTTATCTATCTATAGTTGGTTGTATGGCCGGGTATATTTATTTATCTATCTATAGTTGGTTGTATGGCCGGGTATATTTATTTATCTATCTATAGTTGGTTGTATGGCCGGGTATATTTATTTATCTATCTATAGCTGGTTGTATGGCCGGGTATATTTATTTATCTATCTATAGTTGGTTGTATGGCTGGGTATATTTATTTATATATCTATAGTTGGTTGTATGGCTGGGTATATTTATTTATCTATCTATAGCTGGTTGTATGGCCGGGTATATTTATTTATCTATCTATAGTTGGTTGTATGGCTGGGTATATTTATTTATCTATCTATAGTTGGTTGTATGGCCGGGTATATTTATTTATCTATCTATAGTTGGTTGTATGGCCGGGTATATTTATTTATCTATCTATAGTTGGTTGTATGGCCGGGTATATTTATTTATCTATCTATAGTTGGTTGTATGGCCGGGTATATTTATTTATCTATCTATAGTTGGTTGTATGGCCGGGTATATTTATTTATCTATCTATAGTTGGTTGTATGGCCGGGTATATTTATTTATCTATCTATAGTTGGTTGTATGGCCGGGTATATTTATTTATCTATCTATAGTTGGTTGTATGGCCGGGTATATTTATTTATCTATCTATAGTTGGTTGTATGGCCGGGTATATTTATTTATCTATCTATAGTTGGTTGTATGGCCGGGTATATTTATTTATCTATCTATAGTTGGTTGTATGGCCGGGTATATTTATTTATCTATCTATAGCTGGTTGTATGGCCGGGTATATTTATTTATCTATCTATAGTTGGTTGTATGGCCGGGTATATTTATTTATCTATCTATAGCTGGTTGTATGGCCGGGTATATTTATTTATCTATCTATAGTTGGTTGTATGGCCGGGTATATTTATTTATCTATCTATAGTTGGTTGTATGGCCGGGTATATTTATTTATCTATCTATAGTTGGTTGTATGGCTGGGTATATTTATTTATCTATCTATAGCTGGTTGTATGGCCGGGTATATTTATTTATCTGTCTATAGTTGGTTGTATGGCTGGGTATATTTATTTATCTATCTATAGTTGGTTGTATGGCCGGGTATATTTATTTATCTATCTATAGCTGGTTGTATGGCCAGGTATATTTATTTATCTATCTATAGTTGGTTGTATGGCCGGGTATATTTATTTATCTATCTATAGTTGGTTGTATGGCCGGGTATATTTATTTATCTATCTATAGTTGGTTGTATGGCCGGGTATATTTATTTATCTATCTATAGCTGGTTATATGGCCGGGTATATTTATTTATCTATCTATAGTTGGTTGTATGGCCGGGTATATTTATTTATCTGTCTATAGTTGGTTGTATCGCCGGGTATATTTATTTATCTGTCTACAGTTGGTTGTATGGCCGGGTATATTTATTTATCTATCTATAGTTGGTTGTATGGCTGGGTATATTTATTTATCTGTCTATAGCTGGTTGTATGGCCGGGTATATTTATTTATCTGTCTATAGTTGGTTGTATGGCCGGGTATATTTATTTATCTGTCTATAGTTGGTTGTATGGCCGGGTATATTTATTTATCTGTCTATAGTTGGTTGTATGGCCGGGTATATTTATTTATCTATCTATAGTTGGTTGTATGGCCTGGCATTTTTTTGGACTATAAGACACACCTAACTAAGATGCTTATTAGTTAGGGTGTATATTGTTTATTAGAGCATAAGCTCCTTGGATCAGGGTGTATATTGTATATTAGAGTGTATGCTCTTAGCATCAGGGTTTGTATTGTTTATTAGACTGTAAGCTCCTTGGATCAGGGTGTATATTAGAGAGTAAGCTACTAGGAGCAGGGTGTATATTGTATATTAGAGTGTAAGCTCCTAGGAGCAGGGTGTATATTGTATTTTAGAGTGTAAGCTCCTAGGAGCAGGGTGTATATTGTATTTTAGAGTGTAAGCTCCTAGGAGCAGGGTGTATATTGTATTTTAGAGTGTAAGCTCCTAGGAGCAGGGTGCATTTATCTTTTCCCTTCTATGTCGACTCTCCTGTGTTTATAATACATGCAGATATACAGCAATATGCAGCAGGACAGATGTGATCCAGGGAAATATCCGATCGCCACAACTGGGGTCAGGAAGGAATTTTTTCCCCCCCTGAGGCAGAACTCTCCGGGGGGTTTCTTCGCCTTCCTCTGGATCTTGTGGTCCAGTGGCTCTCAGCCGGTCCTCAATGCCCACAGCTAGTTCTGTGGTCTGTATAGAGACTGACCTGAGAGTCATTGTGATCATGGTTTAATTTCTGAAAGGGCCAGTAATATTTTTTATTACAGTGTTGCTTATTGCTATTCCAATAAAAAAAATAATAAGAAAGAAAATAAAAAGTGTCATCGGAGTTTTTTTCTTTTCACTTTCTTTTTACACAGTTACTGTGATGGGAGTGATCATTACTACCCTCAGTACTCTACAAGTTGAACCAGGAGTTATGGGGGGCGCTATTTACAGAAGGCAGACCACATATCTCCACCCATTGTGGTATTGTAATGTCATCTCCTCTCCCAAGTTACATTAAAAGTGTTATGGAGGCAGTGCCCTAAAATAGTATATGTCCTACACAAAAAAAATACTCGATAGAAGATTGAAGACGGAGACACAGAGCAGCAGAATACAAGAGACACAAGCAGTGTCGGACTGGGGTGCCAAGGGCCCACTAGTAACCATCTCCAGGGCCCCACTTTTACAGCTACATGCAAATGTGACATTATCCTCAATCACAAATTTATATAACAATGAACTGGGAAGATTGTTACATGAATAAGATGCTGCCTCTGTAAGTACAGAGTGAATAAAGGATATTTTGCCAAGAACTGCTATATATGAGGGTGGTGGCCCACTGATGCACAGTGACCCACCGGAGGATTTATCCTGTTCTCCTCTAGGCCAGTCCAAGCCTGGGTATAATATGTGTAATATATGTAAATGTAATACTTTGTGTTTGTGGCGGAGATCTGTGCAGCTACATACTGCAGGGACAGACATAGTTAAAGCTTAGGACTGGCCCATAGTGGATGGGGACCCCCCCAGTAAAAGAGGACTACTTCCTGATAGTCAGATAGGGAAGTACCGTAACCAAGGTCATGTTGAAATTGCAGTGGGCGGGCACTTATCGTTCAAGGCAGTGGGAGGCCTTACTAGAATCTCTTGCGGACATTCCTGCAACATCCAGCGCCTAGGGTTCGGTACAGATACTGCCAAGAGTGCCTTATCCTCTAGTATACAGAGGAAGCGGATGTGAAACTGTGTGAAGAGAAGGTAACGGATGCCCGGTGCACTGAGGAACTGGACAGGAAATCCCTGGAAAACCAGTTAACATGAGGATAGTCCAGGAGGAACGGAGAGCGATGCTGGAGACATACTGTACTAAAGAAACAAAGAATATGAAGTGTTGTGCCAGAAACTGCATGTTACAGTCTGATGAACATAAACTGCCCAATAAATGTTTGCTTGTTACAATGAACTGTGTGTTCTCCGAGTTATGTGTGTCGTCTCCTGAGAAGGGAGATCTGGGGAAAGCGGAGGTCTGCAGTCTACAGGTGAATGTGATGCACCCCACACATGCCAGTAAGTTGGGACTGTGACCAGGGCCGGTTTTAGACAAAGTGTGGCCTTGGGCAAAAGTTTAAAGTGGGGCCCTAAATGCTCACATATTGCACCATCACACAGGCACATTTCTATTGTATTTACATGCGCAGAGTTCAGGCCGTTAAATGAGCGTGATCAACAATATTGAAGTCGTTCAACGCTTGTTTCCTGGCCTCTTTACTCAGGCTGGGGAAGAATGATGGGGGCAGATGCAGAAATCTACAAGTCATTAACCCTCATCCACTTTCAGACTCCCTACACTCATCGCTGTCCCTACTCTCTTTTTCATGTGCTGATCTGGCTGTACATCACTACAATGACATGACACTCTCAGAACCACCCTGGACCAAGTAGCACCCCTCACCCTCAGAACCTCCAAACACAGAGTATAACAGCCCTGGCTCACATTGCAATCTCGTTTTCTTCAGCGATGCTCTAGAAGTACCGCACTCCTATGGAAGAAAACTCGATCACCAGACAACTTTATCCACTACAAATTCATGTTACGGACCTATAACGCTGCTCTTCCCCTCGCCAAACAGACTTCACCAACCTCATCTCCTCACTGTCTAACAACCCCCAAAAAATTGACACCTTTCACTCCCTCCTCAGTCCAAAAACACAGGCCCCTATCACAGACATCTGTGCTGATGAACTGACCTCCCACTTTATAGAGAAAATAGAGAATATCTGTCAGGAAATCAGCTCCCAGCAATCAAGTGCCACAACTCAAATCCCTCCCCACATTTGATCCCATCACAGAAGAAGTCTCCAGGCTCCTCTCTTCTTCTTGTCTGACATATCCTCCAGTCTCTCTCTCCTGTCGTCACTACCCATCTAACTATAATCTTCATTTTCTCCCTCTCTTCTAGTATTTTCCCCTCCTCCTTCAAACACTATCATTACTCCATTATTAGAAAAACCCTCTCTCAACCCATCCTGCACAAATAACTGCAGACCAGTCTCCAACCTCCCATTCATCTCGAAACTCTTGGAGCGCCTGGTCCACTCGTGCCTTACCCGTTACCTTTCCACTCACTCACTCCTAGATCCATCACAGTCCGGCTTCCGCCCCCTACATTCTAAAGAAACTGCACTCAAAGTGACTAACGACCTTCTGATAGCAAAACGTAACAGTGACCACTCTCTGCTCATTCTTCTTGACTTCTCTGCAGCTTTCAACACTGTTGACCACCATCTCCCACTCTCTATGCTCCAGTCAAAAGGCATAGAGGACACTGCTCTCTCCTGGTTCTCCTCCTATCTGTCTGACTGCTCCTTCAGTTTTTCGGTCGCTGGCTCCATTTCCTTTCCTCTTCCTCTAACTGTTGGGGTCTCTCAGGGCTCAATTCTTGGCCAACTTCTCTTCTCTCTCTACACAGCCCCAGTTGGACAGACCATCAGCAGATTTGGCTTTCAGTACCATCTTTATGCTGATGACACTCAACTATACACATCATTCCCCGACCTTACGCCCCCCGGCCATACTACTGAACACCAGTGACTGTCTGCCCGCAGTCTCCAACATCATGTCAGGTCTCTATCTGAAACTCAACCTTTCCAAAACTGAACTTCTTCTGCTTCCGCCATCCACTAACCTCCCCTAAATCTGACATCTCCCTCTCTGTGGGTGGCACCACAATAACGCCCCAGCAGCAGACAGCACTGTCTGGGTGTTACGTTTGACACCAATCTTTTCTTCACCTCCCATATACAATCTCTTGCCGCTTACACTTAAAGAACATCTCTAGAATCCACCCTTTTCTCACCATTGAAACAACGAAGACCCTCACTGTCGCCTTGATCCACTCCCGCCTGGACTACTGTAATGCTCTATTAACTGACCTCCCCCTCACTCGACTTTCCCCTCACCAGTCCATCCTTAATGCAGCAGCCAGGGTCATACATCTGTTAAATCAGTATTCAGACGCGTCCACTCTTTGCTAGTCATTGCACTGACTGCCCATTCGTTATAGGATCCAATTCAAACTGCTTGTTCTCACACACAGTGAGACACCCCGCTACATCTCCTCCCTAATTTCTGTTTATCGGCCTACCCACTCATTACACTCTGCAAGTGACTTTCGACTAACCTCTGCACTAATCTGCACCTCCCACTCCCAGCTCCAAGACTTCTCCCGGGTCGCATCAATCCTATGGAATGCTCTACACCAGGTACTTTGGACTATCCACAACTTACACAGATTTAGGCACTACCTAAAAACACTTCTGTTTAGGGCAGCCTATCACATTCCCTAATCGAAGTGAGTGTGTGTGCACCAAAAAAACTGTCTGGTGACTAGCTCATGCAGTCTTTATCTATCTCCCACTCTGTCAAGATGGCTGGACCATCAATGTAAATCACCCCTGTACCTTGTCTTCCCCCACCTCATTGTAGAGTGTAAGCTCTCACGAGCATGGTTGTCTTATTTTGCTTTAATTATTGTATTATTTTTAATGTTGAAACTTATGACTTCTGTATGAACTGTTAAATTGTTAAGCATTGCGGAATATGTTGGCGCTATACAAATAAAGACTATTATTATGTATTTACATAGTCCTTGATACAGTATAATGCAGGTTCTATAAAGTACACAGTTTAATCCACTGACCTTGGCTCTTGATAGAGTATAATGCAGCCCCCCTCAGAGTATAATGCAGCCACCTTCATAGAGAATAATGCAGCCCCCATAGAGTACAATGCAGCCCCCCTCATAGAGTATAATGCAGCCCCATACACAGTATAATGTATCCCCCCATCATAGTGCATAATGTAGCTCCCTCATAGAGGATAATGTAGCCCCTTCAGAGTATAATGCAGCCCCCCACACAGTATAATTCAGCTCCCACTCACACAGTATAGTGCAGCCCCCCATGCACAGTATGCAGTGGGTATGTTAAGTATTCAGACCCCTTTATATTTTTCACTCTTTGTTTCCTTGCAGCCATTTGGTAAATTCAAAAAAAGTTCATTTTGTTCTCAGTAATGTACACTCTGCACCCCATCTTGACTGAATAAAAACAGAAATGTAGAAATTTTTGCAAATTTATAAAAAAAATAAAAACTGAAATATCACATGGTCATAAGTATTCACACCAGTGGCGTAGCTAGGGGTTCAGCTAAGGAGGGGTCAAACATCTGAGTGGGAACCTAACAGGAGGACATATCATTCGTGCAACCTGCGTGGCCGCACATGGGTGCAAGAAGTAATGGGGCCCATTTCTGCCTCCAAAAAGGTGCAATTTTGCAATTTTAGGAGCTCTTGGGCTGCAAAGGGATCATATATTGGTCTTGCACAGGGGCCCTTTCTGTCTGTGTCTGCCTGTGGCCCCTAACCAGGTAATCCTGACTAACTAAGGTGGTATAGGGGAACCTCAGGAAATGTCTGCCCTGTTATTGAAAATAAAAGTCTATACACAGACCAGCACTGATATTACCACATTATGATGACATATAGTGGTAGATACCAGCCCTGCAGGACATATAGTGATTACTGCACAGTTATAGATGGTGACTTACAGATGACATTCTTTCTGGTGCCAGGAGACCCGCTCCTGTAAACTGGGAAAACAGTTTTAGTAGGCCATCCTCCACGTCTCTTCTGACACCACCACTAGATCACCAGGGTAATCATGGTCCGTGATGCAACAGCCACTAAACTTTTTTGCAAGATTGTTTATGATGGCCGTAAAAAAAATATTTACACAGTAGGTTGATGTGTACCCCCAGGGGGAAATGTTTGTCAGCCCATACACTTGGTGCATGGGAACTACAAGTATACGAGACCCGCTCCTGTAAACTTGGAAAACATTTTGCAGAGACAATCCTCCACATTTCTTCCTTGGAGGATTGGAGTGTGTGCAAATTTTGGGTAGACCTTGTACTCACTTCATGGGCAAACTTTCGGTGACTTAAAAAAATTAGAATAACGGGAACTTTGGTTTCATGTGGCCATCCCGTACGTGGCTTCAAAGACTTGTTGGGGTGCGTGTAACTTTGGTGCAGGGCAGGCCTTGCATTCAATGCATAAGCAAAACAGCATGGGAGTTCCAAATGAATACTGGGAACTATGGATGCATGTGGTCATCCATGACATCTCTTCAATGGGTTGTTGAGGTGCGTCAAAATTTTGGGCAGCCCTGCCACTCACTGTATACGCAATAAAAGTATAAGAGACCCAATGTTTAATAATGCGAACAACAAAGCATAGCCGGCCGATGGCTCTCTAAGAATAATGAGGGCCGACTGCTGGCCCTCTAAAAATAGACTTTGTGACTTTCAGGAGTCCCTCCTTCATAAATGAACCAGGAGTGTCTAATGTGTCACACGCCAAATGGCCAAAGAAGGTTGTAAACTGTTAAAATGACATTTCGCAGTGAATGTATGTGTCTTGGTTGAAAGTAATGCTAAAGTTGAAAAACGCATCAAAAACTCTACGTGTGAACATAGCCCAAGTGGTTGAGGAAAATTTTTGTTTTGGGTTAATTATTTTGCCTTATATAAAAGTCACTACCCTGGAAAGGATGTTCCTTAACATATTTCCCCGGAGAATCCATTTTGGTTTTGTTTTTGTATGTTTTCTGGTGCCCCTGTAAAAATAGCATAAGACTGACATTGTTCACAGCTGTGACCTGGGAGTCAGAAATGCTTCCAGGGGCATTCCCCATGATGTTCCCATGTCATTTGAGCACTGTTTTCATCATTTTCAGACGTTTTTGGACTTTAGGGCTCATACCCATATGTGAGAGAAAAAAAAAATAGCAGTCCAATTTCCGGACAGAAAAAACGGATGAGTGCCATGCGATTGTTATGCGAGTGTTATGTGAATGTAATGAGATTTCCATGCAATTTTTACACAGTACATCCGTATGACATGCGTACGCAATCCGTATGCAATGTGATTTTTACATGAGCTTTTAAATACTGCAGTTCTCTGTATGTAAAAGCTCATGTTAAAGTCGCATTGTAATGCACAACTGTAGAAGCAAGAAGTCCCAACTCACCCGTGATTGCATTGCACTGTCTTCAGGAACACGGACCCGCTGTGTCCAAGCGTAAACCATCCAGAGAAAAGAGAAATGTCCAGCTCGACTGATTCTGTGAAGATCAAATTTTATTCACACGAATTATTACATAGAGGATAAAATCTTCAGTACAATAAATGACAGAAATTGATATCAACGCGTTTCTGGAGACTAAGCTCCCTTAATCATGATATCCGGTACAAAAATGTGCTCCACTTTTATACTCAAATCCGGTGAGCACACCCGTAGAATGAATAATTAAAGTAATTAAGATAGAGTGTGGGCACAGAACACATTTCAATAGACAAATACAAGAACAATAGAATCACAAAACGAAGGTTACAAAGAATTTTTATACACACCACTAAAACATTAAAAAAATCATGAATATAATAAAAAGCTATAACAGCTGGAAACAGTTACTATCATATAATGAGAATGGGTGGTCATGAGAACTCAAAAGAATAATTTTCATTTAGTTGACGCAGACAGTTATATGAACATGAGAAAAGCAGAAGACCCAAAAAAACACATATGGTGTAGAATTGTGATTAAAGGCCCCTTTACATTTAGCGATGTACCAGCACTCCTGACCACGATATGACCCGGTCAGGATCGCTGGTGCATCGCTAAATGGTCGCTAGTGAGCTGCCAAACAGGCAGATCTCACTAGCGATGCAGCAGCGGTTGGTGGTCGTACTCACCTTTCAGACGCAGCGAGGTGACCGTCTTCTGCCTGTGTCCATGGCTCGCTCGTCGGCGCCAGCAGGAAGCCGCCAACGAGAAATGGACCAGGCCGATCTCGCGCGATCAGCGATAGCCAGCGGGGGAGCCGGTCGGAGGTAAGTATCACATGTAGCGATATCGCTAGCAATATCGTTACCGTGTCACAAAATCGGTAACGCTTTAGCGATATCGCTAGTGATATCACTATGTGTAAAGCCCCCTTTAATTACAAGGGCTGCATGTTGCTGACAAATTTTATGTAGATTTTCTGAAGTGCGGGCAGTTAAATTTATTACAGAGTTTTTTTTAAAAATATGAAAGACACAACCTATGTTGAAAAAACTGGCTATTAAATTAGCGGAAAATTGTAAAATGATTTCCTATGATACTAATATGTGCACATAGAGACCAAAGAGGATCTCCATGTAATTATCACAAACAATTTAATGAGCATAAGAGGCCAAAAACATATACAGACTATAGTGTTTAATTATAATGAAATTCAGTAGACTATATATCGCTGACAATTAGACTGCATCGAATTAATGCCAGGTAATTAATAAAGTTATTCATGATTACTCTGAATATATTCATACAAATAAAAAGTTCAGCAATGTTTTCTATAGATTCTTCACAAATGTGAGAAGACGCAGCATAAGAGCCCAAGACACATACCAACTATGACGTATTATTGTGATTGAATTACATGGGCTACATATCGCTTATTGTCAGAGTATGTGGAGTTTCTGCAAAGTAATTGGTGAAATTGTTCAAAATTCCCCCAAATAAATTTATGTAAATGAGTATTCTCAACTATCTTGTCTATACATTTTTCCAAATATATCATATATTGGTGAGGCGCTGTATTGTCAAAATGAAAAATCGCACAAAAAATGTAATGGACATGACAGCCCAAAAAAACGCATGCAGGCTGTAATGTTTAATTATGACAAGATAGAGTGGGCTGTATGTCGCTGGCAATACAGGTGCACAAAATCTATGCCGGACAATCAATAAAGTTGCCCTAGACATATTTATTTGGATAAACTTTTCCACAAAGTTTTCTATAGATTTTTCACAGATATAATAAAGCATAACATAAAAGCCCAAGACACATACAAGCTGTAGCAAGTGACAGAGAGTGAATTACATGAGCTATATGTCACTAACTATCAAAATATGCAGAATTTCTACAAGATAATTAATGAAGTAGTTCAAAATTGCCCCAAATGAATTCGTTTGAATGAATTTTTGGCACCAATCTTATTTATAGATTTTTAGAAATAAGACGAGCGCTGCTTATCAAGTTAGAAAATTGCACATAATGCTTGGCAGTTATTGTCTTGCAGAGGAAGGAGGAGAAAAGAACCAAATGATGTGCTGCATTCAAAATTTCAAACAGATGGATTAATAGTTTAATTTAAGGGTATGTGCACACGCTGCGAATTGCAGTGCGGATTTGGCCCCGCGGATTTTGTAAAATCTGCAGGTAAATCTGCAGGTCAAAAGACCTGCGGTTTTACCTGCGGATTGTTCTGCGGTTTTTCATCTCCACAATGGAGGAGATGGCAAACCGCAGCGGAATCTGCAGAAAGAATTGACATGTCAATTCTTTCTGCGGTTTCAAAACCGCTGAAAAACCGAGCGGAAAAATCCGCACCGTCTCCACTGTGGTTTTTATTCCCATAGGGAATAATGGTACTGTACACCGCAGCAAAAACTGCTGCGGACCCGCAGAGGCCAAAACCGCTGCGGAACCGCAGCAGAATCCGCAGCGTGTGCACACACCCTAATAGAACAGCATCATGTCTTTTCTTTTATTCAATCCCAGAGGTACCCTGGTGTTCAATTTGAACATCCACCATGCCTCCCTACGTCTTAGAGTGGTTTCAGTGTCACCTCCTCTATTAGATTTAAAGATTTTTTCTATGGCATAAACTTTTAGAGATTCTAGATTGCCACAATGGCAATCTATAAAATGTTTGGAAGTTTGCGATATGTTTCTATCAGAACTCACATTTTCATATCATGGATGTGCTCTCGAATCCTAATTTTAAGTTGGCATTTAGTACTGCCAACATATTTGAGACAACAGGGAACACATTCCATGATATAGACCACATTAGAGGTGTTACAGTTCATGAAAGTTCTGATTGGAAACACATTTTGCCCACTGGAATCCATAAAGTTAGAACATTTCAAGGAAAATTTGCATGTTTTACAGATTTTAGTTCCACGCTTGAAAAAGAAGTAAATTTGTAGGATTAATTCTAGAGGGTTTCAGGCAGCTTGGTGAGAGTGTTTGACCTAATGAAGGCGCTCGCCTAGAAACTATCCTGCATCCTTCATTTAGGATTTTTTCAATATCAGGGTCTTCTCTCAGAATGCACAAATTGTTTAAAACAATTCTCCTAATTAAGGAAAACTAGTTCCTATACTGAAGAACCAGTGTAACAGAACCAGCACTACAGTATTGTTACCCGCTTTTTGTGTTGTATTGAAGTGTGATCTCCCCTCTACTATTTTCTCTGCTCGGTTCAAGCTCCATTTCGTGTAACCCCTTTTGCTTAATCTTTCTTTAATTTGGTTTACTTCCATTTTAAAATCTGCTTGCAAACACAGTTGCGTTTTGCCCTGATCATTTCACCCACAGGGATACTTCTTATGGTGTGCTTTGGGTGATGACTATTAGCGTGCAAGATGGTGTTGCCTGCAATAGTTTTTCTGTGTGTGGAGGTAACAACTATTTCTTCAGGTATACCCTTTTGGGTTAAATCATGAAAATTTATATTAGTCAAATTTTGACAAACAGTAAATTTGAGATTGAAAGGATTACAATTAAAGTAAGAAATTAGATTTTGTGCAGCAGACACGTCAGATCCCCATATTATGATGACATCGTCTATATATCAGGCATACCACAAAATGTGGTCAGTCAAAGGGTTCTCAACATACAATTCCTCCCAACAGCTCATTACGAGATTGGCGAGAGAAGGGGAGTATTTAGCCCCTATAGACATGCCATTAATTTGCCTTTAGAAAACATTGTTGAAACAAAAATAGTTATTGGAAATAAGGAGGGAAACTACTTCACAAATGAAATTTTGGAAATCTAATAGGAAATTGCTATATTAATGTAAATGGAATTTCAATGCATGTGGAGCTACAGCATGGGGAATAGACGAGTAAAGAGAGACTACATCTGAAGTAATCCCAGAAAACTCCAATTTCCAAACAAAATTCTGCAAAACATTCAGCACATCTGAACTGTCTTTGAGGTAGCCCGGGATTCTCTGAACGAGAGGCTGGAGGAACAAGTCAAGCCATTCACCAAGCCTCTCACTCAGAGAGCCAATACCCGAGACTATGGGTCTCACAGAGGGGGATTAATACCCTTATGCATTTTAGGTAAAGCATACAGAATAGGGACTAAAGAGTTTTGTATCTTTAAATCTTCCATTTCCTTCTTACTAAAAAAAACCCAAATAAAAGCCTTCATCGATGATTTTGAAGGTACGTTCCTTCATAACCTCTGTAGGAATATCCAATAAATGTTCATAAATAACGCTGTCCTGTAGCATAATTTCAACCCAGTCAGTATAATCTTCCTTATCCATTACAACTACAGATTTTTAATGACAAGGGTTTCATCATTTTTCAGCTGTTCAAAGGCAGTTACTGTTCAAAGGCAGGTACTGGATTGGCCCAGCAAAATCCACTTCACATTCTTCATTTTGTTCCCACATTCTATTTTTTTATGCATTGACAGCAAGGCCTGCTCTGCTACCAAGTCACATGCACCCAAATAAGCTTTTGAACCCAGGTACTGGATGGGCCCAGGAAAATCCACTTCATATTATTCATTTTGTACTCCCATTCTGTTTTCTTATGCACTGACTGCAAGGCCTGCCCTGCTACCAAGTCATATGCACCCCAATAAGCCTTTGAACCCACATACTGGATGGGCCCAGTAAAATCCACATGACATTATTCATTTTGTTCCCCCATTCTATTTTTTTATGCATTGACTGCAAGTCCTGCTCTGCTACCAAGTTACATGCACCCCAATAAGCTTTTGAACCTAGGTACTGGATTGGCCCAGGAAAATCCACTTCATATTATTCATTTTGTACTCCCATTCTGTTTTCTTATGCACTGACTGCAAGGCCTGCCCTGCTGCCAAGTCATCTGCACCCCAATATGCCTTTGAACCCACATACTGGATGGGCCCAGTAAAATCCACATCACATTATTAATTTTGTTCCCCGATTCTGTTTTCTTATGCACTGACTGCAAGGCCTGCCCTGCTACCAAGTCACATGCACCCCAATAAGCCTTTGAACTCACATACTGGATGGGCCCAGTAAAATCCACTTCACATTATTCATTTTGTACTCCAATACTCTTTTATTATGCATTGACAGCAAGGCCTGCCCTGCTGCCAAGTCATCTGCACCCCAATCTGCCTTTGAACCCAGGTACTGGATGCACACAGGAAAATCCACTTCACATTGTTCATTTTGTACTCCCATTCTGTTTTCTTAGGCATTGACTGCAAGGCCTGCCCCCTGCCCTGCTACCAAGTCATATGCAACCCAATAACCCCAATCCCCCCTTGGAAGAAACATGGAGGAGGGCCTGTTAACAAAAAATATCCCAATTAAAAGAAACAGGTCTCCTAGACTTGTAATGCCTATACCCTAAGTGTGTTGGCTGGCACACCTCAACCTTTACCAAAACAAGTATTTAAAGCCCAGTAAAAACACCAACCCTTGTTAGGATTTTGACAATAGCTGTAGCAGCACGGAACATGTTAACGCTGGTGATCTAGTAGCGGCGGAAGATAAGACGTGGAGGAAGGCCTGATTAAAAACTATGCCCAATTTAAAGGAGCGGGTCTCCTTGACTTTTAATGCCCAGGCTAAGTGTGTTGGCTGGCAAACATTTTCCCCTGTGGGGTAGATATCAACATAGTGTGTACCTTTTTTAGGGGGTCATCATAAATACCTTGCAAAACTGTAATGTGGTTTCCTGCACAGTTGCTGCTGGAAAGGTGCATGTTTTTAGTAACAATATGGCAGACGAATCATTGGATAAAGTGATCTGGAAAAGGGGCATGGTGATGACAGGAATGGGAAAGTATGTGATTAATAACAGCAGTGGCTATGGGATGTATGAGATCCAGGATACAGCCAACAATGATTCATCGTTTTGCCACCATCAATTACCAGAATCGGTTTCATGCCTGTTTGAAGATCAGTGTAACAGATGCGCATTTGAGACTCGACCTAAGAAATGCCCATCCAAAATATGTTGCCAAAGATGCACATATCTGTATACAGCGTCGGACTAGGGTGTCTGGGGCCCACCAGGGGAATGGTCTCTAGGGGTCCACCCTACAGCTATATGCAAATATCTGTCAGTCGTTATCCCCATTATAGTGGAGCATCGGCTGTAAAATACAGGCGACTCCTGTACAACTACTGTGCGCCACCACAAATGGGATGTATAATTACAGTAGTTTACATTAATGGGGTTCTTTGGTTAGATCAAGTTATCACCGATCCATGGGCTCCACAGGATAGTTGATCGCTTAGGTCCGACAATTAGAAACTGCACCGATCGGAAGAATGAAAAAGTTTTATCGTTGATAGGACACTTATCCTCATTTTAAAATGCAGCGGCAGGTGGGATATCTGACCGAAGCTCCATTCATTCTCTTTGGAGCGTCTACAAAAAAAACAAGTGGAGCCACTGAGGGAAAGAATAATAATAATAATAATAATAATAAATTTTATTTTTATAGCGCCGACATATTCCGCAGCACTTTACATTTCAGAGGGGATTTGTACAGACAATAGACATTACAGCATAACAATAATCACATACAGTAGATTATAACAAATAACAAGAGGAGTGAGGGCCCTGCTCACAAGCTTACAGTCTATGAGGAAAGAGGGAGACACGAAAGGTGGGTGGTAACAGTTGCTCTGATTGTATGGACCAGCCATAATGTTAAGTGTGTAACAGTACAGACACAGAGGGCTAATGGATGCATAAAGCATGTGGGAACATGATGCTGGGAACCTGGTTATGGTAAAACTTTTGGCTCTGCCACACAGGGATAGGTTAGGTTAATGTGTTGAGGCGATAGGCCAGTCTGAATAAATGCGTTTTCAGGACACGCTTAAAATTGTGGGGATTGGGGACTAATCGTATTGACCTGGGAAGTGCATTCCAAAGAATTGGCGCCGCACGTGTAAAGTCTTGGAGACGGGAGTGGGAGGTTCTGACTATTGAGGATACTAACCTCAGGTCATCAGCAGAACGGAGGGCGCAGGTAGGGTGGTATACTGAAACAAGGGAGGAGATGTAGGGTGGTGCTGAGCCATTGAGGGCTTTGTGGGTGAGGGTAATAAGTTTATACTGAATTCTGGAGTGGATGGGTAGCCAGTGTAATGACTGGCACAAGGTAGATGCATCGGTGTAACGATTGGCGAGGAATATGATCCTGGCTGCAGCATTCAAGACAGATTGGAGAGGGGAGAGTTTGGTAAGAGGGAGACCGATTAGAAGAGAGTTACAATAGTCGAGACGAGAATGAATAAGAGAAACAGTAAGAGTTTTTGCAGAGTCAAAAGTAAGAAAAGGTCGAATTCTAGAAATGTTTTTGAGGTGCAGATGACAAGAGCGAGCCAGTGATCGAATGTGGGGGGCAAAGGAAAGCTCGGAATCAAGTATGACCCCAAGACAGCAGGCATGTTGCTGGGGAGTAATAGTGGAACCACACACAGAAATAGCAATGTCGGGTATAGGTACATTAGTAGCAGGAGGAAACACCAGGAGTTCAGTCTTTGACAGGTTCAGTTTCAGATATAGTGAGGACATGATATTAGACACAGCGTTTAGACAATCGCCAGTGTTTTCTAGAAAGGCTGGCGTGATGTCAGGAGAAGAAGCGTATAATTGGGTGTCATCAGCATAGAGATGGTACTGGAAACCAAATCTACTGATTGTTTGACCAATAGGGGCAGTGTACAAGGAGAAGAGGAGGGGGCCTAGAACCGATCCTTGAGGAACCCCAACAGTAAGGGGAAGGTGAGAGGAGTAGGAACCGGCAAAAGAAACGGTAAAGGAGCGGTCGGAGAGATAGGAGGAGAACCAGGAGAGAACGGTGTCCTTGAGGCCAATGGAATGGAGCATAGTGAGGAGGAGCTGATGATCCACAGTGTCGAATGCTGCAGAGAGATCCAAGAGAATTAGCATGGAGTAATGACCATTTGATTTAGCTGTTAGCAGATCATTAGAGACTTTAGTGAGGGCAGTTTCAGTGGAGTGTAAAGAGCGGAAACCGGATTGGAGAGGGTCGAGAACAGAGTTTTCTGAGAGATAGCGGATAAGACGGGAATGGACCAGGCGTTCCAGGAGTTTAGAGATGAAGGGAAGATTAGAGACAGGTCTATAGTTAGCGGCACAGTTTTGGTCGAGGGATGGTTTTTTAAGTAGTGGATGTATGATGGCATGCTTAAATGAGGAGGGAAAAATACCAGAAGAGAGAGAGAGGTTAAATATTTTAGTTAGGTGAGGGGTGACAGCAGGGGAAAGGGACTGGAGGAGATGTGACGGAAATGGGTCACTGGTGCAAGTAGTTGGGCGAGAAGATGCAAGGAGCCTGCTTACTTCTTCTTCTGTGACTGGTTCAAAATCAGAGAGTGAGTTAGATGCAGTGGGGGAGGGAGGACAGTGCATGGTATGAGGGGATTTGGAGATAATTTCCTGTTGGATCTGGTCAATTTTTTCTTTGAAGTAATTGGCCAGATCGTCAGCTCGGAGCTCCGTGGTTGGGGCCTGTACTCTTGGATTGAGTAGAGAATGAAAAGTGTCAAAGAGACGTTTCGGGTTATTGGACAGTGAGGTGATGAGGGTGTTGAAATAGGTTTGTTTGGAGAGGTGAAGGGCAGTGTTGTATGTTCTAAGCATAAACTTAAAATGGATGAAATCTTCGTGTAGATTGGATTTTCTCCACAGATGTTCGGCGCACCTGGAGCACCGCTGCAGGAAACGTGTTTGCACCGTGTGCCAGGGTTGTCGCCGTCTGTGTTGTGGTGTTCTATTTATAGGGGGCGCAAATTCATCCAGGGCACTTTGAAGTGTTTCATTGTAATGCTTCGATGCAGAATCAGGACATGAGAGGGAGGAGATAGGGGCCAATGAAGACTGCAAGTTCTTCAGAAGTTTCTGGGTGTTAATGGCCTGTATGTTTCTATAAGTCTGGACAGTGGGGGTGACCTGAGCAGCCTGGCAGTTCTGTATAGAGAATGAAAGAAGATTGTGGTCAGAGAGCGGGAAAGGGGAGTTTGCAAAATCATCCACTGCACAAAGCCGAGAGAAGACCAAGTCGAGGGAGTTTCCGTCTTCATGCGTTGGAGAATTAGTAAGCTGCGAAAGGCCAAATGAGGAGGTTAGAGATAAAAGGTGAGTAGCAGATGGGGAAAGGGGAAGAGCAATGGGGATGTTGAAATCTCCCATGATGAGGGTAGGGATGTCACAGGAGAGAAAATGTGGAAGCCAAGTGGCAAAATGATCCAGGAACTGATGGGAGGGGCCGGGAGGACGATACACCACCGCCACTTGCATGGAGAAGGGGGTGTAGAGTCTGACGGCATGGACCTCAAAAGAAGGGAAGACAAGTGAGGGTATTTGAGGGATAACCTGAAAGGTACATTTTGGTGATAGGAGCAGACCAACGCCTCCACCAGCTCTATTGTCTGATCTTGGGGTATGAGAGAAGTGTAGCCCCCCGTATGAAAGAGCAGCAGCAGCGGTAGTATCTGACTGCTGGATCCAGGTTTCAGTAAGAGCCAGGAGGTTAAGAGAATTAGAAAGGAAGAAGTCATGAATGAAGGAGAGTTTGTTACACACTGAGCGAGAATTCCAAAGTGCACAATTAAGAGAGACAGATGGCATGCAGGGAATATTAATAAGATTAGAGGGGTTTCTGAGTGTAGCAGTGGAGGGGTTTGACTTTCTATAACATGGGGGACCAGGGTTGGGAGCAATGTCTCCTGCGACTAGGAGAAGGAGGATAGAAAGAGTGAGCAGATGGTTAAGTGATTTGTGAGAGCGTCTCTGGTGTTGAATGGTGGGACTGCCTGGATCTGTGCAATTTAACAATGTGAAAAGAGCGTGAGTGCTATACATAGGAGAGGAAAGAAGCGAGGGGCCAATATGGATGGAGTGTGGAGAGTTAATGCCAGGGCGGTGGATGTGTGTGAATGCAGCGGCCAGGATATAAATTACACAAATGCATATGGTATATATTTCTTGTACTCCAAATGTACGGGGAGTAGATGTATATAAATGTCTTACCTGTCTCCTGCCCTGTCTAACTGCCATGTTATAACTGCCAGGAGTACTTTGATACATGTACTTCGATTACATGTGCATAAATGCCACCCCTGCATAAATGCTCCCCCTAGCTATGTCTGAATATATAGGAGGTTAAGGCTAAGGTTTTTGTTTTTTTTTGGCTCTCTCTTCTCGTTAATCAATCACACTAAATTGAGACACCAGGACCCAATAAAATGTTGTGGTCAAATAAACACATGTCCAGCACTACATGGATCATAAAGCACTTTGAAAAGTTTCTTGACCTCACAACATAAGGGGACAAGCAGAGTAAGTTGAAAAAAACTATATACCAGATATAAGTTTGCAGAGTTGAAAACACATAGATAGCATTCAGGATTAACTGCTTGCTGACATTGAATGGAGACACAGGAGTGGATTCAGAGCAGAGATTGGAAAAGCTGGTTACCAGATATAAGTTTGCAGAGTTGAAAACACATACAGTAGATAGCATTCAGGATTAACTGCTTGCTGACATTGAATGGAGACACAGGAGTGGATTCAGAGCAGAGATTGGAAAAGCTGGTTACCAGATATAAGTTTGCAGAGTTGAAAACACATAGATAGCATTCAGGATTAACTGCTTGCTGACATTGAATGGAGACACAGGAGTGGATTCAGAGCAGAGATTGGAAAAGCTGGTTACCAGATATAAGTTTGCAGAGTTGAAAACACATAGATAGCATTCAGGAATGGATTAGTGGTCTAGTCGGACATGCCACTCCAGTCTAATGGGGATAAAAAGTTCCACATTTTGCTGAATGGGTCCAAGTAGTCAGACCCCCACCAATCAATACGTTATCATTTATTCTGTGGAGAGATGATTACGTTTTTCCACAGGAAACCCCCTGTAAGTGCATCTCTGCTGCTGTGTACACAGTATTTAACCTCTAGTTGAAATAAAGAATCTTCTCCTAAATAATATCAGAGAGAACAAATGACCGCCATACACATCACAATCCACTATACCAAGACCAATACCACCACATACAGGAAGAAATATCAAAACACCATGATCAGACCACATGTAGACCGAATAATACTACATACAAGGGACAAATACCGCCACACCATGACCAGACCACATATTACCACCACATAGTGACCGAATAATATGACATATTACCAGCATATAGGGACCAAATAATACCACATACAAGGAGAAATACTGCCACACTGTGACCAGACCACAAATTACCACCACATAGTGACTGAATACTACAATACTGATTATGAATACAAACCACAATACTAACAACATTTATTACCACCAGTGACATTATACACAGTACCTCTGTATAAAGTGTCAGCGTACAGGAAATACAGTGATCACCAGTGACATTATACACAGGAGCTCTGTATATAGTGTCAGTGTACAGGTAATTCAGTAATCACTGCTGACATTATACACAGGAACTCTCTATATAGCATATAGTGTACAGGTAATACAGTGATCATCAGTGACATTATACACAGGAGCTCTGTTTATAGTGTCAGTGTACAGGTAATACAGTAATCACTGGTGACATTATACACAGGAACTCTATACATAGTGTCAGTGTACAGGTAATACAGGGATCACCAGTGACATTATGCACAGGACCTCTGTGTATAGCATATAGTGTGCAGGTAATACAGTGATCACCAGTAACATTATACAAAGGAGCTCTGTACACAGTATATAGTGTATAGTGTGTGTGTGCATGTAATACACTGACTCACCAGTGACGTCTGTAGTTGAAGTCCTTCATCTTTGCTTTTCTTCAACCAGCACAGACCGCCATCACCTCTTCCAGCCAGGACTCGTCTCTGCAAAAAATAGCACAGTCATCAATAGCTGATCGCTTCCAGAGCATTTTCCTTACTTTTTCCCTGACTTCTACACTATGTCAGATGAAGAAGAAAAGCAGCGTAGTACTGCCCTGCACAGTAACAAGATCCCCTTTTGTTCCCTCCATGGAAAACCATTTCCTAAAAGGTAAATTATATTACAGTAGTAATAATGTCCCTAATTGGACCCTAAAGAAATTATGTTCCCCACTTGTCACCATAAACTAATATAGCATGTTCCTCATTTTAGCCCCCAAACAGTATTAAAGTCCCTCATTCTGGCCCCCTTTATTTAATAATCTCACCCAGCCTGAACCCCTATGTCCCTTGTCCAGACTAGCCCCCCAGATATCCATCCCGCTTCCCCAGGCATACATACTGGCCCTCATATGTCCCTTGTCCTGCCTCACCATATATCTCTCCTGGACCCGCATATATCCTTCCTGGTCCCTTGTCCTGCCCCCCCTTATAGCCATCCTGGCCCCACATATATGCAACCTGCCCCCCCATATATATCCACCCTGGCCCCTCCCCATATATCTGCATCTTGGTCCCTTGCCCTGCCCCGCTCACCCGTAAATCTATCTTGGGCCTCCATATATCTGCATCCTGGTCTCTTCCCCCCATATATGAATTCTTGCCCACTCATATATATCCATCCTGCCCCCACTCCATATATTCATCTTGGCCACCACCTCCCCCCATATATCCATCCTGGCTACCCCTTAAATGAATCCTGGCCTGCCATTTATATGCATCCAGGCCCCCCTATATATATATGCATACTGGTCCCTTGTCCTGTCCCTCCCCCATATATCCATCCTGGCCACCACCCCATATATATGCATCCTGGCCCCTTGTCCTGCCCCTCCCCCATATATCCATCAGGGCCCCCTCCCCCATATATCCATCCTAGCCGCTCCATATATGCATCCTGACCCACCATATGTCATGGCTTGAACAGGGTTCTTGCCCTGCACTCACAGGGTTAAGTGTTCGTGGCCTCTTTCTGGATCTGGGAGGGGTATTTATACTCACTCTTTATCAGGGTTCTCTGTCAGCTATACTGTTGTTCTGGTGTGTCTGACCCCTGGTGTGTGTGTATTCTGCGTTGCTTGCTTGCTTCCTGTGTATGACCCGGTCTGTTCCCTCACTCTGTACTCCGTCTCTCGTTTTGGTACTATTGTCTTTTCTGATTCTGACCTCCTGGCTTGGCTATCGTTACTCCGTTACAGTTTGTCCCTATTGTACCGTCTATTGCCCGTTCTGGTTTTCTGATCTATTGCTACGTCCTGACTATCCATTCTGTCTAACCCTTTGGTACTGTATTGCTATCTTGTGCTTTGACCCCGGCTTCATCTGGTTTCTGTCTCTGTCTATGCCCCTTGGTAACATTGTCCAGTAGTTACCTTTCTAGGAGTTTCCCTGCAGCTCCTAGCTCTGTGGAGCTTAGGTCACGCCCCCAGCAGTCACGTGCTTCAGGTCCTGATACTCTGAAGCACGCATCGTCACCGCTGCTGCCCTGCTCCACAGGTATCTTTGAGCACTGTTTTTGTACTCAGGACACACGCACTGGCTCAGTGAGCAAGTGCAGTGCGGGGTTCCTGACATTATAGCTGACCATTTCAGTTTTTTTTTTCTCTGAAGTAAAAAAAAAAAAAAGTGTGTTATCCTCATGGATCCCATACAAGCTTTGGCTGATCAGGTCAAGCACCTGACCCAAATGTTCCACAAACTTAATGTGGAACAGCGCACGATGGCCCATACCCAGCAACAGTTGGTGAATACTGTGCAGAGGGCTGTCGCTGCAGGAGCTCCTAGTACTGGGGATAGAGATGTGTCATTGGCATCCCCCGAATCTCCGGTCAAATTGCCAGACCTTTTCTCAGGGGATAAAAGGGAGTTCAGGTCGTTCAGAGAAGGATGCAAGCTTTTTTTTTTCTCTGAGGCCCCGCTCCTCCGGGGATGAGTTCCAGAGGGTGGGGGCTCTACTTCGGGGGGCTACACAGGCATGGGCTTTCTCTCTCTCTTCCTCTGCTCCTGAACGTATGTCTGTGAATTTGTTCTTTGAGGCTCTGGGGCACATTTATGATGAGCCTGATAGAGTGCGTCTGGCAGAGGATATGGTGATGAGTGTGACCCAGGGGAGGCACTCTGCTGAATGGTTCTGCTCTGAGTTCAGACGCTGGGCAGCGCAGGTCTCCTGGGATGATGCTGCCCTCCGGGGTTTGTTCTGTAGAGGCCTGTCCGAACGTTTGAAAGATGCCCTAGCCCTTCATCCTCCACCGGATTCTTTGGAGGACGCTATGTTCCAGGCTGTCCGCATGGACCGTAGGCAAGAGGGGTCATGCTGCAGGAGACCCTTTTATTCTCCAATCTGAGAGACTCTGCATCTAGTCCTGAGCCCATGGAGGTTGGTGCCACGTCATTGAAGGAAAAAGAGAGGAGACACCGTAGAAGCAACCAATTGTGCTTTTACTATGGATCCGCTGGACATTGGAGAAGGAAGTGTCCTTCTTGCCCTTCTTCAGTGAAGCCATCAGGAAAACGACTGAGTCTGGGTAACAATCGAGGAGGTTGCCCAAACTCCCAGGTACCCTTTTCCTCACTTACTAAAATTCTGCTTCCGGTGGAACTAGAACTTACAGGCGGTCCGGTTGTGACTACCGCCTTTGTTGACTGTGGTTCTTCTATTAATCTGATCGATGCCAAAGTTGTGACTTTTCATAAGATAGGGACAGTCAGGTTAAAAGATCCTGTTAAAATCGTGGCAATTGATTCTTCTCCTATCACCCAGGAGGGAATTTGTTTCATGACTGATACCTTTTCTCTGAAAGTGGGTTCCACTCACGTGGAAAAATTAAGGTGTTTTGTTCTAAATAATCTGCCGCTTGGACTGGTACTGGGTATGCCTTGGCTTCAACGTCACAATCCTACTATTGACTGGGTCACGGGGGAGATCATTCAGTGGGGTTGTATGGCTAACGGTCTATGTTGTAACTTGACAACTCTTATCACCCCAGTAAAATCTGTGTCAGTGTCGTCTGTCAATCTGGAAGGTATTCCGGAGTACCTGAAAGATTTTTAAGACGTATTTTCTGAAAGCGAGGCTGAGGCGCTACCACCACATAGACCCTTTGATTGTGCTATTAATCTAGTCCCTGGAGCCAAGTTACCCAAGGCTCGCCTGTTCAATTTTTCCGGGCCCGAACGTCTAGCCATGAAGGAGTACATTACTGCGAGTCTCCGCAAAGGGCATATTAGGCCTTCTGTTTCACCTGTGGCAGCGGGCTTCTTTTTTGTTAAGAAAAAAGATGGTGGTTTGCGGCCGTGCTTTGACTTTCGGGAATTAAACAAAATTACTGTGAAAAATACATACCCTCTCCCCCTAATTCCTGATCTATGTAACCAACTCACCGGGGCCAAGTGGTTCTCTAAACTGGATTTACGTGGGGCATATAACATTATAAGAGTCCTGGAAGGGGACGAATGGAAAACAGCATTCCTGACGACTGAAGGGCTGTTTGAAAACTTGGTTATGCCCTTTGGTCTCACCAACACGCCTGCTGTTTTTCAGAATTTTATTAATGCAATTTTCTCTGATTTAATTGGTCGTTTTGTGGTTATCTATTTGGATGACATTCTGGTGTACTCGGTGGACAGTCAATCTCACTTGCACCATTTGCGGATGGTTCTCATGAGACTGAGGGAGAATCATTTGTATGCCAAGTTGGAAAAATGCTCATTTTTCATGCAAGAAGTATCCTTTCTGGGGTTGATTGTGTCAGGGGAGGTGTTCCGCATGGATCCTAAGGTCCAGGCTGTTACGGATTGGGTGCAGCCTCATGACTTGAAAGGGTTGCAGCGATTTTTGGGTTTTGCCAACTTTTATAGGAAATTTATTAAGGGCTTCTCGCAGGTGGTAAAGCCTCTAACGGACCTCACTCTCAAGGGAGCTGATGTAAAAAATTGGTCTGTAGCTGCAAAAAATTCTTTTATGACATTAAAAAAGTGCTTTTCTTCAGCCCCTGTATTGGTACAACCCGACCCGTCAAGACCTTTTGTCGTGGAGGTTGACGCCTCGGAAATAGGGGTGGGGACAGTTTTGCCTCAGGGCTCTCCTACCCTTACTAATCTGAGGCCTTGCGCCTTCTTCTCTAAAAAATTTTCCTCTGCCGAAAGAAATTACGATGTCGGCAATAGAGAGTTGTTGGCGGTAAAGTTGGCTTTTGAAGAATGGAGGCATTTCCTGGAGGGGGCTGTTCATACCATTACAGTCATCACTGATCACAAAAATTTGGCCTATATCGAGTCTGTCAAGAGATTGACCCCCAGACAGGCTCGGTGGGCGCTTTTTTTTTTTCGATTTCAGTTTACCATCACATTCCGCCCGGGATCTAAAAACATCAAGGCTGATGCCTTATCCCGAAGATTTGATTCGGTGACCCCTCCAGAACCTCCCTCCTTCATTCTTCAGCCAGGAGTAGAGGTAGCCGAAATCTCATCTGAGTTACAGAGAGGGATTTTGGAGGCCCAGGCTCAGGCTCCGGGTGGTAAACCCCCGGGTTAATTGTTTGTACCGGAACGTTTCCTGTTATGAATGAGTCACCGTAGGAGGCAAAAACAGAAATACTACCTAAGTCCAGAAAACCAGAGAAGTTGGCAGCTATCGGATTGCAGATCCCTGAACCTATCAACAACAACTAGCAGTAGCCGTGGGGGGTTCCTACGGTGCCCTAGACCCCTTGATCACAGCCGGAGAACTAAATAGCCTAAAGACAGAAAGGGAAATCTAAACTGCCCCAGAGCAGACCCCAAAGCAAAAGGCAACCCCCAACATATAATGACGGTGAAGCAAGATGAAAAAACACTAACACAGATAGAAAGATAGGCTGAGCAAATGATGGGGCCCAAGCTAACTAAATAGGACAGGATAGAAAAGCTGCTGTCTGCAATCCGCAAAAACCCTATCAAAACAAGAGCCAACAGACCGATCGGAAAAAAGCCCTGAAGATGCTAGGCTTCAAAAAGACTAAATCAGTACTGAGGTATTTTCTGAAGACAGAGCAAAAGGAATTCAGCTCACCCCAGCAGGGAATGGCAGAAATCCAGAAAAACAAGGCAAAACAAAACCAAAACACAAATGCAAAAAGCAGAGCAGAAAACTTAGCTTTTGAGGAGCAGGAATCAGACTGGTCTCCTAGAATCCCTCAGAGAAATCACCAGCAAGGCAGAAGGGCGTCGGCTGCATTATATCCAGTCAGCAATTCCCGTCACCCAGTCATCATCATCCTGCTCAGGTGCTTGGTAATCAGCCTCACTACCTTCCTTCACCAGAAGAGGGAGTTCATCAGACCTCAATGGTGAAGGGGAAAATGAACTCACAACAGTACCTCCCCCTTGAGGAGGGGTCACCGAACCCTCATCCACGCTACCAGGGCGATCAGGGTGAGCCCGATGAAAGGCACGCACCAATCTTTTGGCATGAATATCAGAGGCAGAGACCCAGGAATTATCCTCCTGACCATAACCCTTCCACTTAACCAAATACTGGAGTCTCCGTCTAGCCAGACGGGAATCCAGTATCTTCTCTACCTCATATTCCATGTTACCTTCAACCAATACAGGGTCCGGAGGTGCCACCCCAGGAACTACTGGTTCAACAAACCTCTTCAACAAGGACTTATGAAACACATTATGGATTTTAAATGTGACAGGAAGAGCCAACCGAAAAGAGACCGGATTAATAATCTCCAAAATCTTGTAAGGTCCAATAAATCTAGGCTTAAACTTAGGAGAAGCCACCTTCATAGCGATATTTTTTGATGATAACCAAACCATATCACCAACCTTAAACTGGGGACCAATGGTCCTATGTCGGTTGGAAAACCGCTGGGACTTTTCCTGGGAGAGAGATAACTTATCCACCACTTGGTCCCAGATCTGGTGCATTCTCTCCACCACAGTGTCAACACCTGGGCAGGCAGAAGGCTCCACCTGCCCTGAAGAAAATTGAGGATGAAACCCAAAGTTACAAAAAAAAGGTGACATCAAAGTGGCAGAACTAGCTCTATTATTTAAAGCAAATTCGGCCAAGGGCAAAAATAAAACCCAATCATCCTGATCAGCGGAAATAAAACATCTCAAATACGACTCCAAGGTCTGGTTTGTTCTCTCCGTCTGCCCATTGGTCTGAGGGTGAAAAGCAGAGGAGAAGGACAACTGAATTCCCAGCTTGGAACAGAAAGTCCTCCAAAATCTAGACACAAACTGAACTCCTCTGTCAGATACAATGTTCTCAGGAATCCTGTGCAAGCGAACCACCTGTTGCAAAAACAAGGGCACCAACTCTGAGGAAGATGGCAACTTAGGGAGTGGTACAAGATGA
This sequence comes from Dendrobates tinctorius, assembly GCF_039654945.1. Taxonomy (NCBI): domain Eukaryota; kingdom Metazoa; phylum Chordata; class Amphibia; order Anura; family Dendrobatidae; genus Dendrobates; species Dendrobates tinctorius. Next base: position 45,176,566 of record NW_027361738.1, on the reverse strand, counting down.
ATCATCTTAGAGAACCTATCACAAATCACCCAAATAACAGTCATTCTCTGAGAGACAGGCATATCAGAGATGAAATCCATTGAAATATGGGTCCATGGCCTCCTGGGGACCGGCAAAGGCATCAACAACCCACTAGAGCGAGAACAAGGTTTAGACTGGGAGCAAGTCCCACAGGACTGCACAAAATTCTTGACATCACGAGACAAGGCGGGCCACCAAAAAGACCGACTCACCAGATCTCTAGTAGCAAAAATACCTGGATGACCAGCCAATGCAGAGCAATGAACTTCAGACATCACTCTCTTCTTCCACTGGTCAGGAACATACAACTTTCCACTGGGACAACGCTCAGGTTTGTCCTCCTGGAACTCTTCCAGAGCACGTATCAAATCGCGCGAGATGGCTGAAAGAACTACCCCTTCGCCTAAGATGGTAGCAGGCTTGGTCACCACAGGAGAATCAGCAAAGAGGCTCCTAGAGAGAGCGTCAGCCTTGACATTCTTAGTGCCAGGAAGAAAAGAGACCACAAAATCAAAACGTGTAAAAAACAAGGCCCACCTAGCCTGTCTAGGGTTCAATCGTTTGGCCAACTCCAGGTAAATCAAATTCTTGTGGTCAGTGAGGACCATGACTTGATGTTTAGCTCCCTCCAACCAATGTCTCCACTCCTCAAATGCCCATTTCATGGCTAACAGTTCCCGATTCCCCACATCATAGTTATGTTCAGATGGGGAGAACTTTCGGGAAAAGAAAGCACAGGGATTCATTTTAGATGTTACAGGATCCTTTTGGGACAAAACAGCTCCTGCACCAATCTCAGAAGCGTCCACCTCTACCTGGAACGGGAGTGAGACATCAGGTTGCCGCAAAACCGGGGCAGAAGTGAATCTTCGCTTCAGCTCCTGAAAGGAAGAAACAGCCTCCGGAGACCAATTCAACACATCAGCACCCTTCTTAGTCAGATCAGTCAATGGCTTGGCAATACTAGAAAATTTTGCTATAAATTTCCGATAAAAATTAGCAAAACCCAAAAACTTCTGGAGGGCCTTCAAAGAAGTGGGCTGAACCCAATCATAAATGGCCTGTACCTTGGCCGGGTCCATTTCAATAGTTGATGGAGACAAAATAAATCCCAAAAATCAAATCCTCTGTACCCCAAAAAGGCATTTCGATCCTTTGACATACAGGGAATTCTCCCTCAAGATCCGGAACACAGTCCGAACATGTTCCACATGAGAATCCCAATCCTTGGAGAAGATCAAAATATCATCCAGATAGATAATCAAAAATTTATCCACAAAGTCTCGGAAAATGTCGTTCATGAAGCACTGGAAGACAGAAGGGGCATTAGTGAGCCCAAAAGGCATCACCAGGTACTGAAAATGTCCCTCCGGAGTATTAAACGCCGTCTTCCATTCATCCCCATGCTTAATGCGGATAAGATTATACGCCCCCCTGAGGTCAAGCTTGGTAAACCAGCAAGCACCTTTAACTCTGGAGAATAGATCCGAAATCAGGGGTAACGGATACTAATATTTAATAGTAATTTTGTTGAGGGCACGATAATCAATACAAGGCCTTAATGAACCATCCTTTTTGGCCACGAAAAAAAAACCAGCACCAAAGGGTGAAGAGGATGGTCTAATATGACCCTTCTCCAACGCCTCCTTAATATAGGATCGCATAGCCTCGTGCTCGGGTACAGATAAATTGAAGAGCTGACCCTTGGGAATTTTACACCCCGGGCTCAGTTCAATTGCACAGTCATAACTCCTATGAGGAGGCAAAGACGCAGACTCATTCTCACTAAATACATCATAAAAGTCAGCCAAATAGTCAGGAACATCATGCGACTGGGGAGAGGTGGAGAAAACAGGAGCCTCACTAAGGGCACACCGACAACCCCAACTCACCACAGACACAGATTTCCAATCCAAAACTGGATTATGAATTTGCAACCAGGGAAACCTCAGAACAATGGTATCATGTAAATTATGCAACACCAAAAATCTGCAATTTTCTTGATGGTCTGGGGCGACCCGCATTACCACCTGGGTCCAAAGCTGTGGTTTATTTTTCGCCAAAGGAGTAGCATCAAACCCACTCAAAGGGATAGGCGTCCGCAGAGGTGTCATAGGAAATCCACAACGTTTAGCAAAATCCAAGTCCATTAGATTCAGGGCTGCTTCCGAATCCATAAAAGCCTTGGCGGAAAATGTGGACAGGGAGCAGATCAGAGTAATTGCCAGAAGAAACTTAGGTTGAACACCACCCACAGAAAACGTGTGTGCAAAACGTTTCTCTCGTTTAGGACAGACAGAAATAATATGCGAGGCATCTCCACAAAAAAAAATCAGCTTATTACGCCTTCTGAACTCCTGACGTTGCTCCCTGGACAAAACTCTATCACATTGCATAGGTTCAGACACTTGTTCAACAGGTGGCAACACCTCTCGTGCAGTCCTGTGTTCACGTAAACGCCGATCGACCTGAATGGCTAATGACGTAGAATCGTCAAGACCAGAGGGAACAGGAAATCCCACCATAGTATCTTTTACGGCTTCTGACAAACCCTTCCGAAAGAGAGCTGCCAAGGCATTATCATTCCAGGTAGTAAGGACCGCCCACTTTAGGAATTTTTGACAGTACAATTCTGCAGAATCTCGACCCTGGCTCAATGCCAACAGGGTCTTTTCAGCCTGATCAATAGCATTAGGTTCGTCATACAACAACCCCAAGGCTTGAAAAAATGTGTTCACATTAGTCAGAATAAGATCATCTGGTTTCAAAGAAAACGCCCAATCCTGGGGATCGCCACGCAGCAAAGAGTTGACAATTTTAACCTGCTGCGCGGAGCTCCCTGGCGAGTTAGGCTTCAAGGCAAAAAATAATTTACAATTATTTTTGAAATTCAAAAATTTAGACCGATCCCCAAAAAACACATCAGGAGTAGGGATCTTTGGTTCAGCAGCATGTGAATGAGCAAGGTAGGCGGAAATTCCCCGCACTTCCGCAGCGAGCTGCTCCACACGATCAGACAATTGCTTTATCTCCATTGAGAGAGAAAAAATAAATTCCCCCTACGGCCTCAAAGATATAGAGGAAAAAGTATACACACTTTTTTTTTTTTTTCAATTCTTTCCTGCTATTGAGTACCCTAGGATCTGCGGTATGGCTGGTGATTCTGTTATGAATGAGTCACCGTAGGAGGCAAAAACAGAAATACTAGCTAAGTCCAGAAAACCAGAGAAGTTGGCAGCTATCGGATTGCAGACCCCTGAACCTATCAACAACAACTAGCAGTAGCCGTGGGGGGTTCCTACGGTGCCCTAGACCCCTCGATCACAGCCGGAGAACTAAATAGCCTAAAGACAGAAAGGGAAATCTAAACTGCCCCAGAGCAGACCCCAAAGCAAAAGGCAACCCCCAACATATAATGACGGTGAAGCAAGATGAAAAAACACTAACACAGATAGAAAGATAGGCTGAGCAAATGATGGGGCCCAAGCTAACTAAATAGGACAGGTTTAGAAAAGCTGCTGTCTGCAATCCGCAAAAACCCTGTCAAAACAAGAGCCAACAGACCGATCGGAAAAAAGCCCTGAAGACGCTAGGCTTCAAAAAGACTAAATCAGTACTCAGGTATTTTCTGAAGACAGAGCAAAAGGAATTCAGCTCACCCCAGCAGGGAATGGCAGAAATCCAGAAAAACAAGGCAAAACAAAACCAAAACACAAATGCAAAAAGCAGAGCAGAAAACTTAGCTTTTGAGGAGCAGGAATCAGACTGGTCTCCTAGAATCCCTCAGAGAAATCACCAGCAAGGCAGAAGGGCGTCGGTTGCCTTATATCCAGTCAGCAATTCCCATCACCCAGTCATCATTATCCTGCTCAGGTGCTTGGTAATCAGCCTCACTACCTTCCTTCACCAGAAGAGGGAGTTCATCAGAACTCAATGGTGAAGGGGAAAATGAACTCACAACAGTTTCCGTCTCGGACTTATTCAGGAATTTTACGATTCTATGTTGAGTGCTCACCCTGGGATTGCAGCTACCCGGGGGGCACTTGCGAGGGGTTTCTGGTGGCCCTCTATGGTAACAGATATTAAAAAGTTTGTGACTGCATGTGGGGCGTGCGCTTGTTCTAAAAGTTCTCAGGTCCGTCCGGCCGGGGAGTTGGTGCCTTTGCCAATTCCGGATAGACCATGGACACATTTGTCCATGGATTTTATCACAAATCTTCCTCCTTCCAGGGGCAACTCGGTGATATGGGTGGTGGTGGATAGGTTTTCAATACAAGCCCACTTTGTACCTCTCCCCGCGTTACCATCTGCTGAAACCCTGGCCCGCTTATTTATGCAGCATATAATTTGGTTGCATGGAGTGCCTATGAATGTGGTGTCAGACAGAGGGGTACAGTTTGTAGCCAGGTTCTGGAGGGCTTTTTGCAAGAAGCTGGGGATTTCGTTGTCCTTCTCCTCTGCCTACCACCCAGAGTCTAATGGACAGACGGAGTGCATGAACCAATCGTTGGAGCAGATTCTGAGATTCTTGGCCTCTTCCAGGCAGGAGGACTGGTGTGAGGTATTGCCCATGGCAGAGTTTGCATTCAACGGTCGTGTGAGTCAATCTACTGGGAAGTCTCCCTTTTAGATCAACTATGGGTTTAACCCACATTTTGGAGAGTTTTCCAGCATGGATTCAGGTTGTCCTGGAGCTGAGGGTGCGACACAACGCCTTAGAATTCTTTGGAGGGAGGTTCAGAGGAATATTTCCAAGGCCCAGGAAAACTATAAGCGGTTTGCTGACAGGAGGGGGCCAGGTCCAGCATTTGCAGTAGGGGAGAAGGTGTGGCTATCCACCCACAATATCAAGCTTAAGATACCATCTATAAAGCTGGGCCCCAAGTTTATTGGCCCATACAAAGTTGTGGAGGTTGTTAACCCAGTAGCCTACCGACTGCAGCTGCCCACCTCCTTTAAAATTTCTGATGTCTTCCACAGGTCCCTGTTAAAGCCTGTGGGGATGGTGAGAGAGGATCCCTCATCAAATGCTCCACCAGTGCTGGTAGAGGGGCAGCTGGAGTATGAAGTAGGGTGCATTGTTGACTCCCGGTCGGTGCGCCGGAGACTCCAGCATCTGATACACTGGAAGGGGTACTCTCTGGAGGATCGGTCATGGATTCCAGCCAGTTCGGTGCATGCCGATCGTCTGGTGCGGTGTTGTGAGTTCATTTTCCCCTTCACCGTCGATGTCTGATGAACTCCCTCTTCTGGTGAAGGAAGGTAGTGAGGCTGATTACCAAACACCTGATCTGGTAGATGATGACTGGGTAACAGGAAATTCTGACTGGATATAAGGCAGCCGACGCCCTTCTGAGTCGCTGGTGATTTCTCTGCTGGATTCTTGGAGACCAGTCTGATTCCTGCTTCCCAAAGATAAGTTTTTGCTCTGCTATTGAACTTATTAGTTTTGTTTTGTTTACCTTGTTTTTTGGAGTTCAGCCATCCCCGGTCGGGGGTGTGCTGAGTTCCATTTTTGTCTCTGATCAGTTTGTCTCTTTGCTCTGTCTTCAGAATTTATCTGAGTGCTGATATAGTCTTTTTGAAGTCCTAGCGACTTCAGGGCCTGTTTTTTCTATCAGACGGCTGGGACATTTTTTGGTAGGGTTTTTTGCGGATTGCAGACAGCAGCTTTTCTATCCTGTCCTTTTTAGTTAGCTTGGGCCCCATCGTTTGCTCAACCTATCTTTCTATCTGTGTTAGTGTTTTCATCTTGCTTCACCGTCATTATATGTTGGGGGCTGCCTATTGCTTTGGGGTCTTCTCTGGGGCAGTTTAGATTTCCCCTCTCTTTCTTTAGGCCTATTTAGTTCTCCGGCTGTGATCGAGGGGTCTAGGGCATCGTAGGAACCCCCCACGGCTACTGTTAGTTGTTGTGGATAGGATCAGGGGTCTGCAATCCGATAGCTACCAACCTCTACGGTTTTCTGGACTTAGCTTGTATTTTTGTTTTTTCCTCCTTCGGTGACTCATTCATAACAGAATCACCAGCCATACTGCAGATTCTAGAGTACTCAATAGCAGGGAAGAATTGTAAAAAAAAAAAAAAGTGTCAGAATTTTTTTTTTGTGTATATTTTTTCCTCTGTTTCTCTGAGGCTGTAGGAGGAATTTTTTCTCAATGGAGATTACGCAATTGTCTGATCATGTGGAGCAGCTCACTGCTGAAGTGTGGGGAATTTCCGCCTATCTTGCTCATTCACATGCTGCTGAACCAAAGATCACTACTCCTGATGTATTTTTTGGGGATCGGTCTAAATTTTTGAATTTTAAGAATAATTGTAAATTATTTTTTGCCTTGAAGCCTAACTCATCGGGGAGCTCCGTGCAGCAGGTTAAAATTGTCATCTGTTTGCTGCACGGCGATCCCCAGGATTGGGCGTTTTCTTTGAAACCTGATGATCCTATTCTGACTGATGTGAATGCATTTTTTCAGGTCTTGTGTTTTTCACACACATTTGCTGTGGGTGATGTTCATCCTAAGTTTCTTCTGGCAATTACTCTGATCTGCTCCCTGCCCACATTTTCCGCTAAAGCTTTTGTGGATTCGGGAGCAGCTCTGAACCTGATGGACTTGGATTTTGCTAAACGTTGTGGGTTTCCTATGACACCTCTGTGGATGCCTATCCCTTCGAGGGGTATTGATGCTACTCCTTTGGCGAAGAATAAACCTCAGTTTTGGACCCAGGTGGTAATGCGGGTCGCCCCAGACCATCAAGAAAATTGCAGATTTTTGGTGTTGCATAATTTGCATGATACCATTCTTCTGGTGTTTCCCTTGTTGCAAATCCAATCTGTGTCTGTGGTGAGTTGGGGTTGTCGGTGTGCCCTTAGTGATGCTCCTGTTTTCTCCACCTCTCCACAGTCGCATGATGTTCCTGACTATTTGGCTGATTATTATGATGTATTTAGTGAGAATGAGTCTGCGTCTTTGCCTCCTCATAGGAGTTATGACTATGCAATTGAGCTGAGCCCTGGGTGTAAATTTCCCAAGGGTCGACTTTTCAATTTATCTGTACCCGAACACGAGGCTATGCGATCCTATATTAAGGAGTCGTTGGAGAAGGGTCATATTAAACCATCCTCTTCACCCTTAGGTGCTGGGTTTTTTTTCGTGGCTAAGAAAGATGGGTCATTAAGGCCTTGTATTGACTATCGTTCCCTCAACAAAATTACTGTTAAATATCAGTATCCCTTACACCTGATTTCTGATCTATTCTCCAAAGTTAAAGGTGCTTGCTGGTTTACAAAGATTGACCTCAGGGGGGCGTATAATCTTATTCGCATTAAGCATGGGGATGAATGGAAGACAGCGTTTAATACTCCGGAGGGACATTTTGAGTACCTGGTAATGCCTTTTGGACTCACTAATGCCCCTTCTGTCTTCCAGTGCTTCATGAATGATATTTTCCGAGACTTTGTGGATAAATTTTTGATCATCTATCTGGATGATATTTTGATTTTTTCCAAGGATTGGGACTCTCATGTGGAACATGTTCGGACTGTGTTCCGGATTTTGAGGGAGAATTCCCTATATGTCAAGTGATCGAAATGCCTTTTTGGTGTACAGAGGATTTGATTTTTGGGATTTATTTTGTCTCCGTCAACTATTGAAATGGACCCGGCCAAGGTACAGGCCATTTATAATTGGGTTCAGCCCACTTCTTTGAAGGCCCTCCAGAAATTTTGGGGTTTTGCTAATTTTTATCGTAAATTTATAGCTACAGTTGTGGCCAAAAGTATTGACACCCCTGCAATTCTGTCAGACAATACTCAGTTTCTTCCTGAAAATGATTGCAATCACAAATTCTTTGGTATTATTATCTTCATTTAATTTGTCTTAAATGAAAAAAACACAAAAGAGAATGAAGCAAAAAGCAAAACATTGATCATTTCACACAAAACTCCAAAAATGGGTCAGACAAAAGTATTGGCACCCTCAGCCTAATACTTGGTTGCACAACCTTTAGCCAAAATAACTGCGACCAAACGCTTCCGGTAACCATCAATGAGTTTCTTACAATGCTCTGCTTGAATTTTAGACGATTCTTCTTTGGCAAACTGCTCCAGGTCCCTGATATTTGAAGGGTGCCTTCTCCAATCTGCCATTTTTAGATCTCTCCACAGGTGTTCTATGGGATTCAGGTCTGGACTCATTGGTGGCCACCTTAGAAGTCTCCAGTTCTTTCTCTCAAACCATTTTCTAGTGCTTTTTGAAGTGTGTTTTGGGTCATTGTCCTGCTGGAAGACCCATGACCTCTGAGGGAGACCCAGCTTTCTCACACTGGGCCCTACATTATGCTGCAAAATTTGTTGGCAGTCTTCAGACTTCATAATGCCATGCACACAGTCAAGCAGTCCAGTGCCAGAGGCAGCAAAGCAACCCCAAAACATCAGGGAACTTCCACCATGTTTGACTGTAGGAACCGTGTTCTTTTCTTTGAATACCTCTTTTTTTCTCCTGTAAACTCTATGTTGATGCCTTTGCCCAAAAAGCTCTACTTTTGTCTCATCTGACCAGAGAACATTCTTCCAAAATGTTTTAGGCTTTTTCAGGTAAGTTTTGGCAAACTCCAGCCTGGCTTTTTTATGTCTCGGGGTAAGAAGTGGGGTCTTCCTGGGTCTCCTACCATACAGTCCCTTTTCATTCAGACGCCGACGGATAGTACGGGTTGACACTGTTGTACCCTCGGACTGCAGGGCAGCTTGAACTTGCTTGAATGTTAGTCGAGGTTCCTTATCCAACATCCGCACAATCTTGCGTTGAAATCTCTTGTCAATTTTTATTTTCCGTCCACATCTAAGGAGGTTAGCCACAGTGCCATGGGCTTTAAACTTCTTGATGACACTGCGCACGGTAGACACAGGAACATTCAGGTCTTTGGAGATGGACTTGTAGCCTTGAGATTGCTCATGCTTCCTCACAATTTGGTTTCCCAAGTCCTCAGACAGTTCTTTGGTCTTCTTTCTTTCTCCGTGCTCAATGTGGTACACACAAGGACACAGGACAGAGGTTGAGTCAACTTTAATCCATGTCAACTGGCTGCAAGTGTGATTTAGTTATTGCCAACACCTGTTAGGTGCCACAGGTAAGTTACAGGTGCTGTTAATTACACAAATTAGAGAAGCATCACATGATTTTTTGAACAGTGCCAATGCTTTTGTCCACCCTCTTTTTTATGTTTGGTGTAGAATTATATCCAATTTGGCTTTAGGACAATTCTTTTTGTGTTTTTTCATTTAAGACAAATGAAGATAATAACAAAGAATTTGTGTTTGCAATCATTTTCAGGAAGAAACTGATTATTACCTGACAGAATTGCAGAGGTGTCAATACTTTTGGCCACAACTGTAGTTAGGGTTAGGGCTATAGTTACCCTATAGTTGGGGTTAGGGCTATAGTTATGGTTAGTGTTGGGGCTAAAGTTAGGGTTAGGTTAGTGGTTAGTGTTATGGATACTGTTGGGATAAGGGTTAGGGATGTTTTGGGGTTGGAGATAGAATTGGGAGGTTTCCATGTGTCTGATCTCAATTCCAGCCAGTTCAGCATTGAAAAAGTCAAATGGTGCTCCTTCCCTTCTGAGCTCTGCCATGCACCCAAACAGTGGTTTGCTCTCACATATGGGGTATCAGCGTACTCAGGACAAATTGCACAACAACTTTTGGGGTCCAATTTCTCCTGTTACCCTTGGGAAAATAAAAAAAATTGGGGGCGAAAATATCATTTTTGTGAAAAAGTGTTTATTTTTACGGTGCTACATTATAAACTTCTGTGAAGCACTTGGGGGTTCAAAGTGCTCACTACACATCTAGATAAGTTTCTTAGGGGGTCTACTTTCCAAAATGGTGTCACTTGTGGGGGGTTTCCACTGTTTAGGTACATCAGGGGCTCTCCAAACACGACATGGCGTCTGATCTCAATTCCAGCCAATCTTGCATTGAAAAGTCAAACGGCGCTCCTTCTCTTCTGAGCTATGCCATGCGCCCAAACAGTGGTTTACCTGCATGCTCAGGAAGAATTGTGCAACAACTTTTGCAGTCCAATTTCTCCTGTTATCCTTGGTAAAATAAAACATATTGGATCTGAAGTAATTTTTTGGTGAAAAAAAGTTATTTTTTTTTAATCATTCCAAAAATTCATGTGAAGCACCTGAAGGGTTAATAAACTTCTTGAATGTGGTTTTTGAGCACCTTGAGGGGTGCACTTTTTAGAATGGTGTCACTTGGGTATTTTCAATCATTCAGACCCCTCAAACTCACTTCAAATGTGATGTGGTCTCTAAAAAAAAAAATGGTTTTGTAAAAAATAAGAAATCGTTGTTCAACTTTTAACTTCCTAAATAAAAAAATGTTGGTTCCAAAATTGTGCTGATGTAAAGTAGACATGTGGGAAATGTTACTTATGTATTTTGTGTGACATATTTCTCGGTTTAAAGACATGAAAATTCAAATTTGGAAAACTGCGAAATTTTAAAAACATCCGCCAAATTTCCGTTGTTTTTTTTTCCGCAAATAAACGCAAGTCATATCAAAGAAATTTTACCACTAACATGAAGTACAATGTCAGAATCACCGGGATACATGGAAGCGTTCCAGAGTTATTTCCTCATAAAGGGACAGTGGTCAGAATTGTACAAATTGGCCTGGTCATTAATGTGCAAACCACCCTGGGGGTAAAGAGGTTAAGTGGTGAAAAAAAGTTTTTGTTTTTTTTTTAAAAATAAATAAAAAAAAATTGCATAATTTTCTGAGACTCTTATCGTCTGGACTTTTCAGGATCTGGGATTGGGTGAGAACTTATTTTTTGCACGCCGAGCTGACATTTGTATTGATACTATTTTGGTGTAGATACGATGTTTTGATTGCCAATGTTGTCGCAGCTAAAAAAAAAACAAAAAAACACAATTCTGGCATTTTGACTTTTCTCGTTAGGCTGTTTACCGATTGGATTATTATATATTGATCGGGCAATTCTCAGTGTGTTTGTTTCTTTTTGTTTTATTTTGATTGTGGCGAACTGGGGTGACTAAACTTTTTTTTTTTTAATGGTTTTTAATATTTTTAAAAACATTTTTTTTTTTTTTTCTACTTCTGACTAGCTTCAATTTTTTCCATGGGAGATTGGAAGCTGTGATCATCCTATCGCCTGTGCCACTAATAGGAGGACTTCAGCCCTGCTTTGTGTAACTAAAAATGATCACTTCCTATGAGCAATAAAAAGTCACTGGATAGATTAACTAACATTTATTTTTATTGTTTTTTACAGATGCTGTGAGTTTTTTCTTTCACAAATTAAAAATGCCAGTCTGTTACGTTGAACATTGTAAAACTTGTTGGAAGCCTAACGATCCCTACAGCATGATGCATTCCTTTCCACGGAACAGACGTTTACTAAGGGAATGGCTTAGTCGCCTTCCAAACAAAAACCTAAATATTGACCAGACTCTGGAACGCATACTGTCCAGTAAGCAGGGGGTGTATCGGATATGTACCAAACATTTTACCGTGGACTGCTATTATGCTACAAATAGCTCTCGTAGATTGAAAAAAGGAGCCCTTCCCACAATTTTTCCACTGCCGCCATGTAAGGAAAGTGAAGATCAACCTGAATTAGATGATTCCGACCAAAGTAACGGACTTAAAAAACGGAAACCATCATCTTTCATTGAACACAGCTACGCGGTAACATCAGAGCCTATTACTATAAATATAGAACCGGATATAGCTTCTGAAGGACACATACAGACAGTAGTGGAAGAATACTTTACTGTGACAATTGAGTAATCTGATGAAATTACGTTGTGATTAACTAAGACTTCACCAAGCTCAAAAAGATCCTAAAAATCGACAAAATAAATTTCTGAACCATTCCATCATCTGTATGGTACACGTAACGAGCATATAATGGTCGACCCTACCTGTTTTACCTGTATTGTAGCAACCTAGCCCAATTGTCGCCACTTGATTTGCCGGGTCCGTTTTCAGAAATATTGCGTCGCAATCATTCTAATAGTTCTAATCCATCGGATATGACAAAGCTTTGTTAGTTGAAGCATCTTGCGATACACGTAATGGAGAAAAGCTGCTGCCTTAAAAAGGAATTGATTCAAAAGTGCTAAGTGTTTTAATAGACATTAAAAATGTCACATTTGGGGTTTTATTTATGTATTTGCCGTTTGTACATGGTGCTTCTATCGGGGACTAATAATTTGCACATTACCTTCTACAGCTGCAAGAGAAAATGAACTCTCTTGGAATTTCCGTGTTGATTACTAATAAAATGTGATCGGAGTGTGTCAATAAGTACCGTATTTTTCGGACCATAAGATGCACTTTTTCCCCAAAAAACTTTGGGGGAAAACGGGGGTGCGTCTTATGGTCACAATATACTTAAAAATCCTGTGGCGGCGGTCCTGATGCAGCCTCCCTTCCCAGGCTGGTGTGGTGGGGCTCTGTGGTGTGGTGGTAGCGGGCTGTGCTTTGGGGCAGTGGCAGCGGCTCTCTGTGCTCCGTGGGGGGCTCCGCCGGCATTTCGTCAAAGCCCAGAGGCCCCCGCACATCCGTTGCTGCCATGTTGCGATGGCCTGCGGGAAGATGGCCCCTGGGCCGGAGGCAGCACATGCTCAGATTTCAGATCTCTTTTCTGAGATTTGAATCTGAGCATGCACCGGCCCAGCAGCGATGTTCCCGGAGGCCACCGCAACATGGCAGCAACAGATGTGCTGGGGCCTCCGGGCTTTGACGAAATTCCGGCGGAGATCCCCACGGAGCACAGAGAGCCACTGCCACCGCACCAGCTTGGGATGAGATTTCCCGGAGGCCACTGCACCAGCCTGGACCACGGAACGACCCCTGCGACCACTCCTCCACCTGTACCGATCCCTTCCCTGGTAAACTGAATTAGGACTGTAAAATGGACCCCCATTTGACACTATTTTTTTTTCCCCCCTATTTTCCTTCTAAAAAGTTGGGGTGCGCCTTATAGTCCAAAAAATACAGTATGTAGATTTATTAACTTTTAGTTGAACACACTTGGTAAACATCCACAGCACAGAAAAAAAGCATGAGAACCATTACTCCCTACAATTGTATTTCAGCCCATCAATATTCCTTGTGTGCACAACCCTTTACAGATCATGCCATGCTTCTGAAGAGGGCTCCGGACAGGACTCTGCCTTGATGTTTCCAAAAGACAAATCTTCAATCTTTTTTTAAAACTATAATTCAGTTAATTTACTCGTGTACATTGTTGCCATGGCCTCCTGACCTTATATACTCCTGTAAAGTATTTTAATACCTTTTGAAGTTCCCTCAATTATTGTATTACATCCAGGTTCTGAGTCCGCAAAAATAGCCTTAAAAGAATTTGCCCTCTTCTTTTTCATCCATGCATAGTTGTCTGGTTGTGCTTTATGTCCTCAGTCTATAAAACAATGTGGAGCATCAAGCTGTTTCTACCAAACTTGAGCCTGGGCACAATGTATTTGCCTAGCTGAAGTTTAAAGGGGTTTTTCAATACTTCATATTGAAGGCCTATCTATAGGATAGGTCATCAATATCAGATGGCTGGGGAGACACCTGGCACCCTCGCTGATCAGCTTTATCTTGTTGCCGGCCATATGCGTTCAATTGTGTAGCAGAGCTACACAGCTTAACCAGCTTATGTAGACAAATACTGCAGATCATCAGGGTCCTCTCTCCTTCTGTACTTGAGTGTCCCTTGTCTTTCACATGTTTATTATACTTGTCTATATTTCCCCTTTTCACATGTAAAGCGCCATGGAATAAATGGCGCTATATAAATGCATAATAGCACCTATACAGTTGATGGACCTTTGCAGTTTCGCTCTGCAAGTGTGACATTTGGCTGACATGACGAAACCTAAATGATTGGAGGGAGGGTCGAGTACCCATGCACCCATGTACCTTTCTTACAAAAACCATTTCAGTATCCAGGCTTTTTGTGCATATACAGTCACGGCCAAAAGTATTGACACTCCTGCAATTCTGTCAGATAATATTCAGTTTCTTCCTGAAAATGATTGCAAACACAAATTCTTTGGTATTATTATCTTCATTTAATTTGTCTTAAATGAAAAAACACAAAATAGAATGAAGCAAAAAGCAAAACATTGATCATTTCACACAAAACTCCAAAAATGGGCCGGACAAAAGTATTGGCACCCTCAGCCTAATACTTGATTGCACAACCTTTAGCCAAAATAACTGCGACCAACCGCTTCCGGTAACCATCAATGAGTTTCTTACAATGCTCTGCTGGAATTTTAGACCATTCTTCTTTGGCAAACTACTCCAGGTCCCTGATATTTGAAGGGTGCCTTCTCCAAACTGCCATTTTTAGATCTCTCCACAGGTGTTCTATGGGATTCAGGTCTGGACTCATTGCTGGCCACCTTAGAAGTCTCCAGTGCTTTCTCTCAAACCATTTTCTAGTGCTTTTTGAAGTGTGTTTTGGGTTATTGTCCTGCTGGAAGACCCATGACCTCTGAGGTAGACCCAGCTTTCTCATACTGGGCTCTAAATTATGCTGCAAAATTTGTTGGTAGTCTTCTGACTTCATATGCCATGCACACGGTCAAGCAGTCCAGTGCCAGAGGCAGCAAAGCAACCCCAAAACATCAGGGAACCTCCGCCATGTTTGACTGTAGGGACAGTGTACTTTTCTTTGAATGCCTCTTTTTTCTCCTATAAACTCTATGTTGATGCTTTTGCCCTAAAAGCTCTACTTTTGTCTCATCTGACCAGAGAACATTCTTCCAAAATGTTTTAGGCTTTTTCAGGTAAGTTTTGGCAAACTCCAGCCTGGCTTTTTTATGTCTCGGGGTAAGAAGTGGAGTCTTCCTGGCTCTCCTACCATACAGTCCCTTTTCATTCAGATGCCGACGGATAGTACGGGTTGACACCGTTGTACCCTCGGACTGCAGGGCAGCTTGAACTTGTTTGGATGTTAGTGGAGGTTCTTTATCCAACATCCGCACAATCTTGCGTTGAAATCTCTTGTCAATTTTTCTTTTCCGGCCACATCTAGGGAGGTTAGCCACAGTGCCATGGGCTTTAAACTTCTTGATGACACTGCGCACGGTAGACACAGGAACATTCAGGTCTTTGGAGATGGACTTGTAGCCTTGAGATTGCTCATGCTTCCTCACAATTTGGTTTCTCAAGTCCTCAGACAGTTCTTTGGTCTTCTTTCTTTTCTCCATGCTCAATGTGGTACACACAAGGACACAGGACAGAGGTTGAGTCAACTTTAATCCATGTTAACTGGCTGCAAGTGTGATTTAATTATTGCCAACACCTGTTAGGTGCCACAGGTAAGTTACAGGTGCTGTTAAATACACAAATTAGAGAAGCATCACATGATTTTTCGAACAGTGCCAATACTTTTGTCCACCCTCTTTGTTAAGTTTGGTGTGGAATTATATCCAATTTGGCTTTAGGACAATTCTTTTTGTGTTTTTTCATTTAAGACAAATTAAATGAAGATAATAATACCAAAGAATTTGTGTTTGCAATCATTTTCAGGAAGAAACTGAGTATTATCTGACAGAATTGCAGGGGTGTCAATACTTTTGGCCATGACTGTATTTCATGGTCTAAGAACTGATGTGGGACACTCGCATTTCCATTCTCCTCTACTAGTTGAAGGGAATTTCTGCCAATTTGCTGTTAGAGAAGTGATTCATGCATAGGTTCACTTTTTTATCTGCACTTTGTGCTCATAAAACAGATTACCAGTGTATGTCTGGGTTATTACTTTGGGTTTGTGAAATAATCATATTTTATTAGGAATCGGTACAGAAATATGGGGATTAAAAGTTCACTGTTTTATTGCAACTGGCTGACAGTAATTAAAATGGTAAAGCACAGCCTAGGATCCCCTGCCACGTTTCACCACAGCTCCTGCTTCATCAGCGGTAGAGGGAGTTGAACCTTGATGGGTCAAAGTATTTTGGCTAACAACCGTTAAAAGTATTTAATTTATAATGGACATGATTGATGAAATGCTCCGTTTAGTTTATGAACAAGATTTTGAAACTGGTATTGTTTAATTTCCAGAGTGCTATTATGACTTGTGCTCATAGCTAGGGATGAGCGAGCATACTCGTGAGGATTCGGTACTCGCCGATTAATGCGGTACTCGAATCCTCGCGAATATTTCACTACTCGCCTCGCAATATTCTCAACAGCACGGCACAGTCCCCGCACAGCCCACCACAGTCCCACACAGCCCAGTACAGTTCCGCACAGTACCTGCAAAGCCCTGCACAGTCTGCCACAGTACCTGCAAAGCCCTGCACAGTCCCTCACAGTACAGGCCGGCACAGGCTGGAACAGTCCCGCATAGCCTGGCACAGTCCCCGCCCAGTCCATCAGTCCCCGCCCATTAATCGCATTTCCCATAGACTTACATTGGACTCGTTACGAGGAGGTACTTGTAACGAGTACAGCGAGTCCGAATACTACAGTACTCGCTCATCCCTACTCATAGCCGTTGTAATCATTTATTCATGAAGATTCAGCTAAACCTGCAGATTGTCTAAGTCTAGTTTCACACTAGCGTTTCAATGACCTGCGTCTGTCTGCGCATGGCCGCCGCTAAGCTCCACCCTCCAATGGGCGCATGACGCTGCATGCGACCTGCGTACCCTATCTTTAGCATTGGGTATGCAGGCCGTGCGCAGGTATGCGTTTGCCGGCGCATGGGTCCTTTTGGCGCAGGTCGGCGTGCCGGCAAAAGCATACCTGCGCACGGCCTTCGTACACATTGCTAAAGATAGGGTACGCAGGTCGCATGCAGCGTCATGTGCCCATAGGCAGAGTGGCTGGGAGGAGGCGTGTCCAGGGGCGGAGCTTAGCGGCGGCCGTGCACAGACTGACGCAGGTCAATGAAGCGCTAATGTGAAACTAGCATAACGTATATGGGCTCCTCACGTCTCTGCCCTGACAAATGGTTTTAAAGGATCCGGCCTAATGTTTTTTTTTTTTTTTTTTTTACACAAGCCACTGACAGAGGAGTCTGGCAGCCACATTTTTTATAGAGAACACAGGAGTGCTCTGCACGGGGGGGGTGGGAGGGTTGGGAAAGATGGCTGTCAATCGAAGGATCATTTGGTCCACAATCGTGGACGAAAGTGTTGGCATCCTTGAAATTGTTCCAAAAAATTGAATATTTCTCTGCCAAAATTATTGCAGCTGTTTGGCACTGGGTACTACATTGCAACCTAAAATCTTTTAATCTTTAAATTTCTTGATGCCTTGCACACAGTCAAGGCATCCAGTGCCAAAGACAGCAAAACAATCCCAACACATCTTTGAACCGCCACCATATTTGACTGTGGGTACTGTTTTTTTTTTTTTTTAAGGCATCATTACAATTATGGTAAACAGTACCATGATGTGTTTTACCATATAACCCTCTTGGTCTCATCTATTCACAATATGCTTTTCCAAAAGGATTTTGGCTTACGCTCGTACATTTTGGCAAACTGCCATCTTGCCTTTTTATGTCTGTGTCAGCAGTAAGTCATCTTGGGTCTCCTGCCATAGCATTTCATTCAACTGTTGACTGTTTGCACTGACATTGCACCTTGAGCCTTCAAGACTGCTTGAGTTTCTTTGGAACTTGATTGGGGCTGCTTATCCACCATCTGGACTATCCAGCATTGCAACTTTTCTTCAATTTTTCTCTGCTGTTCACTACGTTTCGCTATAGTGCCACGAGTTGTAAACATCCTGATTATGTTGTGTACTGTGGACAGAGGAACATCAAGATCTCTGGAGATGGACTTGTAACCTTGAGAATGTTGATATTTTTCAACAATTTTGGCTCTCAAGTCCTCAGACTCTTCTTTCTGTTCTCCAGGCTTAGTGTGGCGCACACAATGCAAAAGATTGAGTCAACGTCTCCCCTTTTATCTGGTTTTAGGTGTCATTTTCATATTGCCCATGCTTGTTACTTGCCACAGGTGAGTTTGAACCAACATCACATGCTTGAAATAAAGTTGTTTACACACAATTTTGGAGTGGTAAAAATTTTCTTGTCCCATTTTTGGGAGTTTTTTGTGAAATTATGTCCAGTTTGCCTTTTTTTTGTGTACCAATACTCACAAAGGAAATAAGACTATATCAAAACATGTGTAATTCCAAAAATTTTCTGGGAGAAATGCTTCATTTTCTGAAGCAATTTGAAGGGTGCCAACACTTTTGGCCATGACAGTGTGGAGGGCTTAATGTTCTGTCCAATTTTTTTTTAATCAATTGATTTAAAAGTGTACACAGTGATAGGAAGCAAAGTAGCAGAGTAGTAAGGACACGTTCAGTATTTTACATCAGTATTTGGATGACAAAAACTGGGAGTGGGTGAAGAATGCAGAAGTGGTGACGTGTTTCTATTATACTTTTCCTCTGATTGCTCCAACATGATATTGTCTTACAAATACTGAGCGTGTGAACGTGACCTAAGGAAGGGTCCTCGTACCTTGACTGCAAAATAACAAAAATTGATGGCATCCTTTTTGTTTTGGTTTGAGCGCTGTTGCAACAATGTATACAGGAATGGAAATTTTTTTTATGCATCCTCTTTACAAGAACGAAAGAAGAAAATAAAATATTTTTGTTTACAGGAAAATTTGATAAGAGAAGACTGGAAAACGCGTGAATTATGTAATTATATATTTTTTTTCATGTAATCATGATATTTTTGTTGGGTATACATAATTTTATTTTCAAGATTTTAAAAAAAAAATTATCCTCTAGCAAACAAAATTAAAAAAATAAAGTTGTGGTTTATGTTGTAGTTATACACAGTTGACCATTGATGTTGAATAAAGAATGATTAGATAATATTTCTGGGTCATTTTGAGAAAACTGCAATTCTGTGTGTTCATTCGCTCTTCTTTGTATTTCTACTAAAAAAATCAACTCGGCTAGAGCGGAAAGATGCAGCTGGCAGACGGCCTTTATCGACAGCTCAGCTGCAGAAGCATAATAGGACTTTTAGGTTGCAGGGTTTTGTTTGAGGTGACGTCCTAAGGGCAGGGTCTCCTGACTGTAGAGTCTCGTATCTGAAAGAATCGGGTCGGTTATGCTATTGACACTCTGATAAAACATTGCTCCAAGTTTGATCAGAGTGTCAACGTAGTGAGATTGATTCTCTATGATGACCGCGTCGGAGCACACTCTGAAAAGAAGCCGTAGAAGAAAATTTCTGCATTCTGGGTCCACGGAAATTGGACTACTCAGATGTCATTAGAGTGTAGTCGGATGTTTTCCACGCATCTGAAAGACACAAGAACAATTGAATGGTGGAAGCTGGCATGTCAGCCACCTCAGGGAACAACGGAATCCCACTTCGTAGGGCAGCAAAATCCAGCCACCAGACAGACGCCATGGACTGCCATGTCAAGTGACCCAACTGCACCCCTACTGGCTACACCTGGGGAAAATGCACTGCCTAACTCCCCGATCAGGGGCACTGCGGTTGCATAGGGTGTGACCAGGCCCATACAGAAGTGGGGGGAGCCGACCCCAGTACCTATTTCAGCTGGATGTACTTTGAACATGCACATCCAGCTGAAGTGTATTGCAGCGCACAGACCTTGCGGTTCACTGCTCTGCAATACACACTGCAAGCCAATTGGAGGCAGACTACGTACCAGGCATTGGCGTCACATGGCAGTGATGTCATGCAACGCCATAGAAGGCACGACGATGTTTGCTGCTGGCCTCTCCGCTGGCTACAAAAGGATACAGTACATTTTGTGTTTGGAGTAAGGTGTGAATTTATTTTCTATGCGGAGGCAGAATGCGAATATGTATACCAGGAAGGAGCCCAGGATGGGGGACGTGTCTACCAGGTTGTGGGTCAAATATGCCAAAAAGGGGCCTAAGATGGGGGACAAATGTACCACGAAGGGGCCCAGGGTGACATGTATACCAAGATGGGGGTCATATATACCATTAAAGGACCCTTATCACTAACAACCCATCCAATCCACACAGGCAAATCAAAGCATAGATGTTCATAACTTAAGTGTAATTAGAAATGACACAAGCAAAAAGTATTGAACACACGTACTGAAATTTAATACTTTGTATATAAGCCTTTGTTGGTGATGACAGCTTCAAGATGCCTACTGTATGGAGAAACTAGTCGCAGGCATTGCTCAGGTGTGATTTGGCCCAATCTTTCACACAAACACTCGACACCCTTAAGGTTCTGTTGGCTCCTTCTATGATCTGTGAATTTTAGTTGTTTCCACAAAATTTTCTATTGAATTCAGGTCAGGGCAATTCTAGCAGCTTTATTTTCTTTATCTGAAACCAATTCAAAGTTTTCTTGGCTGTGTTTTTGGGATCATTGTCTTGCTGAAATGTCCACCCTCGTTTTATCATCATTCTGGTAGATGGCAGCAGATTTATATCAAGAACGTCTCGGTACATTTGTCCATTTATCCTTCAATCATATGAATTTTTCCAGTGCTGTATGCTGAAAAACAGTCCCACACCATGATGTGGGAATTTCACTGTTGATATGCTGTCTTTTGGGTGATATGCAGTGCTTTTTGGCCTCTAAACATGGTGCGTATTATGGCATTCAAAGAATTCCATTTTGGTCTTATCTGATCAGACTGTATTCTCCCAGTATTTTACAGACTTGTGTAAATGTGCTTGAGCAAACTTTAAACTCTCCTGAACATGCTTTTTGTTCAGCGTGGTGAGCGTGCACACAGGCCATTGAGGTTGAGTGCATTACTTATTGTTTACTGCGAAACAATTATACTTGCTGATTCCAGGCCTCTCTGTAGCGCTCCACAGGTCGTCCTTGGCTATTGGACAACTTTTCTGATATTCTTTTCACTCCTCTATCAGAAATTTTGTGAGGAGCACCTGGTCGTGGCCGATTTATGGTCAAATTATGTTTTCCATTTCAGGATTATGGCCCCAACAGTGCTTACTGGAACCTTCAGTAGTTTAGAAATTCTTCTGTAACAAATGACATCAGTATGTTTTGCAAAAATAAGGTTGCAAAGGTCTTGAGACAGCTCACATAATAATCTTTATATAGCGCCAACATATTCCACAGCTCTTTACAATTCAAGAATTCATATACAAGTCATAAGTAGCAACGTTAAAGATAATAAAATAATTAAAGCAAAGATAATGATCCTGCTCGTGAGAGCTTACAATCTACAGTCTAAAATAGAATCTACAATCTATTTTACCCATCATGAGATGCTTCTTGTGTGGCATCTTGGTAATGAGACACCTTCTTATAAGCCATCAGTTGAACCTGCTGATATTTTTCACTAAGTGGCAGGATTGCTTTTTAATTGCTGATAGATTTCATTTGGTGTCATGACTTTCCATGGCTTTTTACAACTCTCTTCATGTGGTCAATACTTTTTCCCAGTGTCTTTTCTCATTATTACACAGAATTTATGGTTTCATTTCTTTGCCTGTGAGGATTGGATGGCTAGATACTGAGATCTGGTGAGAGTTTCGTGGCAATAGCACCTTTCAAAATATATTTACTTAGGTAATTGGTGACGTGTTTAATACTTAATTCACCCTCTTTATATACCAGCAAGGGGTCCAGAATGGGTAATATATACACACCAGGAAGGGGCCCTGGATGGAGAAATAGTATACCAGGATCGGAGACATATTCCAGGAAGGGGATCAAGACGGGGGGACATTACTACATAATGAAGGAGGGGCGAACACATATGTCCTTTATAGGATCTAACACACTACTAGGGCCCATACATCTGACCACATGCAGAGGGGAGTAGTACAAATTTCACACCGTGGCCCATCGGACTCTAGTTACGTCACTGGCTCCAATATACACTCCTGTACATAGTACTCTTTGTACCATGATTTCCATTGCGATCAATAAAGTCTATCTTATCGTAACATCTATTAATTTTAACAAATATCCAACTCAATTTTAAAAGGTTCCAAAGGTAATGAAAATGGGTTACAGTATGTGAAGCTCAGTTTGGCTGGACAGCCAGGTCTAGGAAGACTTCTGGTGGTCCCAAACTTCCATTTAGGGATTATGGAGGCCACTGTGCTCTTAGGAACCTTGAGTACTGCAGAAATTCTTTTGTAACCTTGGCCAGATGTGTGCCTTGCAACAATTCTGTCTCTGAGCTCCTTGGCCAGTTCCTTTGACCTCATGATTCTCATTTGGTCTGACATGCACTGTCTTATGCAGACAGGTGTGTGCCTTTACAAATCAAGCCCTATCAGTTTAATTAAACACACCTGGACTCTAATGAAGGAGTAGAACCATCTCAAGGAGGATCACAAGGAAATGGGCAGCATGTGACTTAAATATGAGTGTCTGAGCAAAGGGTCTGAATACTTATGACCATGTGATATTTCAGTTTTTCTTTTTTAATACATTTGCAAAAATGTCTACATTTCTGTTTTTTTCAGTCAATATGGGGTGCAGAGTGTCCATTAATGAGAAAAAATTAATCTTTTTTGAATTTACCATATGGCTGCAATGAAACAAATAGTGAAAAATGTAAAGGGCTCTGAATACTTTCCATACCCACTGTATGTAGGTTTTCTCAAATTTTTTTATGTAGTTACGGACAGACTCGATGATGTTGAGATCGGGATTCTGTGGGGACCATATCATCACTTCTAGGACTCCTTGTTCTTCTTTACACTGAAGATAGTTCTTAATGGCATTGTCTACCTGTTTAGGGTCTTGTCCGGCTACTAAATAAGTTTAGAGCCAATCGGACACCTCCCTGATTGTATTACAAGATGGATAAGGCTCTGTCTTCATGTCTCAGCATTGAGGATACCCTTAATCCTGATAAAATTCCCTACTCCATTTAATGAAATGAAGCTTCATACTTGCAAGGACCCTTCACTGTGCTCCACTATAGCCTGCAGACCCTCATTATTCTACCGCTCTTCAGCCCTTCAGCGATCAAACTTTCACTTATCCGTCCAGAGCACCTGCTGCTCTTTTTTCTGCACCCCAGTTCCTATTCTTGTGCGCAGTTGAGTCACTTAGCCTTATATCTATGTTGAAAGTATCGTATGTTTCTTGGATACAATTCTTCTGTGAAGACCACTTTTTGTCAGCATGGAAAGGAACACCGTTGAAATATATATATATTTTTTTATTGTCAATAAGTTGCCATACATTCTGGGAAAGTTGCTTTAGACTCACAGGAGTAAAGCATTTTTTTCTTCATTTTTACACTTTATAATTTTGATGAATTTCCATTTTAAATGATTTTCTTTTTGGAGTAGTCTAAAAATTGCAATAAATAAAAAATGGAGATTTTTTCAATAATTACTCTTTGGAGAAGTGTCTAAATACAAGCAAAATATTTAGAATTGAGAGTCCTCAGTGGTTGATACCTTTCAATGGCTAACTGAAAAGATGGCAACACATTGCAAGCTTTTGAGACTACTCAGGTCTCTTCATCAGGCATAGAATAAAGGAAAATCTGAAGAATTACATATTTATGCACAGCACAGAAAGAAAGAATGCAATAAATAAAACAAGTGCTAAACAGTTGTGGCTATAAATATTGGAACAGTTTATAGATAAGGAGTGTGAATGTTTTATAGTCTGGTAATGTGTTGTGATTCCCCCATAAGGTCTGAGGGGCAATTCCTTAATTGATATAAAAATACATATATCCATGCGACACATTCATTCCTGCACTGAGTGTGTCAAAGGTCGTCATGAGTTTGTACTCCCAGACCCTTCTGTCTTTCTGAGATTTGAAATTAATAAATTAACAATTTAATGTCCATCATGCTATGACCGGGGATACAAAAATGTTTTGCCACGAGTAGATCCATTCTTTTTTCTCTTATCGTGTGACGATGAGAATTCATCCTTGTTCTAAGCTTTTGCCCTGTCTCCCCCACATACAGACCTCCAGTTGGACATTTAGTACAAATAATTAAGTACACCACCTTAGATGTAATGCAGCTGAAAGTACCTGGGATCTCGTAGTCCTGATCTGAGTTGGGGATCTTTATCTTGTCTGTGGTCATTATAAATGAACAGGTTTTACATTTTTTCTGGTTGCAAGGAAAGGTTCCTGCAGCTGTTGGGGAGGACAGGAAGCTTCTGACAATGATGCTTCTTAAATTTGGGGTCTGCCTAAAACACAGTAGTGGGAACTCTGGAAAAACGGATTGTAATCGGGCATCTTTTTGTAGTTAAGCTTGTAATTTCCATGCAGCTCCCCTTAGCACCTCCAGATTTGGATTGTAGGTGACCACTAGAGGCACCCGGTTATTTTCATCTTTAGCTTTGAAATATAGGAGGTGATTCCTTGATATTCTGGTGGCTCTTGTAATTTGGTTTTCAATTGTTCTTGGGTGTTAGCCCTGATTCAAAAAGGTCTTTCTGAGGCGACCAAGGTGTTTGTCTCTATCCATGGGGGTGGAACATATATGATTGTATCTGATGGCTTGGCTGTAGACAATGAAGTTTATGTGTTTTGGATGGAAATTGTCCCATTTAAGGTATGTTGTAAGGTCAATTGGCTTTCTGATACAGGGATGTCTCTATTTCATTGTTGTTGAGCTTAATGATGGTGTCCAAAAAGATAATTTCTGTGCTGGAGTAGTTGAGTGTTAAGTCGATGGTGGGATGAAATTGATTAAACTGTTCGCGGAACGTCTTTAGCTGTGGCTCAGACTCCGTCCAGATGATAACAATATCATCAAGGTAGCGGTAGTAGGCCAGAGGCCTGATGGGGCGTGAGGACAAAAAGTCACTTTCAAGCTTGTCCATGAAAAGATTTGCATACTGTGGAGCCATTTTCCTTCCCATAGCTGTGCCAGTCTCCTGTAGATATATCTTGTTGTCAAATTCTAAGTACGGTAATTGTTGGTGAGGATGAATTTTGTGAGTTTCTCCACAGAATCAGCATCATTCTTGGTGTTTTCCATGAAGACTTTGGAGGCAATTAATCCATCCTGGTGTGGGATATTAGAGTACAAAGATTCCACATCCATGGTGGCCAGGATGGTTCCTTCTGGAAGAGGACCTATTGCTGCTAGTTTAGTCAATAGGTCAGTTGTGTCCTGAATGAAGCTGGGTGTATCCTTTACCAGGGATTTAAGAACACCCTCTACCCATCCAGATACCTGCTCAGTAAGGGTGCCCACACATGAAATCATTGGCCTCCCTGGATTTCCAGATTTGTGGATTTTGGGAAGCATGTAGAATGTCCCCATTCTTCAGACCTTATGGGGGCATCGCAACACAGAACCAGACTATAAAGCATTCACACTCCTTATCTATTAACTGTTCCAATATTTGTGGCGACAACTGTTTATTACTCTCCCATAATGATAAATTTCTGCTTCATGTCACTTCTCTTATCTATTGCATTCTTTCTTTCTGTGTTGTGTTGTGCATAAATATGTGATTCATCGGATTTTGTATTAGTCAATGCCTGATTAGTCTCGAAAGCTTGCAATGTGTTACCATCTTTTCAAGTAGCCATTAAAAGGTATCAACCACTGAGGATGCTCAATTCTGAATATTTTTGTATCTACTGGCTAACATGGAACAAAAAGATATATATCCTTCCTGTATGTAAATACAAGCAGTGTTTCGGATGGATACCAGATATAAGATACCGTACTTGTAAAATCTCCACATTTTGAGTTTATGTATAATGTGCTATCTATTTATTATTAGTTAAGAAGAGTCATGATACTGGCTGACTGAGGCTATGTGCCCACGATGCGATTTTTAAGCGTTTTTGCCGCGATTTTCGGCGCGAAAACGTTTAAAAATCTTGTACATGACGCCCCCCATGCATTCCTATGGGATTCCGCACATGCTGTGCTAATGCTGCGCTTTTTTCCGCGGTGGAATCGCATCGCGGAAAAAATCGCAGCATGATCATTCTTTTGTGCGGAATCGCAAAGAATTGCCGCGATCCCGCACCCATAGGAATGCATGAGAATCGCTTAATTCCCGCATGTGGCTATGCTCACCATGCGGGAAGTTAAGCGTCTCATGTGCGGTTGGTACCCACGGTGTGGAGGAGAGGAGACTGTCCTCCAGGCCCTGGGTACCATACCCCTGTAAAAAAAAGAATAAAAAATAAAAAATCGGGGTATATTTACCTTCCGGCGTCCCGCGCTGCATTCCCGGCCTAAGCGTTCCCAGTAATGCCTTGCGGCAAGGCCCTGTGATGACGTGGTCTCGCGAGATCGCTATAGTAACGCGAGACCAACGTCATCACAGGTCTCGCAAGGCATCGCTGGGAACGCTGATGCCCGGGATGGCAGCGCGGGACGTCGGAAGGTAAATATACCCCGATTTTTTATTTTTTTATCATTTTTAACATTCTATCTTTTACTATTGATGCCGCATAGACAGCCTCAATAGTAAAAAGCTGCTCACTCTTGTCAAACACTATGTTTGACGAGTGTGACCAACCTGTGAATCACTTTCCAAGCGATGCTTCAAATCCCTTGGAAAGTGCTTGAGAAAATCGCGGCAAAATCGCAGTGAAAAAAACGCGCGATTTCTGGGAAGGAGTCTGGTTTTCACTGTGCGTTTTAACACGCAACGTGGGCACATAGCCTAAATATTTATCAGTCTATTTGTACACAAACATGTGCTTAGCTTTCCATTGTTGTTCCACTAGATGGTGCTATAACTCCATTGATTTAGTGCTACTGTGCAGGACATAAATGATAAAAAATCAAGAGAAGCCTACAACCTATACAGGCAGCACACCAATAGCTGCTTGTCATTTGAAATTACTAAGATTTAACCCCTTCACCTCCTTGGGATTTTCCGGTTTTGCGTTTTCTTTTTTGCTCGCCTTCTTCCAAGCCATCACTTTTTTTATTATTGTTCCAGCAATATGACTGTAAGAGGGCTTGTTTTTTGTGGCACAAGTTGTACTTTTGAATAACACTATTGGTTTTACCAGATAATGTACTGGAAACCGGTAACAAAATTCCAAAAGCGTGGAAATTGCAAAAACATTTTTTACCATGTTCACTAAATGCTAAAGAGAGGCCTGGAGTCAGAACCAGAACCCTTATTGGAATTGCCCTAACTTCCATACTGTGATACTTGGGCGAGTAACGAGTAGTGGCGAGCACGTTCGCTCATCACCAGTCACCACCCCTGCCACCATATACACTATGATGTTCACCACCGACCCCCATAAATAGTATGATGTTCTAAACAGCTCTCATGTATACTAAGATGATCCCCACAACACACCATACATTATAATGGCATATAAACAACACCCCAAACAGTATGATATTCCCCACATCCCCCTATCCAGTATGGTCCCCACAACCCCCAGTATGATGACCTCCACAGCCCCATAGACAGTATGTTCTCCACAGGTACTCATATATACTTCGCTGTCCCACATTCACAGCCCCTCATTTCATGACCCAAATGGACATCCCCTCATTTTATTGCCCCCGCACTGCCTCTCATTTCATGCACCCCTGCACAGCTCACAAGTATTTATATGTTTTTTGCACTTTTTATATTTTTCGGGGTGCAGTTGGGCCCAGATAGCTCTGTAAACTGTGGCCTCTGTTCACATAGGATGCATTATAGTTAGCACTGGGCAGCCCGCCATAGGGCGTCATTAATAGGCTGTAAGCCAGATGCTCTGCCTCCTTTGTGTGTGAACAGTGCCGCATACAGATTATATTTGTTTGCACTGGTGTACCAAATGGCCAATCCCTGATTGTAGGATGGCTGTCTTATCGGTATTACTGCACCTGTGTAGCCACCATCTATATTTGGGTCTGCTGCATCGTGTTAGTACATTTGACTTGAGTCCTAAACATATAAGCATCTCTGCCTGTTTTGTGATGTTTCATTTCTTGATCCCTGCACAGCGCCTCATATTATTCATCCCATCTGCACAACCCCTCAGTTTATTGCCCCATCTGCACAGCCCATTTTTCCCCCATCTGCATAGCCACTCTTTTTATTTTTCCCATCTGCACAGATCCTCGTTTTACCCCCTCTTCACAGTCCCTCAGCTGATTCTCCCATCTGCACAGCACCTAATTTTATTCCCTTATCTGCACAGACCGTCAGTTTATTCCCCCATCTGCACAGCTCCTCACCTCATTTTATTCTCCCCCATTAGCACAGCCCCTCACCTCATTTTATTTCCCCCATTGGTACAGCCACTCACCTAATTTTATTTCCACATCAGCACAGCCCTCACCTCATTTTATTGCACCCCCATCAGCACAGCCCCTCCACTAATTTTACCCCCATCTGCACAGCACCTCCCTCCATTTTATGCCCTTCTGCACAGTGATATAAAAATTAAAAAAAAGCTCATACTCACAGAATCCAGGCTCCCAGTCTATCGTCTCCTCCATGCAGCAGTGAACATTGGATGGCGCAATGACACTGCGCCGCGCCATCCAGAGTCCTCTGCGTGTGCATCTTCTCCAACAAAGAACAGTCCAAATGTGGCCTGTGTCTTGCTGGAGATCCTGGCGGAGCAGGAGAGATGACAGTTCCTCTGCTCGTGTCCCATGCGGCACACACAGCGCATGGAGGGAGCGGCGGTCGATGCACGGGACAGAGAGAGGGGTGAGTGGTGTCAGTGGCTGACATCGCTCACCTCCATGCCTGCACACCCCTTGGGTAGGCAGGAGGAAGCACTCTAGGCCGGTGCTTACCATCCCTACCACTCATCCTAACCAAGTGTGGTGTAATGTCACGTGTGACTGGATACACCGCCTCCAGCAGGGCGAATTTCTATAACACCCATGAACCTGGATACACTGCCTCCAACAGGGCGAATTTAAACAGAGTTAAGGGAAACACTTTGGAAGCTGTTACAATGGAAGGCCTTGCAATAGGGAAGGGGACGTGGAGACCTCCTGCACTCCCCTGAGTCAGTGTCCCTACACTCCTGACGATCCCTAGAAAGGTTCCGCACCTGGCGACGAGCTGGATACCTCAAATCCCTAGCTCGCCCTGCACCTATCCCTTTCTAGTGAATTGGACGGTGCAGAAACTAATCCCACCACTGAACTAATACACACACAAGGAAAGTAATAAACAGGGAAAAACACCACTTAGCTTAGCTCTGTTACTATTGCTCCCAGCAACAGAGTACAACACCAAAGTTTAGCTTCACCCCTGAAGCTCGACACCTGAATTCAGCTTCCGCCAGGAGTTCCTCTCTATAGTTCCTTCCTTCACCAAACTAGGTTGGAAATGAGCAATATCACCAACAGTGAGTGAGACCACCTGCTACTCCTTTATAGGTAGGGAATCACACCTGCTTCATAATAACGTGCAATAACACTAGCGGCCACCGGGGGGCAACTAAACTAAAGTAACCAGAGCGCAATGACCCTAACGGCCACCGGGGGCAAAACTAGAACTAAAACAACCACAGTGTAATGACCCTAATGGCCACCGGGGCCAAAACTAACTTTAAGCAAACAGCTTAAAGGAAAAAAAAGGTTACTTGTGCAAAATCCGTCATAATCCAACCTGGATCATGACATGTGGGTTATGTCATGCTCTACCTGCCATCTGTGTGGAGTCTGTCACTATCTACCTGCCCACTGTGTATAGTGCAGGATTCTGTCACTCCCTACCTGCCCTCCATGTGTAATGCAGGGGTCTGTCACTATCTACATGCCCTGCATCTGTATTGGAGAGGTCTGTCACTCTCTACCTGCCTTCCATTTGTAGTGCGGGATCTGTAACTACCTTTCCTCCATATGTAGTTCGGAGTCTGGCACTCTCTATCAGCCCTCCATGTGTAGTGCGGGGTCTGTCATTCTCAACCTGCCCTCTGTGTACTGTGCAGTCTGTCACTCCCTACCTGCCCTCCATGTGTAGTGCGGGATCTGTCACTCTCTACCTACCCTCCATGTTTAGTGCAGCGGTCAGTCACGCTCTACCTGCCCTCCATGTGTAGTGCAGCAGTCTGTCACTCTCTACCTGCCCTCCATGTGTAGTGCAGGGTTTTTCACTTTCTACCTGCCTTCCTTGTGTAGTGCAGCGGTCTGTCACTCTCTACCTGCCCGCTATGTGTAGTGTGGGGTCTGTCACTCTCTACCTGCACTCTATGTGTACTGTGGGGCTCTGTCACTCTCTACCTGCCCTTCTTGTGTAGTGCAGCTGTCTGTCACTCTCTACCTGCCTGCTATGTGTAGTGCGGCAGTCTGTTACTTCCTACCTGCCCTCCATGTGTAGTGCGGCGGTCTGTCACTCCCTACCTGATCTCTATGTGTACTGTGGGGTTCTGTCACTCCCTACCTCCCCTCCATGTATAATGCAGTGGTCTGTCACTCCCTACCTGCCCTCCATGTATGACGCGATGGTCTGTCACTCCCTACCTGCCCTCCAAGTGTAGTTTGGGGTCTGTCACTCCCTACCTGCCATTACTGTGTATTGTGGGGTCTGTCACTCCCTTTTTGCCTTCCACGTGTAGTGCAGGAGTCTGTCACTATCTACCTGCCCTCCATGTATAGTGTGGGGTCTGTCACTTTCTACCTGCCCTCCTTGTGTAGTGCAGTGGTTTGTCACTCTCTACCTGCCCGCTATGTGTACTGCGGTGGTCTGTTACTTTCTACCTGCCCTCCATGTGTAGTGCGGCGGTCTGTCACTCCCTACCTGCCCTCCATGTATAATGCGGTGGTCTGTCACTCCCTACCTGCCCTCCAAGTGTAGGTTGGGGTCTGTCACTCCCTACCTGCCGTTAATGTGTATTATGGGGTCTGCCATTCCCTTTCTGCCTTCCATGTGTAGTGCAGGCGTCTGTCACTATCTACCTGCCCTCCATGTATAGTGTGGGATCTGTCAGTCCTTACCTGACCCTCCATGTGTACTGCGGGGTTCTCTCACTCTCTACCTGCCCTCTGAGTAGTGCCAGGTCTGTCTCTCACTCTCTACCTGCCCTCTATATGTAGTGTGGGTTTTAACTCTTTACCTGCCCTCCATGTGAAATTTTCTCTATCTTCCTACACTTCCAGCAAGCATCGGACTGGAGTACCCTGGGCCTACCAAAGAAAATCATTCTTGGGGCCCACTTTGTAGCTACATAGAAATAAATACAATACCACCAATTGTACTGTTATACACGCTAATATCAGGGTATAATATAAGGTAGTACACTTCTTAATAATATAGTAGGGATTGGCACCCACATTTTGATACAAACTCAATGATAAATGTCTTCTGGTGCTTATTAACCATATAGAGTCTGCCTATGGGGCATGCATTGTGCAATATAGAGTCTGCCTATGGGGTTGCATTATACTATAGAGTGTGCTTATGGGGGCTGCTTTATACAATATATAATCTGCCTATAGAGGCCTATAGGGAGTGCATTACAGTATATAGAGTCTGCCTATGGGGAGTGCATTATACAATATAGAGACTGCTTATGGGTGGTGCATTATACAATATGGCATCTGCCTATGTGGGGTGCATTATACTATATAGAATCTGCCTATGGGGGTGCATTATACAGTGTAGAGTCTGCCTGTGGGGGTGCATTATTCAATACAGAGTCTGCCTATGGGGAGTGCATTATTCCATACAGAGTCAGCCTGTGGGGCTGCATTATTCCATGCAGTCTGCCTATGGGGAGTGCATTATTCCATACAGAGTCTGCCTGTGGGGCTGCATTATTCCATATAGTCTGCCTATGGGGCTGCATTATTCCATACAGAGTCTGCCTATGGGGGGTGTATTATACTACAGTTGAAACTAGATAAATGCCTTAAAACATTCTCTCTCTCATTTGGGAAATAATTGTGCTAATCCTAATTGACCTAAAACAGGAAAAGTTTATTCTGATTTCATGTCAGATTTTGAGAAAAACATGCATATTATTATTAGTATTTATTTATATAGCACCATTGATTCCATGGTGCTGCACATGAGAAGGGGTTACATACAAATTACAGAGATCACTTACAGTAAACAAACTAACAATGACAGACTGATACAGAGGGGAGAGGACCCTGCCCTTTCGGGCTTACATGCTACAGGATGGTGGGGAAGGAGACAGTAGGTTGGTGGGTTGCAGCAGTTCCAGTGTTGGTTGAGGTGATATTTCCGGTAGTGGTGAGGAGGTAGCGGGGTCATTGCAGGCTGTAGGCTTTCTTGAAGAGGTGGGTTTTTCAGGTTCCGTCTGAAGGATCCGAATGTGGTTGATAGTCGGACATGTTGGGGCACAGAATTCCAGAGGATAGGGGCTATTCGGGAGAAGTCTTGGAGGCGGTTGGGTGAGGAGCGAATAAGTGTGGAGGAGAGAAGAAGGTCTTGGGATGACTGTAGATGTAATTTTAAATAGTGTATGTAAACTTCTGG
The DNA here is from genome assembly GCF_039654945.1 of Dendrobates tinctorius. Taxonomy (NCBI): domain Eukaryota; kingdom Metazoa; phylum Chordata; class Amphibia; order Anura; family Dendrobatidae; genus Dendrobates; species Dendrobates tinctorius. The sequence goes on along the minus strand of NW_027361738.1, from coordinate 45,144,121 downwards.
TTTCATACATACAGTATATGTGTGTCCCTATAGTTAGATTCCCTTTCTATGGTAGAAAGATAAATAGTTTTGGATGATTACCATTGTCCCTTCATTGTCTGCGCCGTTGCATCCAAATAACCTGTTCACAATATCAAAGTATGTCATTGGATGGGCAAGGGTTAAACAGTCAGTTCTGATGACATCACAAAGCACATAAACATCATAGACATCATATGACATCACAATTGGAATAGAATGAGCAAAGTGCAACACATGAGCCATCTTGTTTCATTAGAGTCTGACAGCTTGAAGGAAACAAGTCCAGGTAGGGAACTCTTCACTTATGACCTCACTCACAAATTGTATAGATGGGGGGTTATGATGAGTTTGTGATTTGATCTTTATCTCTCAATGGGAGATCGATATGCTGGAAGGTTGCCAGATTATGGTCTGAGGCCTACTCGAGTAGCGGAGAACAAACACACACAGAGACAGGGTATGTATCTGCAGGATGTTCCCCCTTTCCTGATTTAATTAGGTAGCTTATATGCTCATTCGAGTAGGCGGTAACATTACATCATCACATTTCATTGGACAATTAATCATTCAACAGTAAGCATAAATGGTTCCAACCAATCATATTCATATTCGTTAACCAATCAGATTGTACTCGGCTGTTAATTATTAGTATTTGTGTAGACGTGCTGAAAGCTTTAATAGGTCTTGGGTAAATTACACAAGATCCCAATATCATTCTCATAAATCTATCCTCATGACAGTTTATAGCTCAATTAGCCTCATTAACCTGTCTTACTAAGTATTTATGGCCCCAGTATCTACCTAATATGTGGACGTGTAGTTTCAATGTCCAACTGGGTGCAGTAAACAGTTTATCCATCACGTACAAGTTCTTATGAAGAATAAGGTTATAGGTAATCATTATCATGAGACAGCATTTTCATATACAGAGTATGCATGTAAGACCCCAGAAATACATTGATATTAAAAGGACATACAGAATTCCCTGTCAGTCCCCCCTTTTGAGAACAGATATGACTCTACCATTCACATATAGGTACATTCAAAGGCCTAATGCCAGTGTCGGACTTCCTAACCCTTCTTCTGCCGAATTCCCCATAGGGAAAGGGAGATCATATCTAATTCTCAACCTCAAACCATTTGCTCATAATCATTATTGTAAGGTTTCATTGTAATATACATAGTTTTAGTAATAGACGCATCAATCAGTCTTTGAAGTAGTCCTCTGATACATGGTATGCAGCAGCATCCACAGGTCACAAGTACTGCTGCTACTACTGCCAGAGAGATGAGGAGGCTGGACACAAGATGACTCCATCTACCGAACCAGGATTCCAACCAGTCCATGAAGGGATTGTTGATACCCGAATTTTCTGCCAATTCTTCGGACAGGGATGTAAGACCCTCCAACGCCTTGGTGATACTCCCATCTGGACTTGTATTATTGGGGATGAAGGTACAGCAAAACGTTCCAAACATCTTGCACACGCCCCCTTTTTCCGCTAGCAACATATCCAAAGCCATCCTATTCTGATGTGTCATTAAAGAAGTTGGGCCTAATTGTTCAGCTATCCCTTTTACTGCATCCCTCGTGTAATTTATAAACCTTTGCTGATTATAATAAATATAATTTATCCAATCCACATTTTTATTAATTGTCACCCACCAAAAGAAAATTGATTCAAATCCTGCTGCTATCTGGTTCCTGGCCTTGTACTCATCCGGTACCCCTCTGGGTACCCCTATATTGTCTATATAAACTCTAGGATCAAAGGACCCAGCAGGTACTGACCTTCTATTTCTGTGTAGGGTTTCAACATTCATTCCACCTCCTTTAATCTCTTCTGATGAAATTATTTTAAATGGCATGAGCACTTGAACTAGAGCACAGCTGCCAACCCAACCTGGTGGCAACCTAGGCCTCAATTTCATATCTCCACATAACCACCATATGTCACTCCTTGCTATAGTTTGATTTTGAAACCAACTGGCTTTAAAGCCTCCTGTATCTGTATTTATTGGGATGGTGTTGTGACAAAACTCTGAAGTTAGATTTCCTACCCATCTTCCTGGTCCTGTTCTCAGGAAGCAAGTGTAGTCACCTGGATATGCATAAACTCTAGGTGGTACCTGATCAATTTTTGCTATTGGATACCGGACTGATAGAGATTGACACAGAACATTATCACTAGGGTCATATGTGGCATTATACAAAGCTAGAATACACTGTAAGTCTACTTGATCCTGTTCTGAATATCTGAGGGGAATAGTCCCTAAATGGGGCCTAGCGGTTGCACATGCAATACAATCAGTTTTGTTATTTTGCTCTGTAGTATACTTCATCCATAGCAACCATTCATTCCTCTCTGTGTAGCCTGTTTCTACGGCTAACTTCTCCTCATAGCCTAATTCTCCAATTCCATCAACATCCAACATTTCTCCTGACCTTTGGGGTTTGTCCTTCTCTTGTTCCTTGTCCTGTGCAGGAACAGCTTTTAACCAAAATGTTCCCTGCTGAACCTGTCTACCTGGGGTATACAGTCCCAATACATAGAGACCTTCATCTCCAAGAGAGGGTTCATCCAGTGTTATAAGGAGAGGATTGCAAGAGAATCTCCAGTCCAAAACCTCTGGATCACAACCCCATTTTGGAATGGGTACAGCAATATTCATCCTCTTGAGGAGAGGCTTTCCTGATGAACTAACACGAGTCATGGCTTCCTCTGGCTTATACCCCCATGACGTTCCCGTGTTCCAAGCTGCATCTGACCAAGAATTACAGTTCTCATTTCCAGGTCTAGTTACACAGATATATACCACCGCCCCTTCAACTCCTGTTAGATATTTATAATTGGTGTTGCTACTCTTCTTCCCAAATTTAAGATTCCATTGACACTTCACTATCTGACACAAGTCCATCCTAAATGTAGCTGTTGCTGCCTTGGTGTCAAACCACAAGGTTACTGATGTGCTGTTCTGAAGTGTCTCGTCCATTTGTCCTTCTTGCAGTAGAGCTGCCAACATCATCAGGGACAGGACCCATATTCTTCCACTCCAGGACCTCATAGTAGCTTGTGTAGACCGGTCTTCCGTTTAACTCTACGGATGTGGCTTAGCGGGGACCATCAACCAGTGGCTCCAGTGGTCTTCGTGTCTTTTGGTCAGCAACCAATGTCTGGATTAACTAAAATAGAATCAAAAACTTATTTATACACAAATGGGAGTCCCTTTTGGACTCCGGACCTGCTGCAGGGGTTGTCAAATAGTCACAACATCTATGTGGACAAAAGAGTACCTCAGTTGTGGTAGCTTCTGACATCAGGAAGGCCTCCAGTCCCCTGAAAAGAGATCAACACACACGAGCACATACTTCATACATCTTACCTTGGGCAGCCTGTATGAAGTCAATCTGCAGTCATTGAAACGGATAGGAGGGCCCAGGCGCACGTGTATGTCTATGGCATCTTTCTAGTCTATCTGTGTTGTGCGCATCTAATCTATGTTAATATAAAGCTAAACAGGTGGACCCAGCATCTTTCTTCAGAGCACATAGTTTTTGTCTTCACTCACGTGCGTTGAGTCATGAGCCATCACATGGTGCAAGGATTTTGGCAAACATACCCACTGTCCCACCATCCACGGTTCTGAGCTCCAGCTTCCGACCAGACTTCAGTCTCTTCCCCGGTTGGTGACCGAGTCAGAGCCTGTAAGATACTTAAGTCTAACTGGTTATCTTTAATGCTCACCATGACCAGTGGAGGCGCCTCAGGGGTCTCCCAGTACCTTGGTCTTCTGGCTGATTCCCAGCCACTTTGTTTGCTTCGTGCTCCACGGGTTCCTTCTCATATGTACCCTCACTTCCACTATGGCAACCTCTTCCAGGGCCTGTTGATGTAAGAAAAGACCTTTCCTCCCCATATGGGGCTGCAGTTGTAGGTTCACCTGAAAACAATGACTTGTATATGTGGTGTCTTGCTTACCTTAAAGCCCCCTAAACGCCTCAATGAGTGCCGTCAACTCCACCTCCCCTGTAGAGTTATGAGGGAGGAGTGGTTCTGCTTTCTACTATCTCATGCTGTGTGATCGCCATACAACCAGGTTCTTGGACCTTCCGGAAAGAAAAACTCAAAATCCAGATTAATGAGAGATACCTTTATGGATTAAAAATATTTAAAAATAGCTGACTCACCTCTCTTCTCCCCCCCTTTGGAAATCACCATATTAATACCGAATAGGTGGCAGAGTGGTGGATTTCCATTACACATATAACGGGATTTCCTCTTTTTTTTTTTTTTTTTTTTTTTTCCTTTCTAACACATACTAAAAGCATTCCTTATCTTTACTACCTGACAATTGCCTTCCATGGATATCTAACACTGCTTCAAGTCAAAGGCAACGTTGTACCTTGAACCATCTGCCTCTCCTTTTTTTCTTATCAACATGCATTCTAAAAAAAAAACTTGACATTATGAAAAACTAGCTGTACACCTTCTACAAATACGTATTATGCTATAATGTGAATCCAGTGAGCAAAGCAGCAAGCTGCGCTTCAACCAGGTACGTCTCTGGTTGCCCGTTATTTAATGGACATCTGACAAGATTGTAATTTTCTATGTCACTTAATGAAATTCCGTCGACCCAGGGAATTGCAGGAATACCATGCACATTGAGCCTAAACACTTTATACTCTGGAAATCTGGCTGACAGAAATCCAAAACCAGTGAGCTGTTGGATATACCCTCCTGGTATAATTTTGACAATTCTCCAACCGTCAGGAGATATAAGCAACATTAATCCAAATGTGCAATTAGGGCACGACATTTTCTCATGGAATATCTGGCACACACACACCCACACACACACACACACACACAAGGCAAGCAATACAACAGAATTTCACACATGAGATCATGCACTTCCACTTATCAGCAGAGAGTCTCAAAGGTCATTCACATTCCTTCACACAGATTCAGTAAACTGTTAACTGCTTAAGCTTATCACCTCCTGGTGCTCCTGCTAAAAATCCTATCTATGTTTTCTGGTTGATACTTGACTGTATTGGGGCGAAAAATTCTCCTGGCTTGTCCTAAAATGTAAAATGCCTATGGCTTGCAGACCCGTACTGACTGCACTTCGCTAACTCAATGTACAGGCCGCACCTAGACCGTATCTCTCTATCTGCCTCTTTCTCTGGTTGCTATTCACTTATTCTCTTAATATACGCTATTACTGTGTGCCCACATCTCAACAAGTCTACTTCTTCTTTATCACTTAGCAAATATCTATGCCGACATAGACTGCATCCCGTTGTTATATGAGGTTCCCGCTCAATGTTTGAACTTGCGTGTCCTAAACTGAAACTGGTCAGTTGATAGGTATCAAACCCATGGGAACCTTGATAAGAAGGTTAACTATTTAGTGGTCTGGCCATGACCCTCCTGGTCATCTAACACTAAATCTCTACGTACTCAGTATGAGATGGCACTTCTCTACAATTAGTCCTAGCGTATTCAGCAATTCTATATATCAACCAGAGAGCAAATCCAATTAACTATAGGCAGACTAATGTGCCCCAAATTTTCTTATTAGCCCAGTAAAAATCTTTTCCCTCAACTAAACCTGCTGAGCCTTGTATACTCAGAGATCTTATTTATCAACCAGAAGACTAAAGCTATCATTAGTATGCAGGCTAATGTAATCCCTATTACCTCAAAGTTCTTTAGCACCATTAGAGGGCAGTTTGTGCGTATCAGACAGAATAGAAGGTGGATAGACCTATCCTGTCTGTAACGGCGTTTTAACACCGTAATAGTACCTCTAGCACTCTCCAAGAGGACGTAAGCAGCCTTCTTTATGCGTATGCCGCCAGAGACGTGTCCTCACATGAATCCTGGCAAGCCAGTTACCATGGAGAGACGCTCCCAAGGGGCAAAAACACAGTAAAGAATTCCTAGTACCCTCAAGGTTGGTTCAATCATTCATGCGCAATCATACGTAGCAGCTTTTAGGTTTCTCCCTCCAGCATACGTATTATGTATCACAAGGATATTCTACGGTTCTTAGCGCTGGTATGTAAGAAGACAGACTATACTGTACCCCAAAAGCCGGTTCAGAGCATTTAGCAGAGGGGAGACACAGAATTTGTAAGACTCAATGGCTCTTACCTTCACCGGTGATTTTGATCTGTGTGTCCTCTAGGCCGTCAGTCTGCGGGTGCCGGATTTCAGGATACTGGGGTCTTCTGTTGTAACCAGCCCACCCAGGGACGCCAACTAATGAGTTTGTGATTTGATCTTTATCTCTCAATGGGAGATCGATATGCTGGAAGGTTGCCAGATTATGGTCTGAGGCCTACTCGAGTAGCGGAGAACAAACACACACAGAGACAGGGTATGTATCTGCAGGATGTTCCCCCTTTCCTGATTTAATTAGGTAGCTTATATGCTCATTCGAGTAGGCGGTAACATTACATCATCACATTTCATTGGACAATTAATCATTCAACAGTAAGCATAAATGGTTCCAACCAATCATATTCATATTCGTTAACCAATCAGATTGTACTCGGCTGTTAATTATTAGTATTTGTGTAGACGTGCTGAAAGCTTTAATAGGTCTTGGGTAAATTACACAAGATCCCAATATCATTCTCATAAATCTATCCTCATGACAGTTTATAGCTCAATTAGCCTCATTAACCTGTCTTACTAAGTATTTATGGCCCCAGTATCTACCTAATATGTGGACGTGTAGTTTCAATGTCCAACTGGGTGCAGTAAACAGTTTATCCATCACGTACAAGTTCTTATGAAGAATAAGGTTATAGGTAATCATTATCATGAGACAGCATTTTCATATACAGAGTATGCATGTAAGACCCCAGAAATACATTGATATTAAAAGGACATACAGAATTCCCTGTCAGTTAGAAGTGGGATTCAGAACTGCATCATTCACCTGAACATCTTATCAAAAAGTGCTATATCCTATGTCCTGTGATTGTTATAATGATTCTATGATTAAAAAAGGTATTGATCAGATTCTATGAAAATCGGGAGAAAACAGACCAAGCAGAAAATGGCATGCACACCAAATAAGTCTATGAGAAATCAATATATGAAAGAATACTTTATTTGGAAAAACAGGACACACAATTAACGCCAATTAAAAAGGACAAAAAATGTCCCAATAACACCCCTGCATGTAAATACCACATATAACCTAAACTGATTTAAAAGCCCCCTATACCTATTTAGGTTATATGTGGTATTTACATGCTGGGGTGTTATTGGGACATTTTTTGTCCTTTTTAATTGGTTATAACTGTGTGTCCTGTTTCCAAATAAAGTATTCTTTCATACACTGCGTGCAGAATTTTTAGGCAAGTTGTATTTGAGAGGATTCTTTTTATTATTGAACTATGTTCTCAATCAACCCAAAAGACTCATAAATATCAAAGCTTAATATTTTTGGAAGTTGGAGTGGTTTTTTTTAGATTTGGCTATCTTAGGAGGATATCTGTTTTTTCAGGTAACTATCTCTGTGCAGAATTATTAGGCAACTTAATAAAAACCAAATATATACCCATCTCGCTTGTTTATTTTCACCAGGTAAACCAATATAACAACACAAAATTTAGAAATAAACATTTCTGACATTCAAAAACAAAAAAAAAAAAATCAGTGACCTTTCTTTACGATGACACTCAAAAGCCTTCCATGCATAGATTCTGTCAGTTGCTTGATCTGTTTGCGATCAACATTGCGTGCTGCAGCCACCACAGCCTCCCAGACAATGTTTCGAGAGGTGTAATGTTTTCCCTCCTTGTAGATCTCACATTTTATGAGGGACCACAGGTTCTCTATGGGGTTCAGATCAGGTGAACAAGGCGGCCACGTCATTATTTTTTCTTCTTTTAGACCTTTACTGGGCAGCCACGCTGTGGAGTATTTGGATGCATGTAATGGAGCATTGGCCTGCATGAAAATCATGTTTTTCTTGAACGATACCGACTTCTTCCTGTACCACTGCTTGAAGAAGGTGTCTTCCAGAAACTAGCAGTAGGTCTGGGAGTTGAGCTTCACTCCATCCTCAACCCGAAAAGGTCCCACAAGTTCATCTTTGATGATACCAGCCCTTACCAGTACCCCACCTCCACCTTGCTGGCATCTGAGTCAGAGTGGAGCTCTCTGCCCTTTACTGATCCAGCCTCGGGCCCGTCCATCTGGCCCATCAAGAGTCACTCTCATTTCATCAGTTCATAAAACCTTAGAAAAATCAGTCTTAAGATATTTCTTGGCCCAGTCTTGACGTTTTATCTTATGTTTCTTGTTCAAAGGTGGTCATTTTTCAGCCTTCCTTACCTTGGCCATGTCCCTGAGTATGGCACACCTTGTGCTTTTTGATACTCCAGTAATATTGCAGCTCTGAAATATGGCAAAACTGGTGGCAAATGGCATCTTGAAGCTTGATTTTCCTCAATTCATGGGCAGTTATTTTGCGCCTTTTTTATCAACACGCTTCTTGCGACCCTGTTGACTATTTGCCATGAAACGCTTGACTGTTTGGTGATCGTGCTTCAAAAGTTTGGCAATTTCAAGACTGCTGCATCACTCTGCAAGACATCTCACAATTTTTGACTTTTCAAAGTCCATCAAATCTCTCTTCTGACCCATTTTGCCAAAGGAAAGGAAGTTGCCTAATAATTAAGCACACCTTATATAGGGTGTTGATGTCATTAGACCACATCCCTCCTCATTACAGAGATGCAAATCACCTGATTTACATAATTGGCAGTTGACTTTTAAGCCTATACAGCTTGCTAAGTAGGACAACATGTGTAAAAAGGATGATGTGATCAAAATACTCATTTGCCTAATACTTCTGCACACAGTGTATATTGATTTCTCATAGACTTATTTGGTGTGCATGCCATTTTCTGCTTGGTCTGTTCTCTCCCGATTTTCATGGATTATTCCATGCAACGTTTTTGCACCCTTTTATATGTTTATATTGGAAATTGACATTTTGACATTTTGGTGCACCCTATATCCTTTCACTTATTGCATTGACCAGATTCTAAGGAAAATCTGCACATTTGGGTTCTTTATTAAGCCAGTGTGAGCCCAGCTTAACAGGAGTTACCAATCTGGGCCACCTCTTCCCTAAATGAGGACTTGGTGGCAATCAACTCATGATTGTCACTGGTCTTGAAGACCTTCAGCATTCGGCTGGTTTTGCCCTCTATGACACCCAGGTGCTCTAATAAAAACATATAGAAAGGGGTGGGCCAGTGAGACAACTCCACTGGGTTCCATTTTAGGGCAGTTTTGCCATGAATGTGAAAACGTTATCATAACGAATTTAATTCCAGACTGCTACAGTTCTCCATTGTCAGCTCTCTTGGTCCTGTTGGATCAAGGGTGACCGGGAAGTGATGGTTTATCGTAATCAGGAATTGCAGTATGGCGTCCTCTGTTTTCCTTTAGTGCATTGAAAAGTAGGTGATACAGATTAGAACAAAAAGGTGCAAATGCTTAGGTTTTAATATGTGTCTTCACTCAATAAAAACTGAGGCTGGTGGGTATTTGCGGCCTGTGATTTTGTTTTATTAATTCTACTCTTGATGTTGGAAACTTGATACATAACACAACAGTGGCAGTTATTACGACAGGACACATGATGTCACAGGGCACATGACATCATAGATATCACAAAACATCACAGGGCAGATGACACCATAGATATCACATGACATCACAGGGCACATCACATCCTGCACATCACAATTGGTACAGAATGTATGAAGATATTATCCTGAACCACTGTGTGTTCCCAGAGGAAGCATCTTGAGGAAGACAAGTCCAAATAGGTAGCTACTCAATTAACGGTAAGACCCCATTCACACATTGTGTAGCGGTGGGGTGTTTGTGGTGAAGTTTAGAAATGCACCATTTACCCCTAAAACATCTCTCTCTTGTGTATTAGAATGATTTCTTAAATAGAATTGAACCCTCTTTTTTGTATTGATAGATGTGATGTCTCATCTAGTTCAGATGATCTGCTGTAATGAAGAACAGGACAGATGATGGCGGCGCAGCAAGAAGGCTGAGAAGAAACAACAGAGAACGTAGAAGCACGACGGAACCAGGAGGACCACAACTGGAACCACAGGATATCATGAGTAGAATTGAGTTAACGGCAGCTGCGGTAATAGAGTTGCAGACTCCGATCAGGCACAGATTAGAGTTGCATCAGTTTTCTTCAGGCATGGAAAGGGGGCAAAAAAGGTTTCTCCACCTTCTGCATTAGGTCAGTGTGTGAAAATCAGACACACTTAGATGTCATCCAAGTGGGGTCCAATTTTTCATGGGCCTATAGACTTGCATTGCCAATTTTGATCTGACCCTGGGGTCAAAAATCAGACTTTTCTCCAATTTTTTTTCCATGGAGCACTGGGTCCGAGCAAAAAAATCTGCCATTTGCACAGCCCCATAGAATATCATAGGTATGAATGTTATCCGTCAAAACCACAGATTGCAAACTCATTTACTTTACTCATTTAAATAGCGCCATTAATTCCACAGCGCTATGTATACATACTATATATAGAAATAAATTAAATATTTATAAATAAATACAGATGTATTTACACATATATATTCACTCATATACATGCTCTCCGATTTTCATAGACTGACAAAATGGAGAAACTTTTTTTCCACCTCTCCACCTCCGAGACAAAATTATACCACTTTGATCAAAGCATGATCGGAGTCTGCAACTCTATCTTTAGTTAATTGTATGGCCGGGTATATTTATTTATCTATCTATAGTTGGTTGTATGGCCGGGTATATTTACTTATCTATCTATAGTTGGTTGTATGGCCGAGTATATTTATTTATCTATCTATAGTTGGTTGTATGGCCGGGTATATTTATTTATCTATCTATAGCTGGTTGTATGGCCGGGTATATTTATTTATCTATCTATAGTTGGCTGTATGGCCGGGTATATTTATTTATCTATCTATAGTTGGTTGTATGGCCGGGTATATTTATTTATCTATCTATAGTTGGCTGTATGGCCGGGTATATTTATTTATCTATCTATAGTTGGTTGTATGGCCGGGTATATTTATTTATCTATCTATAGTTGGTTGTATGGCCGGGTATATTTATTTATCTATCTATAGCTGGTTGTATGGCCGGGTATATTTATTTATCTATCTATAGCTGGTTGTATGGCCGGGTATATTTATTTATCTATCTATAGTTGGTTGTATGGCCGGGTATATTTATTTATCTATCTATAGTTGGTTGTATGGCCGGGTATATTTATTTATCTATCTATAGTTGGTTGTATGGCCGGGTATATTTATTTATCTATCTATAGTTGGTTGTATGGCCGGGTATATTTATTTATCTATCTATAGTTGGTTGTATGGCCGGGTATATTTATTTATCTATCTATAGTTGGTTGTATGGCCGGGTATATTTATTTATCTATCTATAGTTGGTTGTATGGCCGGGTATATTTATTTATCTATCTATAGCTGGTTGTATGGCCGGGTATATTTATTTATCTATCTATAGTTGGTTGTATGGCCGGGTATATTTATTTATCTATCTATAGTTGGTTGTATGGCCGGGTATATTTATTTATCTATAGTTGGTTGTATGGCTGGGTATATTTATTTATCTATCTATAGTTGGCTGTATGGCCGGGTATATTTATTTATCTATCTATAGCTGGTTGTATGGCCGGGTATATTTATTTATCTATCTATAGTTGGTTGTATGGCCGGGTATATTTATTTATCTATCTATAGCTGGTTGTATGGCCGGGTATATTTATTTATCTATCTATAGTTGGTTGTATGGCTGGGTATATTTATTTATCTATCTATAGTTGGTTGTATGGCCGGGTATATTTATTTATCTATCTATAGTTGGTTGTATGGCCGGGTATATTTATTTATCTATCTATAGTTGGTTGTATGGCCGGGTATATTTATTTATCTATCTATAGTTGGTTGTATGGCCGGGTATATTTATTTATCTATCTATAGTTGGTTGTATGGCCGGGTATATTTATTTATCTATCTATAGTTGGTTGTATGGCTGGGTATATTTATTTATCTATAGGTGGTTGTATGGCTGGGTATATTTATTTATCTATCTATAGTTGGTTGTATGGCTGGGTATATTTATTTATCTATCTATAGTTGGTTGTATGGCCGGGTATATTTATTTATCTATCTATAGTTGGCTGTATGGCCGGGTATATTTATTTATCTATCTATAGCTGGTTGTATGGCCGGGTATATTTATTTATCTATCTATAGTTGGTTGTATGGCCGGGTATATTTATTTATCTATCTATAGCTGGTTGTATGGCCGGGTATATTTATTTATCTATCTATAGTTGGTTGTATGGCCGGGTATATTTATTTATCTATCTATAGCTGGTTGTATGGCCGGGTATATTTATTTATCTATCTATAGTTGGTTGTATGGCTGGGTATATTTATTTATCTATCTATAGTTGGTTGTATGGCCGGGTATATTTATTTATCTATCTATAGTTGGTTGTATGGCCGGGTATATTTATTTATCTATCTATAGTTGGTTGTATGGCCGGGTATATTTATTTATCTATCTATAGTTGGTTGTATGGCCGGGTATATTTATTTATCTATCTATAGCTGGTTGTATGGCCGGGTATATTTATTTATCTATCTATAGTTGGTTGTATGGCCGGGTATATTTATTTATCTATCTATAGTTGGTTGTATGGCCGGGTATATTTATTTATCTATCTATAGTTGGTTGTATGGCCGGGTATATTTATTTATCTATCTATAGTTGGTTGTATGGCCGGGTATATTTATTTATCTATCTATAGTTGGTTGTATGGCCGGGTATATTTATTTATCTATCTATAGTTGGTTGTATGGCCGGGTATATTTATTTATCTATCTATAGTTGGTTGTATGGCCGGGTATATTTATTTATCTATCTATAGCTGGTTGTATGGCCGGGTATATTTATTAATCTATCTATAGTTGGTTGTATGGCCGGGTATATTTATTTATCTATCTATAGTTGGTTGTATGGCCGGGTATATTTATTTATCTATCTATAGCTGGTTGTATGGCCGGGTATATTTATTTATCTATCTATAGTTGGTTGTATGGCCGGGTATATTTATTTATCTATCTATAGTTGGTTGTATGGCCGGGTATATTTATTTATCTATCTATAGTTGGTTGTATGGCTGGGTATATTTATTTATCTATCTATAGTTGGCTGTATGGCCGGGTATATTTATTTATCTATCTATAGTTGGTTGTATGGCCGGGTATATTTATTTATCTATCTATAGTTGGTTGTATGGCCGGGTATATTTATTTATCTATCTATAGTTGGTTGTATGGCCGGGTATATTTATTTATCTATCTATAGCTGGTTGTATGGCCGGGTATATTTATTTATCTATCTATAGTTGGTTGTATGGCCGGGTATATTTATTTATCTATCTATAGTTGGTTGTATGGCCGGGTATATTTATTTATCTATCTATAGTTGGTTGTGTGGCCGGGTATATTTATTTATCTATCTATAGTTGGTTGTATGGCCGGGTATATTTATTTATCTATCTATAGTTGGTTGTATGGCCGGGTATATTTATTTATCTGTCTATAGTTGGTTGTATGGCCGGGTATATTTATTTATCTGTCTATAGTTGGTTGTATGGCCGGGTATATTTATTTATCTGTCTACAGTTGGTTGTATGGCCTGGCATTTTTTTGGACTATAAGACACACCTAACTAAGATGCTTATTAGTTAGGGTGTATATTGTTTATTAGAGCATAAGCTCCTTGGATCAGGGTGTATATTGTATATTAGAGTGTATGCTCTTAGCATCAGGGTTTGTATTGTTTATTAGACTGTAAGCTCCTTGGATCAGGGTGTATATTAGAGAGTAAGCTCCTAGGAGCAGGGTGTATATTGTATATTAGAGTGTAAGCTCCTAGGAGCAGGGTGTATATTGTATTGTGTAAGCTCCTAGGAGCAGGGTGTATATTGTATTTTAGAGTGTAAGCTCCTAGGAGCAGGGTGTATATTGTATTTTAGAGTGTAAGCTCCTAGGAGCAGGGTGTATATTGTATTTTAGAGTGTAAGCTCCTAGGAGCAGGGTGTATATTGTATATTAGAGTGTAAGCTCCTAGGAGCAGGGTGTATATTAGAGAGTAAGCTCCTAGGAGCAGGGTGTATATTGTATTTTAGAGTGTAAGCTCCTAGGAGCAGGGTGTATATTGTATATTAGAGAGTAAGCTCCTAGGAGCAGGGTGTATATTGTATATTAGAGAGTAAGCTCCTAGGAGCAGGGTGTATATTGTATTTTAGAGTGTAAGCTCCTAGGAGCAGGGTGTATATTGTATTTTAGAGTGTAAGCTCCTAGGAGCAGGGTGTATATTGTATTTTAGAGTGTAAGCTCCTAGGAGCAGGGTGCATTTATCTTTTCCCTTCTATGTCGACTCTCCTGTGTTTATAATACATGCAGATATACAGCAATATGCAGCAGGACAGATGTGATCCAGGGAAATATCCGATCGCCACAACTGGGGTCAGGAAGGAATTTTTTCCCCCCCTGAGGCAGAACTCTCCGGGGGGTTTCTTCGCCTTCCTCTGGATCTTGTGGTCCAGTGGCTCTCAGCCGGTCCTCAATGCCCACAGCTAGTTCTGTGGTCTGTATAGAGACTGACCTGAGAGTCATTGTGATCATGGTTTAATTTCTGAAAGGGCCAGTAATATTTTTTATTACAGTGTTGCTTATTGCTATTCCAATAAAATAAATAATAAGAAAGAAAATAAAAAGTGTCATCGGAGTTTTTTTCTTTTCACTTTCTTTTTACACAGTTACTGTGATGGGAGTGATCATTACTACCCTCAGTACTCTACAAGTTGAACCAGGAGTTATGGGGGGCGCTATTTACAGAAGGCAGACCACATATCTCCACCCATTGTGGTATTGTAATGTCATCTCCTCTCCCAAGTTACATTAAAAGTGTTATGGAGGCAGTGCCCTAAAATAGTATATGTCCTACACAAAAAAAATACTCGATAGAAGATTGAAGACGGAGACACAGAGCAGCAGAATACAAGAGACACAAGCAGTGTCGGACTGGGGTGCCAAGGGCCCACTAGTAACCATCTCCAGGGCCCCACTTTTACAGCTACATGCAAATGTGACATTATCCTCAATCACAAATTTATATAACAATGAACTGGGAAGATTGTTACATGAATAAGATGCTGCCTCTGTAAGTACATAGTGAATAAAGGATATTTTGCCAAGAACTGCTATATATGAGGGTGGTGGCCCACTGATGCACAGTGACCCACCGGAGGATTTATCCTGTTCTCCTCTAGGCCAGTCCAAGCCTGGGTATAATATGTGTAATATATGTAAATGTAATACTTTGTGTTTGTGGCGGAGATCTGCGCAGCTACATACTGCAGGGACAGACATAGTTAAAGCTTAGGACTGGCCCATAGTGGATGGGGACCCCCCCAGTAAAAGAGGACTACTTCCTGATAGTCAGATAGGGAAGTACAGTAACCAAGGTCATGTTGAAATTGCAGTGGGCGGGCACTTATCGTTCAAGGCAGTGGGAGGCCTTACTAGAATCTCTTGCGGACATTCCTGCAACATCCAGCGCCTAGGGTTCGGTACAGATACTGCCAAGAGTGCCTTATCCTCTAGTATACAGAGGAAGCGGATGTGAAACTGTGTGAAGAGAAGGTAACGGATGCCCGGTGCACTGAGGAACTGGACAGGAAATCCCTGGAAAACCAGTTAACATGAGGATAGTCCAGGAGGAACGGAGAGCGATGCTGGAGACATACTGTACTAAAGAAACAAAGAATATGAAGTGTTGTGCCAGAAACTGCATGTTACAGTCTGATGAACATAAACTGCCCAATAAATGTTTGCTTGTTACAATGAACTGTGTGTTCTCCGAGTTATGTGTGTCGTCTCCTGAGAAGGGAGATCTGGGGAAAGCGGAGGTCTGCAGTCTACAGGTGAATGTGATGCACCCCACACATGCCAGTAAGTTGGGACTGTGACCAGGGCCGGTTTTAGACAAAGTGTGGCCTTGGGCAAAAGTTTAAAGTGGGGCCCTAAATGCTCACATATTGCACCATCACACAGGCACATTTCTATTGTATTTACATGCGCAGAGTTCAGGCCGTTAAATGAGCGTGATCAACAATATTGAAGTCGTTCAACGCTTGTTTCCTGGCCTCTTTACTCAGGCTGGGGAAGAATGATGGGGGCAGATGCAGAAATCTACAAGTCATTAACCCTCATCCACTTTCAGACTCCCTACACTCATCGCTGTCCCTACTCTCTTTTTCATGTGCTGATCTGGCTGTACATCACTACAATGACATGACACTCTCAGAACCACCCTGGACCAAGTAGCACCCCTCACCCTCAGAACCTCCAAACACAGAGTATAACAGCCCTGGCTCACATTGCAATCTCGTTTTCTCCAGCGATGCTCTAGAAGTACCGCACGCCTATGGAAGAAAACTCGATCACCAGACAACTTTATCCACTACAAATTCATGTTACGGACCTATAACGCTGCTCTTCCCCTCGCCAAACAGACTTCACTAACCTCATCTCCTCACTGTCTAACAACCCCCAAAAAATTGACACCTTTCACTCCCTCCTCAGTCCAAAAACACAGGCCCCTATCACAGACATCTGTGCTGATGAACTGACCTCCCACTTTATAGAGAAAATAGAGAATATCTGTCAGGAAATCAGCTCCCAGCAATCAAGTGCCACAACTCCAATCCCTCCCCACATTTGATCCCATCACAGAAGAAGTCTCCAGGCTCCTCTCTTCTTCTTGTCTGACATATCCTCCAGTCTCTCTCTCCTGTCGTCACTACCCATCTAACTATAATCTTCATTTTCTCCCTCTCTTCTAGTATTTTCCCCTCCTCCTTCAAACACTATCATTACTCCATTATTAGAAAAACCCTCTCTCAACCCATCCTGCACAAATAACTGCAGACCAGTCTCCAACCTCCCATTCATCTCGAAACTCTTGGAGCGCCTGGTCCACTCGTGCCTTACCCGTTACCTTTCCACTCACTCACTCCTAGATCCATCACAGTCCGGCTTCCGCCCCCTACATTCTAAAAAAACTGCACTCAAAGTGACTAACGACCTTCTGATAGCAAAACGTAACAGTGACCACTCTCTGCTCATTCTTCTTGACTTCTCTGCAGCTTTCAACACTGTTGACCACCATCTCCCACTCTCTATGCTCCAGTCAAAAGGCATAGAGGACACTGCTCTCTCCTGGTTCTCCTCCTATCTGTCTGACTGCTCCTTCAGTTTTTCGGTCGCTGGATCCATTTCCTTTCCTCTTCCTCTAACTGTTGGGGTCTCTCAGGGCTCAATTCTTGGCCAACTTCTCTTCTCTCTCTACACAGCCCCAGTTGGACAGACCATCAGCAGATTTGGCTTTCAGTATTATTATTATTATTATTATTTATTGTTATAGCGCCATTTATTCCATGGCGCTTTACATGTGAGGGGGGTATACATAAAAACAAGTACAATAATCTTAAACAATACAAGTCATAACTGGTACAGGAGGAGAGAGGACCCTGCCCGCGAGGGCTCACAATCTTCAAGGGATGGGTGATAATACAGTAGGCGAGGGTAGAGCTGGTCATGCAGCGGTTTGGTCGATCGGTGGTTACTGCAGGTTATAGGCTTGTCGGTACCATCTTTATGCTGATAACACTCAACTATACACATCATTCCCCGACCTTACGCCCCCCCGGCCATACTACTGAACACCAGTGACTGTCTGCCCGCAGTCTCCAACATCATGTCAGGTCTCTATCTGAAACTCAACCTTTCCAAAACTGAACTTCTGCTTCCGCCATCCACTAACCTCCCCTAAATCTGACATCTCCCTCTCTGTGGGTGGCACCACAATAACGCCCCAGCAGCAGACAGCACTGTCTGGGTGTTACGTTTGACACCAATCTTTTCTTCACCTCCCATATACAATCTCTTGCCGCTTACACTTAAAGAACATCTCTAGAATCCACCCTTTTCTCACCATTGAAACAACGAAGACCCTCACTGTCGCCTTGATCCACTCCCGCCTGGACTACTGTAATGCTCTATTAACTGACCTCCCCCTCACTCGACTTTCCCCTCACCAGTCCATCCTTAATGCAGCAGCCAGGGTCGTACATCTGTTAAATCAGTATTCAGACGCGTCCACTCTTTGCTAGTCATTGCACTGACTGCCCATTCTTTATAGGATCCAATTCAAACTGCTTGTTCTCACACACAGTGAGACACCCCGCTACATCTCCTCCCTAATTTCTGTTTATCGGCCTACCCACTCATTACACTCTGCAAGTGACTTTCGACTAACCTCTGCACTAATCTGTACCTCCCACTCCCAGCTCCAAGACTTCTCCCAGGTCGCATCAATCCTATGGAATGCTCTACCCCAGGTACTTTGGACTATCCACAACTTACACAGATTTAGGCACTACCTAAAAACACTTCTGTTTAGGGCAGCCTATCACATTCCCTAATCGAAGTGAGTGTGTGTGCACCAAAAAAACTGTCTGGTGACTAGCTCATGCAGTCTTTATCTATCTCCCACTCTGTCAAGATGGCTGGACCATCAATGTAAATCACCCCTGTACCTTGTCTTCCCCCACCTCATTGTAGAGTGTAAGCTCTCACGAGCATGGTTGTCTTATTTTGCTTTAATTATTGTATTATTTTTAATGTTGAAACTTATGACTTCTGTATGAACTGTTAAATTGTTAAGCATTGCGGAATATGTTGGCGCTATACAAATAAAGACTATTATTATGTATTTACATAGTCCTTGATACAGTATAATGCAGGTTCTATAAAGTACACAGTTTAATCCACTGACCTTGGCTCTTGATAGAGTATAATGCAGCCCCCCTCAGAGTATAATGCAGCCACCTTCATAGAGAATAATGCAGCCCCCATAGAGTACAATGCAGCCCCCCTCATAGAGTATAATGCAGCCCCATACACAGTATAATGTATCCCCCCATCATAGTGCATAATGTAGCTCCCTCATAGAGGATAATGTAGCCCCTTCAGAGTATAATGCAGCCCCCGACACAGTATAATTCAGCTCCCACTCACACAGTATAGTGCAGCCCCCCATGCACAGTATACAGTGGGTATGTTAAGTATTCAGACCCCTTTATATTTTTCACTCTTTGTTTCCTTGCAGCCATTTGGTAAATTCAAAAAAAGTTCATTTTGTTCTGACTGAATAAAAACAGAAATGTAGAAATTTTTGCAAATTTATAAAAAAAATAAAAACTGAAATATCACATGGTCATAAGTATTCACACCAGTGGCGTAGCTAGGGGTTCAGCTAAGGGGGGTCAAACATCTGAGTGGGAACCTAACAGGAGGACATATCATTTGTGCAACCTGCGTGGCCGCACATGGGTGCAAGAAGTAATGGGACCCTTTTCTGCCTCCAAAAAGGTGCAATTTTGCAATTTTAGGAGCTCTTGGGCTGCAAAGGGATCATATATTGGTCTTGCACAGGGGCCCTTTCTGTCTGTGTCTGCCTGTGGCCCCTAACCAGGTAATCCTGACTAACTAAGGTGGTATAGGGGAACCTCAGGAAATGTCTGCCCTGTTATTGAAAATAAAAGTCTATACACAGACCAGCACTGATATTACCACATTATGATGACATATAGTGGTAGATACCAGCCCTGCAGGACATATAGTGATTACTGCACAGTTATAGATGGTGACTTACAGATGACATTCTTTCTGGTGCCAGGAGACCCGCTCCTGTAAACTGGGAAAACAGTTTTAGTAGGCCATCCTCCACGTCTCTTCTGACACCACTACTAGATCACCAGGGTAATCATGGTCCGTGATGCAACAGCCACTAAACTTTTTTGCAAGATTGTTTATGATGGCCGTAAAAAAAATATTTACACAGTAGGTTGATGTGTACCCCCAGGGGGAAATGTTTGTCAGCCCATACACTTGGTGCATGGGCACTACAAGTATACGAGACCCGCTCCTGTAAACTTGGAAAACATTTTGCAGAGACAATCCTCCACATTTCTTCCTTGGAGGATTGGAGTGTGTGCAAATTTTGGGTAGACCTTGTACTCACTTCATGGGCAAACTTTCGGTGACTTAAAAAAATTAGAATAACGGGAACTTTGGTTTCATGTGGCCATCCCGTACGTGGCTTCAAAGACTTGTTGGGGTGCGTGTAACTTTGGTGCAGGGCAGGCCTTGCATTCAATGCATAAGCAAAACAGCATGGGAGTTCCAAATGAATACTGGGAACTATGGATGCATGTGGTCATCCATGACATCTCTTCAATGGGTTGTTGAGGTGCGTCAAAATTTTGGGCAGCCCTGCCACTCACTGTATACGCAATAAAAGTATAAGAGACCCAATGTTTAATAATGCGAACAACAAAGCATAGCCGGCCGATGGCTCTCTAAGAATAATGAGGGCCGACTGCTGGCCCTCTAAAAATAGACTTTGTGACTTTCAGGAGTCCCTCCTTCATAAATGAACCAGGAGTGTCTAATGTGTCACACGCCAAATGGCCAAAGAAGGTTGTAAACTGTTAAAATGACATTTCGCAGTGAATGTATGTGTCTTGGTTGAAAGTAATGCTAAAGTTGAAAAACGCATCAAAAACTCTACGTGTGAACATAGCCCAAGTGGTTGAGGAAAATTTTTGTTTTGGGTTAATTATTTTGCCTTATATAAAAGTCACTACCCTGGAAAGGATGTTCCTTAACATATTTCCCCGGAGAATCCATTTTGGTTTTGTTTTTGTATGTTTTCTGGTGCCCCTGTAAAAATAGCATAAGACTGACATTGTTCACAGCTGTGACCTGGGAGTCAGAAATGCTTCCAGGGGCATTCCCCATGATGTTCCCATGTCATTTGAGCACTGTTTTCATCATTTTCAGACGTTTTTGGACTTTAGGGCTCATACCCATATGTGAGAGAAAAAAAAAATAGCAGTCCAATTTCCAGACAGAAAAAACGGATGAGTGCCATGCGATTGTTATGCGAGTGTTATGTGAATGTAATGAGATTTCCATGCGATTTTTACACAGTACATCCGTATGACATGCGTACGCAATCCGTATGCAATGTGATTTTTACATGAGCTTTTAAATACTGCAGTTCTCTGTATGTAAAAGCTCATGTTAAAGTCGCATTGTAATGCACAACTGTAGAAGCAAGAAGTCCCAACTCACCCGTGATTGCATTGCACTGTCTTCAGGAACACGGACCCGCTGTGTCCAAGCGTAAACCATCCAGAGAAAAGAGAAATGTCCAGCTCGACTGATTCTGTGAAGATCAAATTTTATTCACACGAATTATTACATAGAGGATAAAATCTTCAGTACAATAAATGACAGAAATTGATATCAACGCGTTTCTGGAGACTAAGCTCCCTTAATCATGATATCCGGTACAAAAAATGTGCTCCACTTTTATACTCAAATCCGGTGAGCACACCCGTAGAATGAATAATTAAAGTAATTAAGATAGAGTGTGGGCACAGAACACATTTCAATAGACAAATACAAGAACAATAGAATCACAAAACGAAGGTTACAAAGAATTTTTATACACACCACTAAAACATTAAAAAAAATCATGAATATAATAAAAAGCTATAACAGCTGGAAACAGTTACTATCATATAATGAGAATGGGTGGTCATGAGAACTCAAAAGAATAATTTTCATTTAGTTGACGCAGACAGTTCTATGAACATGAGAAAAGCAGAAGACCCAAAAAAACACATATGGTGTAGAATTGTGATTAAAGGCCCCTTTACATTTAGCGATGTACCAGCACTCCTGACCACGATATGACCCGGTCAGGATCGCTGGTGCATCGCTAAATGGTCGCTAGTGAGCTGCCAAACAGGCAGATCTCACTAGCGATGCAGCAGCGGTTGGCGGTCGTACTCACCTTTCAGACGCAGCGAGGTGACCGTCTTCTGCCTGTGTCCATGGCTCGCTCGTCGGCACCAGCAGGAAGCCGCCAACGAGAAATGGACCAGGCCGATCTCGCGCGATCAGCGATAGCCAGCGGGGGAGCCGGTCGGAGGTAAGTATCACATGTAGCGATATCGCTAGCAATATCGTTACCGTGTCACAAAATCGGTAACGCTTAACGATATCGCTAGTGATATCACTATGTGTAAAGCCCCCTTTAATTACAAGGGCTGCATGTTGCTGACAAATTTTATGTAGATTTTCTAAAGTGCGGGCAGTTAAATTTATTACAGAGTTTTTTTTAAAAATATGAAAGACACAACCTATGTTGAAAAAACTGGCTATTAAATTAGCGGAAAATTGTAAAATGATTTCCTATGATACTAATATGTGCACATAGAGACCAAAGAGGATCTCCATGTAATTATCACAAACAATTTAATGAGCATAAGAGGCCAAAAACATATACAGACTATAGTGTTTAATTATAATGAAATTCAGTAGACTATATATCGCTGACAATTAGACTGCATCGAATTAATGCCAGGTAATTAATAAAGTTATTCATGATTACTCTGAATATATTCATACAAATAAAAAGTTCAGCAATGTTTTCTATAGATTCTTCACAAATGTGAGAAGACGCAGCATAAGAGCCCAAGACACATACCAACTATGACGTATTATTGTGATTGAATTACATGGGCTACATATCGCTTATTGTCAGAGTATGTGGAGTTTCTGCAAAGTAATTGGTGAAATTGTTCAAAATTCCCCCAAATAAATTTATGTAAATGAGTATTCTCAACTATCTTGTCTATACATTTTTCCAAATATGGAGAGCGCATCATATATTGGTGAGGCGCTGTATTGTCAAAATGAAAAATCGCACAAAAAATGTAATGGACATGACAGCCCAAAAAACCGCATGCAGGCTGTAATGTTTAATTATGACAAGATAGAGTGGGCTGTATGTCGCTGGCAATACAGGTGCACAAAATCTATGCCGGACAATCAATAAAGTTGCCCTAGACATATTTATTTGGATAAACTTTTCCACAAAGTTTTCTATAGATTTTTCACAGATATAATAAAGCATAACATAAAAGCCCAAGACACATACAAGCTGTAGCAAGTGACAGAGAGTGAATTACATGAGCTATATGTCACTAACTATCAAAATATGCAGAATTTCTACAAGATAATTAATGAAGTAGTTCAAAATTGCCCCAAATGAATTCGTTTGAATGAATTTTTGGCACCAATCTTATTTATAGATTTTTAGAAATAAGACGAGCGCAGCATATCCTGATAAAGCGCTGCTTATCAAGTTAGAAAATTGCACATAATGCTTGGCAGTTATTGTCTTGCAGAGGAAGGAGGAGAAAAGAACCAAATGATGTGCTGCATTCAAAATTTCAAACAGATGGATTAATAGTTTAATTTAAGGGTATGTGCACACGCTGCGAATTGCAGTGCGGATTTGGCCCCGCGGATTTTGTAAAATCTGCAGGTAAATCTGCAGGTCAAAAGACCTGCGGTTTTACCTGCGGATTGTTCTGCGGTTTTTCATCTCCACAATGGAGGAGATGGCAAACCGCAGCGGAATCTGCAGAAAGAATTGACATGTCAATTCTTTCTGCGGTTTCAAAACCGCTGAAAAACCGAGTGGAAAAATCCGCACCGTCTCCACTGTGGTTTTTATTCCCATAGGGAATAATGGTACTGTACACCGCAGCAAAAACTGCTGCGGACCCGCAGAGGCCAAAACCGCTGCGGAACCGCAGCAGAATCCGCAGCGTGTGCACACACCCTAATAGAACAGCATCATGTCTTTTCTTTTATTCAATCCCAGAGGTACCCTGGTGTTCAATTTGAACATCCACCATGCCTCCCTACGTCTTAGAGTGGTTTCAGTGTCACCTCCTCTATTAGATTTAAAGATTTTTTCTATGGCATAAACTTTTAGAGATTCTAGATTGCCACAATGGCAATCTATAAAATGTTTGGAAGTTTGCGATATGTTTCTATCAGAACTCACATTTTCATATCATGGATGTGCTCTCGAATCCTAATTTTAAGTTGGCGTTTAGTACTGCCAACATATTTGAGACAACAGGGAACACATTCCATGATATAGACCACATTAGAGGTGTTACAGTTCATGAAAGTTCTGATTGGAAACACATTTTGCCCACTGGAATCCATAAAGTTAGAACATTTCAAGGAAAATTTGCATGTTTTACAGATTTTAGTTCCACGCTTGAAAAAGAAGTAAATTTGTAGGATTAATTCTAGAGGGTTTCAGGCAGCTTGGTGAGAGTGTTTGACCTAATGAAGGCGCTCGCCTAGAAACTATCCTGCATCCTTCATTTAGGATTTTTTCAATATCAGGGTCTTCTCTCAGAATGCACAAATTGTTTAAAACAATTCTCCTAATTAAGGAAAACTAGTTCCTATACTGAAGAACCAGTGTAACAGAACCAGCACTACAGTATTGTTACCCGCTTTTTGTGTTGTATTGAAGTGTGATCTCCCCTCTACTATTTTCTCTGCTCGGTTCAAGCTCCATTTCGTGTAACCCCTTTTGCTTAATCTTTCTTTAATTTGGTTTACTTCCATTTTAAAATCTGCTTGCAAACACAGTTGCGTTTTGCCCTGATCATTTCACCCACAGGGATACTTCTTATGGTGTGCTTTGGGTGATGACTATTAGCGTGCAAGATGGTGTTGCCTGCAATAGTTTTTCTGTGTGTGGAGGTAACAACTATTTCTTCAGGTATACCCTTTTGGGTTAAATCAAGAAAATTTATATTAGTCAAATTTTGACAAACAGTAAATTTGAGATTGAAAGGATTACAATTAAAGTAAGAAATTAGATTTTGTGCAGCAGACACGTCAGATCCCCATATTATGATGACATCGTCTATATATCAGGCATACCACAAAATATGGTCAGTCAAAGGGTTCTCAACATACAATTCCTCCCAACAGCTCATTACGAGATTGGCGAGAGAAGGGGAGTATTTAGCCCCTATAGACATGCCATTAATTTGCCTTTAGAAAACATTGTTGAAACAAAAATAGTTATTGGAAATAAGGAGGGAAACTACTTCACAAATGAAATTTTGGAAATCTAATAGGAAATTGCTATATTAATGTAAATGGAATTTCAATGCATGTGGAGCTACAGCATGGGGAATAGACGAGTAAAGAGAGACTACATCTGAAGTAATCCCAGAAAACTAAAATTTCCAAACAAAATTCTGCAAAACATTCAGCACATCTGAACTGTCTTTGAGGTAGCCCGGGATTCTCTGAACGAGAGGCTGGAGGAACAAGTCAAGCCATTCACCAAGCCTCTCACTCAGAGAGCCAATACCCGAGACTATGGGTCTCACAGATGGGGATTAATACCCTTATGCATTTTAGGTAAAGCATACAGAATAGGGACTAAAGAGTTTTGTATCTTTAAATCTTCCATTTCCTTCTTACTAAAAAAACCCAAATAAAAGCCTTCATCGATGATTTTGAAGGTACGTTCCTTCATAACCTCTGTAGGAATATCCAATAAACGTTCATAAATAACGCTGTCCTGTAGCATAATTTCAACCCAGTCAGTATAATCTTCCTTATCCATTACAACTACAGATTTTTAATGACAAGGGTTTCATCATTTTTCAGCTGTTCAAAGGCAGTTACTGTTCAAAGGCAGGTACTGGATTGGCCCAGCAAAATCCACTTCACATTATTCATTTTGTTCCCACATTCTATTTTTTTTATGCATTGACTGCAAGGCCTGCTCTGCTACCAAGTCACATGCACCCAAATAAGCTTTTGAACCCAGGTACTGGATGGGCCCAGGAAAATCCACTTCATATTATTCATTTTGTACTCCCATTCTGTTTTCTTATGCACTGACTGCAAGGCCTGCCCTGCTACCAAGTCATATGCACCCCAATAAGCCTTTGAACCCACATACTGGATGGGCCCAGTAAAATCCACATCACATTATTCATTTTGTTCCCCCATTCTATTTTTTTATGCATTGACTGCAAGGCCTGCTCTGCTACCAAGTTACATGCACCCCAATAAGCTTTTGAACCTAGGTAGTGGATTGGCCCAGGAAAATCCACTTCATATTATTCATTTTGTACTCCCATTCTGTTTTCTTATGCACTGACTGCAAGGCCTGCCCTGCTGCCAAGTCATCTGCACCCCAATATGCCTTTGAACCCACATACTGGATGGGCCCAGTAAAATCCACATCACATTATTCATTTTGTTCCCCGATTCTGTTTTCTTATGCACTGACTGCAAGGCCTGCCCTGCTACCAAGTCACATGCACCCCAATAAGCCTTTGAACTCACATACTGGATGGGCCCAGTAAAATCCACATCACATTATTCATTTTGTACTCCAATACTCTTTTATTATGCATTGACAGCAAGGCCTGCCCTGCTACCAAGTCACATGCACCCCAATAAGCCTTTGAACTCACATACTGGATGGGCCCAGTAAAATCCACTTCACATTATTCATTTTGTACTCCAATACTCTTTTATTATGCATTGACAGCAAGGCCTGCCCTGCTGCCAAGTCATCTGCACCCCAATCTGCCTTTGAACCCAGGTACTGGATGCACACAGGAAAATCCACTTCACATTGTTCATTTTGTACTCCCATTCTGTTTTCTTAGGCATTGACTGCAAGGCCTGCCCCCTGCCCTGCTACCAAGTCATATGCAACCCAATAACCCCAATCCCCCCTTGGAAGAAACATGGAGGAGGGCCTCTTAACAAAAAATATCCCATTTAAAAGAAACAGGTCTCCTAGACTTGTAATGCCTATACCCTAAGTGTGTTGGCTGGCACACCTCAACCTTTTCCAAAACAAGTATTTAAAGCCCAGTAAAAACACCAACCCTTGTTAGGATTTTGACAATAGCTGTAGCAGCACGGAACATGTTAACGCTGGTGATCTAGTAGCGGCGGAAGATAAGACGTGGAGGAAGGCCTGATTAAAAACTATGCCCAATTTAAAGGAGCGGTCTCCTAGACTTGCAATGCCCATACACTAAGTGTGTTGGCTGGCAAAGATTTTCCCCTCTGGGGTACACCTCAACCTTTTCCATAACAAGTATTTTAGGCCCATCAAAACCACCCACCCTTGTTAGGATTTTGACAATGGCTGTAGCAGCATGGAACACGTTAACGCTGGTGAGCTAGTTGTGGCGGATGATGAGACGTGGAGGAAGGCCTGATTAAAAACTATGCCCAATTTAAAGGAGCGGGTCTCCTTGACTTTTAATGCCCAGGCTAAGTGTGTTGGCTGGCAAACATTTTCCCCTGTGGGGTAGATATCAACATAGTGTGTACCTTTTTTAGGGGGTCATCATAAATACCTTGCAAAACTGTAACGTGGTTTCCTACACAGTTGCTGCTGGAAAGGTGCATGTTTTTAGTAACAATATGGCAGACGAATCATTGGATAAAGTGATCTGGAAAAGGGGCATGGTGATGACAAGAATGGGAAAGTATGTGATTAATAACAGCAGTGGCTATGGGATGTATGAGATCCAGGATACAGCCAACAATAATTCATCGTTTTGCCACCATCAATTACCAGAATCGGTTTCATGCCTGTTTGAAGATCGGTGTAACAGATGCGCATTTGAGACTCGACCTAAGAAATGCCCATCCAAAATATGTTGCCAAAGATGCACATATCTGTATACAGCGTCGGACTAGGGTGTCTGGGGCCCACCAGGGGAATGGACTCTATGGGTCCACCCTACAGCTATATGCAAATATCTGTCAGTCGTTATCCCCATTATAGTGGAGCATCGGCTGTAAAATACAGGCGACTCCTGTACAACTACTGTGCGCCACCATAAATGGGATGTTTAATTACAGTAGTTTACATTAATGGGGTTCTTTGGTTAGATCAAGTTATCACCGATCCATGGGCTCCACAGGATAGGTGATCGCTTAGGTCCGACCATTAGAAACTGCACCGATCGGAAGAATGAAAAAGTTTTATCGTTGATAGGACACTTATCCTCATTTTAAAATGCAGCGGCAGGTGGGATATCTAACCGAAGCTCCATTCATTCTCTTTGGAGCGTCTACAAAAAAAAACAAGTGGAGCCACTGAGGGAAAGAATGGATTAGTGGTCAAGTCGGACATGCCACTCCAGTCTAATGGGGATAAAAAGTTCCACATTTTGCTGAATGGGTCCAAGTAGTCAGACCCCCACCAATCAATACATTATCATTTATTCTGTGGAGAGATGATTACTTTTTTCCACAGGAAACCCCCTGTAAGTGCATCTCTGCTGCTGTGTACACAGTATTTAACCTCTAGTTGAAATAAAGAATCTTCTCCTAAATAATATCAGAGAGAACAAATGACCGCCATACACATCACAATCCACTATACCAAGACCAATACCACCACATACAGGAAGAATTATCAAAACACCATGATCAGACCACATGTAGACCGAATAATACTACATACAAGGGACAAATACCGCCACACCATGACCAGACCACATATTACCACCACATAGTGACCGAATAATATGACATATTACCAGCATATAGGGACCAAATAATACCACATACAAGGAGAAATACTGCCACACTGTGACCAGACCACAAATTACCACCACATAGTGACTGAATACTACAATACTGATTATGAATACAAACCACAATACTAACAACATTTATTACCACCAGTGACATTATACACAGTACCTCTGTATAAAGTGTCAGCGTACAGGAAATACAGTGATCACCAGTGACATTATACACAGGAGCTCTGTATATAGTGTCAGTGTACAGGTAATGCAGTAATCACTGCTGACATTATACACAGGAACTCTCTATATAGTGTCAGTGTACAGGTAATACCAGTGACATTATACACAGCAGATCTGTATATAGTGTCAGTGTACAGGTAATACAGAGATCACCAGTGACATTATACACAGGAGATCTGCATATAGTGTCAGTGTACAGGTAATACAGTGATCACCAGTGACATTATACACAGGAGCTCTATATATAGTGTCAGTGAACCGGTAATGCAGTATTCACTGCTGACATTATACCCAGGAACTCTATATATAGTGTCAGTGTACATGTAATACAGGGATTACCAGTGACATTATACACAGGAACTCTGTATATAGTGTCAGTGTACAAGTAATGCAGTAATTACTGCTGACATTATACACAGGAACTCTATATATAGTATCAGTGTACAGGTAATACCAGTGACATTACACACAGGAGCTCTGTATATAGTGTCAGTGTACAGGTAATACAGTGATCACCAGTGGACATTATACACAGGACCTCTGTATATAGCATATAGTGTACAGGTAATACAGTGATCATCAGTGACATTATACACAGGAGCTCTGTTTATAGTGTCAGTGTACAGGTAATACAGTAATCACTGGTGACATTATACACAGGAACTCTATACATAGTGTCAGTGTACAGGTAATACAGGGATCATCAGTGACATTATGCACAGGACCTCTGTGTATAGCATATAGTGTGCAGGTAATACAGTGATCACCAGTAACATTATACCAAGGAGCTCTGTACACAGTATATAGTGTATAGTGTGTGTGTGCATGTAATACACTGACTCACCAGTGACGTCTGTAGTTGAAGTCCTTCATCTTTGCTTTTCTTCAACCAGCACAGACCGCCATCACCTCTTCCAGCCAGGACTCGTCTCTGCAAAAAATAACACAGTCATCAATAGCTGATCGCTTCCAGAGCATTTTCCTTACTTTTTCCCTGACTTCTACACTATGTCAGATGAAGAAGAAAAGCAGCGTAGTACTGCCCTGCACAGTAACAAGATCCCCTTTTGTTCCCTCCATGGAAAACCATTTCCTAAAAGGTAAATTATATTACAGTAGTAATAATGTCCCTAATTGGACCCTAAAGAAATTATGTTCCCCACTTGTCACCATAAACTAATATAGCATGTTCCTCATTTTAGCCCCCAAACAGTATTAAAGTCCCTCATTCTGGCCCCCTTTATTTAATAATCTCACCCAGCCTGAACCCCTATGTCCCTTGTCCAGACTAGCCCCCCAGATATCCATCCCGCTTCCCCAGGCATACATACTGGCCCTCATATGTCCCTTGTCCTGCCTCACCATATATCTCTCCTGGACCCGCATATATCCTTCCTGGTCCCTTGTCCTGCCCCCCTTATAGCCATCCTGGCCCCACATATATGCAACCTGCCCCCCCATATATATCCACCCTGGCCCCTCCCCATATATCTGCATCTTGGTCCCTTGCCCTGCCCCGCTCACCCGTAAATCTATCTTGGGCCTCCATATATCTGCATCCTGGTCTCTTCCCCCCATATATGAATTCTTGCCCACTCATATATATCCATCCTGCCCCCCCTCCATATATTCATCTTGGCCACCACCTCCCCCCATATATCCATCCTGGCTACCCCATAAATGAATCCTGGCCTGCCATTTATATGCATCCAGGCCCCCCTATATATATGCATACTGGTCCCTTGTCCTGTCCCTCCCCCATATATCCATCCTGGCCACCACCCCATATATATGCATCCTGGTCCCTTGTCCTGCCCCTCCCCCATATATCCATCAGGGCCCCCTCCCCCATATATCCATCCTAGCCGCTCCATATATGCATCCTGACCCACCATATGTCATGGCTTGAACAGGGTTCTTGCCCTGCACTCACAGGGTTAAGTGTTCGTGGCCTCTTTCTGGATCTGGGAGGGGTATTTATACTCACTCTTTATCAGGGTTCTCTGTCAGCTATACTGTTGTTCTGGTGTGTCTGACCCCTGGTGTGTGTGTGTATTCTGCGTTGCTTGCTTGCTTCCTGTGTATGACCCGGTCTGTTCCCTCACTCTGTACTCCGTCTCTCGTTTTGGTACTATTGTCTTTTCTGGTTCTGACCTCCTGGCTTGGCTATCGTTACTCCGTTACAGTTTGTCCCTATTGTACCGTCTATTGCCCGTTCTGGTTTTCTGATCTATTGCTACGTCCTGACTATCCATTCTGTCTAACCCTTTGGTACTGTATTGCTATCTTGTGCTTTGACCCCGGCTTCATCTGGTTTCTGTCTCTGTCTATGCCCCTTGGTAACATTGTCCAGTAGTTACCTTTCTAGGAGTTTCCCTGCAGCTCCTAGCTCTGTGGAGCTTAGGTCACGCCCCCAGCAGTCACGTGCTTCAGGTCCTGATACTCTGAAGCACGCATCGTCACCGCTGCTGCCCTGCTCCACAGGTATCTTTGAGCACTGTTTTTGTACTCAGGACACACGCACTGGCTCAGAGAGCAAGTGCAGTGCGGGGTTCCTGACATTATAGCTGACCATTTCAGTTTTTTTTTTCTCTGAAGTAAAAAAAAAAAAAGTGTGTTATCCTCATGGATCCCATACAAGCTTTGGCTGATCAGGTCAAGCACCTGACCCAAATGTTCCACAAACTTAATGTGGAACAGCGCACGATGGCCCATACCCAGCAACAGTTGGTGAATACTGTTCAGAGGGCTGTCGCTGCAGGAGCTCCTAGTACTGGGGATAGAGATGTGTCATTGGCATCCCCCGAATCTCCGGTCAAATTGCCAGACCTTTTCTCAGGGGATAAAAGGGAGTTCAGGTCGTTCAGAGAAGGATGCAAGCTTTTTTTTTTCTCTGAGGCCCCGCTCCTCCGGGGATGAGTTCCAGAGGGTGGGGGCTCTACTTCGGGGGGCTACACAGGCATGGGCTTTCTCTCTCTCTTCCTCTGCTCCTGAACGTATGTCTGTGAATTTGTTCTTTGAGGCTCTGGGGCACATTTATGATGAGCCTGATAGAGTGCGTCTGGCAGAGGATATGGTGATGAGTGTGACCCAGGGGAGGCACTCTGCTGAATGGTTCTGCTCTGAGTTCAGACGCTGGGCAGCGGAGGTCTCCTGGGATGATGCTGCCCTCCGGGGTTTGTTCTGTAGAGGCCTGTCCGAACGTTTGAAAGATGCCCTAGCCCTTCATCCTCCACCGGATTCTTTGGAGGACGCTATGTTCCAGGCTGTCCGCATGGACCGTAGGCAAGAGGGGTCATGCTGCAGGAGACCCTTTTATTCTCCAATCTGAGAGACTCTGCATCTAGTCCTGAGCCCATGGAGGTTGGTGCCACGTCATTGAAGGAAAAAGAGAGGAGACACCGTAGAAGCAACCAATTGTGCTTTTACTATGGATCCGCTGGACATTGGAGAAGGAAGTGTCCTTCTTGCCCTTCTTCAGTGAAGCCGTCAGGAAAACGACTGAGTCTGGGTAACAATCGAGGAGGTTGCCCAAACTCCCAGGTACCCTTTTCCTCACTTACTAAAATTCTGCTTCCGGTGGAACTAGAACTTACAGGCGGTCCGGTTGTGACTACCGCCTTTGTTGACTGTGGTTCTTCTATTAATCTGATCGATGCCAAAGTTGTGACTTTTCATAAGATAGGGACAGTCAGGTTAAAAGATCCTGTTAAAATCGTGGCAATTGATTCTTCTCCTATCACCCAGGAGGGAATTTGTTTCATGACTGATACCTTTTCTCTGAAAGTGGGTTCCACTCACGTGGAAAAATTAAGGTGTTTTGTTCTAAATAATCTGCCGGCTGGACTGGTACTGGGTATGCCTTGGCTTCAACGTCACAATCCTACTATTGACTGGGTCACGGGGGAGATCATTCAGTGGGGTTGTATGGCTAACGGTCTATGTTGCAACTTGACAACTCTTATCACCCCAGTAAAATCTGTGTCAGTGTCGTTTGTCGATCTGGAAGGTATTCCGGAGTACCTGAAAGATTTTTAAGACGTATTTTCTGAAAGCGAGGCTGAGGCGCTACCACCACATAGACCCTTTGATTGTGCTATTAATCTAGTCCCTGGAGCCAAGTTACCCAAGGCTCGCCTGTTCAATTTTTCCGGGCCCGAACGTCTAGCCATGAAGGAGTACATTACTGCGAGTCTCCGCAAAGGGCATATTAGGCCTTCTGTTTCACCTGTGGCAGCGGGCTTCTTTTTTGTTAAGAAAAAAGATGGTGGTTTGTGGCCGTGCTTTGACTTTCGGGAATTAAACAAAATTACTGTGAAAAATACATACCCTCTCCCCCTAATTCCTGATCTATGTAACCAACTCACTGGGGCCAAGTGGTTCTCTAAACTGGATTTACGTGGGGCATATAACCTTATAAGAGTCCTGGAAGGGGACGAATGGAAAACAGCATTCCTGATGACTGAAGGGCTGTTTGAAAACTTGGTTATGCCCTTTGGTCTCACCAACACGCCTGCTGTTTTTCAGAATTTTATTAATGCAATTTTCTCTGATTTAATTGGTCGTTTTGTGGTTATCTATTTGGATGACATTCTGGTGTACTCGGTGAACAGTCAATCTCACTTGCACCATTTGCGGATGGTTCTCATGAGACTGAGGGAGAATCATTTGTATGCCAAGTTGGAAAAATGCTCATTTTTCATGCAAGAAGTATCCTTTCTGGGGTTGATTGTGTCAGGGGAGGTGTTCCGCATGGATCCTAAGGTCCAGGCTGTTACGGATTGGGTGCAGCCTCATGACTTGAAAGGGTTGCAGCGATTTTTGGGCTTTGTCAACTTTTATAGGAAATTTATTAAGGGCTTCTCGCAGGTGGTAAAGCCTCTAACGGACCTCACTCTCAAGGGAGCTGATGTAAAAAATTGGTCTGTAGCTGCAAAAAATTCTTTTATGACATTAAAAAAGTGCTTTTCTTCAGCCCCTGTATTGGTACAACCCGACCCGTCAAGACCTTTTGTCGTGGAGGTTGACGCCTCGGAAATAGGGGTGGGGACAGTTTTGTCTCAGGGCTCTCCTACCCTTACTAATCTGAGGCCTTGCGCCTTCTTCTCTAAAAAATTTTCCTCTGCCGAAAGAAATTACGATGTCGGCAATAGAGAGTTGTTGGCGGTAAAGTTGGCTTTTGAAGAATGGAGGCATTTCCTGGAGGGGGCTGTTCATCCCATTACAGTCATCACTGATCACAAAAATTTGGCCTATATCGAGTCTGTCAAGAGATTGACCCCCAGACAGGCTCGGTGGGTGCTTTTTTTTTCTCGATTTCAGTTTACCATCACATTCCGCCCGGGATCTAAAAACATCAAGGCTGATGCCTTATCCCGAAGATTTGATTCGGTGACCCCTCCAGAACCTCCCTCCTCCATTCTTCAGCCAGGAGTAGTGGTGGCCGAAATCTCATCTGAGTTACAGAGAGGGATTTTGGAGGCCCAGGCTCAGGCTCCGGGTGGTAAACCCCCGGGTTAATTGTTTGTACCGGAACGTTTCCTGTTATGAATGAGTCACCGTAGGAGGCAAAAACAGAAATACTATCTAAGTCCAGAAAACCAGAGAAGTTGGCAGCTATCGGATTGCAGATCCCTGAACCTATCAACAACAACTAGCAGTAGCCGTGGGGTGTTCCTACGGTGCCCTAGACCCCTCGATCACAGCCGGAGAACTAAATAGCCTAAAGACAGAAAGGGAAATCTAAACTGCCCCAGAGCAGACCCCAAAGCAAAAGGCAACCCCCAACATATAATGACGGTGAAGCAAGATGAAAAAACACTAACACAGATAGAAAGATAGGCTGAGCAAATGATGGGGCCCAAGCTAACTAAATAGGACAGGATAGAAAAGCTGCTGTCTGCAATCCGCAAAAACCCTATCAAAACAAGAACCAACAGACCGATCGGAAAAAAGCCCTGAAGACGCTAGGCTTCAAAAAGACTAAATCAGTACTGAGGTATTTTCTGAAGACAGAGCAAAAGGAATTCAGCTCACCCCAGCAGGGAATGGCAGAAATCCAGAAAAACAAGGCAAAACAAAACCAAAACACAAATGCAAAAAGCAGAGCAGAAAACTTAGCTTTTGAGGAGCAGGAATCAGACTGGTCTCCTAGAATCCCTCAGAGAAATCACCAGCAAGGCAGAAGGGCGTCGGCTGCATTATATCCAGTCAGCAATTCCCGTCACCCAGTCATCATCATCCTGCTCAGGTGCTTGGTAATCAGCCTCACTACCTTCCTTCACCAGAAGAGGGAGTTCATCAGACCTCAATGGTGAAGGGGAAAATGAACTCACAACAGTACCTCCCTCTTGAGGAGGGGTCACCGAACCCTCATCCACGCTACCAGGGCGATCAGGGTGAGCCCGATGAAAGGCAAGCACCAATCTTTTGGCATGAATATCAGAGGCAGAGACCCAGGAATTATCCTCCTGACCATAACCCTTCCACTTAACCAAATACTGGAGTCTCCGTCTAGCCAGACGGGAATCCAGTATCTTCTCTACCTCATATTCCATGTTACCTTCAACCAATACAGGGTCCGGAGGTGCCACCCCAGGAACTACTGGTTCAACAAACCTCTTCAACAAGGACTTATGAAACACATTATGGATTTTAAATGTGACAGGAAGAGCCAACCGAAAAGAGACCGGATTAATAATCTCCAAAATCTTGTAAGGTCCAATAAATCTAGGCTTAAACCTAGGAGAAGCCACCTTCATAGCGATATTTTTTGATGATAACCAAACCATATCACCAACCTTAAACTGGAAACCAATGGTCCTATGTTGGTTGGAAAACCGCTGGGCCTTTTCCTGTGAGAGAGATAACTTATCCACCACTTGGTCCCAGATCTGGTGCATTCTCTCCACCACAGTGTCAACACCTGGGCAGGCAGAAGGCTCCACCTGCCCTGAAGAAAATCGAGGATGAAACCCAAAGTTACAAAAAAAAGGTGACATCAAAGTGGCAGAACTAGCTCTATTATTTAAAGCAAATTCGGCCAAGGGCAAAAATGAAACCCAATCATCCTGTTCAGCGGAAATAAAACATCTCAAATACGACTCCAAGGTCTGGTTTGTTCTCTCCGTCTGCCCATTGGTCTGAGGGTGAAAAGCAGAGGAGAAGGACAACTGAATTCCCAGCTTGGAACAGAAAGTCCTCCAAAATCTAGACACAAACTGAACTCCTCTGTCAGATACAATGTTCTCAGGAATCCTGTGCAAGCGAACCACCTGTTGCAAAAACAAGGGCACCAACTCTGAGGAAGATGGCAACTTAGGGAGTGGTACAAGATGAACCATCTTAGAGAACCTATCACAAATCACCCAAATAACAGTCATTCTCTGAGAGACAGGCATATCAGAGATGAAATCCATTGAAATATGGGTCCATGGCCTCCTGGGGACCGGCAAAGGCATCAACAACCCACTAGAGCGAGAACAAGGTTTAGACTGGGAGCAAGTCCCACAGGACTGCACAAAATTCTTGACATCATGAGACAAGGCGGGCCACCAAAAAGACCAACTCACCAGATCTCTAGTACCAAAAATACCTGGATGACCAGCCAATGCAGAGCAATGAACTTCAGACATCACTCTCTTCTTCCACTGGTCAGGAACATACAACTTTCCACTGGGACAACGCTCAGGTTTGTCCTCCTGGAACTCTTCCAGAGCACGTATCAAATCGGGCGAGATGGCTGAAAGAACTACCCCTTCGCCTAAGATGGTAGCAAGCTTGGTCACCACAGGAGAATCAGCAAAGAAGCTCCTAGAGAGGGCGTCAGCCTTGACATTCTTAGTGCCAGGAAGAAAAGAGACCACAAAATCAAAACGTGTAAAAAACAAGGCCCACCTAGCCTGTCTAGGATTCAAGCGTTTGGCCAACTCCAGGTAAATCAAATTCTTGTGGTCAGTGAGGACCATGACTTGATGTTTAGCTCCCTCCAACCAATGTCTCCACTCCTCAAATGCCCATTTCATGGCTAACAGTTCCCGATTCCCCACATCATAGTTACGTTCAGATGGGGAGAACTTTCGGGAAAAGAAAGCACAGGGATTCATTTTAGATGTTACAGGATCCTTTTGGGACAAAACAGCTCCTGCACCAATCTCAGAAGCGTCCACCTCTACCTGGAACGGGAGTGAGACATCAGGTTGCCGCAAAACCGGGGCAGAAGTGAATCTTCGCTTCAGCTCCTGAAAGGAAGAAACAGCCTCCGGAGACCAATTCAACACATCAGCACCCTTCTTAGTCAGATCAGTCAATGGCTTGGCAATACTAGAAAATTTTGCTATAAATTTACGATAAAAATTAGCAAAACCCAAAAACTTCTGGAGGGCCTTCAAAGAAGTGGGCTGAACCCAATCATAAATGGCCTGTACCTTGGCCGGGTCCATTTCAATAGTTGATGGAGACAAAATAAATCCCAAAAATCAAATCCTCTGTACCCCAAAAAGGCATTTCGATCTTTTGACATACAGGGAATTCTCCCTCAAGATCCGGAACACAGTCCGAACATGTTCCACATGAGAATCCCAATCCTTGGAGAAGATCAAAATATCATCCAGATAGATAATCAAAAACAAAAATTTATCCACAAAGTCTCGGAAAATGTCGTTCATGAAGCACTGGAAGACAGAAGGGGCATTAGTGAGCCCAAAAGGCATCACCAGGTACTCAAAATGTCCCTCCGGAGTATTAAACGCCGTCTTCCATTCATCCCCATGCTTAATGCGGATAAGATTATACGCCCCCCTGAGGTCAAGCTTGGTAAACCAGCAAGCACCTTTAACTCTGGAGAATAGATCCGAAATCAGGGGTAACGGATACTGATATTTAATAGTAATTTTGTTGAGGGCACGATAATCAATACAAGGCCTTAATGAACCATCCTTTTTGGCCACGAAAAAAAAACCAGCACCAAAGGGTGAAGAGGATGGTCTAATATGACCCTTCTCCAACGC
Source organism: Dendrobates tinctorius (assembly GCF_039654945.1). NCBI lineage: Eukaryota > Metazoa > Chordata > Amphibia > Anura > Dendrobatidae > Dendrobates > Dendrobates tinctorius. The sequence goes on along the minus strand of NW_027361738.1, from coordinate 45,106,138 downwards.
CTCCTTAATATAGGATCGCATAGCCTCGTGCTCGGGTACAGATAAATTGAAGAGCTGACCCTTGGGAAATTTACACCCCGGGCTCAGTTCAATTGCATAGTCATAACTCCTATGAGGAGGCAAAGACGCAGACTCATTCTCACTAAATACATCATAAAAGTCAGCCAAATAGTCAGGAACATCATGCGACTGGGGAGAGGTGGAGAAAACAGGAGCCTCACTAAGGGCACACCGACAACCCCAACTCACCACAGACACAGATTTCCAATCCAAAACTGGATTATGAATTTGCAACCAGGGAAACCTCAGAACAATGGTATCATGTAAATTATGCAACACCAAAAATCTGCAATTTTCTTGATGGTCTGGGGCGACCCGCATTACCACCTGGGTCCAAAGCTGAGGTTTATTTTTCGCCAAAGGAGTAGCATCAAACCCACTCAAAGGGATAGGCGTCCGCAGAGGTGTCATAGGAAATCCACAACGTTTAGCAAAATCCAAGTCCATTAGATTCAGGGCTGCTCCCGAATCCACAAAAGCCTTGGCGGAAAATGTGGACAGGGAGCAGATCAGAGTAATTGCCAGAAGAAACTTAGGTTGAACACCACCCACAGAAAACGTGTGTGCAAAACGTTTCTTTCGTTTAGGACAGACAGAAATAATATGCGAGGCATCTCCACAAAAAAAAATCAGCTTATTACGCCTTCTGAACTCCTGACGTTGCTCCCTGGACAAAACTCTATCACATTGCATAGGTTCAGACACTTGTTCAACAGGTGGCAACACCTCTCGTGCAGTCCTGTGTTCACGTAAATGCCGATCAACCTGAATGGCTAATGACGTAGAATCGTCAAGACCAGAGGGAACAGGAAATCCCACCACAGTATCTTTTACGGCTTCTGACAAACCCTTCCGAAAGAGAGCTGCCAAGGCATTATTATTCCAGGTAGTAAGGACCGCCCACTTTAGGAATTTTTGACAGTACAATTCTGCAGAATCTCGACCCTGGCTCAATGCCAACAGGTCTTTTCAGCCTGATCAATAGCATTAGGTTCGTCATACAACAACCCCAAGGCTTGAAAAAATGTGTTCACATTAGTCAGAATAGGATCATCTGGTTTCAAAGAAAACACCCAATCCTGGGGATCGCCACGCAGCAAAGAGTTGACAATTTTAACCTGCTGCGCGGAGCTCCCTGGCGAGTTAGGCTTCAAGGCAAAAAATAATTTACAATTATTTTTGAAATTCAAAAATTTAGACCGATCCCCAAAAAACACATCAGGAGTAGGGATCTTTGGTTCAGCAGCATGTGAATGAGCAAGGTAGGCGGAAATTCCCCGCACTTCCGCAGGGAGCTGCTCCACACGATCAGACAATTGCTTTATCTCCATTGAGAGAGAAAAAATAAATTCCCCCTACGGCCTCAAAGATATAGAGGAAAAAATATACACACTTTTTTTTTTTTTTCAATTTTTTCCTGCTATTGAGTACCCTAGGATCTGCGGTATGGCTGGTGATTCTGTTATGAATGAGTCACCGTAGGAGGCAAAAACAGAAATACTATCTAAGTCCAGAAAACCAGAGAAGTTGGCAGCTATCGGATTGCAGACCCCTGAACCTATCAACAACAACTAGCAGTAGCCGTGGGGGGTTCCTACGGTGCCCTAGACCCCTCGATCACAGCCGGAGAACTAAATAGCCTAAAGACAGAAAGGGAAATCTAAACTGCCCCAGAGCAGACCCCAAAGCAAAAGGCAACCCCCAACATATAATGACGGTGAAGCAAGATGAAAAAACACTAACACAGATAGAAAGATAGGCTGAGCAAATGATGGGGCCCAAGCTAACTAAATAGGACAGGATAGAAAAGCTGCTGTCTGCAATCCGCAAAAACCCTGTCAAAACAAGAGCCAACAGACTGATCGGAAAAAAGCCCTGAAGACGCTAGGCTTCAAAAAGACTAAATCAGTACTCAGGTATTTTCTGAAGACAGAGCAAAAGGAATTCAGCTCACCCCAGCAGGGAATGGCAGAAATCCAGAAAAACAAGGCAAAACAAAACCAAAACACAAATGCAAAAAGCAGAGCAGAAAACTTAGCTTTTGAGGAGCAGGAATCAGACTGGTCTCCTAGAATCCCTCAGAGAAATCACCAGCAAGGCAGAAGGGCGTCGGCTGCCTTATATCCAGTCAGCAATTCCCATCACCCAGTCATCATTATCCTGCTCAGGTGCTTGGTAATCAGCCTCACTACCTTCCTTCACCAGAAGAGGGAGTTCATCAGACCTCAATGGTGAAGGGGAAAATGAACTCACAACAGTTTCCGTCTCGGACTTATTCAGGAATTTCACGATTCTATGTTGAGTGCTCACCCTGGGATTGCAGCTACCCGGGGGGCAATTGCGAGGGGTTTCTGGTGGCCCTCTATTGTAACAGATATTAAAAAGTTTGTGACTGCATGTGGGGCGTGCGCTTGTTCTAAAAGTTCTCAGGTCCGTCCGGCCGGGGAGTTGGTGCCTTTGCCAATTCCAGATAGACCATGGACACATTTGTCCATGGATTTTATCACAAATCTTCCTCCTTCCAGGGGCAACTCGGTGATATGGGTGGTGGTGGATAGGTTTTCAATACAAGCCCACTTTGTACCTCTCCCCGCGTTACCATCTGCTGAAACCCTGGCCCGCTTATTTATGCAGCATATAATTCGGTTGCATGGAGTGCCTATGAATGTGGTGTCAGACAGAGGGGTACAGTTTGTAGCCAGGTTCTGGAGGGCTTTTTGCAAGAAGCTGGGGATTTCGTTGTCCTTCTCCTCTGCCTACCACCCAGAGTCTAATGGACAGACGGAGTGCATGAACCAATCGTTGGAGCAGATTCTGAGATTCTTGGCCTCTTCCAGGCAGGAGGACTGGTGTGAGGTATTGCCCATGGCAGAGTTTGCATTCAACGGTCGTGTGAGTCAATCTACTGGGAAGTCTCCCTTTTAGATCAACTATGGGTTTAACCCACATTTTGGAGAGTTTTCCAGCATGGATTCAGGTTGTCCTGGAGCTGAGGGTGCGACACAACGTCTTAGAATTCTTTGGAGGGAGGTTCAGAGGAATATTTCCAAGGCCCAGGAAAACTATAAGCGGTTTGCTGACAGGAGGGGGCCAGGTCCAGCATTTGCAGTAGGGGAGAAGGTGTGGCTATCCACCCACAATATCAAGCTTAAGATACCATCTATAAATCTGGGCCCCAAGTTTATTGGCCCATACAAAGTTGTGGAGGTTGTTAACCCAGTAGCCTACCGACTGCAGCTGCCCACCTCCTTTAAAATTTCTGATGTCTTCCACAGGTCCCTGTTAAAGCCTGTGGGGATGGTGAGAGAGGATCCCTCATCAAATGCTCCACCAGTGCTGGTAGAGGGGCAGCTGGAGTATGAAGTAGGGTGCATTGTTGACTCCCGGTCGGTGCGCCGGAGACTCCAGCATCTGATACACTGGAAGGGGTACTCTCTGGAGGATCAGTCATGGATTCCAGCCAGTTCGGTGCATGCCGATCGTCTGGTGCGGTGTTGTGAGTTCATTTTCCCCTTCACCGTCGATGTCTGATGAACTCCCTCTTCTGGTGAAGGAAGGTAGTGAGGCTGATTACCAAACACCTGATCTGGTAGATGATGACTGGGTAACAGGAAATTCTGACTGGATATAAGGCAGCCGACGCCCTTCTGAGTCGCTGGTGATTTCTCTGCTGGATTCTTGGAGACCAGTCTGAATCCTGCTTCCCAAAGATAAGTTTTTGCTCTGCTGTTGAACTTATTAGTTTTGTTTTGTTTACCTTGTTTTTTGGAGTTCAGCCATCCCCGGTCGGGGGTGTGCTGAGTTCCATTTTTGTCTCTGATCAGTTTGTCTCTTTGCTCTGTCTTCAGAATTTACCTGAGTGCTGATATAGTCTTTTTGAAGTCCTAGCGACTTCAGGGCCTGTTTTTCCTATCAGACGGTTGGGACATTTTTTGGTAGGGTTTTTTACGGATTGCAGACAGCAGCTTTTCTATCCTGTCCTTTTTAGTTAGCTTGGGCCCCATCGTTTGCTCAACCTATCTTTCTATCTGTGTTAGTGTTTTCATCTTGCTTCACCGTCATTATATGTTGGGGGCTGCCTATTGCTTTGGGGTCTGCTCTGGGGCAGTTTAGATTTCCCCTTTCTTTCTTTAGGCCTATTTAGTTCTCTGGCTGTGTTCGAGGGGTCTAGGGCATCGTAGGAACCCCCCACGGCTACTGTTAGTTGTTGTGGATAGGATCAGGGGTCTGCAATCCGATAGCTACTAACCTCTCCGGTTTTCTGGACTTAGCTTGTATTTTTGTTTTTTCCTCCTTCGGTGACTCATTCATAACAGTGCGGGCTTTCCACGCCAGATACCCAGACAAGTCTGGGGGTCCAGTGGCCCCCCTTTAAGAGGGGGGTACTGTCATGGTTTGAACAGGGTTCTTGCCCTGCACTCACAGGGTTAAGTGTTCGTGGCCTCTTTCTGGATCTGGGAGGGGCATTTATACTTACTCTTTACCAGGGTTCTCTGTCAGCTATACTGTTCTGGTGTGTCTGACCCCTGGTGTGCGTGTATTCTACGTTGCTTGTTTGCTTCCCGTGAATGACTCGGTCTGTTCCCTCACTCTGTACTCCGTCTCTCGTTTTGGTACTATTGTCTTTTCTGGTTCTGACCTCCTGGCTTGGCTATCGTTACTCCGTTACAGTTTGTCCCTATTGTACCGTCTATTGCTCGTTCTGGTTTTCTGATCTATTGCTACGTCCTGACTATCCATTCTGTCTAACCCTTTGGTACTGTATTGCTATCTTGTGCTTTGACCCCGGCTTCATCTGGTTTCTGTCTCTGTCTATGCCCCTTGCTAACATTGTCCTGTAGTTACCTTTCTAGGAGTTTCCCTGCAGCTCCTAGCTCTGTGGAGCTTAGGTCACGCCCCCAGCAGTCACGTGCTTCAGGTCCTGATACTCTGAAGCATGCATCGTCACCACTGCTGCCCTGCTCCACAGGTATCTTTGAGCACTGTTTTTGTACTCAGGATACATGCGCTGGCTCAGTGAGCAAGTGCAGTGCGGGGTTCCTGACACCATATATATGCATCCTGGTCCCTTGTCCTGTCTCCCATAAATCCATCCTGGCCCCCCACATATATACATCCTGGCTCCCTCATATATCCATCCTCATCTCTCATCCTGCCCCCCATATACAGTACAGACCAAAAGTTTGGATACACCTCATTCAAAGAGTTTTCTTTATTTTCATGACTATGAAAATCGTAGATTCACACTGAAGGCATCAAAACTATGAATTAACACATGTGGAATTATATAATTAACAAAAAAGTGTGAAACAACTGAAAATATGTATTATATTCTAGGTTCTTCAAAGTAGCCACCTTTTGCTTTGATTAATGCTTTGCACACTCTTGGCATTCTCTTGATGAGCTTCAAGAGGTAGTCACCGGAAATAGTTTTCACTTCACAGGTGTGCCCTGTCAGGTTTAATAAGTGGGATTTCTTGCCTTATAAATGGGGTTGGGACCATCAGTTGTGTTGTGCAGAAGTCTGGTGGATACACAGCTGATAGTCCTACTGAATAGACTGTTAGAATTTGTATTCTGGCAAGAAAAAAGCAGCTAAGTATAGAAAAACGAGTGGCCATCATTACCTTAAGAAATGAAGGTCAGTCAGTCCGAAAAATTGGGGAAACTTTGAAAGTGTCCCCAAGTGCAGTGGCAAAAACCATCAAGCGCTACAAAGAAACTGGCTCACATGAGGACCGCCCCTGGAAAGGAAGACCAAGAGTCACCTCTGCTGTGGAGGATAAGTTCATCCAAGTCACCAGCCTCAGAAATCGCAGGTTAACAGCAGCTCAGATTAGAGACCAGGTCAATGCCACACAGAGTTCTAGCAGCAGACACATCTCTACAACAACTGTTAAGAGGAGACTTTGTGCAGCAGGCCTTCATGGTAAAATAGCTGCTAGGAAACCACTGCTAAGGACAGGCAACAAGCAGAAGAGACTTGTTTGGGCTAAAGAACACAAGGATTGGACATTAGACCAGTGGAAATCTGTGCTTTGGTCTGATGAGTCCAAATTTGAGATCTTTGGTTCCAACCACGGTGTCTTTGTGCGACGCAGAAAAGGTGAACGGATGGACTCTACATGCCTGGTTCCCACCGTGAAGCATGGAGGAGGAGGTGTGATGGTGTGGGGTGCTTTGCTTGTGACTCTGTTGGGGATTTATTAAAATTTGAAGGCATACTGAACCTGCATGGCTACCACAGCATCTTGCAGCGGCATGCTATTCCATCCGGTTTGCGTTTAGTTGGACCATCATTTATTTTTCAACAGGACAATGACCCCAAACACACCTTCAGGCTGTGTAAGGGCTATTTGACTAAAAAGGAGAGTGATGGGGTGCTACACCAGATGACCTGGCCTCCACAGTCACCAGACCTGAACCCAATCGAGATGGTTTGGGGTGAGCTGGACCGCAGAGTGAAGGCAAAAGGGCCAACAAGTGCTAAGCTTCTCTGGGAACTCCTTCAAGACTGTTGGAAGACCATTTCCGGTGACTACCTCTTGAAGCTCATCAAGAGAATGCCAAGAGTGTGCAAAGCAGTAATCAAAGCAAAATTTGTCTACATTGAAGAACCTAGAATATAAGACATACAGTATTTTCAGTTGGTTCACACTTTTTTGTTAATTATATAATTCCACATGTGTTAATTCATAGTGTTGATGCCTTCAGAGTGAATCTACAATTTTCATAGTCATGAAAATAAAGAAAACTTTGAATGAGAAGGTGTATCCAAACTTTTGGTCTGTACTGTATCTATCCTGGCTCCCATATGTATCCATCTGGGCCCCCCACATGTATCCATCCTGCCCCCCCTGAATGGGTATACATCCAGGCCCCGTGTCCTGCCCCTCCCCCGTGTGTGTATCCATCCTGGCCCCTTGTCCTACCCCTGGCCCCCATGTGTATCCATCCTAGCTCCCTCCCGTACGCGTATCCATCCTGGCCTCCACCGTACATTCATCCATTCTGGCCCCCCTGTATGTGCACCCATCCAGGGCTCCCCCCTTCCCTTTATATGCCTGCATCCAGGCCCCCCTCCCCTGTATGAGCATCCATCCAGACCCCCCTCCTCTGTATGTGCATCTTTCCAGCCCCCCTCCATCCCCTGTATGTGCATCCTTCCAGACCTCCCTCCTCTGTATGTGCATCCTTCCAGCCCCCCTCCATCCCCTGTATGTGCATCCTTCCAGCCGCCCTCCATCCCTTGTATGTGCATCCTTCCAGCCGCCCTCCATCCCCTGTATGTGCATCCTTCCAGGGCCCCCCATCCCCTGTATGTGCATCCTTCCAGCCGCCCTCCATCCCCTGTATGTGCATCCTTCCAGCCCCCCCATCCCCTGTATGTGCATCCTTCCAGGGCCCTCATCCCCTGTATGTGCATCCTTCCAGGGCCCCCCTTCCCCTGTATGTGCATCCTTCCAGGGCCCCCCATCATCCCCTATATGTGCATCCTTCCAGCCCCCCTCCATCCCCTGTATGTGCATCCTTCCAGGGCCCCCCATCCCCTGTATATGCATTCATCCAGGCCCCCCATCCCCTGTATGTGCATCCTTCCAGGGCCCCCATCCCCTGTATGTACATCCTTCCAGGCTCCCCCCTGTATGGGCATCCATCCAGCCCCCCCATCCCCTGTATGGGCATCCAACCAGGCCCCCCGTATGTGCATCCATCCACCCCCCATCCCCTGTATGTGCATCCATCCAGGCCCCTGCCCGTTATGTGCATCCATCCAGGCCCCCGTTATGTGCATCCATCCAGGCCCCCCGTTATTTGCATCCATCCAGGCCCCCCCATTATTTGCATCCATCCAGGCTCCCCCCCGTTATGTGCATCCATCCAGGCTCCTCCCGTTATGTGCATCCTTCCAGGCCCCCCCGTTATGTGCATCCTCCCAGGCCCCCCCGTTATGTGCATCCTTCCAGGGCCTCCCCTTATGTGCATCCTTCCAGGCCCCCCTGTTATGTGCATCCTTCCAGGGCCCCCCCTGTTATGTGCGTCCTTCCAGGGCCCCCCCCTGTTATGTGCATCCATGCAGGCCCCCCTTGTTATGTGCATCCTTCCAGGGGCCCCCTGTTATTTGCATCCATGCAGGCCCCCCTTATGTGCATCCTTCCAGGCCTCCCCGTTATGTGCATCCTTCCAGGCCCCCCCCGTTATGTGCATCCTTCCAGGGCCCCCCCTTATGTGCATCCTTCCAGGGCCCCCCCCCGTTATTTGCATCCATGCAGGCCGCCCCTTATGTGCATCCTTCCAGGGCCCCCCCTCCCGAGAGAGAAGAAAAAAAAAATCTTTCACTCTTACCTGCCTGCGCTCCCAGCGGTGGCACTGGAGTCCTCCTCCTCCTCTACAGGTTGGCGGTCGGCGTGCTCATTGCAAAATGGCCGCCGACATAGCAGAGGCCAGCGGTGGATGTGTGCGCCCATCGCATGAAACTGACGTCATACGCCGGGCGCACACATGCCACTATCAATTGGGATGCGCACCGCAGCGGTTTAGGTAATGAACGCTGCGTGCGCGCCTCCCTGCTCGTTTAAAGGGCCTGCGTCCTTTTTTTTTTCTCTTTTTTTTCCTTCTCCTCCTCCTCTGGCTGGCTCCTTCCCACAGCCAAGGGGAGGGCCTACCGGGGGATTTACCGGTACCCCGCCAGGCCAGACCAAGCCTGTCTGTATAAAGGGCAAAGTGTAACATGTTCGTGAGATGCTGAATTAGAGAAAGCAGATCAGTGTTGGAGGAAAACCAAACAAACTAATGGATGCTTGTGAAAAACTAAGTTTAAAGAGGAGTGCACCGTCCGTAACTATAAACACACCTGTGGCACCATCATCTTCATCTTCACCCATACATATTACCAATAATATATGTCACGTCGCCGTCAGACTCGGGGCCTGCTGTCTCGGCCTCGGCCACTAGGAAGCGCCGGACTGTCACATCGCCGTCAGACTCGCGACCTGCTGTTCCTGCCTCGGCCACTGGGAGGCGCCGTGGTTCTCCCCCGAGTGATGGCGGTGACAGAGAAGGGGCTCCTGCGCAGGCATCTGATGGACGCAGGCACCGCTCTTCGGTCGGTCATGGAGGGGTTGGTGCATCGCCATCTGGCCTGGTCCTGGGGGTGGTCCTGATGACATCATCAGTCCGGGAGCCTGTGAGGGATGACCTGATTCATCAAATACTTTGGGACTGGTCTTGCAAGCCGCCGGATACATTCTTGGTTCCCCTATGTCCTACTGTGTGATTTACTATTGTTTGACTCTGACCTCAGCCTGGATTTCTGACCCCTCTACTGCCTGACGATTTTGTACCTCTGCTATTCTCCCAGTTTGTGACCTTGGCCTGGATATTTGACTCTGCTACTGCCTGCTGTTTTTGTACCTTTACCGCCCTCCCATTTTGTGACCTTGGCCTGGACTCTCGACTCTGCCACTGCTTGCCGTTTCTGTACCTCCGCTGCTCGCCCGGTTTCTGACTATGTTTTTGGCTCCCTGCCTTCTTCCCTATTGGTGACCGTCCTGCTCTGGCGCACTGCTTCTAGACAGCCACCCCCCTGGGCCTTGCTACAATTCTAGATCCCTGTATAGGGGTTAAGGGTCTCGGGGTTTCTCGGGGTGCTGTCCCTACTACAGTCCAGATCCGCGGACGGACGTCACATTATATCCGGCCCAAATAAACTGCTTCTTGTGTATATATCCAACATATACAAAAGCAGTCTCCCTGAACTTTTTTTTTCTTCCTTCTCCTGCCTGAGCTGATTTTTGGCCTGAACACCTGTTACTTGCTGCAGTGCTCAGCCTGGAGGATCACTCTCATTTTCCTGCACAAGCATGCTGCAGTCTGGAGACTTCAGGGAGAAAGCTGAACGTCAGAGATCCATTCTCCTGGGACATCGGCCTCTGGGCAGCTCTGGCTATGGTTGCCCAGGGGCTCAGGTACTGCCCGCAGATGCGGCTAAAGTTTTATTACCTATCTCTCTTTCATTTGTTCAGAAGTCTCTGTGTTTAAAAGCTTATGTGGATTGTGGATCTGAAGGAAATTTTATGGATTCTTTGGCTGCTAGAAATCTTCGTGTACCTCTACTAAGACTTAATGCCCCTATTAAAACCATGGCTATTAATGGCACATCTATTATTCAGGAGGGGGTTAAATTTGTTACTGCCAAAATTGCTATGTCTGTGGGAGCGTTACATACCGAGCTTATGTCATTTTTTGTGATGAATAATTTAGCTTCTGCAGTTATTTTGGGGATGCCGTGGTTACGCCAGCACAATCCTGTCATCGACTGGCACCTTGGTGATGTTGTACGCTGGAGTTCGCAGTGTCTGGATAACTGCATATCATTAGCAGTAAACCAAGTTAAAGTTAAAAACCCCCTCATACCGTTTGCTTTCAGAGACTATGAGGAGGTCTTTTCTATTGTAGAATCTGAGAAGCTACCCCCTCACAGAGAGCATGATTGCCCTATAGACCTGATTCCGGATGCCCGTCTCCCAAAAGGGAGAATATTTAATCTCTCCGGTCCAGAGCGTCAGGCCATGAATGACTATATAGCAGATAGCTTAAAAAAGGGTTTATTAGACGAATCCATTTCACCAGTTGGAGCCGGGTTCTTCTTTGTAGAGAAGAAAGATGGTGGTCTCAGACCCTGCATTGATTACCGGGAATTAAACGCAATCACTATAAAGAACCAGTATCCGCTTCCACTCATCCCTGATCTTTTTAATCACTTAATGGGAGCCCATTGGTTTACTAAACTTGACCTCTGGGGGGGCATATAATCTGGTCCGCATAAGAGACAGTGATGAGTGGAAAACCGCATTTAATACACCTCTTGGCAATTTTGAGTACCTTGTAATGCCGTTCGGACTCAGTAACGCACCTGCCGTGTTTCAGAACTTTGTTAATGATATTTTCAGAGACATTTGTGGGGTGTATTTCGTCGTGTATTTAGATGACATTTTGATTTACTCTGCTGACCCTGTGGCACACGCTCAACACGTCTGTTCTGTACTGAAGAGACTGCGAGAACACTCCTTGTTTGCTAACCGGGAGAAATGTGTTTGTTTTTTTTTGCTGAGGAGGTACAGTTTTTAGGGTACATGGTCTCAGGCAAAGGGTTCCACATGGATCCTGCCAAGATCCAACCTATTAAAGCTTGGGTGCAACCCAAATCGCTAAAAGCGCTGCAGCGATTTTTAGGGTTTGCTAATTACTACCGCAAGTTCATCAGGGGTTTCTCAGAAATTGCCAAACCACTCACGAATTTGACCCGGAAAGGGGCAGACGTGGCCAATTAGAACCCTGAGGCAATTCAGGCATTTTCTACGCTAAAAGAGTGCTTTGTGGCCAACCCGGTTTTGGTTCAGCCTGATCTGGACTGCCCATTTATTGTAGAAGTAGATGCCTCTGAGGTCGGAGTGGGAGCATTGCTGGTGCAAGGGACTGCATGCCTCACTCAGCTTTGCCCATGTGCTTTTTTTCCCACAAATTCTCTGCCACTGAGAAAAACTATGATATAGGTAATCGGGAATTATTGGCGATCAAATGGGCCTTCGAGGAATGGTGCCACTTCCTCGAAGGCGCCAAACATAAGATCACTGTAATTACTGATCACAAGAACCTGACCTACCTGGAGTCAGCTAAAAGACTAAGTCCTAGACAGGCAAGGTGGGCCTTGTTCTTCTCTAGGTTTGATTTTTTAATCACCTTTCACCCTGGTACTAAAAATGTGAGGGCCGATGCCCTCTCTCGCAGTTTTTGCCCCTCACAAGCCGAGGACTGTGAGCCAGTCCCGATATTGGCCAATGGGATCGTTGTGTCGGCAGTGTCTTTGGACCTTCTGGAGGAGATCCGTAGGTCCCCAGAGCAAGCTCCTGACACTACGCCCCCCCCCAAAATTGCTCGTCCCAGCTACGTTTCGCCTACAAGTTCTTAAAGAATCACATGACTCTGTTCTGGCAGGCCATCCTGGTCTCAATAATACCACCAGACTGGTAACTAGGAACTTTTGGTGGCCGACGGTGGTTAAGGACTGTAAAGACTATGTGTTAGGCTAGTTTCACACTTGCTTTTTTTTGCAGCGCGTTTTTCCCGCAAAAAAACGCATTGAAAAAACGCATACAAAAGCATACAACTGCTGCGTTTTTTTCAAGCATTTTTATGAGCATGCATGAAAAAAACGCAGCGTTTTTATGCGTTTGTATGCGTTTTTAGTGCGTTTTTACCGCGTTTGCGTTTTTTTCCAACATTAGGTGGCCCCTCACACTAACCCAAACCATGACTTTACTAACCCTAACCCTGACCCTAACCCTAACCCTAACCCTGACCCTAACTCTTAACCAAATCATACTTGACCCTAACCCAAACCCTAAACCCTAACTAACCCTAACCCTAACCCTAACCCTGACCCTAACCCTTAACAAAACCATACTTAACCCTAACCCTGACCCTAACCCTAACCCTAACCCTAACCCTGACCCTAACCCTAACCCTAACCCTAACCCTGACCCTAACCCTTAACCAAACCATACTTAACCCTAATCCTGACCCTAACCCTGACCCTAACCCTTAACAAAACCATACTTAACCCTAACCCTAACCCTAACCCTAACCCTAACCCTGACCCTAACCCTAACCCTAACCCTAACCCTGACCCTAACCCTTAACCAAACCATACTTAACCCTAATCCTGACCCTAACCCTGACCCTAACCCTTAACAAAACCATACTTAACCCTAACCCTGACCCTAACCCTAACCCTGACCCTAACCCTAAACCTAACCCTAACCCTGACCCTAACCCTTAACCAAACCATACTTAACCCTAATCCTGACCCTAACCCTGACCCTAACCCTTAACCAAACCATACTTAACCCTAACCCTGACCCAAACCCCAACCCTAACCCTGACCCTGACCCTAACCCTAACCCTAAACCCCCTTAACTAACCCTAACTCTAACCCAAACCCCTAAATTCCATGGTTAAAAAAAAAAAACGCATATGCAAAAAAACGCATACATGAGCATGCCAGTGCGCACATATGCGCATCCATAGGCTATAATGGCCATTTTTAGCGCAAAACGTGCGCATATGTGCGCATGCGCTTTTTTGCAGGGCCAAAAAATGCAACATGCTGCGTCTGGAAAATACAAACGCACACCCCAAAAAAACGCAGCGCATGAAAATCGCATACATGCGCTTACAAGCGCGCAGGTATGCGCACCCATGTTAAATATAGGGGAAAAAACGCATGCGCACATATGCGTTTTTTTCCAGCGCTAAAAAACGCAAATGTGAAACCAGCCTTAGCGTGTGAAGTCTGTGCCCGCGCCAAGTCCCCCCATAATCGCCCTGCCGGCTGGCTCCAGTCCTTGCCCACCCCTGAGAGTCCATGGACCCACATCTCCATGGACTTCATTATGGAACTGCCGCCCTCAGATGGGAAAATGTGTATCTGGGTGGTGGTGGACAGGTTCAATAAACAGTGTCATTTTGTCCCCCTGTCTGGGTTACCTAACTGCGAAACCTTGAGTAAACTGTTCATTGTGCATGTTGTACGTCTTCACGGTGCTCCGGTGAATATTGTGTCCGACAGAGGTACCCAGTTCGTCTCAAAATTCTGGAGGGCGTTCTGCAAACGCATTGGGATTGAGTTGTCCTTCTCCTCTGCCTACCACCCCGAAACCAATGGTCAAACCGAACGTACCAACCAGGCACTGGAGCAATACCTCCGCTGTTATGTGTCAGAACATCAGTCTGATTGGGTGGAACATCTGCCACTAGCTGAGTTTGCCCTAAATAATCGATACCAGGACTCCATTAAGACTACCCCCTTTTTCTGCAACCATAGACTGCATCCGCGCTTTGGTTCATTCTCGGCCAGGATGTCGGAGCTCCCATCAAGCTTAAAGTGCCGTCTGCCAAACTGGGTCCCAGATTTATTGGCCCATACAAAATTATAGAGGTGATTAACCCGGTAGCCTTGCGTTTAAAACTTCCTCAGTCATTTAAGTTGCCCAACGTGTTCCACAAGTCTCTCCTCAAGCTGTATCACTCCCCAATTCACCCTATCCAGTCCCCTCCTCCTCCTGTTTCGGTCGGGGGGACCTTGGAGTATGATGTCTAGGGTATCCTTGACTCCCGCCTTGTGAGAGGCTCCATACAGTATCTTGTACACTGGAAGGGTTACGGCCCGGAGGAAAGGTCCTGGGTCCCCGTGGGGAACATCCATGCCAAAGCATTAATTAGGAGATTTCATCTCCTTCATCCTGACAAACCGGGTTTCGAGGGTCCGGAGGCCCCTCTTAGAGGGGGGGTACTGTCATGTCGCTGTCAGACTCGGGGCCTGCTATCCCGGCCTCGGCCACTAGGAGGCGCCGGACTGTCATGTCGCCGTCAGACTCGGGGCCTGCTGTCCCGGCCTCGGCCACTAGGAGGCGCCGGACTGTCATGTCGCCGTCAGACTCGGGGCCTGCTGTCCCAGCCTCGGCCACTAGGAGGCGCCGGACTGTCACATCGCCGTCAGACTCGGGGCCTGCTGTTCCTGCCTCGGCCACTGGGAGGCGCCATGGTTCACCCCGAGTGATGGCGGCGACAAAGAAGGGGCTCCTGCGCAGGCATCTGATGGACGCAGGCACCGCTCCTCGGTCGGTCATGAAGGGGTTGGTGCATCGCCATCTGGCCTGGTCCTGGGGGCGGTCCTGATGACATCATCAGTCCGGGAGCCTGTGAGGGATGACCTGATCCCTCAAATACTTTGGGACTGGTCTTGCAAGCCTCCGGATATATTCTTGGTTCCCCTATGTGCTACTGTGTGATTTACTATTGTTTGACTCTGACCTCAGCCTGGATTTCTGTCCCCTCTACTGCCTAACGATTTTGTACCTCTGCTATTCTCCCAGTTTGTGACCTTGGCCTGGATATTCGACTCTGCTACTGCCTGCCATTTTTGTACCTTTACCGCCCTCCCGTTTTGTGACCTTGGCCTGGACTCTCGACTCTGCCACTGCCTGCCGTTTCTGTACCTCCGCTGCTCGCCCGGTTTCTGACTACGTTTTTGGCTTCCTGCCTTCTTACCTATTGGCGACCGTCCTACTCTGGCGCACTACTTCTAGACAGCCACCCCCTGGGTCTTGATACAATTCCAGATCTCTGTATAGGGGTTAAGGGTCTCGGGGTTTCTCGGGGTGCTGTCCCTACTGCAGTCCAGATCCGCGGACGGACGTCACATTATACAAATATTCCAGTCTAAAATTAATTGTCCTACTGTAACAAACACTGTTAAAGGAATGGCACAAAACGTACATAACCACGACCCTTGGAAACACCTGATTTCTTCTTTACAACGTATGGACGATGATGGTATTGATGACGACTTAGAAATTTACCACATCCACACCAATAAGATGAAGATCACAGTTGCAAAAAATGTGCAAAAAAGTCAGTGAATGTCTGCAAATCATTTTCTCTAGGGCAAAGTTTACCTCTTACTAAAGTGGTACCGAATGAGGCATACACAGCTCTCTGTTGTACTCAGCGTGAGATGCTTGAAAGATGATGTATTCTGATTTGTCTATCTCCACTTTTTGAAAGCGTGTGATTTTGGTCAGTAAGGAGGTGATGTCAGGTACAGATAGGTAGATCTGTGTGTCATCGGCGTAGTGATGATATTGCAAACCGTGCCATTACATCAGCTGTCCCAGGCTAAAGGTGTAGATTGAGAAGAGTAGGGGTCCTAGAACAGAGCCTTGGGGAACACCGAAAGACAGGTATCGAAGTGATGAGGTGGTGAGGAAGAGTGAGACAATGAATGTCCCCCTACCAGTCTTGCGTTTTTTAAAGACTCTCCCAATAACCCCAAAAAGGACATTTGCAACACCGGCTATGACCGCATCAGCAGGGGTAGTAAAACTACCAGCCTTATTACCACCAGCATGATCAGGCACATGGCAGCAAAGCACCTGACTTTGTTGGTTGAACACCAGGCTCCATGAACAGTGTCTGCGGGAAATACCACTGCTTCTTCCACTGTTGTACGTGCAAGCCGATCCCCAGTCCACGGTGCATGCAAAGATGCCTCCTGCCCTGCACCTGCCATTGACCACAGTCAAATAGCACCATCATCAAGCATGTCCACGTCCTTGTCCCAGTGCAGCCTTCCGTTGTCCATACCCCAGTCATTGGACCGTAAGCGGAAAAACGCAGTCAACGGCCCACAGGCCACAGTACTAAATTCACAAATTTCTCATCTGCTTGCGCTCTAAATGTTGCATTTTAGGCTCATGGGAGAAGGACGCTTTCTGCAACCTGGTGGTGGTGACAGTAACTGCTGTATTTAAGTAGATACCACTACGACAAATGTGTTTTTTTGTTTCTTTTTTTTCTTTTGGCTAAATGGTGCTGTATATAAGTACAGTTTCACCCAGGACAAAAAAAAGTAAAACGCCATAAACTGGCCAAACTTTGAGCACACACAGATATGAGCGGAAACGGAGATACCACTACAACAAATGTGTGCCCTGTTTTTTATATTTGGGCTAACTAGTGCTGTATATCAGTACAGTGACACCCAGGTCAAAAAAAGGAAAACTGGCCAAACTCTGAGTACGCACAGATATCAGCTGGCATGGCGATACCACTACGACAAATGTGTGCCCTGTTTTTTTTTATTTTCGGGCTAACTAGTGCTGTATATTAGTAATGTGACACCCAGGACAATAAAAGGATACCGGCCTAAACTGGCCAAACGTTGAGCACGCACAGATTTGAGCTGGCATGGAGATACCACTATGAGAAATGTTTTTTTTTGTTTGTTTTTTTAGCTAAATAGTGCTGTATATAAGTAGAGTTTCACCCAGGGCAAAAAAGAAAACTGCCATAAACTGGCAAAACTTTGAGCACACACAGATATGAGCTGCCACAGAGATACCACTGCGAAAAATGTGTGGCCTGTATTTTTTTGGCTAAATACTGCTGTATTTAAGTACAGTAACAGCCAGGACAAAAAAAAAGAAAACCGCCGTAAACTGGCCAAACTTTGAGCATGCACAGATATGAGCTGGCACAGAGATACCACTACAACAAATGTGTTTTTTGGGGGCTAAATAGTGCTGTATATAAGTACAGTTTCAACCAGGACAAAAAAAGAAAAATGCCGTAAACTGGCCAAACTTTGAGCACACACAGATATGATCTACCACGGAGATACCACTATGACAAATGTGTGGCCTGTATTTTTTTATTTTTTTGTTACATACTGCTGTATGTAAGTACAGTGACAGCCAGGACAAAAAAAACCCGCCGTAAACTGGCCAAATTTTGAGCATGTACAGATATGAGCTGGCACAGAGATACCACACCAAAAAATGTGTGGCCTGTATTCCAATTAAACCTGGGGCTAGCTATATACGGCCAATATATCCTACAGGTAGCAGCATCAGCAACAGAACACAGGAAGGGAATGGACCCTCTTGATGTATGCAATGATCTATATACAGACATACAGCTTGCAGGCCTTGCATTGATGTGTATAGAGTGACGTACAATCCTCTGCTTACCTAACACTGGAACCTATACACTCCGGAATTAGTCCTTAGAAGGACTGTTGGTTTAGCTCGATTTGAGTAGTTTAGGATGGTAGACCCCACACTAACTAATAAATCCCCAATTCTTACCCTATCTCAGCAGCAGCTCTCCCTACACTAACTCAATCCGGTGCTGAATGTGCCGAGAAGGGCGATGTCCGGACTCTTATACCCCTGATGATGCTGTGATGCCAGTCAATCACTGCTCGACCACAAAAAAGATGGCTGCGGCGTTTCATTGCCTGGCATCTGCATCGTGTTTGGGTCTGTAAAGTCCACCAAAAAGGCTGGGTGGAGACCCAAGTTCCCGCCGAGTAATCCCGGAAATGCTCGGTGCTCGCCGAGTACACCAAGTACCGTGATACTCGGGAGAGTAACGAGTAGTGGAGAGCACGTTCGCTCATCACTAATAAGGACCTAAAATCTGGACCAACTGCAGAACAGTAAATGTATACAGACTAACAAACAAGCACAGTCATATGGACCAAAGGAGTACAAATATCAAAAAAATCTTTATTTAGCAAAGAATCAGGGTAAGGAATGGAAAGGGTAAAATGTACAAATCCAAACAGCATCCTTCTTTGTCTGGCAGGGTACACCTGCCGACCTTGAACAATTTATCTCTATTTTAAACAGCAACAACCGACCGTAATATACACCTTACCTTTCTATGGAACTCAGATATCATTCATTTCCTAGATATGACCATCAAGAGGGATTCCGCTTGTAATGTGCAGATGGATATTTTCAGGAAGGCCATGGCTATGAACATGCTCTTGCACGCCTCCTCGTGTCATCCCAGCCACACCATCCTGACGTACACTACACCACACACCAACCTGACATACACTACATACTTTCCATATGCGACATGGTGTCCGCTAACAATTGGAGCTAATTTTCCATTCAAAAATTCAAATGGCGCTCCTTTCCTTCCGAGCCCTGCTTTGCGCCCAAACAGCCATTTCCCCCCCCACATATGGGGTTTCAGCGTACTCAGGACAAATACTACAACAACTTTTGGGGCCCACTTTCTCCTTTTACCCCTGGGAAAATAATAAAATAGTTGCTAAAAGATCATTTTTGTGACTAAAGTTAAATGTTCAGTTTTTCCTTCCATGTTGCTGCTGCTGCGAAGCACCTGAAGGGTTAATAAACTTCTTGAATGTGGTTTAGATCAGCTTGAGGGGTGCAGCTTTTAGAATGGTGTCACTTTTGGGTATTTTCAGCTATATAGACCCCTCAAACTGACTTCAAATGTGAGGTGGTCCCTAAAAAAATGGTTGTGTGAATTTTGTTGCACAAATGAGAAATCGCTGGTCAACTTTTAACCCTTATAACTTCCTAACAAAAAAATTGTTTGCAAAATTGTGCTGATGTAAAGTAGACATGTGGGAAATGTTATTTATTAACTATTTTGTGTCACATAACTCTCTGGTTTAACAGAATAAAAATTCAAAACTTGAAAATTGTGAAATTTTCAAAATTTTCACCAAATTTCTGATTTTTTTTTTCACAAATCAACGCAAAAATTATCGACCTAAATTTACCTCTAACATGAAGCCCAATATGTCATGAAAAAATAATCTCAGAATCGCTAGTATCTGTTGAAACATTCCTGAGTTATTACTTCATAAAGGGACACTGGTCAGAATTGTAAAAAATTGCCAGGTCATTAAGGTCAAAATAGGCTGGGTCATGAAGGGGTTAAAGAGAATCTGTCAGCAGAATTCTCCCTTCTAAGCTGTCTGTGTGGGCATTAGTGTGATGCAGCAGCAAAAAAGGCAAATGCAATTCTAGGATGTATTAACAGAAGCATACAGTCTAGATCACGTGAAGTCATTATTGCCCTCTACTCCTCTTTGGTCAGACCTCATCTGGAATATTGTGTACAGTTTTGGGCACCACGTTTTAAAAAAGACATCAACAAAGTGGAGCAAGTTCAGAAAAGAGTGACCAGAATGGTGACCGGTCTACAAACCCTGTCTTATGAGGAAAGGCTGCAGGATTTGGGAATGTTTAGTTTGCAAAAGAGAAGACTGAGAGGAGACTTAATAGCTGTCTACAAATATCTAAAGGGCTGTCACATTGTAGAAGGATCAACTTTATTCTCATTTGCACAAGGAAAGACTAGAAGCAATGGGATGAAACTGAATGGGAGGAGACACAGATTAGATATTAGAAAAAACTTTTTGACAGTTAGAGTCATCAATGAGTGGAACAGGCTGCCACGAGAGGTGGTGAGTTCTCCTTCAATGGAAGTCTTCAAACAGAGGCTGGACAGACATCTGACTGGGATGATTTAGCGAATCCTGCTTTGAGCAGGGGGTTGGACCAGATGGCCCAGGAGGTCCCTTCCAACTCTACGATTCTATGATTCTATGATTCTAAGCTGAATGAAATGATACTTGATTATCTGCGATCTGATGTCGTACTCCAGAGAAATCCACGTTTTTCCTAATATGTAAATAAGCTGTTAAGATCTATAGGCCAGACAAAGATCTCCCTAAGAATCTGCCTCCAGAGATTATTTTAAATTAAAGCTGGATTGACCAGTGTGAGACATGTAGATCAGGAGAGCAGGCGGTCAGTCATTACATGTCTCTCACTGGTAATGCCTACTTTCATTTATAATAAGCTCTGAAGGCAGATTCTCAGGGAGATCTATGTCTGGCCCATAGATCTTAACAGCTCATTTACATATTAAGAAAAACATGGATTTCTCGGTAATAAGACATTGAATCGCAGACATTAAGGTATCATTTTATTCAGCTTCCTACGACCTACATGCCCATACAGACGGATTAGGAGGGTTGATCCTACTGACAGATTTCCCTTAATGTTATAATTACTATAACATACAGTAGATTAGAAAACGCAATTCTGTTTTCTTTTTCCTACATCACGTTAGACTCATCCAAGTAATACTTACAATCCTGCCCTACCATATGCATTCAGTCTTAGCTCAGTAGCTTACATCTGTTTATGCATAAAAAACTTTGATCATCTCACACGGGATCCCACACGTGTCTGCGTCTTCTATATCTAAATATTCCTCTAAGGAGACGGCTCACCACTGCCCATATACAAATCAGGAGTTCAGCTCTCTGAAGATCCCTCATTGGGAGCATTGAGCTGTGCCCTATCTGAAGCAATGGTTGTATGTTATGAGCAGATAAAGCCCTGAAAAGTAGAACACGGCCATTACTTAGCTATGTATACTATTATTTACATGGCACAGCAATTGATTTTCTTTCTCTGGCTGAGTTCGCTCTTAATTACCGCACCTCTACCGGTACCAGTACCTTGTCTTTTTCTTTAAGGTGGGAGATTTTGCTTGGCTAGCCTCCAAAAATCTTCGTCTTAAAGTTCCATCCAGGAAATTTGCTCCTAAACTGTATATTACAGTAAAGGACCCCGGGAACAAGCGTCACCTCTTGTATAAAATCAGAAATCAGTATATGTTAAACCAGACCCTATGGCAAAATGGTGATCCTTCAATCATTTGGTCCAAATTTTGTTGAATTTTTCATGGTGATGCTGGTAATAGTATAGCCTTTTCTTATAGGGTAAAAAAAGCTCTCAACGATTCCACTACTTTTCCAGATGGACTTGAGCTCATTTTGAAAAGTATCAGCTGGCTGTACACAGATTTGCACTGTACACTTCACACTTCATAGACATTTCCAAAAAAGTTCATATTTTATCTCTATTTTTTAAATATACCACTCAACATAGGTTAAACAGCTGTACAATATCACTGAGATCAAGACCGCTGCATATACATGGTTGCTTAAAAATCCATGGAGAGCAGCAGGCAGCAGGGTCAGCTTATCAGTGCAAGATTACTATGGATAGTGCAGGCCCTGGGCAAGCAAATACACTGTCCAGCTGTCAGCACTGCAGACATGCCGGGAAGAGTTGAAAGTAGAAAGTTAACCGCAGCAAACTATAAGGACTTTCGGAAACCAAGTCATCTTGCCCACACAGATACAGCTTCCCAATCTCCAAGGAGCTCACTTGAATAAATTATTAATCAGTAGAATAGAAGGACAGAATCCAAACTTGAGTGAAGTAAAAAATGTTCTTTTTATTCTGACAACTGCACTGCAACGTTTCGACAATACCAGTCTTTGTCAAGCATGCTGGGAAGAGTTGTGAGAGCTCTGGTTCATATGCAGTGAGAAACCAAGGACACTGGCATGTAGATAGGAGATCATTGCTCATGGCCAATGTCAGAGTCACAGTTCATACCGCGCATGAGAGATATGTAGCACAAAGAAGTTCAAGGGGCTCACTGTGTGAGGTGGATCAACCAAGCCCAAGGTCCAGGAGGGCACATAAGCCATGGGTGCCAGTGCAGCAGGTTACTAAGTAGAAGGACTGGAAAGCCATAGGTAGACTGGTGGAGTGCAAGAAGCTGCAAGCAAACAGATGGAGTGCAGGAAGCCACAGGCAAGTGGAGGACATCAGGACCTGCAGGCAAGCAGATAAAGTGCAGGAAACCACAGGTGGGCATAGGATGTCAGGAAACCTCAAGCAAGCAGGTGAAGTGCAGGAAACTGCGGGCAGGTGGGGAATGTCAGAAAACCACAGGCAGCAAGGCAGAGTGCAGGAAACACAGGCAATCAGATGGAATGCAGGAAATTGCAAGCAGACAGAAGATGTCAGAAAACTGCTGGCAATCAGTTGGAGTGCAAGAAACCAAACACAGGTGGAGGATGTCAGGGAACCGCAGGCAAGCAGGTGGCGTGCAATGCTGGAAACCACAGGCAAGTAGCAGATAACACTCTGGAGTAACAGGAAAGTCGTCAATCAAGGAAGCCACACACAGCCCGGAAGACATCTTGAATACTGCAGGTGGACATGAAGAAGAGGTCAAGAAGACCTGGGGACAGTTAGAGTTCCAGAGACACAAGAAGCTGCAGACAACTAGGTAGAGGCCCTAGAAACTGTTGGTTTACAGGTGATGTCCTGAAGTCTGCCAGCAGGTTTCTGTGAACACACAAACTGCAAACCTAGTCTCAGATTCAATAACAAGACCTAGGTATTTGTCTTAGAAACTATTAAATAGGCCCAGGTGATTCATCACATGGACGATTGTCAGGCCACCTGCAAAGCCCGATTTGGAGCACAATAAAGTTCAACGGACCGAGGCAGACTTGGAACACATTGGTGCAATCGGTGCAGCTGAACAGGGGCCAAAGAGATAAAGGGGCCCTCTTCCACCTCCAGAGCAGCAGTCATCACCTGACACAGATACATAAGGGGTCCCAAGTACTGCACTTAGAGAGGGGCCATATTCAGCATGTGTCCACTACTGGAGATGTCAGTCTTGACTCTGTGGATGTGAACTTGAGAAATGTACACGACCTAGGAGTGATGAGTGCACGCCTCGAGGACAAATGAAGTTCATTTACAGATGAGGCACCGGAACATTACATTTTTACAAAGTGCTTGAAAATTTGGGGATATTAGTTTAAACAGGTACATCTAGCAGAGTAATTGGCTTATAGGGGTTAGGCTATGTGCACACGCTGAGTATTGGCTTGCAGAAATTTCTGTAAGGTTTCTGCATCTCTTGGCTGCAAAAACGCTGCAGTAAAAATGTACGTTTTGTTACAATTTTTGGTGTGTTTTTTTTTGCCGTAGTTTTGTATGTGTTTTTTGCATGTGATTTTGTACAGCAATAAAGGCTTTTTTTAGCTATATAAACATATTTAAAAAAGTTTTGTGATGTAATTTCTTGGTTCAACACCACCTTTTTCATTCTGATGCATTAGCATCAGATTAAGAGGATTAGGACTTGGTGCCAGCAGCTGTAATTGACACCAAGCCCTAGGCTTAGTAATGAAAAGATGTCAGCCAGACACCCTCATTACTAAGCCAGTAAGTAAACACAAACACACACACACATTGCCACCAGCCTATGTAGGAGCGTTAACAGAATGAACCTACATAGGCTATAACCAAACAGCAACTCTTAATTTAAAAAAAATGAAAAAAAGTCCAGTGTAATTTTCATAACCAGAAGAGGGAAAGCCGACGGCTGAAGGCTGATGATAATATTCTGGGAAGGAGCCAATAACCATAAAGGTTCCCAGGCTATTAATATCAGCTCACAGCTGTCGGCTTAGCCTTTTCTGACTAGTTTACGCCGAGACCCCCCCAAAAAAATTGACATAGGGTCCACCTATAAAATCTAACCAGCAGCCTAGGCAGACAGTTGCAGGCTGATATTGATAGTCTAGGAAGGGGCCATGGATATTGGCCCCCTCCCAGACTATAAACATCAGCTCTCAGCCACCCCAGAAAAGACGCATCTATAAGATGCTCCAAATCTAGCACTTAGCCTCACTCTTCCCATTTGCCCTGTAGCTGTGGCAAGTGGGGTGATGGTTGGGGGTTGATGTCACCTTTGTATTGTTAGGTGACATAAAGCCCACAGGTTAGTAATGGAGAGGCCCCCCATTACTAACCCCATAGTGATATTATAAAAAAACACACCCAGAAGAAAGTCTTTTATTTGAAATAATGACACAGACTCCTTTATTGAATCTAAATTAAACATACTCACCGAACGCCTAATCCACTGGCACCAACGTCTCCTGCAACACAAAGAAAATAATAAACCACAATATAGCTCACCAGTCCTCAGAGAAGATAATCCATAATGGCCCACGACGATCCTGATGACTTTGAGAGCAGTCACTGATGTGACTGCTCTAAAAGACAGCTGCGATACACTAACAGGAGTTAATAGCTCCCGCAGTGTATCACTAAGCTGCCGTGAGAGAGGTCACGGCAGTTCATCAGCTGTTCAGCTCCGGTGCTCTCACGGCACCGCGACTGAGTGAGAACTTTCTCATGCAGCAGCAGTGCCGTAAGGGAGCACACCGGAGCTAATCAGCTGGTCAGCTACCTCATCTGAGTTCTTAGATGTAGCAGGAAGCAGAGCTCAGAAAGTTAACCCCAACAACACCAGGCTCTGTATATACATGGTCTATTCACAGTGAGCTGCTTATCAGAGGAGAGGGCATCGTTGGACGAGTGCTTGTCCAGCAGTTAGTTACAGCAATGATAATATCCTAATGATAAAACCTTCATTGTAAGTAAACAATGGTACACAGCTTGATAAGGCTGGTTTCACACTTGCGTTTTTTTGCGCTGTTTTTTAGCATAAAAAAAATACTTTTTTTCCCCATTCTTTAACATGGGTGCGCATAGGTGCGCATACACAAGCGTTTGTACACGTTTGTATGCGCATGCATTTTTTTGTAGTGTGCGCTCGGGTGCACAAAATGCATCCTGTTGCATTTTTTGTGCGTCCGACTTGCCCCAAAAAAACGCATGCGCACGCAATGCGTTTTTTTTTTTACAGCAAAACACCCACTATAGTCTATGGGTGCGCATACGTGCGCATTGTAATGCGCACGTATGCTCAAAAAAAGCATGCGTTTAAAAAAAAAAAAAAACGCACCAAAACCCGCAAAAAACGCACACAAACGCATGATGAGTTTTTTTCAAGCGTTTGTGTGCGCAAAAAACACGCAGCAAAAAAACGCAAGTGTGAAAGTAACCTAAGTGACACAAAGTTGAATTCAGAGTTTTATCCCTTACCTCATGCTGTCCTCAGATTACATAGCAAAAAACCTGCTGACAGATTCCATTTAAATCAGGGTTCACAGTTTGGGGATTGCATAACTTCCCCTGCCCTAATATTACCACCTGATCCATTATATTACTAAGCATATAATCCATACCGAGATAGATAAATAAGTGATTTGTAACTTTTATCCCTCATGCACGCTGTTACATTCACTTATAAGATTCTAAGCCAAATTGTTGCTTAGAACAAATGGATAAGGAATGGATGAAACTTCTATTAACCCTTCGATTCTGGCTAGGAGTGACTCACCTCATGTACATTTAAAGAATTTCTCTCCTACTGCATAATAACAGCCAAGTTCCCCCAAATTGGCAGGAGAGGAGCAGTGTAAAGTGTCTGTTTAAATGGATGAAAACTTCTTTTAAACAAAAGCTAAAAATACACTGGCTTCAAAGTGCACACGAGGTGTTTACTCTGAAATATGGACTCCTGCGAGCCGCAGGGAACAGTAATTGTACGACAGGGACAGAAACTGGGTGCACCGCTCTTAGAATGAAGGAGGCTCGAGACATCTCCCTTACTTCGCTGCCTTAGTATACAGATGCTAGGAGAAATATTATATGTGCCTAAACATATAGTACTGTGCAAAAGACTAAGGCAAGTGCAGAAAAAATTCTGCAAAGTAAGTTGTCACCTTACCTGGCGTGCAGGAGACTTGCGTCCCCCGCCACCCCGCAGGTGACGTCACTGGTCTCTGCCAGGTATAATGACTACGCTCTGTTGCCGGCTTATTACTATTCATCTAAGCCAACAACTGAGTGAACAAGGGAGACACTGCACAAGGGAGAAGTTCAGGGACTATCCACGCCCCCGAAATGGGTGTCACTGATGACACTTTGATTCAGCGAGGGACAGGGGCTGTGACAGTGTCTGCAGCCTCTGCCCCCCTGTTCTGATGATGCTTAGTTTGAGTATCACAGCATGCATTGGGATACTCAAACAAATCGTCATCAGACATTAAACAGACCAAAAAAAAATACAAAAGCTGTTACATTGTGTAGCTAAAAATATTTACAATTGGGCAAAATAAAAAATCAAATTTTTATTTTAAATTCATTAAAAATCCATGATAGCAGAAGAAGATGAACGTTGACGTGTTTCGACAAACAGATCTCAGTGGTGACGTTTCTTAAGACCTGTGTGTCGGAACGCATCCACATGCCTATGCCTCTGCTATCAGGAATTTTTAATGAATTTAAAATAAAAATTAGATTTTTCACAAAGTCATCAGCTTTTGACCAATTTTGTAGATTTTCACCTGCCTTCACCAATGGGTTTCTGCTAGACTTTGGCATTTATTTGGAGTTGAGTAGTGGAGCTGTTATCTGGGGAGATAAAAATCCCTTTCTTTATATTAGAAAATAGCTTAGAACGTGGTACTAAATAGAGAGTTAGGAAAAAAATTGCTTTGCTTTCAGACTACCCTTAATAATCTCATTGAAAAAAGCCAGGGCATGTTAGTGTGTGATTTTCTGTGTTAATACTCAATACTGAATAAATTAAGATGTTTTCAAATTGCTTAAATTTTAACACCATTTGCATATCAATAACATGTCTGTTCTGCAATTCGCACAACTTTTTCTTCTTGGAGCTGCAATTTCAATGTTGAAGAGTACATATACATATAGTATATATATATACATATATACAGTGGGGAAAAAAAGTATTCAGTCAGTCAGCAATAGTGCAAGTTCCACCACTTAAAAAGATGAGAGGCGTCTGTAATTTACATCATAGGTAGACCTCAACTATGGGAGACAAACTGAGAAAAAAAAATCCAGAAAATCACATTGTCTGTTTTTTTTTCATTTTATTTGCATATTATGGTGGAAAATAAGTATTTGGTCAGAAACAAAATTTCATCTCAATACTTTGTGATATATCCTTTGGCAATGACAGAGGTCAAACGTTTTCTGTAAGTCTTCACAAGGTTGCCACACACTGTTGTTGGTATGTTGGCCCATTCCTCCATGCAGATCTCCTCTAGAGCAGTGATGTTTTTGGCTTTTCGCTTGGCAACACGGACTTTCAACTCACTCCAAAGGTTTTCTATAGGGTTGAGATCTGGAGACTGGCTAGGCCACTCCAGGACCTTGAAATGCTTCTTACGAAGCCACTCCTTCGTTGCCCTGGCGGTGTGCTTTGGATCATTGCCATGTTGAAAGACCCAGCCACGTTTCATCTTCAATGCCCTTGCTGATGGAAGGAGGTTTGCACTCAAAATCTCACGATACATGGCCCCATTCATTCTTTCATGTACCCGGATCAGTCGTCCTGGCCCCTTTGCAGAGAAACAGCCCCAAAGCATGATGTTTCCACCACCATGCTTTACAGTAGGTATGGTGTTTGATGGATGCAACTCAGTATTCTTTTTCCTCCAAACACGACAAATTGTGTTTCTACCAAACAGTTCCAGTTTGGTTTCATCAGACCATAGGACATTCTCCCAAAACTCCTCTGGATCATCCAAATGCTCTCTAGCAAACTTCAGACGGGCCCGGACATGTACAGGCTTAAGCAGTGGGACACGTCTGGCACTGCAGGATCTGAGTCCATGGTGGCGTAGTGTGTTACTTATGGTAGGCCTTGTTACATTGGTCCCAGCTCTCTGCAGTTCATTCACTAGGTCCCCCCGTGTGGTTCTGGGATTTTTGCTCACCGTTCTTGTGATCATTCTGACCCTACGGGGTGGGATTTTGCGTGGAGCACCAGATCGAGGGAGATTATCAGTGGTCTTGTATGTCTTCCATTTTCTAATTATTGCTCCCACAGTTGATTTCTTCACTCCAAGCTGGTTGGCTATTGCAGATTCAGTCTTCCCAGCCTGGTGCAGTGCTACAATTTTGTTTCTGGTGTCCTTTGACAGCTCTTTGGTCTTCACCATAGTGGAGTTTGGAGTCAGACTGTTTGAGGGTGTGCACAGGTGTCTTTTTATACTGATAACAAGTTTAAACAGGTGCCATTACTACAGGTAATGAGTGGAGGAAAGAGGAGACTCTTAAAGAAGAAGTTACAGGTCTGTGAGAGCCAGAAATCTTGATTGCTTGTTTCTGACCAAATACTTATTTTCCACCATAATATGCAAATAAAATGAAAAAAAAATAGACAATGTGATTTTCTGGATTTTTTTTTCTCAGTTTGTCTCCCATAGTTGAGGTCTACCTATGATGTAAATTACAGACGCCTCTCATCTTTTTAAGTGGTGGAACTTGCACTATTGCTGACTGACTAAATACTTTTTTTCCCCACTGTATATTATAATGTTTCTGTGTCTATAATGATGACTTATATTTTAGTCTCGCTGCTCTGCATTCTCTTTCCCTTATACTCCATAGCTATTCTCTTACCTAACCTTTGTCATTACTGAACTCTATAGTAGCTCGCCTTGCTGGTAATTTGGAGCTTGTGGGCCCTAATGCAAAATCTCCAACCGGACCCAAGCTTTTATGAGTCTTCAATAGTATTGGTCTTTTCTTATGAACTAAAGTGACCTTTTGGGACCTCCTTGCTCCAGGCCCATGGCGACACTGCACCCACTATAGCGTATTTGTCTGCCACTATGTTTGTTACATCCCTGTATATGCATATATTTATATTTACCTGCGGAAATCAGGTGGTTTTCCTGGCGCTGCTGGTGGAGTCCCACAAATGGACTCAGGAGATGTAGAAGATAAAAATTCAGTATTTATTTAGTGGTTATAATGTCTAAGCGTTTCAACAACTGTTCTCTTTGATATATTCACCGATCATGGCGTCTCTTCACACTGGCTACAGAGACCTGGACACCATTATTACGTTGGTTTAGATCCCATTGGTACTATTACATTTATTAGGTACTTTGCAATTTTCCGCATCAATATTTTTCATTCAATCATCATAATTTCATAAGAGTTTTTATGTGCGGTCTTGTATGTTTTATATTCTCATTGTTTGTATAATTTTTTAGTATTAACAGACTGTGGTTGAACTTTGACACATTATGTGTCTTTTGACGCTTTTTTTTTTCAAAAACATCAGCTTATATAACTGTTAATAATGGATCTTTATTATGGTTGAGTCCTGAGGAAGTAGTTGGATAACTGCGAAACGCGTTGACATTTTAATATTTTAAAACCACTAAATAAATATAGCCTTTTAATCTTCTACAACTCCGGAGTCCACTCATGGGATTCCACCAGCAGTGCCAGGAAAACCGCCTGATTACTGCACAGTATATCTCTGAGGCTACTTTCACACTAGCGTTTATTCGACGCAGCGCATGGCGCCGCTAAGCCCCGCCCCCCTGCCGGCTCCCCGCCCGCCCCATCCGGTCATCGCCGCCTACTATCGCACATGGACGTTTGCGATCTGCGCACCCTATCTTTAGCATAGGGTGCGCAGATCATGCACTGGCCGTGCGCGAGTAGGATTTTGGCATGCGCTGCGCACTTTTGAAGGTGCACCCATGCGCGCCGAACGCAGCATGTTGCATTTCGGCGCTCACGGCGCACCTTCAAAAGTGCGCAGAGCACGCCAAAATCCTACTCGCGCACGGCCAGCGCATGATCTGCGCACCCTATGCTAAAGATAGGGTGCGCAGATCGCAAGCGTCCATGTGCGATAGTAGGCAGCGATGACTGGATGGGGCGGGCAGGGAGCCGGCAGGGGGCGGGGCTTAGTGGCGCCGTACGCTGCGCCGAATAAACGCTAGTGTGAAACTAGCCTTAGTCTCATGGTTTGCAGCAGCCTAAAGATTGTCACAATTCCAACATCACCAGGTGAGCGAGCACTTGCAATTTTAATGTACATTTAACCCTATTTGCACTCACATCGTGGCCCAGTCCCTCCTGATATATCTAACACTTAGTACTGGGGTACTGAGGCGCAATACAATCATTTTCATCCATCTGATGGATCAGCGGTACTGAAGTCATTAAAGGGATTTTTTGAGAATTTTTTCAAAAGTTGGCAAAAAGTAGGAAATGTTATAATCTCGTGCTGCTCCAGCTACACAACTCCTTCACCTGTCTATTAGACATCTAAGTTTAGGAGTCTGATCCTATAAACTGTATACAGTGCCCGTCATAGACTACTGCTTTCAGGCATGAGAGGGTCATATAAACTATATTTTAGCTACAATATTATATTTCGCAACATGATATTTCTGTATGATTTGTGATGCAGTAAAAGTATATGGAAAGTGCAAAAACTTTAATTTATGGCTGAAAACAAACAGTGTATATATTGGGACCTATTCATTTAGACTGGCGTTGGGCAAGTCAGTCGTAATGAAGGGAGTATAATACACAGAATTCATTAAGAGGTGCACACCACATAATGAATTTGACTCCTCTTCTTAGTAGCGTGCACCTCGCCAGAAATGTTACTCCAGTCTGGGACTGGAATAGCATTTCTGGCATATGGAAACACTTGCAGTTTTGATGAATGTGACTAATGGGCGCAATCATACTCCATCCCGTCTCCTCCCAGCTTTGTCTATTTTGGCAGAGCTGATTCCATCTGGAAAAGCGCCAAAAGTTGCATGTCGGCAAAAATATTGTGATTTTTTTTTTTTAAAGTGATTTATGCCAGTTTTAAAGCATTTGATGACTTGGGCCCATTTTGTTTGATACTACAAATGATAACCCAACAGTCACACATTTCAAACAATATATTGTGTAACTATATCTGCTTGGCCACATGATGGCTCTGCTGCATTTTACTATGATTACCGTAGTTAAATACAACTTCTGTGCAGAATAAAATTCAGAAACCCAATATTTGTGAGATATTAAATATCTTCATGGACGCAGCTATTTTGGACTTTGAGGACACAAAGGTTTTGCTTTTTTTTTCTGTTTTCCATCAATGCTTTCCAAGATTTTCAGTTATTTTAATCCTTCCATAAAAAAAAAGCACATAAAATATATAGTACCTGAAGTTACAATCACACATGCAAAAACATGCATTTTACAAGTATATGTGCCATGTATATATATATATATATATATATACAGTACAGACCAAAAGTTTGGACACACCTTCTCATTCAAAGAGTTTTCTTTGAAAAGGTGAACGGATGGACTCTACATGCCTGGTTCCCACCGTGAAGCATGGAGGAGGAGGTAAGATGGTGTGGGGGTGCTTTGCTGGTGACACTTTTGGGGATTTATTCAAAATTGAAGGCATACTGAACCAGCATGGCTACCACAGCATCTTGCAGCGGCATGCTATTCCATCCGGTTTGCGTTTAGTTGGACCATCATTTTTTTTCAACAGGACAATGACCCCAAACACAACCCCAGGCTGTGTAAGGGCTATTTAACCAAGAAGGAGAGTGATGGGGTGCTACACCAGATGACCTGGCCTCCACAGTCACCAGACCTGAACCCAATCGAGATGGTTTGGGGTGAGCTGGACCGCAGAGTGAAGGTAAAAGGGCCAACAAGTGCTAAGCATCTCTGGGAACTCCTTCAAGACTGTTGGAAGACCATTTCTGGTGACTACCTCTTGAAGCTCATCAAGAGAATGCCAAGAGTGTGCAAAGCAGTAATCAAAGCAAAAGGTGGCTACTTTGAAGAACCTAGAATATAAGACATACAGTATTTTCAGTTGTTTCACACTTTTTTGTTAATTATATAATTCCACGTGTGTTAATTCATAGTTTTGATGCCATCAGAGTGAGTCTAGAATTGTCATAGTCATGAAAATAAAGAAAACTCTTTGAATGAGAAGGTGTATCCAAACTTTTGGTCTGTACTGTATATATATATATATATATATATATATATATATATGAGCAGCTACTAGAATATGCCAAAATTCCAAAAGTATCGTCACATACTGTACATGCACAAATACAGTGTTGTTCGAAAGTCCTGCATAGGTGTGAAGAAAACTATATGTTTCATACTTCTGCATCTCTCCAGTGAAACTGGTGGAACATATATGTTTTTGTAATCCCTCATTGTATGCCATACTCATTTTTGAATGTCCCAATTGTATAAATTGTTATGGTATGCACATTTTTGATAATTTTTTTTACAGCATAACCATACCTACACGAGTACAGTGTGTAGAATGGTGAACAGGTTTCTAAGTTCGTTAACTTCCAATGCAAGTTCACACAGACTTAAATTTTACTTTTTAAGATTGATTATTTTTTATTTAATTCAGAGTCCTGAGAAGGGCCTTTTGAGTGCATCTTTAGCTTCTAATACTTTATTGGCCAGCCTTTGCTCTTGAGCACCAGCTTGCATCTCTGTGGCATTGAGCGAACAAGCTTCTGCAGATGTTCACGAGTGATGATGTGGTTCCAGGCCTGTATCAGAGCCTCAATCAACTCACTCTTGGTCCTTGGCTGCTTTCTAGATATCTGTAATGATACCTTGTGCCACAAATTTTCAATTGGATTGAGGTCCGGGGACTGAGCTGGCCAGTCAATAGTAGCCACCTTGATCTTTTTTTTCCATTCCGTTACTGTCTTAGCTCTGTGGCAAGGAGCATTATCATCCTGGAAGATATAATCCCCTGAAAACAGGTGTTGAGCAGAAGGCAGCATTTTCTTATTAAGGATGTCTATGTATTTTTTTGCATTAACCATACCCTCCACAATATGAAGCCTTCCGACACCATTGGCTGCCATACAGCCCCAGACCATTACTTTCATCGGATGTTTCACAGAGAAGCTCAAACCCTCTGGCTTGTACTCTTCATGTGGGAACCTTCTCACATAAGACTTGCCATCACTTCCTAAAATGCAAAAAGTGCTTTCATCACTAAATAGCACTTTTTCCCTCCTTCCTCCATTTTAAATATTTCAATGCCCACAGTTTTCGCCTTTGTCTTTGTATGGCTGTCATCAATGGCTTCTTTCGGGCCTTGCACCCTCTCAATCCTGCATCCAAACATCTCTTCCTAACAGTTGATCTTGCTACCTCAATATTGCACTTCTCTTGCCATTCTCGCAGAAGCTGAGGAGAGTTGAGCTTTCATCTGTGATTGGCAAGGGATGTTCTTATCAGTACTCTATCCTCCCTTTTAGTTGACTTTCTGGGCCGACCAGATTTCAATTCCCATATTGTTGCAATAATTTCAGGCAAAACTGCTTCAAAAGATAAAAATATTACAGGGAGAGAATGCAAAATTGCATTCTGAACAAAACCATATATAATATGTCATATTAGCATTGAAGATATTCGACAGAAAACGTTTAAAACTTGAAAAATCAATTTATCCTATGCCTATGCAGGACTTTTGAACACCACTCTAAGTATAATAAATGATTATACTCATGAGTTCCAAAGAAAAATATTCATAAATAAAGCAGCTGTGCTCGCTTCATTTCCCATGGGAGGATGGCTGAGATTGACACATGCACCGTGACAATACAGTAATAACTGGGATCAGGAAAATGGTACAAACTGGAAATACTCTTAATTAAAATGAAAGTTGCTTTCCATAAATAAACCCCCATTTTTTTTTAAATAAATCTTTATATTAACCCCTTGAAGATTCAGCCATTTTTAATTTTCTTTCACTTATGCTTTTTCCTTTTGGACTTCTAAGTACTATTAAGTTTTTATTTGTCCATCGACATGATTGTAAGAGGACTTTTTTTTTTACTATTCACTTTGCTGTAAAAATAACCTGGTAACTTTGTTGTATGGGTCTGTACAGTTATAGTAATGACAAATTTATATGTTTTTTATTTACCTCTTAAAAATGTAAAAAAAAAATTGATTTCACCATTAAGGCCAGGTTCACATTGCGTTTAACCAGCCCTTTCAACGCATAGCGTTGACTAGCTGGCTAAACGGTATAGCATAACGCAATCGCGTTATGCTATACCCGCTAGCGCTGATGATTCATCTGCGCTAGCGGTGATGGAGCCTCAGACGCTGCAGCCCGCATCCGAGGCTCAGTCACTGAATGACGTCACATCGTGAATGCGTGCCGCTTTACGGTATGCGTCGCAATGCGCCCGTCAATGGAGGGCAATGGCAGCGTTACTGGACTGCGTTACACCGCGTTATGCCACGGTGTAACGCAGTCCGTCTAATGGACTGCTAAAACGCAGTGTGACCCCGGCCTAAATCATTTTATAAATGCCAGAATATTTTATTAGACCTTTTTAGGAGGCTTAAAACTGCAATTTCTTGATCGCTTATACAGTACAGTGCTTATATGTTTACAGTGTATTGCATTGTGTAAATCTCCTATAATGTGCACCCATTTGCAAACTTGGGGGCCTTAGGGGACACAGCTCCCTCCCATTCCTAACTTCTTAAGTTCTGCTATTACAAATGACCGTGGTATTTAATAGGTTAAACCGTTGTGGTCGAAGTTAGTGTCTGAGCCTGCTCCATATATGTTGTGTGATGTCCCCAAAGGGTTAAATGAAATTTAAAAAAAAAAATACTTATAGATTGCTGATAGGTTGTGATTGTAGGATACCCCCTTTAATACAAATGATATTTCTCAGACAGGTGATGACTAGTGTTGAGCGATACCTTCCGATATCGGGAAATATCGGATCAGATTGGATCGGACCGATACCCCAAAAATATCGGATATCGCCGATTCCGATACCGGAAACCAATGCAAGTCAATGGGACACAAATATCGGAATGAAAATAAACCCTTACTTTCCTTGTAGGTTAATTCTACATGAAGGAAAACAACTAAGAATAATGTAGAATGTATTGGGGGAGGTGGAGGAGACATTAAAGGCCTTAGAGGTTTAGCCCAATCAAATGGAATAGCAGGAATTCATTTTTTTTTTAAGACGTTCGGAGTTACAAAGATATTGACTATGTTAAGCTTTTTTATATTTTGTCAAATATTTATGTTTCACTACTTCCATGCTCTTCACCTTCTTTTTTAGTTCTCCCACACTTTCTCCTTCATCATTATCTTCAGGGTCATCTTCTTGGTCTTCTTCGGGGTGGTCTTCAGGGTCGTCGTTTTCGAGGTCGTCGTCTTCTTCGGGGTGGTCTTCAGGGTCGTCGTCTTTAGGGTTGTCGTCAGGGAGATCCAGAGTGGTTACCAAAAAAACATTTAAAAAAACTTGAACTTGGAAATGTAGCAGAAGGTACAAGAAGGCTGAGGAACTGCTGAGAACCAGCTGACGGTACTGGAACCTGGATGGGTAGCCGAAGGTACAAGAGCCAATGGAACTACCGAGGACCAGCTGATGGTACTGGAACCCAGTTACTAAGCAGGAGGTACCTGTGCCAGAAAGCACTACCAAGGACCAGCAGACGTTGGTGGAACTCGGAGACCGAGAAGGAGGCACTTAAGCCAAAGGCTCTGCCTGGAACCAGCTGACGTTACTGGAACCCAGGGGGACATATTCAAGATTGACTTCCAAAGAACCAACTAATGGTACTGGAACTCAGATAGGCAGCAGAAGGTACACATGAAAGAAACAGTTGCAAGACCGCGAGCCGGCCGGAGTTACCGAAACCCACAGTCCTACAGGGGGAGCTTGTCCTATTGGCACTATGGAACCAGCCTTCATTGCCAGATCCCGCAGCTCACGTAGGAAGCACCCAAACTGCAGGCACCATAGAGTTGGCTAGCCCGACCGCAGCACGACAGGACAACATATTGGATGCAAAGTGATGTTGACACTACCCGGAAACAGCTGGCGTGCTGGAACCATGCTGGGCAGGAGGGAGTACCCGTGCCAAAGACACTTCTGAGCAGCAACTGGCGGTGTTGGAGCCCAGGGATTACAGTAGAAACAGAGTGTAGCCAGAGGCCTAATTGGAGCAAGTTTAATATCTGTAGTAGTGTGAATGTGGACAGAGCAGGAGAAATTGCCGGACACACAGCAAGGGATCAGCTGACGTTACTGAACCCCAATAACACTGGAGCATGTGTTGACTGTGCAGATGGCACTTCTGAGCAGCAACTGGCGGTGTTGGAGCCCAGGGTAACTAATAGAAACAGAGTGGAGGCAGAGGCCTAATTGGAGCAAGTTTAATATCTGTAGTAGTGTGAATGTGGACAGAGTAGGAGAAATTGCCGGACACACAGCCGGGGATCAGCTGACGTTACTGAACCCCAATAACACTGGAGCATGTGTTGACTGTGCAGTCGGCACTTATGAGCAGCAACTGGCGGTGTTGGAGCCCAGGGATTACAGTTCAAGTGGTAGAAACATGAACACAACAGGAGACCTGGATACTGTTGCCAACCAATTATTTAATCTGGACGAGGACTGGTAAATTCCTGCGAGATCCAGGCCTTGTTCATTTTCAGAAAAGTAAGCCGGTCAACGTTATCGGAGGATAGTCGCATGCGACGGTCTGTTAGTACACCACCTGCGGCACTAAAGACGCGTTCCGATAATACACTAGCAGCAGGGCAAGCCAGCACCTCCAATGCATACTGGCTTAGCTCTGGCCATGTATCCAGCTTAGAGAACCAAAACTTGAAGGGGGAAGAGCCGTGTGGGAGAACACTGAGAGGGCAAGACATGTAGTCTGTCACCATCTGACGGAAACGTTGCCTCCTGCTGACTGGAGCCGTCTGTGATGGTGTAGACATTTGTGGCGGGGACACAAAACTTTGCCACATTTGGGCCATACTGGTCTTGCCTTGTGCTGAGGCGCTGCTTCTGCTCCCTCTTTGTGCAGAGCTTCCTCCACTGCCTCGACGCACTGAGCTGCTTTGTAAAGCACTAGCAGCACTGCTCTCGGGTGGAATGGAGAACATGATGGAATGTATTGTGCATACACATTAACTTACTTGTCTCAGTTCAGATTTGTTTTTTATTCATTTCATTGTGCATTCAGTGCATATAGGGGTGTGACCGCCCTTTTTCTGAGCTGGGAAAGCCATCCAGTCTGGCCTAAGCTTTTACAAGTGGTTCAGCCGCTCGACCCTTATTCACATTCACGCCACTTGGCAAGTGATAAGGTTTTAAATACTAGAGTAGGGACTGTCCCACAAGGGTTGCCGTGACGTGGCGGGATGGCTTGTACATTATTTTGATCAAAATTATGTTTACTAAATACCCTTATTATTATTATTACCTTTATGCATTATTTGCAGTATATTTTTTACTTTTAGTTCAGGATATTTGTGTTTTTTGCTTTCTGTTTTCTCTGGTTAATGGTCATGTGTTAAAATGCACTTATATTGTGCATACACATTAACTTACTTGTCTCAGTTCAGATTTGTTTTTTATTCATTTCATTGTGCATTCAGTGCATATAGGGGTGTGACCGCCCTTTTTCTGAGCTGGGAAAGCCATCCAGTCTGGCCTAAGCTTTTACAAGTGGTTCAGCCGCTCGACCCTTATTCACATTCACGCCACTTGGCAAGTGATAAGGTTTTAAATACTAGAGTAGGGACTGTCCCACAAGGGTTGCCGTGACGTGGCGGGATGGCTTGTACATTATTTTGATCAAAATTATGTTTACTAAATACCCTTATTATTATTATTACCTTTATGCATTATTTGCAGTATATTTTTTACTTTTAGTTCAGGATATTTGTGTTTTTTCTTTTTGTTTTCTCTGGTTAATGGTCATGTGTTAAAATGCACTTATATTGTGCATACACATTAACTTACTTGTCTCAGTTCAGATTTGTTGTTTTTTTTTGCTCCCTCTTTGTGCAGAGCTTCCTCCACTGCCTCGACGCACTGAGCTGCTTTGTAAAGCACTAGCAGCACTGCTCTCGGGTGGAATGGAGAACATGATGGAATGCACCAGTGTGTCTTGGTACTCCCGCATTTTACACTCCCGGTTCAACGGTGTTATGAGGCTTTGTAAGTTGTCCCGGTAGCGAGGATCTAGGAGGGTGTACAAACAATAATCAGCCGTGATGAGAATGTGGGCGATGCGGCGGTCGTTTCTCAGGCACTGCAGCATGAAATGAACCATGTGTGCAGACTGCCAACTGGCCAAGAAACGCTGTCCCCTGCTTGAGGCGTCATCTCTGCCTGCTCTGCATCACCCCACCCTCGCTCTACATACTGACTACTAGAGCATTGTGTACCTCCCTCCTCTGGACAGATGTCTTCCTCCTCCATTGACTCCTCCTCATCCTCCTCACAAAGTGTCCCCTGCCTAGGCCTTTGTGAGGAACCACGTTGCGCAGACTGTCCAGAAGCAGATGGCATTTGTGACTCCTCATCCTCCACCTCTTCCACAACCTCCTCCCTTAGTGCTTGCAGTGTTTTTTCAAGCAGGCAGATAAGGGGGATAGTCATGCTGACTAGTGCATCATCTGCACTCGCCATCCACGTGGAATAATCGAAGGCATGCAAAACGTGGCAAATGTCCTTCATAGAGGCCCACTCAGAGGTGGTGAAGTTTGAACAGCGCGCAGTGTGACTTGTTTGCACCTGATGCAGCTGGTACTCCATTACTGCTGCCTGCTGCTCACACAACCTCTCCAACATATGTAATGTTGAATTCCACCTGGTGGGTAGGTCACATATGATGCGATGTTCCGGAAGGCGGAATCGGCACTGCAGAGCTGCAATGCGTGTTCTTGCCATGCTGGAACGCCGCAAGTGAGCGCACTCTATGCGGACCTTGTGCAGCAGTGCATCAAGATCCGGATAGTCCCTCAAAAAACTCTGCACGACCAAGTTGAGCACATGTGCCAGACATGGGATGTGAGTGAGGTTGCCTAGGCCCAGAGCTGTCACCAGATTTCGGCCATTGTCACACACTACCATGCCTGGCTGGAGATTCGCTCGCACAAACCACACGTCGCTCTCCTGCTTGATGGCATTCCAGAGCTGCTGCGCTGTGTGGCTTCGATTCCCCAAAGAAATTAATTTAAATACGGCCTGTTGACATTTGGCCATGGCTGTGCTCATATCGGTCGTAACAGGTAAGCGTTCACGGGTCCATGTGGAGGTAGACTGTGACGACTCCTGCAGCGCTGATTCAGAGGAACTGGAGTATGAGGAGGAGTCAATGTGTACAGACTGCATTCCTGCAATCCTTGGAGTTGGCAGAACACGTACAGCGACACTCTCAAGATCTGTACCCGGCTCCACAACATTTACCCAATGGGCAGTGAGGGAAAGATATCGTCCCTGTCCATGGTTACTGGTCCACGCATCGGTGGTCAGGTGGACCTTGCTACTGATGGCGTTTAGTGGCGCATGTTTAATTTTTCCCTCCACATGCTTTTGCAGGGCAGGGACGGCTTGCCTGCTGAAAGAAAAGCAGCTGGGCACGTTGTATTGTGGGACTGCCAATGCCATGAAGTTACGGAAGGTGTCAGTCTCCACCAGCCTGAATGAGAGCATTTCAAGGAACAGTAGTTTTGAAATGCCAGCATTCAGAGCCTGTGCTCGGGGGGTGGTTTGCCGAGTATGGGCGCCTTTTCTCCCATGCCTGTGCTACCAATGGCTGTAGACTGGCCTGGGAGTGTGAGGATGACAGGGAACGTGGTACTGTGGGTGGAATGACACTGTGTCTCTGTACAACAGTGCCAGAGGTTCTTCCATGGCCATCCTGTGAGGAAGCCAAACCAGCTGTGTGTGAGCTGGAGGAAGAGGCTGCAACACGAGCTGAAGAGGTGGTAGGTGGGGCTGTAGGTTGGCCTAGGTCTTCAGTGTGTCTTTGTAACTCCACCACGTGCTTGGTCCGCACATGTTTCCACATATTTGTGGTATTGAGGTTGCTGACACTTTTCTCTCTTTTCACCTTCTGATTACACAGCTTGCATTTGACAAAGCAAATGTCATCTGCAACTGTGTCAAAAAAGGACCAGGCACTGCAAGTCTTGGGAGCGCCCGTTTTGGGTTTTGGAAGAGGCATGCTTCTAATGGGTGCCGAAGTGGAGGCTACAGGCAACCAAGTCTGCCCCTCCCTCTCCCTCCTTTTTTGGCCTTTCGGGGAATCTCTTCCTCAGAGCTGCTCCCACCACCTTCCTGTACCTCACGCCATGATGGGTCAAGGACCTCATCATCTACACTACCCTCTTCAAACGACTGCTTCTCCTGGGTAGTCTCGACAGCACAGTACGCACCAGAAAGTGGCACCAGAGTTTCATCAGATGCGTTCTGAGGTGTGCTGACCATAGGCACTGGCCCACCCGCCTCTTCAGATTCAGAGAGACAAAGCTGTTGCGCATCACTGCATACTACCTCTTCTTCAAATTCTCGAATGCTGCTTGGCTGGTCCCCTCTTTCCAAGCCAACAGATTCAGAGAACAGAAGTAGAGATGGCTCCTGTCCAGGGCCCTCTGACAGATGGGTGCTCTTCAGTGCTCTGGACCTGAGAGGATCTGGAACTAATTGAAGTCGATGCGTTAGCTGCCATCCATCCGACAACGGCTTCAATTTGTTCGTCCCGCAGCAGTGGGGTACGGCGAGCTCCTCCAAAGCTACGCATAAAGGACTGTTCCCTTTGTCTCTGTGCACTCACACACAGAGACCTCGCAGACAGCCGTGAACAGCGCTGCAAGGCAAAAGAAAGCTACAGCGGTTGATAAAGTAGCCTGGGTAAAGCACAATATAGCAAATCACTAGGTCACACTGTCCCTCAGAACAGCAGCGTCCTATCCCTAACTGAATTCACAGCAGAGTGAACCCAAAATGGCGTCGTCGGCTTTTATAGTGCATCATGACATCATTTCAGCAGCCAATCACAGCCATGCCAGTAGTTACATGCCTAACGTGCTCTAACAGGATGTGCCCACACTTCTTAGGATCCTCATTGGCTGAATAAAATCAAACTGGCTCATTGCATTATGGGAACTTCCGAGTCCGGTATTCGATATACTAAAAGTATCGGAATTCCGATACCGCGAATATCGGCCGATACCCGATATTGCAGTATCGGAATGCTCAACACTTGTGATGACATACAAATATTTATTGTCTTACATTACTCTTGTGGGTTACTTTTTTTGTCTGAAGTCATTTCACAGACTAAACATTTTTCCTTACTCTGATCTTAGACTTTGCGACCTCGTAATATTTTCCAGATAACAAAAGACGTGTAAAATTTTCATCATCTAATTTTCTTCCAAATTCAGGATCTTTACTTGTCAAACTGAAAAAATGTTACAGATTAGATTCTATTCTCCACCGAAATACACTTCAGCGTCCTCTACGACCACAATTGTTTTATCTCTTTCTGCCAGTCTAGACAGCTTAAGCGGCCAAAGTCAGTCATTGGCTGCAGTGGTGATGTGCAGGTGAAAGGACAGAAATCCACTCTCTCCTTGCTGATCACATCACTTAAGTAGAGCTGTAAACTGATGACAGTTGCAAGGAGACAGCGATTTCTCTGCTTTCAAGATATAGCAGTGGAGATGAGCAATATCAGAAGCGAGGAGAGAGTGATTTGTCTGCTTTCTCCTGTAGTGGAGATTAGCAATGTCAGAAGCGAGGAGAGAGTGATTTGTCTGCTTTCTCCTGCAGTGAAGATATAGCAGTGGAGATGAGCACTGTCAGAGGCGAGGAGAGAGTGATTTGTCTGCTTTCTCCTGCAGTGAAGATATAGCAGTGGAGATGAGCAATGTCAGAAGTGAGGAGAGAGTGATTTGTCTGCTTTCTCCTGCAGTGAAGATATAGCAGTGGAGATGAGCACTGTCAGAAGCAAGGAGAGAAGTGATGTGCATGCTCTTTCCTGCACAGGGACAGTGATCACATAACAGAGGATTCTCTTCAGAAATTGCTATCCCCCTGGATATAGGCATAAAGGCAGCACTTAAAGGGGTTGTCCTTTCTAAAACTACAAGTCAGCAGTCCCTCTATGTGACTGCAGACTTGAGAATCCTCATTGCCCATCTAGTTGGAATGTGGCCTTCAGTATGCATATCCCATACTTTTGGTCACATGACCGCCAGCATCAGAGAATCTTCACAGTGCGCAGTGCACACCCTGTGAAGATTCACAAGTCTGCAGTCACATGGAGTGACTGCAGACTTGTAGTTTTATATCAAACAACCCTTTTAAGGACTGTCACACACTGGTGTATGTTCTCTCATATGAGAGAATCGGGCTGATGATGCTAATGACACTCAGCTCAAACTATGTCAGAGCTTGAGCCAAGTGTCAGCTGAGTTTGATCTAATCCTCTGGCATGAAAGAATAGTAGCACAGGTGCAGAGAAGACAGAGAATTAAAATCCTCCATCTTCTCCATTGTCTCTATGCGCGTACATCGCACTGCACTCTGATGACATCTGAGTGCAGTTCCGATATTTCACAGGCACCAATAAACTTGTATGGGTAAGTGCGATTTGAATATCAGAGCCACTCAATACATGATGTGATTGCTTTCTCATGCAGAACCAGTATGAGAAAATAATCGCAGATCTACACTACCCCATAATATAACACTGGTCCGAGTGCTATGCTAAAACCATCAGATAGCACTCAGCCATGTTATACTCCAGCATGGGCAAGTCCTAAGGCGTACAGTTGTGCTGTGCCCAACTGAAAACATTGATCATTTTTCATTCCGCCAATTTATACTGTATTGCATATATACGTACCCCAATGAGAGTCCTATTCTTCTTTAACCCTATGGTCATACCCAGCTCTTTCTGGCTGGTTTATTGACTACATGGAGTATATTTCTGTAGCAGACTTTTCTGTATCAATTACAGTATGTGCAAGTTTTACTCCACATGCAAATCTACTCATGCTACGTTTGTTTTTTATAATATTAGTTTATAAAATAATGTAACATAATTTGACAGTGGATCCCAAATCTTTTGCAAATCTCCATCAAACGTGTAATTTAAAATTGGGTTCTGATGATTTGACTGATTTCAGCAGTAAATTATTTAGTGGAGAAGCCTTGACCAGCCAATGCAATTATTCCGTTTTAATATGACTATATAAACTATTAAACATGGAGTCTGAAATGTAATATGTGCCAACTTTGCACTCAATTTTTAGTGGTTCCAAATTTTTGCCTTAGTGAGATCAGAGCTTATTTCTAATCTTTAGATTTGGTCCAGTGTAATTTAAGATGACAAATTTCTTTTTAGTTGTAAAGATAAGGCTGCACTCTTCCCTTTCAGACGAAGACATATAGCACTTATGTAGCGCTATACTAAACTCTCACATTCCCTGTTCCCACATGTCTGACAAAGTAATTGGCAGTTAAAGCTGATCTGTCACCGGCTTTCCCAATACAAACTGTACACATTATTAAAAGCAATATGTCATCAGAAAATGTGAAATCGTTTTTTTTTTATGTTAAAGGGAATCTGTCACCGGAAGTTGCAGGCTTATGTAAATGGCCAGGGTCCAGTCCGATGGGCGGTGTTTGTTCTTCTATCTCCAACCCATCCGTGGCCCCCGTCCACGATCTTCTCAGGTATTAGATTAGTTCTTCTCCATACTTTGCGTGTGCGCAAAGCAATCTTGCTTCGCGCACGTGCACTGTGTCCCGGAACACAGCAAAATACTACACCCCGGCACGCCAAGGAAACACCCATTCAAAAACCTGGCAACGTAGCGATTCCTATTCTCAACACATGAAAGGACCTTTAGAACTTCATTGGCCACCATGGTGCATAAAACATCCATCACTTCCCCTCTCTAAAACGCCCCCTGAGGAAGTGTACATGAAATGTGCGTTGGGGCTAAGGGCAGCACAGCCGGACACTGGACACGGCTCTGGACATAGAACAGATTAATACTTACAGGTGAAAAATCCACCTACATATATTCACTTACATGTACATAAGGAGATTTTACACCAGAGCCACTTGGCCTTCATTTGAGCAGAATAAATCTGCCTTTATGCACATGCACTTTTTACAATCCAATTTTACGTTATTTATTTGGTGTTTTTTGACCTGTAGTGGAAATAGACAAATTTAACCGTTTGGCTAACATCCAAATGGAATTGTCTTGCTGTGTGGTCCCTCACACATGAGGCACGGGTTCTTTGTATTTTAAACTTGAAATTTGTACATTTTAATCAGTTGAATTAACAAAATATAATGTTTTTATACTATCTATTGGAGTGGTAAATTGTGTAGGCCCCTTGGTTCCTTTGTTAACAATTAATAATATAGAGGCTATCTTTTTTATATTTGTACTGAGCATTGTGAGATCTCAGTGGCAGGAGTAGGGATATTGATGAGATGTCAATCAGGTTGGGCAGGAGGAGATTTGAGTTGAAACTTTCAAAAAGGAAAAAGAAGTCATCCCCATTTATTTACACAGTAAATACACCAGCCTCATCAGATCCAATATATATATATATATGTATATATATTTAACCCCTTTATGACTTTGGACATATAAGTACGTCCAAGGTTGCCTCCCCCTGATTGATGCGGGCTCCGGCGATGAGCCAACAACTTTCCCTCCCCATGTCAGTTGATGTCATCAGCTGACATGTGCCCCTAACAGCCACGGGTGGAATCACGATCCATCCGCAGCTGTTAACACGTTAAATGCCGCTGTCAATCTCTGACAAAACCCCTCCGATGTTTGCGGGTCACCGATGGGTTGGCATGACTACCTGGGGTCTGCAGATCTCTGACATTGTCATCGCCGAACCTCTATGAGCTAATAACAGATGAGCATTTTAGCTACACATAGCCATCAGAAGATCACAGCTTCTAGTCTCCCATGGAGACTTTTCTAGCAAGTTAAAAGTAAAAAAAAGTTAAA
The DNA here is from genome assembly GCF_039654945.1 of Dendrobates tinctorius. Lineage (NCBI taxonomy): Eukaryota > Metazoa > Chordata > Amphibia > Anura > Dendrobatidae > Dendrobates > Dendrobates tinctorius. The sequence continues at coordinate 45,061,183 of NW_027361738.1, read as the reverse complement.
AAAAATAAAAAAATATAAAAGTTTAAATCACCCCCCATTCAAAATAAAACAATAAAGGAAAAATATGCATATTTGGTATCGGCTGGTTCATAATCGCCTGATCCATCAATATATAAAATGAATTAATTCAAAATTAATCCAATCCAAAATGGCGTAATGAGAAAAAAATCAACACCAGAATTATTTTTTCTTGGTCGCCGCAACATTGCTTTAAAATGCAATAGCAAAAACATCGTATTTACACCAAAATGATATCAATAAAAATGTCAGCTCGGCACGCAATAAAAGTAAGCCCTCACTCAGCCATACAGACATTCTTTGGGATTAGAATAGGGGTCTTCTGTTTTTGGATAGAGAATCATTTTTGCACTTGGGTTATGTTTTGCGTTGCAGATCGTTCCAATTCAGTTGAATGAGGCTGAGCTACAATACGAGACACAGGACAAGATTAGCCTTTTAGATCATCTAGACATCCACCCAGATGTCATATTCCCCTATGAGCAACACCAGGTGCCGGTGTTCATGGATGGTGGCAATGGTCATGGATTCATTTGGACACTTTAAACATTTAGTGTATATTTTCACAGGGCAGAGGTTTCCATTCAGATTTTGTGGGTGAAAATCTGCACAGCTCTTGATGCCCATATACTGTTAGGTGAAAGACATCCCAACTTTTAGTTATAGTCTTGTTGGAGATTTTCTAGTGCAGAAATGTTTTTGTAACCCTGCCCTCTTTTTATAGACCATGCCCTTCCACTGCCCCAGTTCCAACCCCTAAATGAAAATCTTGACCCAGAGCTTCCTCTAAAGACAAAGCACTCTGATTATGGAATCTCACATAGGAAACAAAATTTCAGGAGGATTTTATAGTACTTGGAAGCGTTGCCAACTCTTACAGGAGTCCAGGAGGCTTTCTAATTTTCGTAAGCCGCTTCGATATTCTAGAGTATTTCACAAGTAATTCTTTAAGATACCATTATTAAAATGATACATATATTAATCTTTACCGATATTTGCCATACATGTGCGCCACAAATCTGTAGCGGGTGTATGGGGCGAGCTCGCCCCATACCCAGTAGATAATGGCTGTGACTCATAACCTCTAACAGGTGTGGTTGGAGCAAAGCTCTACCGGTGACTGTTAACCTGTTAAATGCTGCTGTCAATTTCTCACAGAGGTATTGATAGCGCACCGGCATGGAGTCCTATGTGCCTATCAGCGCCTTGTGAGATGATTGCAAGGAGCCAATGCGTTGCTATTACATCTGAGGGTCTGTCAAAGACCATAGCTTCTTTGAAATTTTGCCTGCGACTGGGCATCAAATGAGACCTTGATTTTTGCTATGTGGTATCGCCATATCTAGAAAAAATTTTATTGACAGTTTATTTTCACTACACAATGCACATTGTAAATACAATTCTTAAAAAACAATGTCAATATTGCATTTTTTTATTTCCGCAATTTTACCACACTTGGCTTTTTTTTCCCTGTTTTCCAGTGCATTAAGTGGTAAAGTGAATGGTGTCATTCAAAAGTACAACTTGTCCCTTAAAAAACAATCTATGGGGACAGAAAAATAAAAATTATGACTCTTGGAAGAAAAGGAGGAAAAAACAAAAATGTGAAAATTGGAAATTGCCCATGTCTGGAAGGGGTTTATACATTCCAGAACATATGCGTTTTTTGACAACATGTTGCAGGCCCGTCATTTGTTTTGCACTCTGCTGTTACTTTTTTCTGTTTGCTTAGATTTAGACAATATTATATTTTATTAGAGATTGCCTTTAGGCATCCAAGACATCAGTCTTTGGATAGGGAAAGTTGTGTATATGTTGTTAGAAAAAATTGTTGAAATGTGCTGCAGGAGGTTTCAGGGCACACTGCACCAAAAGCACAAATGATATAGAATTATGGTCAATAGCTTTTTAAAGCTGAGAATTAAAATGATTCATTCTATGAATGATTCGTCCCTGAAAGGCATTTCTTGGATGCACTAAGCATGCCGACTTCTTAGTGCCCATCGCTTTTTCGGGTGGTTGACAATTTTTAAGAGCAGAATCTAAACCCTGAGTACTGAAAATCTTGTGGTTATTTGAAAAGAGCAGAAAAGTATTTGTACTAAACATGTTGTAAAAGGTATTTCAAATTAGGATTACGGTGACCGTCCTTTCCATAATACATTAGAAGTAAACTCAATAGAAAATCAAGGATGAGGCAGAAATTAAGAGGTTGCAACGTTTTCGTACAGAAATGCTAAACTTGAAGGGCAGAGTTTATCAAAAATAATAACACTTCATCAGTGGGATCATTCTTCCTTGTTAAGGGTTGCACATTGGATTGTCTTTTAGTGTTTGAGTCGCAGAGACTTCTGGCCCAATCAGTCCTTCACCACTAATTAATTTCATATAATGTCTATCCTGGATGCCGTACATATAACATTTTAAAGTTTATTGATTAAGATGTTTCGCTCTCAGATGATTCCATTTATTATTTGTCCACAAAATGTATTAACGTAGAGAAGAAAAATGGCACCAATATGTAATTTACAAAGATGCTATGACTCCGCCACCCATGGGCAGACTCTAGGTTTGGGATGTGTTAGAAAGACATACGCTAAACAATGTCTGACATGGCTTACTGCAATCAGGGGCATAGCCAGGGGTTCAGCTCAGAGGGGGGACATCTGAGTGGGCCCCAACCAAATAACCCTGATTACAATTACACTATTGGCACACCCTAATTGTGGGTATAGGACAACCTCAGCAGATGACCGGGCTGTTACTGAAAATCTCTATATAAAGACTAGCACTGATATTACTGCCATATGGTGACCATATAGTTGTAGATACCAGTCCTGCAGAATAGTACAGTTAACAGTTATAGATGGTAACTTACAGACAATGTTTGTTTTCTGATGGAATCGTCAACTTTTCCGGTGTTTTCCATCTGGCCCAGACCGACACGACATCTTCTCCAACCACAACTCATTTCCAGAGATTACAACAAAGACACATCTGACTTCTCACATTTCCAGAACCGTCTACGTCTATCCCTAACCTGCACAAACCTTTCATCCTGTGGTCACCCCGTTATTGAGCCTCTTCTGCCGTATGTGCCTCCATTAATGCACCTGATGTGAGGTACAAAAACAAGGCTCCTCTTACTGCCCCACATGGGTCCGTCACATAGTGAAATGTCTCCTTTGTGCCCTCTAGATGATAACATTGCCCCTTAGAAAATATTCATGCCTTGTGCAAGTGGCCTAGAAAACAGTCTTTCACCGACTAATTTAATTGGAGTAAAGTGCCTAAAATTTAACTTTTAATAAATAAACATTAAAATGAATCTAGAATCTTTTATGTTAAAAAATAAACTCGGTGGCCACAAACCACAAATGCAGATGTGGTGTTGGACATACAATACCAATATGGAGGAAACTGCCAGTGATGGATAATTATATTCTTCACTGACAAAGAACTGAAATATAGCCTGTCATTAATGATGATGACAATGGCAGGCGCTTTATAATGATAATGAATCCCCGTCTGGTGATTATAAAATATTTATGTAGATTTAATCAGCTTTTATTAGCTGACGTAGGCAGTTGTGCCACTCTCCTGGCTGTTTGAATATATAAGGCTGAGTTCACACGTGGCGTTTTTTTCGCGTTTCCGCGGCTGTTTTGCCGCGAAAACGCGAAAAATAAGCATCCCATGCATTCCTATGGGATTCCGCAATGCTGTGCTAATGCTGCGGTTTTTACCGCGGCGGAATCGCTTTGCGGTAAAAACCGCAGCATGCTCATTAATTTGCGGAATCGCGGCGATCCCGCACCCATAGGAATGCATTGTTCCGCTTACTTCCCGCATGTGGCTGTGCACACCATGCGGAAAGTAAGCAGAACAATTGCGGATGGTACCCACGGTCCGGAGGAGAGGAGACTGTCCTCCGGGCTTTGGGTACCATACCCCTGTAAAAAATAGAATTTAAAAATAAAAAATATTGTTATTCTCACCCTCCGATGTCCCGCGCAGCCTTCCCGCTTCTCTTCACGCTCCCGTTCCCAGTAGTCCTTCGCGAAAATGCCCGCGATGGCGTCCGTTCTCGCGGGATCGCGAAGTCTCACGGTCATTCGCGCGACGTCATCGCGAATTACCGCGAGACATCGCGATCCCGCGAGAACGGACGCCATCGCGGGCATTTTCGCAAAGGATTACTGGGAACGGATGCGCGGGACGTCGGAAGGTAAGAATAACACCATTTTTTATTTTTTACTACTGATGCTGCATAGGCGGCCTCAGTAGTAAAAAGTTGGTCACACTCGTCAAACACTGTGTTTGACGAGTGTGACCAACCTGTCAATCAGTTCTCCCAGCGATGCTACAGATCGCTTGGAGAACTCTAGCATTTTGCAAGCTAAATACGCTTGCAAAATGCTAGTTTTTCCGCGGGAAAATCGCGGGAATTTAAAATGCGATTTTCCCGCGGACTGGAATTCCGGAATTCTCGCGGTAATTTCCGCGAGAGTTCCGGGACGTGTGCACTTAGCCTAATGGTAGACGTTTTCAACAAAAATGTGTCACACTGAACTTATAGGTCTATTTTCTAATCACCAGCACCCCAGAGAGCTAGCGCTGCACTTTAATGGCCAAACTAGTCTCCCTCACTGCAAATGAACACATCTACGGCCCTACGTGTTTGTTTATGAATCATGACTGACAGGGTGTGATACTTTATGAGAAACTCCTGGAGTGGACCCACTGGACCGTGGCACCGTACCTCCCACGGGCGAGTTGACCAGGTGGACCACCCCCTATACAGGGAGTGTTTGGGGCAGGCCCGCGGGTAACTATTACCACGGCAGCTGGTACCCGGGGCAGGATACAGGAGGCACGACAGGAGGGTGGAGAGGCTGGTGGAAGATCTCCCCGGGACGGGAACCAGGACGGCGAATGAGACTTGAATGGAGGCTAAATGGCAGGATGCGGACATAGACAGGAGGGCGCAGCTGCAAGACAGCACAGGACGGAGTGGAGCCACGGACTAGAAGGACCTAGAAGAGAAAGGAGCAGAGATCACGGTTAAGCAGAGGACTGGAAAGAGGAAGTTGCAGGCAGAGGAGCGCACAGGGGAACGAGGAGCCAGAGACTCTAGCTGGGCACAAGTGATCATCAGGCACCGCCAGGAGGAAGAGGCGGCCTGATATAGGGAATGTGCCTGGGACTTCCGGTTATGACCCCCTCCCAGAGCCGAGAGAAGGAGGAAGCACGTGCCTTCAGGGGAAATGGAGAGCACACACCCTCCTGAGCAGAGTGGAAGCGCGCACCCGGGGAGCAGGACACCAGACAGGGGCGCGCGCCCGACGGAGTGCAGGAGACGGGCGCGTGCCCGACGGAGTGCAGGAGACGGGCGCGTGCCCGACGGAGTGCAGGAGACGGGCGCGGCAACAGCCGCAGCAGCGGCATGACACGGGACTGCTGGAGCAGAGGTGAGGGGGCCGAGGAGGAGTGCGGCAGCGACCGCAGCAGCGGCGTGACCCGGGCCTGCTGGAACGGAGGTGAGAGGACCGCAGAGGACCGCGGAGGGGCGCGGCAGCGGACGCAGCAGCGGCGTGACACAGGGGCTAGCAGTTTTATCGATATTACTCTTACAGTCATCAATATGATCAAACATATCTACGTGGTTGCTGGCCAAGCAGGCAGGAGAGTGGCACAACTGTGTATGTCCGCTAATAGAAGCTGATTCAATCTAAGCAAATATTTTATAATCACCAGACGGGGATTCATTATCATTATAAAGCGACTGCCATTGTCGTCATCATTAATGACAGGTTATATTTCAATCATTTGTCAGTGAAGAATATAATTAATCATCACTGCCAGTTTCCTCCATATTGGTATTACATGTCCAACACCACATCTGCAATTGTGGTTTGTGACCACCGAGTTTATTTTTAACATAAAAGATTATAGATTCATTTTAATGTTTATTTATTAAAAGTTAAATTTTAGGCACTTTACTCCTATTGGATTAGTGGGTGAAACTTTGGCTAACAAAGTGTCTCCAAAAATTATTAACAATCAGCTGTGATTAATTTGCCCTAGAAATCAGTGTCCACATTTTACCCCTAGAAAGTAATACTGTCCCATGTGCATCTTTGACGGTCGCAATACTCTGACTGACCTCATAACAATAATGATTCTTAAGTTTTCAGTTAACATTTAATAATGTCCCCTGAGTCCCCCCATAGAAAGTATGATGGACCCACAGCTTCCTTATACACAGTATGATGATCCTACAGCTTCCCTATACACAGTATGATGATCCTACAGCTTCCCTATACACAGTATGATGATCCTACAGCTTCCCTATACACAGTATGATGATCCTACAGCTTCCCTATACACAGTATGATGCCACTACACCTCCCCTGTACACCATAAGATGAGCCCAGAGCTCCTTTTTACACAGTATGATGGTCCCACAACTTCCATATACACAGCAAAATGAGTCCACAGCTACCCTATACATACTATGATGGGCCCACAGCTTCTCTATAAACAGTATGATGGGCCCACTGCTCTTCTAAAACACAGCATAATGGTGCATACAATGTATCATGGAACCTACACTATGTAATGGCCCCCACAGTTACATGCACACTATATAATAGCCCCACAGTAGCTTCCACACTGTATCATGACCCTCTACCCTTCGCAGCTCCCAAACTGTATAATGGCCCTCACACTAGCTCACACACTGTATAATGGCCCCCAAATAAGTCCTCAATTATAGCTCCTTCAGTAGCACCCACACTGTATAAAGGCCCTCACAGCAATCCCCACACTGTATAATGCCCCCCACAGTTTAAGACAGCACCCCACAGTAGTTCCAACACTATATAGGCCCCCACGGTGTATGATGGCTCTCACAGTAGCTCCTACACTGTATATAGGCCTCCACACTGAACTATGGCCCCCACAATAGCCACTGGACTGTATAATTGTTCCATATATGCTTCTACTCTGTATAATGGCCTCAGCATTTGCTCCCATGCTGTATAATGAGCCCACCTTGCAAAGTTCCGGCGTAGAGCAATGATGTCACGGCGTCGGGTCTCTGAAGTCTTGTGCCTCTGCCGGCGCATCACCTGCTGTTCTGTAAAACACAAGCTTAAAGCAACCTGCTGTCTACAGAGCAGAGAGCGGTAATGCAGGGAGAACATGTCTCTCTGCACTACTGCACGCCAATATAACTAACAGTGACAATACATCCGAGTGTGCCCCTCTGAGAGCGAGACCCGGGGAAGCCTCACCCTCTGCCCCCCAGCAACTATGCTACTGACTGCAACTTATCTTCTTTAGGGATCGGGGGCAACGATTCTTCATGACAATGGGGTACAAATTTATAAACTGGAACTCTTTTTTTTTTTTCCTTGAAGGTGAGGCACGACAATTGAGCATCTAATTTCCTTTTAACAGTCATGCAACACATTATCCCATTTGTTACTCTCTTGAAAGCAAGGTCTGGTGATTAGACCTGTGACTCCCAATTACTCAAGATACTGCTGCCTAAAACTCAAAGCACCATCAGGACAACCCTTGTTGCCAGTTCAGAGCACTCTTCTGTTTCTTGCAAATAGATCCCTCGCATGGATGGAGCCAGCACTCTGATGGAATTACCAACTGTGCCAACTGGTTCTTTATAGCTGACCTCACATGATAATGCAACAATCTGCCTATCTCAGAAAAGCCTCCCTGTAAACAGGTTGTAGGCTGCATGGGCACCCAACATAAAAGACAAAAAATTGTCACTTATGTCACAGGCCACAAGCTCAAAAAGGGTACCTTAGACACACTTGGCAGCTTGGTGATAAGGCAATAACTGAACAACAATGGAAGAACGATGGAAGAAACACAAGATGACTGTCAATCTTCCTCGGTTTGGGGCTCCATGTGAGATCTCACCTTATGGTGTAAGGATGATTCTGAGAAAGGTCAGGAGTCAGCCCAGAACTACACGGGAGGACCTGGTCAATGACCTGAAGAGAGCTGGGACCACAATCTCAAACATTACTGTTAGTAACACACTATGCTGTCATGGATTAGAATCATATAGGGCACACAAGGTCCTCCTGCTCACTCTTGCACATGTTCAGGCCCATTTGAAGTTCTCCAGTGACCATCTAGATGATCCAGAGGACACATGGGAGAAGGTCATGTGGTCAGATGAGACCAAAATAGAACTTTTTGGTATCAACCCCACTTGCCATGTTTGGGGGAAGAAAAAGGATGAGTACAACCACAAGTATACCATCCCAACTATGAAACATGGTGGGGGAAACATTATACATTGAGGGTGCTTTTCTGCAATGGTGACAGAACGACTTCACTGCATTGAAAGGAGGATGGATGGGGTCATGTATCGCAAGATTTTGGTCAACAACCTCCTTTTCTCAGTAAGTGCATTGAAGATGGGTCATGGCTAGGTCTTCCAGCATGACAATGACCTGAAACACACAGCCAGGGCAACTAACGAATGGCTCCGTAGGAAGCATTGCAAGGTCCTGGAGTGGCCTAGCCAGTCTCCAAACTTAAACCCAATAGAAAATCTTTGGAGGGAGCTGAAACTCAATATTATCCAGCGAAAGCCCCAAAACATGAAATAACTTGAGAAGATCTATATGGAGGAGTGGGACAACATCCCTGCTGCAGTGTGTGCAAACGTAAGAACTACAAGAAACGTCTGACCTCTGTAATTGCAAACAAAGGTTGCTGCACCAAATATTAATTTCTGTTTCTCTATTGTATCAAAGACTTATTTCATACAATTAAATGCAAATTATTTATATAAAAATCATACAATGTGACTTTCTGGGTTTTTTTTAGATCCTGTCTCTCACAGTTGAAGTGTACCTATGATAAAAAACTGCAGACCTCTCCATTCTTTGTAGGTAGAAAAAGTTGCAAAATTGGCAGTGTATAAAATGCTTATATTCACCATTATATATGATCAATAAATGCATAGAAAATTATCTGAAAATATCAAAGTCAAGCCAATTTGTCAGAAGAAAAAACAAGACCTCGCTCTAATTTGGCATCCTTATTAGGTGGGAGAATTACAAAAATCTTTAATGCCTGTGAGGAATAAAAGCATCAAAATTTATTATGTCATCATCAAAATTATATAGCCTTGACTAAGAACATCTGAAGCATGATGTTTTTTCTTTTACATTCCTGTTTGGATGATGAAATTATAATGATAACATATTAAACTTTGGGAGATGGAGATCTTTGGTGGGGAGGGCACCCAGGCAGCTGACCATGTGCTGTGCTGGCTGCGCTACATTGATGATATTTTTATTATCCGGCAAGATACACAGCATGATAAACAAGGTACACAGCAAGGTTTCATGGATTATATGAATACAAATAGATTTAACATCAAATTAAAGAAGTTGTCCACTACTTTCACATTGATGACCTATCCTTAGAATAGGTCATCAATGTCTGATCGACCGGAGTCGGACACCCGGCACCCTTGCCGATCAGCTCTTATCAGTGCCGGAAGTACTCACTAGCCGAGCTGCAAATCAATAGGAGGTGTATGCGTAGTACCCTGAGGCGGACACTATCAGAAAACAGCCAGCGCCACAAGTAAGTACTTCTGGCCGGCCGCTGCATCCGCCAATACCACCGCAACAGCTGATCGGCTGACTAGTGTCAGACCCCTGGCTAATCAGACATTAATGACGTCCTAAGGATAGGTCATCAATGTAAAATTAGTGGACAACCTCTTTAATTCTTACAGTAAAACCTTGGTGGATTTTCTGGACATTAAGGTTGAAACAGATTTAAATTCACAACTGCAGACTGATGTCTATCGAAAACCTCCCTCAGCAAACTCACTGCTGCATGCCAGTTCTAGTCTTTTTTAATGTCATTTCCAATAAAATTTACAACTTTTATACAGTATTGTGGACTCTTGGTTCTCCTTTTTCTTTTTTCGTTACATATTAAATGTTGTTTTTTTATTTTTTTATGAGCCGGAAAAATTTAGCAATTCTTCTACTTTTTAAATGACATATATACATGTGATCCGCATAGAAAAATAAATTGCTTACCAATATACTGTTATTAAAATGGAGCAGGTGATGTAATATCTTTCTGTTTTTATTGGCCCTGTTGCTTATAACTATGCATTAGGTTTTTATTGCACTGGAAAGTGCTAAATATCTCATCTTAGACTGCCGGATAGATTTACCAACAACAACCAATATGTAGGAAGTCACAGCTGCAAAATTATTAAAGTTTTTTTTACTGCAGTATCGTATAAGATTCAGGAGCAGGTGCTTCATTTTGTTCATTACATTAAAAGCAATATTAAGGTTTTTTTTCAAAGAAAGTATAGAAATATATTGCAAATGTATAAAATGCAGCTGGGAATTGATAGCAGGTTGAAAAAAAGAATTATTTTCAATTATGTATAATAGAGATATTTTGTAAATTTAATGTTTTACAATCATTAAATCATGTGCATAGTTGTAAAACTGTAATTTTGTAAAGACACCATCAGTATATTGGCACAATATTTAATATGTTTAATCTTTAATTTGTTTCTGGTTGATAGACCAGCAGTTCTTCAGTTTTTGGTAGCGAAACTCGTACAAAAGTACAATTGTGTGCAGTGACATCTAAAATCCAATGGGCCCCAATGCAAAATTTGGCCCTGCCAACCAGCATGTTTCTCAGATTTATGGCCCCTTGTAGTGTTCTAATTCCTATAAAGACATACGTAATCCTCTCCCCCCCATTATGCAGTAATATCTCCCATATTGGGCCCCTTCCAAGTATATACAGTACGTCATCCATCATGGTATATATGACCCCATTCTTGGCCCCCCCCATCTTGGTATAAATGCCCCCATCCTGAACCCCTTCGTGAAATATATATCCCCCCATCCCGAGTTTCTTCCTGGTATATGTCTCCATCCTGGTATATATATACCCCCATCGTCGTATATATGCCCTCCATCCTGGGCACCTTCCTGGTATATATGCTCCCCTTTGTGCCACTGTTCTCTAATGCATAATACAAATTCTACTCACTATCTGTCACGATCCATTTTTGGATCCGTGGCAGATTGGATCCTCACATTAAAACTTTTTTCCTTTCAGGTCATTGGGGGTTAATATCAGTTTTCCCCCCCGTGGCTGCTGGTTAGTTTGCTGATGCAGGTGGTGACCACTCCCATCTTCCTTTAAAAGGTCATCTGATGCATCAGCTGACTGTTGGTTATACAGGCCCTTTTGGATACCAACCGTGCTGAAGACAGGAGGTTGCTGGTGCAGTGGTGCTTCAGCTGAATGCTGTTATCTGGTGCCTTACTCTGCTGTGCGGTGCATTGCAGCAGAGAAAGCTAAGTGTGTTTTTTGTTACCCTGTTTCTTTTGCTGTTTGTGTATCCTTACCTTTTGTTGTATTAGTGCAGCGGTGGGACCAGTGTCTTCACTTGCCAATTCCCTACTTAGGGATAGGTGCAGACAAAGTGAGGGCTAAGGTATCCTGCTTGGCGACAGGTTGAAAGAACCTGTTTAGGGATACTAGTAAGAGCAGGGCACATCCTCAGAGAGTGCAGGAGGTGTCCATTTCCCCGTTCCCTATTGCAGGGCCCACCGTTGTAATTGTTTCCTCGGTGTTGCCTTGTTTGTTTTACGGTTTAGTGACCGACCGATTGTTGGGTCGTGTCACACAGGGCCAGTCACTCCATGACATTATAACCAACCCTCCCATTTTTTCTGGTGAGCCATGGCCCAAATGCAGGCCTTTGCCCAACTGCTTCAGACCCTCACTGATGAGCTTAAGGTGTTGCGTGGTGAGGTGGTGCAGCAGCTGCAGCAGTTGATGGGGATCTGGGCCTCAGATCAGTTGCAGGCTCTACCAGAACCCAAAATCTCTCTCCCTGACTGGTTCTCTGGAGGGAGAGATACATTTTTGGCATTTAAAGAGGCCTGTAAGTTATACTTCAGGCTCCGCCCTCGTTCATCAGGGAGTGAGGAACAGCGTGTGGGGATTATAGTCTCCCTTCTTAAGGGTGATCCCCAATCCTGGGCCTTCTCCCTACTGACCGGTTTTCCATCTTTACAATCGGTAGATGAGTTTTTTGCGGCATTGGCGCTGGTGTATGGGGATCCAGATGGCGTCTCTCTGGCGGAATCCAGGCTCCATAAAATCAAACAGGGGGGCTGGCTGAAAAGTACTGCTCAGAGTTCAGGTGTTAGGGACGGCGGAACGCACCAAATATAAATAATAGGAGGTGCGTTCGCCGCCCGGGGTCCACCGTGCAGTAGGTGACTAGACCACTGCTGGACAATGGCAGATGCACCAGAAGGTGCCGTAGTGCACACGGGTTAACGTCACCCAAACGCTAGGAGCGGCTCTGTTCAGACACAGAGTCGCTTGGCAAAAATATATGCAAAGACGCTGGCCCTGTTAACGTCACAGGAGCCGGCGTGTGGCGTCACAGCTGCGAACACCAATAGCTGCTGGTATTGCAGCGCAGCGGCAGCTAAGGCCGCAAGCGTCGGCGCCGAGGACCGGGCGCCAAGGACGCTAGTGTAGGCGTGGAGCAAGTGGCGTGTAGCTTGCCACAACCCTGGAGCTGACTATGCACACTCAGTCACCACTCATAATATCAGAGGGTAGGGGTTTCATAATGAGTCAGACACCAGTCCATGCATCCATCACCATACACACACAGAATAATATGCTACACTAGCGCATGGCCGAGCCGCCATGCGGGGCTTTTATAGCCATGCGCTTCCAGGACCTTCCAATACTTTAGGAAGGACCAATCAGATCCGACACAGGACCTGCACATGTGACCCCTGCTCTCAAGTGAGAGGGCACGTTGCGGGCATGCCCAGTAGCACGGCACGAGGACTTAGCCTCTGGAGCGGTTCCCTGCAAAGCAGGTTGCGCTACCATTGCTGCACCGGAGGTGGCAGCAACATCCAGGCTCACAGAACGAGTCTGAGGAGAATGCCTGGTTTGCCGTGATTGCTGAGCTGGAGTCCGAGCGGTCGGAGGAGAATGGGAGACCGCAGGATGTCTGGCTCTGGATTCCCGCTGTGCAGTGCCAGGAATCCGACGCCTAACATTACCCCCCCTCCTAGGCCCCCCCCTCTGAGCCTCACTGCGCTCAAAGGCCGCGATCAGGAGCGGTGCATGAATGTTTTCCACCGGCTCCCAGGTCCGAGCCTCGGGACCATGACCCTTCCAGTCCACCAAATCAAATTTTTTGCCACGGACAAACCTGCGCCCCACGATGGCGTTAACCTCAAACTCGTCAGACGATAAGTTTGATGACCCGGCAGATGACTCAGAAAACCGGATCATGTGAACTGGTTTGAGGAGGGACACATGAAACACGTCCGAAATGGCCAAATGTGGAGGAAGAGCCAGGCGGTACACCACCGAGCTAAGTCGCTCGAGGACCTTGAATGGTCCAATGTATCGCGGTGCGAACTTGGGAGACTCGACCCGCAGTTTAATATTTCGGGTAGAGAGCCATACCATGTCGCCAGGGGAGAAGCTTGGCGCGGGCCGCCGATGCGTGTCGGCGGACGCCCTCATCCTTTCTTTAGATGCCCGGATAGCATCCTGAGTGTGATCCCAAATGTCCCGGGCCTCCACTGCCCAGTCTGCCACCCTGGAGTCAGTGGAGGACACTGGCATCGGGACAGGGACGCGTGGATGTTGACCGTAGTTTAAGAGGAAGGGCGTCTGTCCAGTGGAATCAGCCACCGCATTGTTTAGGGCAAATTCAGCCCAAGGTAATAAGGATGCCCAGTCATCCTGCCTGGCAGAGACAAAATGCCGTAGATAGGTGACCAAGGTTTGATTGGCTCTCTCGACCAAGCCATTCGTCTCGGGATGGTAGGCGGAGGACAGATTTAGCTCGATGCTGAGTAGGCTGCAGAGCTCCCTCCAAAACCGAGACGCAAACTGGGGACCTCGGTCACTCACGATTTTGTCCGGCATGCCATGCAAACGGAATACGTGCTTAATAAACAAAGTGGCCAGGCCTCGAGCGGAAGGCAGGCGTGCGAGTGGCACCAGGTGCACCATTTTGGAAGAATGGTCTGTGACCACCCAGATGACCGTACTGCCACCAGACTTGGGCAGGCCAACTATGAAGTCCATGCCAACCATCTCCCATGGTCTATCCGCCACTGGCAGGAGATACAACAGCCCCGCCGGCCTCTGTCTAGAGGGTCTGTTTCGAGCACACGAGACGCATGCTTGCACGTATTCCTTGACATCTCGAGCCATATGTGGCCACCAATATGACCTTGCCAGGAGTTCGGTGGTCCATTTATTGCCAAAATGACCACCCACCCTGGAGGCATGTGCCCAGGCAAGGACCTCCGGCCGTAGCTGAGGAGGCACCAAGGTCTTGCCTGGTGACACTGACTCGAGAGCGACTGGAGCCACGGTCGTAAAACTCTCTGGCGGGAGAATTAACCAAGGCTCAGCCTCTCCTTCTTCCGCCGAGACCACCGAGCGTGAGAGAGCATCCGCACGGACTTTCTTCTCTCCAGAAAGGTAGTGCAGGGTGAAGCGGAAGCGGGAAAAGAAGAGTGACCACCTAGCCTGACGGGAGTTCAGGCGCTGGGCAGTCTGTAAATAGACCAGATTTTTATGGTCCGTATATACCTGGAAGGGAAACCGAGCCCCCTCCAGGAGATGTCTCCATTCTGAAAAGGCCAACTTCATGGCTAGCAGCTCCCTGTCACCGATGGATTAATTCTTCTCTGCCGGTGAGAAGGTCTTTGAGAAGAAGAAGCAGGGATGCTTCCGACCTTGAGCGTCCTTTTGGAAAAGAACTGCTCCTGCACCGACAGAGGAGGCATCTACCTCTAGTATAAATGGCTTGTTCACATCGGGACGATGTAGGATGGGAGCGCCAGCAAAATGAGACGTAATAGCCAAGAAGGCCTTGGAGACCTGTTCAGACCAAGCGTTGGGGTTAGCTCCTTTTTTGGTGAGAGCAACCAAAGGAGCTACCAGGGTGGAAAAGTGTGGTATAAACTGGCGGTAATAGTTCACGAACCCCAGAAAGCGCTGCACCGCTTTGAGTGAATGAGGTTCTTGCCAGTCCATTACCGCTTGCAGTTTGGCAGGATCCATGGCCAGCCCCTGGGACGAGATGATATAGCCCAGGAATGGCAAGGACTCCTGCTCAAACTGGCACTTCTCCAGCTTGGCAAAGAGGGAATTCGCCCGCAGACGGTCGAAGACCCTGCAGACGTCCCTCCGGTGGGTAGTCAAATCTGGCGAAAAGATGAGTATATCATCCAGATATACCACCACCGAGGTAGAAAGCATGTCGCGGAAGACGTCGTTGACAAAATCCTGGAAGACAGCTGGCGCTTTACAAAGGCCAAAAGGCATAACGAGATATTCGTAATGGCCATCCCTGGTATTAAAAGCTGTCTTCCATTCGTCTCCTTCGCGAATGCGGATCAGGTTGTATGCCCCTTGTAGATACAACTTAGTAAAGATCTGGGCCCCTCGCAACCTGTCAAACAACTCGGAGATCAACGGCAGAGGGTATTTGTCTTTAACCGTGATCGCATTGAGACCTCTGTAGTCAATGCAGGGGCGTAACTCTCCGCTCTTCTTCTGAACGAAGAAGAACCCTGCACCAGCCGGTGACACCGACTTTCTGATAAAGCCTCTAGCCAGGTTCTCCCGGATGTATTGTGACATAGCTTCAGTCTCAGGGAGAGATAGTGGATACACACAGCCTCTAGGAGGTTCTGTGCCTGGCATGAGGTCTATCGGGCAGTCGTAAGGACGGTGCGGCGGTAGCGTCTCTGCAGATTTTTTGGAGAAGACGTCCGCGTATTGGTGGTAGGGTTTAGGTAGTGCG
Source organism: Dendrobates tinctorius (assembly GCF_039654945.1). Taxonomy (NCBI): domain Eukaryota; kingdom Metazoa; phylum Chordata; class Amphibia; order Anura; family Dendrobatidae; genus Dendrobates; species Dendrobates tinctorius. The sequence goes on along the minus strand of NW_027361738.1, from coordinate 45,045,246 downwards.
GAGAGATCCGCAGGCACTTCAGTGGAAGCCACCTGAAGACTGCCCCTCAGACATCTCCCCTCGCAGTCCTTGCTCCAGGCCAGTATCTTCCCTGTCGCCCACTCGTTATGAGGAGAGTGGCACCGAAGCCAAGGAACCCCGAGCAGCACCTGATCGATGCCGTCGGGCAGGATTAGCAGGGACAGAGTCTCATGATGAGAGGGTGAGATAGTGAGCCCTAGTGGAGCTGTCTGATGGGTCACCTGAGAGGGTAATGGTGCTCCGTTAACCACCCTGATGGTCAGAGGCTGAGGTAATAATACCAGGGGAATGGCGTGTTTCTGGGCGAAGGTAGAAGACATAAAGTTCCCCTCGGCCCCAGAGTCCACGGTAACCTCTGCCTCCCAGGTGGAGGACCCACTGTCTAAGATGCCCCAGAATACCGGTTTGGATGAGAAGGGTTTTATATTGGACTGCCCACTACCTACGGCCACTGGGCGTGGACGCCTTTTCGCCCGCAGAGGACACGTGCTAGCCGCGTGACCAAACTGTCGGCACTGATAGCAACGTGCAGAGCTTCGCATCGGTCGTGGCTTAGAGCCGGTGCGAGATACCTCCATAGGTTCAGAGGGTGAAAGCTCCTGTGCGGGGTATATTAGTGGTTTGGTGAATGTGGGAGCCAAGTTAACCCTACGTCTGGACTGTGCCCGTTCCAGCCCGCGCTCCGTAAACCGGAGGTCAATGCGGGTGGAAACGGCAATCAAATCCTCCAGACTTGTGGGAACCTCTCTGGTAGCTAGAGCGTCTTTAACGTGCTCAGCCAACCCTCTCCAAAACACCGGGATTAAGGCTTTGTCCGGCCACTCTAACTCGGAAGCCAATGTCCGGAACCGGACGGCATAATGGCTGACCGAGAGTGACCCCTGTGTTAGGGAGAGTAATTGTAAAGAGGTGTTGTGCGTGATCCGTGGTCCCAAAAAGACCTGCTTCAGGGCTGCGAGGAACCGCGCAGCACCCTGAACCACGGGGTCATCACGTTCCCACAATGGCGTGGCCCATTGTAATGCTCTGCCAGACAAAAGTGACACAATAAACCCCACCTTAGCCCGCTCTGTAGGAAACCGTGCAGCCAGTAACTCAAGCTGAATTGAGCAATGACTGACGAATCCCCTACAGGTGGCGCTGTCACCCAAAAATTTGTCGGGAAGCGGGAAGCAAGAAAGTGTCGGCATGGGCAAAAGAGCGGGCGCACATGAGACAGCCTCGGCGTCTGTCTGGGCAGCAGTTAGCACGGTATTCGCTGCTGAGTTGGCGCTCTCAATAGCCGCCAACCTGCTCTCCAGCTGCCGAATATAGCGCTGCAACTGCTGCACGTCTGCCATTGCCAGCCAGACCCTGGCGCTAGTGTAATGTTAGGGACGGCGGAACGCACCAAATATAAATAATAGGAGGTGCGTTCGCCGCCCGGGGTCCACCGTGCAGTAGGTGACTAGACCGCTGCTGGACAATGGCAGATGCACCAGAAGGTGCCGTAGTGCGCATGGGTTAACGTCACCCGAACGCTAGGAGCGGCTCTGTTCAGACACAGAGTCGCTTGGCAAAAATATATGCAAAGACGCTGGCCCTGTTAACGTCACAGGAGCCGGCGTGTGGGGTCGCAGCCGCGAACACCAATAGCTGCTGGTATTGCAGCGCAGCGGCAGCTAAGGCCGCAAGCGTTGGCGCCGAGGACCGGGCGCCGACGGACGCTAGTGTAGGCGTGGAGCAAGTGGCGTGTAGCTTGCCACAACCCTGGAGCTGACTATGCACACTCAGTCACCACTCGTAATATCAGAGGGTAGGGGTTTCATAATGAGTCAGACACCAGTCCATGCATCCATCACCATACACACACAGAATAATATGCTACACTAGCGCATGGCCGAGCCGCCATGCGGGGCTTTTATAGCCACGCGCTTCCAGGACCTTCCAATACTTTAGGAAGGACCAATCAGATCCGACACAGGACCTACACATGTGACCCCTGCTCTCCAGTGAGAGGGCACGTTGCGGGCATGCCCAGTAGCACGGCACGAGGACTTAGCCTCTGGAGCGGTTCCCTGCAAAGCAAGTTGCGCTACCATTGCTGCACCGGAGGTGGCAGCAACATCCAGGCTCACAGAACGAGTCTGAGGAGAATGCCTGGTTCGCCGTGATTGCTGAGCAGGAGTCCGAGCGGTCGGAGGAGAGTGGGAGACCGCAGGATGTCTGGCTCTGGATTCCCGCTGTGCAGTGCCAGGAATCCGACGCCTAACATCAGGAGGTGGGCCACTGACATGCAGTGGAATGTACCTGCCCTTAGGAGCCACTTTAATCAGGGTCTGTCCCCTAGGTTGCAGGATACTCTTGTGCAGTACGCCTACCCCAGGTCATTGGAGACCACTATGTCCCTTGTCATCCGGGTAGACAGACGCCTCAGGGAGAGGCATACACCAAATGTGCCCCCGGTGGTCTTTGCTAAGGAGGAGGACACACCGGTGCTGACGGACAAACCGATGCAGGTGGGAGGAGTTAGTTCCCAAATGGTGCGCCTGTGGTTCGTCATGGTGTGGGGGCATGTTTTTACTGTGGGCAGACTGGGCATTTTATCGGGGTCTGCCCAGTGCGCGACAAATTCTCTGTACCATCTAAAAAGCTGCATCCCCCTGGTCGTGTGGAGGGAGGCGAACAGGGAGTGTATATTTCCTTCATTTTTTCTCCTCACTGTACCTTACCTGCTGAAGTGGTGGTTAGCTAGTTAACTGAGAGTATACAGGTGCTTGTGGACAGTGGAGCAGGTGTCAGTCTGGTGGATGCTCACTTTGTCCAGACTCATGGCCTGAGGTGTAGGACGCTAGCAAAACCCCTAAGCGTCCAGGCCATTGACTCTGTCCAATTTAGCCAGGGGAAGTTGACCCAAGTCATGGATGATATACATCTGCGTATAGGGACTAATCATGAGGGAGTCCCTGTAGTGCTACGTCTTGCGGGGAATGCCATCACCCATCATTTTAGGCCTCCCTTGGTTGAAAAGACACAACCTGGTCATAGATTGGCGGTTCAGGGATTTAGCTGGGATCAGTCATGTGAGGGCTGCTGCCCGAGGGCTACTGTCTCTGCCATCATTCTACAACCATCCCCTTCTTCTCCAGTGGGGGCAGCAGAGGTGCTGCCAGGGAGTAGGGGCAAGTCTCAACTCTCACCACAAGCTACCCTAAGTGTCAGAGTCCTCTTAGGAGGAGGGGTCAGAGGAGGGTGGTGATTCCCTCTGAGCATTGTGGGGGTGTGAGCATGACGACACAGGGGGACGCCTCTGTTGTCGGTTCTGTAAAGAGTTCACCATCTTGTGGCAAACGTGTGCGTGGCAATAAACGTTCAGGTCCGGACCTGTGTGAAGGAGTACGTATGGGTGTCCACCAAACACATCCAGTGGAAGTATGCTGCTGGGGCCTGGAGTTCTCAGGGGATTGGGCCGTATCGGGTGTTGGCTATTTTCGGCCCCGGCACTTACCAGCTGGAGTTACTCCAAGTAATGCTCATTCCCCAGGTTGGCACTCTGGAGATTTGTGGCACCTCCAGAGCATACATTGCCACTTCCATCAGTCCACATTTGCCATAAACCTGAGGGTCAGGTGATTGCCAAGGTGAACTCTGGTGTATCAAGGCGTCCTCACCGTAGGTTGCTTTCAGGTGAGGTCTGGTGTTGAGGGTCCAGAGGCCCCTCATTGAGGGAGGGGTACTGTCACAATCTATTTTGGTTCCGTGGCAGATAAAGACATACGTAATCCACTCCCCCCATTATGCTGTAATATCTCCCATATTGGGCCTTTCAAAGTATATATGTCACCCAATTGTAATTGTTTCCCCAGTGATTCCTTGTTTGTTTTACCGTTTAGTGACCGACCGATTGTTGGGTCGTGTCACACAGGGCCAGTCACTTCGTGACACTATCCTCTACTATACCTGGCACCAACCATTGCCGTTTAACCCCTTATATGCTGGTGTCTACGGCACCTTGATGATTAACAGAGTTTGGGGTTCCTTCGTTAACCCCATTGGCACTGTGAGATAATGATTGTGTGGTCCTGATGGTTGCCCTGAAAATTCACATCCAAATAATGGAATTAGAGTCTGCCCGACTTTTTCAAGCAACACGCGAAACGCGTGTTGGGGTACCGCCACTCGCCACTATTTAAGGTAATGTAGCAGCATCTTTTCTTTTACATACTGTATCTTCTCCATATTTTAGCCTTCAATATCTCTAATATGTACTCTGGTCACTTTGCCAAATCGATTAACATTTTTATACCTGGAGTTACATATTTTATTTTGGACACATAGGCAATTATTTGAGCCTCTTTTCATATTTGGCCCCTTAGTGCCATTTAGGACTCATATTGATTCTACTACACAAGGGGGCTTTTTTCTATTGTCCAGAGTTTTGATTGCGGCCAAATGTAGTGAAATTTTTTTTCACTCTTTGTCCATACACTGCTAAGGGATTTTTTTGATGGCTTTCTGCTTACCTTAATAATGTGGTGGTTTTTTTGCACATTGTTGTCCCTATTTTGTACATGTTTGCTAAAGTTATTTTTTTACATGTATCACAATAAAATATTGTAATTTTATTATTTGGCATATAGCTTCTTCTGTTATTAGGATCGGTTTTGAATATTGAAGCTGCCTCTAGGCACTTACCTTTTTGGGACCCTTAAAAAACAAGTTTTGTAAATTTCCTTGAAAAAATGAAAAATTACTGGTACAATTTTAAAGCTTCTAAAAGTCTAACAAAATGAGAGAACATTTTACACATAGTTCTGATGTAAAGCAGACATGAGGGAAGTGTTATTTATTAATGTTTTTGTGTGGTATGACTATCTGGGTTAAAAGGAAAATCATTCAAAGTTTGAAAATTGCTAATTTTTAGTAATTTTTGTATTTTTTTTTTATAAATAAATGCTAAATTTATCAACCTAAATTAACCAAAAAAGGCAAATGCAAAAAAGGCAAATGCAATTCTAGGATGTATTAACAGAAGCATACAGTCTAGATCACGTGAAGTCATTATTTCCCTCTACTCCTCTTTGGTCAGACCTCATCTGGAATATTGTGTCCAGTTTTGGGCACCACATTTTAAAAAAGACATCAACAAACTGGAGCAAGTTCAGAAAAGAGCGACCAGAATGGTGACCGGTCTGCAAACCCTGTCTTATGAGGAAAGGTTGCAGGATTTGGGAATGTTTAGTTTGCAAAAGAGAAGACTGAGAGGAGACTTAATAGCTGTCTACAAATATCTAAAGGGCTGTCACATTGTAGAAGGATCAACTTTATTCTCATTTGCACAAGGAAAGACTAGAAGCAATGGGATGAAACTGAATGGGAGGAGACACAGATTAGATATTAGAAAAAACTTTTTGACAGTTAGAGTGATCAACGAGTGGAACAGGCTGCCACGAGAAGTGGTGAGTTCTCCTTCAATGGAAGTCTTCAAACAGAGGCTGGACAGACATCTGACTGGGATGATTTAGCGAATCCTGCTTTGAGCAGGGGGTTGGACCAGATGGCCCAGGAGGTCCCTTCCAACGCTACGTTTCTATGATTCTATGATTCTATGATTCTTAACCATCATCATAAAATATAATGTGTCTCGAAAAAACAATCTCAAAATGACTGGGCTATATAGAAACATTCCAACCTTATTTCCACTTAACGTGACACTATGGATGTTATTTTTGTCATAATTATTAAATTTAGATAATGGCATATAAAATCCTATATATTAATCAACAACTCATCCCCTTTATTAAATGGGTTGTCCAGGACTATTATATATATTTTTTTAAACTATGGGCCTATTAACTAACAGGCAGGTAGTTGCTAACAAAGGTAGCTACTTGCCTATTCTACCCGGCTGCCGGCGATTCAGCTGCTCCACGTCAGTTGAACAGCTCTTCTTCTTTCACTCTGATCTGTCGAGGTGGTGTAACTGCCGACGTTATGCTGATTCACAGCCAGCTCCTCGCAGACAGGCAGCAGTGAGCCGGGTGTCAATCAGCATGACAGCATGACGTCGGCAGTCACACCCCGTCAACAGGGCAGAGCGGAAGAGAAACCACTGCTCTGTTGACATGACGTTAGCAGAAGCTGCTGAATCACAGGCAGGAGAGGTCCTTGACTGCTCTGTGCCGGAAGAGTTCGACACCAGGAATAACGCTCAGGTACTTAGCAAAAATTATATAGTCCTCAATAACCCCTTCAAGTAATATTTGTGCCTCCATAATGTTAGCTATTTTTATGTTTCTTTTTACTTGTTTTTAACTCCTCTAGTATCTATTCTTTGCAAACAATCTTTTTAAGTGCCACAGAAATGGGTCAGTCAATATCATAGACCTTTTCATGTAATCGCCCCCTAATATGAGTCCATCTGACCTGCTGCTGTCTGTAGTTTTATCCTTTCAGCACATTCTCTACATTTGACCATTTAGGGCATACGGATGGCACTATGGGGGCCCCATTGACAGTGCTTAGAGCATTGGCTATTTTTGAAGAAGGCTTGACTTACCCATGTATTCTGCAGTTGTCCATTTTAATGCGCACTGTTGAATACACCGTTACCCCTGCAGGGAAAAAGTGCAATTGTCAGTAGTTTCCCTTAGCTATAACAGCGTACCATAAGGGATTCAGATGCCAGCGACTAGCTAAGTATCACTTCAATTGTCCTTCATAAGCACTTCATGCAGCCATGGAGGGGACACACTGTTTGGTAAATGTTTTTGAGAATATATGTTCCCTTACATGACTGGAACATCTTTTATCCGTCTCGGCTTTCTGTCTATTCTAAAGGTTATTGTGAAGAATGCTGCATGTTTGGGAGGTACTTGGTTTTGTAATACGGCTTTATTTATACTTAAAGAGGTTGTATGCTTTATAAGATCCCTTTTTAGGGTTTGACCAGGGACAAAAAAAATTTCTGTTGATTTGCAAGTCACTAATACAGATTAATAATGAAAACAGCCATTGTTCTCAAAATATCCGCTCAATTCCCAAAACAGAGAATTGTGGTGTCTATGTATTGAAATGAGCCTGGCAGACAGTCCTGTTCATAACTGCACTGGTTATGTGGTGACGGAGATAAGACGTTCCATTCTTTTGACTCTGGAAAACATGTTCGATCAGATCCTACTTGAAGTGAGTGGGAGCTTAACTGCAATATTAGAGAATGGTCACAGCACAATGTATGAAACTGTGGTGGTTCTGGCTACCTGCACTGTGCACCTCTACTGGTCATTAGTCCTGCTAACAGCTGGTAAGTGGGAATACTGGTAAGTGGGAATACTGGTATTGGACTCCCACAGATATGGTATTTATGATCAGTCTTTGACTTGTTTTCCAAGGGCCCACTAGTTAAATTAATTCTGGGGGCCCACTATTCAGCCATTATACATGCCTTATTACTCAACGGGATTGTCCCACAAACAAAGTACTTTTTTTTCCAACAGTAAACTTTTTATTCAATTAAATCTTATAACAACAGTAATAACTTGTTTACACATTTACATCAATATAGCAGTCATGTCCTAATAATCACCACTAGTATAAACCAAGTCCAAACTGGATATTATAGGAGAGGGGAGGAAAAGAAAGGATCACACAGAAGGAAAGGGCTCCGGGATTGGACACAGAAGGTAAATTAATGGATAGTAGAGGGGAAATGAACTTTAGGAGCTTGTTTTAAACATTTTTGTATACCAATCTGACCAATCTGATTATGCGAAGACTAGAAAAGCCAGGAAAAAAATTAAAACCATCCTAAGTGTGACCTAACGCCAACCTATTAAAGTCCTGATTAAGTCTGCCACTTGATTCCAGAATCCTCTAATCTTGGGGCACCACCACCACACTTGACTCAGATCCCCTGTTTTAAAACATCCCTTTCAGGATAATGAGGAATATGATTAGCTAAATTTGGAAATTTTATAAGGGGTCAGATATCAGTTCATATGTATCTTCTTTAGTTGTTCAAGATGATTAATGCAGGAGGAGTACCTTTGAGTGAATGTGGCAGCAGTCCACCAGTGTTCTGGGATGGATGAGAGAGTGCTTTCTCCCAGACATTCATATAGGGGAATTTGACCAATTCCGCTGGCGGATTAAGAGTCCTATAAAACAGAGACCATCCATGTTTATTTGGATATTCTACTTTAATGTATTTCTACATCATGTCTGATGGGTCAGGACTCTGCCAAGCTGGAAATGTACATGAATAGATAAAATGACGAATTTGGAGGTACTGATAAAAGTACATTGTGGGAATCTTGTAAACTTGGGACAAATCTGCAAAGCAGGGAGAAACAGGGCCATTAAAGAGTTTGTCAAGGATGCTTCCTGACCCCACCCACAGGTCCAGCGACAACCCAGAGATGTGTGACTCTATTGCTTTTACACAAGTTAAAGTAAATCGGGATTTTGTCAATGTTCTATCAAGGTTATTCCAATAAGAAATCAACGAGGACATCATATGTAAGGGAAAATTCAAATTCAGGGGCTTGAGTAGTTCGATCTCTAGCAAAAGTCTAGTAGACCTGTGGGGAGCAAACTGTCTTTCTATTTGGAGCCATCTATAAATAAGATCCCCAGCCCACCAGTCCTTTGTGGCCTAGAGTATGGCTGCCTTGTGGTACAAAGATAGATTTGGTACACCCATGCCACCAAGGGAATATTGGAAATGCAGAGCCCTGACCGCCACCTTTGGTTTTTTGTTTTTCCAAATAAACTTACTCAGTAGAGATTATAGGCGTCCTATCCATCTAGATGGGAATTTGAGAGGGAGACATCTAAACAAGTAGGTAATCTAAAGGGCATGTCACACTAAGAGATATCGCTAGCAATATCGCTATAACTTGTGACGTTATAGCGATATTGCTAGCGACATCGCTGTGTGTGATACTTACCTACAACCCGCTCCCCCCGCTGGTTATCGCTGATCGCGCGAGAACAGGCTGGACTGTTTCTCGTCAACCGCTTCCTGCGGGGCTACCTGCTGTGACGACGAGCGACGCGTGGAGCCGGGCGGGAGGACACAGGATCGCCTGGTGTGACAGGTAAGTAGCGACGCCCATCCCCAGCGATGTCGCTAGTGAGATCTGCCTATGTGGCAGCTCACTAGCGACCACTTAGCGATGTACCAGCGATCCTGACAGCGTCATATCTCTGGTCGGGATCGCTGGTACATCGCTAAGTGTGACAGTACCCTTAGGCAGCAACATCATTTTTACCATATGAATTCTGGCAACCCAGGACAGTGGAAGAAGGGTCTGCCTTTCCAAGTCCCATGAACTTCTGAAATCAGCGATTCACAGTTCATCTTAATGAGATTTCCAAATTTTTTAATTTAAATTCCCAATATGTAAATCCCTCTTCCTCCCACTTAAAGTGAAAATTCTCTAGTATTCTATCCATTACCAAAGGTATAATATTTATGCGGAATATGATAAACTTTGTGGCATTTAATTTGTAATATGAGATTCTGGAGAATTCAGTTAGGGTATCCATGACACCCACCAGTGACCCCTCCAAGCCAATGAGAGATAATATCACATCATCTGCATACAATCCTACCACATGGTCCATCTCTCCCACACAGACACCATGTATGCTTGCATTAGTTCTAAGAGCCTCTGCCAGCGGCTCCATTAGCAAAGCAAATATAACCGGTGAAAGAGGGCAGCCCTACCGGGTGCCATTAGACATCAAAAACCGGTCTGAGGTGAAGCCAGACACACTCACCACCACGTTCGGATTAGAATATAGGGCCAATATAGCTTTTTTAAATATCTCCCACAAATCCAAACTTATCAAGAACCTCTCCCATATAACCCCAGAGCACTTTATCAAACGCCTTCTCGGCATCAAGAGGCAACAGTACACCGGGGAGTTTACTAGTCTCCATTATCTCCAACAGAGATAATCAGAGAGGGAAGAACTGACATTATTCTGGCCGCCAGGATCTTAGAGAATATTTTTAGATCACAGTTTATTAAGGAGATAGGCCTAAAATTACCCGGAGTGTTCAGGGGTTTCCCTGGTTTAGGATTGGTTATCATTATCTAGATAGGATCCATCAGCACAGCTCTATAGAGAAGAGATTTGCATTTGTAAATGACGGAATAAGCAATTATTCCAACAAATGGAAGGTTTGGAATACTAAATTTTGCAACGCTTAAATCTATTGGTGTGGTTTGAATTTGCTAGCTTGACGTTAAGGCTTTGTGCTCACGTTGCGTTTTTTAAGCGTTTCCGTGGCGCTTTTAGACGCGTGTTTCTGCTGCGGAAATGCTTAAGAAAAGCATCCAATGTAATCATAATGGAATCCGCACATGTTGTGCTAATGGTGCGTTTTTTTCCGCTGCGGAAACGCTTAGCGGAAAAAAACGCAGCATGTTCATTAATTTTGCGGAAATGCGTGCGTTTCCGCATACATACAATTGTATTGCAAAAACGCATAGGAAAACGCATGCTAAAACGCTTAACAAAAGCGTCAAAAACGCTTACAAAAGCGCTTCATAAAATGCATGTGTTTTCCTGGGAAGAGGGTGTGCATTTCCGCTCAGGAATATTCTGCTTCAAAAACACAACGTGGGCACATAGCCTAAATATATACATTGTGCAAGCGGTTACGATAACTTAATCTTGTATATTCATGTACTAGTAAGGTATGGTCAAATTAGACTTGAGTTCTCTATTTTTTATCCCCTTATACCCTTAACCCTTTTCCTTTGTTTTCCCTATATTATTCCCTTTTTTTCCCTTTCCTTCCCTCCCCTTTCCCATCCCGTTATTTTACTAAAAATCAAATAAAAATGTTTGAAAAGGATTGGTTATAATTACTGCTTCCAGGTTTTCATGGCTTATTGAAGAACTACATTTCAAAAATATAAAAGTTTTTAGGAGGTAAGGAGCTAAAGTTTTGACAAAACAAAGATAATAGGTGTTAGAAAATCCATCCACGCTGGGAGCAGAAGACTTTTTAGTAGAACGGATTATTTGTTCTATTTCACTGATAGATAGGGGAGTATTTAGATCACTCAGCTGAGCTGCCGATAATTTGGGGAGCGAGATTCTTTCTAGGAAGTTACTAATTTTCTGTGGATTAGGCGGAACTGTATGGGGATCCTCTTTTAGGTTGTATAGTGAATAAATTCTTTAGCAATGTCAATCGGACTAGTAGTTTTGTCCCATCAGGTTTATTCAAGTATGCAATCCTATTTCTTATCTCCCTTTTTTGATTCTCCCAGCTAAAATCTTTCCTGCTCTATCTCCCATTGCATAATATTTTGTATGATGGTGTGATATGTTATGTGGGTATCATTTTGTGTATATTTCTATTTCACTTATTTTCATAGTGTTTTTCTTGTTGCCTTGTATGTCTATAGCCTGACTGTATCTGTCTCTTGATGACCCCTTGTAGTTCCTTAATCCCCAAGGCTCTATTGTTCTCCTCTGGGAGGCCTGCAAGCTGCCCCAACCTGTTTGACACAAGGAAGGGGGTGGGGAGGAGAGGAGCTGGACAGGTCAGTTCCTGTGTGGAGAGGATCGTGTAAAGACTGCACCTCAGAGAGAAAGACCCATTTTATCCTCTGGTGCTAGAGTTTTGGAATCTCATCTCCCTGGACATTTTATCCTGTTACTGGACTATTGTATCCTCAGTGTGGTGGATTGTTTATGGACCTTCGAATTTTGCCTGTAATAAAGGTCTTGGGATTGTTCACACTTCCCTCGCTCTGTTGATTGTGTGGTATCGGAGAAGGACCCCGTGACAACTGGTGGCAGCAGTGGGATCAACAGAGTGTAACCCAATGGAGAACCACCCACAGAGTGAGTGCAGAAATTGGACTGTATCCAGTTTAAAGGAGAGAGCCAGAGACCTGGGCCTGAACTACCAGGGATTGACTAAAGAAGCCTTAATTGATCTACTCATGTGCCCTAGCCCGGCCACCTCCTCCCAGATGTCTGAAGGACGAGCACTGGAGACAGGGATCCCCATCCAGAAAAGCCAGTGGTTGGTGTGGTACGAAGAAGAGATGGCGGTTCTGGGCCCCGGTGTCTCTCAGGAGTACAAGAAGGAGGCTGCCTGCTGGGCACAGTGGAAAACAAGAAGCAATGGAGCTTGAAAGAGGGAGTAACGCAATGTGGAGTGTAACCCCAACGATCCGGGAGCCTGTACGGATCACCCGGACAGAGTTTAAGCCATTTGATCAGGCTTCCGGAGATGTGGAGGGGTTCTTCAAGGACTTTGAGCAGCAGTGTGCTGTGACGGAGGTGTCCCACTCTAGCTGGATGCGTTTGTTAATGGGACTCCTGAACGGAAGCATGGCGGAGGCTTACTAAACCATTGACGCACCGCAGAATCGGGATTATAACATTGTAAAGCGGACTATCCTGGATTACAATGCTATCACCCCAGACTCATAGACTCATATAGGGCCAAGTTCCGAGACCTCCCATGCACCACGGGGGGATCGTTTAGGATGTATGCACATTAGATGTCCCAGGCATGTCGGAGATGGCTGGAAGCAGAAAACGCCTTTACTGTGGAAGATGTTGTACAGGCGTTCCTTACAGAACAATTTCTTGCCAAGTGCCCCGCAGAGGTACGGGAATGAGTCCGGGAGCGCACGCCATGTACCGTGGATAGAGCTGCAGCCCTGGCCGATGAAGCCCTTACTATCCGGCCGCAATGGAGGAGGCTTCTGGACAATGAACCACGGCCTGCTCCCGCGCCTCGTCCCCCTCCAATTATATCTGCCCTTTCACCTAGTCGCAAGCCGATGAAAATCACGTCTCACAATCCTAGGCCCCAACTGTTCCGACCACGACCTGGGGGTATCACAGAGAGGAGATGTTATGAGTGTGGGCAACCTGAACATTTGCAGTCTGGCTGTCCCTCAAGGATTCGGAGGGAGTCCCACGCAGCCCCACCTCGTCCAGTGCATCTTGTGCACTCCACCCCACCTGAGGAAGAGCTACCACCACCCCCACCAGAGTGGACCACTGACCACGGCACCATAGATACCCCTCCTGGAGAGTACGGATTCCGGCCTCTGTCCTTTAGCTACTCAGAGCAACGGCAATGCCACCTGCAGGATGTCTTAATTGATGGATACAAAGTGTCAGAATTTAGAGACACCGGGGCATTCTTGACTATCGCTGACCCCCATGTGGTTCGACCCGAGGCAATTTACCAGGGTCTGGGAATTCCCATTTTCCTGGCGGGGGGTGCCCGCAAATGTATACAGCGAGCTTCTGTGCGTTTGGATTAAAGTTGTGGAGAAAAACTGTGTTGGATTGGAGTTATGGGAGGACTGCCTGCAGATATCCTCCTTGGTAACAACATTGGGGAGTTACAGTGCCAATTTGTGGGAGCAGTCACCTGACTACAGGCCCTTCAAGCACGACGTCATCCGGACCTCACCGGGGAGCAACTACCACGAACCGCATCAGAGTCGGTAAGAAATACGTTCGCTGCTACTACATTGGGAGAGTCTTGGGACAGAGAGGAGTTTAAGAGAGAAATAGAGGGTGAAACTACCTTAGCAGCCCTTAGGCGAAAGGCAGAAACTGGGCACATGGGAGATAATGGGGATGGCTTCACTCGAGAAAACGGACTGTATTATCATGTAACAAAGGTCAGTGACCAGGGCAAACCTGACGCAACGACCAGGCAACTCATTGTCCCTCAGAAGTACAGGGCACAGCTACTCCAACTGGCCCATGACATCCCCTTGGCTGGGCATCAAGGGAGAAAAAGGACTGAAAAGAGACTCACCCAAAGTTTTTACTGGCCTGGCGTCTCACAGACGGTAGTCCATTATTGCCGCACCTGCGATGTGTGCCAGCGAATGCGGCATCCAGGAGCGCGACATAAGGTACCCCTGCAATCCCTGCCCATAATTGAGGAACCATTTCAACGTGTAGCTGTTGACATCATAGGTCCTCTGGCCCACCCCAGCCGGTCGGGGAAAAAATATATCCTGACCGTGGTGGACTATGCCACTAGGTATTCTGAAGCTGTGGCCCTGTCCAGTATTACAGCAGTAAAGGTAGCCAAGGCACTTGTTACCATCTTCCTAGTGAAATATCGGATCAAGGCACTCAGTTCATGTCAGATCTGGTCCAGTCCCTATGGCATACCTGTGGTGTTCGAGCCATTCGCACCACCCCATACCACCCGCAGGCCAACGGACTATGTGAACGCTTTAATAGAACCCTAAAAAATATGCTGAGGGCTTTTGTTGACGTTGAAAAAGACTGGGAAAAGTACCTGCCACATCTCCTCTTCGCCTATCGGGAGGTTCCCCAAGAGTCCACGGGGTTCTCTCCCTTCGAACTACGGTTTAGCTGGAAGGTCTGTGGGCCTCTCACTCTTCTGAAAGAACATTTAGAGGGAGACATCTCAGATACCGGAATGCCCATCGTTCCCTATGTTCTAGAGTTCAGAGACCGTCTCGCCCAGCTAGCTACATTGGCTAAAGAACATCAGCGAATGGCCCAGTCCAGACAAAAAACCTGGTATGACCGTAATGCCAGGAATCAGGAATTTATGGAAGGACAACAAGAGCTCATGATTACTGCTTCCCCTGCCAACAAGCTTCAAGCAGTGTGGGAAGGCCCTTATCAGGTTGTCAATAAAATTAATGACACTACCTACATTATTGCCCTGGACTCTAGTGGTCGACAACAGAATACCGTCCACATTAACATGCTGAAAGACTACCACGACCGATCTCTGCCTGTTCTAGCTACTACCACCCCCTAGTGATATCGCCGACGACGAGTATCTCCCCGATCTCCTCCAGGTTGCCAAAGCAGGAGGATCACTGGAACAAGTGCCCCTGGGCTCCCATTTATCGGATAAACAAAAGGACGATATTTTTGCTGTACTAAGGCCGAGGGCTGCTGCTTTCTCCTCAAAGCCAGGGAAGACTACTCTCACCAGCCACCATGTGGAAATGCCTGGACAACGCCCCATCCAGCAGGCTGCCTACTGGGTTCCAGAGGCTGTTCAAGGCATGATAAAGGATGAACTGGAGGAGATGAAACGACTGGGAGTTATTCAGCCATCTCACAGTTCTTGGGCCTCTCCTGTCGTCCTGGTCCCCAAGAAGGATGGTACAACACGATTCTGCGTTGATTACAGACGATTAAATGATGCCACCAAGAGTGATGCTTATCCCATGCCCAGAATTGGTGATCTATTGGATCGTTTGGCCAGTGCCCAATTTTTGACCACGTTAGACTTGAGCAAGGGGTACTGGCAGATACCCCTAACGGAGGACGCTCGGGAGCGCTCGGCCTTCATTACTCCATTTGGGCTTTTTGAGTTCCTGGGAATGCCCTTTGGGATGAAAACTGCCCCCGCTACTTTCCAGAGACTGGTAGATCGACTGTTGCAACAATGTCAGGACTTTGCCTGTGCTTACTTAGACGACATTGCCATTTTTAGCACAACCTGGGAGGAACATCTTAAACACTAGGGCATAGTGCTAGACTGTATCCTTACTGAAGGACTGACCATTCGCCCTGATAAGTGCCAATTAGGGATGGCTGAGGTGCAGTACCTCGGGCATAGAGTAGGGGGTGGGACCCTAAGGCCTGAGCCTGGCAAGGTGGAAGCCATTAGCAACTGGTGTAGACCCCAGACTAAAAAGCAGGTACTTGCATTTTTAGGAACTGCTGGTTACTATTGCAAATTTGTTTCTAACTTCAGCACCTTGGCCAAGCCCCTAACCGACCTGACCCGCAAGAATATGCCTAGGAATGTGACGTGGACGACTGCATGCGAGGATGCCTTTTCAGCGTTAAAGACTGCCCTCATCACTGCTCCTGTATTGGCTGCCCCGGATTATAAGCGCAGGTTCCTTGTGCAGACAGATGCATCCACCTTTGGGATTGGGGCAGTACTTAGCCAAGTGAACGCCGCTGGAGAAGAACATCCTGTTGCTTTTGCCAGTCAGAAACTACTGGATCGGGATGTTGCCTATGCCACTATTGAAAAGGAGTGCCTTGCCATCGTATGGGCGCTAAAAAAATTGCAGCCATACTTGTATGGCAGAGACTTTACAATTGTTACAGACCACAACCCCCTCACATGGCTGAACCTCGTATCAGGGGACAATGGAATAGTGCTGTGGTGGAGCTTGTCCTTATAACCCTACAGCTTCTCCATCCAATACAAGTGAGGAAGCCAACACCAGAACGCCGATGGTCTGTCTTGACAAGAAGAACCATAGGCTCCCCAGGCCGACCTACCCCTGCCACTGTACAAGGAACAATAAATGATTGAGCAATGTGGACTAAAGTGAGCAGGCCAGAGGTCTGTGTAGACCTCATAGCGTGCTCACTTATTATGGGGGGGAGAGGTTGTGATGGTGTGATATGTTATGTGGGTATCATTTTGTGTATATTTCTATTTCACTTATTTTTATAGTGTTTTTCTTGTTGTCTTGTATGTCTATAGCCTGACTGTATCTGTCTCTTGATGACCCCCTGTGGTTCCTTAATCACCAAGGCTCCTTTGTTCTCCTTTGGGAGGCCTGCAAACTGCCCCATTCTGTTTGACTACCTCTGGACACAAGGAAGGGGGTGGGGAGGACAGGAGCTGGACAGGTCAGTTCCTGTGTGGAGAGGATCGTGTAAAGACTGCACCTCAGAGAGAAGGACCCATTTTATCCTCTGGTGCTAGAGTTTTGGAATCTCATCTCCCTGGACATTTTATCCTGTTACTGGACTGCATTCTTGTTCTGGACTATTGTATCCTCAGTGTGGTGGATTGTTTATGGACCTTCTAATTTTGCCTGCAATAAAAGTATTGGTATTGTTTGACATTTTGTTTTGAACTTTTTAAGAGCTTTTTACTACTGGAATAAGAGTAGGGCACGCAGCCTCATTCTATGTTCCGTTATTTTTTGGGACAACTGTGGGGTGGGGTTTTTCTTGTTGATTTGTTCCAGATTCTTCATTTGAGTTAGTAGGTCTGACACTGCCGCCTCTCTTTTTCTTTTCTACTGCTGCCATTTTAATGAAAAAACCTCTCATGTACTGTATGCCTTGTGGGCTGACCATACCACTTCGTCTGAGGTGGAGTTATTATCATTTATGTCAAAGAAGTTCTTTTAACTTGGTCTTTATTAACTCAATGTTTTGTTTGTTGGCCAGTAAAAAATCATTTAAGCGCCACCTATTAGCTTTGACCAAAGAGTCACTCTCAGATATGGTGAGCGAGACAGGAGCATGGTCAGAACACGAGATGGCACCTATCTTTGCTTCAAGTGCACAACCTAGAGTTCTATCATCAACAAGAATATAGTCTATCCTGCTATAGGAATTAAATCTAGAGGAGAAGTGAGAGTAATCTCACTCAGAGCTGTGGAGAGATCTCCAGATATCATGTAAGTTATATTCTGAAACAAGAGATCTCATCTCCCTCCTAGAGGTATGTCTGTTTGAGCAATCTAACGGCAGACATGGGGTGGTTGAAATCCCCACAGATAACTTTAAGCACTTTAGAGAACACCTGAACTCTCTTAAGTGTTTGTCTGATAAATGAAAACTGGTGTTCATTTGGGGCATATAAAGATACAATCGTGTATTGAGTGTTATTTAAAGAACAATCAAGGAAAATAAAATGCCCCTCCGGATCACTAGTAGTGTCATACAATTTAAAGGTTAGTGAGTCTCTTATAAAAATAGCCACTCCAGCTCTTTTAGTCTTGTCGTTTGCAAAGAACTGATGTGGATATCGTGGGTTATTTAGTCGAGCATTATCCTGCGCCAACAAGTGCGTTTCTTGAACACAAATTACATCAGCGGTTTCTTTGCAAATATTCTTCCAAAAGATGGATCTTTTACCTGGCGTGTTCAAACCATTGGCATTTACAGATGTCTAGCTCCAATCTAATTCAGTTGTTTTCTTTGGTCGGGTGTCCAGTGCCATCTTTGGTACTAAGTATCTTTTTTTTTATAAATATCATAGTCCTAGAGACCTTTTTTAAGAAATACTGAGTTAATGGATGGTGTTTCACTATTCAAGACCCTCATCTGTACTGCAATGCAGGGAAATTGAATACTTTCTGATGGATTACAACTGATCACTGTAGATCCAAGCAAAACACCGCATGATTAGGTTATTGTCCAAAGACCCTACTAAGGGGCTTGAGCAGACGACCGCATAACTCAGACAACCATATAAATCGGATACAACGTTTTTCAATTACTCCCCCCCAACTATGCTTAGGCTTTACAGTTAACCATGCTACCACTGACTAACAGGGACTGCAACTTTCCAGAGGATAGAACATGCAGTAAAATTCAATTTGCCCACAATAAAAGAACAGGGGATTTCAGAAGGGTGTTATACCATCTTCTTCATCTTTACAGATATATCAATATTTTGTAAATCGGAATACCACAGAGTCTTATTTTAGATGTGCGCTAGTACAGAACTGATCAGCAGGGTTGGTTTCTAGCTGATTGAATAAATGTAATTATTTTAGGGGAGCGCAGCCTCTTGATTATTTAATAACCGTTTTTAAAAAATGAAATTGACTGATCTCTTATACTATTAAAACTCTATTATGTGATGAGTATTATTATTTTAATGTGTTGCAGGAATAAAATGTAATGGCAGGCCCATTGTGAAAGGTCAGCTGTCTATTCCACAGAAGCAATTCCTCTTGTTTAACGGGGGCTGCACAGTTCAATGTATGTAAATGTCATTGGACGACAATTCTGAAAAGCCATCTGCTCTCTCACTGTTTGCACAGAATCCATGTCCATTTACATTTGAATATGACATTTTGTTTCCTTTTCTTATGTCATTACTTTTCAACCTATAGCTCCTCCAGGTCTTTGCTCTCTATTTGTTTTTTAACATAGAAAAAAATACACAAAGAAATAAATACATAAGAGCAAAAGTGTAAATCGTACAAATGGGCTACCGTCCTCGATGTCAGACGTGCGGTTGTATTTGTATCATACACTGACCTTTACTCTGAATGCAACCCATATCAGAGCAGTATCCACTTCCTAAAAGCTTAGAGAGCGTGATCTTTGGAAACTGAATTTCAAAATAAATTCTTATTTTATGAAAATATATTGAGAAATCATCTATGTGGAGGCCATAATAAATATTGTGCTGTTGGTAAGAAATCTAACCAATAATTATTACTCTAAATCCCTGCAAAAATATCTCCAAAATTCAATTTAAGGTATATAGACATCATATAGAGGGCTTCTCCTAATCGAGTCAGAGCCAAAGTGTCCTTCTCTGTCTGGATGACTTAAAGGGGTGGTCCGAAGGCAAAGTAAATTTCATTCTAAATCCATTTCTATTTAATGCCATCATTTAAACTAAATTTTTTATATACTTGCATTAAAATTCCCTATCCTTGACTAACAACACTATCTATTATTCTATTTTTTATTTACTTTCTCTCTGATAATGATTCATTTGAGAATCCCAGTGCATCCAAGCGTAGTGACGTCACTGATTTCTGCTAGCTGGGTACTGTGAAACCGCTCTGTTGCCAACTCAATACTGTTGATCTGAGCTGGTGAGAGAGTGCGCTGTCATTGTGCACATCACATAGTGTACATCCCGTAGGGACTAGCCCATACCCTAAAATGAGCTTCACTGGTGACACTTTGTTCAAGGAAGGGCCATGGGCTGCAACAGTGACCACAGCCTCTGCTCCTGATGACACTTAATTTGGGTATCCCAGCATGCACTAGGATTCTCAAACAAATCTTCCATTAGAAAGGAAGTAGAGAAAAATGATAGAAAATCAGTTTGTGTAGTTAGGGAATGGTTATGTAAATTTTAATGCAAGTACAGTCATGGTTGATACTGTGGCACCCTTGACATTGTTCCAGAAAATGAAGTATTTCTCCCAGAAAATTATTGCAATTACACATGTTTTGTTATACACATGTTTATTCCCTTTGTGTTTATTGGAACAACACACAGATAAACAGAGAAAAGAATAAATGCAAATTGGCCATAATTTCACACTAAACCCCAAAAATGGACCGGACAAAATTGTGGGCATCTTTCCAAAATTGTGGGTAAATAACTTTATTTCAAGTATGTGATGCTCATTCAAACTCAACTGTGGAAAGAAACAGGTGTGAGCAATATGAAAATCACAATTGAAACCAGAAAAAAAGGAATAAGTTGACTCAAACTTTTCATTGTGTGACTACTTGTGCCACACTAAGCATGGAGAACAGAAAGAGGAAAACAGAACGGATTGAGGACTTGAGAATCAAAATTATTACAACATTTCAACAATTTCAAGGGTACAAGTTCATCTCTGGCCCAGATGTCACCTCTCTGCTGTCCAGAATCCCGGAGTGTCTATCAGCCATATCCTCCATATCCTCATTTTTCACCTGTCGCTTCCCAAAACTCAATGTAGACAAAACTGAACTCATTATTTTTCCTCCATCTCACGTATCTTCCCTACCCGATCTATCTATTATGGTAAACAGCATCACGCTCTCTCCCACACCTGAAATCCGCTGCCTCGGAGTAACTCTCGACTCTGCCCTGTCTTTCAAACCACACGTCCAATCTCTTGCCACCTCCTGTCGCCTCCAACTCAAAAATATTTCCAGAATCCGTCCCTTCCTCAGTTCTCAATCTACTAAAACTCTTGTACATGCCCTCATCATCTCCCGCCTTGACTACTGCAACACTCTCCTCTGTGGCCTCCCTGCTAACTCTCTTGCACCACTCCAGTCTGTCCTCAATTCTGCTGCCCGACTAATCCACCTCTCTCCTCGCTACGCCCCTGTCTCCCCCCTCTTCAAATCCCTCCATTGGCTCCCAATTCCCCAACGAATACAGTTCAAACTACTAATACTGACCTACAAAGCCATCCACAACCTTTCCCCTCCCTATATCTCTGAACTAATCTCCCAATAGCTTCCCTCATGTAATCTTCGATCCTCCCAAGACCTCCTACTCTCCTCCACACTTATTCATTCCTCACACAACCGCCTCCAAGATTTCTTCCGAATATCCCCTATCCTCTGGAATGCCATGCCTCAACATGTCCGATAATCCACCACCCTCGGATCCTTCAAACGGAACCTGAAAACCCATCTTTTCAGGAAAGCTTACAGCCTGCAATGACCATTCTGCCGCCTCACCACCGCCTGAGCTGCTGCCTCATCACCACCAGAGCTGCTGCACCCTGACCTTCTGTCTGTTCCCCACTATCCCGTAGAATGTAAGTCTGCAAGGACAGGGTCCTCTCCCCTCTGTACCAGTCTGTCATTGTAAATTTGTTTACTGTTAATGATGTCTATAACTTTGTATGTAACCCCCTTTCTCATGTACAGCACCATGGAATTAATGGCGCTATATAAATTAATAATAATAATCTCCAGAGATGTTGATGTTTCTTAGTCCATGGTGCGCAACATAATCAAGTAGTTTACAACCCGTGGCATGGTAGTTAATCTCCTTAGACGTGGATGGCAGAGAAAAAATACTGAAAGATTGCAACACAGGATAGTCAGGATGGTGGATAAGCAGCCCAAAGTTCCAAAGAAATTCAAACTTTTCTGCAAGTTCAGTGTGCATCAATGTCAGTGCAAACTATCCATCAACATTTGAATGAAATTAAATGCTATGGCATGAGACCCAGGAGGACCCCACTGTTGACACAGAAATATGAAAAAGCTAGACTGCAGTTTTTCAAAGTGTACGTAAGTAAGTCAAAATCCTTCTGGGAAAGTGTCTGTTACACCACTCCGCCATATTCACCCGGCCTCCGCTCCCACGCCGCAGTTGGCCACCGCTCCCACACCACAGCCTCTCTCTACCCGACGGCCGCGGTGGTTACCTGAGACGGGCTCGTGACCGATGCCTTCCCTGCATGCTATGCGCATGCGCCATAGGCCGCGGCCTCGCCTCCTTCCTGCTTCTTATGCTCCGGCTGTGCCCTGACCCGGAAGCACCTTTGGACCCATGGCTGACCAGATGGGGCCATATCAGGCTGCTTCCCCCTGAGGGAGGCGCCTGATCATTGTGTTTCCTAACACTCTGGCCTCGCTTCATCGTGTGCACTCTGCTCCTGCAGTTTCAGTCTCGGCTGCTCCTCACAGCAGCTTCTCAGTCCTGCTACCCGTGTTTCTTGTTCTCTTCCGCAGTTCTGTCTCCAGTGTTCCTGCCGTCCTTCTCCAGTCCTGCCTTCAGTGTTCCTGCCATCCTACTCCAGTCCTGCCTTCAGTGTTCCTGCCGTCCTACTCCAGTCCTGCCTTCAGTGTTCCTGCCGTCCTACTCCAGTCCTGCCTCCAGTGCTCCTGCCGTCCTGCTCCACTCCAGCCTCCAGTGTTCCTGCCATCCTACTCCATTCCTGCCTTTAGTGTTCCTGCTGTCCTACTCCTGTCCTGCCTTCAGTGTTCCTGCCATCCTACTCCAGTCTCAGTCTTACTCCGGTCCATCCTGAGCCGCCCCTCTCGGTACCGGCTACTGTGGTACTCGAATCCCTGGGCCTGCTACTAAAGGTCCCTGTATAGGGGTCGGTTCCACCTGGCAGCTCGCCCGGGGTCCCTCGGTGCCACGGTCCAGAGGGTCCACTCCCGGAGTTTCCTGCTCCAGACCACCCACGCTAACAGTACGATCAGGCCATGGACTCCGCCGGTACTACGGCTGCTACCCAGAAAGAGTTGCTATTCCTACGGGAGAATCAGGGGCGCATTATGTCAGTCATGAAGTCGATGGACACCCGTTTGTCGGCCTTACAGGTGGCCAATCCTGGAAATGCCACTCAGCTGGCCATTCTCCAACAGGAGTTGGGTCAGCAGCAAGATACTCAAACCCACATCTTGTCCTACATGGCCTCCTTTGATAGTCGCTTGTCGGCCCTCCAGGCTGCCACTGCAGTGCCGACTCCTCCTCCTGCATCTACTGCTCTCCTGACGCCCCGCCTCGCCAAGCCGCCTCGTTTCACCGGGGATCCCAAGCTCTGTAGGGGGTTCTTAAATCAGTGTAGTCTCCACTTTGAATGGCTGCCGCAGCAATATCCCTCAGATCGGGCCAAAGTGGCCTTCATCATGTCCCATCTGGAGGGAGAGGCCCTGTCTTGGGTAAACCCGCTCTGGGAACGTGACGACCCAGTCGTCTCCAGCCTCCCGGTTTTCCTGGATACGTTTCATAAGGTTTTCGATGAGCCGGGTCGGTTAACCTCTCTCACTGAGTCACTCTTTAACTTACACCAGGGCTCTCTCACGGTCGGACAGTACGCTATTCGCTTTCGCACTATCTCCTCCGAGCTCGGCTGGAATAACGCTGCTTTGGTGGGGGCATTCTGGCGCGGTCTTTCTAGTAGAATAAAGGATGAACTCGCAGGTCGAGATACCCCATCCACCTTAGAGGACCTTATCTCGCTGGCTACCCGCATTGATCTGCGCTTCCTGGAGCGCGCTCGGGAGTCAGCGAGAGACAGGCGGTCCTCCAGGTCAGTTTCTCCTTTCACCCGGTCTGCCAGCTCCCGTTCGGTCGGGTCCTCTTCCTTCTCTTCGGGTGAGCCCATGCAGATAGATCATCTCAGGTTGGCCGAGTTGCGTCAGAGAGAGAGACGGGCACAAGGTCTGTGCCTCTATTGCGGTGATTCGTCACACTATATCCGCACCTGTCCTAAGAGACAGGGAAACGACTCCACCTAGGTCAGGTAAGAGAGGCCTTCCTAGGTGATAATGATTCCTCTCAACCCCTTACGATTTCTGTGCTTTTGGTTTCAGGAGGGAGGCGTAGTTCCGAGGTGGCCTACGTGGATTTGGGCTCAGTGGGTAACTTCATTCGGCCGGAAGAGGTGGACAAATACCAAATTCCTGTAGTCACTCTATCTAACCCAATTCAGATTGCCACCGTGGATGGCAAACCGCTACAGGTGACCGTCACCTTGGTCACTGAAGAGGTGGAGTTGCAAGTCGGAGCCTTACATCGAGAGAAGATAGCCTTTTACGTTTTACCTAAGCTCTCTCATGCCATTCTACTCGGTCTTCCATGGTTAAGGACTCATCAGCCTGTTCTCGACTGGTCTTCTGGGGAGATACTCTGCTGGGGGCACCCGTGCCAAGCTCGCTGTCTGACTCCTGTCCACCTGGCGGCCGCTCCTCGGTCACCTCCAGACCTCCTGGGTCTTCCTCCAGCTTACAGCTCCTACGCCGATGTTTTTGATAAGAAGGAAGCGGAGGTCCTCCCTCCACACCGGCCGTTTGACTGCCCAATTGAACTTGTTCCCGGTTCAACCCCTCCAAGGAGCAGAATCTACCCTATGTCTCCCGCAGAGACCACCGCCATGTCCGAGTACGTCCGAGAGAACCTCGCCAAAGGCTTTATATGGAAAATCTTCTTCGCCCGCGGTAGCCAGGTTCTTCTTCATCAAAAAGAAGGACGGAACTCTACGGCCGTGCATTGACTATAGGGGCTTGAATGAGATTACCATCAAGAACAGGTACCCTCTTCCACTCATTCCGGAGCTGTTTGACAGTCTCAGAGGGGCTTGGGTCTTTTCCAAGCTGGACCTCAGAGGACCCTACAATCTGGTCCGTATCCATGCAGGTGATGAGTGGAAGACCGCTTTCAACACTCGAGATGGCCATTACGAGTACCTGGTCATGCCCTTCGGTCTTTGCAATGCTCCTGCAGTCTTTCAAGAGTTCGTCAATGAGATCTTCCGGGATCTCTTGTACTCCTGTGTGGTCGTGTACTTAGACGACATCCTCGTCTTCTCGCCGGACCTCTCGTCCCACAGAAAGAGTGTCCGCCTGGTGCTTCAGCGTCTTCGGGAGAACCGCCTGTATGCGAAGATCGAGAAATGTCTCTTCGAACAGACCTCTCTGCCATTCCTGGGATACATTATCTCCGACGCTGGTCTAAGGATGGATCCCGAGAAGTTGTCTGCCATCCTCAAATGGCCTCGCCCTGTCGGATTAAAGGTGATACAACGATTCCTCGGGTTCGCCAACTATTACCGGCAATTTGTCTCCCACTTCTCCGTGATCACAAGACCCATTTCTGCGCTCACCCGTTAAGGGTCTACTTCCAAGGATTGGTCTTCTGAAGCAGAGGAGGCCTTTCTGACCCTAAAACGGGCTTTCTCCATGGCTCCGGTCCTGCATCGCCCTGAGAGCGATCGACCTTTTGTACTCGAGGTGGACACTTCCTCGACGGGTGCCGGGGCGGTACTGTCCCAGAGAACCTCCTCCGATCGCCTGCACCCTTGTGGCTTCTTCTCAAAGGTCTTTTCTCCATCCGAGTATAACTACTCGATCAGCGACCAGGAACTTTTGGCCATCAAGTTGGCCTTGGAGGAATGGCGCCACCTCCTGGAAGGAGCTGTCCATCCTTTTGTCATCTTCTCGGACCACAAGAATCTGGCCTATCTCCAGTCTGCCCAGAGACTTAACCCTCGCCAGGCCAGATGGTCCTTATTTTTCGCCCGATTTGATTTTGAGCTCCGATTCCGTCCTGGCAACAAGAATTCCAAAGCCGATGCCCTGTCCAGGGTCTTCCAGCCACATGAATCCACGGAGGAACCTTTGCATATCATTGAACCCACTAGGATCATCACCATGGCTCCGGTGAACTGGCTTACTCCCCCACCTGGCAAGACTCTTGTGCCAGAGAATCTCAAGCGAAAGGTTCTTCTATGGGGGCACTCCTCCAAACTGGCCGGCCATGCCGGAACTAAGAAGACCCTTGACCTTATCACGCGTCACTACTGGTGGCCCACGCTTCGCCAAGATGTACTCGACTTTGTGGCTTCTTGTCCATCCTGTGCAAAAAACAAAGTGCCACGGAGATTTCCGTCTGGCTTGTTGCTTCCGTTGCCTGTCCCTACGGTTCCTTGGGAGAACATCGCCATGGATTTCATCACCGACCTACCCTGCTCTGCGGGCTGCACAGTCATCCTGGTGGTGGATCATTTTTCCAAGATGGCTCACTTCATCCCTCTGCCCGGTCTTCCCTCAGTGCCGGAGCTGGCCAAAATCTTCATTCGTCAACTCTTCAGACTTTATGGACTACCTCGACGCATTGTGTCTGACCGAGGGGTTCAGTTTACCTCCAAGTTCTGGCGTTCACTTTGTAAGCTCATGAACGTTTCCCTTGACTTCTCCTCGGCCTACCATCCACAGTCCAACGGACAGGTAGAGCGTACCAACCAGACGCTTACGGGATACTTACGTCACTTCTCTAACGCCCACCAGAACGATTGGGTCAACTTACTCCCCTGGGCAGAGTTCGCATATAACAACCATGCTGGTGAGTCTTCGGCCAAGTCTCCGTTTTTCATTGTTTTTGGCAGACATCCTAGTGTTCCTCTTCCGATAACTCCTGCCTCCGAGGTACCCGCGGCCAACGCCTTGTCCTCGGAATTTTCTAAGATTTGGGCTGAGACCAACACATCACTCAAGAGATCCGCTGATCAGATGAAGAACTATGCAGACAAAAAGAGGTTGGATTCTCCTCCGTATTGTGTTGGCGACAAGGTCTGGCTCTCCTCCAAATTCGTCCGATTAAAACTGCCCTCCTACAAATTGGGCCCATGCTACATCGGTCCGTTTGAAATTCTGTGACATATTAACGAAGTCGCCTACAAATTGAGGTTGCCTGCTTCGCTCCGAATCCCGAACACCTTTCATGTCTCTCTCCTGAAGCCTGTGGTGCTGAATCGTTTCCATTCCTCGCTTGATCCTGGTCCTCAGCCGGTGGGTGCCGATGACGTTTTTGAAGTGCAGGACATTCTTGATGTGAAAAGGGTAAGAGGTAGGACTTTCTTTCTTGTTGATTGGAAGGGCTTTGGTCCTGAGGAGAGATCCTGGGAGCCTCGGGAGATTATCAATGCTCCCCATATCTTCAAGAGGTTTCTTGCTAACCTCCGGGGGGTCGGCTTAGGGGGGGTACTGTTACACCGCTCCGCCATACTCACCTGGCCTCCGCTCCCACGCTGCAGTCGGCCTCCGCTCCCACGCCTCAGCCTCTCTCCACCCGACGGCCGCGGCGGTTACCTGAGACGGGCTCACGACCGATGCCTTCCCTGCATGCTATGGGCATGCGCCATAGGCCGCGGCCGCGCCTCCTTCCTGCTTCTTATGCTCCGGCTGTGCCCTGACCCGGAAGCACCTTTGGACCAATGGCTGACCAGACGGGGCCATATCAGGCAGCTTCCCCCTGAGGGAGGCGCCTGATTGTTGTGTTTCCAAACACTCTGGCCTTGCTTCATCATGTGCACTCTGCTCCTGCAGTTCCAGTCTCGGCTGCTCCTCGCAGCAGCTTCTCAGTCCTGCTACCCGTGTTCCTTGTTCTCTTCCGCAGTTCTGTCTCCAGTGTTCCTGCCGTCCTGCTCCAGTCCAGCCTTCAGTGTTCCTGCCATCCTACTCCAGTCCTGCCTTCAGTGTTCCTGCCGTCCTACTCCAGTCCTGCCTCCAGTGCTCCTGCTTTCCTGCTCCAGTCCAGCCTGCAGTGTTCCTGCCATCCTACTCCAGTCCTGCCTTCAGTGTTCCTGCTGTCCTACTCCTGTCCTGCCTTCAGTGTTCCTGCTGTCCTACTCCAGTCTCAGTCTTACTCCGGTCAATCCTGAGCCGCCCCTCTCGGTACCGGCTACCGTGGTACTCAAACCCTTGGACCTGCTCCTAACGGTCCCTGTATAGGGGTCGGTTCCACCTGGCAGCTCACCCGGGGTCCCTCGGTGGCACGGTCCAGAGGGTCCACTCACGGAGTTTCCTGCTCCAGACCACCCACGCTAACAGTGTCTTGTGGATAGATAAGACCAAGATAACGTTTTTTGGTAAAGCACATTAATCTAATGTTTACCAAAAAAGGAATGAGGCCTACAAAGAGAAGAACACCGTACCTACAGTCAAATAAGGTGGAGATTGAAAGATGTTTTGTGACATTTTTGCTTGACTGTGCTCTATGCATCATAAAATCTGAAGATTACTAAAGGAATTTGTGTCGCAATATAGTACCCAGTGTCAGAAAGCTACATTTGTGTCCTAGGTCATGGGTCTTCCAGCAGGAGAATGACTCCAAACATACTTCAAGAAGCACCCAGAAATGGATGGAAAAAGAGCCTGGAGAGTTCTGAAAAGGTCAGCAATGAGTCCTGATCTAAATCTCATTGAACACCTGTGAAGAGATCTTAAAATTGCCGTTGGGAGAAGACACCTTCAAATATGAGAGAAGTGGAGCAGTTTGCAAAGCAAGTGAGGTTCAAAATATAAGTTGAGAGGTGTAAGAAGCTTGTTGATGGTTTTAGAAAGCGACTGATTGCAGTTATTTATTTTAAGGAGTGTGCAACCAAATATTAATTTGAGGGTGCCAACAATTTTGTCTGACCCATTTTGGGGATTTTGTGTGAAATGATGTCCAATTTGCCTTTCTTTCTCTGATTTTTTGTGTTGTTAGAATTAACACAAATGAAATAAGCATGTGTATAACAAAACATGTTATTGTAATAATTTTCTTGGAAAAATACTTATGGTAATTTTCTGGAACAATTTAAAGAGTGCCTACACTTTCAGCCACGATTGTATGTGTGTGGACTATAGTGTCAGTGTGGTAATACTACCATCTTCTCTGGCATATAGACCTGTTCTGCTCCTCTTCTAAGTCACAGCTTGTGGCAAATCACACTATTTAGATCACTCTCCACTCTATACATGAGCCAGAAGGCTCTTTTACAATGTAAGCATATGGAGCCTTGTTCTGAGGCTACATAGACTTACACTGTAAAAGCCACTTCTGGGTGACGCAGAGCGCAGTGTGACCCGGAGAGTCTGCAGAGAGGTAATGTCACTGTGAAGAGGAACAGAACGTCGCTGTATCCTTGAGAAGATGCCGGTAGTGGAGCATATTAACACACTAACACTATACTATATACACATATGCACAGGTTTAGAGACTAAAAAGTTTATAGGAGCGCTTCTGTAAGCGGTCCAGTAGTAGGAATCTTTTTATAGTCTGCAAGCAAGCAATAAATGTCTGAAGTAGTATCCATGCATTAGATGTCCCAAATTTATTTTTTCAAATAGGTGCAATTTAACCCTCCTCTGTACATCCTGCTGCAGCGGAAGTCAGGGGTCAAATAATGATTATACTTCCAATAACTAGGGCAGCACGGTGGCTCAGTGGTTAGCACTGCAGCCTTGCAGCGCTGGAGTCCTGGATTGAAATCTCACCAAGGAAAACCTCTGCCAGGAGTTTGTATGTTCTCTCTGTGTTTGCGTGGGTTTCCTCCGGGTTCTCCGGTTTCCTCCGACTATCTAAAGACATACAGATAGGGAATCTAGATTGTGAGCCCCAATGGGGACAGTGATGTCAATGTTTAAAGCGATAGTGCAATATACGGTATGTGAGCTAAATAAATTAATAACTGATAATTCCTGGGGCATCCCTTGAGTCCTGTGTTCAAACCTGACTGAGGACAACAGTCGCAATGAGATTATATGTTTCCTCTTGTTTTTGTGTTTTTCTTTGCACACTCTAAAGATAGGGAATGTAGGATGACTGTGAGAACCATGTCTCTAGGGTAGGTAAGCGCTATATAATCAAGCATGATAAATAGAAGTACTTTTCAGTAAAGAATTTGTTGTTCAGATAAAAGGAACTTCTTAAAATTTGAAATAATTTCGCTAAATATTGCTGAGTTTATGGGGTCTACAGACATTACATCTGATGGTGTAACTTAAAGGCATTTTCTGGAGTCAAGAAAAATTAGGCCAAAATTGGCAAATTCTGTAAAATAATAAAGGATTTGTTAGTCAACTCATAAATGCCAATGCAGATCCAATGGCGGTGCTAAGGGTCTCCTTGCCGGTCCTATTTACTGTGCTGCATCAAAGGGGACCCTGACTACCGACATGATTTTGCAACCAATCACTAGCCTTTGCAGTGCACTGCCGAAGCCAGTGACTGGTGGTAATGGTCTCTTATGTAGTAGATATTTATCCCTGCGGAAAGGTAAACTGATTATGGTGCTGCAGCGATGACATGACAGAATACACACGGTAACTGCTGAAGCCAATTGCTGCTCATGGGAGTTGATTGTTTTTCAGATTTCATCCTTCAACACAGTCATTCAGCACTCAGACATTGCGAGAGAACAATAACATCACAACGTGGAGCATAGCAGGTAGAACAAGTCAAGGACAAGCCAGAGAGATCATACAGTATAGTCTAGAATCCAGGACTATGTGCTGTCTGCCTAAGATAGTTCCTCCACTGTATAAGCCTGCAGCAGTTGTATATTTAAACAATCTGGAGAATCATCAGCACGGCAAAGACTGGCAAAGAGCATGGGAGAGGCAATATTATTGTAGACTTATTAACAGAAGTACTATATTTATCTGAGACACTCTGTACAGGAATGTTCAATAACATTTAGGAAACAGGTTACTAGCAAATTTGTAAGGAGCAGATAACATTATTCCGTACATGGCCGGTTTAACACATCAGTGTTACTACAGTCGTTTATCATATTGCTTCATGGAAAATCAAATAATAGTGCATTAACCTTATATAGTTTGGAACATATAATTAGACATTTTAAACAATATACCTATAAATTTCCGCAATTAACAAAATGGCAACATGTAATAGTCGCTGGATATGGAAGTAAATTAGTTAACACAAAATCATTCTTTTTCTTTTTCTACTTTTTGTTTTAGCTACAGTACAGAATGTTGGACTTTACATGTAAGCCTGGATATTACATACTGTAGGATCTAATCAGTAGGAGCCAAGGAATATGAACATGTATATCTAGTGGAGTCTATGCATCATCTATTGTGCATTTATACAGTACATTGTGTGTCCAGATCTTGTTTGTAATGTAATAAAAATAATAAAAAAACACTTTGTTTTTACTAATTTAAAAACTGGTTTAATAAATAATCTTGCTTATTAAAAGCAAAAACAACCGATGCATATTATCCCTTGTGGGACATCCCAAACCCTCACTGTTTTAGGGGCATATCATCTGGATTCCTTACTTTTATTGTAAGCATGCACTGAATTTCCTGCATAGAATAAAAACGCAACCCTCCATTCTGCTTCCTACAATAATGGGAATATGCTACATTTTAGTATCATTAAATAAATCACACCATTTTTCCATAGTTTAAATAGCAGGAAAGCATTACAAGGGAATTTGTAAGTAATTGTAACATGTTGCATAAATATCTGTACAATATAAAACCTCTTATCCTGTATGTACCGTACCATGTGCCACCAGCAGGTCATTATTAAATGATACGCATGAGCTATCATCGCTATTTATATCATCTTATGAAATCAATGTTAACAAGAAGTATTCTCCCACATGTATATTCTGGTTGTCAAATCAAAGCCTCTGATCATTATAGCTACAGGATAAAATCCATTATAAAGGAATCGCCTTATTTTTTACATATAGTAACTATTAGTGCTCGGTCTAAGTT
The DNA here is from genome assembly GCF_039654945.1 of Dendrobates tinctorius. NCBI lineage: Eukaryota > Metazoa > Chordata > Amphibia > Anura > Dendrobatidae > Dendrobates > Dendrobates tinctorius. Next base: position 45,013,737 of record NW_027361738.1, on the reverse strand, counting down.
AGAGAATTACCTTAATTATTTTTCCTTCTGTATGACAGGATGTATTTATCAAATTCCATTTACATCAGTGATAGACACAAAAAAGTACCATGTGATAAAACAACCTATGAAATAAAAATGTAAGAAAAATGAAAACAATCAAGCCATGAGACTTCTTGGGAATGATGCAACAAGTTTTTCACACCTGGATTTGGGAATCCTCTGCCATTCTTCCTTGCAGATCCTCTCCATTTCCATCAGGTTGGATGGTGAACGTTGGTGGACAGCCATTTTCAGGTCTCTCCAGAGATGCTCAATTGGGTTTAGGTCTGGGCTCTGGCTGGGCCAATCAAGAGTTGTTCTGAAGCCACTCCTTTGTTATTTTAGCTGTGTGCTTAGGGTCATTGTCTTGTAGGAAGCTGAACCTTTGGCCAAGTCTGAGGTTCAGAGCACTCTGGAAGAGGTTTTCATCCAGGATATCTCTGTACTTGGCTGCATTCATGTTTCCTTCAATGGCAACCAGTCGTCCTGTCCTTGCTGCTGAACAACACCCCCATAGCATGATACTGCCATCACCATGTTTCACTGTTTGGATTGTATTGGGCAGGTGATGAGCAGTGCTTGGTTTTCTCCACACTTATTTTGAATTATCACCAAAAAGTTCTCTCTCTTTGTCTCATCAGACCAGAGAATCTTATTTCTCATAGTCTGGGATTCCTTCAAGTGTTTTTTTTAGCAGCTCTATGTGGGGTTTCATATGTCTGGCACTGAAGAGAGGCTTCCGTTGGGCCACTCTGCCATAAAGGCCCAACTGGTGGAGGGCTGGGGTGATAGTTGACTTTGTGGAACTTTCTACCATCTCCCTACTGCATCTGTGGAGCTCAGCCACAGTAATCTTGGGGTTCTTCTTTACCTCTCTCATCAAGGCTCTTCTACCACGATTGCTCAGTTTGGTTGCACGGCCAGGTTTAGGAAGACTTCTGATGGTCCCAAACTTCTTTTATTTAAGGATTATGGAGGCCACTGTGCTCTTAGAAACCTTGAGTACTGCAGAAATTCTTTTGTAACCTTGGCCAGATCCATGCCTTGCCACAATTCTGTCTCCGAGCTCCTTGGCCAGTTCCTTTGACCTCATGATTCTCATTTGGTTTGACATGCACTGTGGGCTGTGAGGCCTTATATAGACAGGTGTGTGCCTTTACAAATCAAGTCCTATCAGTTTAATTCAACACAGATGGACTCCAATGAAGGAGTAGAACCATCTCAAGGAAGATCACAAGGAAATGGTCAGCATGTGACTTAAATATGAGCAAAGGGTCTGAATACTTATGACCATGTGATATTTCAGGTTTTTTTAAAATAAATTTGCAAATATTTCAACATTTCTGTTTTTTTCAGTCAAGATGGGGTGCAGAGTGTACATTAATGAGAAAAAACTGTACTTTTTTTGAATTTACCAAATGGCTGCAATGAAACAGAGTGAAAAATTTAAACAGGTCTGAATACTTTCCGTACCCACTGTACATGTGACTTTGGTATCTGTAATTTGGCCGTTGTTTTACAGAAAAATAAAAAAATGACTTGATAGCAAATTGAAAGATTGATCTTTTTGGTCCGATGTGAACAATTATAATAAGACAAGTCGTATGACCAGAAACTTGTGCACTTTGTCTGCAACTTATTGTTGAGCAACTACTTTAGATTTGTAAAATGGTCAAATCGCCATGCAATCTTGGCTTTAAAATAACAGATAGTAAAAATGTCTATACTGTGTCTGGCCCAGTAAACAACATACCATGTGCCTGAACCAATTAATTAAAATGTGGTGTGGATACGTGTGCCGACTGGGGGGTGGTCCCTTTTGTGCCGCAAACAGACTGGAGACAGAAGCCAATGAATGTTCAACAGGTCTTCTTTATTGATCATCCTCCTGACCTCAGCAACATGACAGCCTCCATACACACAGGCCCGGGTACCTTTCACCTTCCTTCTTTTCCCTTGTAGTGTCGTCCCTCGTAGTTTTATCGCTGTGGCTGCCCTAGGCCTGCCACCACAGCGCTTCGCCTGTCCGAGTCCGTCTGTCTGCTACCCCTGGGCTTCCTCTGTCCTGCGGCTATCCTGTCAGGGCCACCCCCCTGACCGTCTCTCCTTCCAGTCCCCTCTGGAGCTCTTCTTCCTTCCATCTTTCCTCCTTTAGTCTCTTACTCCTTCTGTCTTTCCTCATTCAGTCTCTTCCTCTACTCAGCTGCTCCCTCTGGACTGGCTTCCTTCTGGAACTCTCTCTCCCTATTTATTCCCCTCCTTGGGAATTCCCCCTCTCGAGTTCCTGTAACTCCGCCCACCATGGCTATGCGGTTTCCCAGCCTTCAGCTGCTGTTAAGCCCTTTTTTCACAGCTCCCTGCCTCCATCTTGTGGCCAAACCTTAGTACTGCACCGTCTCTTTTTCTGCTGTTCTTTGTCTCCCCCTAGTGGCCAAAGCCCAGTACTTCACCATCTTCCAGTCTTTCTAGCTGTCTTCCCACATATATACACCAGTCCACGTCAAGTACATTTACGGTGCATCTTGCATTCACTTTCCTACTTCAGACAGGTCCATAGGTCAGTCCACTTCCCCTACAGTTGTATTAATCTAATAGGCGAATACGGGACAAAATGATGTGCGATAGAGAACACTGAGACTGTGCTTATAGTCAATGGCCCCTTCGGCGCATACACCTGAATACTGTATTGTAGGGCATCAGACGTAAGCTTCAACGGAATCACTGAAGATAATTGCAAACGCAATATGAACCCAGCATACTACATGATGAGCTGTGGCATTCCTTACTCCACAAATCTCACTCTAATTTGTGGCGAGGCACATGGGACCGCACTCCAATCGGCAGATGTTCCTGTTTCATTGAAAAGTGTACACCTCTTAAAGAATCATTAACACCAATAAGGGAAAAAATGCAACACATTAAAATCATTATATATTTTTATTTGATACAAACATACAAACAATATAAAAAAAATAAGAAAAATAAGACACCACAAAAAAAAAGTAAAAAACGAAGGACACCTGCAGAGCCGAGTTTGAACCTCAACCCTACTGAGAACCTTTGGCGTATCCTCAAGCAAAAGGTCTATGAGGATGGGAGGCCGATCACATCAAAACAGCTCTGGGAGGCTATTCTGATATCCTTCATAGAAGTGCAAGCAGAAACTATCCAGAGGTACTCAATGGAAGCAAGAATTGTAAAGGTGATATCAAAGATGGGGTCCTACTTTAACCCCTTAACGACCGCCGATACGCCTTTTAATGGTGCCAGTTAAGAGTACTTATTGAGAAAAAAGTGTATAGCGCCCCCCAGCGTCAGAAAATCCCCAGGGTCTCGGCTACCGGGGGTGAAGGGGGGAGTATGAGAACTGCCCAAACAGTAGATTCCATCCACATATAGGGTATCGGCATGCTCAAGAGATATTGCACAACAAATTTTGTGGTCCACCTTGAGCATTGCAGTTTTTAGAATGGTGTCACTTTCGAATATTTTCTGTCATATAAGCCCCTCAAAGTGACTTCAAATGTGAGGTGGTCCCTAAGAAAAGTGGTTTTGTAAATTTTGTTGGAAAAATGAGAAATCGCTGGTAAACTTTTAACCCTTATAATGTCCTAACAAAAAAAAAAGTTTCCAAAATTGCTGCTGATGTAAAGAAGACATGTGGTAAATGTTATTATTAACTATTTTGTGTGACATGACTCTCTGATTTGAAGTGTATACATATTGATCCCTACAGCAATTAAATAGTGTCAGGATCAAGAAGTGTATATAACTGAAGATAATATTTTTAAAAACAATATTATTTTATTGGATCAATATTAAAAATCATATACATAAAATAGGATACCTCTAACCCATTAGCACACCAGAAGGTCAGCTACAGCAATACTTCAAGATATCGCCCCCTGGAAGAAGCATCAGCGAAACACGCGTCGGGGTTTGATATGTTAGCATGTCACTGGGCACTGTATCGACGTACCAGCTTTAATGTAGGTAATATGTATGGGGTGAGGGTCTCCAGTGGTCTATTATAAGCGTGGGTAAACAGCTAGTGGTGTGTTTGTTGTTAAAGTGTGAGCATAGTGCCACTTAAGTATTCAACCACCATTGTGCTTTATCATGTATATCTTGCAGTCAGCGTTTATTTACGCACTATATCACTTTAATGGTGTGATTATTCACACATAGAATTCTAATTCATTGTGTTACTTTATTGTTTAATTATAGGCTTACTAAGCTATTTTATTTTCTTTGTAACTACTATTGTGGTTAATATTGTTGCCAACAGGGGTATATAAATAGGGTCTCTATTTAGATACCTTATACTATTTTTTGTATCAATATATTGGAATATCCACAGTATATAAACTTTGATATGCTAATTGCATTGTAAGCAAAAACATTAATTTGGACCACATACATTTTTCCTGATATTTTGAAGTATTGCTGTAGCTGACCTTCTGGTGTGCTAATGGGTTAGAGGTATCCTATTTTATGTATATGTTTTTTAATATTGATCTAATAAAATAGTATTGTTTTTAAAAATATTATCTTCAGTCATATACATGTCTTGATCCTGATGCTATTTAATTGCTGTAGGGATCAATATGTATACATGTTGTTCGAAGTATTGCCCACTCTTGTTTTGGGAAGATGGGCTTGGGTAGTGTTCTTACAATCTCTGATTTAAAGGTACAAAAATTAAAAGTTTGAAATTTTCAAAATTTTTAAAATTTTTACCAAATTTGTTTTTTTTTTCATAAATAAACGCAAGCCTTATTGAAGAAAATTCACCACTAACATGAAGTGCAATATATCAGCAGGATATGTTGAAACATTCAGAGCTATAACTTCAAAAAGTGACAGTGGTCAGAATTGTAAAAATTGGCTCGTTCACTAAGGGGTTAAAATATAACTTGGCCTGTTAAGATGTTTCTGTTTTAAGAAGCTTTTGATTTCAGTAACTGTGACCTCTTAAAGAGAACCTGTCACCCCCCCCAGGCATTTTGAAGTAAAAGAGCTACCTTGTGCAGCACTAATGCTGCATTCTGTCAAGGTGGCTCTTTTATTTGGTGTCCCTTCCACTGCAGAAAGAATCGTTTTTAAAATTTGTCACTCATACCTGAAGTTTGTCCGGGGGGCAGGTCTTTCGCCCCGGACACAGACACCTCACATCCATCAGTCATTTCCTCCTTTCGTTTTGGCGTTGCCTCCTCAGCATTCTTTTTTTTTTTCTGGTGCCTGCACTGTAATATTGTATCTTGGGCATGCGCAGTTACCGCTGCTCGTCCACTGACATCACATGATGTCTTGTTTATCGCGCCTGCGTGGACGGGCGGCCCGAGATCCCGCCCCGCAGTCTCTTTTGAACTATTCACACTGCGGGGCTGGGAATCTGGGGCATTGGGCATTGGGATTTGAAGGACAGCCGCAGAGAACTACTGTGCATGCCCAAGATTCCCAGCCCCACAGTGTGAATAAATCAGAAGAGACTGCGGGGCGGGATCTCGGGCTACACATCCACGCAGGCACGATAAGCAAGACATCATGTGATGTCAGTGGACGGGCAGTGCTAACTGCGCATGCCCAAGATACAATATTACAACGCAGGCGCCAGGAAAAAAAAAGAACGCTGAGGAGGCGGCGCCAAAACGAAAGGAGGAAATGACTGATGGATGTGAGGCGTCTGTGTCCGGGGCGAAAGACCTGGCCCCCGGACAAATTTCAGGTATGAGTGACAAATTTTAAAAACGATTCTTTCTGCGGTGGAAGGGACGCCAAATAAAAGAGCCACCTTGACAGAATGCAGCATTAGTGCTGCACAAGGTAGCTCTTTTACTTCAAAACGCCTGGGGGGGGTGAGAGGTTCCCTTTAATGCTGCAAATTCAACAATTTATCATTTTCAGTTCTTTACAACCTATGAAATGTTTGGAAACTCTATTGTCCACAATAATTTGGAACTGCGCATTTTGAGTTTTTTTCAGTTTTGAAAAAATATTCTTATCGTTGTTATCTTTGTCAAATAAAATGCGGTTTATACCCTAAGGTTTGATGATTGGAACATTATACGCACTCATTTGCATAGACCGTTTAGGAAAATCTAAAAAAAATTTCATTTGCATAATAATTGGGAAGAGGTGTAGTGTAAATTCACTCAGAATTCTGATGCATTTAGCTTAGTACAGCTCCCTTAATATGTGTCAGTTTATGTTTGAGAATTGTAAAACAGTTAGGCTACTTTCACACATCAGTTTTTGTGCATCAGGCGCGATGCGGCGAAAAGTGTAAAAACCGGATCCGGCGCCTGTTGCCACCGGATCCGTTTTTTTCCCCATAGTTTCATTATCGCCGCATTGCGCCTGATGCCTATGCGGCGTATCCGGTTTTTGCCAGATCCGGCAAAAACAGCTGGTCCGGCGTCTGGAAAAAACGTTCTCTGCAACGTTTTTTCTCAGCGCCGGACCGGCTTTTTCCACAGCGCATGCCCGGACTCTGTGAATGTTAACCCCACAAGTGCCCGGTGAGAGAGAGATCTCTCTCTGTCACCCAGACACTTGTGAGAGATCTCTCTCGCCGGGCACTTGTGGGGTTAACACTCACAGTGTCTGGGTGAGAGAGAGATCTCTCTGTGGGGTTAACCCCACAAGTGCCCGGCAAGAGAGAGAGATTCTCTCGCCCGGACACTGAGTGTTAACCCCACATGTCTCTCTCTCTCTCCAACCCCCTCTCCTCTCCCCTCCCCTCCCCTCTCCTCTCCTCTCCTACCCTCCCCTCACCTCCCTTTCAGCAGCTGTCTCTCTCAGCGGCTGTCTCTGTCCACCTCCTGCTGCGGCTCCTTTAAATCATGTCCGAGCCGTATCAGACGCCGCACACACATCCGGTGTCACGGCTGCAGGCCGGATCCGGCGGCCCGGCTTTTCGCCGCACGCCGCCGGACCCCACACACCTGATGTGTGAAAGTAGCCTTATACATTTCATTACGCAAATGTGAAAAGACAGTTCGTAGGAACTGGTGTAGTCGAATATAAACTTATGGACTTTGGCACCATTTTGAGTACCTTAGAGAGAAATAGGATTAGCCAAGAAAAATAATGTAAAAAGAAAAAAAAAATAGTGCAATTACATTAGTTATGCTACAGGCAGTGTGAAGAGAGAAAAAAACCTTGAATACTTGAGCAATAGAGAACGAAAAGGTCGTGGAGTGTGTCGAAGTAAAGGGCAAGAATGATGTGCTACTTGGCAGATGTTTTGTCAGTAATTTTACAGGCGTAGAACTGAATAAACAAAGACATGTACTTAACGTTTTTCTCTCCTTAGAACCTTTTTCCAGCTCCACAACAGAAGCAACAAACATAAACAAAAGTAAACACCATTACAATTGCCATTCCTTAAAATGCAAAAATTTCAACATGTCAACATGATCTCATCTACAGTTTATTTATACATAAACTGTGTTATTTTATTTAAGGATAGGCAAGCTCTGCTGCCAAGCATCTGGGTGGCACTCACTCTAAGGGGCATCTGTGGTACCCACTCTTGGATCATCTGTGGCATCTACCTTAGGGGCATCTGTGGCACTCACTCTAGGGGCATCTGTGACACACACTCTAGGGGGAATCTGTGGCACTCTCTCTTGGGGGCATCTGTGGCACACACTCTAGAAGGCATTTGGGGCACACACTCTAAGGGTATCTGCGGTACTCACTCTAGAGCAGGGGTCTCAAACTCGCGCGGCCAACTGCGGCCCTCGGGACAATAGTTTGTGGCCCTCACCTTATGGGCCCTCGGGGCAATAGTTTGCGGCCCTCACCTCGGCTGGGATCACACATGTGAGAAACACGGCCGAGTCTCACATGTGAAATCCCAGTCACGCGTAGTACTGCTCACTAAAGTCATGAATATGGACGCCACTCCACTCTCATAGGCGTGGCCCCCATATTCATGAGCTTAATGAGCGGTATCACGTGACGTGTGACCGCACGCTCATACAGGAAGAAGATGTCGGCACTGGACCATCAGAGCTGCAGCAGGAGGAGGTGAGTATGATGATGGCTGGACAGTCACAGCAGCCTGCTGTTAGCAGGCAAGGCGTATGAGTCACACTCACAACACATGCAGCAGGAACAGCCGAGCAGGGACCGGACCACGCCACAGACTCAGGTGCGCCGGGTTCAGAATGAGCGTTGGGGCGGTGCGATATATTGCTCTCGGAGGTGGGACATCAGCCGGCCTTATTGCGAACTTGCGCCATTACCCCGGGCTCAGAAGCGGAGGCGGCCGCGGAAATTGCTGCTCAGCAGGACAGAAAAAAAAAGCAGAAAAGACGCATCGGCTAATACTGAAATAGTGACACCAAGTGGAATTATCTATTACACAGCCCCAAACATGTCTTTTTCAAAGCCTGCAGTGAGGAGACAGGTTGGTGATGAGCACAGACAATTTCATGAAAAGTGGGAAGTGCAATATTTCTTTGAGCACAGGGGCATCCCGACGTGTCTTATTTGCACAGAGGAAGTTGCAGTGCACAAAGAATACAATTTGAAACGTCATTACATAACTAGACATGCTGAGGAGTATGCAAAATACCAGGGAGATGAAAGAGCCAACCGGGTTGCTAATCTTAAAAGAGATCTACTGAGGCAACAAGATTTCTTTAAGAAAGCAACCAAAGAGAAAGCTGCAGCAGTCGAAGCTAGCTCCGTGGTTAGTGAGATGATTGCTAAAGCAGGAAAGCCATTGAAAGAAGGTGAATTTGTAAAAAAGTGCATATACAGGCTGCAAGTATTGTCTGTCCAGAAAAGAAAGGTCAGTTCAGCAACATCAGCTTTTCTGCCAACACCGTAGCAGAGCACATTTCTGACCTGTCAAGTGACATTTATGATCAATTGTGTGAGAAAGCAAAATGTTTCAGTGTATACTCAGTCGCTCTTGATGAGGCCACAGACGTCACCGACACTGCCCAGCTCGCAATCTATGTCCGTGGTGTTGATGACAATTTTGAAGTCACAGAGGAGTTGCTCACAGTGATTCCAATGTATGGCCAGACCACCGTTCAGGAGATATTTCACCAGCTGTGTGACGCCATCGAGAATGCCGGTTTACCTTGGAGGAGGTTTGTTGGAATAACAACTGATGGAGCGCCATCAATGACAGGGAGGAAAAATGGACTGGTGGCACTTGTTAAAAAAAAAACTGGAAGAGGAAGGTGTGGAGGAGGTCATTGCTCTGCATTATCCATCAGCAGGCCCTTTGCAGCAAATGCCTGAAGTTTGACAATGTGATGTCTTTCGTTGTGAAATGCATCAAGCAAATCAGATCCAGGAGCTTAAAAAACAGAAGGTTTCGTGCTTTTTTAGAGGAAATGGAGTCAGAATATGGGGATGTGCTCTACTTCAACAAGGTACTTTGGCTCAGCAGGGGAAACATATTGAAGAGATTTTTTGAGTTGAGAGCGGAAGTGAAAGCCTTCATGGAGAAAGATGGGGCTGCTGTTCCTGTGCTAAGTGATCCAAAATGGCTCATGGACTCAGCTTTTTTTGTTGATGTCACACATGAGCTTAATGTACTGAACAAGAAGTTACAAGGCCAGGGGCAACTTTTCAGTGCTGCCTATGACAACGTGAGAGCATTCTCTACAAAACTTATGTTATGGAAAGTCCAGCTTTCTCAGACAAACCTCTGCCATTTCCCATCATGCAAGGCACTCATGGAAGCAGGCACACCATTTAGTGGTGAGGAGTATATGGATGTCATTTTGAAGCTACAGGAGGAATTTGATCACAGATTTGCAGACTTCAAGACGCACAGAGCCACATTTCACATTTTTGTGGACCCCTTCTCCTTTGATGTGCAAGATGCCCCTCCTGTGCTTCAAATGGAGCTCATTGACCTGCAGTGCAACTCTGAACTCAAAGCCAAGTTCAGGGAGGTGAGTGGAAAAGCAGACAAGCTTGGGCAATTTTTGAGAGAATTGCCCTCCAGCTTCCCTGAGCTTTCCCGAATGTTCAAGTGGAACATGTGTCATTTTGGGAGTACATACTTGTGTGAAAAGCTCTTCTCTACCTTGAACTTCAATAAGTCCAAGTACAGATCCAGACTTACTGATGAGCTTCTTCAAGCCCTACTGAGGGTCTCAACTACTTCCTCCCTTAAGCCAAAGGTGGCTCGGCTATGTGAGAGTAAGCGCTGCCAGACTTCTAGCAGCAAGAAGTAGGCAGAAGAAGCCATGTTCAAAACAGTTTATGTTCAATGTTCCTTTCATGTTCAGAAAGTTAAATGTTAAAGAACTGTTAATACAGACATCTGAATCTGAATAATAATAATTACATTTCTCTAGTCAGCAACTATATGTGGTTTCTTCAGTCTTCTATATCTGCTGTATTATTATCATTTTCATATTATTTATTTATTATGATTGATATATTTTTTTCTTATGATTTTGTTAATTTATTTTTATTTTTTAACACAAAATAAGATGAAAAAATAAAGACATTTGATAACATTGGAATGTTTTTGTAAGAGCTTTTCTTGTGGAAAACCTGATGCGGCCCAGCCTCACCCAGATTCTACTGTCCAGCGGCGGAGTTTGAGACCCCTGCTCTAGAGGCATCTGTGGCACACTCCCCCCAAAATTTGTAGGATAGCATCGGAAGCAGAGGCACTGATGGGAGAAGTGAAGCATTACATTTGTTCTCCTGAATTTCATAGAATCATAGAATGGAAGAGTTGGAAGGGACCTCCTGGGTCATCTGGTCCAACCCTCTGCTTAAAGAAGGATTGACTAAATCATCCCAGACAGATGTTTGTCCAGCCTCTGTTTGAAGACTTCCATTGAAGGAGAACTCACCACATCTCGTGGCAGCCTGTTCCACTCATTGATCACCCTCAAAAAGTTTTTTCTAATATCTAATCTGTGTCTCCTCCCATTCAGTTTCATCCCATTGCTTCTTGTCTTTCCTTGTGCAAATGAGAATAAAGATGATCCTTCTACAATGTGACAGCCCTTGAGATTTTTTGTAAACAGCTATTAAGTCTCCTCTCAGTCTTCTTTTTTGCAAGCTAAACATTCCCAATCCTGTAACAGTTCCTCATAGGACATGGTTTGCAGATCGGTCATCATTCTCATAGCTCTTCTCTGAACTTGTTCTAGTTTGTTGATGTGGTGCCCAAAACTGAACACAGTATCCCAGATGAGGTTTGACCAAAGAGGAGTAGAGGGAAATAATGACTTCACGTGATCTAGACTGTATGCTTCTGTTAATACATCCCAGAATTGTATTTGCATTTTGCTGCTGCATCTCACTGTTGACTCTGTGATCTATTAGTATACCCAAGTCTTTTTCACATGTGCTGTTGCTTAGCCCTTTTCCTCCCATTCTGTATATGCTTTTTTCATTTTTATTGCCCAGATGTAGTACTTTGCATTTTTCCCTGTTAAAAACCATTCTGTTAGTTGCTGCCCACGGCTCCAGTTTATTTATGTCTTTTTGAATCCTCTCTCTCTCTTCTCTAGTATTAGCTATCCCTCCTAGCTTTGTGTCCTCAGCAAATTTAATCAGTTTACAATCAGTTTGTTTCTTTTTATAGCAAACAAATTAGGTCACAACAGAGAGGAAAATAAATAAATCCATGAGGAAATATTAAGGACTGCTTCTCCTCACCTTTGTGCTGCAGCTTGGTATTTCATTTAAGCTAAAAAGATATACAGGAAAACAAATTGTCATGATTCCTGCTCTCAGTGAGTGATTGCTATGCTGTCCTATGGAAAGTGGATTATGCTGAGTTGTCAGTGTTTTGATTGACAGCTCAGCTGTCCAATCTTATGATGTGTGTGCTGAGCTTTTGGTACTTTGATTGACAGCTCAGCTGTCCATTTTGGGAATGGGAGGTGCGGGACTTTCACCTGGTGTTCTTTGTTCTGGAGACTGGCCAAGTTATTTAACTGAGCTGTTGGCCTCTTCCCTGACAGATGTGCTTTGTGCATCTTGGCGAGTGCTTGCCTGATTCTGTTGTTCTGAGTTCTGATCTGCTGCCTGACCCTTTGTACCGTGTTCTGACTATCCCTTCATCTTGTCCTTTTGCTTTGATCCGCTATCTCCTGTTATTTTGTCCCTGGACTGTGATCTGAATTATACCTTTGTCTTTCTCCTTGGTTTTTTTACATTCTCTCCTGGTATTGCCACCAGAACATCTGACTTCTCTGCCTCACGGTCTGTCCATGACTAGTAACTAGCGTCACACAAATCTCCTGTAAATTATAAACCTTCTGGAACTAATAAAAAAAAATTCCAAAAAGCAACAACAATCTATACCTCCAATTAGCAAATATGTTCATGGTTTTGCTCACCATCATATGTGAACATTCAGGTAACCAAAATGTTCTGCTTTACATGTGGTGGTGAATTAACCTGTACCCTTTTTGACAACTGTCATTGAAGTCTGCACTGTTGTCTTTTTGATCGTTTTATGAATGCATGTCAAGGTTGTGATCCTCTATGGTGGTAGCATACCTGTTTTGTTTATTGCCTGGAATTCTGTTCATATTTACCAGAATGAAAATTATAGCATATTCTATCTCATGCTGTAGAGATATTCTTTGGAAACATTGCTTCTGGAGGATAATATCTCATAACATATGACACTCAAAAAAGCATCATATGACATCACATGGAGCTCTCAACATGCGAGCCCAGCATATGCTCCTGCTTGTGGCATCAATGTTTGCCTGGGATATTTGGAGAAAGTTGGTGTTAAAAAAGCTACAAAAAAATTGCACAGTACACAGAGTGAAGTATAGCATGCATTTTTTATTTTGAACACAGAATGTCTTCCTCTATTGTAAAAATAAAAAAAAGTCCAAAGCATCCGATATTCTCCTTCAAGGAATATCATTATTGATTACTTCATGCAAAAGGTAAAAAGTACAGACAAGAGTTCCAAGATGGCCGCCGCAGGGATCAGACCCACATGAGGGAGCTCCATGCCCAGAGAAGTCAATCTGTGCCATCCATCCTTAATAGTGCTTCACTAACCATCCTGCTCTGCTCTGGTGGGTGACCAGTGCCCGGGGGACCAGAAAGCAGCAGTTTTAAACCTACTTCTCCAGCTTGAGATTGCCTGCATAACCTCTTCAATCTGCGGCCTTCTACAGTGCCTGAATCGTGGTCCCCCTGCTGGAAAAAGTTTCTCCTGTGGCTGGGGACGGTCCCTGCACTCCTTCCCCTCCATCCACCTGTGATAGATCTACAGCGGAGGCCTGACTGAGGGGTGAGCGAACTTCTGGGAGCCTCCAGCACATAGCATTTAGGGAGGCCTGCCACCATCATCCATCCCGGGGGGGCCGTTCCGCTGCATCCGTGGTGAAGACCCTGCTGGCAGTAAGATACCCTCGGGACCAGACCTTTCCCTACCCATCTACTGTCTTACTTGCTGATGCTGCTGCTTGTTGCACCCGGGGAGGGAGAGAGGGAAGATTGCTGATCGGGTTCTGTGTGATTGCCGGGGGCTGTGTTTCCTCTCCTCCTGTGCAGTTATACAACAGGGGAAATCCCCATCTTCTGCAGAATCACTGAGCAGCCTGGAGCCTTAGGCTATGTGCACACGTTGCGGATTCCGCTGTGGGTTTTTCCGCATGGAAACGCAGGTAAAACCGCAGGTAAAGTGACCTGCGGTTTTCCTGCGGTTTTGCCCTGCGGTTTCACACCTCTACTATGTTAAAGGTGTGAAACCGCTGCGGAAACCGCACAAACAATTAACATGCTGCAGTTTGTAAACCGCAGCAAAACCGCGCGGAAAAAACCGCACCGTGAGCACAGTGTTTTTGAAACCCCATAGGGTTTCATTGTACTGTACCATGTCAGCGGAACTGCTGCGTTTCCGCAGAGCCAAAACCGCTGCGGAAACGCAGCAGAATCTGCAACGTGTGCACATAGCCTTAGGGGGACACTGCAGATTTCCTGAGTAGTGCTGTTGCCTCTCCCCAATAGGGACCAGAGAAGCTTATTAAGAAACGCCAATATTTGTGAGTGAGGGACTTTGAGAAGATCCAGGCATTGACCTATTATTTGTGGCACTGGTTACCTTGGGTGGGGGCAGCTACTGTGACAGAACTTTCTTGACCCCCCTCCCCCCCTCCCCCAAAGAGGATACATATAAAGCAGGAGACTATCTACTCCAAAAGCCACCTGATCCTTGATTTACTATTTCATCCAACTTACCAGTTAAGTTGGAGCTCTGCTGCCATCTACTGCTCATAACAAAAATGACACACTGATACGGGCTGCAATATACTACCACTCCGGATACCACTGCTGAGTGGCACTCAGTGCTCTCTTTTATACACAGACGCCTCCCTTAAGGGCTTGTCTTCTAAACTGCTGTGGATACCGGCCGAACTGGGGACCCTTTTCAGCCTGTTTATCTTTATGATCTTCTGAGTGGTCCGTATCCCTTAAACCATCTTGGATCTCCTCTGGACCAATTCTCCGTGATGTCCTACCTAAACTACTTAATTATGTGGGTTCTTGCACTTAAATCTCAACTGAGATGTCTTCCCTCTCCTTACAAGTGCATTTCTATTCCTTTTCTCTCTCTCTCTCCATCTACATGGAAACATTTGTAAATCCCAGTAGCTCCAAGGCTACTAACACCAGGGCACAGGCCACCAAATCTTCTCCTGAATCACCAGAATCTAACTCTGTCATGTCTAAAGAATCCCTACAAACCATTGCTGACTCTATCACAAAGCAACTTAGGCCAAAAATAGATGTAAGACTTCTTTCCTTTCAATCATCATTGGACTCGATCACATCCCAGTTGTCCGACCATTCCACCAAAATTTTGGCAGCAGAACAGCGGATTAGTGATTTGGAGAACACTGTACAGTCCTATGTTGCTCAGCTTAAAGATAAGGACCATGTGATAGAGCAGCTCCAAGACAAATTCGATGATCTGGAAAACCGGAGCCGCCGAAATAATCTCCGCGTCATCGGCGTTCCCGTGTCGGTAAAGAATCTCCACCACTTTACTTCCTCCCGGCTCCCACGAGCACTTAATTTGCCTGACCGACCTGGCTCCATGATAGTTGAACGAGCCCACAGACTTGGACCTCCAACTCCAGAATCCAATGCCCGCACTCGCCCTGTTATTTTTAAGTTACTTAATTTTCAGGACAAAATGCTGATGTTTCGGGCATTTCGGGCTATGTCTGCTGTGAAATATGAGGGACACTCTCTTCTTATGTTTCAAGATTATTCTGCCGTGGTGGCGGTCAAGCTCCGTGCCTTTGCTCCAGCTTGTAAACTTCTGCATGACAGAGGCTCCCGCTTTGCCCTTCTCTACCCGGCACGTCTGAGGGTGGAACTCCGAGGAAAGATGATGTTTTTTATTGACCCTAATGAAGCCATGGAGGAGGTGAAGAGCTCCTCCCAAGCCTCTTCTCTGGCCACTTGATTTCAATTTCATGTTTTTTGTAATTTTTTCTAGTTGATAGCCATGTTACATCTGTTTATATTTACCTGCATGATTAATCTTTCAGTTTCTACTTAATGCACGTTGTTTGTTATTTTTACTGCACTATGATTATGGGAGGTCTTAGTCGAGATACAGTTATATAATCTTTATTGTGGTTTCTCTATTGCTTGTGGGTTTGTTGGGGGGTATGGAGGTGGGCTCTTCCTCCCTAGGCACGATTTTTTATTTGTTTTTATGGGTGTTAAGGCCCCGTCTCACTAAGCAATCTCGGTAGCGAGATCGCTGCTGAGTCACAACTTTTGTGACGTAACAGCGATCTCACCAGCGAGATCGCTGTGTGTGACAGCGATCAGCGAGCGGCCCCCCTGCCGGTATCGCTGATCGCTGCAAGAAACCTCTGGACATTTCTTTGGTCGCTGGTCTCCCGCTGGCCAGCATGCATCGCTGTGTGTGACAGGCGGGAGACCAGCGATCAGGTGTAAAAAAATAATAAAAAAAAATAAAAAATATAGTTATTCTCACCTTCCGACGTCCCGTTCAGCCATCCTGCCTCTCTCCACGCTCCGGTCCCAGTGATCCTTTGCATGAATGACCGCAAGACTTTGTTATCCCGCGAGACCGATGACATCTCGCGGTCATTCGTGCAAAGGATCACTGGGACCGGAGCGTGGAGAGAGGCAGGATGGCTGAACGCGACGTCGGAAGGTGAGAATAACTATATTTTTTATTTTGATACTATTTTCTACAGTGATAGCCAGCGAAGCCGGGCGCTCGGCATCGCTGTGCTGATCGCTGGTGAAGCTGTCTGTGTGACAGCTCACCAGCGATCACATAGCGACTTACCAGCGATCCTGACACCTTCATATCGGTGTCGGGATCGCTGGTGAGTCGCTTAGTGTGACGGGGCCTTTAGGGTTTGCTTGCTGGGACAGAACTTTGCCCAGTTGTTTCTACTCTGATATTACTCTTTCATAACCTCAATGTGGCATAGGCTAATATGGCTGATTCTAATACTGTAGCTCCTCACATTAATGTAGACTCTCTCAAATTGTTATCTTGGAACGTGGCTGGGCTCAATACTCCGGTGAAACGCACAAAGGTTTTAGACCATGTTACCCATATACGTCCACACATTGTGTTTTTGCAGGAAACTCACTGGATTCGTGGAAAACATCCTCCGCTCCGGAACAAGCATTACCCGGACTGCATAGAGGCTTCTTTTTCAAGGAAGAAGCGTGGGGTTGCCGTCCTGTTCCATAGAGACCTTGAATACTCCATTCAAGATGTGGTAAGAGACAAGGCGGGATGATATTTGCTGATTAGGATCCTTGCTGAGCAGAGAGAATACTGCCTTATTAATGTTTACGCACCTAATGCGGCTAGCCCTTCCTTTTTTTCTAAGCTGGTAGAAGTCATCCATAGCTTGCATCCTACTAATATATTATTAGGTGGGGATTTAAATTCTCTTCATGATATCTTTTTAAACAGGTCTACCTCACTGCCTGCATCCCTCTCCCTGGTTGGAATGATTCCCATCTTATTAGATAGGCTTGACTTATTAGATTCCTGGAGATGCTGCGATCCTACGGAAAAAGAGTATTGATTACTGGCTAACATCAACCCTTCTTTTTTCATCTTTAAAATCGGTTGAGATTCTTCCAATGGTTATTTCAGATCACTCTCCTGTCCTACTTATCCTAGACCTTCCCAAAAGGAAGACTCTCTCCTTTCGTTGGCGTTTTCCCTCATATCGTTATACGTCGCATGATTTAAAAAAGTGTTTGGCTGGCTGGTGGGAGACATACATGGAGGATAACTTGGAACACTTAGAAGACATCAGTTTATTCTGGGTTACCGCTAAAACATTGCTCAGAGGACATATTATCTCTTATGTATCTCAGAAAAAGAAGAAATTGTTGTCCTCCTTGCGGCCTCTTCTTGACCAGCTCACTCAAACCTATAGAGATTTCCGGCTACACAATACCTCCTCATCCAAGGAGGCTTACCTCACTGCTAAACATAATTTAGACACCTTACTGCATGAACAAGCGCATAACCAACTTGTCTACCAACGTAACCGCTTCTTTCGTTGGGGCAATAAACCTGGGCGCCTTTTGGCATCACTAATGAAACCCTTCAAAAAGGCTACTTAAATCACCAACATCAAACATTCTAATTTTTTCCATTATCCATGACCCAGTTCAAATATACGCGGTTTTTAGAGATTTTTATGCAGATCTCTGTGGCCCACCCATCGATTCTCAGGAAGAAGGCTATAATTTCCTTCACAAGGTTGATCCACCAAAACTTTCCATCTCTCAAAGAGAAATTTTAAATAAACCTATCTCTCCTGGGGAAGTTGGATTGGTCATCCAGTCTCTTAAATTGCTTAAAGCCCCTGGACCGGACGGTTACTCAGCAGAATTCTATAACATATATTGCGACCATTACTTATACCCCACCTTATCACTCTTTTTAATCATGTCATAGATTCAAGTTCCCTTCCTGACCGCTTCAATGAAGCGAGCCATTCATTACTACCAAAGCCAGGTAAAGACCCCCTTCTCCCTGCCTTGTACCACCCAATCTCCCTTTTAAATGTAGATTTCAAATTGCTCACCAAAATTATGGCCAACAGATTACTATCTATACTTCCTAATATCCTCACCATGTCCCAAACAGGCTTTGTCCACGGCCGATCCATCACCTACAATATTAGAACGGCATTAGCCGCTGTTATTCATAGTCATCAAACCAAAGCTACACAAAACATCTTGGTTAGCCTTGACACCGATAAGGCTTTTGACCGGGTATCTTGGTCCCACCTCATCCGAACTCTTAAATACAGATTGTTTGGATTTTCCTTTTTCAATTTTATCTGGACGATTTACACCACTCCTCAGTCCTCAATATGGCTCCATGGTATTCAGTCATCCCCTTTCTCAATTTTTAGAGGCACGAGGCAGGGATGTTCTTTATCCCCCTTATTGTTTAACCCCTTCCTGACAACAGACGTACTATCCCGTCCATGGGACCCGGGCCCCTATGCCCATGGACGGGATAGTATGTCTACCCCGATCAGCGGCGCCCACGTGGTGAGCGCCGCTGATTGCAGCCGGGTGTCAGCTGATTATCACAGCTGACACCCGGCACAATGTGTCAGGGGCGGTCACGGACCGCCCCCGACAAGTTAACCCCTTGCACACCGCGATCAAACATGATCGCGGTGTACCGGGGGTTAAAGGGAAGCATCGGCAGGGAGGGGGCTCCCTCCGTGCTTCCCTGAGCCCCCCACGGCAGCGCAATGTGCAGCGCTGCTGAGGGGGGCTCCTTTCCTGCAGGCCCCCGAAGGCCCCCGTCGCCATCTTGGATTCGGGGGCCTGCAGGAAGCTGGCTTCCTCAGTGCCTGCAAAGCGCAGGCATGAGGAAGCCTTCGGCACTGCCTGTGACAGATTGCTGATCTGTCACAGTGATCTGTGATGTGACAGATCAGTGATCTGTCACAGGACAGTGATGTCCCACCTGGGACTATTTAATAAAGTAAAAAAAAAAATAAAAAAAAGTGTTAAAATAAATTTAAAAAAATCGCCAAATAAATTAGAAAAAAAAAAATATTCCCCCAAATAAATCCATTTTTTGGAAATAAGAAAAAAAAAAAAAAACAATAAAAGTACACATATTAGGTATCGCCGCATCCGTAACGACCCACCCTATAAAACTGTCCCATTAGTTAACCCCTTTAGCGAACCCCTTAAAAAATAAAAATAAAAAACAAAGCAAAAAATAATGATTTATATTCATACTGCCAAACAAAAAGTGTAATAACGCGCGATCAAAAAGACGCATATAAATATCCATGGCACCGCTGAAAATGTCATCTTGTCCCGCAAAAAACGAGCTGCCACACAGCATCATCAGCGAAAAAATAAAAAAGTTATAGCTCGCAGAATAAAGCGATGCAAAAATAATTATTTTTTATATAAAATAGTTTTCATTGCATAAAACCGACAAAACATAAAAAAAGACCTAAATGAGGTATCGCTGTAACCGTACTGACCCGAAGAATAAAACCGCTTTATCAATTTTACCGCACGCTGGTTTTTGTTCATTCTGCGTCCAAAAAATCGGAATAAAAAGCGATCAAAAAATGTCACGTGCCCGAAAATGGTACCAATAAAAACGTCAACTTGTCCCGCAAAAAATAAGACCTCACATGACTCGGTGGGTCAAAATACGGAAAAATTATAGCTCTCAATATGTGGTGATGCAAAAACTATTTTTACAATAAAAAGCGTCTTTTAGCGTGCGACAGCTGCCAAATATAAAAACCGCCATAAATAGTAAATCAAACCCCCTTAGTTAGGGAAAAATAATAAAATAAAAAAAATGTATTTATTTCCATTTTTCCATTAGGGTTATGGTTAGGGTTAGGGCTAGGGTTAGGGTTAGGGTTAGGGCTGAGATTAGGGTTAGTTGTATGTTGGGGTTCGGGTTGGGGTCCAATTTCTCCTGGTACCCATGGGAAAATAAAAAAATGGTGACTAAAAGATCATGTTTGTGGAAAAAATACGAATTTTTTATTTTCACGCCCGGGAGTTATAAACTTCTGTGAAGCACTGGGGGGTTCAAAGTGCTCACCACACATCTAGATAAGTTCCTTAGGGGGTCTAGTTTCCAAAATGGTGTCATTTGTGGGGGGTTTCCACTGTTTTGGTACATCAGGGGTTTTCCAATCGCGACATGGTGTCCGATCTCAATTCCAGCCAAAAATGTCAAATGGCGCTGCTTCCCTTCCCAGCTCTGCCATGCGCCCAAATAGTGGTTTACCCCCACATGTGGGGTATCAGCGTACTCAGGGCAAATTGCACAATAACTTTTAGGGTCCTGTTACCCTTGGGAAAATAAAAATTGGGGTGAAAAGATCATTTTTGTGGAAAAAATATGATTTTTTAATTGTACCGCTGTACGTTATAAACTTCTGTAAAGCCCTTTTTCGTCCGAGAATCGGATCGTAAAACTTGCCCTGGCCGGCACCTCTCCTGACCTGAGCATGACAGTGTGATGGATTACTATGCAGCTGTCAAGTTCAGGTCAGGAGAGGAGCCAGCCAGGGCAAGTTTTACGATCCGATTCTCGGACGAAAAATTTGTCAGTGTGTCTCTGCCCTTAGAGAGTATTCACACTAGACACGTAGGACCCAGCAGTTTTGAGACCATCTTGACGTTGGTTGCTGGGCATTCATGAATTGGCCAAGTTATGTTTATTTTTAGTGGCTATTATTGGAGCACGGTTATTGGGGCAGGGGGAACTGGGGCTGGCATAAGGAGAATTATCTACAATCCAAAAACATTGGATCCAACATGCAATTAAAATCTTGCTTTTATTTAAAGGGAATCTGTCTTGAGAGCAGTAGCATGATGTAGTGGAAGAGACCCTGATTCTAGCAATGTGTCACTTACCGGGCAGCTTGCTGCAGTTTTCAAAAAATCCCTGTTTTATCTGCTGCAGATCTAGCAGTTATCTGAATGCTGAGCTCTGTATAATCTTGCTCACACCTGTCATGTGCCCTGTCCTGAGTGACACGGCCAGCAGGCCGGTAACTGATACAACAGGACGCGGCACGTGTAATTGTCCTATGTGACGCGGCCCGCAGGCCGGTAACTAATACAATAAGACTAGGGGAATAGGGAAAACCTGGGTAACAATAGCAATGGTGGCCCTGCGATAGGGAACGGCGAAGTGGAGACCTCCTGCACTCCCCTGAGTCAGTGTCTCTACACTCCTAACGTTCCCTAGGTCGGTTCCGCACCGGGCACTGAGCAGGATACCTAATATCCCTAGCTCGCCCTGCACCTAAACCCTCACTAGGGAAACGGTCGGTGCGGAAACTAATCCCACCACTGCACTAAACACACATAAGGAAAAGTGACAAAACAGGGGAACACCACTTAGCTTTGCTCTGTTGCTTACGCTCCCAGCAACAGAGCCCACCACCTGCGTGCATCTTTTCCTCTGACCGGATCCAACACCACAGTGCAGCTTTTGGAGCAAACAGAGTCCACCACCTGTGTGCAGCTGTCCAGAAACAGAGTCCAGCAAATGAGTCCAACATCCTGAGTGTAGCTCTACACCATAGCCGCCACTCCACCAAGCAAAGCCAGCCCTCCTTGCAGACACCATAGCTGACACTCCACCAATCCATGCCAGCCCTCCTTGCAGACACCATAGCTGCTACTCCAGCACTCTGACCAGGCTGCCCGTGACTCTCCTTTAGCTCCATTCTTTACCCAGGCTTGCTTGCAAATGAGGAACTTATCACCAACAGTGATTAACACCTGATACTCTCTTATAGAGCTATCACACCTGTTACATAATTACGTGCACAAACTAAGGTAACCAAAGTGCAATGACCCTAATGGCCACCGGGGGGAAAACTACAAATGAAATCACCACAGTGCAATGACCCTAATGGCCACCGGGGGCAAAACCACCTTTGGCACACAGACAAAGGAAAAAAAAAGGTTACTTTGTGCATTTACTCTGTCAGATCCAACCTGGATCATGATAACACCACTGTGCACACTGTGCATAGGCATAAAGCTACCAATCATAGGCATAAAGCTACCAATCAGTGAGGTCGGGTTTTTATGGAGCTCATGAATATTGAGGTCTACAGGGCAGAAGGTTTACCACTAGTGATAATCTTCTGATAAGGGCAGTGTCACACGTCCTGATATTTCCAGTACCGGAAAAAACGGAACTGGAGATATCAGTGTCCGTGTGTGTACTACATGCGGCACATGTGTGGCAACCGTGTGCCACCCGTGTGCCGCATCAGTACCACATGGACACACGGCCGGGGAAGAAGCGCTACTGTAAAGCGCTGTTCCCCGGCGGAAGGTGCTGAAGCCAGCTGCCATTCTCACCTGGTCTTCCGGCAGCCGTCTTAGACGGGAGCGGGCACCAGGGAGTCCGCAGGTGAGTGTGGGTACCCAGGGCTGGAGGACAGGACTGGTGTCTGGCACCAGGTGAGAGGGGAGCATACAGAGGAGGATTACAGGAGAGCTCCAGCTGCAGGAGCTCTGAGTCGGGCTCCTCCATTGCTGCTGTGGCTCATGGGGTCCCCCAGACAGGGGGCAGAGCCGGGCGCGGACTCGCTGAGCTCTGTGCCGGGAATTCCTGGAGGAAATATCCTGGTGGCAGAGCAGAGGAGAATGACAGCTGGCTTCAGCACCTGCCTCAGGAGAACAGCGGCTTACAGTAGCGCTACTTCCCCGGCCGCCGTCCATGCACATGGAGGACAGTGTGCACGTGTGCAGCATGTTTTGAGGCCCTTGCTGCCGGAGGAAAACGGACATGTCAGCGTCTTTTGCACACGGACACAAAGTCCGTGAAAACCCGCTGACATGTGCATAGACCCATTCATTTGAATGTGTGTATGTGTGTCAGTGTCTCTGGTATGTGAGAAAACTGTCACCACACATACTGGAGACACCGAAGTGTGAAACCGGCCTAAAACAGTAATTATGTCAAAACTCCAGTAAGCAGCCCAGTAAGTGACAAATCACTGGAATCAGGGTCTCTGTCTCTCTATTATGCTTCTCTCAGATTAGGTGGCAAACATTTGGTGACATATTCTTTTAAAATATCCATTAAAAGCATTACAAAAGTTTTCAATTTCTACACCTTCTGTCCAATAGACAGCTATCTGGGACTGTCAGGTCAGTTAAATAGCTGAAAAATCAATGGAACCGGGAGCACCTGGCAAGAGCTCAGCACCTCACAGTCTCAGATTGGGTGGCCGAGCTGTCAATAAAAACACAGATAGCTCCGCATGCCCCTGCACCAGACTGGACAACTGAGCTGTCAATCACTGCACAGACGGTGGAATTGCTACAAATGCAAAATGAAATCAGTTGGGGGAGCACACGCAATATGTCAGTCCCTCCATCTGGAGAGAAAAAAGGATCAATTTATTGCAGGAGCTGTAATGTTTTGGAACGTTCATCATGCAATCAGGTTTTAGAAAGAACAACTGAGGCTCTAGGCTTAGGCGAGGTTCACAGCACTTTTTCAAATCTACCTTTCCTTTTGTGTAACAAAGATAAAAAGTGAACTTAAATGTTGGCTTTAGAGAAGGAAAGTTTGACTACTCAGGTGTTTTTTTCAACTACCCTAACTATATAGCTATGTAAGCTCTATGCTTAACTTTAGTGACATATGTATTATAAACTAAACCTAAAACTAAAAACAAGGCATGCATTTAAAACACATGGATAAAATGCTTCTATAAGAAGAAGCAACTAAGTTCACTTTGCAGCAGTTTCTATGTAAGCTGTTATAAAATCTCAATTTATAGCCACTTTGCGGCTCTCTTGACATGACTCGCAGACTCAGTAACTATGAACAGAAATGCACTAAATTCCCTATGGAAATAGCTGGGATTTTTATAATGGCGCAGAGCAAATTTCGCCTATATTCCAGGAACCTTGACTTGATAAATGCGCTTTTAGAAGTATCATCTTATTGAGTAATCTGATAAAATGGTTTTTAATGCTCTCTGTTCATAAGATTGATTCATTTTTGTCTTTGCTAAATTCCCTTCTGTATATTGTTTAGTACCAACCAATTTCATGTCTCAATGGAGCCATTAATTCAAGTAAAGTTTTCTTCCAGAGATTGCTGTAATTTAGAGATTATCGCAACGTGGATACAGTACACCTGTCAAGCGTCTTCTTGTTTTCTACTCCAACTCGAATGCTAAATATAGCTGTACGCTCCTCGCTTAGTCTCCCTTCGTACTGAAAATGTCTTGCACTCCTTATTTATTAGGTTCTGTCTGAATCCATCGGGATTTAGTCCATATTAAAGGATTTTTTTTTAAATAATTATGCATTGCCAATATTATTTCAGTAAGAAACTGATGATCAGTTTGGTGACTTTGGAAGGATTAGAACTGATTAGTAACGCTGCTGGGACTTGTAGGGCTGGGATTAAGTGAAAACTTTCTTCTACATTTTTAAGTACCAGGAGTCTGTAATGCATTATACTGAAACAACAAAGACAATGGAAGAGATTCCACATCTAAGATCTATCACCTTTTCACAAGATAGATGATAATTGTGAGTTCGGTAAGGGTTAAAGGGGGTTTTACACATAGCGACACCCTAAAGCGTCACCGATTTTGTGATGCAGCAGCTATATTGCTGGCCATATCGCTATGTGTGATACTTACCTCTGACCGGCTCCCCCGCTGTCTGTCGCTGATCGCGCGAGATCGGCTGGGTCCATTTCTCGTCGGGCGCTTCCTGCTGAGCTTCCTGCTGGTGCCTACGAGCGACGCGTGGACGCGGGCGGGAGGACGTCAGCATCGCTGCGTGTGAAAGGTAATTAACGACCGCTGCTGCGTCGCTATGTAGGGAAGGTGACCTGACAGACGGACGGACTAGTCAGAGTGAAGAAGGAAAGGTTTGCACAGTGTAGGTAGGTGTCAGTTATTACGGTGGGGAAACAGCTAGGAAAGTGTAGTGGACGTGCAGTACCTTGGGTTGACCATTAAATGGCAGGGAGGAGTGTGAGCAAAGGACTTGACATCAGCTTAGGGCTTTAGAAACCGTTGGTCATGGGGGCGGAGCTACAGTGACAGGGGACCGGGAGAGATATAAATACTGAGGGAGGGTTCCAGAAAGTTCCAGTCCCCAGGGGAGCTCCAGTTACAGGAAGACTGTGACAGTCTGTGCGCTGTGAGGAGAATCCAAGCCAGGGGGACTGAGGAGAGAGAACGTCAGGGGGGTGGTCCTGACAGGAAGAACCGCAGAAGGGACGAGGCACTGGGTATAAGACACCGTATTTGACACGACGACTGATCAGTGGAAGTGCTGTTGGTTTACGGGCCTAGGGCGGCCACAGTGACGGACCTGTCAGGAGCGTCGATGAGCGAAGAGGGGACGGTGTATGCATACACGTCCCCGTATAGAGTACGGTTTGTAATAAGCGGCCCTGGAAACGGAGGGCCGTGAGGTAAAGAAAGTGCGGTGTGCTCTGAGGCTGTCAGACGGACGGCGAGTGAAATAAACTTGGACCTGTTGCACCCAGAATCTGCCTCCATCTTGTCTCTGTTTTATCTCTGCGTGGTAAGAAGAGAGGGACCACCCCCCAGCTCAGTCACCGACCCTACATTTGGCGTAGTCGACAGGATCACCGCCGCTAATACGCTATCTTCTGCGGCAGGCCTGCGTCTGAAGGACTGAGAAAAACTTGGGCTGCTCTATTTTGGATTATATACACCTGTGGACAACCAATTACTGACCTGTGGATTACAAATTGGGACACTGTGGCGGATCTGCGTTGCTGCAGAGGATCCAAGGCAGCAGCTGATTCTGCCCAAGATGGCGGTATTACTCCAATGCATGAGAGAGGTCCGGGTGTTTGCCATGGTTCCGGATGGACTGGGGCCCCCTCCAACGTACCCCTGGGGGAAACGATATGTGCCAGGAGGCCTCGGGCGCCTGGAGTGGCGATGGCGTTGGGAGATCGAGTCCCGCTGGGAGTCATGGACAGTCTTCCAGATCTCAGGTGGAGAAGAAGAGCGGTTGTGGACTCTACAGGATCGACCGCCAAAGACATCACCGGGAAGCCTCCCCGCGGACCCCCTGAGCCTGGAGGCCAGCCCCGCCGGACGGCGGGGTGAAGAACAGAGACTGCGGGAGAAGCCGCAGGAAGATGTGACGGAGGCCGCAACATCGGGGAAGGTGAGAGTTCCCCCGGCTCTGCCAGCGGCTCCGCAAGAAGTCCCCGCTACTCAGCCGCAGCATGCGGCCCCCTGTGTATCCGAAAGTCTGGCCGAGGAGGCCCTTACTGTTTACACTGAGCTGAGCAGGGCCTCCGTTCCCGTTCCTGATTCATCATGCCCGGTGGCGCCACGTCTGGTGGCGCCGGTGCAGAGACTGTCTACAAAAGGCGCTGCTGCGTGTCCCCTGCCGGTAGTGACCTCATTCCCGGAATCGGCAGCTACTCCGGCTCCGTCTGGGACTCCGGGTGCGGCCTATCCCGCCCGCTGCAACCTATGTGTCAGGCCCTGTGGCCCAATCTGTGAGAAATCTGGCTGTCCCTGCCCGCCACCCGGCCCCAGCGGCTGCCGGGCCGCTGACATCATCAGCCGCCTCTGCCCCGCCGTCATCTTCGGTTAAGTCCCACCCACCGGACTCCAGTGCTCGTACCGGACCCTCTGTTTGGGTCGCAGGAGTTGTAAAGAAGAAGAGGGCCAGGGAGCAGGAAGTCTGGAACCTGCTCCATGAGAGGGGAGAGGCTGGCATGGCGGCTGCACGATCCCCGGGACAGCTCGTTTATACTAACTTGCAGAAAGGGACACTTCTTGCATCCTGGGAGCTCCACGGTTTTGGGGTCCCTTGCTACCAGCCACCAGGAGATGGCTTGAACTGTTGGGAATTCGCTATCTGCATAACGGTGTAATTGGGACAGTTTGCATCCAGGTTAAAGGAAAATGTTTTCTTGTTATAAGTGTTGAAATTGGTTTGCCTGACATAGCGGAGATGCAGAAAGAAAAGTGCCAATGTTAAAGGAAGGGGGAGAAAGCTTGTTATATCTTTTTTTTTTTTTTTTTGTTTTGTTGGTAAAAAAAAGGGGTAAATGAAAAAAAAAATAGAAAAAGGGGTACTATTGCTATTATATAGTTGTTTTGTTGTGTAATATGCAAAAATAAATGCAATAGGTCCGGGTAAGGGAAGGTCTGTGGGACCAAAGGAAAGTGTGAGATCCGGTAGGGGTCTAAGAGTTGAGGAGGTGTGGGAGACCGGGACGCCGACCATGACATGTAACTGAAAGAAGGGTAAAAGAGATGGAAGACGTGAGAGAGACAGCCGTCCTAGGTCAGGTCCTCAACACCACGGACACCCCTGAAGGAGGAAGGCGGGCGCTGGTAATGATCTGGTAGGTATGAGACCTCGATCACGGCGTACCGAATAGTGGAAGGTGACAGTAGGGGAGAGTAGGGGAAGGTACACGCCATAGAAAGAATATGGGTGTACCTAGCCCAATTTGAAAGACGTTGTCATATGGCGTGCGCGCTGGTGAGTAGCAGTAGGCTGCTCAGAGCATAGTGCTCCCAGTATGGTTCGGCCCCCCGCAGGTAGTGGGTTTGGCCCAACAGCTGGTCCGACAACAGAGTGTAGGTGAAGCTTCAGAACGACGAAGGCAGGGATGACGATTGTCAAGGACGACAATGGACAAAGGAAGGGAGAGTGTAGGGAAGGTGACCTGATGGACGGACGGACTAGTCAGAGTGAAGAAGGAAAGGATTGCACAGTGTAGATAGGTGTCAGTTATTACAGTGGGGAAACAGCTAGGAAAGTGTAGTGGACGTTCAGTACCTTGGGTTGACCATTAGATGGCAGGGAGGAGTGTGAGCAAAGGACTTGACATCAGCTTAGGGCTTTAGAAACCGTTGGTCATGGGGGCGGAGCTACAGTGACAGGGGACCGGGAGAGATATAAATATTCAGGGAGGGTTCCAGAAAGTTCCAGTCCCCAGGGGGAGCTCCAGTGACAGGAGGACTGCGACAGTCTGTGCGCTGTGAGGAGAATCCAAACCAGGGGGACTGAGGAGAAAGAACGTCAGGAGGGTGGTTCTGACAGGAAGAACCGCAGAAGGGACGAGGCACTGGGTATATGACACCGTATTTGACACGACGACTGATCAGTGGAAGTGCTGTTGGTTTACGGGCCTAGGGCGGACCTGTCAGGAGCGTCGACGAGTGAAGAGGGGACGGTGTATGCATACACGTCCCCGTATAGAGTACGGTGTGTAAGAAGCGGCCCTGGAAACGGAGGGCCGTGAGGTAAAGAGAGTGCGGTATGCTCTGAAGCTGTCAGACGGACGGCGAGTGAAATAAACTTGGACCTGTTGCACCCAGAATCTGCCTCCATCTTGTCTCTGTTTTATCTCTGTGCGGTAAGAAGAGAGGGACCACCCCCCAGCTCGGCCACCGACCCTACAGCTACATCGCTAGTGAGATATGCCTGTTTGGCAGCTCACTAGCGACCATTTAGCGATGCACCAGCAATCCTGACCGGGTCGTATCGTGGTCGTATCGCTGGTGCATCGCTAAATGTAAAGGGGCCTTAAGGCTCTCTTGTATCAATGGTGCAGTAAAGACCATGTGTGACCACTAGAGTTAGGAGGATTCATTTGTGGAACTTTGTTCCATCAGCCAGATAAATAGTCTCTAGTCACTGTACGGAAGGCTAGCAAATATCTTGCCTTCCAGGATCCCTGGTGCAGATTTTCATCAATGATGAATGTTGCAGAAGCCCTGTCAATCAAAAGGTAAGAGATTCACTAGCCTCCCATCCAGTGGCCAAAGACTATTGACCTAGATGATGGACCTGAGATCTGTGAATCATTCTGCCCAACTATAGTGACCACTTCTCCATTCTCTGTCTTGAAGAATGGTTGTTGCACTTTCTCACTACTGCTGTATTCAAACCGGGTGTACATTTGGTGCGCGTTTGGGAAACAAGCTCAGGAGCTGAGCTTCCTCAATACAGGGCAGGTGGTGACTGTATTATGCAGCCGGCAGAAAGAAAAAGAATTAACCAGCTAACCCCAGCTAGGCGTCCCAGGAGGCACGGATCCGCATGGAACCATTTGTAGAAATGAAAAGAGGAGATGATCCTGCTTCCAAGCTTGCAAAAATTTATTGGATTAAGAACTCAACTCCATTATAAGTGTAGACACAGCTACACATTTAGAGCATCCATTGCATTCTTTAAAGATGATGGTGGGCATTGCACCTATGATTTTGCACTGTTGTTTTGCATTATTGATTTCTATATGTCTGGCAACTCTCCTGTGATATCAGTATATGAGTGTTTTTGTCACACACGTCTAATTCTTGTGGGAAGTGTATGCTGTATGTCTGAGCACTAGTTGTTAACTACCCGCCTGTTGTGCCGGCACAGGGCAGTCACAGACTGCTCCTGCTGGCAATTCGGTATCTTCTGCTGAAGTCACGTTGATAGAGCAGTGGCTTCTCTTCTGCTTTGCTCTGTTGACATGACGTGACTTCTGATGCCATTCTGATTGACACCTGGTCACCAGCTCCCTAACTGAGGGAAATTGGTTTTCAATCTGCATGATGTCTGACATCACACTGTAAGGGTCGGCCAGGACTATAGTGTAAAGCATCTGACCCGTCTGTACAGCTCACTGCGAAGCTACAGCATCCTGTTATGATTGGGTCACTGAGGAGGAGAGCAAGCCCAAGCTAAGCCACAGAAAACCAGAGAGGTTGGTAACTAAGCGGATTACAGACCCCTGATCCTATCCACACAACTAGCAGTAGCCGTGGAACGTACCTACGATGATCCTAGACGCCTCGACACAGGCGGAGAGCTAACTAAGCCTAAAGCAAGAAAGGGGAAATCTAAACTGCCCCAGAGCAGACCCCAAAGGAATAGGAAAATATTTTGTCAGCTCACCAAACCGTAGCAAATGCGAAGTCTGGAGGAATGCAATCAATCCTGGGCGGTGCAGGGAACTTGGATTCCGGAAAATCTTGTAGGCACAATACTCAGGAGGTGTTCCAGCAACTTCGACCAAAGGATGGTTAAAATCAAAAGACTTTATTCCAAAAAAATGATTAAAAACAGAATAGATGCATAAAAAACATATGGTTCACCATTGTGACAGACGCTTACGCGTTTCGGACTGGAGGGTCCTGAGTAAGGACCCTCCAGTCCAAAACGCGTAAGCGTCTGTCACAATGGTGAACTATATGTTTTTTATGCATCTATTCTGTTTTTAATCATTTTTTTGGAATAAAGTCTTTTGATTTTAACCATCCTTTGGTCGAAGTTGCTGGAACACCTCCTGAGTATTGTGCCCAAAGGAATAGATAGCCCCCAAACATATATTGTCGGGGAGACAAAACACAAACGCAGGTAGGAAAATAGACTGAGCAAACGATGGGGCCCACACTGACAAGACAGGACAGGAAAGGAAAGACACTGTCTGCAATCACGCAAAAAACCCTGCAAAAAAGTCCAACACGTCTAATGCAAAAAATACTGAAGTCACACGACTTCGCCCACTATGTCAGCACTCTGGTATATTCTGAAAGCAGAGCAAAGAGACGCCAATCTAATAAGGGACAAAAACAAACTGGCACAAGCAGTAAAATATGGATGGTGATTCAGCACAGCTCCAGCCGGAGCTGGCTGACCCACACAAAACTGAAATAGACAAAACCAGATCAAATGTAAAAATAATAGCAAATGAACACTTAGCTGAACATGCAGGGATTGAGCTGGAAACTAAGACCTCAAGAGGCAGGAAGAAAATCACCTCTGTCAATTTGACCAGCTCCACTACCTTCAGTATTAACCAGAGGTAGGCCAGAAAGCGAATTCACAACAGCATCCTTCTGTTCCTCACTCCAACTGACTCCCGCCCTAAGAGCATCCGCCCAGGCTATGAGTCACCACATCTTCTCTCTACTGTTCTGGCACACTGTATTGATGTCCAGGGGCCGTGGATAACTTGGACTGTCGCTGCTTAACGTTGCGTGGCTGCCGAGCTGCCCTGGGCCTATAGCCCATGTGGACAGTTTGGGCACCCTGGCCCCATCTGAACTAACTTCCTTTCTCATTTAACCTTAACATCCCCTCCTACACCTAACACTATACTACTAAGAGTCCTATATATAAGAGTGCCCCCCTCTAGTGTCCCAAAAGGAGCACTACACTTTCCCTATTCTGTACATAGTAAACCTTGCAATGCAGTAAAACATTATCACAACTATGTGCAGATACAAACAACAGTATGATAAAACATTAAGACAAAACAATGGTAATACCCAGGAAGGAGTAGCAGTACCATTTCATATGTTTGGTAATACATGCACACATGTAGTAGTACTATTTAGCAACAGATAAGATGTTCAATGTTGAATTTATTTTTTAACCCCTTTACAATCCCCCCTTCCTTAAATTTGGCATCCCTGACCAAACAATTTTCAAAACTTTAATATTTACAATGCATACTCTGCGCAGGGAGATCAAATGAGGTATTCACATCCGGTACGCACCGAAGTTTGTGTCCTACGAGTGGGACAGCAGTCCTAGGAGTAAGCTCCCCTCTTTCCTTGAAGGAAGTACAGTCTGTTTTCAGTCTCCAGCCGAGAAGACAGTCTCCACTTTTCCAGTAGAATCGGTGCAACAGTACAAAATGAGAGTCCATGGGCTCCAGATAAAATGCCTAGCTTGCAGTCCTCCAGGCCGAAATACACAAATGTATAAGAACTAAAAGAACTGTTCTCATGACCAGTTTTGGCCATATAACTACCCCATCCCTTTAAGGAGTAAACATTTGGGTTTTTCCTCTACCCTGAGGGACGCAGAACAGTCCTTCAACATGTTCCATAGATGGCGCAACATGCGCAACACACACATTTTTTTTAAAGGACATCATTTTTCAATGACGCACTTTCAGTTTCTTCTGCGTTGGTTCCCATGCCCTGTTATGGGCCGAGGAGGGCCCTGCAGCCGCAGAATCCATAGTCCATCCTGGCATGGAAGCAGAAGCGCAAGACTGCAGCGCAAACGAGAGTGGGTTTTCTTCCATTTGATTGGAACAGGGAATGTCCACCCTTACCCCATCATCGGCATCGGTTTCGGTCCCCCATACCCGGTGGCTGAGCGTCAGGTCTAGTGGACCACTTTCCATTTCGTATGAGGATGTGACTGGCCAAGCCCTGCAGAGACGAAGCCCGGGTGTACTCACCACCTCCCTGTAGAGCATGCTGCCCACCCCAGTTCTGCGGCTGTTATCTTCCTCTGCACCGGCAGCTGAGCGATCCGGCTCCCGAGCGATCCGGCTCCCAGAGGCGCAGCACCGTACCGCTCCGTCCTTCAAGCGAGAGTCCCTCTGGGGCGTTCTCCACTTCCGGACCTCCACTTCTCGACACCTGGCAACTTAGTTCCGGCTTCTGAAGGGAAGATTTCAGGCCCCTCCATGATGGCTCCAGTGGCTGGAAAAACTCGGATTCCACTAAAGAAAGTTCTGCTCTCCACCGACATTTAGGTCACCGCTTCTCCATTTCATCCCTCTTCTTCAGCAGGTATCGACACACTCGGCCACACATGGCTCGTATCTTCAGTTCCCACCCGTTTCCAGGTGGGACCGCCTCTGGTCATCCCACCCATTTGTTGTTAGTCAGTGGGGGGAGGCGGGTTCTATTCTTCTTCATCCGCACCAACCAGGGGCAGTCTGGGGCATACTGACAGGCAGGTTTTGGCACCAGGGGAAGACTGCTATGCCCAGGATGTAGTTCTTGTTGTTTGCTTCTTTGCCATCTCGCACCAAGTCCACAGCCGCCATCTTGGTCACAGCAATGGTGTCAGACTTTCTCATCAAATAAGCCAAGTCCAACTTAGTAGTGAAGTCCGGTGTTGTCACAAAATCTCTAGTAGGCAAATCTAGGGTTTCGTCCACAAAATCTTCTCTTGATACAGCAACCACTTGCTCCTTTTTCCGGTCATTTTCCACGGGCATTGCAGTTGCACACATATCATCATTAGCTCTTTTCTTCGTGAGTTCTCGGCATTGCGAGGTAGCTGCATCCTGCCGACTACGCCAAATGTAAGGGTTGGCCAGGACTACAGTCGTGGCCAGAGACACTAAAGCATCTGTGTCCCAGCCTTCTCCCACAGCACATTGCAATCCTCTGTTCGGCGTACCTGCCTCTCCTGGTTCGGGTCCTCCTGGGCACTTCCCAAGCGGCGATGGCCCCTCTCCGTGGTGGCTCACAGTAAGGCTGGGTTCACATTGCGTTAGGGTGAATCCGCTAGCGCTATCCGTTAGATAGCACCGTTAACACTATCTAATGGATACTTTAGCACACCCATTGACCGCAATGCAAATACCGCATACTAACGTATGCCAAAATCGGCATGCGTTAGCAATTATGCGTTATTTCCTAACGCACCCTCGAACGCTGGGTTGGGTTTGGGTGCATTGGCAATAACGCACAGCGAACGGACCCGTTCGCTGTTCATAGGATTGTATGGGCTAACGCATGGTAGCGCTTGGTACCGTAGCGCTACCATGCGTTAACGCATACCGTTAGCACTATGGCGCTAAAGTGCACAAAAGTGACATTAGCGTTAGCGCATCCGTTTAACGGATCCGTTAAACGGATGCCCTAATGCAATGTGAATCTAGCCTAAATGAGACACAGTCCATGGTAACTTGAATGGATTCTTTACTGATAACCTAACAAAACAAAGAAAAGTAGCATGCAATATACAGGGATCACCAAGAATATGATAGCAAAAATATGCACATTTTTATTAAGTGACAATATCCCAACACTGCAAAAGTTAAAAACATTTTAAAATTGCATAATGCAAATTAAACTGATAACCTCACACAATATATCCACAGCTGGCACATTGTAGATAACACATTCGTCTTTACTTGCTTCCTCAGCTCCCCCAGACTTTGCTGAAGCTTCTATACGGTATGTGCCAGATCGGATCATCTAAAGGGCATGTCACACTAAGAGATATCGCTAGCAATATCGCTATAACTAGTGACGTTATAGCGATATTGCTAGCGATATCTCTGTGTCTGATACTTACCTACGACCGGCTCCCCCGCTGGTTATCGCTGATCGCGCGAGAACGTTCAGGACTGTTTCTCGTCGTCAGCTTCCTGTGGCGCTTCCTGCTGTGAGGACGAGCGACGCGTGGAGCCGGGCGGGAGGACGCAGGATCGCCTGGTGTGACAGGTAAGTAGCGATCCCCGTCCCCAGCGATGTCGCTAGTGAGATCTACCTGTGTGGCAGCTCACTAGCGACCACTTAGCGATGTACCAGCGATCCTGACCGCGTCATATCGCTGGTCGGGATCGCTGGTACATCGCTAAGTGTGACAGTACCTTTAGACTACTTCCCAGTCCCTTCCTGGCCAAACCTCGCCATGATAATTCCTTCTGCCTGTTTCGCCCCAGACTTGAAATCGTCTGCCACCTGGTTTGGCTGCCTCTGGTAAAGCATCCGACCCATCTGTACCTCTCCCTGCAAAGCTACAGCATCCTTCTGTTCCTCACCCCATTCGACTCCCGCCATAAGAGCGTCTGCCCAGGCTATGAGTTGCCACATTTTCTCTCTACTGTTCTTGCCCTCTGTATCGATGTCTGCTGGCCATGGATAACTTTGACTGTCACTGCTTAACGTTGCATGGCTGCTGAACCATCCTGGGCCTATAGCCCATGTGGACACTTCGGGCACCCTGGCTTTCCCTATTCTATACATAGTAAAATTTGCAATGCAGTAAAACATCATCACAACTATGTGCAGATACAAACAACAGTACGATTAAACATCAAGACAAAACAATGGTAATACCCGGAAAGAAGTAGCAGTACCATTTCATATGTGTGGCAATACATGTACACATGTAGCAGTACCATTTAGCAACAGATAACAAATACAATGTTGAGCATCTTATTTAACCCCTTTACAACACTATGTCGACAGAGCAGCCCGGAAGAAGAAGAGCTGCTCCATCGATGTGTAGCAGCTAAATCGCAAGCAATAGTGGTCAGTTACTCCTCTTAGCCGGTGCTGGGTAGAACAGGTAGGTAGTTGACTCTGTTTTCAACTACCTGACTGGTTGTTTTTAGGCCCAAAGTAAAAAAAAAAAAAACCCAAACTCTTGGACCATCTCTTTAAGGGATTACTTGTAATCCATTCAGTGTAAGTAGCAGAGACCATGTAAAGAGAACATGGAGAGGGGGAAAATTGACTCTGTGATTGTCCTGGTCTTTGTAGAATGGATGTAAATTAGTGAAAGAAAAGGACATCATCCTGGCAGAGAGTGCCCCTGGGAAGATATATGAACTGGGGACAGTGGCGTATCTAGGGGGGGCAGCCGGGGCAGTTGCCCCGGGCGCAGCCAGCAGGGGGGCGCAGTCGGGCCGCCTAATGCAGCGGTCCGCAGTGTCCTCCCTGGCAGTGGCGTATCTAGGGGGGGGCAGCCGGGGCAGTTGCCCCGGGCGCAGCCAGCAGGGGGGCGCAGTCGGGCCGCCTAATGCAGCGGTCCGCAGTGTCCTCCCTGGCGGCTGCGTTCTGCCGCCCCCCGCCTGAGAGTCGGCGGTTCTCTGTGTCAGCTGTCAAGCTGACAGCCGGCGCAGAGAAGGAGGCCGTGCCGGCTCCCAGGGAGCAATTGTACTGGCGTCTATACAGACGCCTGTACAATTGAAGCTCTGACCGCCGGGCCAGAGCGACGTCAGCAGCGTGATCATGTCATGTGATCACGCTGCTGACGTCACTCCCCGGCGCCCAGAGCAAACGCTGGTGGTAAATGTGCTCCTCTGTGGAGCTGAAGAACCACCGAAGATGGGAGATTAGGGGGAGTTAATGAGTGGAGATGGGGGGGATTTGTAGAGGGGATGGCGGTTAATGTGTGGGGGTATTTAGAGTGGGGATGGGGGTTAATGAGTGGGGATGCCATGGGGTTAATGTGTGGGGGTATTTAGAGTGGGGATGGGGGTTAATGAGTGGGGATGCCATGGGGTTAATGTGTGGGGGTATTTAGAGTGGGGATGGGGGTTAATGAGTGGGGGGATTTGGAGTGGAGATGGGGGTTATTTAATGTGATGGGGGTTAATGAGTGGGGATTGGGTTAATGTGTGCGGGGGTTGATGAGTGGGGATTGGATTAATGTGTGCGGGGGTTAATAAATAGGGATGGGGTTAATGTATGGGGGCGTTAATGAGTGGGGTTGGGGTTAATGTGTGGGGGTATTTGGAGTGCTGATGGGGGTTAATGAGTGGGGATTGGGTTAATGTGGGGGGGATTTGGAATGGGGATGGGGGTACTTAATGTATGTGGGGGATTGGGGATGGGGGATTTAATGTGTGGGGAGATTTGAGGACACAAAATAAAGAGTATGTATGAGGAAACAGTATGGGGGATTGGTGCAGACAGTATGGGGAGCGAATGGGTTAATGTAAGTGGACACAGTATGGGGAGTCGGGGATATGTGTGAGCAGACAGTATAGAGAGTGAGGGGGTAAATATATGAGGAGACAGTATGGTGAACAGGTGGGATGTTAGAGGAGACAGCATGAGGAGGGAGGGGAATAGTGTGAGGGGACAGTATATTGCAGACATTTTTTATTTAGGGGCATTATAATGACACTTCTATCTTTAAGGGCGTCGTGTGGAGATTTGCTGCAGAAGACCGGAGAAGATGGAAGTCTACAGAGACGGCTGTGGATGAGAAAACTCATCATGGGGTCTAGAAGAGACTGACTGCAGAGATGACGTCATCTATAAGGTACTTGGATGTAAATGTTATTTGTGATACTGACTAATTCTCATGTTTTTATTTGTTACGAACATTAAAGGGGTTGTCCAGGGTTGTACGGAGTCTGCAGACATTCTATGTGACTGCAGACGTCTGAATTCTCACAGTGCTCACTGAACGCTGTTAGGATTCTCTCATGCCGGTAATTTACATACATGCGGTCACATGCTGACTAGACATGTGTGGCCTCACTCAATGAAAGTGAACGGAGCGAGGCCGGGCACGTCTAGTCGGAATGTGGCCAGAAGTATATAAATCACATACTTGTGCTGACATGACTGTACATCGGCAAGGGAGAATCCTAAATGTGTGCAGTGCATTCGTTGTGAGAATTCAGAAGCTGCAATGTCAGGATTCAGCTCTGCAGGTTCCAGTACTCATCACATGGACACTTCACTCATGTGCGATTTTCATACTTGACAACGAGCTTCTCTTCCTGCTTCTCTCAGTTTTTTACTGAACATTGAGCGCATTAGGAGGAGCAGCTCGTGGGTACATGGCTAAGTGTGCAAGTCGCATATGTACTTGGGGGGGGGGGGCGCCGAACCGAATTCTTGCCCCGGGTGCCAGAGAGCCTAGATACGCCTCTGACTGGGGAAGTAGTGTGAATGCAAGCAACATGATGTAGCTGTGGTAAATATAACAAGGTGAACAGGGCTGAGAAAGAGAGAGCAAGTGCATGTTACTTGAAGAAGGTACCATAGGAAGAGTAGGTGTGCACCAGTCATCCATGAGATAGGAGGGTGCAAGCAGGTCACTTAAATGCAACAAAGCAGACAATGAGTGGGCTGTGGTAGTCAACCGACACTATTTATTTATCTAACACAGAAACTAAATCTAGTTATAGTTATATACGTACATGCAAGTACACAAGATATAATAGGTAATAAGGGCCAGCATCACAAGCAGAGGTATCTACAAAACCATACGACAGTGACAGGCCTAGTACTGGGAGTGACGTCTGTTAAGCTGAGATATACAGGCCCTATGACTGAGTTGGCGCCCTCTCCTTCTCATGTCTTGGCGCCAACTCAGTTCCCGCTTCGCCATCCCGGCCTTTTATATTTAGCAACTATGCCACAGCTATCACCTGACTCGGTGTCCCCTACTAGCTCTTCCCTCTGGGAACACTCTCCTCATCTTTCAGTTCCCATCTGTTCGGCTCCACCAGCAGATTGTGGCATTTGTATGTGAGTGCTATGAAACATTGACTATCTTAATCTTTCGCTTTTCACCCCCTTACAAGGGGATAGTTGCACCTGAATTACCATGAAAGCCAAAGACAGTGAAAGAAACTAGTGATTATGCAGGAGCCATGCAGTTGTGCAAATGGGCACTGTGAGAAAGAGGGCCTGAAGCACACTCACAAAGAGAGACTAACGACGCTGAGTGCTGCTGTAAAGTACAGGTATGATATCGAGCATCACAGTGGAGCCTGAGAAGTGGACTGGAGTGTCAAGGGACTAGCGTGTGAGACTGTCAGGGAGAGTGATTTGCAGGTTCAGTTGCTGCATAGCAGTACAGCAGTGGCGCAAACTTGAAAGTGGAGAGTCCAAACACTATACTGCTGTTGTGCAACATTTAAAGTACAAGTACCACCATATTGGACCTCTGTCAATAAAAGCTCATTCACATCATTTTTTATTTTACGTATGAGAAAAACAGACCTAGATAGTTGATTTTCACTCATTTTTTCAGATTTTTGTCAATGTCATCCGAGTTTCAATAGAGCTTGTTCAGAGTTTCATCAGCTTTTCCACTGACGAGGAAAAAAAAGTTTCTTCTCCTATCTATATGTCCATAAAAAATCGATAGCACATGGGTGACATCCGAGTGCCGTCCAATTTTTTTCATGGACCTATTGATTTTCATTGATGAGTTTGATCTGACATCTTGCTGCGATTTTGTATAGAAAACATGGTCTCCGAAAAATCGAAAAATCACAGACATGTAAACAGCACCATAGACTATTATAGGTACAAGTAAAAAAAAACAGCACTCCTTTGTTACAAGCTGAGATGTGAAGAAGCCCTTACACCAAGTTGGACTGTTCGGGAGCAGGTGCATGCTCAGTGCACACTACAGAGGGTGCAGTGACATTCTGCCTGCAAGTCTTATTTGTGAAAATATAAAAAAAAACTATAAGAAAAATGAGTTTCTATCACTAAACTGAAAAGTGTTGCGTTAAAGGATGAGTAATACATGAATCTTTGTGCTTCATCCTATTAGCTCATCCTACAAGTATTCTTCATCTGCTTCCTTTGTCTGTTAGCATTTTAAATCATATACTGCAAAGTCTTTTAGCTATTTTTTACTGGAGCCTGACAATTGTTTCTTTTTTCTTGTATTTTCCATTCCAAATGTATTTTCAAGAGGCAATATGTCATCACAACAAAGACTAAATATTTCAGAATAAACATGTTCCTGAGTAACTAATCCTGGGCGACCAGTGATTAATCATGAAATAATTCCACCGGGACACAAGCATTGCTTTCTAAACAAATTTGAGCTTGTGTTAAGTTTTCTTCTCCCAAACGGGACAGCTCAGTTTATAATGTTGGTATGTAACCACAAGCTCCAGAGTAAACTGCAAAATCCTCAATGTACTTGGACTGTTTTCAAAGGCTTTTTTTAACCCATATGGAAAAAAAAGAACTATATGAGCTATTACGGTGTATCTATGACTTCATTTATCACATTTTGACATGTCAAAGTAATAATTAGTTTTTCATTGACTCAGCCTTAAAAGGAATCTATCACCAGGTTTTTGCTACATCATCTCAGAGCAGCATAAAATATGGGGCAGAGACCCTGATTCCAGCAATGTATCAATTACTAAGCTCCTAACTGTCGTGTTGATAAAATCTGTTTTATGTGTTGTAGATTATTATTATTTATTATTATAACGCCATTTATTCCATGACGCTTTACATGTGAGGAAGGGTGTACATAATAAAAGACAAGTACAGTAATCTTAAACAATACAAGTCACGACTGGTACAGGAGGAGAGAGGACCCTGCCCGCGAGGTCTCACAATCTACAAGGGCTGGGTGAGGACACAGTAGGCGAGGGTAGAGCTGGTCGTGCAGCGGTTTGGTGGTTACTGCAGGTTGTAGGCTTGTCGGAAGAGGTAAGTCTTCAGGTTCCATCTGAAGGTTTACATGGTAGGCGAGAGTCTGATATGTTGTGGTAGAGAGTTCCAGAGTAGGGCGGATGCGTCCGGAAAAATCTTGTATGTGATTGTGGGAAAAGGAGATAAGGGGGGAGACCTAGCAGTTCTCTGAATACTGAGCTCTGTGTGACCCCACCCACATCACTGATACATAGGCAGAAAGCGGCGGATCAGTGGTGGGGGCGAGTTATACAGAACTCATGAATATGCTTGACTACCTGGCAGCAAGTTTACTACTAATCCATTGATAATCTACTGCTGACAAAACAGTGATTTTATCAAAACTACATGAAGCAGTCGCAGTAAGTGACATATTGCTGGAATCAGGGTCTCTGTCTCTACATCATGCTACTCTCAGATTAGGTGGCAAATGCATGGTGACAAATTCCCTTTAAGAAGCCTTTTTTTCTTGCAGGGCAATTTGTATTTTAAATGCCATGATTTTGAAGTATAGTTATTGTTTTGAAAAAAGGTTAATAAAAAAAACTTTAAATACCACAATACTTAATTTTTGAGTCTTGTTTTTACATGTATAAGTGACATGCTGATTTAATTCTGTGTGTCATCATGATTATGGTAATGGAAAAATTATACTTTTACTTTTCCCTTTAAACACTAAACATTATTTAAAATGTATACAGTATATATATACTGTAAATATAATAAATAAATATATAAAATGTGTATATACAGTGGGGAAAAAAAGTATTTAGTCAGTCAGCAATAGTGCAAGTTCCACCACTTAAAAAGATGAGAGGCGTCTGTAATTTACATCATAGGTAGACCTCAACTATGGGAGACAAACTGAGAAAAAAAAATCCAGAAAATCACATTGTCTGGTTTTTTTTTCATTTTATTTGCATATTATGGTGGAAAATAAGTATTTGGTCAGAAACAAGCAATCAAGATTTCTGGCTCTCACAGACCTGTAACTTCTTCTTTAAGAGTCTCCTCTTTCCTCCACTCATTACCTGTAGTAATGGCACCTGTTTAAACTTGTTATCAGTATAAAAAGACACCTGTGCACACCCTCAAACAGTCTGACTCCAAACTCCACTATGGTGAAGACCAAAGAGCTGTCAAAGGACACCAGAAACAAAATTGTAGCCCTGCACCAGGCTGGGAAGACTGAATCTGCAATAGCCAACCAGCTTGGAGTGAAGAAATCAACTGTGGGAGCAATAATTAGAAAATGGAAGACATACAAGAACACTGATAATCTCCCTCGATCTGGTGCTCCACGCAAAATCCCACCCCTTGGGGTCAGAATGATCACAAGAACGGTGAGCAAAAATTCCAAAACCATACAGGGGGACCTAGTGAATGAACTGCAGAGAGCTGGGACCAATGTAACAAGGCCTACCATAAGTAACACACTACGCCACCATGGACTCAGATCCTGCAGTGCCAGACGTGTCCCACTGCTTAAGCCTGTACATGTCCGGGCCCATCTGAAGTTTGCTAGAGAGCATTTGGATGATCCAGAGGAGTTTTGGGAGAATGTCCTATGGTCTGATGAAACCAAACTGGAACTGTATGGTAGAAACACAACTTGTCGTGTTTGGAGGAAAAAGAATACTGAGTTGCATCCATCAAACACCATACCTACTGTAAAGCATGGTGGTGGAAACATCATGCTTTGGGGCTGTTTCTCTGCAAAGGGGCCAGGACGACTGATCCGGGTACATGAAAGAATGAATGGGGCCATGTATCGTGAGATTTTGAGTGCAAACCTCCTTCCATCAGCAAGGGCATTGAAGATGAAACGTGGCTGGGTCTTTCAACATGAAAATGATCCAAAGCACACCGCCAGGGCAACGAAGGAGTGGCTTCGTAAGAAGCATTTCAAGGTCCTGGAGTGGCCTAGCCAGTCTCCAGATCTCAGCCCTATAGAAAACCTTTGGAGGGAGTTGAAAGTCCGTGTTGCCAAGCGAAAAGCCAAAAACATCACTGCTCTAGAGGAGATCTGCATGGAGGAATGGGCCAACATACCAACAACAGTGTGTGGCAACCTTGTGAAGACTTACAGAAAACGTTTGACCTCTGTCATTGCCAACAAAGGATATATCACAAAGTATTGAGATGAAATTTTGTTTCTGACCAAATACTTATTTTCCACCATAATATGCAAATAAAATGAAAAAAAAACCAGACAATGTGATTTTCTGGATTTTTTTTTCTCAGTTTGTCTCCCATAGTTGAGGTCTACCTATGATGTAAATTACAGACGCCTCTCATCTTTTTAAGTGGTGGAACTTGCACTATTGCTGACTGACTAAATACTTTTTTTCCCCACTGTATATGTAAACATATACAGTATGTAGATTTGTTTTTTTTATTGGTTTTAAAGAAATTCTGTCAGTAGGATCAACCGTTCTAAGCCGTCTATATGGGCACACAGGCCATAGGAAGCTGAATAAAATGATACCTTATTGATGATGTCTTATTCCAGAGGAACCACATTTCTTAATATGTAAATGGGTTGTTAAGATCTCTTGGCGTACAGTAGATCTCCATGAGAATTTGCCTACAGATTTATGTTTTCAAAACTCTTTTTATATTTTTTAATCACCAAGAGGACTTGAATCTGTGATTACTTGTTAGTATAATATTATCGTGTTGCAGAATATAGTTAAATTGCAGCCCATAGCTCTGTTTGCTGCTGTTATAGGTCGATGCCGGCTGTGTAACACAGTCAGCATCCGCTGGGCATGGTACGAGGTCAGTTCATAGCATACTTGCGATCATATAACATATCTTCATGTTATTTGGTCGCACTTGGGTTAAGTACTCAGTATTACAGCAAGAAAACACGTGTTTTATAAGGAAACATCACACTACCTCGTCTCATCCTCCACAGACCATCAGGGCCATGCTTACTCCACAGTTCACCAAGGATGAAATGGAGAGAACAAAATCAGACAGGCAAAAGTCTAATATCTACTACGTCAGGAACAATGGAAACAAAGAATTGTTGGAAAGTGTAAGTTGGGGGGGGGGGGTAGATTTATCCATTTTATGGTTTCATAGAAATTAATGGAGCTGCCATCCTGGGACATAAAAACATTTTTTAAAATAAATTTACTCTCATTTTGACATATAATCTGAATGAACTAAGGATTGTCCAGATAATGTATGGATGCTGTGAATGATAGTTCTGCCATCCGATCTAGGAATGGAGCTTGTTGAGCTGTCATTATGGTGATAGACAGCTCAGCCGTCCAATCAGATGCTGGGGTGGGCTGAGCTGTCAGCATCTGGATTGACAGTTTAGCCATCCAATCAGGACCAGGGTGTGCGGGGGGCTTCCTCCATGTGTATCTTGTCCAGAGTAATTACTTGGCTATTCAACCAGCTCTGTGTCTTTGATTGATGCCAATTGTGGCTTTGCTCATGAGGTCTGTGTTTGCTCTGTGCTCCTTTTCTGGTATTCTGATCTTTGCTGCTCAGCCTTGGATTTGCCTTGACCATCCATTTGCCTAGCCCTTTTGTCATGATCCGCTATCTTCTTGGAATATTGACCTCGGACTGCTTCCTGACTATGCCTTCATCTCACCCCTTTGTCTATGACGTACTCCCATGGCTTTTGACCTCGGACCTCTTGACTACCCATCCTCATCTCTTATCGGTGAGTAGTAACTAGGATCAGAGATTTATTTAAAAGTGTTCTCAGCTTTGGACAATCTCCTCTTGAAAGAAGGTTCCCTTGAAGAGAAGCAGATCACGAAAGTGCTCCTGTTTGGACCGTTTCTGTAATTATTGTAAAAATTGGGATTATTGGGGATTTAGGATACAATAAAAGTACTAGCTGAGGAAAGCTACTTCACTCATCAGATAAG
Source organism: Dendrobates tinctorius (assembly GCF_039654945.1). Classification (NCBI taxonomy): domain Eukaryota; kingdom Metazoa; phylum Chordata; class Amphibia; order Anura; family Dendrobatidae; genus Dendrobates; species Dendrobates tinctorius. The sequence continues at coordinate 44,969,840 of NW_027361738.1, read as the reverse complement.
AAGTGTTCTGGTAAGTGTCTTTTCCGAGAATATTCTGTGCCTCAATGTTACTAGTAAAAAGGCTTCAGATTGTAGGCGTTATGGAACATGTTTGAAATAGGTACACATAATAAGAGTTTATCTACAAAATCATAAGTAAATTGAGCATTGACTCCAGAATGAAGTTACATAATCAGTCACCTATTTGATTTTTAAGTCTTTTTATGTTATATAAAAACAGCATTTGAGTACAGAAAATGACATGGAAATTGTAGCGCTACGGAATAATGGATAAAGTACTTGCTGTATTTATGAACAAAAATAATCTGTTATAGCAAATAAAAGGTTTCCTGTTTCCAGACAACTTAAATACTATCTACACTCAAAGCTAAAGGCCACATACACATAGAAAAAAGTCATCATTACCCAATGATGTTAGCAGGCTCAGTGTCATAGTTTATTTAGAATACTGGACAGGTGGTTTAGGAGTTAATGGGGAGAGCCTCTCTCTGGTGCTGGGGAGGGTTTTTATAGCTTCAGGGGAGTGCCGTCCCCTGTCACTCATACTCCTAGTTTGAGTGTGCTCGACCCTGCTCCGTTTGTGCTCTCACCTGTCCCTGTATGCTTGTTCGGTGTATGACTCGGTTTGACCACGGTAAACGTCTCTTGGATTGTGATTCTGTACCTGCGTGCCCATCCTGTGTATGACCCCTTGGCTTTGTCTTGACCTCCCTGTGATCGCCCCTCTTGTACCTTTGCTGCCAACCTGTGTATGATCGTATGCTACGCCTGACCCTGCGCTGATACTCGTCTTGGTACCTTATTGTTCGCCCTGTGTATGACTCCTGGCTAGTCTGACTGCGGTTTTCTCCTTACTCTCTGCTCCATCTCCAACGCTGTTACCGGCGCTGCTGGGGACCGGTGGTGAGCTCCTCCCACCCCTCTGACGCGCGGTCAATGTGATCACAAGGTCCTGCGGGCATCGAGCGCTTCCCTGTCGCTCCTCCCCTACCGCAGGTCCTAGAGCAGGATTCCTTTTTCTAAAGCCGCACTCCTGCCCGGTTATACTGTGAGTACTGTACCACTGTACTATTACTGTCTATATCAGGTCCCACTGGACACCTGTCAGTCACACTGTCCCTGACTAGTTGTACCGTGAGTGTGACACTCAGCCAGGTATATGCAGGATTTTTTTTGTAGTCCCAGAACAGATTATGTTGGTAGACATAAGGATCAAATGGTTGGAATTCAATAAGCCCATCCTTTCCTTCTTAAGGAAGATAAGTTGAGCATTCCTGTGTATGGGGGAGTTAGGAGAAATGTTGTCAGCAGAACAATAGTTATTATTACATTTTTATGAGTTTAATGTAGCAGAAAAATCACTCAATTTTTTTTATGCCATTTACCGATCACTGTAAATAATATGTTCACTATATCGTATGAGTTGTGATCAATATAGGGTTATTCAATATCTCTTTGTTGTTTGCTGATTTGTTTTTTTTGTTTTTTTTAACCTGGCACTGGTATAAAAAGATGTAGCTCTATGTACCTATACAATGTGCCTGTAATGACAAATATCAGTCCTATACTTGACATTACAGCCTTTAGCTCATGTGACTAGCCTTTGATTTGTGATATTTATTTTTTAAAAACTGCATTAAAATGTATTTTTTTTCATTTTTTTAATTTATTTTCTAATAAAGAAAAAAATCTCTGACTTTTTATTTTACCTATAGAATACAGGTACATAGAAATTCACTAATATATGAAGATGTTCCTCTATATACCAGTACAATGTGTCTGTAATGAAGAATAGCAGGCCTATACTTGATATTCACAGTCTGTGGTTCATTACTCTAGCTGCTGACTAAAATGCAATTGGTCAGGTTTTTGAATCCCGGGAAATACCACACTTCAAGAAAATATGTTAATTAAATGAATGCAAGTATGTGCATAGCACAACCCTTCCCACGTACTTGCCCTCCTGGACAGCAAGACATCTCCCCCCAAATTAGAACTATTGGTTGGGAGGTTTGTCGAATATTGCTAGAACAACTGCTGAGCTGTGATTGGCAGCATGTGGAAGGGAGGAGTAATAGCCCTTGCCCCCCAGAGAAGACTGTAATGACACACCCAGCTGGTATGCAAGCAGAGATTTCAAATACTGCGCTTCAAAAGAAACAAATGTGACTATGTCTGCAATGGAGCATTAAAATGCAGAAGAGCAGCAGAATCGGTCGGAAGAGATCAGGGACTTTTCCAAGGTAGTTAACTCATTTTGTTAGCAAACAACAGATCCTCTTTAAGAGTAGTCAGGTATGGATGGGATAATCTGGTAAGGTTGCCCCCAGTTTTTGTCCAAAAACCGCAAATGCTTCTGCACCGCAATGTTCATATCCACTTTTAATTGCATTGCAAACTTTACTGCTATAACTGCATTTACAGATAATATAACTGATAAACCTCCAAGGTATATTTGAGAATAAATCAATGAATAAATAGATGAAAAAAATGACATTGTCCCCCACCCCCTATTTTTTGATAACCAGCAAAGGTAAAGTAGACAGCTGCAGGCTGATATTATTAGGCTTGGAAAGTCCCTGGTTATTGGGCCTTTCCCAGCCTATAAATACCAGTCCGCAGCTGCCTCAGAATTGGCGCATCCCATTAGATGTGCCAATACTGATGCTTTGCCCAGATCTTTCCTATTGCCCTGGTGTGGTGGCAATCATGGTTATGGTAGTTGAGGCATCAAGCTCTGGGGTTAGTAATGGAGAGGAGTCTATCAGACGAACCCATTGCTAACCAAGCATTCAAAAATAAAAACACACAAAAAAAAGTTTATTTGAATAAATATTCCCTCACACTTTCCCTGGTTCATCAATTTATTGGAAGAAAACCCCATGCAGGTCAGCCATAGTCCTGGTAATCTGGCGTAGTCCAGAAATGGAAATCTGGAAAACATAAAGAGAGAAATAAACACAGGACACCTTTCCCTTGTTCACCAATTTATTATAAAAAATGTTCCCACACAGATCCATCGTAGTCCATCGTTCCCCCAATCTGGCTTTGGCATCTGTGAATAGAAACAATAACATCAGAAGAGACAACATAATTTGTTCAAAAATATGTCAACAAATGGCCTATCTGCCACATAGACCCATGGTGGGGAAGCAACTATACCCTCCAAATATAAGATATAACAGTATGAACACGGAGCCAAAAATAGTCAATTAAAGACTGAATGTTTCTTTATTATATCATGGCAAAAATTGTACGCAATCACATGTAATACATGTAGCAGACAAGAAAATTAATAAAAAGACTCAGGTACTAGGGGTGAAGAGTGAACACATACATAATTGACTGGGTGACGATGTCATCCATGTTGTGTATATATATGGCTATTAGTAATTATAGGGCTTCCTGATACAAGTCATGATTAATGGTGCGCAGTCACCTGAAACGCATCGATGTTGCATACCATGTAACTTACATCACTGATTCTGTTTTATTCTCTACTGAGCACTTTCAGTGAATAAAGAAACTTTGTTCATAAGTTGGTTGAGATGGATTTTCTGCTGTTTTGTGATAGATGACAATGCATGGCTGTACTTACCGTCTTTAAAAATCCTTGAAACACTTAATCTAATCTTACATGAAGATTGTATGAAGCTCAAACAAAGTAATGTATTTTATCCTTGCGATTTTTGATTGTTCTTTTGTTTTTTAAAAGAAATAAATTTTGTATTAGCGGTAAATTGCTCCTTATGATTAAATCCATCTTACTATGTCTGAGAGGCGAGAGCACTTCTGAGTAGCTATAGTAATTGGCACCCAGTGTCATTTACATCGACTATTTTCTTAACCTCAGAAATCTTTTATCTTTCAGATTAGTGTTAATTTATGTGCCATGAATTGTACGGCACAGATTTTGGTGATTTTTAAAGGACTGAGTCACTCTTTATAATAGGCAAAACATATTCTTCTTTGATAGCCTATTACATTAAGACTTATGGTAGAATGTCTCTTATTTCTTTTTTTTTTTTTAAAGAAGTCACTTTTTATGCTTGGAAATCAATGGATAATTATTTCAGGAAATAACAATATTGTTAGAAATGATCACTAAGTGCAAATACTAATGAAAATAAAAGGGTCCTCCTATTCATTGGCATTGACTTGTTCTCAAACAGCAAAAGGACACATTTTAGCTGCATTCTTCAACATGTCAGAAAAAGGTTATTCGGTTATTCTTTACTTAGTATGGAGGTATTTTAGTTACTAAAATAGAAAACCGATATAGCTTTTAAGAGTCTTTTATTCATGGCTTGTTTTATGTTCTCTACTTTTCAATGTATTTACCGTATATACTTGTGTATAAGTCGAGATTTTCAGCCCATGAAAGTCCCCCTCTAGGCTTATATGCGAGTCATATCCCGGGGGTCGGCCGGGGAGGGGGAGCGGGGGGGTGTCGGAGATCATACTCACCTCTCCTGGCATGTTTCTGCAGCCCCCGTGCTTATGCCATCTTCTCGGCGCTGTTCTTCCTGCTTTCAGCGGTCAAGTGGTACCGCTCATTTCCCTGCAGCATTATAAGGGGCCACTAATCACTGTAAACAAGTAATTAAATACTTGAAGGGGTTGTCCTGGCCTTTTATATTGATGGCCTATCGTTGGTATAGGTCATCAATCTCTGTTTGGTGGAGGTGTCACAGCCGACACCATTGTCAATCAGCAGTTCCCCTTGCTGGCAGCGATCAGATGTGCTCAGCTGGAAAGCTCCACAACACAGCTTCATCAATTGCAGAGTGGCCACAGACAGTTACTGCATATCTGCTCCCTATTTATTGGAATAGAGGGCGGATGTGCATTACCTGGCAGTGGCCACCATTCTGCTGACAGAGCTGTTTTGTTGAGCGCTGTAAATCTGCACAATTGGGGATGGCTGACCGGTGGTGCAGGGTTTCGCACCCCCACCAAACAAAAACTAAAGATGACTTATTCTAATGCCGCTCATATAACACAGGCAACGATTGCATTGCAGTGCACAGACTGTCCGGCAGCTCTCTGAGCGTGACAGCTGCATATAAATACAGTGAAGGAAATAAGTATCTGATCTCTTGTTTATTTTGTAAGTTTGCTCACTGACAAAAACATGCACAGTCTATAATTTTAAGGGTAGGATAATTGATTAATTTTAGCATTGAGAGATAGAATATCAAAAATAAAATCCAGAAAATCACATTGTATAAATTTTATAAAATGATTTGCATTTTTGCAATGAGAAATAAGTATTTGATCCCCTACCAACCATTAAGAGTTCTGGCTCCTACAGACCAGTTAAACTCTCCTAATCAACTCGTTACCTGCCTAGCCAGTCTCCAGACCTTAATCCCATAGAAAACTTATGGATGGAGTTGAAGCTCCGAGTTGCCAAACGACAGCCTCAAAATATTTATGATTTAGAGATGATATGCAAAGAGGAGTGGCCCAAAATAAAGTCAAAACAGTCACAAGAAAACTGACTTCAAACATCCACTTGTGAGAAATTCCCTCTTGTGTAGTCAAATCCTAGGTGCGGACATGCTGGAAATCTGCAGCTTAAATTAATTTACTACAGATTTAAAATGCGAATCTCAGCTAAATTTCTGCTCCGAAATTTATCTATATCGAGTAGATACACGTAGATAACACTTGATTAAAGCTCATCACTTTGCTGCTACTACAATACAGTTGTATTCAAAACAATTCCACCCAACAACATATCAGGTTTACAAACGTTCTGCTATATACAAATATAACAAGAGGTTTCTTCAAATTCAGCACAAAATGCCACTTTTACTGACTGCTTAAGGCTCAGAATAATTTACCCCTTTATGACAAGTTTATTTAGTACTTAGTGTAGCCCTTCTGGCTGTTATGACCTGCTGCAAACCTGATGGGTAATCAGACTCCAGCTTCTGACAGCGTTCCTGAGGAATCTTAGTCCATTGGGATCCTGTTCTGTAGAACTCTTGAACACTATGCTACAGCAGTATGTCTGGAGGAGAAAGAATGTGCTGAAATAAACACCCTGCATACAGTAAAGCATGATGGGTGGTATTTTTATACTTCGGGGCTGCTTAGGTTCCTCTTGCAATGGAAACCTGCAGAATGTAGATGTCAGTATGGATTCAATCAAGTATCAACAAATCCTAATAGAAAATGTCTTGCTTGCTGGAATAAAGCTGAAGTTTTGGTATCATCTTCCAACAAAAATAGGACAATAATGTCAAGCACAAATCAAAGTAAACCACAGCTTCATTTCAAGTACAGGAAGATTCTGGAGTGACTGACTTGAGCCCCCCCCCCAAAAAAAAAAAAAATCTTTGCTGGGATTCGAAGAAGGTGGTTGTAGCATGTAAACCAAGGAATATTAGTGAACTGAAGGCCATTGCTTAGTGATTATAGGACAAAAACATCTAAGAAAGAAGGCAGCCATATTTACCAACACCAGGTCACAATTCTAATGCACTACAGGATGTTTCTGGTCCTCATGATAAAGATGGGCCGCACAGGTGCAAAATACTGATGAACAACTACTCACACACCTATCATCTATGGAGCTGGTGTCTGGATATGCATCATGCTTGCAGCAGGTCATACCAGCAAAAGCTGCTGTATTTTGTACCAAAGATGCTTGTGAAGAAGGGGGTGAATAATTCTGAGACTGCAGTAGCTATTAAAAGTTGCAGATTTTTGTGATGAATTTAAAGAGACCACTTGTCATATTAATTGTGGTGAGAAACTTACATTTTTAATTTTCCATTATTTAATTGCAAACAAAAGAAAGTTTGTAACTTTGTGCCTTACTTTTACCCATTATTTAACATATGCAAGAACTTTTGATTTAAAGGAGTCGTCTTAGGTTCTTAAATGGCATAAATAACAAAGTAAAACCATGCAACACTGCAATTGACCTCTTATTTTAGTTATCAGCCACCTCTGTTGCCTATCAATGGTATATGGTCTCCCAGGCAAGGAGCTCACTATTTCTTTGCCTTGGAGGTGCTGTTCTGAAATTAGTGAATTGTCAGATGCAGCCAACTTCATTACCCCTGTGCTACCCCACTGCTCATAGCATTGGAGAGTGCACAATTTGGTCCAAGTAGCAACCGTGCCTCTAGACTGAATTGTCATCAGGATACTGCCCCCCCAAAAAGTAAGAAGTTACAAGGCAGTGGGATGGTGAGCCCCTGAAGACAGAACTTGGCATTACATGTAGTCAACCGTACGTGAAGCATTCTATACAGCCAGACATTACATTATATACGGACTAAAACAAGATTTATCTTAAATTTTCTTTCTCTTTTGTGGGCACTAAACCTTGGAGACTGGGTAAGTTAATCATTTACCAGGTATCCAAACAGTCGTTTTGTCATAGCCAAGAATAGAAATTGTATGACCATGAGAGAGTGGAAAAAGACAACTATTATCTCTGTGGAATGATGTGTGAATCACTAATTATTTGACAGTTGCGGTGAACTTTGGATGCTCTTCATAATATTTTTATTTATTTCATTTATAAGTGTGATGCAAGACCCTCTGGTGGGATTGGATGTCTGGCGTCTTATTTCTTAAACAGCTTCATTGTAGCTGAATATTTGCCTGTTCTTAGAAATCCTTGCTTCTTACTTAAAGGTAAACTTTTCTCAACTGGTTGGATGAACAGGACCTTGTGGCTGCATCTATGGCTCCTTACAAATTAAATTCAACCTTGTAGCCCAACTTAGAAAATCATCCCAGAAGGGCTGTAATACACAAGGCACCATTTTTTCTTAACAGGAACACACAGTTTTGGATAGACAAGGGAGGGCTAATGTCATTGCTATGGTATCCTATTCTTCTACGCTCAGCCCTATTCTAGCAAAAAAACTAATAGTGTGCTATCACAATGTGTATATATGTGTCTGTAAAGATGTATGTATATACAGATTGTGTTAGTCTGTGTAGTGGAGACACGGGGGGTCGGCGGTGCCCAGGTCCACTCTTCGAAACTGTGTGGACCAGAGATCGTCCCCCCGTACGCCCGCTCTCCTTTTAATGTGGCTATAACGCTATTCAGACAACACAGGGTGAGGGTAAAATAGTGTGGCAATGCTTTATTAAACCACAAAACAGGCAGACAACACATAGAACAGCCGCAGTAAAGTACCCCAAGATTGTGCACATTACAGAGTCTCAACCTTCTGCTGACTCGCCAGGATAATGGCAGCTGTTACTTCAGAGCTCCGAGGGTCGACTACCCCACCTGTGGCATACACACAGAGAGGAGCTAATGACAAGCTTAGGAAGATAACAGTCCATTGAGGTACAAGGCCAGTTGACCCGAAGATCACAACCTGTCTTCTCCAAACATCTCCGTGGAGCCAGGTGACCGGCGGGTCCCAATCCTGGCTTTCTCCAAACGTATCCATGATTCAGCGATGGTCAATGGACAGATCTGTATTCTTCCAACCGGGGCCGAGGTACCATAGATTGTTTCCTGAAGAATGATAGATCCGTGTCCCTCATGATGGAGCCATGATGTATTGGCAGTAGAGATGACCGACTTTGTCAAAAGTCGAGTCGAACGAAATCGGCCGACTATCGGCAAAAGTCGGAGTTCCGACAGAAACCCGACCCCGATGCAAGTCAATGGTGAATAAAAGTCGGCAGTAAGTGGAGGACAGTAAACACACCTACAGTGTCCATTTCAATGGCAGCGACATCAATTCTTATTACTTAAGCTTGTCAACCTTAATTTACTTTATAATAATAGTAACGCATTGAAAACTGGGGGTTATTTGGCTAAAGCTGTGGGGGGGGTATAGCCCAGTTAGGGAGGTGGAAAAACTGGCATATGTTGTGATGTAGGCTGGACGTTCAGCAGCTGCAAATGGAGGAATTGGAGAAGTCGAAGGAAGAGGACAAAGCAAGCCATTTTGCTGGCAACCTATGTGTCATCTGGGGAAGGTGTTACAAAATCCTTTGAAACCCAGGCATGGCTCATTTTAATGAAGGTGAGCTCACCTACATTTTGGGTCGACAGCCAGGTCCTTCTTTCTGTCAGGATTGATCCAGCAGCACTGAAGACTCTTTCTGATAGCACACTACCAGCAGGGCAAGCAAGCTCCTGTATGGCATATTGTGCCAATTCAGGCCAGGTGTCCAGTTTACAGGCCCAGTAGTCAAAGGGGAATGAACTGTGAGAGAGAACATCGATAGGGGAGGAGAGGAAATTTTGAACCATAGTTGACAACTGCTGTCTCCTGTCTGTTGCAATCGATTCAGTATTACCAGTCATGTGAGCGGTACTCGAGAAATCAGTCCACAACATGGTCATGAAACCCCTGTCTCCAACTCCACTTCGGCTGTGTGCACCACGAACACCTCTTCCATGTTGCCCAGTATGGCTCGTGGTAGAACCTGCACCGCTGCTGTGTGCTGGGAATGCCTCTAACAAACGGTTTACAAGAGTTGCTTGTTTGTTCGCCAATATTAGTTCTAGGTTCTCCTGTGGCATGATGTTCTGTAATTTGCCTTTATAGTGTGGATCGAGGATGCTGGCCAACCAGTAGTCATCATCCTTCATAATTTTGGCAATGCAGGGGTACCTTTTTAGCATCTGCAAGAGATAATCACACATGTGGGCCAATGTTCCAGGTGTCAATGATGCACTGCCAGTGGTGGGTGGAGGAGCACTTTCTGCCAAATCCACATCCCTCCAGTCACGAACAAACCCTGTACCTGACCTTGGCAAGCCAACATTTTCTCTTGCCCCCTGAGAAGCATCCTCCTCCCCAAAATAATCATCCCCCTCATCCTCCTCCTCCTCTTCCTCTTCTTCCTCCACCTCGTCCAGGACAGTTCCCTGAGCAGACAATGCCTGACTGTCATCAATGCTTCCCTCCTCCTCCTCCGCTGCAGACGTCTGATCCTTAATGTGCGTCAAAGTTTGTATGAGCAGACGCATAAGTGGGATGCTCATGCTTATGGCATTGTCTGCGCTTACCAGTCATGTGCATTCCTCAAAACACTGAAGGACTTTACAGAGGTCTTTCAGCTTTGACCACTGCACACCCGACAACTCGATGTCTGCCCTCAAACTGCCTGCCTGTGTATCCTCCCAAAAAAGCATTACAGCCTGCCTCTGTTCGCACAGCCTCTCCTTATCACTGACTACCTTGCCTGGCTCAAGATGTAGAGTGCCCAGCCATGACTCAGTTTCTCGCTGCAAGTAGTCGGCCAGTACCTCTGCGGTGTGTCTGTTGTTGCCCAAAGACATCATCTTTAAAACAGCCTGCTGACGCTTACCACTAGCTGTTCGACAGTGGGACACCTTGTGTGCAACACTGGCAGCTGTGGATAGAGTGCTCGTGCGTCTGCACTCTGTCGACGAGCTTTTGCTTCTGGAGGAGGAGGCAGAGGGTCGAACGCCTACAGCCAACTGTTTCCTATACCGTGGGCTAGGCAGCACTGTCCCACCACCGCTGTCCCCTGTGGACCCTGCATCCACCGCATTCACCCAGTGCACAGTGATGGACACGTAACGGCCCTGGCTATGCCTACTGGCCAAGGCATCTGTTGTGAGGTGCACCTTTCCACTCACTGATTGTTTGAGTGCATGGACAATGCAGTCTTTCACATGCAGGTGGAGGGCAGGGATGGCTTTTCTAGAAAAGAAGTGCCGACTGGGTAGGTCATAGCATGGGACAGCGTAGGCCATGAGCTCTCGGAACCAAATGGAAGGGCATCTCTAATGAGATCAGTTTGGCAATGTAGGCGTTCAAAGCCAGTGTACGCAGATGAGAGGATGAGTACTTTCTTGTCCTACTCAGAGTCTCTGCAAGGGTGAGCTGGACTTGAGAGCTGCATATGGTGGAACTAGCGGTGGACATGGCAGACTGAGAGGGGGTTGATGATGGTGATGGTGGTGGTGGTGATGGCCTAGATGCAGCCTTTCGTTGGAAAAACATTGTGATTCCCTGTCTGCTTTGGCCTTGCGACGACACCTCAACATTTGTTGCTGGTGGTGTGCTAACTGGTGGGCTTACAGTGGGGGAAGCGATGTAGCATTGCTGGCTACCTTCAGTCGGAGTAGGTGCACGTGTGCTAACTGAGGTTTTGTAGTCCGTCCACGCTTGCAAGTGCATGGTGTTTACATGTCTAAGCATGCAACTGGTATTCAAATTTCTGAGATTTTTCCCTCGGCTAAAGGTCCTTCCGCACTTCTTACAGATAACCTTTGCCTCATCAATAGGATTTTGGTCAAAAAAGTGCCACACTGCACTCTTCCTACTATGGTAAAAATTTTTAGGGCTTGCACGCTGTGCAAATTTGACCGTCTGGCCAAGCTGTCCTGCAACTCTTTTTGTTTTTTTAACACGTTTTTGGACTGCTATGGGCCTGCCAGATAACCGCAGCTGCGATGTCGATGCCTGCTGTGGATCCTCCTCCTCTTCTGAGCTATTGCTAGCGGCACCCTCTTCCCCCAATGTATGCCAATCCGGGTCAACAACTGGGTCATCCATCACCTCCTCTTCAATTTCTTCTGCACCTTCCTCTGTGTCACCGTGTAAGGTGGTATAGTATGCGGGAAGGGGCACCTGAGTGTCATCAGGGTCAGAATCTGGCTCAATAGACTGCGAGGGCAATGCAGTGTACCAGCAGAATCATATAGCACTGACTGTGCATCAGTGCACTCCATGTCATATTCATCTTGGACTCGGGAATTCAGGATTTCACTTGATAACTTAGGCATGGTATGTGAAAAGAGCTCCAGGGAGTAATCTGAAGTGTGGCCTGCTGCATCCTTAATAATAATAATCTTAATAATAATCTTTATTTTTATATAGCGCTAACATATTCCGCAGCGCTTTCCAGTTTGCACACATTTTCATCACTGTCCCCGATGGGGCTCACAATCTATATTCCCTATCAGTATGTCTTTGCTTTTGGTGGGGGTGAAGTACACAAGGAAAGGTGTTGTTCCTGACCAGGAGCCTGCACTGACGACTCAGTGCTTGCAGTTTTTGAAACTTCAGAAGAGGAGGCGATAGAGCAGAAGGCTGTTTCGGCAATGTAAGCCAAAACCTGTTCCTGATGTTCCGGCTTTAAAAGTGGTTTATCTACTCCCAGAAAAGGGAGCCTTCCAGGCCTTCTGGAGCCAGATGATGATGCAGGCTCAACACCTCCTGCCTTAGGTGCTATTGTGCTTTTGGCACTACCAGCAGATGCACCACCACCACCATCAGTACCAGCTGGCCCCCCTGCCCATGTCCGTGACCTCTTCCACCATACTTCCTCATGTTTGGGAAAATGTACCAAAAATACCAGCAGATATATGGTACTGTATGAGGAGCATACAGCTGTATACGGTGTAGGAAAAAATTTAAATCTCCGTATATATTTCCGGAGTCACACACAGACGCTCACTCAGTATGTATTTGACCATAATACAAACAGCAGATATACGGTACTGTATGAGGAGCGTACAGTTGTATACGGTGTAGGGGAAATTTAAATCTCTGTATTTATTTCCGGAGTCACACACAGACGCTCACTCAGTATGGATTTGACCGTGATGCAAACAGCAGATATACGGTACTGTATGAGGAGCGTACAGCTGTACACGGTGTAGGGAAAAATTTAAATCTCCGTATATATTTCTGAAGTCACACACAGACGCTCACTCAGTATGTATTTGACCGTAATGCAAACAGCAGATATACGGTACTGTGTGAGGAGCGTAAAGCTGTATACAGTGTAGGGAAAAATGTAAATCTCCGTATATATTTCCGGAGTCACACACAGACGCTCACTCAGTGTGTATTTGACTGTAATAGAAACAGCAGATATACGGTACTGTATGAGGAGCGTACAGCTGTATACGGTGTAGGGGAAAATTTAAATCTCCGTATTTATTTCTGGAGTCACACACAGATAGTCAGCATGTATTTGTCCGTGATACCAGCCGGTACATGGTAGTGTGTGAGGAGCGTACAGCTCTATACGGTGTGGGAAAAATGAACGGTCGGTAACTGTGCAGAAAAAAAGAAAAAAAGTATTAGTGCTGTGTAAAAAGCAGTCTGCACAGCAGTATACACACAGCAATACAGCTATCAGGCAGCCTAATAACTAGCGCTGCTGCAGACAAGAAAATCCCCCCCTGTCACTGCACACTAACTGTACAGCACAATTGCTATCAGCACAAGCACATAAGAACTTCTTATATCTTTAGAGCCCTAACTCTCTCCCTACTGATAAACAGCAACCTCTCCCTACTGTTAAGATTGGCAGAAGTAAAATGGAGGTCGGCGGTCAGGGCTTTTATAGACACTATGACGCCCCCCAAAGCAAGCCAATCACTGCAATGCCCTTCTCTACGATGGTGGTAGATGCTGCACATGTCGTCTCATTGCCCACAGTGTACGTCCTTGCTCATTGGCTGAAAAAAGGCACCTGCAAGCATTCTGGGAAATCCAACTTTGGCGCTTGTTTTGCCGACCACATGGCCGACTTCACGCTATGGTCGGGTTTCGGGCGATGAAACCCGACTTTGGCATACCGTAAGTCAGCGACTTATGAATCTGGCCGACCTGTTTCACTTAACTCTAATTGGCAGCAGTCCGGTAGGGTCCCCTGGATGTTTGGATGTCTTGGCAGAATCTCTAGCTGTCTCTCTCTCTCTCTGTCTCTCTATACAAAAGCATGTAGCCTATTTTTATACGTAACAAGTGTCCTTCATTCAGTATTAACATAATTAAGAATGGAGATGAGATCAAGTAGCATTAAGGCCCCGTCACACATAGCGATCTCGCTAGTGAGATCGCTGCTGAGTCACAATTTTTGTGACACAACAGCGATCTCACCAGCGAGATCGCTGTGTGTGACAGCGATCAGCGACCGGCCCCCCTGCCGGTATCACTGATTGCTGCAGGAAAGGCCAGGACTTTTTTTTGGTCACTGGTCTCCCGCTGGCCACCACGCATCACTGCGTGTGACAGGCGGGAGACCAGCGATCTGCTGGTAACTAATGTACACATCGGGTATCCAAGGGACGTGCATCCCTTAGATCCCCGATGTGTACGCTAGTTACCAGCGCGCTGATGCAGGGAGCTGGTAACTAACGTACACATTGGGTATCTAGGGACGCAAGTCCCTTGGATACCCAATGTGTACGTTAGTTACCAGCTTCCTGCATCAGCGCGCTGGTTACTAACGTGCACAGCGACGCCGGGCGATGGGCGTCGCTGTGCTGATCGCTGGTGAAGCTGTCTGTTTGACAGCTCATCAGCGATCACATAGCGATTTACCAGCAATCCTGACACATTGATATCGTTGTCAGGATCGCTGGTGAGTCGCTATGTGTGACTCCAGCGTTACTTGATTATTTAATCTATTTGCATAGTTTTTCCTCCTCTGCTTTCGATGTCAACAAACTATCTGGCCTACACAATGCATAATTAGCATATCAGTAAACATCAGTAATCATCAAGGATAAGAGCACAATATGTTACATTAAATGCCAACTTACAAGTCAATATTACAGGCATACACAAACAAAAGTCTGTTTTCTTGACCAGCCAGAAAGAAATGCTTAAATTCAAAAGTCAACATATAGATAACAGCCTATTCTTCTAATTTGCTAAAAATAGTCATTTGGTTAATTAAGATACAATGCTGAGTCTCCACATGTGTCATAGTGTGCTTGAATGCACAACATTTGGCTTTATATTGGATGTGTGCATGGTTACAATGTGAGTAAGTGAATGGGTTTTTACTAGAGTTGAGCGACTTTGGTCGGATCGGGTTTCATGAAACAAAATTTGTTTCAGATGAAACTGGTCCGACTAGGGCAAAAAAAGTCGGAGTTTCGTCCGAAACCCAACCTCAATGCAAATCAATGGGAAATAAAAGTCGGCATTGAGCGGATGACATTCATCCACTCAATGCCGACTTTTATTCCCCATTGACTTGCATTGGGGTCGGGTTTCGGACGAAACTCCGACTTTTTTTTGCCCTAGTCGGACCAGTTTCATCTGAAACCCGATCCGACCAAAGTCGCTCAACTCTAGTTTTTACAATATTTATTGTATATATTAACACCGATCAAGGTTGCACCATTTCATCCAAATTAGGAGATTACATGAGACAGAAAAGGCGGACACGACCTCAAATGCGGCCATGTGGTTTTCCACTTAAAGCCTTGCGGCTATCACATCACATGTACATTGTAAAATATAAAATGAATTTTATTAAACATAATTAAAGGAGTTTTTAGACATACATGGGGTTCAAAGAGGAAGGCTCAAGTAAGATGATGGTAAATCCAAGTAAAAAGGATAAGTATTCACTCCTGTAACATATTAGATATGGCTACCATTCATATAAACAGTCTGATTTTGACCCAAGTAACAAAAAGCAAAACCATACCCAGCGTTTCTGCAATTGCAAGGGCCTCATAATACTGCCAGTGCACATCACTGATGTCATGGACCTATTTTCCCATGACGTGCACTGGGAGTGAGTCCCAGAACAATCTGCACCTGTGGCATGTGAATGGAATCACATGCACCACCTGATTGGCCCATATGTCAACAATATTGGACATACAAGGGATGCAGAAGTTAACATACACACTCCCCTTGAGAAAGCAGCTGTGCAAAACGTGCGTCGAGGTGGTCGTGGAAGTCCTCATAGTTTTTTATGGGTAAGCAGTGACACTTTACTAACTACTAACTCAGTATGGTTTTGCTTTTTCTTACTTGGGTAAATTTCAGACTGTTTATATGAATGACAGCCATATATCAGCCATTTTACTATGTGTGAGTGGTTTTGTGAATACCTTGGTATTCATATGTAGGTATTAAGATTGGAGTAACATACTCCTCTTACTTTTCCATATACTGATGGAGAAACTGATATCAATATGTCTCTAGCCAAAGTGAATATTTATATGTGTTCTTTGAATATTTGTTTGGTCATATCACATCACATAGTATAGTACAGCCAACCAGGAGGGACTATAATTGCCTGTATAAAAGCCTGCACTTAGAACGCAGCAGTTATTTTGTAGTGAATCTGGATAGTTAAAGCTCACAGCTCAAAACACATTGTGACCACCATACACCAATAATTTCCCCTGTTCTGTCTCAGATATAAGTATAAAGTCATCCACATATATTTCTAATGTCCCACAATTCTGGCCCCCATATACTTATAATATTCCCCAATTTTGGCTCCCTTATACTTATAATGTTCTTCAATTCTGGGTCCCATATGCTAATAATATGCCACAATTCTGGCCCCCATACATATATAATGTCTCCCAATTCTAGACTCCATACAGTTCTAATGTCCTCCAATTCTGGCTCCCATATACTTATGATGTCCCACAAGTTTGGCTCCCGTATATTTATAATATCCTGCAGTTCCGGCTCCTGTATACTAATAATATTCCCCAATTCTGGCCTCCATGTACATATAGTGTCCCTCAATCCAAAGCTCCAATATAATTATATTATTCCACAATTCAGACCCCCATACACTTATTATGTCCTCCAATTCTCGCCCCCATACACTTATAATGTCCCCATGATGGCTCCTGTACAATTATAAAAAAAATGGAGGAGGATTACATAAGCTCACCGTCGGGCATAGTAGTTCCAGGATGGGTGCATTGCATGGAAGTCCGGTTCCCTGGTAAAACACAGTAAGTTAAGCATAAACAAGAAAAAGTCCAGCTGCCACCAAGGGATTGAATATTTCTAAAAAATATATATTTTATTGACACATGCTAAAAATTTTTTAAAAACAAGGAAACGCCAGGCTATCATTCTATACCAGCGACTATTGGTTGAAATTTTTTTTACATTTTTTAGCATGTGTCAATATTCAATCCATTGGCGACAGATGGATTCTTTCTTGTTTATACTTATCCCATACACTTATATTTTACTAATTCTGGCCCCCATACAGTTATAATATCCCCATTCTTACCCCCATAAACTTGTAATGTCCCTATTCTTGCCCCATCTACTTTTAATGTCTTCCAGTTTTGGCCCCCATACACTTATGATGTTCCTCATTCTGGCCCCCATACACTTATAAAGTACCACAGTTCTGACCCCAATACACTTATAATGTCTCCATTCTAATCCGTATGTTTATAATGTCCCCATAATGACCTCCATACACTTATATGGGGAAGAGAATGGGAAACATTGTAAGTTTATAGGGGGAGCCAGAATGAGGAACATTATAATTGTATAATGCCCCAATACGCTATAAACAGCAGTCCAATCATTCCACTGTCTGCTCTCGCCTGACTCTCCCCTAAACATAGTGCATTTGTTTGGAGGCCTGGGCAGGTACTCATCTCTGCCTTTTTTCTGTGATTTTTAAATTTTTTGGGGGGGATTTCTAAGTCCTCTCTTTGTGTCTCCATTTTGATGTTTAGTGATAGGACTTGCAAACATGTGGACCCTTGACGTGGGTTGCCAGCTTTCATATTTTGGCCTTAATATCCACTAATACGTCACATATATTGATATTTTTTTTGCACTTTATCTATTTTTCAGGGTGCAGTTGGGCCCAGATGGCTCTGTAAACAGTGGCCTCTGTTCGCACAGGATGCATTTTGGTTCTACTGCATGCAGCTGAACTCTATGCTCACTTACAGGGGTGAATTAAAATACCATTTTGTTGATAATACCCTAAAAGCTTGTGCTTTCCTTTGCAGATGGACTTGCCTTTTTGGTTGCGTGCGGGACATCAATGTGCCACAATACCTTAAAATGTAAAACATAACCTACATATGTGCTAATATGACCTATTTTAGTCTATTTTGTGCTGTAGTTCTTAATACATTTCTTTATCATGCTCAATGTCCCCATGTAAACTCAACCAAAAAGTTTTGCGATCCTATAAAAAGGCATTTTATTAAACAAAAATAATATGTTTGAATTATGGCAAAATGACTTACACAATCACAAAATGAAATCAAAGATTAACTCATAAATGTATCATCATCTTCAAGTGTTCATAAAAGAACACAATGTACCTTGGCAGTCAATGTCTTTATAATCTATCACCGGCAATTTTATAACTAATGAGAGCTATTCGAAATGAATTAAAATTTATGATGCATATTGGATACATTTTCTTTTCCAGTTCTCTTGAGCATTCTGTGACAGAATCTGAAAGCAGACTTTCACTTACAGGCTGAACCTCCCTGTTTGTCATGAAATTATCAGTGTTAGTCGGCTGGTGTCAACATTAATAGCGAATGATGCGTACTGCACCGAGAGGGAACAGTCAGTGCTTGTGTCACGATTCATTTTTGGATTCGTGACAGCTCTGGTTCCGCTATAATTTAAATGTAGCTTTTTTCCTTTCAGGCCAGCAAGGGTTAAAGTCAGTTTCCTTCCTGGCAGCTTCTGTGTTGCTGGTCAGCTGTTGTGGGTGGTGACCATTCCCACCATCCTTTAAATAGGCACATGATGCATCATCTGACTGTTGGTGATAGAGTTTTTCTCTGTAGACCAGCCAATAAGTTGGGAGTACCCATCTAAGGTCCGTTTCACACTTGCGTTGGGCAGAGCTGTGGAGGGCTGTGTACTTCCTCCATTAAGCCCCACCCACTGCCGCACCTCTTCCATTCAGATCCGCCTAGGTCGGCATGCGTCCTGCGTATCTATCTTTAACATTGTGTACGCAGGCCATGAGAATGTATGTGGATGCCTCCGCATGCATTGTTTTGACGCTGCACCGACCGCAACAAAATGCAGTATGTTGCATTTGGGGCAGTTTGGAGCAGCGTCAAAACAACGCATGCAGAGGCACCTGCAAACATTCGCATGGCCTGCGTACACAATGTTAAAGATAGGTACGCAGGACGCATGCTGATGTAGGCGGAGTTGAATGAAAGAGGTGCGGCAGTGGGTGGGGCTTAATGGAGGAAGTACGCAGCCCTCCGCAGCTCTGCCCAACACAAGTGTGAAACCAGCCTAAGTTTCTCTTTGTTGGAAAACCAGCCTTGTGGATCGCAAGGGATAGAGGACATTCTTTTGCATTTATTGGCTGCATAGCAGTCTATACATTTAATGACACATGTGTTTGTAAATACTTTTATGCCTGAAAAGACAAATGTATCCTAGGAGTGACACCTTTATTGGCTAATCAGGCAAAGTATACTTCCATATTTTCAGAGCACAGAGGCTCCTTTCGTAAGGCAGGTTTACAAGCTTACAAACATAATTTTTCCTGATTAGCCAATAATGATGTCATGATGTCACTCTTAAAACACATTTGTCTTTTTGGACATAAAAGTATTTAAGTAGATTTTTCTGGCTAACATGGTACCACAATGTAATATTTTCTTATTATACTCCACCATGACACACATGGTAATTGTGCACTGTTTACTTCCAGATCAAAACAATGGTGAAAATTATTCGGTCTTTTCTGCTGCACTGGTAAAAATCAAGTCTGGTCAATCTGAGCATCCAACTGACCACCCAACTAGGGGAACTGATTAGCAAATGAGTCCCCGGGCTGATTTGGCATGTAACACACCACTGTTTTTTTAATTTCAGTGCTGGAGTGATGCCACTAATTTATATATGCCAGACGCTGTTTTCAGCTCTTCCTGATGCCGCTCCGGTCCCGTGCCGCCATGCTGTGACCACAGAAGTCTGAAATAAGGGTCAGAAACTCTCAATTTAAGTCTATAAGAGTCTTGTTATGACTCTTTGCTGCATAAATTACCCATAGGCTGGAGTCATACTGCCATATTTCTCGTGCGATAATCGCATCGCACTTCATGGACTGGCCGGCACCTCTCCTAACCTGAGTATGACAGCATAATGGATTACTATGCAGCTGTCAAGCTCAGGTCAGGAGAGGTGCCGGCCAGGGCAAATTTTACGATGCGATTCTCGCACGAGAATTATGGCAGTGTGACTCTGCCCATACACTTTCATTAGATGGGGTAAAACCACATTACCTTCCTAGTCACATGCGTATTAAGCGCGGGAACGCAGCTTACTATGCATGTGTACTAATTTAAATAATGGTAAATCTTGTGACACAGCCAGAAGTACATGACACAGGAAGTGGAGGAAAGCACAGAGAGAGGTCCCCTACTTTTTAATAAAGAAATAATAATTTTTTAAAAAATGGCATGGGGTCCCCCTATATTTGTTAACCAGCCAGAATAAAGCAGACTACTGGGACTGGTATTTCAGGCTGGTAAGGATCCAACATCCATAGACCTTACCAGCCTGATAACACCAGGCTGCAGCAGTCTGCTTACCTTGGATGGTTGGCAAAAATAGTGGGATCCCCTTCAAAAAAGATAGTGTGGGGTCTCCCTATTTTTGTTAACCAGCCAAGGAAAAAGCAGACAGCTGCGGCCTGGCATTCTCAGGCTGGTGAGGCCCATGGATTTTGACGCTCACCAGCATAAAAATAGTACCCGCAGCAGCCCCACAATTGGCGCATCCAAAGATACTCCAATTGTGGCATTTTACCTGGCTCTTCCCACTTGCCCTGTAGCGGTGGCAAGTGGGGTTCATATTTGTGGGGTTGATGTCATCTTTGTTTTGTCAGGTGACATCAAGCCCATAATGGAGAAGCGTCTATAAGACACCTATCCATTATTAATCCCATGGTTACATGGTAAATAAAGATACAGCCAGAATAAAGTCCTTTAATTGAAATAATGACACAGACTCCTTTAATAGATCTTAATTAAACCATACTTACTGCATTGCCTAATTTCACCAAAGCCCTCGATCTCATGTAAGAGAATTAAAATAAAAAAGCAACAATATGCCATACCTTTCCGCCGAGAAGATATACAGTATGTATGGAAAGTATTCAAATTTATTAAAGAAAAAACAAAATATCACATGGTCATAAGTGTTCACGGCCCTTTGCTCAGACACTCATATTTAAGTCACACGCTGTCCATTTCCTTGTATCCCCCTTGAGATGGTTCTACTCCTTCATTAGGTACACACATAAGACAGCACAGCTCACAGTGCATGTCAGACCAAATGAGAATCATGAGGTCAAAGGAACTGACCATGGAGCTCAGAGACAGAATTGTGGCAGGGAACAGATCTGGCCAAGGTTAAAAAAATTTCTGCAGTACTAAAGGTTCCTAAGAGCACTGTGGCCTCCATAATCCTTAAATGTAAGAAGTTTGGGACCACCAGAAGTCCTCCTAGACTTGGTCGTCCAGCTAAACTGAGCAATCGTGGGAGAAGAGCCTTGGTGAGAGAGGTAAAGAAGAACCCCAATATGACTGTGGCTGAGCTCCAGAGATGCAGTAGGGAGATGGGAGAAAGTTCCACAAAGTCAACTATCGCTGCAGCCTTCCAACTGTCAGGCCTTTATGGCAGACTTGCCCAACAGATGCCTCTCCTCAGTGCAAGACATATGAAAGCCCATATAGAGCTTGCTAAAAAACACATAACAGACTCCCAGACTATGAGAAATAAGATTCTCTGGTCTGATAAGATGAAGATAGAACTTTTGGTGATAATTCTAAGCAGTATGTGTGGAGGAAACCAGGCACTGCTCATCACCTGCCCAATACAATCCCAACAGTGAAACATGGTGGTGGCAGCATCATGCTATGGGAGTGTTTTTGCAGGGACAGGAAGGCTGGTTGCCATTGAAGGAAACATGAATACGGCCAAGTACAGAGCTATCATAGATGAAAACCTCTTCCAAAGTGCTTTGGACATCAGACTTGGCCGTAGGTTCACCTTCCAACAAGACAATGACCCTATGCACACAGCTAAAATAACAAAGGAGTGGTTTCAGAACAACTCTGTGACCATTCTTGACTGGCCCAGCCACAGCCCTGACCTAAACCCAATTGAGCATCTCTGGAGAGACCTGAAAATGGCTTTCCACCAATGTTCACCATTCAACCTGATGGAACTGGAGATGATCTGCAAGGAAAAATGGCAGAGGATCCCCAAATCCAGGTGTGAAAAACTTGTTGCATCATTCCCAAGATGACTCATGGCTGTACTAACTCAAAAGGGTGCTTCTACTCAATACTGAGCAAAGAGTCTGAATACTTATGACCATGTAATATTTCAGTTTTTCTTTTTTAATAAATTTGCAAAAATTTATAAATTTCTGTTTTTTCAGTAAAGATGGGGTGCAGAGTGTCTGAATGGTCTGAATACTTTCTGTACCCACTGAACATACTGTCCCATAAGGAGTCCAGCTCTGCTACATCTGGATGTCAGGCTGAACGATAGCATTATGCCACCACTCATCCTGACATCCAGGCACAGCGGAGCTTAAAGATGATCACCCGAGAAAACTCGGTCTTTGGTGGTCACTTGCACTGCAGTTCTTGTGATCAGCGGATCATGAGAACTCGGCAAGTGACCGGAGATAACCTCCCAGCGGTCACGTGCACTGCAATTCTCGCGGTCAGCTCGGCTCATCGCGAGAACTGCAGTGGACAAGAACTTCCGGCTGTGGCACAAGGTACACCTTTATTTAAGTTAGTACACATACGTAGTAAGCTGCGTTCCTGCACTTAATACGCATGTGACAATAAAGATCATGCGGTTTTACCGCATCTAATTAAATCCTATGGGTAATTTATGCTGCGGAGATTGAGCGTCTCCGCAACATAAATAGACATATTGTGGTGTGGAAAGACATGCCTCATGTCCATTTATGTAGGGATGTCGGAGGCATCTCTGAACGCATAGTGGAGGTGAGATTTCTAGGCAATGCAGTATTCCTATGGGAAATTAAATATGCAAATAGCTTCTTCAGAGCTTTGTACTGTGGAGTGGCAAACACTTGGAAATATGTGTCTGCAAATAAAGTGTCTGGTTTGGCTTCTTACCCAAAGTTATGTTACAAGGCTCTTAGGCTAGCTTCAGACTAGCGCATTTTACATGCAGTGCACGGCGCCGCTAAGCCCCGCCCCCTGCCCGGCCCGTCCGGTCATTTCATCCTACTATCGCACACCGCTGCATGCGATCTGTGCACCCTATCTTTAGCATAGGGTGCGCAGACAGTGCGCTGGCCATGCGCTAGTAGGATTTTTGCGTGCGCTGCGCACTTTTGAAGGTGCGCCGAGCGCACCAAAATGCAACATGGTGCATTCGGCGCACACCGGCGCACCTTCAAAAGTGCGTAGCACACGCAAACATCCTACTAGCGCACGGCCAACGCACGGTCTGCGCACCCTATGCTAAAGACAGGGTGCGCAGATCGCATGCAGCCGTGTGCGATAGTAGGAGGAAATGACCGGATGGGGCGGGCAGGGGGTGGGGCTTAGCGGCGCCGTGCGCTGCATGTAAAATGCGCTAGTCTGAAGCTAGCTTTAAAAGGTTGATTTTGACTTTTAAGATTGCTACATCTAATAGGTGGCGCTAGAGTTCCTGAACACTTAAGAGGCTATTTACATATTTTTAATTTTCCATGAAAGCATTGCATGGCATATAAGTCTCATTACGCCACTTGGCACTCTCCACAAGGACAAACGTTCCTCTCTAGACCACCTGTCTGAGGCCTCTCACTTAGCCAAGTCAGATCTCCTGCTTTGCACTGAGAAGGGATAAAAGCCTTAAAACATGTGTGTGTAAACTGAAGTGTCTGGTTTGGCTTTTTACCCAAGGGTTGTTAAAGGGTTGATACTGACTTTTAGGATAACTTCATTTAATAGTTGGTGCTAGAGTTCAAGTTTGCATACTTATTAGGATAAAACATCTAGAGATTACTCTTGATGAAGATTGTATGTTTCTATTGAATAGAAGTCATCCCTTCAATATTTAGTACAGTATCTTGATAATACATGAAATTTTCTGTGTTGGTATAATGTGAAGGATGGCACCAGAGATATCACTCAGAATCCCACTTCTGCCACCACATGTGAAGAACCCACACCTCACCACCCCGCCTGACGTCACTATTATGTCTGAGGGATCACGTGGTACGCTCTCCTCACTTACACCGACATGATACTCTGTACCCCCTGGGGACACACAAGGTCAACTTGGCACAGTTTTATACAGACACTTGGGCTGGACCTAAATCCTCTCCCCTTGCATGTAGCAGCTCAAACCCCCCAATCCTAAGATGGGTCATATCTCCTTAATGAATGGTCCTAGGTAGGAGGTTTCAGCACCATCAGATCCGACCAGGCCCCTGCTACGCGTTCAGATCAATCATGGCTTTGCTACCTGGCTCTTCCTAGCCATTCTACATATATCCCCACCCTGGGGTGCTATAGCGGGTCGAGACCCTGAAAGGCATTGCCATGTTCTGGTGATCTTGGAAATATATACGATGTACAGCTAGGAGGTATAGTACCTCAATAACTCCTTATGGAATTATGTTTCTAGAATGTTCTAGAAGGTTTCTTTGGCAGCTTTGATTCAGCATGACTCTATATTGCAAGCAAGCCTTTGTCCTAACCTTAGCTAGCTCAAGGCGTTAGATCTGTCACTCACAGCCTTTTGAGACTTGACCACCTTCTGAGCTAGGTGCCAGATTTATCCTTGAGGCTTTGAGAATGCTGGACGACCTGCTGAGCTAGGTTTCCTGTCCCTGCTGCACAAAGGAAAGGGGCTTTATAATCCCATGCCAAATAGGATACAAATGATATGACATGAAATTATATCTCCAATATTCTTCACAGATAACTGTGCTGCACATTTTTCATATTCGAAGAAGTAATACATGAAGTTATCTTTATTTTACTGTATTGCAATGAATATTGGTTCCTATACCATATTTTGGTGGCTTTCAGTGTGTTGTAACTTCTAGTGTTTGGGACATTGCATTTAGAGAGATTATTTTTCATAACGTAATTTATAAATACATTGTTTTTTTATCAAACTTTCACACATTGTTTCTATGTTGCAGGATTCAGCTTGGGAAATGTTAATGAGGGGATAGTGATACAATGTAACATTTTGCACATCTGTCTATGTATGTACTGTATATGTATAAATTGTGAGTCATCACTATTAACTGATCATGTATAATGTAATATAATGGAACACTTATTGTTAGTAATATTCTAGGGAGCAATAACAATTTAACAGGCACAACCCATTATTTCTAGTAGAACACCAGATTTATTTCCTTACATTGTACATAGTTGAAACACCCACTACCTGTCTGAATAATACATGCTTTACAGTGACTTTATACCTTGTTTTCTCACTGGCAGGGAGAAAATGGTGGCATGTTATGTAAATTGCTAATTCTTTTGGGAGTAGTTAACTTGATCATTGTAAGAAGAAATTCCATCAGAACCATTAAAATCCAAACTGACAGTAAAATTTAAGAGATTCTCTGAGATTCATAAATTGCCCTTTTTATAGCCTCAGAAGTGAAAATGTATATGATACTGCTATTCAGTAATTTATTTGCCACATAGTAATCTGAAGAATAAGCTGTATAGAGGTGCGGGCTACACGCATACATCTGTACAGGAGTCTATTGGACCCTATATTGACAAACATGTAGATGGATGCTATATAGTGCTCTAAGAACATATGAGTCTCTGGTACATAGCAGCCTCTGGTACTTAAGAGTCTCTGGTACATAGGAGTCTCTGGTACATAGCAGTCTCTGGTACATAGGAGTCTCTGGTACATAGCAGTCTCTGGTACATAGGAGTCTCTGGTACATAGCAGTCTCTGGTAATCTACATCCAGTTGAGTGGAATTGCTCAATATTAAGTTATTGTAGAGGTTATTCAGATGTTAAAAATGTGCTTCTATACATATACTCATAATATCCATGTGAAAGAAATATTAGTGTTATGAATGAGTCACCGGAGGAGGAGAAAACAAAAATACAAGCTAAGTCCAGAAAACCGGAGAGGTTGGTAGCTATCGGATTGCAGACCCCTGATCCTATTCACCACAACTAACAGTAGCCGTGGGGGGTTCCTACGGTGCCCTAGACCCCTCCTCACAGCCGGAGAACTACATAAGCCTAAAGAAGGAAAGGGGAAATCTAAACTGCCCCAGAGCAGACCTCAAAGCAATAGACAGCCCCCAACATTTATTGTCGGTGAAAAACAGATGAAAACACAAACACAGACAGAAAGACAGGCTGAGCAAACAATGGGGCCCAACTATCTAGATAGGACAGGACAGAAAAGATGCTGGCTGCAATCCGCAAAAAACCCTACAAAAATGTCCCAACCGTCTGATAGGAAAAAAGGCCCTGAAGTCGCTAGACTTCAAAATCACTATATCAGCATTCAGGTATATTCTGAAAACAGAGCAAAGAGATCAACTGATCAGAGACAAAAATGGAATTCAGCCAGTCCTAACCAGGACTGGCTGAATACAAACACTAAGGAAACCAGACAAAATCTCATGGAATAATAGCAGGGCAAAACTTAGCTTTTAGTAGACAGAAACTAAAACTGGATGCCAGAGCGCAGAAAGGATCACCAGCAAACCCTGCAGGGTGTCGGCTGCCTTATATCTACTCAGAAATTCCAGATGTCCAATCACACTCCGCCTGTTCAGATAACAGGTTCTTCCCATCCCAATCAATTTCACTACCTCTCTTCACCAGCAGAGGGAGTTCATCAGACATCAAAGGTGAAGGGGGGAAAATGAACTCACAACAACTAGCCTCCATTTAAATTTGGAACAGCTACACAGCTCCCTAACGTACTGCACTAGGCACAGTGAGTCAGTTTTCAGGGACTGTTCTTTTAACTATGTGTCCTTTCACAAAAAAACATTGAAAAGTAGGATTTTGCCATCCTCATTCTTCATAGAAAGGTAAAACGACTTTTGTCTAACATGGCAAGGAGCTATATCAATTTTCATGCTCTGTAACTTGTCATCTAATTTTTTTAGGGATTCCCTTTCATTCCGCCAGCTCTACATGTTGTGGGACTTCCATTCCCTTCCTTTCCAGCAGGTCATTGATGAATTGCACATGCCATTCTCCAATGACCTGCCTGACTTGACAGCCCAGCTCTGTGTTAAAGGGAAGGTGCCGCAATTTTATATAATTTGCAAAAAAATAGTAAGTAACAAAACATGTTGCTTCAGCAAATGTTGTACTAACCAGGATTTATGGTTTGTTTGTAATAATGTTTTAATGTAGCCACTGGGCACTGCCATCTTGATTTGCAGATCTGTGGAGGACTCATACAGTCTGCAAATATGGCCATCCCTGGACATACGAGACTGCGATCGGTTCCCGACCCCACATTGCAGCCTCATTAGCAGTGAACTGGGCACGCCCCTGTGGGCTGCACCATTCACTGCTGTAGGTGTGGCTGGGTGCCATTTTACTGTAGCCCAGTGCTATCTGCTGAGCTCCACTTTCTGCACTGTGCTTCCTGCTCCAGCTCCCCTGTCCTCCTGCTCTGTCTCTGCCTCCTCACTCACAGCCCCAGTGATCTCCGGTAATCTGACACCTTCCTTTTTATGACAGCTTTTATGGCTGTCTGAGGAGGACAGTGACATATACAGCCCATAGTCTAGTGTATAATTGGGGGGGCTGGAAGTTTCACCAGTGTGGGCATATCTGTAATACTGTCTTGTGTGATACTGCCTGCTGAGCCGTGTATCTAATCCTCTCCTGTGTGATACTGACTGCTGAGCCGTGTATCTAATCCTATCCTGTGTGATACTATCTGCTGAGCTGTGTATCTAATCCTCTCCTGTGTGATACTGTCTGCTGAGCCGTGTATCTAATCCTCCCATGTGTGATACTGCCTGCTGAGCCGTGTATCTTATCCTCTCCTGTGTGATACTGACTGCTGAGCCGTGTATCTAATCCTCTCCTGTGTGATGCTGACTGCTGAGCCGTGTATCTAATCCTCTCCTGTGATACTGTCTGCTGAGCCATGTATCTAATCCTCTCCTGTGTGATACTGACTGCTGAGCCGTGTATCTAATCCTCCCCTGTGTGATACTGCCTGCTGAGCTGTGTATCTAATCCTCCCCTGTGTGATACTGCCTGCTGAGCTGTGTATCTAATCCTCTCCTGTGTGATACTGACTGCTGAGCCGTGTATCTAATACTATTCTGTGTGATACTGTGTGCTGAGCTGCGTATCTATTCCTCTCCTGTGTGATACTGACTGCTGAGCCGTGTATCTAATGCTCTCCTGTGTGATACTGACTGCTGAGCCTTGTATCTAATCCTCTCCTGTGTGATGCTGACTGCTGAGCCGTGTATCTAATCCTGACCTGTGATACTATCTGCTGAGCCGTGTATCTAATCCTCTCCTGTGTGATACTGACTGCTGAGCCGTGTATCTAATACTCCCCTGTGTGATACTGCCTGCTGAGCTGTGTATCTAATCCTCCCCTGTGTGATACTGCCTGCTGAGCTGTGTATCTAATCCTCTCCTGTGTGATACTGACTGCTGAGCCGTGTATCTAATCCTCTCCTGTGTGATACTGACTGCTGAGCCGTGTATCTAATCCTCTCCTGTGTGATACTGACTTCTGAGCCGTGTATCTAATCCTCTCCTGTGTGATGCTGACTGCTGAGCCGTGTATCTAATCCTCTCCTGTGATACTGTCTGCTGAGCCGTGTATCTAATCCTCTCCTGTGTGATACTGACTGCTGAGCTGTGTATCTAATCCTCCCCTGTGTGATACTGCCTGCTGAGCTGTGTATCTAATCTTCCCCTGTGTGATACTGACTGCAGAGCTGTGTATCTAATCCTCTCTTGTGTGATACTGTCTGCTGAGCCGTGTATCTAATCCTATCCCATGTGATACTGTCTGCAGAGCTGTGTATCTAATCCTATCCTGTGGGATACTGTCTGCTGAGCCGTGTATCTAATCCTATCCCGTGTGATACTGCTCTCCTGAAATACTCTGTGCTGCTGTCACCCTGCTGGTTTTATGTGTGATCTACACGGTGGTATGAACTATATGGCGGCATTATGTGTGAAGTATATGGCGGTATTATGTGAGAACACTATGGCAGTATTATCTGCTAAAAGCATTCTAGGGTGGTTCTGGCTGAGCACCTGCACACGGGTCAGGGGTAATAGGTGCAGTCAGGGGAGGGCTGGTGAGGCAGCTGAAGAGAGGGGTCTCATTTTTATCGTTACTGTATGGCTCCATTCCCCCCAGCTGCTTCCCAGCGTCACCCTGGACTGCGCCTGTCGCCTCGCTTTCACACATCGCCAGGACAGGATCTGAGGAGGGGAATGGGGTCTTTGCATGCAAAGTCTGGATCAGAACAGGCCATCAATCAGCAGAAATGTTTCCTGGATTTCTGTGGTGCTGTCACCCTGCTCCTCCCCCATATATCTCCCTCTGTGACCCCCATAGACCAGCGCACTGCTCTCCTGAAATACTCTGTGCTGCTGTCACCCTTCTCCTCCACCATTTATCTCCCTCTGTGCCCCCCATAGACCAGCACACTGCTCTCCTGAAATACTCTGTGCTGCTGTCACCCTGCTCCTCCACCATTTATCTCCCTCTGTGCCCTCCATAGACCAGCACACTGCTCTCCTGAAATACTCTGTGCTGCTGTCACCCTGCTCCTCCCCCATATATCTCCCTCTGTGCCCCTCATAGACCAGCACACTGCTCTCCTGAAATACTCTGTTCTGCTGTCACCCTGCTCCTCCCCCATATATCTCCCTCTGTGCCCCCCATAGACCAGCACACTGCTCTCCTGAAATACTCTGTGCTGCTGTCACCCTTCTCCTCCACCATTTATCTCCCTCTGTGCCCCCCATAGACCAGCACACTGCTCTCCTGAAATACTCTGTGCTGCTGTCTCCCCGCTCCTCCCCCATATATCTCCCTCTGTGCCCCTCATAGACCAGCACACTGCTCTCCTGAAATACTCTGTGCTGCTGTCACCCTTCTCCTCCACCATTTATCTCCCTCTGTGCCCTCCATAGACCAGCACACTGCTCTCCTGAAATACTCTGTGCTGCTGTCACCCTTCTCCTCCACCATTTATCTCCCTCTGTGCCCCCCATAGACCAGCACACTGCTCTCCTGAAATACTCTGTGCTGCTGTCACCCTGCTCCTCCCCCATATATCTCCCTCTGTGCCCCCCATAGACCAGCACACTGCTCTCCTGAAATACTCTGTGCTGCTGTCACCCTGCTCCTTCCACCATATATCTCCCTCTGTGCCCCCATAGACCAGCACACTGCTCTCCTGAAATACTCTGTGCTGCTGTCACCCTTCTCCCAGAATCCTTCCTGCCTGCCATCCTCAGTGACCGAAGACCCCATTCCTCTCCTCAGATCCTGTCCTGGCGATGTGTGAAAGCGAGGCGACAGGGGCCTGATATATGGTGGAAGGAGCAGAGTGACAGCAGCACAGACTATTTCAGGAGAGCAGTGTGCTGGTCTACGGAGGGCGCCCTGTTCGGTGCCAGGGATTGTACATAGAGTGCTGTGTTTTATACACATGGATGGACCGTCTGCTTGTCTGCTCCACAGAAATCCAGGAAACATTTCTGCTGATTGATGGCCTGTTCTGATCCAGACTTTACATGCAAAGACAGTCAGTAACTTTGCAGGCCCCATCAAAATGGCGGCTCACTGTGTTCCTAGATGTCATAGGTTTTTGTGCAAGGTTTCAGTAGCTGCTCCCCCTAGTGTTAACAAGTGGAAATGCCAAACTTTTTAAAATTATTTTTCATATTTTGCAAAATTAAAAACAAATGATAATATTTTTTAAGAAAATGTAAACATTAATTCTTTACATTTTATCAATTGCTGAAAAAAATTTTTTGGATGGCACCTTCCCTTTAAGTCTGTATACAGTTTGACAGACAGGAGAGCAGGAGCCAAAAACATAGACTAAAGACAAAGTCCTACCACAACTTCCTCTGGACTTGGTGTCTCTGCTTCTAGAAATGGATTATTCTGTACCTTACAACAGGCAGTGAACTGAAACTTAGACAGAAGGATGACACCTAGCCTCTGGCATTTTGATGTAACGTTTTCAGGATAAGATAATATAACTTTTAAATAACGTAATTTTCATTTAAAGGGAATCTGATACCAGGTTTTTGTTATTCCATCTGAGAGCAGCATGATGTCGGGGCAGAGACCCTTGATTCCAGCAATGTGATGGCAGCCTCTGCCAACTGATGATAGCTGGTTTGAGTATCCTGAGTATCCAAGTATGCACTTGTGGATTCTCAAATGTAGCTTCAGACAGGAAGTTCAAAAAAATAAATCAGATAGGGAAGGATAGTGATTTTTTATTTAAAGTATATAAGAAAAGAGATTAGACAACTACATTAAATAGACAGACATTTAGGATAAAAATAAAATAAAAATTATTATCGGACCAGCCCTTTATAGACTTAAGTACCACAGTTATCTATAGCAGAAATGATAACTTCAAAGCGTTGCATGCAGGAAAATGAATTTAACTATAACGTGTATATATAATAGATCACTTTTCTGAGACAGTTTACAAGATTTTGTATGCACATAGAAATTCCATACCACAAGAATATCATCTGATAATCCTTCTTATGTCCTGTAGTCTATGAGTTTCGACATCTGTTTCCTTTTCTAAATGAATTTCTTCTGCTCTTCCTCCGGTGCATGTAGAGCGTTGCTGACTTAAAAGAGGTTCCCAACTTTTATTCATTGACTTTTAGACACTTATGCTAAATGAATTCTGTTTTTCGTCTGTTCTCTTCTGTCTTGTCCATAAATGCTCTATGTATAGTTACGACCTTGATATAACCCTGCTCAGCATTATGCTTGGTAACTTCAAGGGTATTTTAAACCATTATAAATCATTCTCTGTTCAGATAAACACATCAAGAAAGAACAGAAGCAGCCCAATTTACACTCTTCATTGTCTTCAATGAAAACTCTTTTCCTTTTGTAACTTACATATGTCTTTCCTTATATTTGTTCTTAGCTCAGCAAGATTTAAAAAATAATTTTGTGATACTTTGTCACACAATGTCTATGTTATATGTGTGGCCAACCATTAGTAGCGCTGGGAATTTCATTTCATTACATTTTATTGACTTCAAAAAATATTCCCTGCCTAGACAGTTGTGTACATGGCCACTTATTGGTACAGGAAATCATCCTCTGAGCCATGTGTGGACAACTGGCCTGCTAATGGTGTGATCCACCATTGCCTGTAGCATTTTTTTCAAGGAAGCAGATAGTAATGCTGATGATGGCCTCAACAGCGCTGGCCATTTTGGTGGTGTACTAGAACTTCAACACAGCACACATGTCCTGCATGGAGGCCCACTCATTGGTGGTGAAATGGTGCTGTTCCTCAGAGTGACTCACCTGTGCTGCTGCAGCTGCACAACTCCACTGTTGTCTGCTGCCGCTGCTCACACAGTCTTTCCAGCATTTGCAAAGTGGGGTTCCACTTTGTGGGTACATTGCTTGTGAGGCAGTGTGTGGGAAGGCAGAAGTGACACTGCAGCGCAGACAGGCGAGCAGCAGCAGGGTGCTGCATGACCGCTACCTCTTTCTCCTAACTGCCCACATCACTTGGATGGCCTTGACTCCATGTGGCGTCTAAGACCTCATTATCCCCATTCACATCATCGCAACTCTCCAGTCTGTCCTTAACTCTGCTTCATTTATCCCCTATGCAAATCCCTTCAATGTAGTGTGGTATTCGCAGGTACGCAGCATGCAGTGACAAGACGGAGATGGAGCAAACTTAAATTCAACTTTTATATGTAGGTTATTTGGGTAACTGGAAAGCTGACAATAGTTTTCCTGGCAGGGATTCAAACAACAATACACACAGATAACACGATATTAACTACCCGGTCGGGGCCGGTAACTATATGCCCGGTCGGGGTCGGTAACTACATGGCCGCGATATGGCCTACTATGAGTCCAGGAACTACAATTAGCTAATGACAAGTGGCACTTATCCTTCTCTGATGTCCTGCAGAGTTGTTGTCTGGGAGGTGTCCATTCGGCTTCTCAGCTGCTGGGCCCAGCCGACGAGGAGCTGACGCAAGCTTCTGGCGATCCTACGCCCAGGTGTAGAGAGGGCACAACAGGCCCCCCGGAGAGTCCCTCAGCATTGGGTCTCCTGTCAGTAGTGAGATGGTGACGATCGTGGGCCTGACCGTATAGGCCGCAGCCGCGGACCGGAACGGGGCAGTGGCCACCGCGGTGTGCAGCGTCTGGGCCGCAGCCACAGTACGGACTGGGACAGAGGTGGCCGCGGATAGCAACACACAGGCCGCAGCCGCGGGACGGAGTGGGGCAGCGGTGAATGCGGGCGGCAGCGGGCAGGCCACAGCTGCAGGCTGGAGTCAGGCAGTGGCTGCCATGGGTGGCAGCGTGCAGGCCACAGCTGCCGGCTGGAGTCAGGCGGTGGCCACCGCAGGAGACAGCGGGCAGGCCGCAGCCACGGAACGGAGTGAGGCAGTGGAGCCCCCGGATGGCAGCGGGCAGGCCACAGCCACTGGCTGGAGTCAGGCAGCGGCGGTCGCGGGTGGCAGCGGGCAGGCCGCAGCCGCGGTCAGGATCGGGGCCACGCCGGTCACGGGTCTCGGTGTCTGGAGCGCAACCGCGGCCGTCCGGTCGGTGTCACTCTGCTGTGCTGCTCGGTGCTGTCCTCTCCCTGATACCGGTGAGTCCCCGTTCAATCTCCCTGCAGGTGCTGACTTCTTCCGGCTCTCTGGCGCTACCTAGGCTTCTTGCTCTTTCTCTCCTCCATCGAGTGCCCCCTGCTGGTGTCCTGTGTTCCTTTTATAACCGCTCCGCCCCCACTCCTTCTAGAACTGTCTCTGGTCCGTCCTATAATTATGTCCCCCGGAAACAGTTTCCCTAGGAACCTTCTTGATAGCTCCCTTGGTTTCAGCTCGGTTACACAGTGGAAACTCTCCCCCCTACACCAGTTCCACAACATATCCACTTCCAGCTACTAACACTGAACTACAAAGCCGTCCATAATCTGTCTTCCCCATATATCTCTGAACCACGTAATCTCTGGTCCTCCAATGACCTCTTTCTCTCCTCCAAAATCGTAGGTTCCTCATCCAATTGCCTGCAAGACTTCTCCTGGATATCCCCCATCCTGTAGAATTCTGTGGCCCAACACGTCCGATTATCCCCTACATTTAGAACTTTCAAGTGGAACTTGAAAACACATCTCTTCAGAACAATGACCCCACTGCCACCTCATATCTACCAGAGCTGCCGCCTCACCAACACCGGAGCTGCTGCAACCACCAAACCTACTGTTTCCTTCCTCATTATCCTGTAGGGTAGGGTAGGGTCCTCCACTCACTTCGGTACCTGTCTTTCACTATTAGTTGGTTCATTGTAATTGCTATTTGTGTTTTGTATGTAACCCTTCCTCATGTACAGCGCCATAGAATCAATTGTGCTCTAAACATAAATAATAATAATCCCCCTCATGATTTCCATCCAGTCATCACCCGAAACCTCCTCGCCGGTCTACACACAATAGAAAGCCACAGCAGTTGACATCTGTGTTTTGTCATCATCTTCAGAGATGTGCTGCGGTGGTCCACTGACCGTTTGCACTACCCCTCCCATGTACTCATCCTCAAACAGAACAAGTGGTTGGGCATCAGTGCACTTAATCTCTTCCACTTGTGGGGCAGGGCCAAGTGGATGGCCCATGGAACTACAGCCAGCAAAGTCATCAAAAAGCCAAAGTGACTGCCGAATAACTTGGGGCTCAGTCTGCTTGCCTGATTTGCAAAGGCCTGAGGTGAAACTCAGATGCCCATGGGCCTCAAGTGCCAAATCTGTGCTTTCAGTAGGAGAACTGGTGGAAGACAAAGCGAAGGAACTGATGGCACTCTCAGTTATCCAATGTAAACTACCTCTACTTGTTCTGGCCTCACCATTCATCCAGCGGTCTACGAAATTACACAGTACATCCTGCATGCACCAGAGGAAGGTGTTTCATTTTCTGTGCCTAGCAGGCACAGACTGACCATTCCCTCTCTGTCTTCACCACCAGCAGCAACACGATCACATCCCCTACTTCATGCTCTTTTCATTCTTTGCACCCAAAAAAAGTTCAGAGCATTACATGGCCTGTATACAGAGTGCCCCTACAAGAGCCTGTTTTCAGAGTACCCCCTCAAAAAAAACCAAAACACAAAACCAATGTTGGCTACCTCCTCTTCCACCTACATCACCACGTCCACCTCCTCCACTTTGACCTCCGCCTCCTGGTTCAAGATTATTATTTATAATTTTTTTTTGTATTTTATGTTATTTTAAGTCATTTCTCTATCCACATTTATTTGCAGGGCTCTTTCCCCCATTTTGCTTCCTTTTGCCTCCCCTAGCAATTACTTTGACCATTTTACAGTAATTTTAAAGCACCAAAGTTTTGGTCCCTATTGACTTCTGTTGAGTTCGTGGTCAAGTACCGTTGTCGAACTGAAGTTTAAACTACAGTTCGGCTGAATCCGACACACCCGAACATCCACCGATAAACTCATCCCTACCCTTTACCAAATAAAAGATAATTGTGAACATGTCTGTATCACTAATATTTGTCTTCTGAACGCCTATTCAACTATCCTTACTTGTCAGTGCTTGGTCTCTAATTATGCCACTCACAAAAGAGCCCGCTAACTGGTTGAAAATGTTCGTATATGGATCCACCACTTCTAACCACTCCTCTTTCCTCTCTAACATACAGAAAGATTCCAGTGGTCCCCAGCGCTAGAGTAAGGATAGGTGTATAAAATTGCTTTTGTGAAATTTTTTTCTTCATTTTACCACATTGTTGAAGAAGACCAAGCACTCCAGCAAGAGGTACATGAAATTTGTTTTTACTCGCCAATAGTGATATTTTTTGACTTTTCGGCAGCTGAGTTTGAACTGCATACCATTTATAGAAACACCACTATATCTCTAAATAAATAAAAAAACTTAAGGGTATGTGCATATGTTGCAGATTTATTGCGGATCCGCAGCGGATTCGCCTCCGCAGATCCGCAATAAATCCACAAGTGTGTATCAAAACAATGTTAACCTATGGAAAAACAAATTTGCTGTGCACATGCAACGGAAAAAAAGGGCGGATTCGCAGCATTTTGTTTTCCGCAGCATGTCAATTCTTTGTGCGGATCTGCAGCATTTCTGCACCAATTGACTTCCATTGAGTGAGGCACATCTGCAGCAAAATTGCAGATGTAAAAAAGATCTGCGGTTTTGCTGCGGATGAAACGCTGCAGATCGGGAGGAGGGAAGTGTGTGGGTGGAGTATGGGTGGTGACTGTGTCTGTGTGCGGGGCAGGGTCTGCGTGTATGTGTGTGCAGGGGTCTGCAAGTAATGTGTGTGCATGTCTATGTGTTGTCTGTGTGTAGGCATCCATTGTCTGATAGGACTACTGCTCCCATCCAGCAATGAATGCTCACAATGACAGCATTGCCGCTGATAGGAAAGTAGTCCCATCAGACAATGGCTGTGTTCACTAGTAAAAAAACACACATACAGAACATACAACATATAACATACAGAACATAAACATAACATACAACACATGACATAGAGTACATACTTACCAAGCACCTAGTCCCCGATGCCCTCGTCTCCTTTAATAAAAATAAAATAATAAACCAACCTATACTTACCTTTTCACTGTAGTCCAATTATTAACTAGTGTCCCACGACGATCTCCGGTGTAGAACACTGACATCGGGTGATGTCAGTGCTCTACAGGGGCTCCCGTGATGAAATGACAGGTGGAGGTAATCCACCGCTATGTATCCCTTCGCCGCTGGAAAAGAGGTCCCGTAACCCTAACCCTAATTCTCACGCAGTATTGCTGTAAAGTGAGAGCCTGAACTCAGGTAACCTCAGTGATGCACGGCAGGAGCCATAGTCTCCTTTCAGTGTGTCACTGGAGACCCTGTAGAGAGGTCACACCTCCTGATGTGACTTCTCTATAGGGGAGAACGTTGTGGGACACTCGTTATTAAATGGACTACGTCAGAACAGGAAGTATTTGTTTGTTTATTATTTTTCTTTTTTTCAGGAGATCGAGGGCGTAGCATGGATTAGGCGTATAATAAAATGGAAAAACTGTGTAGTGTTTTATTTCATGAAAATACTTTTTTTCTGACTGTGTGTGTGTTTATTTAACCCTTAACAACTATAGGATTAGTAATGGATAGGTGTCTTATTGACGCCTCTCCATTACTAACCGGGCTTTATGTCACCTCACAATACAAAGGTGACATTAACCCTTTATTACCCCATATGCCACCACTACAAGGCAGTGTTAAGAGAGAGGCTAAGTGCCTGAATTAGCGCTTCTTACAGATGCACCACTTCTGGGGTGGCTGCAGGCTGGTGTTTGTAGCCAGGGGGGCCAATATCCATGGCCCCTTCCTAGGTTATGAATATCAGCCCCCAGCTGTCTGCGTAGCCTTTCTGGCTATTAATTATAGGGGGAACCCACATCTTTTTTTTTCATTTTTAAAAAAAAATTAAACAGATATTGCGTTTTAGGCCGGGGTCACACTTGTGAGAAACTCGCATGAGTCTCGCACCTCAATACCCGGCACCGTCGCCGGCACTCGGGACCGGAGTGCGTGGCTGCATGCATTTTTGCCTCTTTGTCACTCTTCAGTGGTGTTTGTAAACTTATGAAACTGCAAACTCATCAATCATAGTGGCCTCAGTGATCAACCTCCCTGATTTAGTATCACTTCTCCCGAAGTTAAGTCATGGATGTTAAAGAGTTATTTCCATCTTTATTTATGAATATTGTTACGTAGTGCCTGAAAAAACTAGCACCTTTTGCAATTTAGCGTTTATTCTTTAGATATTAATAGTACACCTTTTATTTATTTTTTTTATTTATAGCTCGTTACCTAAAAAACAGACCACCGAGTTTGTCTAGCTTGTAAACACTGCACCATAATTTGCTTGGATTAGGGGTTTATGAGGTAACTATGTCCTCCAGTGATCCTGGCCAGCTTCACAACAGTGCACACGTTGCAGATTTGGTGCATTTTTGGTTCGTTTTTTTCCTTGCAGATTTTCTAGATAAACCTGAAGCAATCCTGATACCAGCAAAGTGAAGCGCAAACTGAAGTGTCATGCACACGTTGCTTATTTTTTTTACTTGCAGATTTAGGGAATGTCAATTCTCTGCTTTGCATTTTTCACCATTGACTTCACTCAAAAACGCAGGGCAAAAAAAGGAAAAAATGCAGGCAAAAATGTAGGCAAAACTGTTGTGAGCTCATTTTCTCGTTCACCTTTGATGTCCGAGGAACTCTGCTGGTGAAAGGAGGTGGTGAAACTGATTTGGATGGGAGAGACCTGTCACCTGAACAGGTGGATTGCGATTGGACATCAGGAATCTCTGAGTGGATATAAGGCAGCCGATGCCCTGTAGGGTTGATGGTGATTTCTCTGCTTTGAGCTCTGGCCTCCAGTTCATTTCCTGTCTTCTAAAACTAAGTTTTGCTCTGTTATTGCTCCATGAGATTTTGTCTGATTTGCTTAGTTTTGTGTTCAGCCATCCCCGGCTGGGGCTTTGCTGAATTTCCATTTTGTCCCTGATCGGTTTAATCTCTTTTGCTTTGTCTTCAGAATATATCGGAGTGCTGATATAGGGATTTTGAAGTCTAGTGACTTCAGGGCCGTTTTTCCTATCAGACGTGTTGGGACATTTTTGTAGGGTTTTTGCGGATTGCAGCCAGCATCTTTTCTGTCCTGTCCTATCTAGTTAGTTGGGCCCCATCGTTTGCTCTGCCTGTCTTTCTGTCTGTGTTTGTGTTTTCATCTGTTTTCACCGACAATACATGCTGGGGGCTGTCTATTGCTTTGGGGTCTGCTCTGGGGCAGTTTAGATTTCCCCTTTCTTTCTTTAGGCTTATTTAGCTCTCCGGCTGTGACCCGGCATCTAGGACCACCGTAGGAACGCTCCACGGCTACTGTTAGTTGTTGTGAATAGGATCAGGGGTCTGCAATCCGCTAGCTGCCAACCTCTCCGGTTTTCTGGACTTAGCTTGCATTTTTGTTTTTTCCTCCTCCGGTGACTCATTCACAACACAAAACACACCAAAAACGCATCAAAAATGTGCTTTTTTGCAAAAGCATTTTTGTCTTGACAAGAGATGTTCTGTTGCCTAGGATAGGTGGTCGGTCTCCCAGGCAATGATCTGTAAACAAAAAAAAAGAAAAATCTTATCTTAAGAACGGCTGAAAAAATAAGCAATAAGTTGCAAAATTGCTTGTAATTACAAGCAGTATCGAACAATACCCCTTTATGAAGATTGAAATAAGACCACTTTTAAAAAGTCTCCCATCCAACACAATTGCCATATATCAGTAAATCAGTGATAGTGATAAGAAAATAAGTGGAAATTTACCATGTCAGTGCTTAAGCATTTGAATATTTGGGGCATATAATACAGTATGGCCAAAATTCTAGAATACAGGTTTTATCATCCATTTACTTATTTTGCCAAATATTGTTGTTTCATAAAAGAAAATGACCCTACCAGTTATAGATTAATAAGACACATTTTTAATGATTTTCTCATCTCTACATGCAGTTTTAGATTTGTCAGGTTTTCTGAAAAGAAAAGTAAGAAAAGTGTATTTTTTAAATTGTATTATCATTGAAACATTGGACACAAACCTTCATATTTTACAATCAGTTTGTCCAACGAGTTAGCAAAATTTATAAATAGAAACTACCTGTCTGAATTATTTTCATCTATCCATAATTATAGCCCTGACTGGTATTATATTAATTTTATAGCTGCAAACTATCAAAAGCCTCTTGACTTTTAGCAATAGGGTCTTATTCTGAATCTGCATTTGTATATTGTGTAAAAGTTTACATCTATGTCTCATCTGGTTACACTGCTTTCCCTAACATTCCTGAAGCCTGCCAGGTTTAGTTATCTTCCTTATGAGATATATGATGTCTGATTTGCTGGCCACTGTACAGGTAATTAGACAGGAAAGGTCTGTTCAGAGGGTCTGATAACAAAAAGGGACATGCGTTTACACATAGATAGATAAGTGGAAGGGGGGTGTAACTTAGGTGCTGATAAAAGGTGAAGGCAAATTATGATCTGTGTTTATGTAGAGATACATATCAGTGTATGCATGATTCCTGTCCCTGGACGTTTTTTTTTTAATTGAAGTGCTCTCTTTGGAAAACCGAATCATCTCTGTGATCAGCCTAGTAAATTTGTTGTTAACTTTTTTAATTTAAACAATTGTATATGCTGTATTGTTTTGACCCCTTTATAAAATCTTTTGTATATTTTTGTAGACACTGCCTATCGTTCTGGATTAAATATAAAATTCAATAGTTCTGTTCCTTTTGTTCTATAAACTGCATCCTGAAGCCATATGCTACCAGAACCAAGCATCCAGTCAGCCTGTATAAAAACAACTGGTGGTGGCAGTGAGTAGTTCTTGGTTTATCATCGAGCTAACCATGGCCATACCAGGGGTATATACACATATCCCATACGTGAGAATCGGAGGTGTATATACCATAAGCTCACTGTTAGTTTCCTTATAACCGGCCTTAATTGAAACAGTCGCAGACTCCTTCATTAATTGTCAGGCAATTGTGTAATTATCTAGTGATAGAGGGCAGTTGATAGCTGTTCGTGACACAAAAATAACAGCGTGGGTGGTTCAGTTATGACCCCTTTGGCTGTGATCTTTGACAGTTGGTCGAAGCGTGGGACTTTGAGTAGTCTCTCCGGTGTCCTGTCCCTTGAAATGAATATTTGACTCTTCTTTTTAATGTATGAAGCATTTTATGGGGTTCATTATACTGTATGGGGCCCATAATACTGTATAGAACAATATATAGGGTCCTGTTGTGAGTTCATTTTCCCCTTCGTCACTGAGGTCTGGTGAACTCCCTATTCTGGTAAAGGAAGGTAATGAGCCTGATTATCAGGCACCTGAGCCTAATGAGGATGTCTGGCTGAGTGGAGTCACGGACTGGATATAAGGCTGCCGACGCCCTTCTGCCCTGCGGGTGATTTCTCTGTGGACTTCTAGGACACCAGTCTGATTCCTGCTCCTCTAAAGCTAAGTTTTCTGCTTTGCCTGTTAGCATTTGTGTTTTGTTTTTGTTTTCCTTGCTTTTCTGGATTCTGCCAGTCCCTGCTGGGGTGAGCTGAATCTCCTTTTGCCGGATGCTCTGTCTTCAGAATATTCCTGAGTACTGACATAGCTTTTTTGAAGCCTAGCATCTTCAGGGCCTTTTTCACTGTCAGTTTGTTGGCTCTTATTTTCATAGGGTTTTTCACGGATTGCAGACAGCAGCCTTCCTGTCCTTTCCTATCTAGTTAGCTTGGGCCCCGTCTTTGCTCAGTCTATCTTTCTGTCTGTGTTAGTGTTTTCATCTTGCTTCACCGTCATTATATGTTGGGGGCTGCCTATTGCTTTGGGGTCTGCTCTGGGGCAGTTTAGATTTCCCCTTTCATTCTTTAGGCCTATTTAATTCTCTGGCTGTGATCGAGGGGTCTAGGGCATCATAGGAACCCCCACGGCTACTGTTAGTTGTTGTGGATAGGATAAGGGGTCTGCAATCCGATAGCTGCCAACCTCTCTGGTTTTCTGGACTTAGCTAGCATTTCTGTTTTTGCCTCCTACGGTGACTCAATCATAACAGAATCACCCGCCATACCGCAGATCCTAGGGTACTCAATAGCAGGAAAGAATTATGTTTAAAAAATAAAAAAAAAAAGGTGTGTGTATATTCTTTCCTCTATATCTCTGAGGCCGTAGGGGGAATTTTTATTTTTTTTTCTCTCAATGGAGATAAAGCAATTGTCTGATCGTG
Organism: Dendrobates tinctorius; assembly: GCF_039654945.1. Lineage (NCBI taxonomy): Eukaryota > Metazoa > Chordata > Amphibia > Anura > Dendrobatidae > Dendrobates > Dendrobates tinctorius. The sequence continues at coordinate 44,928,020 of NW_027361738.1, read as the reverse complement.
TGGAGCAGCTCGCTGCGGAAGTGCGGGGAATTTCCGCCTACCTTGCTCGTTCGCATGCTGTTGAACCAAAGATCCCTACACCTGATGTATTTTTTGGGGATCGATCTAAATTTTTGAGTTTCAAAAATAATTGTAAATTATTTTTTGCCTTGAAGCCTAACTCATCAGGGAGTTCCGCGCAGCAGGTTAAAATTGTCATCTCTTTGCTGCGTGGCGATCCCCAGGATTGGGCTTTTCTTTGAAACCAGATGATCCTATTCTGACTAATGTGAATGCATTCTTTCAAGCTTTGGGGTTGTTGTATGATGAACCTAATGCTATTGATCAGGCTGAAAAGACCCTGTTGGCATTGAACCAGGGTCGAGATTCTGCAGAGGTGTACTGTCAAAAGTTCCAAAAGTGGGCGGTCCTTACTACCTGGAATGATAATGCCTTGGCTGCTCTCTTTTGGAAGGGTTTGTCAGAAGCCGTAAAAGATACTATGGTGAGATTTCCTGTTCCCTCTGGTCTGGACGATTCTATGTCATTAGCCATTCAGGTTGATCGGCGTTTACATGAACGCAGGACTGCACGAGAGGTGTTGCCACCGGGTGAACAGACGTCTGAACCTATGCAATGTGATAGAGTTTTGTCTAAGGTGCAACGTCAGGAGTTCAGAAGGCGTAATAAGCTGTGTTTTTTCTGTGGAGATGCCTCGCATATTATTTCTGTTTGACCTAAACGAGAGAAACGCTTTGCACAAACGTTTTCTGTTGGTGGTGTTCAACCTATGTTTCTTCTGGCAATTACTCTGATCTGCTCCCTGTCCACATTTTCTGTCAAGGCTTTTGTGGATTTGGGAGCAGCGCTAAACCTAATGTACTTGGATTTTGCTAAACGTTGTGGATTTCCGATGACACCTCTGCAGACGCCTATCCCTTTGAGGGGGATTGATGCTACTCCTTTGGCTAAAAATAAACCTCAGTTTTGGACCCAGGTGGTCATGCGGGTCGCCCCAGATCATCAAGAAAACTGCAGATTTTTGGTGTTGCATGGTCTGCATGATGCCGTTGTTCTGGGGTTTCCCTGGTTGCTAATTCATAATCCAGTTTTGGATTGGAAATCTGTGTCTGTGGTGAGTTGGGGTTGTCGGTGTGCCTTTAGTGAGGCTCCGGTTTTTTCCACCTCTCCTCAGTCGCATGATGTTCCTGACTATTTGGCGGACTTTTATGATGTATTTAGTGAGAATGAGTCTGCGTCCTTGCCTCCTCATAGGAGTTATGACTGTGCAATTGAACTAAGCCCGGGGTGTAAATTTCCCAAGGGTCGGCTCTTCAATTTATCTGTACCCGAGCACGAGGCTATGCGGTCCTATATTAAGGAGGCGTTGGAGAAGGGTCATATTAGACCATCCTCTTCACCCTTAGGTGCCGTTTTTTTTTGTGGCCAAAAAGGATGGTTCTTTAAGGCCTTGTATTGATTATTGTGCCCTCAATAAAATTACTATTAAATATCAGTATCCGTTACCCCTGATTTCGGATCTATTCTCTAGAGTTAGAGGTGCTTGCTGGTTTACCAAGCTTGACCTCAGGGGGGTGTATAATCTTATCCGCATTAAGCAGGGGGATGAATGGAAGACGGCGTTTAATACTCCAGAGGGATATTTTGAGTACCTGGTGATGCCTTTTGGGCTCACTAATGCCCCTTCTGTCTTCCAGTGCTTCATGACCGATATTTTCCGAGACTTTGTCGATAAATTTTTGATTATCTATCTGGATGATATTTTGATCTTCTCCAAGGATTGGGATTCTCATGTGGAACATATTCGGACTGTGTTCCGGATCTTGAGGGAGAATTCCCTGTATGTCATAGGATCGAAATGCCTTTTTGGAGTACAGAGGATTTCATTTTTGGGATTTATTTTGTCTCCGTCAACTATTGAAATGGACCCGGCCAAGGTACAGGCCATTTATGATTGGGTTCAGCCCACTTCTTTGAAGGCCCTCCAGAAGTTTTTGGGTTTTGCTAATTTTTATCGGAAATTTATAGCAAAAGTTTCTAGTATTGCCAAGCCATTGACTGATCTGACTAAGAAGGGTGCTGATGTGTTGAATTGGTCTCCGGAGGCTGTTGCTTCCTTTCAGGAGCTGAAGCGAAGATTTACCTCCGCCCCGGTTTTGCTGCAACCTGATGTCTCACTCCTGTTCCAGGTAGAGGTGGATGCTTCTGAGATTGGTGCAGGAGCTGTTTTGTCCCAAAAGGATCCTGTAACATCTAAAATGAATCCCTGTGCTTTCTTTTCCCGAAAGTTCTCTCCATCTGAACGTAACTATGATGTGGGGAATCGGGAACTGTTGGCCATGAAATGGGCATTTGAGGAGTGGAGACATTGGTTGGAGGGAGCTAAACATCAAGTTGTGGTCCTCACTGACCACAAGAATTTGATTTACCTAGAGTCGGCTAAACGCTTGAACCCTAGACAGGCTAGGTGGGCCTTGTTTTTTACATGTTTTGATTTTGTGGTCTCTTTTCTTCCTGGAACTAAGAATGTCAAGGCAGACGCCCTCTCTAGGAGTTTCTTTGCTGATTCTCCTGTGGTGACCAAGCCTGCTACCATCTTAGGCGAAGTGGTAGTTCTTTCTGCCATCTCGCCCGATTTGAGACTTGCTCTGCAAGAGTTTCAGGAGGACAAACCTGAGCATTGTCCCAGTGGAAAGTTGTATGTTCCTGACCAGTAGAAGAAGAGAGTGATGTCTGAAGTTCATTGCTCTGCATTGGCTGGTCATCCAGGTATTTTTGGTACTAGAGATCTGGTGAGTTGCTCTTTTTGGTGGCCCACCTTGTCTCATGATGTCAGGAATTTTGTGCAGTCCTGTGGGACTTGCTCCCGGTCTAAATCTTGTTCTCGCTCTAGTGGGTTGTTGATGCCTTTGCCGGTCCCCAGGAGGCCATGGACCCATATTTCAATGGATTTCATCTCTGATATGCCGGTCTCTCAAAGAATGACTGTTATTTGGGTGATTTGTGATAGGTTCTCTAAGATGGTTCATCTTGTACCACTCCCTAAGTTGCCATCTTCCTCTGAGTTGGTGCCCCTGTTTTTGCAACAGGTGGTTCGCTTACACGGGATTCCTGAGAACATTGTATCTGACAGAGGAGTTCAGTTTGTGTCTAGATTTTGGAGGACCTTCTGTTCCAAGCTGGGAATTCAGTTGTCCTTCTCCTCTGCTTTTCACCCTCAGACCAATGGGCAGACAGAGAGAACAAACCAGACCTTGGAGTCGTATTTGAGATGTTTTATTTCCGCTGATCAGGATGATTGAGTTTCATTTTTGCCCTTGGCCGAATTTGCTTTAAATAATAGAGCTAGTTCTGCCACTTTGATGTCACCTTTTTTTTGTAACTTTGGGTTTCATCCTCGATTTTCGTCAGGGCAGGTGGAGCCTTCTGCCTGCCCAGGTGTTGACACTGTGGTGGAGAGAATGCACCAGATCTGGGACCAAGTGGTGGATAAGTTATCTCTCTCCCAGTAAAAGGCCCAGTGGTTTTCCAATCGACATAGGACCATTGGTCCCCAGTTTAAGATTGGTGATATGGTGTGGTTATCATCAAAAAATATTGCTATGAAGGTGGCCTCTCCTAAGTTTAAGCCTAGATTTATTGGACCTTACAAGATTTTGGAGAGTATTAATCCGGTCTCTTTTCATTTGGCTCTTCCTGTCACATTTAAAATCCATAATGTGTTCCATAAGTCCTTGTTGAAGAGGTTTGTTGAACCAGTTGTTCCTGGGGCGGCACCTCCAGACCCTGTATTGGTTGAAGGTAACATGAAATATGAGGTAGAGAAAATACTGGATTCCCATCTGGCTAGACGGAGACTCCAGTATTTGGTTAAGTGGAAGGGTTATGGTCAGGAGGATAATTCCTGGGTCTCTGGCTCTGATATTCATGCCAAAAGATTGGTGCGTGCCTTTCATCGGGCTCACCCTGATCGCCCTGGTGGCGTGGTTGAGGGTTCGGTGACCCCTCCTCAAGGGGGAGGTACTGTTGTGAGTTCATTTTCCCCTTCGTCACTGAGGTCTGGTGAACTCCCTATTCTGGTAAAAGAAGGTAATGAGCCTGATTATCAGGCACCTGAGCCTAATGAGGATGACTGGCTGAGTGGAGTCATGGACTGGATATAAGGCTGCCGACGCCCTTCTGCCCTGCGGGTGATTTCTCTGTGGACTTCTAGGACACCAGTCTGATTCCTGCTCCTCTAAAGCTAAGTTTTCTGCTTTGCCTGTTAGCATTTGTGTTTTGTTTTTGTTTTCCTTGCTTTTCTGGATTCTGCCATTCCCTGCTGGGGTGAGCTGAATCTCCTTTTGCCGGTTGCTCTGTCTTCAGAATATTCCTGAGTACTGACATAGCTTTTTTGAAGCCTAGCGTCTTCAGGGCCTTTTTCACTGTCAGTTTGTTGGCTCTTATTTTCATAGGGTTTTTCACGGATTGCAGACAGCAGCCTTCCTGTCCTTTCCTATCTAGTTAGCTTGGGCCCCGTCTTTGCTCAGTCTATCTTTGTGTCTGTGTTAGTGTTTTCATCTTGCTTCACCGTCATTATATGTTGGGGGCTGCCTATTGCTTTGGGGTCTGCTTTGGGGCAGTTTAGATTTCCCCTTTCTTTCTTTAGGCCTATTTAATTCTCCGGCTGTGATCGAGGGGTCTAGGGCATCGTAGGAACCCCCCACGGCTACTGTTATTTGTTGTGGATAGGATCAGGGGTCTGCAATCCGATAGCTGCCAACCTCTCTGGTTTTCTGGACTTAGCTAGCATTTCTGTTTTTGCCTCCTACGGTGACTCAATCATAACAGGGTCCATTATACTATATGGAGCCATAAATGAGGCCCATAATACTGTATGGAGCAATATATAGGATGTTTAATACTGTATGGAGCAATATATGGGGCCCATAATACTGTATGTTGCAATATATAGGGCCCATAATACTGCATGATGCAATATATGAGGTCCATTATATTGTATGGAGCAATATATGGGGCCCATAATACTGTATGGAGGACTTTGTGGTGCTCATAATACTTTAAAGGGGACTTTGTGGTGCCCATAATACTTTATGGAGGACTATGTGGTGCCCATAATACCGTATTGAGAACTATGTGGTGCCAATTACACAGTATGGAGCAATATATGGAACCCATAATACTGTATGGAGGGCTATGAGGGGCCCATTACACTGTTTGGAGACTATGTGGTGCCCATAATACTATATGGAGGACTAAATGAAAAGTCTGCAGTCACTCTGTGTGACTGCAGACCTTTAAATCCCCCCATTACACACTTTGCGTGGCGAGGATTCACCAGTTTCTGAGCTATTGTAGAATTTACAATAGATATCAATCATGTAATGTAAGAAGTAAGTAAAATCTTTGGCATTGTACTATATCTACAGTATATTTCTTATACGTGCAACATGAATAGTTTTATGCGTTAAAAAGGCCCATTGAGACTCTTTCGCCTGGTCCCCACAAAAACCTGGAGCCGGCCCTGGTTCCTAAATACATAATGAAAATCTTAGTGGAATTAGATTCCAAAGGTTTGGGTCATGGGTTCCTGTTAACAGCTTGGGGCCCCTATACAAGAAGTGTGTCTATGCCCCTGCCTTTTATGGTGAAAAAGCTAGAGATTATATACAGTGGGGCAAAAAAGTATTTAGTCAGTCAGCAATAGCGCAAGTTCCACCACTTAAAAAGATGAGAGGCGTCTGTAATTTACATCATAGGTAGACCTCAACTATATAAAAATCCAGAAAATCACATTGTCTGTTTTTTTTTCATTTTATTTGCATATTATGGTGGAAAATAAGTATTTGGTCAGAAACAAGCAATCAAGATTTCTGGCTCTCACAGACCTGTAACTTCTTCTTTAAGAGTCTCCTCTTTCCTCGACTCATTACCTGTAGTAATGGCACCTGTTTAAACTTGTTATCAGTATAAAAAGACACCTGTGCACACACTCAAACAGTCTGACTCCAAACTCCACTATGGTGAAGACCAAAGAGCTGTCAAAGGACTCCAGAAACAAAATTGTAGCCCTGCACCAGGCTGGGAAGACTGAATCTGCAATAGCCAACCAGCTTGGAGTGAAGAAATCAACTCTGGGAGCAATAATTAGAAAATGGAAGACATACAAGACCACTGATAATCTCCCTCGATCTGGTGCTCCACGCAAAATCCCACCCCGTGGGGTCAGAATGATCACAAGAACGGTGAGCAAAAATCCCAGAACCACGCGGGGGGACCTAGTGAATGAACTGCAGAGAGCTGGGACCAATGTAACAAGGCCTACCATAAGTAACACACTACGCCACCATGGACTCAGAACCTGCAGTGCCAGACGTGTCCCACTGCTTAAGCCTGTACATGTCCAGGCCCGTCTGAAGTTTGCTAGAGAGCATTTGGATGATCCAGAGGAGTTTTGGGAGAATGTCCTATGGTCTGATGAAACCAAACTGGAACTGTTTGGTAGAAACACAACTTGTCGTGTTTGGAGGAAAAAGAATACTGAGTTGCATCCATCAAACACCATACCTACTGTAAAGCATGGTGGTGGAAACATCATGCTTTGGGACTGTTTCACTGCAAAGGGGCCAGGACGACTGATACGGGTACATGAAAGAATGAATGGGGCCATGTATCGTGAGATTTTGAGTGCAAACCTCCTTCCATCAGCAAGGGCATTGATGATGAAACGTGGCTGGGTCTTTCAACATGACAATGATCCAAAGCACACCGCCAGGGCAACGAAGGAGTGGCTTCGTAAGAAGCATTTCAAGGTCCTGGAGTGGCCTAGCCAGTCTCCAGATCTCAACCCTATAGAAAACCTTTCGAGGGAGTTGAAAGTCCGTGTTGCCAAGCGAAAAGCCAAAAACATCACTGCTCTAGAGGAGATCTGCATGGAGGAATGGGCCAACATACCAACAACAGTGTGTGGCAACCTTGTGAAGACTTACAGAAAACGTTTGACCTCTGTCATTGCCAACAAAGGATATATCACAAAGTATTGAGATGAAATTTTGTTTCTGACCAAATACTTATTTTCCACCATAATATGCAAATAAAATGAAAAAAAAACAGACAATGTGATTTTCTGGATTTTTTTTTCTCAGTTTGTCTCCCATAGTTGAGGTCTACCTATGATGTAAATTACAGACGCCTCTCATCTTTTTAAGTGGTGGAACTTGCACTATTGCTGACTGACTAAATACTTTTTTGCCCCACTGTATACGTATATGGCATAAATAAATATACATATGTACGTATATGCCATATATAATCTCTATACTGCTATTATAGTATTGCCTCCCTTATTATAAACAGCACAGACCCTTATTTTGTAGCATCCTTTCATGTTATGTACAGTGCTGTGAAGAAATGCTCCTTGCAGCCTCGCCTGACATCACTACTACATCATGGGTCATGTGGTAAGGTCTCCCCATTTCATCAACGTGACATTCCGCACTCCCTGGGTATATGTAATGTCAACTTGGCAGTTTTGCACACGGGCACAAGGAGGTACAGAGAGTGAGAGATAGTGGCCCTCATGACCACCGGCAAGGCACAACACTCGGTCACAACCCTGATAGGCTGAAAGACCCCTTTCACTAAACACATTGCCAGCCCCTTAGGACTGTGTCAAGTTCCTCGTTAGATATAAGTCCGGTCTGTTAAAGGAATTATATCGCGCCAGAAAGCAGCCCTGGTAGCAAGTGACATTAAACTGAGAACACGGATGTGTGGATTCGTGGATCAAGATAAAAGAGTAGCGTGAGGTTAAGTTGGGTATTTTATTGCCTTATGGGCACAGTAGAGTAAACACAACGTACACAATGGATATACTTAGTGTATATAATGGTTATGTATGGAAATACATTTGGTGGTACAATAAGGACAGTCAGATGATACAAAGTCAGTTACCAGTTGAAAGTTAGGCCTTGGTGTTGTGCAGCCACATGGGAGATGTAGGGTGCCAGCGGTTTCCGGTTTCTTCCAACACGAAACAATGGCATGACTTCCCTTAGAAGAGAACCCTGGGCCACAGCCTTGCACAAGCAATTAACCAATTGGTCAGTCACTCCCTTTCTCGCCCCTGAGGTGGTCCCAGTTTTCCTTCCCTTGAGTCTGGTAGGTGAACCTCCAAAACCTATGATAGATCATAAATTCTCAATGGAAGGTCATAGGGTGGTGGTTTTGGCGCCATCGGACCCATGTAACCGATATAGGACAAACGATAACTCCATAACTCCTTATGAAATTATGGCTTCTTTCAATCTGGGGGTGGGGGTTCTTCGACGCAATTAAAGATTCATCTTGCCAGTAAGTCCTTGGTCCCGGCTAGGATGCTAGGGGTGTGAGTTGGAACTTTTGAAGCTGGACCACCTGCTAAACCAGGTGTCCTGTCTCAGCTTCACATTTTGAAGTAGGTATAAAATCTCGGCTATGATACAGTTGATTGTCATGAAATTATATCCCCCATGCTCTTTACAAGTGCCATCTCTTATTTCTTAACATCCTCTATAACGTTAAATATCATATAAAGGACTGTCCCTTACATAGCATATTCCTTTGCTATTTTTGTTATTCATAGCACTTTTTCTTTATTATAGAGCATCATCTCTTGTTATTTATTGCACCCTCTCTGTATTGCATAATCCCCTCTTGCTAGAGATAAAATAAAAAGACCGTTAATGTAATATGGGAAAACATTTTCTAATGGATGAGGCTGATGGACTAGTCTTTTTGGTCACCCAGTGCTCTATCAGCAGTCATTTTATTTTATATCTAAGGCCGGGGTCACACTAGAGAGGAATACGGACGAGTGAGAGCCGTTAAAAGCACGCATTACACACGGACAAATGATTCTCTCTGGGGCAGCTCCCAACAGCCGTATAATTCTCGTCCGTATTCTACAGTCCGTGCCAATCGCAGCATGCTGCGATTGTCAGCGTACTACGCCCATAGTACACCAATGCAAGTCTATCGGTGCGCAAAAAATGCGGATTACACACGGACCACACGTGTGACTTGCGAGAAATACGCAGGTCTTTTGGCAGGTGACAGGAAATGGGCCAATCCATCATCAGGAAGCGTAGACATGCTAATTAGCTCAAAAAGCGCTCCAGACATCCAGGAAGTATGCCTCCACGGAGTCCTGCAGCATCATGGCGCCATATTTTCTCAATGTGGAGATGCTTATTGTATTAGTGCAGGAACGGACAGAAATCTGGGACCAACGTGATGCCCATTATGCCAACCGGGCAAGAAAGGAGGCGTCATGGAGGCACATATGTCACCAGATGTTCCACGATTTTGCTGATCGGCCACGCGAGGAGCAGCAGCAGCAACTGAGTAAGTACAACCCAAAAACTGTTTAAAAGTACCTCACATCAAAAAAGGCATTTAGAATCAGCCCCCCCCTTCCTGTGCTTGGACTTTTTGCCTCATGAGGCTGTAGTGACCATCAGATTCTCAGGATGCAGTGACGAGACATGAGACAGGGTATAACTTGTATAATCAACTTTTATAAATTGGAGCCCCTAGGGCTATGCTGAACAGGCAGAAAGGGGTAAACACAAATCTGTCCTCGCAGGGACTCAATAAAACAAACAATACTTTTCTAAGGAAACTGGGAGTACCCCGGCTAGTCCGGGTGTAGTAAGCCGGAACGTGGCCAAACTATAGTACTTATGGCTATTGTGCACTTATCCTTTCTTGCGTCACTCGGGATCGCAGATGCGGCCGCTTAGAGATCGTTGATGCGGCTGTCTAGACGCCTCGATATCCCGGGAAGATATGGGTTCGACAGGCCCTGAAGAAACGATGCCGGTGGGGCGCAACAGGCCCTGAAGAAACGATGCCAGTGGGGCGCAACAGGCCCTGAAGAAACGATGCCGGTGGGGCGCAACAGGCCCTGAAGAAACGATGTTGGTGGGGCGCAATAGGCCCTGAAGAAGCGATGACGGTGGGGAGCAACAGGCCCTGAAGAAACGATGACGGTGGGGCGCAACAGGCCCTGAAGAAACGATGACGGTGGGGCGCAACAGGCCCTGAAAAAACGATGACGGTGGGACGCGGTAATGACACAGTTCCCCATATGACCAGTAGCTGTCCTCTGATAAGGGTCCCTCCACAGCCGGGAAATGGGCCTCTAATGTCGCCTAGGATGAGGTGGTGTCCCCTGAGGCTGGTGATGACATGGTCGCCGCGGTGGGAGAAGGCCGGGGGGCAGTGTCCAGGCCTCTGTGGCCGTTTTACGGGAAGTCACAGCCGCGACCTGAGGTAAGGGATCTGTCACACAAAGGCGGGGGGCGGCGGGCGTGTTTCTCTGCGAACGGGGGCGGGAAGTGGCCTCCGGTAAAAGTCTCTCACGCCTCCCTTGTCGGTGAGTGCGCAGTATCCTCCTCACAGGCTCCTGTCGGTGTCCCTCCAAGTCACCCGGCTTCCTGCCTCCTGTCACACTCTCTCAACTGCCACTCCAGCGCGCCCCCTGCTCCTTTTATCCTTGCCCCGCCCCCTGTTTCCCTGACAACTTCAGTCAAGTCTCTCCCTTTACTGTCCTCCCAGTATCGTTCCCTCAGGAACCCTGATGGCGGTCCCCTGGGTACCTGCCCGGTCACTGCCTGGGAGTCCTCCTCCCCACAAGGCGGGTAGATTTTTATGTGACCCATGGTTTTACACTGCCATAATTTGCCATAATTTGGCCCAGGCCACAAGCTCCTCATCCTCCTAGCCAACCAAGTTATTAAGTGTAGTTACTTGATACCTGAACTAATTGTGACCCTGTGTATCTGGCCTGATGCCCCAATTATATATGCCACCCTGGATAGAAAGCACACCCTAGAAGGCCACATGCCTAGGCTACTGGTAGCAAATTTGACCTAGCAAATATGTGAAATTGAGAATATTTCCTGTCACATTGCAGTGGAAGATGTGATGAGACGCTGGCACAGCATCCGCGACCAATACAGGCAGGAACGTCAGCAGCGGTCCAGGAGTGGTGATGCGGGCCACCTAAAGAGGAAATATATCTATTATGACCGCCTCTCCTTCCTCGCTCCAATTTTGGATCTGAGACCGTAAGTAAATACCTCACACCACATTACACAGATACTTTACAGGGCCAAAAAAAAATATTTATTTTTGGCTCTGTTCTATTTCATAACAGAACTCAGTCCAACCTTACGGAGAGAGAAACTGGCTCAGATACCGAGCCCATCATAGATCCTAGGTCTGTAGGGGAAGAGGTGGCTGGCCCATCTTCTCCCCCTCCAAGAAGCATAGGTGATGATTCCTCTCAGGAAAACCCAGTGCCTGCACCACATACCCCACCACCAGGACCAATCCACAAGCAGGACCGTCTGCTGCTGCACCATCAGCCATACAGGAGGAGCAGGGCAACATCAGCAGCAGCCCAACTGCCCAGATCCGGGGCTCCCCACAGCCTGCTGGACCATCCCGGCGAGGAAGAAGAAGGCGCCAGATCCCTGCCCAAGATACCCATAACAATGTTGACACAGGGGTACTGAACTATCTGGCTAGAGTCAATAATGATGATGGCGAGGAGGCATACTCACGCAGCCTGGCCCTTTATCTTCGTGCATTTTCCCGTGAGGTGAGGCTACAGATTTGAGGATGTTTTCAGATCCTGCTTGATGCAAGCACACACCCCAATACCCCATATGAGTTATTTGAATATCTGGAGAGGTGGCAGCTTTCCCCCAGGAATCTGATGAGCCTTAGACACCCCACACACATGCTTGCTCAAGCAGGCTCTGAGGATCCTCAAATACGTGGGCCTGCACCTCACCCCCTTCCTCCCCCTACCCAACCTTTCCTACAGCAGCCACATATGTCTGGCTCTAGCCAACCTCACCAATATGGCCACTTGTTGCCACCCAGTGTTGGAGGCTGGTCCCAACCTGGTTGGGGATGACATGGCTATTTTGGTGGGTATGAGACACGGGCCTACCAGCCCCAACAAGAGGCCCCTCTCCAGTATCACTCTGGCCAGTACCAACCACAATCACAGGAGGCAGTACACTACCCACATCATGGGCAACAGTATGCCCCCACACAGGGAGATGGCCAAGTTGGGCAAAGTAGCCAGCAGCAAACACAGGCTGGTCTTCCACCTTCTCCTCCCCCGACCTACCAAAATTTATAATGTTGCCATTTTGGTATTGCCTAATGGTAGAGTTGAGCGAAACGGGTCGAAAAATGTCAAAAGTCGCCGACTTTTGGTAAAGTCGGGTTTTATGAAATGAAACCCGACCCTAGGGTGAGGTCGGCCACGAGCTCGGCGACTTTAGCGCCAAAGTCGCGTTTCAAAAGTTTGTTTTCCGCCCTTTTTCAGCCAATCAGGATCCACGGACACTGTGGGCAACGTGATGACATAGGCAGGGGTCACCACCATCTTTGAGAAGGGCATGCAAGTGATTGGCTTGCTTTGGGGGGCGTCACAGGGGGAATAAAAGGGCGTGCACGCCAACCGCCATGTTACTCATGCTGATCTCAGAATAGGGAGAGCTGCTGGTGCTGCTGATTCTGTAGGGAGAGCGTTAGGCAGGGAAGAAGACACCAAAAACTGCTTCTGCTGCTAGCGATTTTGCCTGTACAACACACCAGTCACTGTGTGTGCAGTGCAAGTGGCGGCTATATTTTTCTGGATCAGCTGTGTTGGTTGTTAGGCTGCCTTATAAGGCTTCCTGATAGCTGCATTGCTGTTTTCCCACTGCTCTGCAAACTGCTTTTTTAAAAGCAATCGCAATTTTTTTTTGTCCTGGTGAGGTACTGAGCGTGCATTTTTTACACCATACAGCGGTGTACGCTCCTCACACAGTACTGTGTAACGGCTGTTATCACGGCCACAGTGAAGCTATCTGTGTGTGACTCTGTAAGAATAAGTCGAGGACATGTTCCGTTCTTACAGACCTCCACCTTCTAGTTTTGTCTGCTTTTCAAACAGTTAAGTATATTTGCTGTTTGATCACATTCAAAACTATAGAGAGACAGCGTGTGTCAGTCCGTAAACTTAAAAAACACGGAGCTTGACAATTTTACGGACACCGGACAGCGGTGTACGTGCACGCTCCTCTCTCAGTACCGTGTAATGGCTGTTATCACCGCACCAGTGAAGCTATCTGTGTGTGACTCTGTAAGAATAAGTCGAGGACATGTTCCGTTCTTACAGACCTCCACCTTCTAGTTTTGTCTGCTTTTCAAACAGTTAAGTATATTTGCTGTTTGATCACATTCAAAACTATAGAGAGACAGCGTGTGTCAGTCCGTATACTTAAAAAACACGGAGCTTGACAATTTTACGGACACCGGACAGCGGTGTACGTGCACGCTCCTCTCTCAGTACCGTGTAATGGATGTTATCACAGCCACAGTGACGCTATCTGTGTGTCACTCTGTAAGGATAAATCGAGGACATGTTCCGTTCTTACAGACCTACACTCTAGGGAGATTCCTATTCTGCCCAATTCTATATACACCTTGTAGTTTGTCATACACTAGCCAATTTCTGCCTGTGATATAGCGGTGTGATATTCACTGGGCCTCACACAATCCAACAGTGTCCACAAGTGTGTTCAGAAATTCTACATCTCCCCTGTCTTATAGTGACATTTTTCACACCTGCGACATTGAGCCTGTGACATAGTGCTGTGATATTAACTGGGCCTCACACAACAGTGTCCACAAGTATGTTCAGAAATTCTACATCTCCCCTGTCTTATAGTGACATTTTTCACACCTGCGACATTGAGCCTGTGACATAGTGGTGTGATATTAACTGGGCCTCACTAGTGTTGAGCATTCCGATATCGCAAGTATCGGGTATCGGCCGATACTTGCTGTATCGGAATTCCGATACCGACTTCCGATATTTTTTCAATATCGGAAGTCGGCATCGGAATCGGAAGTTCAAAGTTGATTGACAGCCTGACGTCATCATGATGCGCGGTGTGTGCGCATCATGATGCGCCGTCATTTCGGGCCTTCCGGGGGTCTCTGCCGGCCTGCCGGGGGGCTGTGCCGGCCTGCCGGGGGGCTGTGTGGACTGCCCGGGGTCTGTACCGGCCTGCCGGGGGGCTGTGCCGGCCTGCCGGTGGTCTGTGCACCCTGTGGGGGTCTGTACCGGCCTGCCGGGGGGCTGTGCCGGCCTGCCGGTGGTCTGTGCACCCTGTGGGGGTCTGTACCGGCCTGCCGGGGGGCTGTGCCGGCCTGCCGGGGGGCTGTGCTGATGTCCGGGGGTCTGTGCAAGCATCGTCCGATGGGACTACAAGTCCCATCTGGCGATGCCTGCTACCATGACAGTGATTGACACATTAGCCAATGATGGGACAGTAGTAGTCCCATCATCCGGCTAATGTGTTAAATGTTAAAAAAAAAAAAAATACTACATACATACTACATACATACTACATGCTACATACATACTACATACATACTACATACATACTACATACATACCACATATATATTACATACATACTACATATATACTACATACATACTACATACATACTACATGCATGCTACATACATACTACATGCTACATACATACTACATATATACTACATGCATGCTACATACATACTACATGCTACATACATACTACATATATACTACATACATACTACATACATACTACATGCATGCTACATACATACTACATGCTACATACATACTACATATATACTACATGCATGCTACATACATACTACATGCTACATACATACTACATATATACTACATACATACTACATACATACTACATGCATGCTACATACATACTACATGCTACATACATACTACATATATACTACATGCATGCTACATACATACTACATGCTACATACATACTACATATATACTACATACATACTACATATATACTACATGCATGCTACATACATACTACATGCTACATACATACTACATACATACCACATGCATGCTACATACATACTACATGCTACATACATACTACATATATACTACATGCATGCTACATACATACTACATGCTACATACATACTACATATATACTACATACATACTACATACATACTACATGCATGCTACATACATACTACATGCTACATATATACTACATGCATGCTACATACATACGACATGCTACATACATACTACATATATACTACATACATACTACATACATACTACATGCATGCTACATACATACTACATGCTACATACATACTACATATATACTACATGCATGCTACATACATACTACATGCTACATACATACTACATATATACTACATACATACTACATACATACTACATGCATGCTACATACATACTACATGCTACATACATACTACATATATACTACATGCATGCTACATACATACTACATGCTACATACATACTACATATATACTACATGCATGCTACATACATACTGCATGCTACATGCATGCTACATACATACTACATACATACTACATGCTACATACATACCACATATATACTACATACATACTACATACAATACATTCATACAATACATACATAGACATACAGTACATATAACATAGAGTTACATACTTACCAATACTTGTCACATTGTTCCCCGAAGCCATTGTCTTTTTCGGAATAAATATTAACATAACAAACCACAAAAATACTCACCCACGATCCGAAGCAGTCCACGAGTGTGTCCCACGACGATCTTGGGTAGAGAACTGCAGCATCAGCTGTTGCTGCCGTTCTCTACGGGCTGCAGGAATCCAATGACGGAAGGTAGGTATCCTTCCGCACTGTATTCCTCCGCCACTTAAAAAAAAAAAAAAGTCCCTAGTCTCACTTTATGCCATTGCTGTGTGGGAAATTCCCACGCAGCAATGGCATAAAGTGAGACTAGGGACTTTTTTTTTTTTTAAGTGGCGGAGGAATACAGTGTGGAAGGATACCTACCTTCCGTCATTGGATTCCTGCAGCCCGTAGAGAACGGCAGCAACAGCTGATGCTGCAGTTCTCTACCCAAGATCGTCGTGGGACACACTCGTGGACTGCTTCGGATCATGGGTGAGTATTTTTGTGGTTTGTTATGTTAATATTTATTCTGAAAAAGACAATGGCTTCGGGGAACAATGTGACAAGTATTGGTAAGTATGTTACTCTATGTTATATGTACTGTATGTCTATGTATGTATTGTATGAATGTATTGTATGTAGTATGTATGTAGTATATATGTGGTATGTATGTAGCATGTAGTATGTATGTATTATGTATGTAGCATGCACGTAGCATGCAGTATGTATGTAGCATGCATGTAGTATATATGTAGTATGTATGTAGCATGTAGTATGTATGTAGCATGCATGTAGTATATATGTAGTATGTATGTAGCATGTAGTATGTATGTAGCATGCATGTAGTATGTATGTAGTATGTATGTAGTATATATGTAGTATGTATGTAGCATGTAGTATGTATGTAGCATGCATGTAGTATATATGTAGTATGTATGTAGCATGTAGTATGTATGTAGCATGCATGTAGCATATATGTAGTATGTATGTAGCATGTAGTATGTATGTAGCATGCATGTAGTATGTATGTAGTATATATGTAGTATGTATGTAGCATGTAGTATGTATGTAGCATGCATGTAGTATATATGTAGCATGTAGTATGTATGTAGCATGCATGTAGTATGTATGTAGTATGTATGTAGTATATATGTAGTATGTATGTAGCATGTAGTATGTATGTAGCATGCATGTAGTATATATGTAGCATGTAGTATGTATGTAGCATGCATGTAGTATGTATGTAGTATGTATGTAGTATATATGTAGTATGTATGTAGCATGTAGTATGTATGTAGCATGCATGTAGTATATATGTAGTATGTATGTAGCATGTAGTATGTATGTAGCATGCATGTAGTATGTATGTAGTATGTATGTAGCATGTAGTATGTATGTAGCATGCATGTAGTATATATGTAGTATGTATGTAGTATGTAGTATGTATGTAGCATATATGTAGTATGTATGTAGTATGTATGTAGCATGTAGTATGTATGTAGCATGCATGTAGTATATATGTAGCATGTAGTATGTATGTAGCATGCATGTAGTATGTATGTAGTATGTATGTAGTATATATGTAGTATGTATGTAGCATGTAGAATGTATGTAGCATGCATGTAGTATATATGTAGTATGTATGTAGCATGTTGTATGTATGTAGCATGCATGTAGTATGTATGTAGTATGTATGTAGCATGTAGTATGGATGTAGCATGCATGTAGTATATATGTAGTATGTATGTAGTATGTAGTATGTATGTAGCATATATGTAGTATGTATGTAGTATGTATGTAGCATGTAGTATGTATGTAGCATGCATGTAGTATATATGTAGTATGTATTAGCATGTAGTATGTATGTAGCATATATGTAGTATGTATGTAGTATGTATGTAGCATGCATGTAGTATATATGTAGTATGTATGTAGCATGTAGTATATATGTAGTATGAATGTAGCATGTATGTAGTATGCATGTTGCATGCATGTAGTATGTATGTAGTATGTATGTTGCATGTAGTATGAATGTAGCATGTATGTAGTATGCATGTTGTATGTATGTAGCATGTAATTTTTTTTTTTTTTTTTTTTTTTTTACATTCAACACATTAGCCGGATGATGGGACTACTACTGTCCCATCATTGGCTAATGTGTCAATCACTGTCATGGTAGCAGGCATCGCCCGATGGGACTTGTAGTCCCATCGGACGATGCCTGCACAGACCCCCGGAGCCTGCACAGCCCCCCGGCAGGCCGGCACAGCCCACCGGAGCCTGCACAGCCCCCCTGGCAGGCCGGCACAGCCCCCCGGCAGGCCGGCACAGACCACCGGAGCCTGCACAGCCCCCCGGCAGGCCGGCACAGACCACCGGAGCCTGCACAGACCCCCTGGCAGGCCGGCACAGCCCCCCGAAAGGCCCGTACAGACCCCAGAGAGGCTGTACAAGGGAAAAACAGGATTTTTCTTATTCCGATACCGGAAGTCCCATAGACTTGAATGGGACTTCCGGTATCGGAATCGGCGATACCGATACTTTTTTTTAAGATCGGCCGATCCATTCCGATCCGATACTTTGAAGTATCGGACGGTATCGCTCAACTCTAGGCCTCACACAATCCAACAGTGTCCACAAGTGTGTTCAGAAATTCTACATCTCCCCTGTCCTATAGTGACATTTTTCACACCTGCGACATTGAGCCTGTGACATAGCAGTGTGATATTCACTGGGCCTCACACAATCCAACAATGTCCACAAGTGTGTTGAGAAATTCTACATCTCCCCTGTCCAATAGTGACATTTTTCACACCTGCGACATTGAGCCTGTGACACAGCGGTGTGATATTAACTGGGCCTCACATAACAATGTCCACAAGTGTGTTCAGAAATTCTACATCTCCCCTGTCCTATAGTGACATTTTTCACACCTGCAACATTGAGCCTGTGACATAGCGGTGTGATATTAACTGGGCCTCACACAATCCAACAGTGTCCACAAGTGTGTTCAGAAATTCTACATCTCCCCTGTCCTATAGTGACATTTTTCACACCTACGACATTGAGCCTGTGACATAGCGGTGTGATATTAACTGGGCCTCACACAACAGTGTCCACAAGTGTGTTCAGAAATTCTACATCTCCCCTGTCCTATAGTGACATTTTTCACACCTGCGACATTGAGCCTGTGACATAGCGGTGTGATATTAACTGGGCCTCACACAATCCAACAGTGTCCACAAGTGTGTTCAGAAATTCTAAATCTCCCCTGTCCTATAGTGACATTTTTTCACACCTGCGACATTGAGCCTGTGACATAGCGGTGTGATATTAACTGGGCCTCACACAACAGTGTCCACAAGTGTGTTCAGAAATTCTACATCTCCCCTGTCCTATAGTGACATTTTTCACACCTGCGACATTGAGTCTGTAACATAGTGGTGTGATATTAACTGGGCCTCACACAATCCAACAGTGTCCACAAGTGTGTTCAGAAATTCTAAATCTCCCCTGTCCTATAGTGTCATTTTTCACACCTGCGACATTGAGCCTGTGACATAGCGGTGTGATATTAACTGGGCCTCACACAATCCAACAGTGTCCACAAGTGTGTTCAGAAATTCTACATCTCCCCTGTCTTATAGTGACATTTTTCACACCTGCGACATTGAGCCTGTGACATAGCGGTGTGATATTAACTGGGCCTCACACAACAGTGTCCACAAGTATGTTCAGAAATTCTACTTCTCCCCTGTCCTATAGTGACATTTTTCACACCTGCGACATTGAACCTGTGACATAGCGGTGTGATATTAACTGGGCCTCACACAATCCAACAGTGTCCACAAGTGTGTTCAGAAATTCTACATCTCCCCTGTCCTATAGTGACATTTTTCACACCTGCGACATTGAGCCTGTGACATAGCAGTGTGATATTAACTGGGCCTCACACAATCCAACAGTGTCCACAAGTGTGTTCAGAAATTCTACATCTCCCCTGTCCTATAGTGACATTTTTCACACCTGCGACATTGAGCCTGTGACATAGCAGTGTGATATTAACTGGGCCTCACACAATCCAACAGTGTCCACAAGTGTGTTCAGAAATTCTACATCTCCCCTGTCCTATAGTGACATTTTTCACACCTGCGACATTGAGCCTGTGACATAGCGGTGTGATATTAGCTGGGCCTCACACAACAGTGTCCACAAGCGTGTTCAGAAATTCTACATCTCCCCTGTCCTATAGTGACATTTTTCACACCTGCGACATTGAGCCTGTGACATAGCGGTTTGATATTAACTGGGCCTCACACAATCCAACAGTGTCCACAAGTGTGTTCAGAAATTCTACGTCTCCCCTGTCCTATATACACCTTGTACCTTGTTTTACATTACTATATAGTTTGTGGGATTTTGTGTACATTTTTACCAAAAATGAGGAAGGCTGGTGGAAGAGGCCGTGGAATTGGGCGGGGGTTGCCAGCTGGTAATGATGGTGTTGGTGGTGGATCTGATGGTAGTGACAAAAGCAAAATAGGACCAAATGTATGAGGTGTTGAGCCTGCGTCATCGTCTGGCTCCACAAGGCCTCGAAGGCTTAGTTTTCTAGGAGTTGGCAAACCGCTTTTAAAGCCAGAGCTTCAGGAAAAAGTTTTGGCTTACATTGCTGACTCAGCCTCCAGCTCTATCGCCTCCTCTTCTGAAGTTGTAAAAAATAAAAGAACTGAGTCGTCATTGGAGGCTCATGTTCATGAACCACACCTTTCCTTGTGTCCTTCACCCCAACCAAGATTGAAGGATGACGCAGGCCATACAACTGATTACTCCATGGAGCTGTTTTCACATACCATGCCTGGGTTATCAAGTGAAATGGTGAATTACCCAGGCCAAGATGAATCTGACATGGAGTGCACTGATGCACAGCCACTGATAGATGATTCTGCTGGTACATTCAGTCAGAGCACTACATTGTCCTCGCAGTGTAATGAGCCAGATTCTGACCCTGATGAGACTCAGGTGCCCCTTCCCGCATACTATACCACCATACACGTGACACAGAGGAAGGTGCACATGACATTGAAGAGGAGGTGATGGATGACCCAGTTGTTGACCCAGATTGGCATCCATTGGGGGAAGAGGGTGCTGCTTCCTATAGCTCAGATGAGGAGGAGCATCCACAGCAGACATCGACATCGCAACAGCTGTTATCTGGCAGGCCCGGAGCACTCCAAAGACAGGTTCCAAAAATCAAAAGAGTTACTGGACAGCTTGTCCAGACGGTCAAAATAGCACAGCGTGCTAGGCCGCAAAATGTCTTCCAAAGTAGGAAGAGTGCAGTGTGGCACTTTTTTGAACAAAATCCTCATGATCAGGCCAAGGTTATCTGTAAGAAGTGCGCAAAGACCTTTAGCCGAGGGAAAAATCTGAAAAATTTGAATACCAGTTGCATGCTTAGACATTTAACCAGCATGCACTTGCAAGCATGGACACAACACCAAACCTCAAGTACCACATGTGCAACTGATCACAAAGAAGGTAGTCAGCAACGCTACATTGTTTCCCCCACTGTAAGCCCACCGGTTAGCACAGCAGCAAATGTTGAGGTGTCGTTGCAAGGCCAAAGCAGTCAGGGAATCCCACTGTTATATCAATGAAAGACTGAATCTAGGCCATCAGAAAGAACACCAACTCCATCACCATCATCAACCCTCTCTCAGTCCGCCCTGTCCACCGCTATTTCCACCATATGCAGCTCTCAAGTCCAGCTCACCCTCCCAGAGACTATGAGTAGGTCAAGAAAGTACTCAGTCTCTCATCCGCGTACACTGGGTTTGAACGCCCACATTGCCAAACTAATCTTGCTAGAGATGATGCCCTATCGGTTGGTGGAAAGCGCAGCTTTCCGTGAACTCATGGCCTATGCAGTACCACGCTATGACCTATCCAGTCGCCACTTCTTCTCTCGCAAAGCCATCCCAGCCCTCCACCATCTTGTGAAAGACCGCATTGTCCATGCACTCAAGCAGACAGTGAGTGGAAAGGTGCACTTCACAACAGATGCATGGTCCAGTCGGCATGGCCAGGGCCGTTACGTGTCCATCACTGCGCACTGGGTTTATGTGGTGGATGCAGGGTCCACAGGGGACAGCGGTGGTGGGACAGTGCTGCCTAGCCCACGGTATAGGAAACAGTTGGCTGTAGGCGTTCGACCCTCCTCCTCCTCCTCCTCCAGAAGCGAAAGCTCGTCCACAGAGCGCAGTCGTACGAGCACGCCATCTGCAGCTGACACTGTTGCACACGAGGTGTCCCCCTATCGAGCAGCTAGTGGAAAGCGTCAGCAGGCTGTGTTGCAGATGATGTTTGGGCGACAGACACACCGCGGAGGTGCTGGCCGAGTACTTTCAGCGACAAACTGAGTCATGGCTGGGCAGTATACATCTTGAGGCAGGCAAGGTAGTTAGTGATAACGGCCATAATTTTGTGGCAGCCATAGCCCTGTCAAAACTCAGCCTGGTGGTGCAGTGCTTCCTCAACATTTATCCGGAGTTAACAGCCCTGCTCCAGAAGGTGCGAAGACTGTGTGCGCACATCCGCCGGTCGCCTGTACACTCCATTCGTATGCAGAAGCTGCAGCGATTGCTCCACCTTCCCAACCACCGCCTCATTATCGACATTGCAACAAGGTGGAACTCCACCCTGCACATGGTTGAGCGGCTGTGCGAACAGAGGCAGGCCATAATGCATTTAGAATCATAGAATCATAGAGTTGGAAGGGACCTCCTGGGCCATCTGGTCCAACCCCCTGCTCAAAGCAGGATTCGCTAAATCATCCCAGTCAGATGTCTATCCAGCCTCTGTTTGAAGACTTCCATTGAAGGAGAACTCACCACTTCTCGTGGCAGCCTGTTCCACTCATTGATCACTCTAACTGTCAAAAAGTTTTTTCTAATATCTAATCTGTGTCTCCTCCCATTCAGTTTCATCCCATTGCTTCTAGTCTTTCCTTGTGCAAATGAGAATAAAGTTGATCCTTCTACAATGTGACAGCCCTTTAGATATTTGTAGACAGCTATTAAGTCTCCTCTCAGTCTTCTCTTTTGCAAACTAAACATTCCCAAATCCCGCAACCTTTCCTCATAAGACAGGGTTTGCAGACCGGTCACCATTCTGGTCGCTCATTGTGGGAGGATACACGGCCAGGCACTTTGAGAGCAGACATGGAGTTGACAGGTGTGCAGTGGTCGAAGCTGAAAGACCTCTGTAAAGTCCTTCAGTGTTTTGAGGAATGCACACGGCTGGTAAGCGCAGACGACGCCATCCTAAGCATGAGCATCCCACTTATGCGTCTGCTCATGCAAGCTTTGATGCACCTTAAGGAGCAGGCGTCTGCAGCCAATGTTGACGAGGAGGAAGAGGAGGAGGGAATCCTTGATGACATTCAGCCATTGTCTGCTCAGGGACCTCTCCTGGACGAGGTGGAGGAAGAAGAGGAGGAGGATGATGATGGGGATGATTACTTAGGGGAGGAGGATGCATCTCGTGGGGCAAGTGAAAATGTTGGCGTGGCAAGGTCTGGTACAGGGTTTGTGCGTGACTGGAGGGATGTGGATTTGCCAGAAAGTGCTCCTCCAACCAGCACTCGTAGTGCATCATTGACACCGGGAACTTTGGCCCACATGTCAGATTATGCCTTGCAGATCCTAAAAAGGGACCCCCGCATTGCCAAAATGATGAACGATGACGACTACTGGTTGGCCAGCATCCTGGATCCACGCTATAAAGGCAAATTACAAAACATCATGCCACACGAGAACCTTGACCTAATATTGGCTAATAAACAAGCAACTCTGGTAAACCGGTTGGTTGAGGCATTCCCAGCACACAGCAGCGGTGATGGTTCTCACACGAGCCGTACGGACCGGGGGCAGCTTGGCAGAGGTGTTCTTGGTGCACACAGCAAAAGTGGCGTTGGAGACAGGGGTTTCATGACAATGTTGTGGACTGATTTTTCAAGTACCGCTCACACAACTGGTAATACTGCATCGATGGAAAGTGACAGGAGACAGCAGTTGTCAACTATGGTTACAAACTACTTTTCCTCCCATATCGATGTTCTCCCACACAGGTCATTCCCCTTTGACTATTGGGCTGCTAAACTGGACACCTGGCCTGAATTGGCACAATATGCCTTACAGGAGCTCGCTTGCCCAGCTGCAAGTGTGCTATCGGAAAGAGTGTTCAGTGCAGCTGGATCAATCCTGACAGAAAAAAGGACCCGTCTGTCAACCCAAAATGTGGATGATCTAACCTTCATTAAAATGAACCATGCATGGGTTTCCAAGGATTTTGTCCCACCTTCCCCTGATGACACATAGGGTGACAGAAAAATGGCTTGCTTTGGTCCTCCTCTTCCTGGGACTTGAACAATTTCGCCTTTTGCATCAGCTGAATGTCCAACATCAACATATGCCACTTTCTAAAACTCCCTAACTGTGCTGCCTCCCCCCCATGGCCGGGGTCACCACCTAGCGCACGAAACCGTGCGAGTGCCGTTGCCCTGGACAGGTGGGTAGGCCGACTCTTGCGCGCGGGCACTGGCACAGGATCCCTCATAGTGCAATCAAGTGTCTCTGACAGTGGTGGTGCACACCCACCGTCAGACACACCGCCGTACTATGAGGGGCCCAGTGCCAGTACCGATGCCCACGAGTGGGCCCCCCTTGCTTGGGCAGGGCCCCAGCATTTGCAATCTTTACCTCTCCCTAGTCCTCCACTGTGTAGTCTGGGCTGTCAAATCCATACTGTACCTGACACCGTCTGAGCCTGCCTCCTGATCTATAGACATATATTTTGAATGTGTACACTATGCTATCCATACATGTTATCCGGGGATACGGTACCCTTTCTCACCTTTGTGCAATCAAGTGTAATCCATACTGGGCCTGACACCGTTTGAGCCTGCCTCCTGATCTATAGACATATATTTTGAATGTGTACACTATGCTATCCATACATGTTATCCGGTGATACGGTACCCTGTCTCACCTTTGTGCAATCACGTGTAATCCATACTGGGCCTGACACCGTCTGAGCCTGCCTCCTGATCTATAGACATATATTTTGAATGTGTACACTATGCTATCCATACATGTTATCCGGGGATACGGTACCCTTTCTCACCTTTGTGCAATCACGTGTAATCCATACTGGGCCTGACACCGTTTGAGCCTGCCTCCTGATCTATAGACATATATTTTGAATGTGTACACTATGCTATCCATACATGTCATCTGGGGATACGGTACCCTTTCTCACCTTTGTGCAATCACATGTAATCCATACTGGGCCTGAGAACGGCTGGCAAGCTGTTAAGCAAGCTACAGCACCTGTGGTTTGCACACGTAAGTTTTTCATTTTTTCAGGAATGACGGTTAGGCCTAATTCCGGAACTGCGGTTGACCTGCACTTACTGGGAAATCATCGTTCGCGGGTAATAATTATAATCCCAGATCCCCATCACTAACGTTGTTCAGCGGGTTATCTGCACCTGTAAGCGACAAACGCTGGCCTTTTCAGTGTAGCGCACATGCAGCCACGGACATGTAAGGGCATGACACACCAGTTATTGGCCAATCTCACGTGCCAGAGCCTCGCGTGTCCCTCTAGTAAGCCGGACTCTGACCGCGGGGCATGACGAAGTCTCGTTCGTTAACGGAATTAAGCTTGCATTGTGTGCATCTTTTTGTTGCTGGATGGTTGAGGTTGCCCGTGTTGAGTCAAATTACGCTGTAGGCTCCACTCCTGGTGGTGCCCTTCTGGACATTCCTTTAAGGTTCAGCTTTGCAACCATACTGCCCACGTAAAACAAACACTTTGCCTTCATGAACGCTGTTTGGAGGGTCGTGACTCGTGGGAATAATGCTGCCCAATCAGTTAACCTGCTAGAGAGATCCTTCGTTGCTCCCAAGCATGACATCACACTCCCTAGGAGGAAGGTAATGCCACTGTGGCGACCGTACTCCTGGGGGCGACACAAGTGCACTGATGCCCAGCCACTGCTCGATGAATCTGCTGGTACATTGACCCAGACCACTACATTCCCCTCGCACGCTACACGGCCTGAATCTGACCCTGATGAAACTCAGGTTACCCTTCCCATATACAGTTTCATCTTACACGGTGACAAAGAGGAAGCTGCAGATGAAAGTGCAGGTTCGGCCCACCCGCCGTCAGACACACCACCGTACTATCAGGGGCCCTGTGCCAGTGCCGTCGCCAACGAGTGGGCCCCCCTGCTTGCTCAGGATCACAGCACTTGCAAGGTTGAAATACTGTGCAGTGAGATGGAAGATGGGGACGACGAGGAGTCCAGACTAGTACAGGGATTCCCTAGCGAGGAAACTTATTTCATTGTTTTCAATGTTGGGACAGCAATTTTTGGGGAGCACTATACTCTGGAGAATGATAGATGGGGCCCACCATACACTGGAACATTCCAAAGGTGGACATCAGACACTGGAGCAGCATTTACAGGGCCCATTATACACTAGAGCATTAGAAATGGGGCCCATTATGTTTGGAGCATTATTTGGGCCCATAAGACAGTGGAGCTTCATCCATGGGGACCAACATATACTGTAGCATTATGTGGAGCTCATCATATACTGTTTCAAACATTATATGAGACCAATGATTCTGTATGGAGAAATAGATGGGCCTCGTCATGAGATGTAAAAAGTGAAGTATTTTTCATTGTACTATACCGCTATTTCTCTGCCGTATCGGAGCATCATGAGTTGTAGTATGTGTTAAAGGGGCGCTCTTTCACCCAGGGCACATAAAAACCTGGAGCCAGCCCTACCCCCCACAACTTTAGCCAAATAACCCCCATTTTTCAGTGCGTAACTAGTATTATGAAGTAAATTAAGGTTGACAAGCTTAAGTAATAAGAATTGATGCTTTTGGCATTCAAATGGGCACTGTAGGTGTGTTTCCTGTCCTCCTCTCACTGCCGACTTTAATTCCCCATTGACTTACATTGGGTTTCGTGTTTCGGTCGGACCCCCGACTTTTCCCTATAGTCGGTCGATTTTGCTCGACCCGACTTTTGGAAAAGTCGGGTTTGATGAAACGAAACTCGACCCTAAAAAAGCAAAAGTCGCTCAACTCTACCTAATGGTTATGTGGCCATTGCCACATTTATCATATGGCAATAATATGTTTTTCTTAAAAAAAAAGGCAAAAGTAAACATTTGTCTACTACATTTTACGTCTCTGTCTCAATTCTAAAAAATGGTGTGAGCATACTAACATACGCTTACCAATGCAATTAAACAGTCATAGAATCATAAGGGGTTTAAATATATATATTTAGACAGACATAAAACAAAAAATTATAACATAGACACAGCATGCTCTTGCCAAGAAGTTTCCCCTTCAGGTGACATAAAGTAATTTGTGAAAATATCACGCACTTTGAGCCCAGAGAGCGTTCTACGTAGAGGGTTGATAGGTGGTCTTGCCCTACGCACATTGTCCAACCCACGCACAACACCAGCAGAGGAGGAACAATCATGTTTCCTGGTGAGGTTATGAAGAACCACACAGGCTTTTACAACTTCATTAACATTTTGTTCACTCAGCTGAATGGCAGACTGGAGTACCCGCCATTTGGCACAAAGAATGCCAAAGGAACACTCCACCAGTCGCCGAGCACGTGATAGGCGCAAGTTAAAAATTCTGCGTCGGTGGTCCAGGTTGCGCCGGGTATATGGCCTCATGACATTGCGCGTTAACTGAAACGCCTCATCTGCCACAAGGACATAAGGGAGTGATTCTTGAGTGGAGCCTTGTAGCTGGCGTGGTGATAGATTCAACTGGTTGGTGCGTAGCCACCGACCCATAATGGAAGTATTGAAGACTCGAGAGTCTCTCGCTCTTCCATAGGCCCCAATGTCAACAATTATAAATTTGTATTGAGGGTCGGCCAGAGCCAACAATACAACAGAAAAGTATTGTTTATAATTGAAGAATTGGGAGCCAGAGTTCGGCGGCTTCCATCAAGGGCCCCAATACAATTAGGAAACTGGCATTCCTCCTCAAAGTCCCTTGATATCCTCAACCAGTCTTCCATCCTGGGCTCGGGCATGACTAGTTGATGAAATCTTGACCATATTTCACTACATGTCGACCTGAATATGCCAGAAATGGTAGATCTTCCAATGAGAAACTCATGGTGGAGGGCAGCATAAGACAGGCCAGTGGACAGGAAGCTGAAGAACAACAGAAATGGAACATTTTAGAATGTACAAATTAACAAAAGACCAGGTACATACATACCAAACTTGTTAGTGATTCAGATCTACTAACATACATATATTTGGTTGCGCAATGACTAAGTGATATTCAGTACATATTGCACATAACATTCTGGTCTGTAAGCTTAAACATATCTGGAATAAGATGAGGGCATTAAACTTAGTCCAAAAAGCAAAAAAATACATACTTTGGGCAACACATCATGAACATAGAGAATGTGGTTGTGTAGTACATACCGTGTTATGAGTAGAAGTCGCTCCTCTACAGATATAGCTTTGCGCATCCTTGTGTCCTGAAAGGTTATCCCAGGGCGCACAGTCTCCAAGAGTCGATCAAATGTTGCAAGGCTCATGCGACAGTATTGGTAACATTTTTCAGGATGATCCCGCAGAGAAGAATAGAGGCGGTGGAAATGACAATGTTAAGGGTTAATACTAAAATCAGAGTTGAAGTTTCGTTTTATCCATTCAATGTAAGGTTTCGTTTCTCCGTTTTTGTTGTTGTAAGATAAATTTTTATAATTGGCAATGCCTGTCATGAAACCAGACTGTTTCCATCAGGTGCAAGATAAGGGGCTCAGGGGGGGGAGTGTATTGCTCTGAATATGCCATTATACTACTTTCTATTTGGATACGGACATATATGTAGTTTCCGGTTTTCTTGAAATATTATTGGCTTATAAAGTGAAAAGATGCTATTGGTACTTGAGAACCTTGCATAATTAAGCAAAAGATTATAAAAGATGTGACTAAAATAAAGGGGCTTAGTGATCTGCCTCGATCCTCCCGTACAGAGACCCCGTCTCCGTGTGGTCATTTGAGTTGCTAGCAACACTGGAATAATTTGGAAATCACTGGCTCAACCGTGAAGGGTTAATTTAACTCTCTCCTTATCAGCTTGGCGCCCAACGTGGGGCCCCTGAATAGGGACGCCTCAGCCCCCGGAGGACAACAAGACAAAGGACCCTCGGAGCGGACACAGGTGCTGGAAAATTGGGACTGATCACCCCCCCCACGACCACGGTAAGTTGGCAGTTATACTGTTCAGACTGACCGTTGGTGTGGTTTTCCTGTGCTTGTTGCTGCAAAGAGGATCTGAGGTTTGTCCCCTGGTGGGGTGATTCATGGGTGGAATCATATAGAGGTGTAGTCCCGTTGGAGGCCCAGTGCTCGAACCGTACCTCATAAGGGACGGACACCCCGGCTTGACCAGTGATTGTGGCTCTCTTTATAGTCAAAATATCCTGAATTCCTGAATTCACTGTTAGTAATCAGGGTGGTCATGTGATCGAAGATGGGTAGGATACGTAACTCAGGTATATATAGATATATATATATAACCAGAGGTGTCCGGAGGGAGAGTCTGAGACGCCCTCCTCCTTTCACTGAGTACCACGAATTTTGGGCAATCCCAGAGGGGGATTATTGACCTGGTGGAACAAACTGAGACGGCCGCTCCAGTATTGTGCACAATTGAAGTAAGGGTATTTAGCTGTAAATGAGAGAATCTGTGGAAGGAAAAGAAGAATTTAGTGGCTTGGCACATGTATAATACAAAATAAAATTGTGGTACCGTGTTAGCCAGAAAAATAGATGTAATTATTCAAGGTGTGATACCTTTATTGGCTAACCAGAGAAATTATATTTGCAAGCAAGCTTTCAGGGCTCAGGCGGCCCCTTCATCAGGCTAGATTACAAGTGAATCACTGAGAAAAGATGGCAACATTTAAATAGGAATTACAACAGGACATGAGATGATGCTAGCTATAGACATGCCAAGGAAATCAAATTAAGGTTTTTGTTACACATGCAGATGAGGACCAAGTGTTCTATTAGAGATCTGAAGACCTTCTTGTGGAGGTGTGAACTGTGTCCTTGTAATGAGTCATGAACCCAGGTGTCAAATTCAGTCCTATTGTTAGCAATTGGAACATATTTATAAATTTAAACTCCCAAATCTTCCTTTCTCTGTCACTATTAAAAAAATGAAAAATGACCTTTCAATATTAGGACTTTTAGATCTGCCAAGCTGTGTCCAGGTCTAGAGAAGTGTATCCCTACAGGTGTGTCCAGCTCAGTCTTTATCGTATGTCTGTGCAGATTCATCCTTGTTTGTAGCTTTTGCTTAGTTTCCCCGATGTATGTCCCTGCATTGCACCTTGTACACTGTGTCATGTACACGACATTGAAGGATGGACATGAGAAAGAGTCCATGATCTTATAGTCCTGATTTGTGTTGGGTATGGGGACTTTATCTGTTGGTGATATGTGGGGGCAGGTCTTGCATTTCTTACTGTTACAGGGACTGTGCCTGTCTCTGAAGGTGATGTGAGGGTACTTCTGACAAGGATATTCCTTAGGTTGGGAGGCTGTTTGTAGGAGAGAAGTGGCAGTTCCGGGAATATTGCTTTCAGTCTGTGGTCTCTGTGGAATATGGGTTGGAGGTCTGCGATGTTTTTCTGAGTGATTATTATTATTATTATTATTTATTGTTATAGCGCCATTTATTCCATGGCGCTTTACATGTGAGGAGGGGTATACATAATAAAAACAAGTACAATAATGTTAACAATACAAGTCATAACTGGTACAGGAGGAGAGAGGACCCTGCCCGCGAAGGCTCACAATCTACAAGGGATGGGTGAGAATACAGTAGGCGAGGGTAGAGCTGGTCGTGCAGCGGTTTGGTCGGTCGGTGGTTACTGCAGGTTGTAGGCTTGTCGGAAGAGGTGGGTCTTCAGGCTCTTTTTGAAGGTTTCGATGGTAGGTGAGAGTCTGATTTGTTGTGGTAGAGAGTTCCAGAGTAGGGTGATGCGCGAGAGAAATCTTGTATGCGATTGTGGGAAGAGGAGATAAGAGGGGAGTAGAGAAGGAGATCTTGTGAGGATCGGAGGTTGCGTGCAGGAAAGTACCGGGAGACGAGGTCACAGATGTATGGAGGAGACAGGTTGTGGATGGCTTTGTATGTCATGGTTAGGGTTTTGAACTGGAGTCTTTGGGTAATGGGGAGCCAGTGAAGGGATTGACAGAGAGGAGAAGCTGGGGAATAGCAGGGGGACAGGTGGATTAGTCGGGCAGCAGAGTTTAGAATAGATTGGAGGGGTGCGAGAGTGTTTGAGGGGAGGCCACAGAGCAGGAGTTTGCAGTAGTCAAGGCGAGAGATGATGAGGGCATGGACTAGGGTTTTTGCAGATTCTTGGTTGAGGAATGAACGGATTCGTGAAATATTTTTGAGTTGAAGTCGGCAGGAAGTGGAAAGGGCTTGGATATGTGGTTTGAAGGAGAGATCAGCGTCAAGGATTACTCCGAGGCAGCGAGCTTGTGGGACTGGGGAGAGTGGGCAGCCATTTACTGTAATGGATAGGTTCGTTGGGGGGGTCACGTGAGATGGGGAAAGATGATGAATTCTGTTTTGTCCATGTTAAGTTTCAGAAATCTAGCGGAGATGAAGGATGTAATAGCAGTCAGACATTGAGGGATTCTGGTTAGTAGGGAGGTGATATCTGGTCCAGAGATGTAGATCTGTGTGTCATCAGCATAGAGGTGATACTGAAAGCCATGAGATTCTATGAGCTGTCCCAAGCCGAAGGTATAGATGGAGAAGAGCAGGGGTCCAAGGACTGAACCTCGCGGGACTCCGATGGATAGGGGGCGAGGTGAGGAGAGAGAGCAGAGGTCTCTGAGGTGAGGAGGTGGTGTGTGAGTGGGAGACGCTGAATGTCCGGTCTGTTAGGTATGATGAGATCCAAGATAGGGCCAAGTCTGTGATGCCAAGAGATGAGAGGGTCTGTAGTAATAGGGAATGGTCCACTGTGTCAAAGGCAGCCGACAGGTCCAGGAGGAGGAGGACAGAGTAGTGTCGCTTGCTCTTGGCGGTTAAGAGGTCATTGGTGACCTTAGTAAGGGCAGTTTCAGTGGAGTGGTGTGACCGGAAGCCAGATTGTAAGCGGTCGAAGAGGGAGCAAGAAGAGAGATGGGAGGACAGTTCAAGGTAGACGTGTTGTTCCAGTAGCTTGGAGGCATAGGGGAGAAGTGATATAGGGCGATAGCTGGATACAGAGGATGGGTCAAGAGAGGGCTTTTTGAGGATAGGCGTGATAGTAGTTGTAGTTTTCTATCCTCATTGTCTGAACAGATCTGAATGTACCTTAGAGCTTGACTGTAGGTTCTAGAAAATGGATTTGGGATTTTGAAGAGTTGAGGGTGAGTTTGATGTTTGGGTGGAACTTGTTGCACATGAATTGTGTGACGAAGGTGTTAGGAAGAACAGAGGAAGTGAATTCTGATTGTTTTTATTGCTATGTGGAAAAAGGAAAATTGTCTAACACTGTGAAAAAGACAGAAAGTGTTGTGGTAGAGGAGAGAATTAAGAATGTGATTAACGGAGACGACACTGAGATCGAGGTTAATGTGTCAGGGAAATAGTTAAAAGTGATGATTTGAAAAAAAAAAAAAAGAGCAAGCTTACAGCTGCAGCTGCTTCAGTACCCCCTCCCATCTTAGCCCACACCATATCCCCCTTCGCCCCCACTGCAGCTGCGAGTGCACAGCCAATCTCTTATCACTGGAGCACACAGCAAACTCTGCCCCCCCCTCCCTCAGACTTCAGCTACTGGGAATCCTGCTCCTCAGCCCCTCCCTGCTAATTCTGGCGATGCGCCAGACTCGAGCACTATCAGAGATTGTCATTCCCCTGCTGTTCTGGTCGGAGTAGATGGTAGACCCAATTAATATACTTTTATAAACCCTATTTCTGTGGGACCCTTCCCCGAAGTTACTGCCCAGTTTGTAATCTCTCTCATATGCCCTGTAAATTTACTAGGGAGAGATTTATTATCACAGTTCCACTCCGGAATACAATTCCAAGATGATGGTCAGATGGTTTTTTTTTTGTTATATAATCCCTATGTAGATGAAGACAGTGAGAAAATCTGTATTTTGCATGCCCTTCCTACAGTTATGATGGCCCTGATAGGCCCAGATCCACCCCCAATATTGCCTGAGGATCAATGACTCACCCCATACCTCTCAGAGATACTATCTAAACTCCTGTCAAAAGGGCCAAATGATATAGGGAAAATGCCTGTAGAACCAGTAAAAGTGTTTCTCAAACCTGGTGCCTAATCCTCATACTTTTTTTGTCCCAAATACCCCAGGATGCTGCTTGGTTTACAGTTATTGATCTTACCAATGCCTTCTTTAGCATTCCGTTATACCCAGACTGCCAGTTTCTATTTGTATTCACTTAACTGTCCATATTAACTGTCGTCCCTGCTATGTCACAAGGGGCCCAAAACAGTCCCAACCAGTTTGCAAAAAAAATATGAGCAGGTGTCTTTTGCCATTTCTGCCACTGTTAGCCTCCTTAAGTATCTGGCAGCACTGAACTGTCGGGTTTCGGCCTCGAGACTTCAGTTCTGCCTTGGTCAAGTGATATTCTTGGGTCACTGTCTCCTTCAGGGTGCCAGACACCTCGCAGAAGAAAGAAGAATAGCTGTCAGCTCCCTTCCTTTCCCAAAAGATGAAACTGAACTCCAGCGTTTTCTTGGACTATGCACTTATTGTTGTCAGTGGATACCGGATGCATCCCGCATAATGCAACCCCTTTACAACGCCTTGAAAGACGGTATAATGAACTATAAGGAAAGATGGCAGTGATGAGGATTACCTCCAATATGATTGTTCCCAACTTTTGACTGAAGAAACAGCTACTCCACCAAATGTCAGTGAGAACCCACTCCCAAATCCTGATCTGGTGTTATACACGGACGGTTCAAGATATGCTGACGAGTTTGGTAGATTCCACACGGGATATGCTGTTACCACAGAGGACACTGTAGTGCACGCAGCTGCGCTCCCGCCATCACAGTCAGCACGAGAAGCAGAACTCCAGGCTCTGTCTACTGCATGTACTTTGGCCAAGAACAGACGGGCTAATATATACACGGACTCACGGTATGCATTTGGTATTGCTCACGATTTTGGGGCTCTATGGGCCAATCGAGCGTTTATTACTACTGCCGGAACCCCAGTGAAAAATGCTGAAGCTGTTAAAGCCCTCATGGACTCGATCAAATGACCTACTCAGGTGGCCATTATCAAAGTTAAGGCGCACGGTCCTAGGAACAGTCCACAGACTGTTGGCAACACATTTGTGGATATGCAAGCAAAAGCCGCCGCTCTCTTATCCGTTGAACCAACCATACCAACTATGGTGACCACACGCTCTCAGCGTAAACAGTTACAAGAAGCATTGACCCTACAAGAACCTGATGATCTACAACAGACTGAAGTTTTCTGTCGGACCCCGCGAGACCGCTTAATGACGATGCAGAGAATGTCTCCAAAGGAAGAGGTGAAGCAATGGAAGACTGATGGGGCACGAATGGATAATGGTCTCTGGAAAAAGGACCAACTTGTGTGTCTCCCTAAGCGGATGTACCCTGCTATTGCCATATGGGCACATGGACCTACACATCGAGGAGGAGGAGCGCCGAGAGATGGCTGCTCTGGCATGAGGCTCCTGAGTTTTTTAGTTTTTTACCCCTTTGGTTCACTCACCATTGCGTAGCTACAGGATTCGGCAGAGCTGGGAGTAGTGTGGAGACTGCGATCAGCTGGGACCGGTGTCTTTCTGTCCTCGTGGAGCTCCGTGCCTGGATTCAGCTGGGAGAGAGTGAAGCTGCTGGCTGCCTGCCTTGTACCCATTTCCAGCATGCAGATGATCCCAGGATAGGAAACCTGGTGGAGTGTGCGGTGCTGAAGTTGTTCTGGAGATCTTGTGGTCCACATGGAGCTGTAGGGCTACAGGATTCGGCAGAGCTGGGAGTAGTGTGGAGACTGCGACCAGCTGGGACCGGTGTCTTTCTGTCCTCGTGGAGCTCCGTGCCTGGTTTCAGCTGGGAGAGAGTGATGCTGCTGGCTACCTGCCTTGTACCCATTTCCAGCATGCAGATGATCCCGGGATAGGAAAGCTGGTGGAGTGTGCGGTGCTGGAGAAGTTCTGGAGATCTTGTGATCCAGGTGGAGCTGAAAGGGTGAGCTGGGCAGGTTTGGACTGACTGTTGGCGTGTCCCCTGATGTCCCTGTCTTGTTGCACCCATGCCCTCCCCCCCAGCAGTGCTGGGAGCACCCTTTATGGAAAGTTGTACATTTAACTCTGCTAAGCTGTGACTGTTCAGTAGAGTTGAGCGATACCGTCCGATACTTCAAAGTATCGTATCGGATGGTATCGGCCGATCTTTAAAAAAAGTATCGGTATCGCCGATTCCGATACCGGAAGTCCCATTCAAGTCTATGGGACTTCCGGTATCGGAATAAGAAAAACCCTTTCCTGCCCTTGTACAGCCTCTCTGGGGTCTGTACGGGCCTTTCGGGGGGCTGTGCCGGCCTGCCAGGGGGTCTGTGCAGGCTCCGGTGGTCTGTGCCGGCCTGCCGGTGGTCTGTGCAGGCTCCGGGGGGCTGTGCCGGCCTGCCGGGGGGCTGTGCCGGCCTGCCGGGGGGCTGTGCAGGCTCCGGGGGGCTGTGCCGGCCTGCCGGGGGGCTGTGCCGGCCTGCCGGTGGTCTGTGCAGGCTCCGGGGGTCTGTGCAGGCATCGTCCGATGGGACTACAAGTCCCATCGGGCGATGCCTGCTACCATGACAGTGATTGACACATTAGCCAATGATGGGACAGTAGTAGTCCCATCATCCGGCTAATGTGTTAAATGTAAAAAAAAAAAAAAAATTACATGCTACATACATACAACATGCATACTACATACATGCTACATTCATACTACATACTACATACATACTACATTCATACTACATAAATACTACATGCAACATACATACTACATATATACTACATGCATGCTACATACATACTGCATGCTACATACATACCACATATATACTACATATATACTACATGCATGCTACATACATACTACATGCTACATGCATGCTACATGCTACATACATAACACATATATACTACATGCATGCTACATACATACTACATGCTACATACTACATATATACTACATGCATGCTACATACTACATGCTACATACATACTACATATATACTACATGCATGCTACATACATACTGCATGCTACATGCATGCTACATACATACTACATACATACTACATGCTACATACATACTACATATATACTACATACATACTACATGCTACATACATACTACATATATACTACATACATACTACATACATACTACATGCATGCTACATACATACCACATACATAACACATATATACTACATGCATGCTACATACATACTACATGCTACATACATACCATATACATACTACATGCATGCTACATACATACTACATGCATGCTACATACATACTACATGCTACATACATACTACATATATACTACATGCATGCTACATACATACTACATGCTACATACATACTACATATATACTACATGCATGCTACATACTACATGCTACATACATACTACATACATACTACATGCTACATACATACCACATATATACTACATACATACAATACATTCATACAATACATACATAGACATACAGTACATATAACATAGAGTAACATACTTACCAATACTTGTCACATTGTTCCCCGAAGCCATTGTCTTTTCCGGGATAAATATTAACATAACAAACCACAAAAATACTCACCCACGATCCGAAGCAGTCCACGAGTGTGTCCCACGACGATCTTGGGTAGAGAACTGCAGCATCAGCTGTTGCTGCCGTTCTCTACGGGCTGCAGGAATCCAATGACGGAAGGTAGGTATCCTTCCGCACTGTATTCCTCCGCCACTTAAAAAAAAAAAAAGTCCCTAGTCTCACTTTATGCCATTGCTGTGTGGGAATTTCCCACGCAGCAATGGCATAAAGTGAGACTAGGGACTTTTTTTTTTTTTAAGTGGCGGAGGAATACAGTGCGGAAGGATACCTACCTTCCGTCATTGGATTCCTGCAGCCCGTAGAGAACGGCAGCATCATCTGATGCTGCCGTTCTCTACCCAAGATCGTCGTGGGACACACTCGTGGACTGCTTCGGATCGTGGGTGAGTATTTTTGTGGTTTGTTATGTTAATATTTATCCCGGAAAAGACAATGGCTTCGGGGAACAATGTGACAAGTATTGGTAAGTATGTTACTCTATGTTATATGTACTGTATGTCTATGTATGTATTGTATGAATGTATTGTATGTATGTAGTATATATGTGGTATGTATGTAGCATGTAGTATGTATGTAGTATGTATGTAGCATGCATGTAGCATGTAGTATGTATGTAGCATGCATGTAGTATATATGTAGTATGTATGTAGCATGCATGTAGTATATATGTAGCATGTATGTAGTATGTATGTGGTATGTATGTAGCATGTAGTATGTATGTAGCATGCATGTAGTATATATGTAGTATGTATGTAGCATGTAGTATGTATGTAGTATGTATGTAGTATGTATGTGGTATGTATGTAGCATGTAGTATGTATGTAGCATGCATGTAGTATATATGTAGTATGTATGTAGCATGTAGTATGTATGTAGTATGTATGTAGTATGTATGTGGTATGTATGTAGCATGTAGTATGTATGTAGCATGCATGTAGTATATATGTAGTATGTATGTAGCATGTAGTATGTATGTAGTATGTATGTAGTATGTATGTGGTATGTATGTAGCATGTAGTATGTATGTAGCATGCATGTAGTATATATGTAGTATGTAGTATGTATGTAGTATGTATGTGGTATGTATGTAGCATGTAGTATGTATGTAGCATGCATGTAGTATGTATGTAGCATGCATGTAGTATGTATGTAGCATGCATGTAGTATGTATGTAGTATGTATGTAGTATGTATGTAGCATGCAGTATGTATGTAGCATGTATGTAGTATGTATGTAGTATATATGTAGTATGTATGTAGCATGTAGTATGTATGTAGCATGCATGTAGTATATATGTAGTATGTATGTAGTATGTATGTAGTATGTATGTATGTATGTAGTATGTATGTAGTATGTATGTAGCATGCAGTATGTATGTAGCATGTATGTAGTATGTATGTAGCATGTAGTATGTATGTAGCATGCATGTAGCATGTATGTAGTATGTATGTAGTATGTATGTAGCATGTAGTATGTATGTAGCATGCATGTAGTATGTATGTAGTATTTTTTTTTTTTTTTTTTAACATTTAACACATTAGCCGGATGATGGGACTACTACTGTCCCATCATTGGCTAATGTGTCAATCACTGTCATGGTAGCAGGCATCGCCCGATGGGACTTGTAGTCCCATCGGACGATGCTTGCACAGACCCCCGGACATCAGCACAGCCCCCCGGCAGGCCGGCACAGCCCCCCGGCAGGCCGGTACAGACCCCCACAGGGTGCACAGACCACCGGCAGGCCGGCACAGCCCCCCGGCAGGCCGGTACAGACCCCGGGCAGTCCACACAGCCCCCCGGCAGGCCGGCACAGCCCCCCGGCAGGCCGGCACAGCCCCCCGGCAGGCCGGCAGAGACCCCCGGAAGGCCCGAAATGACGGCGCATCATGATGCGCACACACCGCGCATCATGATGACGTCAGGCCGTCAATCAACTGAACTTCCGATTCCGATGCCGAATTCCGATATTGAAAAAATATCTGAAGTCGGTATCGGAATTCCGATACAGCAAGTATCGGCCGATACCCGATACTTGCGGTATCGCAATGCTCAACACTACTGTTCAGTCTTTATAGCTACAAGCTGAGTGTAGTCATGGCCACTGCACTCTGTAAACCTACTCTTATGATTTCAAGGGACGATTTATTATTCTGGAATCATCCGCAATTTCTCATGGACTCCCCTTCTTGGAGCATGATTGCTAATTCAACAATTGAGTACATAAAATCCATTACTTCTGTGAAACCTGTGGAGGTGTACTGCAAGAGAGGTAGGAGAGGAGGAGTCCTGGCACGCCTTCGGAGGAGAGGGTTCAGAACAGCTCTTCCTTCACTCCACTTGGCTAATGTCCGTTCCTTATCTAACAAAATGGAGGAAC
Source organism: Dendrobates tinctorius (assembly GCF_039654945.1). Lineage (NCBI taxonomy): Eukaryota > Metazoa > Chordata > Amphibia > Anura > Dendrobatidae > Dendrobates > Dendrobates tinctorius. Next base: position 44,889,025 of record NW_027361738.1, on the reverse strand, counting down.
TGAACTTACTTTGTAACATGAGATCTGATATGGCCAATTCAGCTGCTCTTTGTTTTACTGAGACCTGGTTGAATGACACCATCCCTGATTGTAGTCTGGATCTACCTGGTTTTGTTATCTACAGAGCTGACCGTGATTGTGTAGCTTCAGGTAAACAAAGGGGGGGTGGGGTATGTCTCTACATCAACACTAGCTGGTGCTGTGATGTTAACATACTGGGAAAAGGTTGCTCTCCAGATCTAGAGTACCTTGCACTCAATTGTAGACCATTTTACGCTCCAAGAGAGTTTTCATCTATGGTTCTGGTTGCAGTATATATTCCCCCTCAAGCATCTGTTTAAGCTGCTATTGGTGAATTAGCTTGCAAAATATCAGAATGGGAGAAAGGATCTCCTGAAGCATTTGTGATCGTAATGGGGGACTTTAACAAAGGAAAACTCAACCTGGATCTCCCCAAATTTACTCAACATATAAACTGCTTCACGAGAGAGAACAATACGCTTGATCACTGCTATACTGTCTTAAAAGGGGCCTACAGGGCAGTGAGGAGAGCAGCAGTGGGCTTTTCAGATCATTGTCTAATTCATTTAATTCCAGCCTACAGGCAAAGGTTGAAAACATCCAAACCTACAGTTTATACAAAGAAGACATGGTCTGAGGAGGCAAAATTGCAACTGCAAGCATGCTTTGAATGCACGGACTGGGAGGTATTCCAGGAAACATGCTCGGGTCTGGATGAATGGGTTGATGCAGTGTCCTCATATATCCGTTTTTGTGAAGACACGTTTATTCCATCCAAATCTGTCCACTTTCGGGGAAACAACAAGCCGTGGTTTACAAATAAAGTCAGGTTGATCCGTAAGAGAAAAGAGGAGGCTTATAAAGCAGGCGATATTACTGAATTCAAGAAACTTAGGAACTCGCTATCTAAAGAGATCAAGTTAGCCAAACATGAGTATGCAAAGATTCTGGAGGAAAGGTTCTCATCAAAAGATACTAGATCTGCATGGAGAGGATTAAGAGAGGTCACCAATTATAAAAGCCACCCCACTATAGTGAACCCCTGCAGAAGTCTGGCAGCAGAGTTAAATGAATTCTACTGCAGATTTGAGGCAAGCTCTACACACAGTGGCTATTCATCTCTAAGCTCCTCAGTCTGTTCATATAAAGATCATTCATTGTGCAACACCCAAGTAGTGATCTCCGAGGCAGAGGTGATACGCATCCTGAAGGGACTTAAGGTCAAAAAGGCACCTGGCCCTGATGGTGTATCTCCAATGTGTCTGAAAGTATGTGCTACCCAGCTTGCCCCTATACTGACAAATATAAACAATGTGTCACTGAAAGAGTGCGTTGTACCTCAGTGTTGGAAAAATTCCACAATTATCCCTGTCCCCAAGAAAGTGGGATCCTCTGAGTTGAACGACTATAGACCAGTAGCACTCACATCTGTAGCTATGAAAGTCTTCGAAAGAATTATGATGTCCCACCTGATAAAATTCACGCAGAAGCTATGGGACCCGCTTCAGTTTGCCTATAAGGAGAATCGTTCGGCAAACGACACTGTCAATCTGGCACTGAAGTACATTTTGGATCATACAGATGAACGGCACTCATATGTCCGGATTCTTTTCATGGACTTTAGCTCAGCGTTCAATACCATTGATCCGAATTTACTTCATAAGAAAATGGTAGCTCTTGGAGTCCCTCTCAACTTATGCTTGTGGATTTATAACTTCCTGACAGCCAGGATACAGAGTGTAAAAGTTGGACCATTCACTTCGGACACCTTGGTCACAAACATCGGGGCACCTCAGGGGTGTGTTTTGTCCCCGTTACTGTTTTCTCTCTATACGAATGATTGCATCTCTTCAGCAGACTCAGTAAAAATCTTGAAATTTGCCGATGATATGACACTGATTGGTCTCATCAGGGGAAATGCTGAAGACTTGTATCGGAGTGAGGTGGAAAGAATATGTGACTGGTGTAAAGCCAATAATCTTGTACTCAACACTAAAAAAACTGCTGAGATGGTTGTGGATTTTAGGAAAGATCAACATGAGATACTTCCAATCTACATCCATGACGAAGTGGTTCTTAGGGTCACAGAGACCAAATTCCTTGGTGTTATCATCTCTCATGATCTTAAATGGGGGAAAAACGTGGATGCTGTTATAAGAAAAGCACAACAGAGGATGTTCTTCCTGCGTCAGCTGAAAAGATATGGTTTGTCTAAGAATCTGCTGATCTTATTCTTTAATGCTGTCATCAGATCTGTGATTTGTTCCTCTCTGATAGTCTGGTATGGGGGAGCCACTGCGCATGACAAACTCCGCTTACAAAGGACTTTCAGAACAGCAGAGAGAATTATAGGCTCCCCCCTGCCTAAAATCCAGGATCTTTATGATAAGAGTATTCGATCCCACGCATTGAAAATTTCATCCGATCCCTCTCACCCGGGACACTCCTCATTCCAACTACTCCCTTCAGGACATTGCTTCAGAGTCCCCAAATGCAGCACCAACCGCCATATGAACAGCTTCTATCCACTCTCTGTTCAACAATTAAATCGTCATGTGTAGACTATATACTGTATCTGTCTTGTTAGATGTTACTTGTTGTATCTGTTGTTATATATTATGTTGCCTCTTTGCCACAAAGAATTCCTTGTATATATGTAATATGTACTTGGCGATAATAAATTTGATTGATTGATTGATTGATTGATCGAGGAAAGAATCAGGCCCTCGCACTGGTGCAAAAATTCTACTGGGCCCCGGTTCTCCAGTTGGCCGGAAGCATTCCCTGTTACCAACATGACTGTAAAGACCACAGCGAAGAAACTGGTGATGGAAGTCATATGCAGATATGGGGTTCCAGAAGTTGTTGAAAGTGACCAAGGCCCGGCCTTTTCTTCTCATGTGTACCAAGAAGTTCTGACAATGCTTGCATCCACTGTAGCCCTCCATACTCCGTACCACCCACAATCCAGTGGGAAAGTTGAGAGGTTGAATGGCACACTGAAGGGACAATTGACCAAAATGATGCAGGAGACTACGGCTCCATGGCCAGAGCGCCTACCCATTGTGCTATACCACATCCGTACTACCCATATTACAAAATATGGCCTGTCCCCATATGAGATATTGTTTGGTACTAGGCCCCCAGTTGCAAATTTCCAGCCTCAGCAGTTATCAGAAGAGACTGACCGTGTTGTTCAATATGTTATTCTGCTTAGTAAAAATCTTGCTAACACCTATGTTCTAGTTTTCTTTTCCTTTCCAGATTCAGCAGAAACCGATACCTGTTATAACCTGAAGCCTGGCGATTTGGTAGTCGTGAAAAGGCATGTCAGGAAGCACGGACTAGAACCCTTGTATGACGGTCCCTATCAAGTTCTCCTCATCACCCAACAAGCCAATAGCAAATGAAGGGGCATAATGTTTTGGTTTTCCGCATTTTTCATATTATTATTGGTAGAAGTTAAAAGTTAAAGTTAGAAGATATTCAATGACTCAGAGATTAATACGATAAAGACAATGATCGTAATAAGGACAGTTGGTTGTTCAGACACCTTCTCCGTTTTCAATTCAACCAATTGATTTAGGGGAATTGGGGGCTGGATAGCTGGAATCTTACAGAGCTTGTTACACATTGCTGCCTGTATCCTTGTTGTATATGTGATACTAAAACTTGTTCTTTGGTGTATTTCTGTATGTATTAGGAAATTCTGCACTAAGACAGCTAATGATGATACCAAAGGTGTCGTTGCCTCTGCTCTTCTCTGTACCGTTCTCAAAAGGCTACTTGATGAAGATGTTGAAGCCAAGCACATGCCTACCTACAAAAGATCCCCACCACCGTCATCAAAAATTGTTATTCGTGAACTGCAGTATACAGGGGGGACGGGTGCGCCGCGACAGCCATGACTGGTAACACGGCATCTGTCATGTGAAGACCAGTACCCCTCAAGCTATTAGCTTGGGATAGCACCTCTGATGCTGCATATGTGTTAAAAAATTTTATCTAGGGGGGAATGTTAAGGGTTAATACTAAAATCAGAGTTGAAGTTTCGTTTTATCCATTCAATGTAAGGTTTCGTTTCTCCGTTTTTGTTGTTGTAGGATAAATTTTTATAATTGGCAAGGCCTGTCATGAAACCAGACTGTTTCCATCAGGTGCAAGATAAGGGGCTCGGGGGGGGGAGTGTATTGCTCTGAATATGCCATTATACTACTTTCTATTTGGATACGGACATATATGTAGTTTCCGGTTTTCTTGAAATATTATTGGCTTATAAAGTGAAAAGATGCTATTGGTACTTGAGAACCTTGCATAATTAAGCAAAAGATTATAAAAGATGTGACTAAAATAAAGGGGCTTAGTGATCTGCCTCGATCCTCCCGTACAGAGACCCCGTCTCCGTGTGGTCATTTGAGTTGCTAGCAACACTGGAATAATTTGGAAATCACTGGCTCAACCGTGAAGGGTTAATTTAACTCTCTCCTTATCAACCTCTTGTGAGTCGTTGCCTCAAAAGTGGATGGACCCACATGCGTCTCCTCCTCCGTGGATCCACTATCACTGGGTATGGTTGACCAAAGCGGTGTGACAAAAGCCAGTTGAAGAGAACCTGCTCAGTTGTTTTGAAAGTCAGACCCTCTGCCATGTTGCACATACAACACCAACACACCTAGTCAAGGCAAGGTGACAAATGGACAGAATGGAGGCAGCCACCTGTTCCTGAGCCAATAAATAGGGTGCAGGCTAATGATTTAAATAGTTTGCAGGCCTCAAAACCGTTAAATGTCCATTTTGCAAGCCTGCAAGAAAATCTCGCCATACGGATGCTATACGGATGCCATATGGATTACATACGGATGCTGACATGTGCAAAATACGCAACCACACCTTGCTTACAGATAACATACGGAGCACTATTTAGGGGTCATTCATCCGTATTACGCATGTAAAATATGGACCGTATTTTGCGTCAGTTAGTGTGATCCCAGCCTAACAAGAGAGTACTACATGTAATTAAGAGAGGGCATCAATGTCCCATTCTTTAACAAGTTGTGCAATCAACATCATAAGAAAAATAAAAGAAAGCTAATTGAAACCTAAATACTTTTTGCAAGCAAAACACTCAAATTTCATTAAAATTCTCAGTCAAAGAAAAAGTAAAATGAACGAGACACAATTAATTTATTTTTTCAATATCTAGTGAATATTTTTACTTTCCATGTTAGAAATAGCTTTAAACTTTACAACCTTAGTCAGATACTATGATGGAATAAAAAAAAAATCCATAGCTGAGAAATGGTCAATAGTTCACAACATCTGAAGTAAAGAAGATGAAAATACAAAATGTGTTGCAACAACACTTACAGGACATTCTTCCCGAGGCAGGAGTATTTACATCTTAAAATTCCGTTCTTTGTCTCAGACTGTCTAACAATTTGGTTTGACAGTCACATTTTACCTAAGCAAACTAGATGAGCTGAGAGTGAAGGTCAAATAAAATCATTAAAAACATTTTACACTTTAAAAGTGGGAAATTGGAGCGTATCCAAACCTTGCTTCTTACACTGTCCTGCGTCACAGAGCTACGTTTCAGCAACAATGTGTTCTCAGCTGGTGATTTATAATATGGCTGCCTGGTGGTACCAAACCAAACACATCTGACTTCCTGGCAAGATAGAATAAGTACGGATTGTCTATAAATCAGGCAGCCAACAACATTACTACCCCTGAGGTCTACAGAAGTAAATTAGGATTTTGGAATTGCTTCCTCTCTTATATTCAATATCATGTAAAATTCCAACACAAAGAAATTGATCATAGCTACTTGGCCTACCAATAAAAGGATAAATCTTCGGAAGTAGGATTTAAACACAACTGTACAGTATCAGATCCCATAGAATGTGTTGGTCTACGACTCTTGGTATCCCATATCATCACTTGCATAAGGGTCATAAACTACTTGCGGACCTTCCATTGTCTTAATGTGTCAGTCTGGTCCAAGTATAACTCTTCAAAGGCATTTTAGAACATCAGTGCAAAGTCAGCAGCTGCACAGAGATAACGCGGAACTGGCTCGCCATAAAGGTTTATATACAGCTTCAAGTGAGAGCTGTGTATATAGTTTTGTAACATCAACAGCGCTTACTCCTCTGGACCTAGCGATCATGTTATCTCCAGGTGCCAAAAGGGAGAAGGAGGTGCTGGGTATTAGCAGAACCAGATCTGATCTGCAGTGCAGGCAGGAGGATGAATTTGTCCTCTAAATGGTATTAATATACCATCAATGTAATGATGTGTAAAGCCCCCAATACACATTAGATTACTGTCAGAATGATTCTTCATCCAATTGTTCTGCCGACATCCACCTCGGCCATGTTACCCATACAATGAGAGCTCATTCACCCAAACACTCCCAAACAAAATCGGATATGGCCAATTGATATCTCCCCCGACAATTATTTGGCTGGTGCCCCCATACATAGCGTTTGCTGAAACCATCAATAACCACAAATGCAGCCAACATTAGTCTAATGTGTATTGCCGGCCTAGGACTGTATGTTTATATAAGTGAATATAACTAAAATGAACCATAAAACAGTCTATGGTCAAAATGATGCTGCTTTTGGAAAAGAAATGAAAGGCTTAACGATTCAACAATTTTTACTTATAGATTTTGTCTGAGCAGAAAACAAATTGGGGAAAAGGCAGGCAAGGCCAAAAGATAGCCCCAAATAAATATTACCTACATATGGAATCCCCCTTCTCTACATCTACAGTAGATCACATGATCACAGCATCCATGTAAACAAAGCCCAATGGGGAGCTACGGAGAGGTAGTACCGGAGTAAAATGGGAATTAACAGGTAAGCAAAGGTAAGAAATGTTTTTATTAGCAGCCTTTGTCCATAATTGATCTGAAAACTCCTTTACTTTATTAAATTCTCTGCATTTCTCTATATACAGACCCTAGGCAGCAGGAACTTTTAGTGGCTACCATGGCCCTTTTTATACATAGATAAAATTCCACAGATACATTGTCCTTCCAGCATCTTTCTCACTATACTGTATTTATTATACTATCAAATATATCATATCAATATTTTTTTATAGGGCAGCTATATAGTTAATGATCATTAGCATTTATGCACATTCTAGTGATTACATCTCATGTCTTTGTATGTCCTAATTATTACCTCTATTTCTATTCAACCGTTTTAATCGTACATTGAGAATAGTGTTCGTGAGGTTAAAGCACAATGTTTGGATTACTGCTTGTCTAGGAAGATGGACCACCCAAGAAATTTCTTGACTTAAAGCCCCACCAGGTCGGTTAGATAGGCTAGGGGGCTACTTGCCAGTCAGTCAGGGATTTACTGCTTAGTTTTTGTAACATTCATGTATTTCAATGCAGGCTGAGTGCACGTTTGGCCAACTCTCAAATGTGGCTTGGCGCTAGGTTGGCTAGTTCTCCACATTGGTTGGTGTCCAAACTACTTTTTTCAGGAAAATCATGGATTCCATAGCATCCTGTGCAGAATTAATTTTTTTTTGCACCACCTTATCTTTAATGTACTATAATTTTGCAATGCAATGTGCAAATAATCCCACCATATACAATCCACACGACTGTATATGAATAATAATGTCATGCTCTTACTCCTATAATACAGCCATAACTGCTCATATAGCAAATAAACCAGTTATTATTACTACTGTAATTAATTACATTGTAGAAAATAACTCACAATACAAAAAACAAAAAAAAGATATATACCCTTATAAACAATACAACTTATACAATTAGAGAGAATTCTAATTTAGAGTGATTTAGAAAGTATGATGCTAAACAAAGTAAATTCTTACAACAATAAGTGTACACTAAATTTGATCATTTTACTAGCTCTCAAAAAGTAATAACGAAGAGGTTATATATATGTTGGAGACATATAATTAAATACGATTAATCATTTCTAAAAATAATAAACTAGAAAGAAAATACCTCTCTAAAATTCTATATTATAGTGACAATCCGAGTAGGAATAATAAGAATTTAGTGACATAAATGTGGGGCCCTTGTGGCATAAAAATCCCATGAGTAATAGGGTAATATCACAAAAAAGACCACCTATTAAATAATGCTTGCCATGTATCCCATATTACTTGATAGAGAGTTACACTATTCTCCACTGCAGCCAAAAACTGTATTTGAATTTTCTTGCAGGACTGTGTAGGACTGATTCATTACAGCATCCGTGCCGTTTTTTTAGTCTAGTTTTTGTTGTTTTTTTACCTGTTTTTCACCCACGCCTTATTCTCTTTTAGTTTGTGCCATTTTTTAAAGTCTACTTTATATGCGTCCACCTGTTTTGTTTTGTTATGCTCACCATGGTGGGCGGAGCCGAGAGTTTCCAGATGTTTCCGCCTCATTAATTATTTGTGGATGAATATGTTTTGTCCTAAAAAACACAATTAGTTTCGTCCTTAAAGTGGTTAATGAAAAATGTAATAGTACAGGAAAAAGGCTAAAGTTTAAGAGACAAGTGAGAGAATGCGTAAAACTGGGGTAAGATTAATGGCAGATGTTACAGCATCAAGTGATCTGATAAGCATCCGAGATTGATGCTCTGGTCAAGCAGTCACTAGACGGAGGTCTGAGGTCACTGGGATGTGACATTCATTTGAAGAGATGCAACTAGCGTGCATATACAGTGCATCACGCCTCTATTACACAGACATTTTAGACTGACCTATGTTTTACAAGCGCCGTGTGCACTGCTGATGCCTATATGGCAGCTGGGATCATTTATTTAGCACCTGAATCTATGCAGATATTTCTGTCATAAATTATATGTTATCTATTTGTACATTTTATACCATGGCACAAATGACCTGATCCCTTTTAACACTGCTGTTTCAAATATTTTCTTATAAAGAAGATCCATTGCACTAGTAGGGTTGTAAAACCAACGTATATGTGTAAAAAGAACTTTATGTCAAATATTTATAAATAATGCTAAAAAACGCTACTGAATAAAAAAGGATCAAAGAACAAATCATAATAATTGTCTATACGTGTGCAGGTGACAGAAATAGCTGACAATGGCAGCTATCAAAGTCTAACTAATCTGTAACTGTATACAGTTACTCCACATTAGGATGCAGGGTCTTGTATTTTGGGGACATACCTTCTGTTTTTCTTAATTGTACATGTAAGCTTTGAGAAAAAAAACAAAGATAAACATAATGATCAACCCCTTCCCGACATGCGCCGTACATGTACTGCTCTGCGGGCCAGTGTTCCCGTAAATAGCAGTACAGGTACTGTGTGAGAGCTGACAACCAGCAGCAATGCCCACTCCACGATCAGTGCTAACTCAGGAGGAATTGCACAACACATTTTTGGGTCCATTTTCTTCTGTTACTCTTATGAAAATACAATATTTGGAGCTAAAAAAGATTTTTGCAGAAAAAAATTGATTTTTTTATTTTCATGGCTTAGCATAATAAACTTCTGTGAAGCACCTGTTTGTTCAAGGTTCTCAATATAAATCTAGATAAGTTTCCTAAGGAGTCTAGTTTCCAAAATGATGTCAATTGTTGGGGGTTTCCACTGTTTAGGCACATCAGGGGCTCTCCAAACATGACATGGCGTCCGCTAATTATGCCAGCAAATTTTACATTAAAAAAGTGAAATGGTGCTCCTTCCCTTCCGAGCCCTGCCGTAGATTTCCCCCACATATAGGGTATCGGCATACTTAGGAGAAATTGAACAACAAATTGTATAGTCCGTTTTCTCCTATTTTCCTTGAGGAAGTAAAAAAAATAGGTCTAAAGGAAAATTTTTGTGAAAGAAAAGTAAATGTTTATTTTTTTCTTCCACATTCCAATAATTCCTGTGATGCACCTAAAGGGTTAAAAGCTTCATGAAGTGGTTTTGAGTACCTTGAGGGGTGCAGTTTTTAGAATGGTGTCACGTTTGGCTATTTTCTGTCATATAGACCCCTCAAAGTCACTTCAAATGTGAGGTGGTCCCTAAAAAAATGATTTTGCAAATTTTGATGCAAAAATGAGAAATTGCTGGTCAACATTTAACCCCTATAACTTCCAAACAAAAAATATGTATCAAACATTGTGCTGATGTAAAGTAGACATGTGAGAATTGTTATTTATTAACTATTTGCACGATATGACTCTCTGATTTAAGAGCATAAAAATTAAAAGTTTGAAAATTGTGAAAATTTTCAAAATTTTGGCCAAATTTCCGTTTTCTTCACAGATAAACGCAAGTCATGTCAAATAAATTTTACCTCTATCATGAAGTACAATATATCACAAGAAAACAGTCTCAGAATTAGTGGGATCCGTTGAAACGTTCCAGAGTTAGGACTTCATAAAGTGACAGTGGTCAGATTTGAAAAATTTGGTCTGGTCAGGAAGATGAAAACAGGCTTTGGGGCGAAGAGGTTAAATACTCTGCAGTAAATAAGTAAACAGCAATAGTGCTCGAAAATAATATACGGTACTTAGTTAACATTTTTTTATTAAAAAAAAGTGAAAGCCATCCCACCTCTTCACGGTGACCATTATTGGGACAGTCCCAACCCTAATATTAAAAACCTTATAGTTTGTCAAGTGACATGCATGTGCATAAGGGCTGAGACGGACTGGGCCCAACTAATGGACAAACATGTAAGCCCACATTCACTTTTCGCCACTGAACAGAATAAAGCAAAGAGAGAAAAATATTTTTTTTCTTCTTTTTGCATTATGTGCAAATAAAGGTGGCCTTCCTTTCCTTTGAGCTGGGCATTATATTGATGTGTTCTCTCATGTCTGTGTGTCCAGTAGTTGGGCTCAGTCCCTCTCAGCTCTTATCCACATGCATGTCACTTGACAAACGGTAAGGTTTTTAGTATTAGAGTTCGGACTGTTCCAATTACGGTCATCGTGAAGGGGTGGGATGGCTTTCGCATTTTTTTATTTAAAAAAATACATGTTAACTTAATACAGTATATTATTTTCATGCACTATGCAATTTATTTACTGCAGAGTATTTAATAATTTTATTTCTGTCTTTGTTTTTTCTTTTCAATGGCCAAGTGCGAAGGTGCACACCAGTTTATATCCCAGTTCATACCTTTGGGGTTTATTTTGTAAACTTTGAGGTAAAACTTTCTGGGAAGTAAGCCACGCTCTATTATAAAATTCACGTCTATTCCATGCCCCTTTATGGGAAAAACCTTTCCAAAGCTGTTCTTTTCAGGAGGTTTCAAGAGGAGTCAGCACATTGAAATTTGCCATCTCTTTGTGAGTCCAAGAGATCTCTCCTCTTCCAGACATTCCTGGAGAGTTAGTAAAGTATATTTTTAATTAATTAAAAAAATGTTAAAGGTATAATCCACATTAGTTTAACAATTGTGTTGGGGACATGATTTTGTGGGACGCACTAATAATATATACATATTGCAAGTTCTCCTCTTGCACTCGTTAGTCCAGCCTTCTGCTCTCAATATTACATCTGGTGGATGAGCATGTGACCAGACCTGTCCATCAGCCTCCTCCAACCGAGAACCAGCTTTTCCTTGCCTTTTAATTAGATGACGCTGATTGTCAGCTCTGGTCATATGTTGCTTATTAAGCAACCATAGTTGAGAACAGAAGAGTTGTGCAGTTTGTGATGAAGGCGGCATTGACCCCTTCACCCCAAAGCCTGTTTTTAACTTCCTGACCAGGCCATTTTTTTCAATTCTGACCACTGTCACTTTATTAGGCCATAACTCTGAAACACTTCCCACTGATTCTCAGACTCTTTTCTCATGACATTTTGTACCTCATGATACTAGTAAAATTTCTTCGATGTGACTTGTGTTTATTTGTGAAAAATCGGAAATTTGATGAAAATTTTGAAAATGTAGCAATTTTTGAATTTTGAATTTTTATGCCTTTAAATCGGAGAGATATGTCACACAAAATAGTTCATAAATAACATTTCCCACTTGTCTACTTTACATCAGCACAATTTTGGAACCAAATTTTTTTTTTGTTAGGAAGTTATACAGGTTAAATATTGACCAGCGATTTTTCATTTTTTTCAATAAAATTTACAAAAACATTTTTTTTGGGGACCACCTCACATTTGAAGTCACTTTGAGGGGTCTATATGACAGAAAATACCCCAACGTGACACCATTCTAAAAACTGCATCTCTCAAGGTACTCAAACCACATTCAAGAAGTTTATTAACCCTTCAGGTGCTTCACAGGAGCTGAAGCAATGTGGAAGGAAAAAATGAATCTTTCAGCAACAATTTTTTTTATTTTCACAAGGGTAAAAGGAGAAAATGGACCACAAAAGATGTTGCGCGATTTCTCCTGAGTACGCCGATACCCCATATGTGGGGATAAGCCACTTTATGGGCGCACGGCAGGGCTTGGAAGGGAAGGAGCACCTTTTGACTTTTTGAACGCAAAATTGGTTGGAATTGAGTGCTGATGCCATGTTGCGTTTGAAGAGCCCCTGATGTGCCTAAACATTGGCAAATCCCCACAAGTGACCCCATTTTTAAAATAGACCCTTCAAGGAAATTATGTAGCTGTGTGGTGAGCACTTTGAACCCCCAGGTATATAACATTGAGCCGTGAAAATGAAAAATCAAATTTTTTCCACAAAAATGATCTTTTAGCTCTGATTTTTTTTATTTTCACAAACGTAATAGGAGAAAATAGACTGCTAAAGTTGTTGCGCAATTTCTCCTGAGTACGCCAGTACTCCATATGTGGGGTAAAACCATTGTTTGGGCACACGGCAGGGCTCAGAAGGGAATAAGTGACGTTTAGGATTGCAGACTTTGTTGTTATGGTCTGCTGGCATCATGTTGCGTTTGCAGAGCCCCTGATGTGCCTAAACAGTGGAAATCCCCCACAAGTGACCCCATTTTGGAAACTACACCCCTGAATGAATTTATCTAGAGGAATAGTTTTATAGTAATGATTATAATGCTTTTGGTTTTACTGGTGTATGAATTTATGTGGTGTTACAGTGGGGGAAATAAGTATTTGATCCCTTGCTGATTTTGTAAGTTTGCCCACTGACAAAGACATAAACAGTCTATAATTTTAAGGGTAGGTTAATTTTAACATTGAGAGATAGAATATTACAAATAAAATCCAGAAAATCACATTGTATAAATTATATACATTTATTTGCATTTTACAGTGAGAAATAAGTATTTGATCCCTCTGACAAACAAGACTTAATACTTGGTGGCAAAACCCTTGTTGGCAAGCACAGCAGTCAGACGTTTTTGTAGTCGATGATGAGGTTTGCGCACATGTCAGGAGGAATTTTGGTCCACTGCTCTTTGCAGATCATCTCTAAATCATAAAGATTTTGAGGATGTCGCTTGGCAACTCAGAGCTTCAACTCCCTCCATAAGTTATCTATGGGATTAAGGTCTGGACACTGGCTGGGCCACTCCATGACCTTTATTTGCTTCTTTTTGAGCCACTCCTTTGTTGCCTTGGTAGTATGTCTTGGGTCATTGTCTTGCTAGAAGACCCAGCCACAACCCATTTTTAGTGTCCTGGCGAAGGGAAATACTTATTTCTCACTGCAAAATGCAAATAAATTTATATAATTTATACAATGTGATTTTTTTGGGGTTTATTTTTGATATTCTATCTCACAATGTTAAAATTAACCTGCCCTTAAAATTATAGACTGTTCAATGCTTTGCCAGTGGGCAAACTTACAAAATCAGCAAGGAATCAAATAATTATTTCCTTCACTGTAATATGACATGGTTACCTTAGGGGTAGTAACACCATCAATAAAGATACATCAAATAAGTCTTGTAAATGCAAAAAATAACATTATTTTTTTCTACTCCTTAGGCTAAGTGCACACATTGCGGAACTCCCGCGGAAGCTACTGCAGGAATTCCATTCCACGGGAAAACCGCATTTTAAATTACCGCGATTTTCCCGCAGAAAAACTAGCGATTTGCAAGCGTAATTAGCTTGCAGAATGCTAGCGTTTTCCAAGCGATCTGTAGCATCGCTTGGAGAACTGATTGACAGGTTGGTCACACTCGTCAAACGACCAGTGTGACCAACTTTTTACTATTGAGGCAGCCTATGCAGCATCAGTAATAAAAAGATCTAATGTTTAAAATAATAATAAAAAAATCGTGTTTTTCTCACCTTTCGACGTCCCGTGCAGCGTTCCCAATCCTCACGATGCTCCCATTCCCAGTAATGCCTTGTCAGACCGTTGATGACGTCGCGGTCTCGCAATACTGTAGCGGTCTCGCGAGACCGCTATGTCATCACAGGTCCTTGCCGCAAGGCATTACTGGGAACAGGAGTTGGCGGGAGCATCGGTAAGGCTGCGCGGGACGTCGGAAGGTGAATATAACCCGATTTTTTATTTTAATTCTAATTTTTACAGGGATATGGTACCCACAACCTGGAGGAGAATATCCTCCAGCCCGTGGGTACCATCCGCAAATGTTCTGCTTACTTTTCGCATGGTGGGCACAGCCACATGTGGAAAGTAAGCAGAACAATGCATTCTTATGTGGGCGGAATCGCCGCAATTCCGCAAAATAACGAGCATGCTGCGTATTTTTCTGCGATGCGATTCCACCACAGGAAAATCCGCAGCATTAGCACAGCATTGCGGAATCCCCTAGGATTGCATGGGATGCTATTTTTTGCGTTTTCGACGCAAAATTGCACGTTAAAAATGGCGCGAAAACCCAAAAAAACGCAACGTGTGAACGCAGCCTTACAGTGTAGATTTTAGTATCAAAAAATGCTTCTTGCTCCACCTTCGGATCCTATATCAGGATGAAAGTCTGTCTAAAATTCTGAAGGAGTTATGTGAACTTTGTAGACTTTTCTGAGTTATCTTTGTTGCACATTCACCATAATGTTGCTTATTTGCACACATGATTTAATCATGTATAACAAAGTAGCATAGGAGCATTTACTTCATGTTCCCCTTTTTTTGCACACACCACTTTGCAAGCAACGCGTATATTTTTTTGCTTTTTTGCACATTTTTATGCTATTTTTATGGTGTTTACTGATTATATAGTGTTTTTTGCACAAATTACTTTGTGAATTTTGCAGATTATTCTGATTTTTTTGCACATTTACCATAATGATATCTTCTTGCTCACATGATACAATCATGTTTACCAAAGCAGCATAGGAGCATTTCATATATGTTTCTTTTTTCAGGGATGGCTATATTTATTCATTGCTACATTCATTGCTATTTTCATCGGTTGTGATTTATTTTACAATGCACTTTGCATTAAAATTGTTGTGATAATAATTTCATAATCGTC
Source organism: Dendrobates tinctorius (assembly GCF_039654945.1). Lineage (NCBI taxonomy): Eukaryota > Metazoa > Chordata > Amphibia > Anura > Dendrobatidae > Dendrobates > Dendrobates tinctorius. Next base: position 44,873,646 of record NW_027361738.1, on the reverse strand, counting down.
AGATTTGCATATTATGAATTATAATTGCCTCCCACTTTGATATATTTCTTCGTTCAAAAAGATTTCTTTGTGTGCATTTTCACATTCATGTCATACATTTAGTCCTGGATTTTGGCATGCTCTTTTTTTGCGTTTCATTGCTTGGAAATGTACCCATTTTTTATGCATGTTCCTAATAAAGGTATTTTATATAAAAAAAAATTTTGGGCAATTTATTGTCTTTTCCCTTGGTAATATCTGGGGTTGTGTGTATTCATATTAATTTTTGGCGCTTTTTGCCCCTATTGCATTCTGTGAGATTGTGGTTATTAAAATAATGAGCACGCTGCGTATTTTTCCGTGATGTGATTCCGCTGTGGGAAAATCCGCAGAATTAGCACAGCATTGCGGAATCCCATAGGATTGCATGGGATGCTGTTTTTTTGCATTTTCGCCGCAAAATTGCGCGTTAAAAACCGGCGTGAAAACGCAAAAAAACGCAAAGTGTGAACGCAGCCTTACAGTGTAGATTTTAATATAATCAAAAATGCTTCTTGCTCCACCTTCGTATCCTATATCAGGATGAAAGTCTAAAATTCTTAAGGAGGGTATTGTGTGTGTGGCCAGAAGAGGGGTTTCCATTGGGAACATGATTTCACCAAGCCTTTAGATTACATTGTAACAAACAATATGTTGGAAGCACAGGAAGAATACTAAAAAAAAGTATCTCTGAACACATTCATGCCTCCCAGCAACAGAATAAAACCAAAAGGTCCTTATCAGGAGTATCACGTCACTTTTTAGAAGTTCATTGAGATCTCATCCATTTCAATTTTGCAGGGATAGTCATGGTCAACAGACCTGTCCACGGTGGGGATTGAAGACGCAAGCTCTTAATGTTTGAAGGACGCTGGATTTATAACATGAAGACACAGATATCGTTAAGTTTTAATTACAAGACTGATTTGATGTATCTTTTATTAACCCCTTTACCACCAAGGGTGGTTTGCACGTTAACTCCCGGGCCAATTTTTACAATTCTGACCACTGTCCCTTTATGAGGTCATAACTCAGGAACGCTTGAACAGATCTAGGCGATTCTGACATTGTTTTCTCGAGACATATTGTACTTCATGTTAGTGGTAAAATTTCATTCATATAACTTGCGTTTATTTGTGAAAAAAATGGAAATTTGGTGAAAATTTTGAAAATTTTGCAATTTTCCAACTTTTAATTTTTATGCTCTTAAATCACAGAGATACGGCACTCAAACTTAATAAGTAACATTTGCCACATGTTTACTTTACATCAGCACAATTTGGGAACCAACATTTTTTTTGGTTAGGAAGTTATAAGGGTTAAAAGTTGACCAGCGATTTCTCATTTTTGCAACACCATTTTATTTTTACGGACCACATCACATTTGAAGTCACTTTGAGGGGTCTATATGATAGAAAATACCCAAAAGTGACACCATTCTAAAAACTGCATCCCTCAAGGTGCTCAAAACCACATTCAAGAAGTTTATTAACCCTTCAGCTGCTTCACAGGAATTTTTTGAATGTTTAAAAAAATGAACATTTAACTTTTTTTCACAAAAAAATACTTCAGGTTCAATTTTTTTATTTTACCAAGGGTAACAGGAGAAATTGGACTGGAAAAGTTATTGTGCAATTTGTCCTGAGTACGCCGATACTTGATATGTGGGGGGGAACCACTGTTTGGGCATGGCAGAGCTCAGAAGGGAAGGAGCGCCGTTTGACTTTTTCACTGCAAAATTGGCTGGAATTCAGATCGGATGCCATGTCAAGTTTGGAGCGCTCCTGATGTGCCTAAACAGTAGAAACCCCCCACAAGTGACCCCATTTTGGAAACTAGACCCCCCAAGGAACTTATCTAGATATGTGGTGAGCACTTTGAACCCCCAAGGGCTTCACAGAAGTTTATGACGTACAGCCGTACAATTAAAAAATCATATTTTTCCCACAAAAATGATCTTTTCACCCCCAATTGTTATTTTCCCAAGAGTAACAGGACCCAAAAAGTTATTGTGCAATTTGTCCTGAGTACGCTAATACGCCATATGTGGGGGTAAACCACTATTTGGGTGCATGGCAGAGCTCGGAAGGGAAGCAGCGCCATTTGACTTTTTTGGCTCGAATTGAGATCGGACGCCATGTCGCGTTTGGAAAACTCCTGATGTGCCAAAACCGTGGAAACCCCCCAATTCTAACTCCAACCCTAGCCCTAACCCTAGCCCTAACCATAGCCCTAATGGGAAATGGAAATAAATACATTTTTTTTATTTTGTTATTTTTCCCTAACTAAGGGGTTGATAACGGGGGGTTTGATTTACTATGTATGGTGGGTTTTTATTTTTGGCAGCGGTCACACGCTAAAAGACGCTTTTTATTGGAAAAATAGTTTATGCATCACCACATTTTGAGAGCTATAATTTTTCCATATTTTGACCCACCGAGTCATATGAGGTCTTATTTTTTGTGGGACGAGTTGACGTTTTTATTGGTACCATTTTCAGGCATGTGACTTTTTTGATCGCTTTTTATTTATTTTATTTTTGGGATGCAGAATGAACAAAAACCAGCGTTTCATGAATTTCTTTTGGGGGGTGCGTTTACACCGTTCCGCGTGCGGTAAAATTGATAAAGCGGTTTTATTCTTCGGGTCAGTACGGTTACAGCGATACCTCATTTATGTCTTTTTTTATGTTTTGGCGCTTTTATGCAATGAAAACAATTTTATATAAAAAATAATTATTTTTGCATCGCTTTATTCTGGGAGCTATAACTTTTTTATTTTTTCGCTGATGACGCTGTGTGGTGGCTCGTTTTTTGCGGAACAAGATGACATTTTCAGCAGTACCATGGTTATTTATATCCGTCTTTTTGATTGCGCGTTATTGCACTTTTTGTTCGGCAGTATGATGATAAAGCTTTATTTTTTGCTTCGTTTTTTATTTTTATTTTTTAAGGGGTTCAATAAAGGGGTTAACTAGTGGGACAGTTTTATAGGGCGGGTCGTTACGGACGCGGCGATACCAAATATGTGTACTTTTATAGTTTTTTTTATTTTATTTATTAGGGATTTTTTTTTTTAATTTATTTAGAGATTTTTTTATAAATTATTTTTACACTTTTTTTTTAACTTTATTACAATGTCCCAGGGGGGACATAACTGTCATGTGACAGATCGCTGATCTGTCACATCACAGATCGCTGTGACAGCAGGCAGTGCTGCAGGCTTCCTCATGCCGGCGCTTTGCAGGCAGTGAGGAAGCCAGCTTCCTGCAGGCCCCCAAAGGTCCCCGACGCCATTTTGGATTCGGGGACCTGCAGGGAAGGAGACCCCTGCAGCAGCGTTGCACAACGTGCTGCTGCGGGGGTCTCAGGGAAGCACGGAGGGAGCCCACACTGCGATCGTGTTTGATCGCAGTGTGCCAGGGGGTTAACGTGTCGGGGGCAGTTCGTGACTGCCCCTGACACATAGTGCCGGGTGTCAGCTGTGATAATCAGCTGACACTCGGCCGCGATCAGCTGCTCTCCCCCCGTGAGCGCAGCTGATCGCGCTAAACGTACTATTCCGTCTTTGGGAATTAGTTCCCAGAGCACATGGATGGAATAGTACGTCTAATGTAGGAAAGGGGTTAATGGTATTATTACACCTTAAATAGCTATGTCATATTATGTAGAATTTGTGTTTAGCATAATTAGCTTGCCACTCCCTTTACCCCTTCTCTTTGTATATATATATATATATATATATATATATATGCTTGGCAACCTTTTGAAAGAAAGGTTGTGATTAAGGACCTATGGGGTTTGAAATGCGTCACCTATACATACACTGCGTGCAGAATTATTAGGCAAGTTGTATTTGAGAGGATTCTTTTTATTATTGAACAACAACTATGTTCTCAATCAACCCAAAAGACTCAAATATCAAAGCTTAATATTTTTGGAAGTTGGAGTGGGTTTTTTTTTAGATCTGGCTATCTTAGGAGGATATCTGTTTTTTCAGGTAACTATTACAGTGCAGAATTATTAGGCAACTTAATAAAAACCAAATATATACCCATCTCACTTGTTTATTTTCACCAGGTAAACCAATATAACAACATAAAATTTAGACATTCAAAAACAAAAACAAAAAATCAGTGACCTTTCTTTACAATGACACTCAAGAGCCTTCCATCCAGGGGCGTACATAGAAATCATGGGGCCCCATAGCAAAAGTCTGAATGGGCCCCCCCCAAAAAAAAAAAGAAAAAAAAATCAACAGGTGCTCTGAACTCCAGGCATGCATGTTATAGGTTAAACAATTAATTTTATAGCTAGTCTTTGATTTTTTTCTCATTTGAGTAAAAGAAAAAAGTAAAACACATCCAATTTGATATATTCCTTTGTAAAAGTCAAAATGGAAGGAGCTCATATTTACTCCACAGGGGCCCAAGTACTGTCCAGCAACCCATATATACTGCACAAGGGCCCAAATACTGTCCAGGAACTCATATATACTGCACAGGGGCCCAAATACTGTCCAGGAACTCATATATACTGCACAGGGGCCCAAATACTGTCCAGGAACTCATATATACTGCACAGGGGCCCAAGTACTGTCCAGGAACTCATATATACTGCACAGGGGCTCTATGTCGCACACAGGACGCTGTATATCACACCCAGGACTCTGTATATCGCACACAGGACGCTGTATATCACACACAGGACGCTGTATATCACACACAGGACTGTTATGAATGAGTCACCGGAGGAGGAAAAAACAAAAATACAAGCTAAGTCCAGAAAACTGGAGAGGTTGGTAGCTAGCGGATTGCAGACCCCTGATCCTATTCACAACAACTAACAGTAGCCATGGAGCGTTCCTACGGTGGTCCTAGATGCCTCTTCACAGCCGGAGAACTAAATAAGCCTAAAGAAAGAAAGGGGAAATCTAAACTGCCCCAGAGCAGACCCCAAAGCAATAGACAGCCCCCAACATGTATTGTCGGTGAAAACAGATGAAAACACAAACACAGACAGAAAGACAGGCAGAGCAAACGATGGGGCCCAACTAACTAGATAGGAAAGGACAGAAAAGATGCTGGCTGCAATCCGCAAAAACCCTACCAAAACTGTCCCAACACGTCTGATAGGAAAAACGGCCCTGAAGTCACTAGACTTCAAAATCCCTATATCAGCACTCCGGTATATTATGAAGACAGAGCAAAAGAGATTTAACCGATCAGGAACAAAAATGGAAATTCCGCAGAGCCCCAGTCGGGGCTGGCAGAACACAAAACTAAGCAAATCAGACAAAATCTCATGGAACAATAAACTTAGCTTTAGAAAACAGGAACTGAACTGGAGGCCAGAGCTCAGAGCAGAGAAATCACCAGCAACCCTACAGGGCGTCGGCTGCCTTATATCCACTCAGAGATTCCGGATGTCCAATGGCAATCCACCTGTTCAGGTGACAGGTTTCTCCCATCCAAATCAGTTTCACCACCTCCTTTCACCAGCAGAGGGAGTTCATCAGACATCAAAGGTGAACGAGAAAATGAGCTCACAACACACGACGCTGTATATCGCACACAGGACGCTGTATATCACACACAGGGCGCTGTATATCACACGCAGGATGCTGTATATAGCACGCAGGATGCTGTATATCGCACACAGGACACTGTATATCACACACAGGAAGCTGTATATCGCACACAGGATGCTATATATGGCACACAGGACGCTGTATATCGCACACAGGACGCTGTATATCGCACACAGGACCCTGTATATCGCACACAGGATGCTGTATATCACACACATGATGCTGTATATCGCACACAGGATGCTGTATATCGTACACAGGACGCTGTATATCACACACAGGACGCTGTGTATATTGCACACAGGATGCTGTATATAGCACACAGGACGCTGTATATCGCACTCAGGACGCTGTATATCACACACAGAGGATGCTGTATATTGCACACAGGATGCTGTATATCGCACACAGGATGCTGTATATCGCACACAGGACGCTGTATATCACACACAGGACGCTGTATATCACACACAGGACGCTGTAGATCACACACAGGACACTGTATATCACACACAGGACGCTGTATATCGCATACAGGGCGCTGTATATCGCACACAGGACGCTGTATGTCGCACACAGGACGCTGTATATCACACACAGGACACTGTATATCACACACAGGACGCTGTATATCGCATACAGGGCGCTGTATATCGCACACAGGACGCTGTATGTCGCACACAGGACGCTGTATATCGCACACAGGATGCTGTATATCGTACACAGCACAGTGAGGGGACACATTTAACAAAAAAAATACACCCCCAGCCGGGCTCACCGAGTCACCATCTTGTGTGTGTCCCTGTCCCTGAGTGAGAGAGGCTCATGATGAATGTTTTCTGCTTCCTGCAATGCACGCAGGCATGGCATTCTTATGTAAATCCAGCCAGAGACTTTAGCCAACTGCTGACCAGGAAACAAGGAAAGGAGAGCTTCAAGGGGCCCAACCAGGGGGGTATACAGCGGCCGTCGCTTACATTTAATTAACCCCTTCATGACCCAGCCTATTTTGACCAAAATGACTTGGCCATTTTTTGCAATTCTGACCAATGTCCCTTTATGAGGTAATAACTCTGGAACGCTTCAACGCATCCCAGCGATTCTGAGATTGTTTTTTCGTGACATATTGGGCTTCATGTTAGTGGTAACTTAGGTCGATAATATTTGCGTTTATTTGTGAAAAAATCAGAAATTTAGCGAAAATTTTGAAAATTTCGCAATTTTCAAATTTTGAATTGTTATTCTGTTAAACCAGAGAGTTATGTGATGCAAAATAGTTATTACGTAAGATTTCCCACATGTCTACTTTACATCAGCACAATTTTGGAAACAAATTTTTTTTGTTAGGAAGTTATAAGGGTTAAAAGTTGACCAGCGATTTCTCATTTTTACAACCAAATTTACAAAACCATTTTTTTAGGGACCACCTCACATTTGAAGTCACTTTGAGGGGTCTATATGGCAAAAAATACCCAAAAGTGACACCATTCTAAAAACTGCACCCCTCAAGCTACTCAAAACTACATTCTAGAAGATTATTAACCCTTCAGGTGCTTCACAGGAACTAAAGCAACGTGGAAGGAAAAAACGGACATTTTAATTTTTCCAACACAAATTTTCTTTTAGCATCATTTTTTTCATTTTCACATGGGCAACAGGTTAAAATGGATCCTAAAATTTGTTGGGCAATTTCTCCTGAGTACATCGATACCTCATATGTGGTCATAAACCACTGTTTGGGCGCACGGCAGGGCTCAGAAGGGAAGGAGCACATTTGACTTTTTGAATGGAAAATTAGCTCCAATCGTTAGCGGACACCATGTCGCGTTTGGAGAGCTCCTGTGTGCCTAAACATTGGAGCTCCCCCACAAGTGACCCCATTTTGGAAACTAGACCGCTTAAGGAACTTATCTAGATGTGTAGTGAGCACTTCGAACCCCCAAGTGCTTCACAAAAGTTTATAACGTAGAGCAGTGAAAATAAAAAATATTTTTTTTTCCTAAAAAATATTTTTTAGTCCGCAATTTTTTATTTTTACAAGGGTAACAGGAGAAATTGGACCACAAAAGTTGTTGTCCAGTTTTTCCTGAGTACGCTGGTACCCCATATGTGAGGGGGAACCACTGTTTGGGCGCATGGCAGGGCTCAGAAGGGAAGGAGCACCATTTGACTTTTTGAAATGAAAATTAGTTCCAATCGTTAGTGGACACCACGTCGTGTTTGGAGATCCCCTGTGTGCCTAAACTTTGGAGCTCCCCCACAAATGACCCCATTTTGGAAACTAGACCCCCTAAGGAACTTATCTAGATGCATAGTGAGCACTTTTAACCTCCAGGTGCTTCACAGAAGTTTATAACGCAGAGCCGTGAAAATAAAAAATATTTTTTTTTCCTAAAAAATATTTTTTAGTCCGCAATTTTTTATTTTCACAAGGGTAACAGGATAAATTGGACCCCAAAGTTGTTGTACAGTTTGTCCTGAGTACGCTGGTACCCCATATGTGGGGGGGAACCACTGTTTGGGCACACGTCGGGGTTCGGAAGGGAAGTAGTGACATTTTGAAATGCTGACTTTGATGACATGGTCTGCGGGCGTCATGTTACATTTGCAGAGCCCCTGTGTGCCTAAACAGTGGAAACCCCCCCACATGTGACCTCATTTTGGAAACTAGACCCCCCAAGAAACTTATCTAGATGTGTGGTGAGCACCTTGAACCCCCAAGTGCTTCACAGAAGTTTATAACGCAGAGATGTGAAAATAAAAAATCATTTTTTTTCCTAAAAAAAAATGATTTTTAGCCCGCAATTTTTTTTTCACAAGGGTAGCAGGATAAATTCGACCCCAAAGGTTGTTGTCCAGTTTGTCCTGAGTACGCTGATACCCCATATGTGGGGGATGACCACTGTATGGGCACACGTCAGTGCTCGGAAGGGAAATAGTGACATTTTGAAATGCTCACTTTGATGGAATGGTCTGCGGGCATCATGTTACATTTGCAGAGCCCTTGATGTACCTAAACTGTGGAAACCCCCCACAAGTGACCCCATTTTGGAAACTAGACCCCATAAGGAACTTGCCTAGATGTGTGGTGAGCACCTTGAACCCCCAAATGCTTCACAGAAGATTATAACGCAGAGCCATGAAAATAAAAAATCATTTTTTTTCCTCAAAAAATGATTTTTTAGCTCTCAATTTTTTATTTTCACAAGGGTAACAGGAAAAATTGGACCCCAAAAGTTGTTGTCCAGTTTATCCTGAGTACGCTGGTACCCCATATGTGGGGAGGAACCATTGTTTGGGCACACGTCAGGGCTTGGAATGGAAGTAGTGATGTTTTGAAATGTAGACTTTGATGGAATAGTCTGCGGTCGTCATTACGTTTGCAGAGCCCCTGATGTGCCTAAACAGTGGAAACCCCAAACAAATGACCCCATTTTGGAAACTAGACCTTCCAAGGAACTTAAGTAGATGTGTTGTGAGCACTTTGAACCCCCAAGTGCTTCACAGAAGTGTATAATGCAGAGACGTGAAAATAAAAAAATCATTTTTTTTCCACAAAAATAATTTTTTAGCCCCCAATTTTTTATTTTCCCAAGGGTAACAGGAGAAATTAGTCCCCAAAAGTTGTTGTGCAATTTTTCCTGAGTACGCTGATACCCCATATGTTGGGGTAAGCCACTGTTTGGACACACGTCGGGGCTTGGAAGGGAGGGAGCACCGTTTGACTTTTTGAACGCAAAATTGGCTAGAAACAATGGTTGCACCATGTCGCGTTTGGAGATCCCCTGATGTGCCTAAACAGTGGAAACCCCACAATTCTAACTTCAACCCTAACTCCAACACACCCCTAACCACAGCCCTAACCCCAACACATCCCTAACCCTAATCCCAACCCTAACCATAACCCTAACCACAAGCCTAACCCTAATTCCAACTCTAACCCTAATTGTAACCCTAATTCTAACCCTAGCCCTAATTCCAATCCTAACCCTAACCCTCTTTCCAACCCTAACCCTCTTTCCAACCCTAACCCTCTCTCCAACCCTAACCCTAATGGAAAAATAAAAATATTTTATTTATTTTATTAGTTGTGCCTACCTATGGGGGTGATAATCGGGGGGTTTATTTACTTTTTATTTCATTTTGATCACTGTGAGAGTGATCAAAATGAAAGAATGGAACCTGCAGCCGGCAGATTCGGGCAGGCGCACTGCGCATGCGTCCGCCATTTTCCAAGATGGCGGCGCCCACGATCCAGACCCGTGGGACACCGGGAGAGACAGAGGGACTCAGTAGGTACCAGGGGGGGTGAGGGGGTATCGGAAGCTGGCGGGGAGCGGAGGGAATGGGAGGGGGGCAGATGATGACAGCGGCGGCGCCGGTGGGGGGTCGGATCGGTGTCTCCAGCCATGTCCGATGCTACAGCAGCATCGGCCATGGCTGGATTGTAATATTTCATCAATTTTCATTGATGAAATATTACTATCGCTCTGATTGGCTGTTTCACTTTTAACAGCCAATCAGAGCTATTGTAGCCACGTGGGGGTGAAGCCACGCCCCTTGTGGTGAATTACAAAGCCCCCTGTATCTGCAGGTCAGGTGACCTTTCATTGACCCCGGTCACCTGACCCGCAGGGGGGCTTTGAAGTCATGACACAGTGTATGCATCATGGGTCAGATTGGCACCGACTTTCATGACGCATTCGCTGTGTCACAGGTCGGGAAGGGGTTAAAGGAGATAGTACTGTGTCAGCACAGCACAGCGGCCAAACCACAGCGGCCGTCGCGGGCCCCCTCACCCAGGGCCCCCACACCTCTCCGGGCCCCATAGCAACTGCGTGGTCTGCTACTATTGACGGTACGCTCCTGCTTCCATCCATAGATTCTGTCAGTTGCTTAATCTGTTTACGATCAACATTGCGCGCAGCAGCCACCACAGCCTCCCAGACACTGTTCGGAGAGGTGTAATGTTTTCCCTCCCTGTAGATCTCATATTTTATGAGGGACCACAGGTTCTCTATGGGGTTCAGATCAGGTGAACAAGGGGGCCATGTCATTATTTTTTCCTCTTTTAGACCTTTACTGGCCAGCCACGCTGTGGAGTATTTGGATGCATGTGATGGAGCATTGTCCTGCATGAAAATCATGTTTTTCTTGAACGATACCGACTTCTTCCTGTACCACTGCTTGAAGAAGGTATCTTCCAGAAACTGGCAGTAGGTCTGGGAGTTGAGCTTCACTCCATCCTCAACCTGAAAAGGTCCCACAAGTTCATCTTTGATGATACCAGCCCATACAAGTACCCCACCTCCACCTTGCTGGCGTCTGAGTCAGAGTGAAGCTCTCTGCCCTTTACTGATCCAGCCTCGGGCCCATCCATCTGGCCCATCAAGAGGCACTCTCATTTCATCAGTCCATAAAACCTTAGAAAAATTAGTCTTAAGATATTTCTTGGCCCAGTCTTGACGTTTTATCTTATGTTTCTTGTTCAAAGGTGGTCATTTTTCAGCCTTCCTTACCTTGGCCATGTCCCTGAGTATGGCACATCTTGTGCTTTTTGATACTCCAGTAACGTTGCAGCTCTGAAATATGGCAAAACTGGTGGCAAATGGCATCTTGGCAGCTTAACGCTTGATTTTCCTCAATTCGTGGGGAGTTTTTTTGCACCTTTTTTTATCAACATGCTTCTTGCGACCCTGTTGGATATTTGCCATGAAACACTTGATTGTTCAGTGATCACGCTTCAAAAGTTTGGCAATTTCAAGACTTCTGCACCCCTCTGCAAGACATCTCACAATTTTTGACTTTTCAAAGTCTGTCAAATCTTTCTTCTGACCCATTTTGCCAACGGAAAGGAAGTTGCCTAATAATTAAGCACACCTTATATAGGTTGTTGATGTCATTAGACCACACCCCTCCTCGTTACAGAGATGCAAATCACCTGATTTACATAATTGGCAGTTGGCTTTCAAGCCTATACAGCTTGGAGTAGAACAACATGTATGAAAAGTATGATGTGATCAAAATACTAATTTGCCTAATAATTCTGCACGCAGTGTATTTTCTAGTTCCCCCTTTTTCTTCCACCAATTTGTATCCTTTTTTATGATGGATTTTTTAAAGACTTTCTATTAAATGTAAAGTTTTCATGTTTTTTTTCTATTTGGCATTGCTGGATTTTTTTCTCCTTTCTTTTGCACTCCACCCAGTAACCAGCTTGGAATCTACTATCTGTGCATCCGTTTGTGAATTTGTGAATCCATGAATTGCACTAGACACTGGGAAAGCGGATAAGTAGCCTTTTCTTTCTTTTTTTGCCAGTATGATTGCACGGATACCAAACACGTAAAGTTTGTTTCTTATTTAAGTGATGAAAAAAATTCGGAAATTTGTAAACAAAAAAAAAATTTTGCTTGTGTCTCTATTTTCCGTGACCCATAATGTTTTAATTTTTTTGCTTTGTGAGGGCTTATTTTTTGGTGCACTTAGCTGATGTTTTTATTGATACCATTTTGGGGTAGATACGATGTTTTTATTGCCCGTTATTTCATTTTATTGCAGTGTTGCAGCTGAAGAAAAACTGCAATTTTGCAGTTTCAATTTTTTTGTCATTACGCTGTTTACTGATGGGATTACTTTATTTTATATTTTGATAGATCTGACTTATACAGATGTAGTGAAAGCAAATACAGTATGTGCATCTTTATATATATTTTTAATGGAGGAAGAGTGGGGTGATTTGAAATTTTAAGTTTTTTTTTCATATTTTTAAAAACTTTTTTTTTTCACTTTTACTGTACATGTGAGTTCCCTTAGGGGACTTGAACCTGTGAACGTGTGATCGCTTGTGCTATACACAGCAGTGTCATAGTAGCCCATGTCATGTGCGTGCTGATGGGCACAAGAAATGGTGCGCCCCATAGTCGGAATGCATTGAATGTTGTCAGAGGCTGACAGCGGCATTTAACAGCTACAGACGGAGCTCTGATCCATCCATGATTGTTGGGGGAAGATGATGACTGAATATTTCAACCATCATCTGCTGGGAAAGATGTGGGATCAGTGTGAGAACCCGTATCAAAGTCAGGGACCTGACATATGACGTAACTGTATGCCATATATCGGGAACGTACTTAGCTCTCAACTTGATATCAAACCCCGGACTAAATGAATGGACTTCTCAGGTAATATTTAAATTCTAAGGACAAAGCCCAAAAGTATTTACATTTATAACAAGAGCAAAAATAAAAATGGTGGAAAAAACCATCCAGGTCGTGAGCAGTAGTGTCAGTCTCCGCTACATTATGATAGCTGACAACTTTGTAATAATATTTATTTAATCTTTCAAAGTAAAGCCAACTGTTTCAGCTAAAACGTATTTTTTCCATTTCTAATAAAAGTTCTTGAGTTTTCATGTATTTTTTTTTACTTCAGACACAAAAAATAAATGAAATAATAAATCAGTATGTCAACACTGCTAGAAATGATACTCATCTTCCTGCAACATAGTTGGAAACAAAGTACCTCTACAAATTCTGTTTTTCTAATTAGGTGCATAAAGTATGTGAGAGTCAATCTGCAGCAATGGAATAATATATAATATTTAAAAAAAACAAACACATAGGGGCAATACTCTGGGATTAGCCAGACAAAAAAACGGTCGAGTTTAGTAATTCTCCTGCCAACATCAGATGTTTTATAAAGAAAAAGCTATTAGTGAGATAAACATGTCCTGAAAAGGGTGCAGCTTTAATAATTGCACTATATTAGTAAGTTCTACTAAATCATATTTGCAAACCAGCAAAATATCTTTTCTTTTTGTTACCATGGACAACCCGTCGGTTCTTTTAAAGGGATTTTCTGAGATAGTATAAAAAAAAGGATGAAAAAATGTTGAATGACGTAAAATAAACTTGTTAGACAGTTCACCCCAAGCTTTCTATGTTTCCCTCTGCCTGTTTCCTCTCCTTGCTCCTCACTCATCCCCTCTCCATAAGATATAATTGGCTGTATCACATGACCCCACAAGAAACTAACAATCTGTTGTCTGAGCAAGATGAATTTCAGCTGGTTTCTCTATACATTATAATATTAGCTTGTGCAGAAACTGAATACCGCTCCCTCTGACTTTTCATGGTCATGAGTGGACACAGGAGGTTCAATTGTGTTTAACACTTATTCCCAGATTCATCATTGCCTTTGCGCCTGATTTTTTTTGTCTAGTTTTGTGTGTTTAGCACCTTTTTTCGTTTTGCTATTGAATTTATAATTCTATTTGAGCCTTTTTTATGTCAATTTGAGCTCACCTGCTTGTTTTTTTATTGTTTTATGTTTTGCTGCCCGAGTATAGCAATTTCAAATGGTTTCCCCTGATTCATCAATTGCAAAAGTTGCAAAATTTGTCCCAATTTCACTTCAGTTCCCCAGTGGTGTATTTTTAGATACTTCAATATTTTGGCACAATTTATGTAACTTTTGGCCACTACATGCAATATTTGGGGCCAAAAGTCACAAAAACAGTTCAAGACAAAGAAGCGCCCATTTTTAACTTTGCACCAAATTCATGAATTGCTTGTGCCATTTTGATGAATTTGGCACCAAAAAGGAAAGTGACTTAAAGGGGTTGTCTGGCATTAGGCTACAAGTCTGCAATCACTTCATGTGACTACATACTTGTGAATCCTCACACTACATGCACTGCTCGCTGTGAGGATTCTCCTGTGCTGGCGCCAAGAGTCCTGATTAAAAGTGTACTGAGCAAGGCCGGTCATGTTTAGTTAACACGTGACCGCATGTATGTAAATTGCATACTGCAGTCACATGACCACGCATTGAGTGTGATAAGAGGATTCACAAGTCTGTAGTCACATAGAGAGACTGCAGGCTTGCACTCCAAGGCTGTACAACACATTTTAAAAAAATGCAAATGATGATTTGGTGCCTTCATTTTTTCTGAGAGGAGCATCGTAAAAGATAATTAAAAATGGTGGCAAACTCTCCAACAGAGCTATCTACTTCTCAAGGTTCTCAAGCACAATAGATAGCTTTGGGGTCCAGCTATTTCTTCTGACTTCCCCACAGAAATGCCCAAGGTCAGATGCTCCTGTGTTCTCTTCAGAGAGCTACTGCTAGTCTCCTCTGACAGCAGTTTATCTCACAGAGAACAAAGGAATCGGCCATCTGAAATCAGAATTGCTGATGCCTTCTCGACCCTGACATCATCTATTAGGGAGGCCCCCATACAAGTTAAACTGTTGGGCAATCCCACAAGTAAGTACCAGTGGGTTTGGTTGACATTTGTCTAATGTGTATGATGGCCTCAGTTAATATTATTCTGTAGCCAGCAATAGACAATGCAACACACAGGACCCAGTTCATCAGACCCTTGATAAGAGGACATGGTGGAGTTAGATGGTCCTGATTCATGAAGCGGCGCTCACAGCTTCATGTATCTGGAGCGTTTGACGAGTAGTGTGCGACTCTGTGTGTCATGCCAGAAAATTAACTTCAGTTAGGTACTGGAGTGAGATTTCTGGAATAGGGAATGGCAAAGCTTGTCATGAATTAGACGAACTATGGTATGTCACCACATCCTGCCCCAGCTCCGCCTATTTTGTCAGAGCTGGGAGAAACTGGCGTGAAAACGACAAAAGTTACAAAAATTTGGCCAAACTTTGAGGTGGGCCAAAATGTTGTGACTTTTTACAGCAAAATTCCCTTGAGGAAGCTACGATACACGAAACGTGCGTTGGGGATCATGGAAGCACAGCAGGCAGGATCCATATGGGTAATATAACCTTTTTGACTTTTTATCTCCCCTGTCACAGATCTTTTGTGATGACTAGGTTGTCAGCTATGATTATATAAAAAAAAATTGTTTGGCATTACTTTTTCTGCTATTAATGACATATTAGCAGTCTAGCCTTAGTCTTCTACTTTATACACATTAATAACATGGACAGCTTCTACCTTTCTTTCCTCTTTTTTTTACAAACTATAGGGTGTAAATTTGTTTCTTATGTGATATTATTAATCTTACTACTTCCTGACCTCATCCGCTTCCCATCATTCTAGGTATTGTTTCACTGATCTTTTTATTTGTACCCAAGTGTTATTTGTCAGTGTAATTGAATGTGACTATTTGATACTTCAGTAAACATTAATTTTATTAGCTATATTGACTCCAGTCCTCCAGTGTTTAGAATATGTATTAAACCATGCTTGCATGGGTTGATGTTTTAATCAATATGGAGAAAACATTGCGCTTTCATCTTGATTCATTTGTGGTGACTTTGTGTTGTAGTAGCACATTGTCTTTAGTGTAAGTAAACATGGGCTGGTAAGCATTATAATAATAATGGTTCATGTAATTGCTTTGGGCAGCAACATCTGTTTTAAGCATAAACATATTTCATAATTTTGTGCTGTTTACATGATGTTAATGGAATATATAGACATCCTTGGGGCTATGAGAGCAGATGGCAAGGTCAAATACTTTCAAAAGAAAAAAGTATTTTTACAGTTAAACAAATTTTCATTTTAGTTTATATAATGGGCCAAACTTTTTGGCTTTGGGTGTAAACATTTTTTTTCCATGCGTTGAAAAAACGAAATCAATGTTTAAATGAAGATGCTAAACTTTATGTAATTCTTTAGATATTTCTGCATAATGATATCAACATTTATACAGTACAATGATAGATTAGCTAATGCATTGGGTTTAAAGAACTGAATACATTTTCTTACTGTCACGTTCATAAAAGTATATTAGTGAAACATCTGCACAGTAATTTGAAAGGGAACCTGTCAGGTCTCCTGATTGACCCCAAATGCTACTATTACAGTACGGATGCAGATTTGTTTATTCTAATTATGTCAGCACCAGCGACTAATTGCGGCTGAACAGGGTAACTCACCCGCATCTACAAGGGAGCCCGAGGTCCGGCGTCACGGAGGTGTACAGACGGACGGGACCTGGGGACCGTGGTACACCAGGTTGCCGTGAGGTCCCGGGAGCAGCAGGATCTGCGATCAAGTGACCGTGCGTCAGAGGAGTGGGCGGAGCTACCGCAAAGCACCGCTAGGAGCCGGCTGTCTCGGAGGTATGCGGCGTTGGAACCAGGCGGACAGACTCAGGTCGGACAGATTGAGGGGTCGTACACAGAGAGGGTGGTGTAGTACAGGAGGGACAGGCAGAGAGTGGTCAGGACGTAGCCAAGGGGACATACACAGAGAGGGCAGCGCAGTACAGAAGGGGCAGGCAGAACTCTTAACAGGGACAAAGCCAAATCAGAATTCTTATCCTCTCTTGCTGACAACTTTATCTTCCAAAAGGTAGGGGAGAAAACAAGGGGAACTGCTACCTTGGATCTAATCCTTATAAACAGGGAGGAAATGGTTGAGAAGGTAAAAGTGGATGGAACCCTAGGGGGTAGCGACCATGCTATTTTAGAATTTTGGATAACTAGAGGCGGAAGACCTGTGAAGACTCAGACGTCAAGGTTAGATTTCAGAAAGGCAGATTTTAAGGGATTCAGAAAGATAATTGGAGGGATCCAATGGCTGGATATCCTTAAAGACAAAAATGTCCAGGAAGGATGGGAAATCTTGAAAAATGAAATTCTCAAAGCACAGTTGTTAACAATTCCGAAAAGAGGGAAGAATAGGAAGCATTTAAGGAAACCAGGATGGATGAACACAGAACTTAAGCACATGCTAAAAAGGAAGAAAAAAATGTTTAGAAAATGGAAAGAGGGAGGCATATCTAAAGAAGAATATAATGCTGTCTGCAGAACCTGCATGGCACAAATCAGATTATCTAAAGCTGAAAATGAATTGAGGCTTGCAAGAGATGTCAAAAGCAATAATAAAGGATTTTGGGGATATGTCAAAAGTAAAAGAAAAGTCAAAGATGCTATAGGATTTTTACAGGATGAAAATGATGAAATGGTAAGACAGGATGTTGAGAAGGCTGAACTTTTAAATTCCTATTTTGCATCTGTTTTCTCTCAGAAAGGAAATGTAACATCAACTGTTATTCACTGTCCTATTAAGGGAATAGAAGAATTCAGGATATCTATAAACAGAAAGATAGTGAGGAAACACTTAGCTAACCTAAATGAATTCAAGTCTCCAGGTCCAGATGAATTACACCCCAGAGTACTGAAGGAGATAGCAGAAGAAATTTTTGAACCCCTCTCCATAATCTTTGAAAATTCTTGGAGAACAGGAGAAGTGCCAGAAGACTGGAGAAGAGCAAATGTTGTTCCTATCTTCAAAAAGGGGAAGAAGGTGGACCCAGGCAACTATAGGCCGGTGAGTCTGACTTCTATACCAGGAAAGATCTTTGAACAAATTATTAAACAACATGTATGTCAATACCTGGATAAGAATGAAGTGATCAAACAGAGTCAGCATGGGTTTGTAACTAATAAGTCATGTCAGACTAACTTAATTTCCTTCTATGACTGTATCACTGATTGGGTGGATCAAGGAAATGCTGTAGATATAGTATATCTTGACTTCAGCAAAGCATTTGACAAAGTCTCTCATACAATCCTTATTGAAAAAATGACTAAGTATGGAATGGACAAGGCAACTGTTAGGTGGATTCATAACTGGCTTAGTGATCGGACCCAAAGAGTGGTCGTAAATGGCTGCACATCCAGTTGGAAGAATGTCTCAAGTGGGGTACCACAGGGCTCTGTCCTGGGCCCTGTATTGTTCAACATCTTTATCAACGATTTAGATGAAGGAATTGAGGGTAAACTGATTAAATTTGCTGATGACACAAAGCTAGGAGGGATAGCTAATACTAGAGAAGAGAGAGAGGATTCAAAAAGATTTAAATAAACTGGAGAAGTGGGCAGCAACTAACAGAATGGTTTTTAACAGGGACAAATGCAAAGTACTACATCTGGGCAATAAAAATGAAAAAAGCATATATAGAATGGGAGGAATAGGGCTAAGTGACAGCACATGTGAAAAAGACTTGGGTATACTAATAGATCACAGACTGAATATGAGTCAACAGTGTGATGCAGCAGCAAAAAAGGCAAATGCAATTCTAGGATGTATTAACAGAAGCATACAGTCTAGATCACGTGAAGTCATTATTTCCCTCTACTCCTCTTTGGTCAGACCTCATCTGGAATATTGTGTCCAGTTTTGGGCACCACATTTTAAAAAAGACATCAACAAACTGGAGCAAGTTCAGAAAAGAGCGACCAGAATGGTGACCGGTCTGCAAACCCTGTCTTATGAGGAAAGGTTGCATGATTTGGGAATGTTTAGTTTGCAAAAGAGAAGACTGAGAGGAGACTTAATAGCTGTGTACAAATATCTAAAGGGCTGTCACATTGTAGAAGGATCAACTTTATTCTCATTTGCACAAGGAAAGACTAGAAGCAATGGGATGAAACTGAATGGGAGGAGACACAGATTAGATATTAGAAAAAACTTTTTGACAGTTAGAGTGATCAATGAGTGGAACAGGCTGCCACGAGAAGTGGTGAGTTCTCCTTCAATGGAAGTCTTCAAACAGAGGCTGGACAGACATCTGACTGGGATGATTTAGCGAATCCTGCTTTGAGCAGGGGGTTGGACCAGATGGCCCAGGAGGTCCCTTCCAACTCTACGATTCTATGATTCTATGATTCTATGATTCTAGAACCAGGCAGACACAAAACAGCACAGGCACAAGCACAACAGGTCAAACATACTCGGCCAAGGGTCAGAGTATAAGCGACAAGGAATGGCCCCACAATGAGGCTATAAGAAGAATCCCAGAGTGAGGCCATCCAGGTTAACCCTAAAACTACCTAATCCCAAAAACTCAGCAAACCATGACAAATTAGGTGTTTTATGTGATTATTAATTTTGCAGATTTTAAAGTATGTAGTAGCGCTCATCTCTTACACTGAGTGCAGTTACGGGCTCATCGACTTTCCATTGAACCCATGGACATCTGCGCACATGCTGATGCAAGAGTTGAGCACTGGCACTTGCAGAATGGAGCACATCATAACAGTGTTTTAAGCAATCAGTGGGGGACTCAGACTCAGTACTTTTAAGTATGTACTATATCTAACAGAGTACAGTACAGTATATAAAAAAATAATTTTAGAATTTTAATCATATTTACATGTAAATTATGACAATTTCATTAGATTAAGAATCACTATACTAGCTGATGTGATTGCAACCTACAGAGTATAATTTCAGAGACAGCTTTTTTGGAAGGACTGAATGAACCTACGGCAATGCATTAGCCGCTCATCTCCAGCGTTTAGTCTGTATGTAGCTCTGAATTAGGAGCAGCAGCATTGATAGGGTGGAACAGATCCTCAGGTAGTAGTCTAGAGGCAATAAGTGACAAGAGAGGATCTATTGCAGCACCTTAAAAATGGCAGAAACCCAGTTTTGTCCCCATAGAGATTGGTCTAGAATGAAATGAAAGAAAAATGATTTAGAAAAAACAGATATTTGCTTTTTTCACATACAATGTAATTCATGTGCAGAGGTGTGTCTAGTACTACAACTTAATATTTAATTAAAGGGGTTGTACTACCATAAATAATTCTTTAATTAAGCAAAAAATGGGTAAATAAATATTTTTGCAATTCACAGTTATTAAAAATGCTCCATTCAAAAAATAACAAACTTTCATCTTCTGAAATGGAACCCCTGGCATTATTCATTCTGCGAGCTTTATGCGTCCATCTCAGTGGCTGATCAGCTGGCCATGCATGCGCAGATCCTGTAATGAAGAAATAGAGTTCCTCCAGTTCCTGCATGCGCAATCTCTGTGAGAAGCTCCCTGTGCTTACAGAATGCTGGGAAGCGTGTGCAGTGATAGCAAACTCTGTTATGATTGAGTCACCGTAGGAGGCAAAAACAGAAATGCTAGCTAAGTAGAGAAAACCAGAGAAGTTGGCAGCTATCGGATTGCAGACCCCTGAACCTATCAACACAACTAGCAGTAGCCGTGGGGGGTTCCTACAATGCCCTAGACCCCTCGATCACAGCCGGAGAATTAAATAGGCCTAAAAAAAGAATGGGGAAATCTAAACTGCCCCAGAGCAGACCCCAAAGCAATAGGCAGCTCCCAACATATAATGACGGTGAAGCAAGATGAAAACACTAACACAGACAGAAAGATAGACTGAGCAAAGACGGGGCCCAAGCTAACTAGATAGAAAAGGACAGGAAGGCTGCTGTCTGCAATCCGTGAAAAACCCTATGAAAATAAGAGCCAACAGACTGACAGTGAAAAAGGCCCTGAAGACGCTAGGCTTCAAAAAAGCTATGTCAGTACTCAGGAATATTCTGAAGACAGAGCAACAGGCAAAAGGAGATTCAGCTCACCCCAGCAGGGAATGGCAGAATCCAGAAAAGCAAGGAAAACTAAAACAAATGCTAACAGGCAAAGCAAAAAACTTAGCTTTAGAGGAGCAGGAATCAGACTGGTGTCCTAGAAGTCCAAAGAGAAATCACCTGCAGGGCAGAAGGGCGTCGGCAGCCTTATATCCAGTCCGTGACTCCACTCAGCCAGTCATCTTCATTAGGCTCAGGTGCCTGATAATCAGGCTCATTACCTTCCTTTACCAGAATAGGGAGTTCACCAGACCTCAGTGACGAAGGGGAAAATGAACTCACAACAGTACCTCCCCCTTGAGGAGGGGTCACCGAAACCTCAACCACGCCACCAGGGCGATCAGGGTGAGCCCGATGAAAGGCACGCACCAATCTTTTGGCATGAATATCAGAGGCAGAGACCCAGGAATTATCCTCCTGACCATAACCCTTCCACTTAACCAAATACTGGAGTCTCCGTCTAGCCAAACGGGAATCCAGTATTTTCTCTACCTCATATTCCATGTTACCTTCAACCAATACAGGGTCTGGAGGTGCCACCCCAGGAACAACTGGTTCGACAAACCTCTTCAACAAGGACTTATGGAACACATTATGGATTTTAAATGTGACAGGAAGAGCCAAACGAAAAGAGACCGGATAAATAATCTCCAAAATCTTGTAAAGTCCAATAAATCTAGGCTTAAACTTAGGAGAAGCCACCTTCATAGCAATATTTTTTGATGATAACCACACCATATCACCAATCTTAAACTGGGGACCAATGGTCCTATGTCGATTGGAAAACCGCTGGGCCTTTTCCTGGGAGAGAGATAACTTATCCACCACTTGGTCCCAGATCTGGTGCATTCTCTCCACCACAGTGTCAACACCTGGGCAGGCAGAAGGCTCCACCTGCCCTGAAGAAAATCGAGGATGAAACCCAAAGTTACAAAAAAAAGGTGACATCAAAGTGGCAGAACTAGCTCTATTATTTAAAGCAAATTCGGCCAAGGGCAAAAATGAAACCCAATCATCCTGATCAGCAGAAATAAAACATCTCAAATACGACTCCAAGGTCTGGTTTGTTCTCTCTGTCTACCCATTGGTCTGAGGGTGAAAAGCAGAGGAGAAGGACAACTGAATTCCCAGCTTGGAACAGAAAGTCCTCCAAAATCTAGACACAAACTGAACTCCTCTGTCAGATACAAAGTTCTCAGGAATCCCGTGTAAGCGAACCACCTGTTGCAAAAACAGGGGCACCAACTCAGAGGAAGATGGCAACTTAGTGAGTGGGTACAAGATGAACCATCTTAGAGAACCTATCACAAATCACCCAAATAACAGTCATTCTTTGAGAGACCGGCATATCAGAGATGAAATCCATTGAAATATGGGTCCATGGCCTCCTGGGGACCGGCAAAGGCATCAACAACCCACTAGAGCGAGAACAAGATTTAGACCGGGAACAAGTCCCACAGGACTGCACAAAATTCCTGACATCATGAGACAAGGTGGGCCACCAAAAAGAGTGACTCACCAGATCTCTAGTACCAAAAATACCTGGATGACCAGCCAATGCAGAGCAATGAACTTCAGACATCACTCTCTTCTTCCACTGGTCAGGAACATACAACTTTCCACTGGGACAACGCTCAGGTTTGTCCTCCTGGAACTCTTCCAGAGCACGTCTCAAATCGGGCGAGATGGCAGAAAGAACTACCCCTTCGCCTAAAATGGTAGGAGGCTTGGTCACCACAGGAGAATCAGCAAAGAAACTCCTAGAGAGGGCGTCTGCCTTGACATTCTTAGTTCCAGGAAGAAAAGAGATCACAAAATCAAAACGTGTAAAAAACAAGGCCCACCTAGCCTGTCTAGGGTTCAAGCGTTTAGCCGACTCTAGGTAAATCAAATTCTTGTGGTCAGTGAGGACCACAACTTGATGTTTAGCTCCCTCCAACCAATGTCTCCACTCCTCAAATGCCCATTTCATGGCCAACAGTTCCCGATTCCCCACATCATAGTTACATTCAGATGGAGAGAACTTTCGGGAAAAGAAAGCACAGGGATTCATTTTAGATGTTACAGGATCCTTTTGGGACAAAACAGCTCCTGCACCAATCTCAGAAGCATCCACCTCTACCTGGAACGGGAGTGAGACATCAGGTTGCCGCAAAACCGGGGCGGAGGTAAATCTTCGCTTCAGCTCCTGAAAGGAAGCAACAGCCTCCGGAGACCAATTCAACACATCAGCACCCTTCTTAGTCAGATCAGTCAATGGCTTGGCAATACTAGAAAATTTTGCTATAAATGTCCGATAAAAATTAGCAAAACCCAAAAACTTCTGGAGGGCCTTCAAAGAAGTGGGCTGAACCCAATCATAAATGGCCTGTACCTTGGCCGGGTCCATTTCAATAGTTGACGGAGACAAAATAAATCCCAAAAATGAAATCCTCTGTACTCCAAAAAGGCATTTCGATCCTTTGACATACAGGGAATTCTCCCTCAAGATCCGGAACACAGTCCAAATATGTTCCACATGAGAATCCCAATCCTTGGAGAAGATCAAAATATCATCCAGATAGATAATCAAAAATGTATCGACAAAGTCTCGGAAAATATCGTTCATGAAGCACTGGAAGACAGAAGGGGCATTAGTGAGCCCAAAAGGCATCACCAGGTACTCAAAATGTCCCTCCGGAGTATTAAACGCCATCTTCCATTCATCCCCCTGCTTAATGCGGATAAGATTATACGCCCCCTGAGGTCAAGCTTGGTAAACCAGCAAGCACCTCTAACTCTAGAGAATAGATCTGAAATCAGGGGTAACGGATACTGATATTTAATAGTAATTTTATTGAGGGCACGATAATCAATACAAGGCCTTAAAGAACCATCCTTTTTGGCC
Organism: Dendrobates tinctorius; assembly: GCF_039654945.1. Lineage (NCBI taxonomy): Eukaryota > Metazoa > Chordata > Amphibia > Anura > Dendrobatidae > Dendrobates > Dendrobates tinctorius. Next base: position 44,849,777 of record NW_027361738.1, on the reverse strand, counting down.
ACAAAAAAAAAACCCGGCACCTAAGGGTGAAGAGGATGGTCTAATATGACCCTTCTCCAACGCCTCCTTAATATAGGACCGCATAGCCTCGTGCTCGGGTACAGATAAATTGAAGAGCCGACCCTTGGGAAATTTACACCTCGGGCTTAGTTCAATTCCACAGTCATAACTCCTATGAGGAGGCAAGGACGCAGACTCATTCTCGCTAAATACATCACAAAAGTCCGCCAAATAGTCAGGAACATCATGCGACTGAGGAGAGGTGGAAAAAACCGGAGCCTCACTAAAGGCACACTGACAACCCCAACTCACCACAGACACAGATTTCCAATCCAAAACTGGATTATGGATTTGCAACCAGGGAAACCCCAGAACAACGGCATCTTGCAGACCATGCAACACCAAAAATCTGCAATTTTCTTGATGGTCTGGGGCGACCCGCATGACCACCTGGGTCCAAAACTGAGGTTTATTTTTAGCCAAAGGAGTAGCATCAATCCCCCTCAAAGGGATAGGCGTCTGCAGAGGTGTCATCGGAAATCCACAACGTTTATCAAAATCCAAGTCCATTAGGTTTAGCGCTGCTCCCGAATCCACAAAAGCCTTGGCGGAAAATGTGGACAGGGAGCAGATCAGAGTAATTGCCAGAAGAAACTTAGGTTGGACACCACCAACAGAAAACGTGTGTGCAAAGCGTTTCTCTCGTTTAGGACAAACAGAAATAATATGCGAGGCATCTCCACAGAAAAAACACAGCTTATTACGCCTTCTGAACTCCTGATGTTGCACCTTAGACAAAACTCTATCACATTGCATAGGTTCAGACGTCTGTTCAACCGGTGGCAACACCTCTCGTGCAATCCTGCGTTCACGTAAACGCCGATCAACCTGAATAGCTAATGACATAGAATCGTCCAGACCAGAGGGAACTGGAAATCCCACCATAGTATCTTTTACGGCTTCTGACAAACCCTTCCGAAAGAGAGCAGCCAGGGCATTATCATTCCAGGTAGTATGGACTGCCCACTTTCGGAACTTTTGACAGTACAACTCTGCAGAATCTCGACCCTGGTTCAATGCCAACAGGGTCTTTTCAGCCTGATCAATAGCATTAGGTTCGTCATACAACAACCCCAAGGCTTGAAAGAATGCGTTCACATTAGTCAGAATAGGATCATCTGGTTTCAAAGAAAACGCCCAATTCTGGGGATCGCCACGCAGCAAAGAGATGACAATTTTAACCTGCTGCGCGGAGCTCCCTGACGAGTTAGGCTTCAAGGCAAAAAATAATTTACAATTATTTTTGAAACTCAAAAATTTAGATCGATCCCCAAAAAATACATCAGGTGTAGGGATCAACAGCATGCGAATGAGCAAGGTAGGCGGAAATTCCCCGCACTTCCGCAGCGAGCTGCTCCACACGATCAGACAATTGCTTTATCTCCATTGAGAGAAAAAAAAATTCACCCTACGGCCTCAGAGATATAGAGGAAAGAATATACACACACTTTTTTTTTTTTTTTTTTTTTAAGCACAATTCTTTCCTGCTATTGAGTACCCTAGGATCTGCGGTATGGCGGGTGATTCTGTTATGATTGAGTCACCGTAGGAGGCAAAAACAGAAATGCTAGCTAAGTCCAGAAAACCAGAGAAGTTGGCAGCTATCGGATTGCAGACCCCTGAACCTATCAACACAACTAGCAGTAGCCGTGGGGGGTTCCTACGATGCCCTAGACCCCTCGATCACAGCCAGAGAATTAAATAGGCCTAAAGAAAGAAAGGGGAAATCTAAACTGCAACAGAGCAGACCCCAAAGCAATAGGCAGCCCCCAACATATAATGACGGTGAAGCAAGATGAAAACACTAACACAGACAGAAAGATAGACTGAGCAAAGACGGGGCCCAAGCTAACTAGATAGAAAAGGACAGGAAGGCTGCTGTCTGCAATCCGTGAAAAACCCTATGAAAATAAGAGCCAACAGACTGACAGTGAAAAAGGCCCTGAAGACGCTAGGCTTCAAAAAAGCTATGTCAGTACTCAGGAATATTCTGAAGACAGAGCAACAGGCAAAAGGAGATTCAGCTCACCCCAGCAGGGAATGGCAGAATCCAGAAAAGCAAGGAAAACAAAAACAGGCAACAGGCTAACAGGCAAAGCAAAAAACTTAGCTTTAGAGGAGCAGGAATCAGACTGGTGTCCTAGAAGTCCAAAGAGAAATCACCCGCAGGGCAGAAGGGCGTCGGCAGCCTTATATCCAGTCCATGACTCCACTCAGCCAGTCATCCTCAATAGGCTCAGGTGCCTGATAATCAGGCTCATTACCTTCCTTTACCAGAATAGGGAGTTCACCAGACCTCAGTGACGAAGGGGAAAATGAACTCACAACAATACTCACTTCTAGTACTCACACCGGTCTTACAGCTGGGCGCTGTCAGAGTTGTGTGAGCATGATTCCAGACAGATGCTCTCTGCGCTCACACAGGTGTGGTCCCACCTCCTTGACTGAAATCGGAACGCTGTGGGGGAAGTAAAACTTAATTTCTCCCTGCAGCATTTGGCTAAGTGTGATGCCAGGCAAGTTAGTAATGCTATTAACCTGCAGAATAACTGTATATCTGCAGGTTTATAGAGTTTATTTTGGTGATTGGTTTTCTTTAAACTCCCATCTGTCACTATCCTTTCATTAACCTCCTCTTTGGTTTGTTTTTACTGATCTCTAAATCTAACCAAATCACTTAGGTATGTGATCCCTCCTCTTTCTAACTTTTACCACTGCCGATTTTTTCCCTGTTTTCATACAGGCTAGATTCTTTCACCGGACATTAAACATAAAATGCCCCTTCAAACTTCAGTAATGACATCTCAATTGCAAAAAAAATGATCGGTGGGAGTGCGACACCTGAATATTGGCCACGGCTGGGTACTGAACATCCACTTCCTATTAATTTGAATAGGGGGCGGATATGCACTACCAGCCGCAACCACTATTCCATCAACGGAGCTGTGCAGCCCCATAACTGAGTAGTTCCGGCTACAAACAGAAGGAAGTTGATCAGTGAGTGTGTCATGTTTTGCACCCCCATCTATCAGACATTGATGACCTATCCTACGGCTAGGCCATCTTTGCTAAAGTCCCGGACAACACCATTAACTAACAAGGTCTCGAGCTTTCTTACAATTTCCTCCTAATTCTTTCATTTTTGTCTTTTTCATTGTGTATATTTTTTTCTAGGTGCATTAGCACTGCCATAGTCCGAGCGGATGATCTTAGTCCAGGTCCTAAGCCATGGATGTAGACTTAGGGTGCCAACAAGACATTTTACCTTGGTCAAAGTGCTTATCTAATGGGCTAACAGAGCAAACTGAATTTTTGCATTAGTTAAGCAAAGAATGGCTATGACTCAGGGAAAATGATGCAAGTGAATCTAAAGGGTAAATGGTGGGAAAACTGTGATCACAATAGAGTAAATGTTAGTGGAAAAGAAAATTTATGCAATCATGATCAGCATCGGTAAAAGAAAGGAAGAGTTGTCAACTGTAGCTTTGTTTTTTTTTGCACAAGAACATAAGAAACCACATAAAATCTATGTTTTCACCTTTTCCTTTAAAATGGACAGACAAAAGAAAAGTATACACTACACAAAGTAGATATTAGAGGCAAATGGAACAAAAAAAATCCTACTGCTACCTAAGGCAGTAATTTAAGTCTTGGTAATAACAGTATTCAACAACAAAAGCTCGCCTTAGAATGAGAAGAGTACAGTAATGGCTGCAGAATAATTTCTCTTTGGCAGTCACCAAAGTACCTTGCACATAATTTTCCCCTGACCCTTTTTATAGAATAGACCCTGGGCACTTTTTTAATAAAAGACTGATGTGTTATAGTAGCTGTTCCTGTGAAATGTGTGCGCGTTTCAGTCTTTGGTCTGTGTTTCTATTATTTGTTCCTGTGTGGAACAATCAGAGGAAAAGTATAATAGAAACACGTCACCACTTCTGTATTTATCACCCACTTCTGGTTTTGGCTGACAAATACTGTTGTAAAATACTGTCCAAAATACTGAACGTGTGAACATGGCCTATTTGTCAGATTTTCATGATCTGATCTCAGGCCCAGATGCAGGTACTACAAGCTATATTTTCTCATACATTGCACCCTTTCCCTCAAACCACAGCTCTGTAGCTGTTCCTAATGAACTAGCAATAAAGGCTAATTATCTACATTATCACGGTCTCATTATTGGGTAAATCATCCTACAAACACAGCAGCTCTATAATGCTTTGAAGATTTGAATTACAATTTTATGGTGCTTTCAGGTTTACCAGTTGATGCCAGTTATGTGGCCAATTACTACAAGGTATACCCATTGCCAAATTTCCGCAATTGGGTTTCTAACCACATAGTTTCTACAAATGAAACAAGGTATATGCCTACTTTTGGTTTATATAAGTAATGCAGTTGCAATATATAGTAAAACTCGCACACTTTTACAGTGGTATAATTGCCCATGTGGCAAAAAGATGGTGCTGTTTGGCACATGTGAAAGTTTGAACTGACAAAACCAGGACCTAATATACTGTATCTTCACAAGGGCCCAGTTGCACTGCATGTTTCTTAGGCAGTACATTGTTGTGATCATTCATTTTTCTCACCTGGTAGATTCTCCTCCTCCAAGGTGTTACTGGCATCAGTCCATGCTCAGTAGATGCCTTCATATATAGATAATTAATTGCTACTTCTTGAAGTGTGGCCTTTCCCAGGATTTAAACACACAACCTATAAGTATGGCTCATAGAAACTTTAGCAGTCAGCCATAAGTTGGGCAGCTATGTAATGGGAGACTTTCTCTGCCTAAAGATCTAAAAAAATTTTCTTCTTTACAGGCATATTGTTCTGGTCCATCTCTATTCTCTAACTACCCCTATATTAGATAACTTGATCCCAAGTACAGAATACATATTCTCATGGCAATGAACCCTGGTATCGTTCCAGGATATATGTGGGGAATAGTTCCCTATGGAGCTCCCAATTAACTAGAAAACCCAAACACAATTGGAGCAGAAATCCATACATAAAACAAGCATAAAGTACAAATCTTGCTTTATTAATACAGAAAGGTCTAAAAGGACATCTTCTCTCTCTATACCCCTTCACTTTGCTAATTGATCCTTTATGGTTACATATTTGTGGGACATGTTTATAATCTTTTCTGATCGGTAGTTATAGGGTTAATAGTTTAGAGTGAGAATTTGGACCCCATGCACGCCTACACTTTAGGCCATTATGTGACGACCATGTTGGAGATATTTAAAATAATGTTAGGATTTGTATGTGGGGCCCAGAGGGGGATTTCGGCTTGTTTCCTGTGCTGAACGTCTGTACGTTGGCAGCACGTTATTTTTCCAATTGTGGTGCACTCTGACCTTTGTCTTACATGTCTGTCTTAGTTTGTACTACTATGTAAAGATGTCCTTTTAGACCTTTTTGTATTAATAAAGCAAGATTTGTACTTTATGCTTGTTTTATGTATGGATTTCTGCTCCAATTGTGTTTGGGTTTTCTACCCCTATATTAGGGAGCAAAATGAAAGTCATAGCTTTTTTTGTTTCCTACATGATTACCAAAAATAATGAAAAGTATTTATAATAATTACATTTTTAACACACTTTTTAAAAATAAACTGCGCAAATCGGTCAGTAACATGAACTTATTTGGTATATTTGTAATCGTTGAAACCCGTACAATATAGTGAACATTATTTACAGTGATAGGTAAATGGTATAAAAAATGGTGTGATTGTTTCTTTTTCTCCATTAATCCTGCAAAGAAAGATATTGCATATATACTAATGACATCCGTCTTTTGGCAAAATGCCACTTAAAAAGAGTACAAGTCATCTCACAAAAAAACAAGACCTCACAAAGTGTACCTTATGTTAAAAAAAAATGGTAAAATCTGAACAAATAGAAAAACAATCGTTTTGCCGTCTGAACATGTGCACCTCAAAAATGTAATTGTGCAAAATTCACATGCATGTGTCAAATGCCTGTGCTTGTTTTATACGTGCTTGTGTAGAGGGTTGTACTACAATACCAGTGAAAAAGTTTGGACACATTTGTTTATGCAATGATTTTCCTTTCTTGGAATGTGCACATTGTAGACTCAAGCTGAATGCAGCAAAATCGCCAAGGGATACATCTACCCATCTGGAAACATGAAGTAAAGAAATACAGGTGAAACAAGGCAGAACAAAAAAGTGGGAATTACTTATTTACATTTTATTTTATTCAAGATAACATCTTAAAACCATTAATATCCACTTTTGCAAACTGTTATTCCACTATTCGAAACATTTTTTATATTCTTCTGAACTAATTCTGTTAAGCGCCTCCAGCTATTTTTTCTTAATCCTGAAAACGCATTCCCTTTAGATTTGTATTCATTCCTGGGAATAAGAAGAAGTTGCAAGGGGTTGGTTGGGCGAGTAAAGCTTCCCATTCATTTCTATGCATTTTGCACTTTTTGTGCACATTGATGCGTTTTTTACCGCGAAAAAAACACGCCGCGGTAAAAAACGCAGCATGCTCATTAATTTCACGTTTTTTTCCGCGTTTCTGGCTAGTTCTATGCATTTGAAAACGCACCAAAAAAACGCATCAAAACCGCGAAGGAAATGCGTGGAAAACGCGCAGACAAAAAAGGCGTGGTTTCTGGGAAGGGAGTCAGGTTTTTGAGCAGAAATTTTCTGCTATGTGTGCACTTAGCCTAAGGGGTGTGACTGTGATTTTTTTGTCAAAAGTTATCACAGGGGATGGATCTTGGAGTTACACCTATGATCCTGAAACAAATCACCAGTCCAGTCAGTGGAACATAACTTCATCTCCCAGACCAAAAAAAAAGTATGGCAGGTGAAATCAAATTTGATTCCTCCATAACAATGTAAAATACTCATTACAAGTTATCAGAAATTTTTGCAGTTGTTAGTGGCTGGAGAGGCACAGTTATAAGATTTACGGGGGACGTTAACTTTTCATAAAAAATGTGAATTTTGTGGTTACTAGTTTTGTCTTTATCTTATATTAAAATTAGCTAGATGATTTGAAATATTCAAATTTGACAAGTTACCTAAACTAGAAGAAACTTGGGGGCAAACACTTTTTTGCATCACTATACTTAAAACAGCTCAAATTTGAATCAATTTGGTTTAAGGATTTTAAAGAGAATTTTTTTTTTTAATTTATAAATTGGTTCTTTCTTTTCAATGGTGTCCCAATCAACTGCCTACTCTGTCCACCTCTCACCCCAGCTTTGCATATAATGAATATATAGTATTTTCCTTGGTGATTTTTTACTGACTTTTAAGCTTTTCTTCCTCTATAGGATCAGTTTGATATTTTATATCTCAATACGAGTTTTATATATTCCTGTAAAAATCAACATAAAAATTCTAGCTTGTCGGACGGTCATCGTCTGATTGTGTTACTGTCAGCGATCAATGAAGAAGAACTGAAAATCAACATATTAGACTTCAGCAGATATTTCGCGAGAACATGTTTAATCCTATTTTGGTAATGAAAGGAATGTGCATTTTATATAACCGTGATGAATTCATCCATTCATGATTTTTTACTTTTGGGCCAGACACTAAGAGTAACTTTGAGTTTCTGTTACTGCAATGTATTCTGGTAGATTGGAAGAAAAGTACAAATGTCTGGAATGTCTAAACTTGCATAATTCACATCCTGTAAACACAGGAGACGTAGTTTTTTTTTTCTTTTAAACCTTGAATTTTTGATTGAATTTATCATATAAAATACCCTTGCGCATTTTCAGCAACACATCAAGGTATAAACGTAAGCCTATAAAATAAAGACATATGTGTAAGAATCTATATTTAATAGTAGAAATGAAGAATATCTGGCGGCACTACATAATGTTTTCCTACAGGCTGTGGATGAGTTATGAGTGATTCAATATGGTAGATGTCATACTTCCAAATATTTGTAATGTTTCTCTCTTCTTCTGAGAAGCTCTTGTCCATTTTGTTTTAAAAAATACTGTCAATAAGCAGATATCTTCAGAGGTTAGCCATTAGGGCAGAACTACATAAACAAGAAGAAACTTTTTTTTTAATTTATCCATCCTCCTCCTCAAGTGCACTTTCTTAACAAACTGTGTGATAAAGGCCAGAAACTGGACCGATCCATCAAAGTGAACAACAATCTGCTCATTTTTTGCAGCATATAAACACAAGACATGTGTTTCTGCAAATTAACGCTACAGGCCAGCAATCTGCTACAGTATAGGGTTAGGTTATTGTTGTCCATTCTGATGTGTTGCACATGGGATCTTATTTAGACAAGAAATTATATTTAAAAATTACTTTTTATTTAGTATGATAAAAATGTAAACCTAACAGATCCCATCCTTTTAGATCCTTCCATATCATACTTACATACTGGGTGCATGTAGACAGTTCGGGCAGGGTTGCCAAGTTGACTTTTTTATTTTTCCTGGACAACTCATCAAAAAAAATCACTGGAAGACAATATATCTTTTAGGGACACATTGGAAAACCGTAATAAACCTTTTTAGATATAAGCGATAAATGTCTACAGCCCATAATTCTGATATTAAACAATTCTGATATGAAACAAAGATTTGATGAGAGGTGTAACTAAGTCGGGTGGTTGCAGGGAATGTCTTTACTTATTATGCAGTTATGGATTCTGCTATTTGCTATCAAGAAAGAAATACCTAAATTTAAGCATGGTACACCTATATTCATGGAGGGTATAAATAAATTGATGCTTCGCATTTTCTTTGGAGAGTTTTGGAAATCACATGCATGTGTATTTCTTAGGACTCTTTCACACATCATGTTTTCGCCGTCAGGCGCGATCCGGCGCTTTTGACAAAAACCGGATCCGGCGAAATGCAATGCAGGATCCAGTTTCCCCCCCATTGACTTGCATTTGCGCCGGATCGCGCCGGATGGCCATGCGTTTCATCCGGTTTTCGCCGGATCCGGCAATGTGTCGCGATCCGGCGTCTGGAAAAAACGGCTACTATAACGTTTTTTGTCTCCGGCGAAAAAGCCGGACACGCCGGATTTTGCTTTGTTTTTTTGCACTTTTTATTTCATTTCTTTTGTGGAGGCAAATTATGTTATTTTTGTCTTTTTCTTTAACAGCCTTCACAGCGTGCTCCCGACTCTGACGGTGAGGATGGAGGGATTGATGTGGACCACCTCATCGATCTCGTCAGAGAAAGGGAGCCGCTATGGAATATGGCTGACCGCCGCCATGCTGACCTGATCGTTACCCAACGACTCTGGGAGGAAATCTGTTCGCTCCTTGTGGACCGCTGGGAGGACCTCGATGCTCGGGCCCAGATTAAAGAGCGAAAGTATATACAGTACCGGTTGCTTGATGTAAACCAGTGTTTCCCGAACTCCAGTCCTCATGGTCCCCACGGATCATGTGTTCAGGATTTCCATTTACTATGGAAATCCTGAAAACATGACCCCTGGGGACCATGAGGACTGGAGTTTGGGAAACACTGATGTTGTATACTAACCACTCCTTTCTCGTTTCAGGGGACAGAATTGTGAAGCGGTGGCGGTCTGTGAGGGATCGTTTCAAGAAGGAGTTCAATAAAGAGATGCGGGCCCCGAGTGGATCTGGAGGACGCAGGAGCAAGTACAAGTACGCACAAGCCCTGTCGTTCCTCCGGGAAACAATGGTCACCAGAAGGTAAATATTACACACCACCACATGTGAAAAAAAATGTTTAGATGTAACTTTTTTTTTCAGCCAGGGCCATACCATGTCACTATTTTAATTGTTTTTTTTTCTCTTTATTCCACAGCACGGTGAGCAGCACTCGGGAGCCTGCACGATTGGACCCTTCTGAGGCGATCCCTGAGGAGACCGGCACCGAGGGACACTTCGACCGCCCCGGTACATCTGCACCTTCCCAGCCTTCCCACACATTCGACCCATCTGTCCCATCCACCAGCACAGGAGCATCGTGGCCGCCTTCATTACATGAAGCTGCTGCTGAGGAGATCGATTTCCCTTTACCCCACCCTTCTGCCCCTGCCACCTCTAGTACACCTGCGGGTACTGGGCGGCAGCGGCAGAGGGGTCAGGAAAAGACTTATGCGCCAGAGTTCTTGCATCTGAATGCATCTTTCCAGAACTGTCTAAAAGTCTTGTCAGAGCAAATCTCCGCAGGCTTTCAGCAGATCAACTCCAGCATTCTGGAGGTGAAGACACTTCTGCAAACCATGCATTCAGAAGCAAGATCTTCGCCAAACCACACCTTTTTCAGGTCTGTTGTGGAGCGCATGGAAACGCTCTCTCCTACCCAGCAGATGCATGTAATGCATTCATGCCACGGTGCTCTCCAGCACGTTACCTCCCAACCTCCTCCTCCCACCACAGTAGTTCCTCCACCTGCACCCCTTCCTGCCACTTTCCATCCTCCCCCTCCTATTACATACCATCCACCTCCCCAGCAACAGCCACCTCCCCAGTACCAGCAACCTCCCCAGTACCAGCCACCTCCCCAGTACCAGCAACCTCCCCAGTACCAGTAACCTCCCCAGTACCAGACATCTCCCCACTTCCAGCAACCTGCCCCGTACCAAACTCCTTCCCCATACCAAACTCCTTCCCCATACAACTTGCCATCAACATCATCTGCTCCTACAGTCCCTGCCCAACCCTCCACTCCACTGCCCACCACCTCTTCTGCCTCCCACATGTCCACCCATTCTGTAGCTTTTTCCACACCTTCACCTCTAACTGTTCCTTCCCCACCAGGATCCCAGTTCTCTCTCCACACTCCCAGTGTCGAAGTGTCCCGCAGCCCCTCCAGCACTATTTCCACCCCACACTACACCGAGTTATAATGTTTTTTGTTGTAATAAAAATGCCCATTTGGTTGGTTTCAAACTTTTATTAAAAAAGTTTTTTAAACTTTAAAAACATTTTACAAAAAAAAAAATATTTTAAATAAAAGTTAAATTATCGTTTTACAATGGCTGTCTGTCATTTCTTTCTGCGGCGAATTATGTTTAAAAAAAAAGGTTATATACAGGGTATTTCAAAGGTAAAAAGGTATTCAAAACCAGGTATATAACTGTAGGTAAATTTTACCTTTTTGCCACAGTTGTGTTCCTGGTTGTGTTTGAAGCAAAGTATTTCACCTAAAAAGTTGTGTTTATTGTTGGTGATTTCCTAACAATGTACACAACTATTGTTACAAGGTGAAATACTTTGCATAAAACACAACCAGGTACACACCTGTGGCCTAAAGGTAAAAATAGTAAGACCATGACAAGATAGCCAACTTTTGTTGGCAAAGGTATATACTGTTGCTACAGAAGGTACACAAGTTTGGTTAAGGGCACAAATCTTTCACACTCTGTCATCCTGCCAGTGTACTCTGCCATGAGGTGACATAAAGTATAGTGCAAAATTGTCCCTCATTACTGAAACCGTCACAGAACTTCTAGTGGTAATGTCATGGTAATCTTGCAAGGTGGTTTCTTCAGAGGTGTCCTCAATGGAAATGGGTTCCTTGCAGCTAACAAAATTGTGGAGTACCACGCAAGCTTTGATCACCTCGTCCACAGTTTCTGTCTTGAGGTTGATCGCAGTCAATAGGACCCGCCATTTGGCTGTCAGAATACCAAAGGTACATTCAACCATTCTTCTTGCTCTTGTGAGGCGGTAATTAAAAATGCGTTTTGTTCTTGTCAATCCTCTGCTAGAGTACGGTTTCAAAAGGTGTTCTGACAGCTGGAAGGCTTCATCCCCTACACAGACAAATGGCATAGGTGGACCAGATGTTTGCGGCAGCGGTCTAGAGGGTGGGAACTGGAAGGTGTTTCCATACAGTTTACGCCCCATGGCAGACAGTTTGAAAACTTGAGAGTCATTGGAGCGGCCATAGGCCCCAATATCAACAGCAATAAATTTGTATTCCGCGTCAGCGATGGCCATGAGGACAATTGAAAAATATTTCTTGTAATTGAAATATTCCGATCCCGATCCGGCTGGCTTTACAATGCGGATATGTTTCCCGTCCACAGCGCCCAAGCAGTTCGGAAACTGACATATCTGTAGAAACTTTTCTGAAATTTCAATCCACCTCTCTGTTGTGGGCTCTGGTAAAAACTCTTCAGCTAAGGAGTCCCACAGTGCACGGCATGTGTACTTCACTATTCCAGATATGGTGGAAATCCCGAGTCTGTACTGGAAATGCAGTGACGAAAGGGATTCTCCAGATGCAAGAAATCTGTGGGGAATTAAAAAACAATCAATTAGTTTAAAATCACAGCATTACATACCAAAACTCAGCTATAACACTTGGAGATACAAACTACCACCAACAAGATTGCAGTGAAAGTGTGCTCTGATGCGAGCACATCCAATAAATGTGGCTTACCTTAAAGTCACCATCAGACGCTCTGCGGGTGAAACAGAGAAGTGGCAATAGGTGTTCGCTTTTCTTATGAGGTGTGCAATGCGCTCCACCAAGTAATCAAAATTCTTCATTTTCATCCGAACATATCCAAAAAATTTATCCGGGTTTCGTCTAAGGTCCATGCAGAGTGTAGAATAGACCCCACGCGTCATTCTCTTGGCTGTGATGGGGTGGATCCACAAACGTCGTCTACGATGCCTGATGCGCTGCTGTCTCGCTCTCTCCTTCTCCAGAACAATCACCCTCAAACGATTCGCCTCCGCTGTAAAATCTGTCAAATTCTTCAAAATATTTCCAATCACAACATCCATCTTCGCCAGTAACTTGCTCTTCTCTCCAACCTGCACTTTCTCCTCTACAACCTGTCAAAGAAGGGCTGTAGGAACACGCTATATATAGTTTTTCAGTAGCCAATCCCGTTCGGAAGGCCACAAGGGTCAATTTTAAAAACCGGATCTGGCGTAATCCGTCAAAAAACGGAACAAAAAACGGATTAACCGGATGAGACGGATCCGGTTTTGTCTGTCAAGAACAAGATGGATCCGGCAGAAAAACGGATCCGTCACATCCGGTTTTACGAAACATTTGCCGGATCCGGCGCTCCGGCACGACCCCGGATCGCGCCTGACGCCGAAAACCTGATGTGTGAAAGTAGCCTTAGTCTTCCCCAACACAGAATGAAAAGCAGAAACTTTAAATTTGGAGATAGAACTGCTCCAACAATCTATATTGCCACCTTCTACCCCCTTTTGTTTTCTGTACGTGTAACTATCTAGCACTTCTTGTAATATCTTTTTTTTTGTCAATGGTTGATGAATTAGAATTGAAAACATTGTAAAAAGTTAATTATAGCATTGCACAAAATGTATGGTAAAAGAAAAAGTCTCCATGGCAATGAATGAACTAGTGTAAAAAAAAAAACATAATAAGAAAAGTGAGGACCTTGAAATGGTTTGGATAAAAAAATGTACGTGTCCGTGCAGTCACAGGGAGTCAGCGCAGCCTAAATGACTACCACTGACAACACTTAGGCTGCGCTGACTCCCCACCTGACCCGCCGTGAACTGACAGCGTGGGAAAAAGTTCAGAAACTTTCTCACGCTAATCAGTTCATTTCCGGTCAGGCGGGGAGGCTGCACAGGCAGCTTTTCCTTCATTCATCTGTGATTTACAGCCGGGCCGGTCACACTAGCACTGCTCCCCGTTGTAAACTATTTAATCCCTTCAGATGGATTGCAGCGTGGGACTTGACTGTATGGCAAACAGGTATGGGATATTGTTGCTTTTTTATTGTGGATTTTTTACAGGAGAACAATGGCTTCGATTGGATTGGGAGTTAAATAAAGATGGAAAAAATGTGTGTTATTTCATTAAAAGTCTTTACTCTCAATGTGTGTGTTTTTCTTATCCCTTTCAGACCAGTGGATTAATAATGGATAGGTGTCTTATTGACACCTCTCCATTATTAACCAGGCTTAATGTCACCTTAGAATAGCAAGGTGACATTAACCCCTTATTACCCCATATGCCACCCACTACATAGAATAGGCCTCATATGCTGCTCCATAAAGGTTATGACCTTATAAGATGTTCCATAGATTATGCCCCATATGCTGCTCCATAGATTATGCCCCATACGCTGCCCCATAAAATGCTCCATAGAATAGGCCCCATTTGCTGCCCCATAAGATGCTCCATAGATTATGCCCCATATGCTGCCCCATAAGATGCTCCATAGAATAGGCCCCATATGCTGCCCCATAAGATGCTCCATAGATTATGCCCCATATGCTGCTCCATAAGATGCTCCATAGAATAGGCCCCATATGCTGCCCCATATGATGCTCCATAGAATCGGCCCCAGAAGATGCTCCATAGATTATGCCCCCATATGCTGCCCCATAAGATGCTCCATAGATTATGCCCCAATATGCTGCCCTATAAGATGCTCCATACATTATGCCCCAGAAGATGCTCCATAGATTATGCCCCCATATGCTGCCCCATAAGATTCTCCATAGATTATGCCCCCATATGCTGCTCCATAAGATGCTCCATAGAATAGGCCCCCTATGCTGCCCCATATGATGCTCCATAGAATCGGCCCCAGAAGATGTTTCATAGATTATGCCCCCATATGCTGCCCCATAAGATGCTCCATAGATTATGCCCCCATATGCTGCCCTATAAGATGCTCCATACATTATGCCCCAGAAGATGCTCCATAGATTATGCCCCATATGTTGCCCCATAAGATGCTCCATAGAATAGGCCCCATATGCTGCTGCCGCTGCTGCTGCTATTAAAAGAAAAAAATGACATACTCACCTCTCATCGCTAGGGGCCAGGTGCCGGTGTGCTGAGCAGGCGGAGACACTGGAGCGCTATGGGGGACAGGTGCCGGTGTCGCTGCTGGCTCAGGACCCGGCACCTGAGATATTCACCTGTCCCTGTTCCAACGCTGCTCGCCGCTGTCTGCCCGCCAGTCCTCTGTCAGTGACTGTTCAGGCAGAGGGCGTGCACTAACTACATCATTGCACCCTCTGCTGCCTGAACATCACTGACAGAGGACCCGGTGGGCAGACAGCGGCGAGCAGCATTGGACCGGGGACAAGTGAATATCGCATTTACTTACCCTCCCCTGGTGCGTTTCTGCAGCCCCATTCTTCCACGGTCTCCGGCACCTGCCTTCAGCGGTCACGTGGTACCGCTCATTAAAGGCATAAATATGAGCATATTCATGACTTTAATTAGTGGTACCACATGACCGCTGAAGGCAGGCGCCGGAGACCGTGGGAGAATGGGGCTGCAGAAACGTATAAGTCGAGAGGGGGACTTTCAACCCAAAAAAATGGCCTGAAAATCTCGGCTTATATGCAAGTATATACGGTGTATATATACTTTATATATACAGTATATGTATATATGTATAGACTGTATATGTTTTTACGAATATTTGAGGCTATGGACCCATTATATGTCCATTTTGCATTATGTCCATTTTGCAAGCCGGTGAGAAAATCTCGCCATACGGATGCCATACGGATGTCACAAGGAAGCTTACATGCGAGAAAATCACATCCTCGCATTGCACATGGATGACATACGGATCACTGTTCGGGAACATTGCTGCGATTCTCGTCCGTAGTAAACGGACCGTATTTTTTAACCCCTTAAGCCCCAAGGGTGGTTTGCACGTTAATGACCGGGCCATTTTTTACAATTCTGACCACTGTCCCTTTATGAGGTCATAACTCAGGAATGCTTCAATGGATCTAGGTGATTCTGAGATTGTTTTCTCGTGACATATTGTACTTCATGTTGTGGTAAAATTTCATTGATATAACTTGCGTTTAATTGTGAAAAAAAGGAAATATGAAAAAAATTTTGAAAATATTGCAATTTTCAAACTTTGAATTTTTATGCCCTTAAAATAGAGAAATATGTGACACAAAGTAATTACTAAATAACATTTCCCACATGTCTACTTTACATCAGCACAATTTTGGAAACAAATTTATTTTTAATTAGGAAGTTATAAGGGTTAAAAGTTGACCAGCGATTTCTCATTTTTACAACAAAATTTACAAAACCATTTTTTTTAGGGACCACCTCACATTCAAAATAACTTTGAGGGGTCTATATGGCAAAAAATACCCAAAAGTGACACCATTCTAAAAACTGCACCCCTCAAGCTACTCAAAACTACATTCAAGAAGATTATTAACCCTTCAGGTGTTTCACAGAAGCAGAAGCAACGTGGAAGGAAAAAATGAACATTTAACTTTTTAGTCACAAAAATGAACTTTTAGCAACATTTTTTTATTTTCCCAAGGGTAACAGGAGAAATTGGACCCCAAAAGTTGTTGTCCTGAGTACGCTGATACCCCATATGTGGGGGAAAAACACTGTTTGGGCATACAGCAGTGCTTGGAAGGGAAAGAGCGCCGTTTGATATTTTCAACCTAAAATTGGCTGAAATTGAAATCGGACGCCATGTTCCATTTGGAGAACCCATCATATGCCTAAACAGTGGAAACCCCCCACAATTGACACCATTTTGGAAACTAGACCCCCTAAAGAACTCATCTAGATGTGTGGTGAGCACCTTGAACTCCCAAGGCCTTCACAGAAGTTTATAACGCCCGGGCATAAAAATAAAAAATCATATTTTTTCCACAAACATGATCGTTTAGTCCCCAATTTGTTATTTTCCCAAGGGTATCCGGAGAAATTGGACCCCAAAAGTTGTTGTCCAATTTGTCCTGAGTGCGCTGATACCCCATATGTGGGGGAGAAACACTGTTTGGGCACACGGCAGGGCTCGAAAGGGAAAGAGCGCTGTTTGACATTTTCAACCTAAAATTGGCTGAAATTGAAATCGGACGCCTTGTTCTGTTTCGAGAGCCCATGATATGCCCAAACAGTGGAAGCCCCCCACAAGTGACCACATTTTGGAAACTAGACCCCCTAAGGTACTTATCTAGATGTGTGGTGAGCACTTTGAACCCCCAAGTGTTTCGCTAAAGCTTATAATGCCCGGGCATGAAAAAAAAGTACAAATTTTTTTCCACAAAAATGATCTCTTAGTCCCCAATTTGTTATTTTCCCAAGAGTATCAGGACAAATTGGACCCCAAAAGTTGTTGTCCAATTTGTCCTGAGTGCGCTAATACCCCATATGTGGGGGAGAAACACTGTTTGGGCACACGGCAGGGCTCGAAAGGGAAGTAATGACATTTTGGAATGCAGACTTTGATGGAGTGGTCTGCGGGCGTCATGTTCCGTTTGCAGAGCCCCTGATGTACCTAAACAGTGGAAACCCCCCAAAAGTGACCCCATTTTGGAAACTAGACCCCCTAAGGAACTTATCTAGATGTGTGGTGAGCACTTTGAACCCCCAAGTGTTTCGCTAAAGCTTATAATGCCCGGGCGTGAAAATATAAAATCCTATTTTGTTTCCACATAAATGATTTTTAGTCCCCAATTTTTAATTTTCCCAAGAGTAACAGGAGAAATTGGACCCCAAAAGACATTGTCCAATTTGACCTGAGTACGCTGGTACCCCACATGTGGGAAAAAACTGTTTAGGCACATGTCGGGGATCGAAAGGGAAGTAGTGACGTTTTGGAATGCAGACTTTGATGGGTCTGCTGGCGTCATGTTCCGTTTGCAGAGCCCCTGATGTGCCTAAACAGGAAAAAAACCCACATGTGACATCATTTTGTATACTAGACCCCCAAAGAACAAATGTGCCCCCAACTAAACTAATGTAAATTAGTAGTGCATGGAGGTGTGGCACAATTTGAAGCAATCCTTCATACACAGGCAAGGTTTTTCGGGGCAGGTGTCGCACTGGTATATGGTGTCCTTGCGTATTCCCTTTTTGTAACACACTCGGCATCTTTTTTGCGGCTTACCTTTTCTACCAGTTGGCGGGACCACCCCCCGGAAAATGCTGACCTGGTACGATACGAGCACCTTCAGTTCCAGAAGTACTGGGACCCGCTCCTTCCTGAGCGCCAAACATCAGGGCCTTAACCACTACCTCCTGGAAATTAAGGTACAACGTATTGGTGTGGCGTGCACATTGTGACAGCAGGAATGCGTTAAGCATTGCCATTTGTACGATGTGCACGGCCAGCTTTTTGTACCACGCCCTGGTCTTTCTGAGAGCATTGTACGGTTGGAGGTATTGATCGGAGAGATCAATGCCCCCCATGTTTTTATTGTACCCCACGACACAGGTCGTTTTGCTGACCTGTGTGGAGGTACCCCGTACAGTGCATCCCTCTTGTCCTTGTACTTGACCACCAGTAGGTGGTCGCTACATTGGGCTCTGCTCTCACCTTTTCTAAGTATCTGCCCAAGTAGCGTCTTTGGAAGGCCTCTCTGATTTTTGCGGACAGTACCGCAGGCTGCGGTACCTCGTGCAGAGAGGGATTTATAGAGTGGGATGCTGGTATAAAAGTTATCAGTGTAGAGGTGATAACCTTTATCCAGCAGTGGGTGAACCAAATCCCACACAATTTTCCCACTCACTCCCAGGACAGGAGGACACTCAGGGGGTTCAATCCTGATGTCCTTTCCTTTGTAGACTCTAAACCTGTGAGTGTACCCTGAGGTACTCTCACAAAGTTTGTACAGTTTGATTCCGTACCTGGCCCTCTTACTAGGTAGGTATTGATGGAATCCGAGCCTTCCCTTGAAATGGACCAAGGACTCATCCACGCTGATCTCCCTTTGGGGTACGTACACTTCAGCAAACTTTTTGTTGAAGTGTTCGATGACAGGCCGAACTTTCAACAGACGGTCAAAGTTGGGGTCATCTTGTGCGGGACACTGCATTATCGGTATAATGCAGAAACTTGTGGATGGCCTCAAAGCGCGTCCGGACCATGACCATTTGGAACACTGGAGTGTTGTATAAAATATCAACACTCCAATATTGCCGAATTTCTGGCTTCTTCAGTATCCCCATGTGGAGGACCAGGCCCCAAAACTGCATCATTTCAACTACGTCCACAGAAGACCAGTTGGAATATGATGAACGTGGGTTTTCCGCCAAAAATTGACGAGCGTACAAATTAGTTTGCTCCACCATGAGGTTAACAAAATCCTCAGAGAAAAAGACTTTGAAAAAGTCTATTTCTGTGAGGCCGGTGGTGTCAAACTTGATTCCTGATTCTGCCACAAAATCACGAATCAGTGGCTCGTAATTTTCGGGGGGCGAAGTCCATACAGGGTCTACTGAATCAGCTTCGGGCATGGTGAGCGCTGACTCATCTTCTGTCCTGGAGCATCTGCGTGGCGGTTCCGCAGGACCCAAGGAGGAAGATGAGGAGGGGGAAGAGGAAGAGGATGAAGAATCCGAAAAATAAAGAAAAGTCGGATCCTCGTCCTCGCTATCAGTGTCGGAGGCAAGGTAAGAATATGCCCCCTCCATTGAATAGCGCTGTTGGGACGAACGTGATTGGCGGGACATTTTTTGTGAAAGTGGTGCTTGGGTGTACTTTATTTATAACTATGTGTATGTGTGGGGGGCTAGTGATTGGTGCACACTATCCTGTAAAGAAAAAACTAAAAGAAAAAAGGAAATGGGGAGAAAAATACCTGTGAAAAGAAAAGTCTAAAACAGCAGGCCCTAGCTCTGATAAGTGAACGGCATCACTTATCAAAGTTCAGTGGCGGCTGCTGGGTGTGCGTACAGGTGTGGTGCAAGGGGGGGTGAAAAAAAGGAAATCAGCAGGCACAAGCTCTGATAAGTGAACTATGTCACTTATCACAGTTTGGCGGCTGTGGGATGCGAATAAGGAGTTGGCACTAAGGGGGCTGCTAAATGTGCGCATAGAGGCGGCGCAAAGGGGGATGGAGGGGGTAAAGAGAGGGGGAAGGGGGGATGAAGAGAGATCGGACAGGGATCAGGGATTAGCACTTACGCTTGTAGTTAGGTGGCGCAAAGGGGGGGTGAAAAAAAAGGAAATCAGCAGGCACAAGCTCTGATAAGTGAACTATGTCACTTATCACAGTTTGGCAGCTGTGGGATGCGAATACGGAGTGGCGCAAAGGGAGCTGCTAAATGTGCGCACAGAGGCGGCGCAAAGGGGGATTGAGGGAGGTAAGAAGAGGGGGAAGGGAGAAGGGTGGGGATGAAGAGAGTTCGGACAGGGATTAGCACTTACGCTTGTAGTCAGGTGGCGCAAAGGGGGGGTGAAAAAAAAGGAAATCAGCAGGCACAAGCTATGATAAGTGAACTATGTCACTTATCAAAGTTTGGCGGCTGTAGGATGCGAATATGGAGCTGGCGCAAAGAGGGCTTAGGGAAAAAAAGCAAGCACGAGTGTTGATTGGTGAACTGCGTCACCAGTCAACGCTCGGCGGCTGCTAAATGTGCGCACGGAGGTGGCGCAAAGGGGGGGTGGAGGGGGGTAAAAAGAGGGGGTAGGGGGAAGGGGGGGATGAAGCTAGATTGGGGGAAGAAGCTAGATTGGGGGGTGAAGCTAGATTGGGCAAGGATCAGGGATCAGGCAATACTAACAGTTGTAGGGTTTTCTTTCTTCTTTCTTTAGCAGGTATTGTGATGCTACAAGCTGCTGTGGCACCACAATACCCAGCACACCAGGAGATCCAGACGTATGACCGCTCTCTAGGGAATCCTCAGCTAGTGTGAGGACCCCCTGCAGAGCTGTCATACAGGTCACAGGCAGGACAGGGACAGGTCACAGAGCGGTCACATCGCTGCTGTGACCTGTCATTGGTGGGATCGAATGATAACATCGATCCACCAATCCCTGCACTGCCTGGTGACCATGACAACCGCCTAGGATCGAAGCTCACAGCTCCGATTCAAAGGCAGGTCATGCCCAGGTCATCAGCAGGGCACAGAGCGGTCACAGAGTGCCCTGTGGTTGACGCGATCGGCGATCTAATCGATCGCACCAACCAGTCCTGCAGGACCAGCACTGATCCAGACCGATACTGGCAGGGCAGAGCGGCGCTATAGCGCCGCTGTGCCCTGCGATTGGCGCGATCGATGCAATCCGGGGGGTTTTGCCGGTGCCTGGCGTTGCCAGGCACTGGATCCAGTATCGAGTACATCGGTACTCGATCCTAGCCTAGGACATCATTGTTTCAGCCGCGCCGATTGGCTGAAACAATGAGAAGCGCTGTGATTGGCTGTTTCGATTTCAACAGCCAATCACAGCGCTCGGGAGGAAGGGAGGGCGGCGACAGACCCCAGGATGCCGAGGCCATCTGCAATAAGGTGCGATGGCGTCGGAATTTTAATGCGATCATCGCGACTTAAGTCGCGATGTCGCATTAAATGCCATGACGTACTGTCCCGTCCTTGGCAATTAAATCCCAGGGCACATGGACGGGATAGTACGTCTCATGGCAGAAAGGGGTTAAACGTTGTGTGTGACTCTGGCCTACCTGAAACAAACTGATCGGCAGTGGAGCTTTGGGTTAGCTAAATATTTGCATAATATACATTTTAGTTGCTTACGACAATGCCTCTGTCTACGTGTTCTACCAGTATAAGATAATCTAAGATAATCCTTTAACCCCTTACCTACAATGGACGTAATATTCCGTCCATGTGACCTTGGACCTAATTACCATGGACGGAATATTACGTCCCAGCGATCAGCGGCGCCCACGTGGTGAGCGCCGCTGATCGCGGCCGGGTGTCAGCTGATTATCACAGCTGACACCCGGCACAATGTGTCAGGGGCGGTCACGGACCGCCCCAGACACGTTAACCCCTTGTACACTGCGATCAAACGCAATCGCGGTGTACCGGGGGTTAAAGGGAAGCATCGGCAGGGAGGGGGCTCCCTCTTGCTTCCCTGAGCCCCCCACGGCAGCGCAATGTGCAGCGCTGCTGCGGGGGTCTCTTTCCCTACAGGCCCCCGGATCCAAGATGGCGACAGGGGCCTTCGCGGGCCTGTAGGGAGCTGACTTTCTCACTGCCTGCAAAGCGCAGGCATGAGGAAGTCTGCAGAACTGCCTGTGACAGATTGCTGATCTGGCACAGTGATCTGTGATGTGACAGATCAGCGATCTGTCACAGGACAGTGATGTCCCACCTGGGACAAGGTAATAAAGTAAAAAAAAAAAAAAAAGTGTTAAAAATAATTTTAAAAAAATCGCTAAATAAATTAGTAAAAAAAAAAAAAAATATTCCCCAATAAATCCATTTTTTCAAAATAAAAAAAAAACAAAACAATAAAAGTACACATATTTGGTATCGCCGCATCCGTAGCGACCCACCCTATAAAACTGTCCCATTAGTTAACCCCTTTAGCAAACCCCTTAAAAAATAAAAATAAAAAACGAAGCAAAAAATAGTGATTTATTATCATACCACCGAACAAAAAGTGCAATAACGCACGATCAAAAAGACGCATATAAATATCCATGGTACCGCTGAAAACGTCATCTTGTCCCACAAAAAACGAGCCACCATACAGCGTCATCTGCAAAAAATTAAAAAAGTTATAGCTCGCAGAATAAAGCGATACAAAAATAATTATTTTTTATATAAAATTGTTTTCATTGCAAAAAACCGACAAAACATAAAAAAACGACCTAAATGAGGTATCGCTGTAACCGTACTGACCCGAAGAATAAAAACGCTTTATCAATTTTACCGCACGTGGAACGGTGTAAACGCACCCCCCAAAGGAAATTCATGAAACGCTGGTTTTTGTTCATTCTGCGTCCCAAAAATCGGAATAAAAAGTGATCAAAAAATGTCACGTGCCCGAACATGGTACCAATGAAAACGTCAACTCGTCCTGCAAAAAATAAGACCTCACATGTCTCGGTGGGTCAAAATACGGAAAAATTATAGCTCACAATATGTGGTGATGCAAAAACTATTTTTACAATAAAAAGCGACTTTTAGCGTGTGACAGCCGCCAAACATAAAAACCGCCATAAATAGTAAATCTAACCACCCGTTATCACCCCCCTTAGTTAGGGAAAAATAATAAAACTAAAAGAAAATGTATTTATTTCCATTTTCCCATTAGGGCTAGGGTTAGGGCTAGGGTTAAGGTTAGGGTTAGGGTTAGGGCTAGGGTTAGGGCTCAGATTAGGGTTAGGGGTGTGTTGGGGTTAGGGTTGGAGTTATAATTGGGGGGTTTCCACTGTTTGGGCACATCAGGTGCTCTCCAAATGCAACATGGCGTCTGATCTCAATTCCAGCCAATTCTGCGTTGAAAAAGTCAAATGGTGCTCCTTCCCTTCCAAGCTCTGCCATGCGCCCAAACAGTGTTTTACCCCCACATATGGGGTATCAGCCTACTCAGGACAAATTACAAAACATCTTTTGGGGTCCAATTTCTCCTGTTACCCTTAGGAAAATAAAAAATTGGGGGCAAAAATATCATTTTTGTGGAAAAAAATGATTTTTTTATTTTCACGCCCAGGCGTTATAAACTTCTGTGAAGCACTTGGGGGTTCAAAGTGCTCACCACACATCTAGATAAGTTCCGTGGGGGGTCTAATTTCCAAAATGGGGTCACTTGTGGGGAGTTTCAATAGTTTAGGTACATCAGGGGCTCTCCAAACTCACATGACACCCGCAGACCAATCCATCAAAGTCTGCATTCCAAAACGTCACTACTTCCCTTCCGAGCCCCGACGTGTGCCCATACAGTAGTTTTCTCCCACATATGAGGTATCAGCGTACTCAGGACAAATTGGACAACAACTTTTGGGGTCCAATTTCTCCTGTTACCCTTGGGAAAATAAAAAATTGGAGACTAATTGATCATGTTTGTGGAAAAAATACGATTTTTTTATTTTCATGCCTGGGCATTATAAACTTCTGTGAAGCCCTTGGGGGTTCAAAGTGCTCACCACACATCTAGATTAGTTCCTCAGGGAGTCTAGTTTCCAAAATGGGGTCATTTGTGGGGGGTTCCACTGTTTAGGTACATTAGGGGCTCTCCAAAGGCAACATGACACCCGCAGACCATTCCATCAAAGTCTGCATTCCAAAACTTCACTACTTCCCTTCCGAGCCCCGACGTGTCCCCATACAGTAGTTTTCTCCCACATATGGGGTGTCAGCGTACTCAGGACAAATTGGACAACAACTTTTGGGGTCCAATTTCTCTTGGTACCCTTGGGAAAATAAAAAAAATGGGGACTAAAAGATGATGTTTGTGGAAAAAATACGATTTTTTTATTTTCACGCCCGGGCGTTATAAACTTCTGTTGAAGCACTGGGGGGTTCAAAGTGCTCACCACACATCTAGATAAGTTCCTTGGGGGGTCTAATTTCCAAAATGGTGCCATTTGTGGGGGGTTTCTACTGTTTTGGTACATCAGGGGCTTTCCAAACGCGACATGGTGTCCGATCTCAATTCCAACCAAAAACGTCAAATGGCGCTGCTTCCCTTCCGAGCTCTGCTATGTGCCCAAATAGTCATTTACACCCACATATGGGGTATCAGCGTACTCAAGACAAATTGCACAATAACTTTTAGGGTCCTGTTACCCTTGGAAAAATAAAAATTGGGGGTGAAAAGATCATTTTTGTGGAAAAAATATGATTTTTTAATTGTACCGCTGTACGTTATAAACTTCTGTGAAGCCCTTGTGGGTTCAAAGTTCTCACCACATATCTAGATAAGTTCCTTGGGGGGGTCTAGTTTCCAAAATGGGGTCACTTGGGGGGGTTTCCACTGTTTAGGTACATCAGGGGCTCTCCAAACGCGACATGGCGTCCGATCTGAATTCCAGCCAATTTTGCATTGAAAAAGTCAAACGGCGCTCCTTCCCTACTGAGGTCTGCCATGCGCCGAAACAGTGGTTCCCCCCCACATATCAGGTATCAGCGTACTCAGGACAAATTGCACAAATTGCATCCAATTTCTCCTGTTACCCTTGGTAAAATAAAGAAAATTGAACCTGAAGTATTTTTTTTGTGAAAAAAAGTTAAATGTTCATTTCTTTTAAATATTCAAAAAATTCCTGTGACGCACCTAAAGGGTTAATAAACTTCTTGAATGTGGTTTTAAGCACCTTAAGGGGTGCAGTTTTTAGAATGGTGTCACTTTTGGGTATTTTCTATCATATAGACCCCTCAAAGTGGCTTCAAATGTAATGTGGTCCCTAAAAATAAAATGTTGTTGCAAAAATGAGAAATCGCTGGTCAATTTTTAACCCTTATAACTTCCTAACAAAAAAAAATTTTGGTTCCAAAATTGTGCTGATGTAAAGTAAACATGTGGGAAATGTTATTTATTAAGTTTTTTGTGTGCCATATCTCTGTGATTTAAGGGCATAAAAATTCAAAGTTGGAAAATTGCGAAATTTTCAAAATTTTCGCCAAATTTCCGTTTTTTTCACAAATAAACGCAAGTTATTTGAATGAAATTTTACCACTAACATGAAGTACAATATGTCATGAGAAAACAATGTCAGAATCACCAGGATCCATGGAAGCGTTTCAGAGTTATGACCTCATAAAGGGACAGTGGTCAGAATTGTAAAAATTGGCCCGGGAGTTAACGTGCAAACCACCCTTGGTAGTGAAGGGGTTAATTGTCCCACCATGGGGAAATTCAGAATGATAGCACAGGGAAATTATATGTGTCCACATCTAATTGTCACTGTTCACCTCAGGATGTGATATCGATGAGAACCTCCCATAAGTGATCATTTATGTAGTGTTATTTTAAGTATTTACAGAGTTGGCTTTCTAGTGACCACCATACACCTAGTATTAACTATTAGATACCCAAAAAGAAAAGAATAAGGCGCATCACAAAGGAGTAAATGCAATAAATTTTATTAAGCTCATATAGCATATACAAAGAGAAGAAACAAACAGGTGTGACCACCACCCCATAGATACACACAAATATACATATGTATGGGCAGGAATGAAGGAAAACGCACTTACAATATAGATGCTAGATGTAACCCATTGTTATCAATAAGTAGTATAAGCGCAAGTTCGCAAACAGCGGTTGTAAGTCTCAAAAGAGTGAGGAAAAGAATTGGCCAAAAAAATGTATATAAAGCTACAAAATGGTATATGCAATGTTGCAACTATGACCTCTCTCAAATTGAGATAAAACAACCACCATAACAGTGGGTTACAAAAAGTATGAAATAAAGTGCCATGTGCAGAAAAAATACATGATACATAATTATCTTCATTCTAAATAGCAGCAAGAGTTATAGTATATGTTACATAATAGCCATCCAAAGCACATGTGTGTACTCAAAGTAGCTATAGAGGAATAGGTGCACACATATATAAAGCAATCAATATCCAATAAAATTGCACCCATCAATATAATTGCACCAATGCCCATGTATAAGGTGAAATCACCCATGACCGCATATTTAGCCGCTAAAATGAAAACCCATGATCAAAAACCTGTAAATAGCAAGCCCCAGGCACTTTTCCACCCCAGGTATGCACATGGCAGTTTGCTATTTACAGGTTTTTGATCATGGGTTTTCATTTTAGCGGCTAAATATGCGGTCATGGGTGATTTCACCTTATACATGGGCATTGGTGCAATTATATTGATGGGTGCAATTTTATTGGATATTGATTGCTTTATATATGTGTGCACCTATTCCTCTATAGCTACTTTGAGTACACACATGTGCTTTGGATGGCTATTATGTAACATATACTATAACTGTTGCTGCTATTTAGAATGAAGATAATTATGTATCATGTATTTTTTCTGCACATGGCACTTTATTTCATACTTTTTGTAACCCACTGTTATGGTGGTTGTTTTATCTCAATTTGAGAGAGGTCATAGTTGCAACATTGCATATACCATTTTGTAGCTTTATATACATTTTTTTGGCCAATTCTTTTCCTCACTCTTTTGAGACTTACAACCGCTGTTTGCGAACTTGCGCTTATACTACTTATTGATAACAATGGGTTACATCTAGCATCTATATTGTAAGTGCGTTTTCCTTCATTCCTGCCCATACATATGTATATTTGTGTGTATCTATGGGGTGGTGGTCACACCTGTTTGTTTCTTCTCTTTGTATATGCTATATGAGCTTAATAAAATTTATTGCATTTACTCCTTTGTGATGCGCCTTATTCTTTTCTTTTTGGGTATCTATGTTGTTTAAGAAGGGCGAAATTTAGAGACCGTTTTTTGGACTCATTAGTATTAACTATTAGTAATTTGTGAATTACCACAATCACAAATGTTGATAATATAGAAGTTCAAAATACTATTAATGTTATTGCAATGTAAGGATTTTATTCTTTATTTTATAGTATATACGCCTTTGAGTTTTACATTGATTACCCCCAAAGATTTGGTTCTTTAAAAAGACTGACTAAGACTAAAAAGACTATCTGACACTAAGACTGGCCTTCGGAATAATCATTCTGCTCATCATCTTTGGACTTATGTTATTATAACCTGTTATAAATTCAAGCTAAGCTTTTGCTCTCAGGTGACAGAAGGTCATACATTTTACCTGTTCCTGCTGCTAAACACACAGCAGTCCATGCAATGGAATAAGAACACGATATCACTGAGACCTGTTTAGATAGTTAACGTTACATAGTAGCATACGGGGCATCCAAGAATGGTTTATATATGAAGCTACTTTAGACTTTAATCCCTGTGCAGAACAAGATGTTATCAATTCTTAAAGCTTGGCTGTATTATGAGACGTTGTCCTATTTAAGTTTTCTGGAGTCGAAAAAATGCTGTTTGTGAAGCCTGGTCTGCAGTCTGACTAAAGATGAGCAAAAAGGTTTGCCCTAGCCTGGTGTCCACTTCAGTACTCTGTGACAAACAGGCTAGTGTAGCGCCAACGTCCTTGGCAGGTACTCAGGCTCAGACTGGCCCATAGGAGAACAGGGGAATCCCCCGCTGGGCCCCTGTGCAGATCTGGGCCACCAATCCTATTTTATGGGCAGTACTTGGTTTAGTTCACTTGATTCATTCTGTACAAAAAAGCATCATCTCTTCATTCATTAAGCAAACTACCCAGATTATTATTACATAGAGATATAGGTAAATTTGAACGAGGGTAGTGTAATGTTTGTATGCACGTGAAAAGTGGGCCCCCCAAGGTCAATGTTACTGGTGGGTCCTTGGCACCCCAGACAGACACTGCACTTACTTGAATACCGGCATCATGAGGAATTGGTCACTAGGCCTCACAGTACATCATGATGTAAATTGTGCTGTGCTGCAATGATGTCTCAGGGGCTTAGTATTTACAAGAGGCGCCCAGGATTCCGGCATTCAACTGTTAGCCAAAGAAGCTTACACTGCCCTAGATGTTGGACCACTATAGAACAATTTTTCTTTTTGGTCATATTCTACTACTACTGTTGGTTTGACAAAAGCATGAACATACAGAAGAGGATGTATTATCACACGCGCATTGGTCTACCAAGCTATTCCTGAACATGTTGGTTCTGCAACTACAGTGGGGGAATATATGTATTTGATACACTGCCGATTTTGCAAGTTTTACCACCTACAAAGAATGGAGAGGCTTGTCATTTTTATGGTAGGCACACTTCAACTGTGAGAAACTGAATCTAAAAAAAATTCTAGAAAACCACATTGTATGATTTTTACGTAATTTGCATTTTATTGCATGAATGAGTATTTGATACAATAAAAAAAACAGAACTTAATATTTGATACAGAAACATTTGTTTGCAGTTAGAGAGGTCAGATGTTTCCTGTAGTTCTTGACCAAGTTTGCACACATTGCATGTAATACATATACAGTATATATATGAAGGTACTATGGAATCTGATTGCGTGGGATAAACAAATCTGAGACCAAAGTTGAGACAAACAAACTGTATTAACAAAGCAAAAGGAAACCTAAACTAACAGAGGAACAGCACTAACAGCACAAAACGGAAATGTTCAGCAGCTATGCTAGCAGAGCGCGACCGCTAAAGCAAGCAAGTCCAGAAATTATATGCAGCAAGAGTGCGACCTACACTTATACTTGGTAGTCCAGAAATATGCAAACAGTGAAGCCGACACCTTTCATGGAAGTCCAGTAATATGAAGACGATGAACCACAAGGAGAAGGTTTTCCAGTGCACTTCCTTTAGGGCTGCAAAAGTCCTGCTAAAGTCCAGCACCACAGCCGCACAGACACAGTCCAGGAGTTAATGAAAATAATAATATCAAAAAGTGTTACGGACCACAGCAGTTCCAGAGATTTGTAACTCCACTCTTTAAAGTCTTGTCAGTAGGTAAGCACAGCCAGGATCAGGAAGCAGCACAGGGGACTGAAGGCAGCTGGAAATAATGAGGCAGAGCACAGAGTAAACGAGCAGCAGTAGGAACTCCAGGAGCGAGTCAGGAGAAAGCTCAGAAGCCACCAGCAACAAAATACTCAGGCAAGAAGTCTTTCCTGCAAATCACAACATTATATATTGCTTAGATATGAGGCACTTCCAAATATCAACAAATCATACAAAAAGGAATGGAAGCTATATACCGTAAAATCAGTAAAGTTTTATTAGGAATAAATTAAAAATGCCTTATAGCACAATATAATACATATGGGGGCAAAAAAATGCAAAAAGAAATAGGCCTTAAACACCAGTATATGAGGTTCCAAGAGATATATACATATACATATATTCAATTATTGATCCATAAAGGTGTCCCAAAATATAGTAAATAATAATTAATAGAGCAAATAATATAACGCTTCCATAGGAATAACTCCTAAAAAATATATGAATAAATAACAATTGATCTTATGTAAAAAACCCCATTGAAATCAGCTGAATCCTAATCCTGAAATGGCTATAATAGCCATATGCTATATAAGTGCAAAGTGCAATATATAGACCGACATGCTATACAGGGTGGTGCATAGTGCAATGAATAAACATGCTGGCTATACAAGGCAAAGTATATAGGCTGCCAGAAAGGAAAAGGAAAGGGTTACTGCTGATCAACGGTATACCTGGAAGGCCGTGACACCCCTGACGTATGTTTCGTGGCTAAGCTTCTTAAGAAGCTATAAAGCATTTTTAATTTATTCCTAACAAAACTTTACTGATTTCATGGTATATAGCTTCCATTCCTTTTTGTATGATTAGAAGTCTTTCCTGACCCGGACTTAAATAACAGGACTGACAGGAAGTTCACGGACAGGGCTAAGTATCAGTCTCCATCTTGGACAAGGGTAAAACAAGATCCATGGAACATCTGGAAACCTTACATTGCAGCAGGCATTTTGGCCAATGCCTCCATACAGATCTTCTCCAGATCTTCCATGCTTCAGGGCTGTTGCTGGGCATCATTGAGTTTCAGCTCCCTCCAAAGATTTTTTATTGGGTTCAGGTCGGAAGACTGGCTAGGTCACTCCAAGACCATGAAATGCTTCTTACAGAGCCACTCCTTAGTTGCCCCGGCTGTGTGTTTCCAGTCACACTCATACTGGAAGACCCAGCAACAATCCATCTTCAATGCTCTTACTGAGTGATACTTGACCCCATCCACCCTTCAATACGGTGCAGTCGTTCTCTCCTCATTGCAGAAAAGCACCCCCAAAGTATGGTTTCCCCACCATACTTCATTCTTTGGGACCGTATTCTTTGGGTTGTACTCATCCTTCTTCTTCCTCCAAACATGCTGAATGGAGTTGATAGCAAAAAGTTCTATTTTGGTCTCCTCTGACCACATGACCTTCTCTGATGCCTCCTCTGGATCATCCAGATGGTCAATGGTGAACATTTAACAGGCCTGGACATGTCCTAGACTGAACATGGGACGTTGCGTGCCCTGCAGGATTTTAATCCATGACGGAGTAGTGTGTTACTAACAGTAATGTTTGAGACTATGGTCCCAGCTCTCTTTAGGTCATTGACCAGGTCCTCCTGTGTAGTTCTGTGCTGATTCCTGACCTATCTCATAATGATCCTTACTCCAAGATGCAAGATGTTGCATGGAACCCCAGACCAACGAAGATTGACAGTTATCTTGTGCTTCTTCCATTTTCTAATAATTTCACAGTTGTTAGCTTCTCACAATGCTACTTGTCTATACCAAAACTGCTAGCCCATACCAGCCTTGTGAAGATCTACAATTTTGCCCCTGGTGTCCATAGACAGCTCTTTGGTCTTGGCTTTGGTGGAGAGGTTGGAGTGCGATTGATTGTGTCGACAGGTGTGTTTTATACAGGTAACGAGTTCAAACAAGTGCAATTAATACAGGTAATGAGTGCAGAGTAGGAGGGCTTCTTAAAGAAAAACTAACAGGTCTGTGAGAGCCACAATTCATGGTGGTTGGAAGGTGATCAAATACTTATTTCATGCAATACAATGCAATTTAATTATGTAAAAATCAAACAATGTGATTTTCTTTTCTTTATTTTTAGATTCTTAGATTCTGTCTCTCACAGGTGAAGTGTACCTACGATAAAAATTACAGACCTCTGCATTCTTTGTAGGTGGGAAAACTTGCAAAATCGGCAGTGTATGAAATACTTCTTTTTCTCACTGTATATATGTTTCTATAGGTTGGAAGAACTTACAGGCCAATGACTCAATTCAGGAAGAGAGGGAGTATGGAGGGTTAAACAACTTGTTTAGCTTATCACTCTGGCTAGGAAGGGAGGCATTCTGGTAGACAGAAGAAGACATTATTGTGGGCAGCAGGGCATTTATGGTGAGTTATGTGAGCACTATTGATGGCAATGGGATCTCAAGTGTTTACAGGGATTTTGTCACCAGGTTTCAGCTACCTCATCTGAGAGCAGCATCATGTAGGAAAAAAGACCCCGATTCCAGCAATGTATCACTTAGTGTACTGGGTGCAGCGGTTGAGACACAAACAGATTTCTTAGATGTGGCAGAACTCAGAAAGTTAACCCTGCCCACACCACAAACTTAAACTGCTTATCAGAGGAGGGGGCTTGGTCGGACCAGGGCTCACATGAGCATCAGTCCAGGCACTGATAATCTCTTGGAAATAAAACAAGTATTGTACGAAAACAACAGCACACACCCTAATAAGTGACACATCCCTGAAATCTGTGTCTCATTTCCTACCTCATGCTGTCCTCAGATTACAAAGCAAAACCCTGCTGACAGATTCTCTATAAAAAAAGGGTTTCCTTATGTATACTAGGGACTTTGTGGCTTCAGCTATATAGGAACACTGTGGTTGGAACTACTGTATATGGAGCCTATCCCTTTGCTGGTTGTACTTAGAAGCACTCAATTTTTTATCTGTGCTGGCAGTCGAGTCATGGCTAATATTTTAATTGTAACTGTGTAAGTGTCTGAATTTAGTTGGAAAAGAAAACAGAAATTAATTTTCCCAAGTACTGCTTCCTGCTCCTCTGTGCCTGTAATGACTCAGCTTATGTGTGTGACAGATCATACATAGGATGAGAGGAATATAAACGGAGATGTCCTTGTTTCGAAAAAAACAAAAAAAACAATTTGAAGTTTAATAAATATCTTGCCGGATTTCTATACACAGATTTTGAGCTGTGACAACAGGTTTCGCTCTGTTTATTCTGTAGGGCGCACATTTATGCTCTACACCATTATTGAGAATGGGTAAATATTTACAGGGCTCCCTAGTTTAAAAGTGATGTGATGATAAATAATGTAGGTCACTGGAAACAATCCTTTATACACAAGTGTGAATGCTGGGGTGGCTTTTAAGAATTCTGTAACTTTGGGAATTTCTGCAGAAATAAGGGTGGTACAGTGCCCCTCCTGCAATAGAGTACAGGATAGAAATTCAACAAATCATCCACAGTGGTACTCTATGGTACAGTTTTGTAGTTCCTAGGAGAAATGATACTGAGAATACAAATTTGTGCTTTTGTTTACCTTTCCTCTTGGCTCAACATATCATGAGACAAAAGGCGCAGGATAACTAACTTCTTCATAGCTACTCATAGATTAAAGGGAATCTATCAATAGAATCAACGATGCTAAGCCGTCTATATGGGCATGTAGGTCATAGGAAGCTGAATAAAATAGTACATTGATATCTGCGATCCGATGTCTTATTCCAGAGAAATCCATGTTTTTCTTATATGTAAATGAGCTGTTCCAGGATATGGGCCGGACATAGACCTCCCCAAGAATCTTCCTCCAGAGATTTTAAAAGGCGTATTGGATGGATTACTCTGGAATAAGACATCGGATGGCAGGTATCAATGGATCATTTTTTTCAGCTTCCTATAACCTACACACACAACCCCCAAGGGTGGTTTGCACGTTCATGACCAGGCCAATTTTTACAATTCTGACCACTGTCCCTTTATGAGGTAATAACTCTGAAACGCTTCCATGGATCCCGGAGATTCTGTTTTCTCGTGACATATTGTACTTCATGATAGTGGTAAAAGTTCATTCAAATAACTTGCGTTTATTTGTGAAAAAATGGAAATTTGGCGAAAATTTTGAAAATTTCGCAATTTCCAACTTTTAATTTTTATGCCCTTAAATCACAGAGATACGGCACACAAAAAACTCGATAAGTAACATTTCCCACATGTTTACTTTACATCAGCACAATTTTGGAACCAAAATTTTTTTTTGTTAGGAAGTTATAAGGGTTAAAAATTGACCAGCGATTTCTCATTTTTGCAACACCATTTTATTTTTACGGACCACATCACATTTGAAGCCACTTTGAGGGGTCTATATGATAGAAAATACCCAAAAGTGACACCATTCTAAAAACTGCACCCCTTATGGTGCTCAAAACCACATTCAAGAAGTTTATTAACCCTTTAAGTGCATCACAGGAATTTTTTGAATATTTAAAAAAAAAATAAACATCTAACTTTTTTTCACAAAAAGGTTAAAAAAATTTTATTTTACCAAGGGTAGCAGGAGAAATTGGACTGCAAAAGTTATTGTGCAATTTGTCCTGAGTACGCTGATACCTGATATGTGGGAGGGAACCACAGTTTCGGCGCATGGCAGAGCTCAGAAGGGAAGGAGCGCCGTTTGACTTTTTCAATGCAAAATTGGCTGGAATTCAGATAGGACGCCATGTCGCGTTTGGAGAGCCCCTGATGTACCTAAATAGTGGAAACCCCCCACAAGTGACCCCATTTTGGAAACTAGACCCCCCAAGGAACTTATCTAGATATGTGGTGAGAACTTTGAACCAACAAGAGCTTCACAGAATTTTATAACGTTCAGCGGTACAATTAAAAAATCATATTTTTTCCACAAAAATGATCTTTTCATCCCCAATTTTTATTTTCCCAAGGGTAACAGGACCCTAAAAGTTATTGTGCAATTTGTTCTGACTACACTGATACCTCATAAGTGGGTGTAAACGACTATTTGGGCGCATGGCAGAGCTCAGAAGGGAAGCAGCGCCATTTGACTTTTTTGGCTGGAATTGAGATCGGACACCATGTCGCGATTGGAAAACCCCTGATGTACCAAAACAGTGGAAACCCCCCACAAATGACACCATTTTGGAAACTAGACCCCCCAAGGAACTTATCTAGATGTGTGGTGAGAACTTTGAACCCCCAAGGGCTTCACAGAAGTTTATAACGTACAGCCGTACAAAATGATATTTTTGCCCCCAATTTTTTATTTTCCTAAGGGTAACAGGAGAAATTGGACCCCAAAAGTTGTTGTCCAATTTGTCCTGAGTAGGCTGATACCCCATATGTGGGGGTAAACCACTGTTTGGGTGCATGGCAGAGCTTGGAAGGGAAGGAGCGCCATTTGAATTTTTCAATGCAGAATTGGCTGGAATTGAGATCAGACGCCATGTTGCATTTGGAGAGCACCTGATGTGCCCAAACAGTGGAAACCCCCCCAATTATAACTCCAACCCTAACCCCAACACACCCCTAACCCTAATCTCAGCCCTAGCCCTAGCCCTAGCCCTAACCCTAATGGGAAAATGGAAATAAATACATTTTTTTAATTTTACTATTTTTCCCTAACTAAGGAGGTGATAACGGGGGGTTTGATTTACTATTTATAGCGGTTTTTATGTTTGGCAGTTGTCACGCGCTAAAAGACGCTTTTTATTGTAAAAATAGTTTTGGCATCACCACATCACATTGAGAGCTATAATTTTTCCATATTTTGACCCACTGAGTCATGTGAGGTCTTATTTTTTGCGGGACGAGTTGACGTTTTTATTGGTATCATGTTCGGGCACGTGACATCTTTTGATCGCTTTTTATTCCAATTTTTGGGACGCAGAATGAACAAAAACCAGCAGCATTTCATGAATTTCTTTTGGGGGGTGCGTTTACACTGTTCCGCGTGCTGTAAAATTGATAAGGCCCTTTTATTCTACGGGTCAGTACGGTTACAACGATACCTCATTTAGGTCTTTTTTTATGCTTTGGCGCTTTTATGCAATGAAAACAATTTTATATAAAAAATAATTATTTTTGCATTGCTTTATTCTGCGAGCTATAACTTTTTTATTTTTTCACTGATGACGCTGTATGGTGGCTCATTTTTGCGGGACAAGATGATGTTTTCAGCGGTACCATAGATATTTATATGCATCTTTTTGATTGCGCGGTATGAAAATAAATCATTATTTTTTGCTTCGTTTTTTATTTGTTTTTTTTAAGGGGTTCGCTAAAGGAGTTAACTAATGGGACAGTTTTATAGGGCGGGTCGTTACGGATGCGGCGATACCAAATATGTGTACTTTTATTGTTTTGTTTTTTTTATTTCCAAAAAATGAATTTATTAGGGAATATTTTTTTTTAAAATTTATTTAGCGATTTTTAAAATATTATTTTTACACTTTTTTTTAACTTTATTACGCTGTCCCAGGGGGGACATAGCTGTCATGTGACAGATCGCTGATCTGTCATATCACAGATCACTGTGACAGATCAGCGATCTGTTACAGGCACTGCACAAGGCTTCCTCCTTGCCTGCGCTTTGCAGGCATGAGGAAGCCAGCTCCCTGCAGGCCCCCCGAAGGTCCCCGTCGCCATCTTGGATCCGGGGGCCTGTAGGGAAAGAGACCCCCCGCAGCGCTGTGGTGGGGGGCTCAGGGAAGCACGAAGGGAGCCCCCTCCCTGCCGATGATTCCCTTTAACCCCCGGTACACCGCGATCGTGTTTGATCGCGGTGTGCAAGGGGTTAACGTGTCAGGGACGGTCCGTGACCGCCCCTGACACATTGTGCCGGGTGTCAGCTGTGATAATCAGCTGACACCCGGCCGCGATCAGCGGCGCTCACCACGTGGGCGCCGCTGATTGCTGTGACGTACTATCCCGTCCCTGGGAATTAAGTCCCAGGGCACATGGACGGAATAGTACGTCACATGACAGAAAGGGGTTAATGCGGCTTTTACAGATTTTTTTTTGTTCAAAAGGTCACTAAATTTGGTGCAACTCTACTCCAGTGATCCACTGGACTAATTTTATGATCACCGGATATTTTTGACGGATTATTGTTTCGAAACTTGTGACTTTTCTAGCTGAAAAGCTGCAAAACCTGTTGAACACAGATAATTAAAAAATGTTAGATGAATCGCATGCAACATTTTCATGAAAAAAGTAATTGAAAACCATAAATCAAAAAGGAATAGTGACTTCTAAAACACCGCAAATGATGAATAAGGCCCAAAGAATGAGAAACTGCAGCTGCATCCCCCCTCTCTTTCCTCCTTTCTTCTCTGTCTACTATTTATTCTATTATTTTTGATGAATGTGGACATTTCTGAACATTTACAATAAGTCTAGTGGAAGACAAGGGAAGCTGCAATGTCCTACATATTGTTATCTACACAATATTATGTTTTTTTCTGTCTAACCAATATAACCCGCACCCCAATAATTAAAATATTACACTTTTAAACACATCAGGATTATCTGATGAATTTGATGAGCTTGCGTTTTTTTCCCCAAATTTAACAGCTAACAAATTATGAAAATTCTAAGTTATTTTATTGCAATCAATTCCGAATTAAATTTAGCTGAATTCTGATTTGCTTATTATAATGTACTTCGTATTCTGTTTTACTAGGCAATATGCTGTTAAAAAGCATTCTCAAGTGTGACCTCTTCTGCAACAGGTCCTCCTCGAAGTTAGCCGGATTTCAGCATTGTTGTTCCCTCGAGGCAGAGGAAAAGGACCCTGTGCAAAGTTTGAAGAGGGATTAGATGAATGTTTAAGTTTGATGTAGTATCACAAGTTTTTTATATCGGGACTTGCCATCTGTGAACGTTTTAGGAGCGATCTGTATTATCAAAAACAATGGTTGTGTAATATTTTTATGGCTAGGCTGTTTGTTTTACGGTTGTTTTCTCATTTCTGTTATGTTTGTCATAGGGGAGATTTAAACTCACATGTGCACATGTAGTGAAGCAGATGAGATTAATCAAATATTTATAATTTCCCAGAAATCTTGTATTTCCCAACTGAAGAATCTAAACCCAGGAATTAAACGTTGTGAATACGAAGACATCAAAAAGACTTAGAGTCTACCCCTGATTCAGCTTTATGACATGGATCCTATTGACAATGGAAGTATAAACTATTACTAATATTTATTATTTGAATTATTCTTTTGTGCAGCTGCATGTTAAAATAAGTCTTTAACAACTGTTTCTTTTTTGCATTCTTTATTTGTCTTCCTAACTTTTTTATTTCCCCCGTAAATATTGTTTGTGTCATGACCCATCTGGGGTCGGTCCAGCGGATGGCACAACACACACTCAATGGCATGGTAAAGGGGAGAGGCAGGCCCTAGCAATAGGGAACGAGAGATGAAACCTCTCCTGAGCTCCAACCTGAGCCTGTCTCTGCACTCCCCTAATGCCCTAAGTGGGTCCTTCCCCCCGCCACCGTCACGTACCTAGTCCCTGTCACCTCACAATGCCCTGGCTAGTGCACTGGCGGGCAAGGGTGCTAGTCTCACCACTGAAGACAGTACAAACACAGGGGATAGTGACAAGCACGAGACAGACAGGGTTAATAAAGAAAACTTAGCTCCAGACTCCATTTCCAAGCTCCACACCACAGAGGATACGGAAACAGGACCCCGAAATCCACAAAAGAAGCAGATCCAGCGCTGACACCAGAGAGCTGCAACTGCAAGGCTGGTCTACATAGAAAACTCTACCACCAACAGTCAGCTGATGCATCAGGTGACTGTTTAAAGGATAGTGGGAGTGGTCACCACCCACATCAGCTGATCAGCAAACACAGCAGCCGCCAGCAAGGAAACTGACATTAACCCTTGCTGGCCCAAAAGGAAAAGTATGGAAAAGACGGTCCAGCTCAAAAGGGTAAAATCCAAAATATTTTATTTAGATATCCATAAAATAGGTATACAAAATACAAAAAATGCATATACCCAACCGGAAAACCGGAGGGAAGGTTGAGGAGACACTGTACGCGTTTCGAACGAAAAGTTCTTAAACTCAGTTACTGGATATCTAAATAAAATATTTTGGATTGTACCCTTTTGAGCTGCACCGTCTTTTCCATATTTTGTCTACTGCCTGATAGAGCTGTGGCCCGTGCTTGAAAGCAACATGGAAATACAAAGGGTGAGCTGAACACTTTTTTTTTTCTTCCAAAAGGAAAAGCCATGTTTAAATTAAAGCAGAATCAGAGCTGTCACAGCTTCCATAATATGAGTTGTGACAGTTTGGGGGCTTTTAAAGAATAGCACTATTTTGGGGTTCTTATGTGTTTTGAAAAACATTTTCATGTATTTTTTTGGAGAGGGGGATAAAAAAAAACAGTTTTGCTTTTTGTTGTTTGGATTTTTAGGTGTTCACCATGCAGCATAAATTAAGTTTTTCTTAATTGTTGTGATACGAGTTTTGTTTTATTACTAAAAAACATTTTAAAAAAATAGTTTATTTCACCATATTTTATGAGATATAATTTTTTCATTGATAGAACTGTGTGAGGGGTTTTCTTGTGTGAAATAATATCTAATATATAAAGCTCAATGTGTGTATGTGTATGTATGTATGTACTGTATGTCCGGGATTGGCATCCGCACCGTCACAGCTACAGCCACAAAATTTGGCACAGTCACATGTCTGGACCCCGAGAGTGTCCTAGGCTATGTTGTGAGGTGAAATTTTAACCCCGCGCGTTCCAATTCACCAAACAATTTTGCCCCTATCTACATAATGGGGAAAAAGTGTGTGTGCATCAAGCCCCGCCCTTCATTATGATGTCACAATTGTTGCCTTGGCGATGCTGATTCATCATAGGTTGCATTTGTGATGGTTATGTCTTAACGGTTGCCATGTTGATGATGATGTCATAATGGGTATATGGGCACGGGACAATGGGATGGAGGATATATATGACGGGTATATGGGCACGGGACTATGGGATGGAGGATATGTATGACGGGTATATGGGCAAGGGTCTGTGAGATGAAGGATGTGTGATGGGTATATGGGCACTCGACTATGGGATGGCGAATATGTATGATGGGTATATGGGCATGGGACTATGGGATGGCGAATATGTATGATGGGTATAAGGGCATGGGACTATGGGATGGAGGATGTGTGATGGGTATATGGGCACTCGACTATGGAATGGAGGATATGTATGATGGGTATATGGGCACGGGACTATGGGATGGAGGATAATTATAATTTGCTATAACTAACCACAGTTAGTTACTATGCCCGGGCAGCGCCGGGCTCTTCAACTAGTGATAATATAAAGCTCAAGTGTGTGTACAGTATGTATGTATGTATGTATGTCCGGGATTGGCATCCGCACCGTCGCAGCTACAGCCACAAAATTTGGCACAGTCACACGTCTGGACCCCGAGCGCATCCTAGGCTATTATTATTTTTATTATTTACTGTTATAGCGCCATTTATTCCATGGCGCTTTACATGTAAGGAGGGGTATACATAATAAAAACAAGTACAATAATGTTAAACAATACAAGTCATAACTTGTACAGGAGGAGAGAGGACCCTGCCCGCGAAGGCTCACAATCTACAAGGGATGGGTGAGAATACAGTAGGCGAGGGTAGAGCTGGTCATGCAGTGGTTTGGTGGATCGGTGGTTACTGCAGGTTATAGGCTTGTCGGAAGAGGTAGATCTTCAGGCTCTTTTTGAAGGTTTCAATGGTAGGTGAGAGTCTGATATGTTGTGGTAGAGAGTTCCAGAGTAGGGGTGATGCGCGAGAGAAATCTTGTATGCGATTGTGGGAAGAGGAGATAAGAGGGGAGTAGAGGAGGAGATCTTGTGAGGATCGGAGGTTGCGTGCAGGAAAGTACCGGGAGACGAGGTCACAGATGTATGGAGGAGACAGGTTGTGGATGGCTTTGTATGTCATGGTTAGGGTTTTGTATTGGAGTCTCTGGGCAATGGCGAGCCAGTGAAGGGATTGACAGAGGGGAGAAGCTGGGGAATAGCGGGGGGACAGGTGGATTAGTCGGGCAGCAGAGTTTAGAATAGATTGGAGGCTATGTTGTGAGGCAAAATTTTAACCCCGCACGTTCCAATTCACCAAACAATTTTGCCCCTATCTACATAATGGGGAAAAAGTGTGTGTGTATCAAGCCCCGCCCCTCATTATGATGTCACAATGGTTGCCATGGTGACGCTAATGTCATCATAGGTTGCAAGCCAGGCCACTCATTATGATGTCATTATGGTTGACTGTGGGATGGAGGATGTGTGATGGGTATATGGGCACTGGACTATGGGATGGAGGATATGTATGATGGGTATATGGGCACGGGACTATGGGATGGCGGATATGTATGATGGGTATATGGGCACTCCACTATGGGATGGCGAATATGTATGATGGGTATATGGGCACGGGACTATGGGATGGAGGATATGTATGATGGGTATATGGGCACGGGACTATGGGATGGCGGATATGTATGATGGGTATATGGGCACTCCACTATGGGATGGCGAATATGTATGATGGGTATATGGGCATGGGACTATGGGATGGAGGATGTGTGATGGGTATATGAGCACAGGACTATGGGATGGAGGATATGTATGACGGGTATATGGGCACGGGACTATGGGATGGCGGATATGTATGATGGGTATATGGGCACTCCACTATGGGATGGCGAATATGTATGATGGGTATATGGGCATGGAACTATGGGATGGCGGATGTATGATGGGTATATGGGCATGGGACTATGGGATGGAGGATGTGTGATGGGTATATGGGCACTCGACTATGGGATGGAGGATATGTATGATGGGTATATGGGCACGGGACTATGGGATGGAGGATAATTATAATTTGTTATAACTATCCACAGTTAGTTACTGTGCCCGGGCAGCGCTGGGCTCTTCAGCTAGTAATATGATAATTTTGTAGTTAAGATTTTTTTTTTAGCATAAAGCTTTTTTTTAAATATGTTTTAAACTTTTTTAATATTACATATTATTTTAGCATCTTTCAAATAATATTTTAAAGGGGTTGTCCAGGCTTTTTACAAAAATCTGTAGTCACTGTATCTCGGTATCTCCCTGGCGGTGAGACATACTGGCCATATTCCAAGTAGACATTTGCGGCCTCGCTCAGTTCACTTGTATTGTACGAGGTCGGGCACCTCTAGTCAGAATGTGACCAGCATTAAATTCCACTGCCAGAGTGGTATCATTAATCCAAGATCACTGACCCTAGTATTATACTTACCAGTCTCTGCCTTCAGCTCTTCCAGGCGCTGTAGAAGACGACCAAAGAGGCGATGATAACCGAAGATGAGCAGCTGGCAAGAATGAGACTTAGGTGCAGAGGACATACATTAGTGATATCACTCCAGGAATGAAATAAAAGAAAAACACCGGAGTGGTGCTTTAAACTGGATAAATAAGCATGGGTCTTGGGAAGCAGAGCCCCTTACCAGATAGTGGTGGCCTAAAGCAAGGTACAGAAGGAACCATAGTGAACTAATGACTACTATGTACCAGAAATATTAAAAACAAAGACGCACTGCGGTACAGATGTGTTCTAGTTCCCTCCTGAATGATGACTTTACTAAGCAATATCCTGTGCTGATGTCCGAGCACCATGGTGTCGCTAAATGTTTGGCTGAACATCGGCCTTCTGGGTCTGGTGTTGTTCATGTTCAATACTAAGTGTGCGGCTTCGTTATAATCCCCAATGGTGATGTGCTTTTAGTGCGCGCTATAAGTCAACCCATGTACTTCCTGCACTATAGCTTAGTGTAACGTATGCATCAGTAATAAATAATCCTGAAAATTACCCAAGAAATGTGTGGTAAGTGCTAAACTAACTGTTGTAAAATTAAAAACGATAAAAAAATTATAAAATCTCATAAAAGGTGTTTAATAAGAAAGACATTCCTAATGGAGAAATCCCAGTGGGGAATGCAGTCAATTACGCTCTTTACTGTCACAGCCCCTCCAATTCCTTGCATCCAGACCTCTATAACATCTTTCATTAGCATTTTGCAGAAAGCTAAGAAGCTTTAGGTCATGGGGCCGCAGTTCTGAGAGTTAATCTGTAAGAGATTGTACACGCAGCAAATTTTCTCTGAAATTATTTAATCAAAGTCTGAACGTCAGATTGAATTTATCTTAGGTTATACATAAGCTTAACGAACCATTTTTCATAAATCATTAGTACACATGAAAATAAGAAACTTTATGATATATCTTCTTCTTTCTCCTCCTGGGCCAATCATTAATTCTCAAAATTCATGGGTAAAATTTGACTTCAGTGAATACTCATTTTCCCCTTACCGAGATATAAGATGACAGTTGGTGCTCATAAAGTTCTATGGAGGACTGTGATTTGCAGCAGAATGTTTGTGTCTGCCTCTTGCTCCTCTCATCCCATCCCTTCTTCATAGAATCTTAAAAGCTCCAACTGTGATATATCTCAGTAATTGGAAAATCTGTCGTCAATGAACACAGATATTACCCACTACCGTAATTTATATTGAAAGATCAATCCAGGAGGAGAAAGAAGCTGATTTCTCTGATAAGACATATTGCAAAATTGTTTATTTTCATGTGTACTATTGATTAAAGAAAAAAAAA
Organism: Dendrobates tinctorius; assembly: GCF_039654945.1. Lineage (NCBI taxonomy): Eukaryota > Metazoa > Chordata > Amphibia > Anura > Dendrobatidae > Dendrobates > Dendrobates tinctorius. The sequence goes on along the minus strand of NW_027361738.1, from coordinate 44,806,741 downwards.
TCATGGTTAATCTTCAAAGAAGTTTTTCAATTTAGAATTCTCCCCATTCTTCCCAAAATATACAGTTGTGCTCAAAAGTTTACATACCCCACCAGAATTTTTTGCTTTCTTGGCCTTTTTTCAGAAAATATGAATGATAACACCAAAACTTTTTTTTCACTCATGGTTAGTGGTTGGGTGAAGCCATTTATTGTCAAACTACTGTGTTTTCTCTTTTTAAATCATAATGACAACGCAAAACATCCAAATGACCCTCATCAAAAGTTTACATACCCTGGTGATTTTGGCTTGATGTGGTACATTTAAACCAATGACACACATGCAGTCATTGCTTTGCATCAAAAGGGCTTTTCAGACAAGGAAATTGCTGTTTGAAGATTGCCGGATCATGACGACCTTGAAATAGACAGGTTCAGTTGTTGTATAGAAGACAGGGCACCCAAAAAAGTCCAGCAATTGCCAGGATTATCTCCTAAAGAGGATTCATCAGCTATGGGATTTGTTCAACACTAGCGCAGAGCTTGATCATGAATGGCAACAGAAACGTATCAGTACATCTGCACGCACAAGGAGGTGAAGACTTTTGGAAGCTGGATTGGTGTCAAAAAGGATAGCAAAAAAAGCCAAGAAAAACAGCAAGGACAGACTAAAATTCCACAGAAGGTTCAAGGATTGTACTGCAGAAGATTGGTGTAAAGGTTTTACTCTGATGTCCTCTCCGTGCCCTCCCATCTTCTAACGGTGACGTCCTCTTCTTTGCTGCCTGTCGTGGCTCTTGCGCAGGTGCACTGCTCTGCCCTGTTGAGGGCAGAACAGAATACTGCAGTGCGCAGGCACCGGACCTCTCCCGGCGCCTGGAAACTGCAGTACTCTGCTCTGCAGTGCGCCTTCACCGTGTCACGGTCACACGTGTGTCTGGACGCAGCGAGTACCGCAAGGCGAACCCATACGACACACATGACCCTGGATACACCGCCTCCAGTGGGGCGAATTTAAATAATAAACACGTGCAGCTGGATACAAAAACCGGACCCGGACCACCCCTGGGTGAGTATAATATAACTCATTTTTCTTATCTTTCAGGTTATATCGGGGGCTTATCTATAGCATTACAGAATGCTGTAGATAAGCCTCTGATGGCGGTGCCGGCAGCTGATACTCAAAAAATGGGGTGACAGATTCCCTTTAAGTTTTGGAGGCGGCACGTTTGGCTTCTAGAACTCTAAAGCAACTGCTAAGCCTGATATGGCTATAATATAACTCATATATACAGTTTGTGTGGTAGAGTTAATAATCAAAAATAGTGTTCCCCTGCTGCAGTGATCCCTAAAGATTCAATAGAAAAACTATTTTGACCATATTGCTTCTTCATGACTTCTATTGCAAATAGTGTGTAGGGGCAGATTTACTAAAACGGTCTTAAAATTAATTTAGATTATAAATTTGTCACATCTTTAGCCGATCTTTTCTTTTCGCTTATTTTAGATCAGTTTGAGCACATTTAGCAGCATCAACTTTTCAGGCTCATTTTCAGTAGTAAATCTGCCCCATTGTGCATGTAGTACATATTGCGCATTTATTTTATTCTTTACCTTTATGCAGATAATAATGATATAGCATAATTACAGCAGAAGCAATGTTTTCAAATACAAGAAAAAGTAAAAGCTGGAAATAATTCCAATAATAACATTTCTACACACAGCTTTCTTATGACAAGAATCAAGAGCTAATTCTCCCCGTGAGACCGTCCAGTGGAAATGTTTTAGTTATTGTCTTGGCAGATTGCAATGATGTGTTACCTTAGTTTTTCTTACCGCACTACAATGTCAGTTTAGCACATTTTCAATTTTTCAGTCCTAAAACAATACAATATATGATAAAAAATAAAGTGTAGTAATTGAGCTGGCTACATCCCAATGGATAAACACAGGTGCAGTGAATACACTCTATTCCCTTAGTAACCCTGTTATATATAGAACAAATATGATTATCACTTGATATGCATTTTATGCCTGCTAATCATTAATGCTTGACTCTCTGATTAAACTGGAAACAAGACAGTTGCAATATTTCCTTCCAAAGCCTGATGTTTAAAGAAGAAAATTTTGTGTTACCAAAGTGTTATTTGTGTGTCTAATTGCAACTGTTCCACTTTTTTCATTCAAGAAATAAATGGAATGTTGTGATGCTAGTCACTTCTCACGGTTAAGCCGTGAGTCAGAGTGGTCAGGGAGTCCAAGGTTAGAAGTCGGGAGGGTACGTCATAAACAGAAGGAAGAGAGAAAAGCGTAGTCAGGTAACGTTCCGAGGTCAGAGTACCGGGAGGATAATGGATCAGAGCTGAAGGGGTTAAACAGGCGGTTGGTCAGAATGAAGTCCAAGGTCAGGCAAAAGATCAAACACATAGAACTCAAGGCACAGGGAGCACAAAGCACAAGCCTCACAAGATGAATGTACCAGGGGCGGACACAGACTGTAGTGGGCCCCTGTGCAAGAAATTTTCCGAGGCCCCCCATCCTTCATAGGGCAACAAAGTTATGTAAACATATAGTTAGGTAATATATATAGGCACCCCCGTTTCCCTTTGTTTCATAATGCTCTCCCCCATATGCGGTCTACTTTTGGCATAGTGCTTCTCGCCCTATGTGGCCCCCCCAGTTTATGCTGCTTCTCCCCATGTGCCCCCCCAGTTTATGCTGCTTCTCCCCCTATGTGGGCCGCCCGATTCATGGTTCTTCTCCCCCCCGTGAGCCGTCCCATTCATGAGCAGCCAAGCATCTCCCCCAGGGGCCCCCCATTCATGAGCAGTCATGCTTCTCCCCAGGGCCCCCCCATTCATGAGCAGCCATGCTTCTCCCCAGGGGCCCCCCCATTCATGAGCAGCCAAGGCCATGCTTCCCTTTTCCCCAGGCCAGGGGCCCTCCATTCATGAGCAGCCAGGCCATCATGCTTCAGTTCTCCCCCAGGACGGAGCCCCCCAAAATCTTGCCTGCCATGTTCAGTTCTCCCCCACCCCAGGAGCCCCACAAAATCATGCCTGCGCCTCGGTCCCAGTCCCTCAGTCCTGCTCAGCTGTGGTAGTAATCTTACCTGGAGCAGGCAGGGCAGGCCAGACCAAGAGGATCCATCCATTCCACACTGTCCAGTGTCTGCACTCCGCACATTCCTGAACTGCTGCAGCATATGGGCAGGGACAGGGCTGCCACTAGGAATTTCGGGGCCCATACTGGGAAAATTTTCGGTGCCCCTGTAAGACTCCGTCCAGGCTCCACCCCAGCCCCACCTCCACCCTTCAAATTGTCCACAGTCCCACCGACCTCTCTTGGAAGACTCCACTTCTCACCAATCACTCATTAACAGTTCCCATCACCAGATCACACATGTAGCCGGCAGATTTTTTTTTTCGCCAAAATATTTTTTAAGCCGCCATCACAACACTGTAGACACTTTTGACCGAGCCCTACTCTACTCTAACCTATTAAATATTTGTTGTTAAAATATGCAATACAATTTAGGTACATTTGTATTTATTTTTTCAATTGTTAAAATGACCATTAATATCACATACAATGGACAAATACCACTGCACCATGTCCAGACCACATATTACCACCACATAGTGACCTATAATACCACATACAAGGAACAAATACCGCCACACCACGACCAGACAATATATTACTACCACAGTGACCGAATAATATCACATACAAGGAACAAATACCACTGCACCATGACCAGACCACATATTACCACCACAAAGGAACCAAATAATTGCACATACAAGGGACAAATACCGCAACACCATGTCCAGACCACATTTTACCACCACATAGTGACTGAATACTACAATACTGATCAGTAATAAAAAAACCAATACTATCGCCATAAGTGCCATTATACACAGGGGATCTGTACTTACTTTCCAGTGTCTGTGTACTGGTAATACAGTGATTAATGACATTATACACAGGAGCTCTGTATATAATGTACAGGTAATACAGTGATCACTGGTGACATTATACACAGAACCTCTGTATATAGTATACAGTGTATAGTGTCAGTTTATAGGTAACACACTAACTCACCGGTGACATCTCTAGGTAAAGTCCTTCATCCTTGCTTTCCATCTTTCATCCAGCACAGATCGTCATCACTTCTTCCAGCCAGGGCTCGTCTCTGCAGGAAATAACACAGTTATCTAGAGCTCCACTTGCAGAACACATTAATTATTTTTTCCCAACTTCTACACTGCACCACATGAAGAAAAAAAACAACATAGTATCACTCTACACAGTAACAGGATTGCCCCCCATTTAAAACAGTATACTCAAAAAATAAAATAAATACATCACTGTAGTAATAATATCCTTTAATTAGCCCCTATGGTAGTAATATTCCCCATCCTGGCCCCCGTGTGTCTCATTCCTGGCTTCAGCCATATGTTCTCCCATCCCACCCTCATGAGTATCCATTCTGCCCCATATGATCTCCCCATCTGTCTCCATCGTATCCATCCTGCCCCATGATCCTGCCCCATCTGTCTACAATCCTGCCCCATCTGTCTACAATCCTGTCCCTGTGTCTCCAATTCTGCCCCATGTCTCCATTTTGCCCTGTTTCCAATCATGCCCCTTGTGTCTTTCATCCTGCCCCTTTGTCTCCAATCATGCCACCTGTGTCTGCAATCAAGCCCCCTGTACCTGCAATCCTGCCACCATGTTTTTCATCCTGCCCCTTTGTCTCCAATCATGCCCCCTGTACCTGCAATCCTGCCCCCCGTGTCTGCAGTCCTGCCCCATGTCTCCAATCCTGCCCCGTGTCTCCAATCCTGCCCCCGTGTCTCCAATCCTGCCCCCAGTGTCTCCAATCCTGCCCCCAGTGTCTGCCATCCTGTCCCCAGTGTCTGCCATCCTGCCACCTGTGTCTGCAATCAAGCCCCCTGTACCTGCAATCCTGCCACCATGTTTTTCATCCTGCCCCTTTGTCTCCAATCATGCCCCCTGTACCTGCAATCCTGCCCCCCGTGTCTGCAGTCCTGCCCCATGTCTCCAATCCTGCCCCGTGTCTCCAATCCTGCCCCAATGTCTCCATCCTGCCCCCTATGTCTCCAATCTTGCCCTGTCTCCATCTTGCCCCCAATGTCTCCAATCCTGCCCCATCTCCATCCTGCCACCATCTCCATCCTGCCCCCGTCTCCAATCCTGCCCTGTCTCCATCCTGCCCCGTCTCCAATCCTGCCCCATCTCCATCTTGCTCCATCTCCATCTTGCTCCCAATGGCTCCAATCCTGCTCCCAAAGGCTCCAATCCTGCCCCCAATGTTTCCATCCTGCCCCATCTCCATCCTGCCCCAATGTCTCCAATCCTGCCCCCAATGTCTCCATCCTGCCCCATCTCCATCCTGCCCCCATCTCCATCCTACCGCCAATGACTCCAATCATGCCCCGTCTCCAATCCTGCCCCCGTCTCCAATCCTGCACCATCTCCAATCCTGCCCCATCTCCATCCTGCCCCGTCTCCATCCTGACCCCAGTGTCTCCAATCCTGCCCCCCGTCTCCAATCCTGCCTGTGTCCAATCTGCCCTGGCAGGATGGAGACACATGGTCCATGTGTCCCATCCTGCGAGGAAACATAATAATTAAATCTGAAAAAAAAATCTTACCTGGCCACCCTCCTGCTGGAAGATGCAGCTCCTGTGTGAGTTCAGCTACAGGACCTGTGGTGATGTCATCGTCATGTAATCAGGGGGCGAAGCTGATCAATGGTGAAGGCCTGTAATCAGCTCCACCCCTTGATCACATGATGATGACATCACCACAGGTCCTCCAACGCTTTGGCGCTGCTCTCCTCTCCTCCTGCACTCCACATGGCTAATTTGAAAACTGAATAATTAGCCATGTGGTGCAGGAGGGGCCCCCCTCTCCCCCGGGGCCCCGGTTCAATGAACGGTCTGCACGGGTGGTAGGTCCGCCCCTGGAATGTACATCTGACAATGGTCTGGGAGAAGCTGCTCAGTTAAGTAAACATGGCCATTACCTGGGATAGTGAACACTTGATACAGCTGACGTCTCGAGCTGTCAAAAAACACACTGATAGCTCAGCATGCCTCTGAACCAGACTTGACGACCAGACAACTGCCTCCCAGACACCCTGAGGGGTGGACCTGTGACAGTACCCCCTCTTTTAGGGGGGTCTCCAGACCCCCACGCTTCCCAGGAAATTTTAGATGGAAGGCCCTGACTAACAAATTGACCTTCACATCTCGAGCAGGGACCCAGGATCTCTCCTCTGGTCCATATCCCCTTCAGTGGAAAAGGTACTGGAGGGAATTACGGACCCTCCGAGAATCTATAACCTTCTGAACCTAATACTCCAGGCCACCGTCAACTGAAATTGGAGGTGGCGGGGATGAGGGAGACAATACAGAAGGGACATACTTCTGTAATAGGGATTTATGGAATACATTAGGGATGCGAAGGGATGGAGGAAGCTTTAGCCTAAATGCCACAATATTGACGACCTCTAGGATCACATATGGACCAATAAACTTTTAACCCAACTTCGCTGACGGCACTTTAAGTTTAATGTTCCTAGACAACAACCAAACCTTATCCCCAATCTTAAAAGCAGGACCCCCCAACCGTCTTCTATCTGCCATACGTTTTGGTGAATGTGGGAAGTCCCAATATTCTTTTTAACCTCCCTCCAGACATCCCCAAGTCTCTGCACGGTGACCTCCACCCCACGGAATTCAGAACTAATCCTAGAAAATTGAAGAATGGTGATGTCCCGGTAGATAGATTTACTCGAACTCAGCAAAAGGGAAAAATGGAAACCAATCCTCCTGTTTCGCTGCCACAAAGCACTTTACAAATTTGTTCTAAAGATTGATTTGTCCTCTCAGTCTGACCATTGGTTTCAGGGTGATAAGCAGATGAAAATGACAAGTCAATCCCTAGTTTATTGCAAAAAGCTCTCCAAAATTTAGAGACAAATTGTACTCCTCTATCAGATACAATGTTCATAGGGATAGTATGTAACCTTACAATATGAGAAATAAACAACCTGGAGAGTGTCTCTGCATTAGATAATCCTGACAAAGGAACAAAATGAGCTTGTTTGCTGAATCGATCAACTACCACCCAGATAGTAGTCTTCCCATCAGACATAGGCAAATCTGTAATGAAATCCATGGACAAATGAGTCCATAGTCTTTCTGGAATAGGCAATGGAGCCAGTTCCCCAGCCGGCCGTTATGACTGACTTTGGCGTATGCTCAGACATCACAGGCAGATACAAAATCTTCAATATCCTTATGCGATGGCTTTCCTTGTGTTAGTAACCCCAAGATGGCCACCTAAAACAGAATCATGAAATTCCTGTAACATCCGCAACCTTAGGTACACAGGCACAAATAATTTGGACCCTGGGGAAGTAGAAAGAGCCAACAACTGGGCTTTACGAATCTCCTCTTCCAGCTCCGAGGTTACCATAGACACCACAATACCCTGAGGAATAATGGAGGATGGAGGTTCTGGAGGAGAAATGGAATCTAGACTACAAAATAAAGCTGTCACGTGCCCCATCCTGAGTGACACGGCCAGCAGGCCGGTAACTGATACAACAGGATGCGGCACGTGTAATTGTCCTATGTGACGCGGCCCGCAGGCCGGTAACTAATACAATAAGACAAAGGGAATAGGGACAACCTGGGTAACAATAACAATGGTGGCCATGTGATAGGAAATAGGGACGTGGAGACCTCCTGCAATCCCCTGAGTCAGTGTCTCTACACTCCTAACGTTCCCTAGGCTGGTTCCGCACCGGGCGCCGATCAGGAACCTCAAAACCCTGACTCGCCCTGCACCTAAACCTTCACTAGGGAATTGGTCGGTGCGGAAACTAATCCCACCACTGCACTAAACACACATAAGGAAAAGTGACAAAACAGGGGAACACCACTTAGCTTTGCTCTGTTGCTTACGCTCCCAGCAACAGAGCCCACCACCCACGTGCATCCTTTCCTCCACCGTGTCCGACATCTGGGTGCACTGTCCAGAAATGGATCTTCTCAGCACCATAGTGCAGCCTTGGAGCAAACAGAGTCCACACCAGCGTGCAGCTGTCCAGAAACAGAGTCCCGCAAATGAGTCCAGCTTTTCTGCCAAAAGTCCAGCATGCTTGAGTCCAGCTCTCGGCAACAACGTCCAGCATTTTGAGTGCAGCTCTACACCATAGCTGCCACTCCACCAATCCATGCACGAACTCCTTGCTGACACCATAGCTGCGACTTCACCACGCCATGCCAGCACTCCTTGCAGACACCATAGCTGACACTCCAGAGATCTCACTGAGCTGCCCGTGACTCTCCTTTAGCTCCCTCCTTCACCCAGGCTTGCTTGCAAATGAATACTTTATCACCAACAGTGATTAACTCACCTGATACTCTCTTATAGAGCACACACACCTGTAACATAATTACGTGCACAAACTAAGGTAACCAGAGTGTAATGACCCTCATGTCCACTGGGGGGAAAACTACAACCGAAATCACCACAGTGCAATGACCCTAATGGTCACCAGGGGCAAAACCACCTTTGGCACACAGCCAAGGGAAAAAAAAGGTTACTTTGTGCATTTACTCTGTCAGATCCAACCTGGATCGTGACAAAAGCATTAGCTTTCACATTCTTAGACTCTGGCCTGAATGTAATAGAAAAATTAAATTGTGAGAAAACAAGGACCATCTGGCCTGTCTAGGAGTTAACCTTTTAGCTGATTCAATGTAAGCTAAATTGTTGTGATCCATGATCACTGTAACTGGATGAACCGCCCCTCCAAAAAATGCCTCCATTCCTTAAAAGCCAATTTGATGGCAAGTAACTCCCAATTCCCAACATCATATTTTCCCTCTGTCGGTGAAAATTCTTTAGAAAGAAAAGCACATGGAGGCAGGTTAGTCAGAGTTTTGGGCTCTTGCGACAAGACTGCCCCCACTCCGATCTCCGAGGCATCCAACTCCACAATGAACGGCTCTTGGAGATCAGGTTGAATCAGAATGGGTGTGGACATAAAACACTCTTTCAGTCTTTCAAAAGCCCTCATAGACCCCGGCGAGCAAACCTTGAGATTCGCCCCCTTACGTGTAAGGTCAGTAAGTGGTTTAGCAATTTGTGAAAACCCCTTGATAATTTTTCTATAATAGTTAGCAAATCCCAGAAAACGCTGCAAAGCCTTAAGATCACAATCAATCAATTATGGCCTGCACCTTTCCAGGGTCCATCGGAAACCCTTCTGCCGACAAGATAATCCCTAAGAAAGAGATTTCCTGAACAGAAAAAAAACACATTTCTCTAATTTAGCAAACAGAGAGTTCTCTCTCAGTCTCTGTAGCACCACACGGACATGTTCCTGGTGAGTGTCCAAATCTGGCAAGAAAATTAGAATGTCATCGAGGTATATTACAACAAATCTTCCAATGCAATCAGAGAAAATATTCATAGAATTCTGAAACACAGCAGGTGCATTAGATAATCTGAAAGGCATCACAAGGTTTTCAAACAGACCCTCAGATGTTAAAAACGCCGTATTCCACTCATCACACTTCCAGATGTGTATCAAATTGTAAGTCCCTCTAAGATCAAGTTTAGAAAACAGCCTGGCCTCCTGAAGCTGATTATATAGGTTGGGGATGAGTGGAAATGGGTAGGTATTTGTAACCGTGACCTTGTTTAGTTCTTGGAAATCAAGGCAAGGACAGAGACTCCATCAATAGCACAATCATAGGGATGATGGGGAGGTAGTATCTCTGCCTCTTTCCGAGAACACATCTCCAAAGTCCTTCAGGTACCCCAGAAGACCCTCCAGACTAACAGAGCAGGAGATGGACTCAGAGTGGAGTGCCCCCACTTGGAGAGTGAAATCCACCATTGCTCTATTGACCAAATTGTGAGCTAATGGTGTCTTGTCAAGGGCGATGATTTGAATGGGTCTTTCTAAGCTAACTGTCCCCGACCCTAACTTCAGAACCAGTCCCGAATCAATAAAGTTAGAAGCAGACCCACAGTCAATGAACGTCAATGTTGATAACACCTGGTTCTCGAAGGAAATCATTGTATGTATCAGTACTTTGTCAGAGGAAGAAAAAGGTACCTGGGTGTCTGGGTGACCTCCTCGGTCATCACCCAGACTCAGATGTTCTCCTGATGGTTTGGTGGCTTGAGGACAAGTTGGGCAATTCTTAAGAAAATGTCCAGAGAGACCACAGTATAGACAGAGTCCGAGATCTTGTCTCCATCTTCTCTCTGCAACACGAAGACTGGCCACTCTAACCTTGGGTAAATGGACCTGCTCTGGGGAACTATAACATGTGGCCTGCTGCTCACCTTGTCTCTCATGGATTCTGCAGTCCATGGCCTGAGTCATGGCCTCCATTAGAGAACAAGGGGCGTCATGGAGGACCAGAGCATCCTTAAGTGTCTTGGAAAGGCCTCTTTGGAACTGGCACCTGAGAGCAGCATCGTTCCACAGAAAATCTGTGGACCATTGCTGGAAATCAGTACAGTTGTCCTCAGCTGTGCAACCCCCCTGTGCCAGGTTCATGATCTTAGCCTCAGCGACCTGGATTCTGTCAGGCTCGTTGTAGATCAGACCTAAACTGTCAAAAAAGGCATCAACGGAAAACCGTTCTGGGGTTTGTGGGGACAAAGAAAATGCCCAGGTCTGAGGACCTCCTCACAGTAGGAACATGATTATTCCCACCCACTGGAACTCCTCCCCTGACAGCGAGGGTGCAGGGTAAAAAATAACACCCTGAATACACCCTGAATATATAACAATATACCCTGAATACACTTACTCCCTGAATACACTAAGCTGGTCTTTCTCTACCAAAAATTGATCAGGTCAGGATATCACAGGTTCGGGAGAGACCAACTGTACATCAGAGGATACTGACATCACAGCCACTGCCGGCAGTGGGGGGCTATGGGAAGTCTTCATCAAGTAATTTATCTGACCATGCAACTGGTATTGTGATGATGCCAAACTCTGGCAAATTGCAATCCTTCACCAGATCCTGTGTCATCTGCATCAAATTCGCCACATGGTCACAAAGCGTGTGAACAGGACCCATACTGGTGAAAAAGAAAAACGTAGCAGCCAGACGTCATGTGACGCTAGTCAATTCGCACGACTAAACCGTGAGTCAGAGTGGTCAGGGAGTCCAAGGTCAGAGGGTACGTCATAAACAGAAGGAAGAGACAAAAGCGTAGTCAAGTAAAATTCCAAGGTCAGAGTACTGGGAGGATAACGGATCAGAGCTGAAGGGGTTAAACAGGCGGTTGGTCAGAATGAAGTCCAAGGTCAGGCAACAGATCAAGCATATAGAACTCAAGGCACAGGGAGCACAAAGCACAAACCTCACAAGATGAATGCACGTCTGGAAGTGGTCTGGGAGAAGCTGCTCAGTTAAGTATACATGGCCATTACCAGAGATAGTGAACACCTGAGTTAGCCGACGCCTCCCAGTCACAGATTGGCTAGTCGAGCTGTCAATAAACACACTGACAGCTCAGCACGCCCCTGAACCAGACTGGATGGTCATGCTGTCAATCAAAGTACTGACAACTTCAGCATGCCCCTGTACCAGATTGGATGGCTGAGCTGTTAGTAACTGCATCCCAGACACCCTGAGAGGTGGAACTGTGACAAATGTGCCATCAAAAAATGATTGATTGTTTAAATTAGTTTTGTTATGCTCGATGTATTTTTTATAAAAAAAAGACGTTTTTTATCATATAGCGGTTCTTTTAAGAAAGATAGAACTAGTAATGTTTCAATTTTCACACTGGGTCTGTTTTACAATAATAATTCCTATCCATTAAGGCCTCTTTCACACGTCCATTTATTTCCGGTACCGGAAAAAACAGTACCGGAGATATCCGTGTCCATGTGTCCATGTGTACATGTGTGTACTATGTGTGGAACGCGTGTGGAAACCGTGTGTCCCCTGTGTGCTGCATAAGTACTACACGGACAGCCACTGGGGAAGAAGCGCTACAGTAAGTGCTGTTCCCCGGTGGCAGGTGCTGAAGCCGGCTGTCACTCTCCCCTGCTCTGCCGGCGAGCAGAGGAGAATGATGAGAGCCGTCTTCAGCACCTGCCACCGGGGAAGTGCGCTTACTGTAGCGCTTCTTCCCTGGAGCCGATGCGTGACACATGGAGGACATCAATGTGTGTTCTCCGTGTGCACGTGTGCAGGACGTTTTGCCGTCCGTGCTGACGGCAAAAAAAGGAAATGTCAGCGTGTTTTGCTGCACTGTCCGTGGAAACACACTGACATGTGCACAGACCCATACATTTAATTGGGCCTACGTGAGTACGTGTCTCCGGTACGTGTGAAAACTGTCACCACACGTTTCGGAGACACGTTTTCAACAGTTTACTTATCATCAGAGGCAGGATTACAATGACAGTCTTGGCTTTTTTCTTTCACGCATTCTCTTATATCTGAGCTAGTGCCGTGGGAAAAGATTTCGAATAACCTCATCAACTTTAGGAACTAAAGACCTATTGTACCTCAAAATTATGTCCTCTTTGATCCAGTCTCTCCCTAGAATCACCTGGTTTCTTTTTTTCTTCCAGTGAAATAGAACAGCATCTTACCTTGAAACATTTGTAGAATTCCCTCTTGTTTTAGTAACAGAGTGGATTAACGTCTGAATTACTTTTCATGGATTCATAATCATTTTCTGTGGATTGATGGACATGTTGTCACTAAGTTCTCTATATCAGGGTTCCCCAACTCCAGTCCTCAAGGCCCACCAACAGGTCATGTTTTCAGGATTTCCTTTGTATTGCACAGGTGATGCAATTATCACCTGAGCAATACCAAGGAAATCCTGAAAACATGATCTTTTGGTGGGCCTTGAGGACTGGAGTTGGGGAACCCTGCTCTATATGAATGGTGAAGAATGCTATCTCCAGGGATACAATTCCAAAGGTTGAATTCAGATGCTTGAACAGTTGATGGAAAAACATGATTTTCACAAAGCAAGACACTTGTATATGAATACTATGGCCTGCAGTGTCTACGTGTAATGTCACGTGTGACTGGATACACCGCCTCCAGCAGGGCGAATTTCCATAACACCAGTGAACCTGGATACACCGCCTCCAGCAGGGCGAATTTAAACAGAGTTAAGGGAAACACCTGGGAAACCGTTACAATGGAGGGCCCTGCAATAGGGAACGGGGACGTGGAGACCTCCTGCACTCCCCTGAGTCAGTGTCCCTACACTCCTGACAATCCCTAGGCAGGTTACGCACCTGGCGACAAGCTGGATACCTCAAATCCCAGCTCGCCCTGCACCTATCCCTTTCTAGTGAATTGGACGGTGCAGAAACTAATCCCACCACTGCACTAATACACACACAAGGAAAGTAACAAGCAGCAGCAGAGTACAACACCAAAGTTCAGCTTCACCTCTGAAGCTCGACACCTGAATTCAGCTTCCGCCTGAAGCAATTACACCAGAGCTCCCCTGAGCTGCAAGGAACTCCTCTCTTTTGTTCCTTCCTTCACCAGACTTGATTGGAAATGAGCAATATCAACAACAGTGAGTGAGACCACCTGCAACTCCTTTATAGGTAGGAGCCAGGGAATCACACCTGCTTCATAATCACGTGCAATAACACTAGCGGCCACCGGGGGCAACTAAACTAAAGTAACCAGAGTGTAATGACCCTAACGGCCACCGGGGGCAAAACTAACTTTAAGCACACAGCTTAAAGGGAAAAAAAGGTTACTTGTACAAAATCTGTCATAATCCAACCTGGATCGTGACACTACGGACTTTTCTCCCATTGAGTACATCTGGGATGTCATTTATGAGCGCTTGCAGAGGGACCTGCCAGCAGCGGATCTTGATGACTTTCATGCCCAAGTGTATTCAGCACGGCAGAACATTCCTCAGACAACCATTCCTAACTTCATTGATAGCAGCCAAGGCGTGTAAATGTGGACATTGTTGCAATAAATCAAGAGCACTGGAAAATATTCTTTCAATTTTTCCTTCACTTATCATTTTCATATCATTAAAATTTCAGAATTCCATAACTTTTTCTTCTTGGTGTGGATGTTTCAAGGTTGAGGATTGTATTATAGAGCTCAAATAGTGGGGATACTTTTTTGTTAGTAGGCCACATAAAAGTATTTTTTTAACGAGAGTCAATTCGTTAGGTATAAAAATTTTGTATCTAATATCATTGATGTAATATGCATAAATTAGTCTGCACACATGACAAATACAATGCACATCCATTAGTCTGTTCATATTGACTTTAATACATTAATCATACAATATAAGGCATGAAGCAATTACAACCTTCACTTCAATGTGTCAGCTCTTCCTTCCTCTGATCATCACTGGTGCCTGCTACCTTGCTCATTGAACTTTGCTCCAAGCTTTAGTTATGCCATGGAAAGTTCATTGAGAATTGTCTGTCCGTGCAAGTGGCCTGCGGATGACCTGCTGTGCACAACAGATATACTCGTAGTTTCCCGAACGTGCTAATGATGTTCAAGTTCAGTGAGCAGAGAACACAGGACAAATGTAAGTGGCCAATTTAATCTACACTGGATTCACAACAGACAAATTGGAGTCGGTTCATTCATGTGAAGCACAATGTCACCCATTATGGTAATTCAGCATGAATGAAATAGTCACACCCCAGATTAATTATTCATCAACATATTAATTATGGAATTCCAGTTATGGCACATCTTCAGTTCCCTTGCAATCAATTTGTTAATTACCATAAGAGCAAAAACAATACATTTAATTTTATTTAGTTACGACCCAAACTCTTTCAAACAGGCCCTCAGCAGTGACCATCCATCTGCTATTAGGAAATTTAGACTGGAGCTTCAAAGGTACAGATAATCATCCTGCCATATGTTGGTCCTATACTAGATCTAGGCAGGAGTAAGAATATAGTACAGTCAAATGCTGATGACACATTTACAAACGATGAATCAGATGACATCTTCTCTGATTACAATCAGTCATTTTCTTCTCCTTCCAGATCAGACCGCAATAACAACTTATCCTGACAACTTTTGTGTTTGCTTCCACGATATCTTTGGCCACTAAATATGGCAGCCCATGCCCAGCCCTTAAAACAACCCTCTAAATTCAGACTCCAGAAGGAACACACAAACTAAATTCTGACATAAGGCCAAAAAAATCATTTAGACTCGATGAGACTAAATACTAAAATTAGTTCAGAGCTAAGACCACCCCCGGTCACAAGCTCCTAATGCAAGACTATGAAAGCTGGAATGAGGCACTCATAGACTTGCATTGAAAAGTGACCACTTGCTCGCCCAGCAAACACTGAAGTGATCACCATCTGCTGGAAACTGATGGGTGTGGCAGTGATAGAAGGTGAAGATGGCTGCGGAGGAGTATAAGACTAAATGCAGGGAGCTTAGATTACACGAACCACCCCAGTGTTCCAATTTAAAAAAAATTCTGGAGTGGTGCTTTACTGTGGTAAAGCGGGCCCTAAAATGCGGCCATTTTAAGATTGTGTGAACCTACCCATAGAAGTTTCCCAATTCTTCCCCCCTGAACGAGCTCAAACTATGTTCATGTGCAGCATTTAACTTTTGTTTGTAGAGAATAATTCAATTTTTTTCTTGACTGTCAGGCTTTAGCACTGACCCACAAACCCTTCTCCAGACATTACACAGGGAGGCAAGGCCATGTCACATGCAGTGTCCTACTCACTGTAGTGAAGGACGATAAAGATCATTTTGCAGTTGCTTAAAGCTGCAATTAATTTTTACGCTTCCTGTGTAAAGGCCCCGTTACACGCATCAATGTCCCAGCGATCCCACCAACGATCCGACGTGGATGGGATCGCTGGGACATAGTTAGCTGATCGCTGGTGAGCTGTAACACAGACAGACCCACCAGCGATCAGGACCAGCGTGCACGCTGGTTTCCAAGGTAAGCTGTGGGTAACTAAGAGCCGCGCGGCTCTTAGATACCCGCTGTTTACGTTGGATACCAGCTTCCAGCGTCACTGATCGTTGCTCTCCCGCTGCCACACGCAGCGATGCGTGCTGGCCAGCGGGAGACCAATGATCTAAAAACGGCCTAGGACGATCCTGCACGATCAGCGATACCCGGCGGGGGGGGGGGCATTGTTCTGCCCAAAAGCTCAAACAGGAAACAGCCTGACATCCAGCAGAGACACTGAGCAGCATCTGCTACCGCTGCTCAGTGTCTCGCGGTGAACTCTTATAACCTGTGTGACGTCACCGCGAGTGTGAGAAGATACTCATTGAACTATACCGGCGTCTGCCAGTACAGTTCAAAGCAATGATGGAGGAAAGAGCGTCAGCTGACGCTCCCTCTCCCATCATTCCCCGCTCTGCCTCTGACACTGCGGGTACGCGATGACGTCAGCCGCTGATACAGGATCCGGGAGCAGTGCGGGCACGAGGAGAGGCGAGGATTGTGTTTGTTGGGCTTTTTTTTACTATAACAGTGAGTACTGGACAGTTGTGCCACTCCTGGGGGGATGTGGGCATTGTTATGTACTATGCGGGCTGTGCTATATACTATGTGGGCTGTGTTATATATTATGCGGGCTGTACTATATACTATGTGGGCTGTGCTATATACTAAGCAGATTGTGTTATATACTATGCGGGCTGTGTTATATACTATGCATGCTGTGCTATATAATATGCGGGTTGTGTTATATACTATGCAGGCTGTGCTATTTTTAGGGCTGGCTGAACGAACCAAATTATAAAATAATAGTACTCACGTTCGCCGCCCGGGGTCCACCGTACAGAGTTGGTATGCTGCTGCTAAGTAATGGCAGACGCACAATATGGCGGTATAACACACGCGGGTTAAACGTCACCCGGTGTGTGCTGGGCGAACTCTGTTACCTCACAGAGCCACACTAACGCTAATACACAAAGGCCAAGCCTGTTCACACTGACAGTGTTCGGGGAGAAGACCGCTCGGTATATGGTCACAGGACTCTGGCCCCAGGACATAGGACCAGCGTCCCTCTAGACCTACCGAGCGTGTGGCGTCACAGCTGCGAACGGCGCTAACAGAAGCCGACTGCCGCGAAGCAACAGTGCCTGCCATGGTACGATGGTGCCCTATGGCAGGCGACACCATTGGACGCTAGTGCTGGGAAGTGACGAGCACTTGTGTCCTATGGCTAGCCACTAGCTGGGGCTGACTCTGCAACTAATTCCCTGACCACATACGTAATATCAAAGGGAGCGGAATTTTAGTGAGTCATTCACCTGGTACATATAGATATAGCAACTAGAGTCTATACTAGCGCATGGCTGAGCGGCCATGCGGACCTTTTTTAGCCGTTCGCTTCCGGGACCTTCCTGATGCTCCAGATGGACCAATCGGAACAGGAGAAGGACATGAGCATGTGACTCCCGATCCCCTGTAGGGTTCTAGCAGGTTCACAGGATGCAGTGACGAGACACGAGACTGAGTGTGGTTTGTGGAAATAACTTTTATAAACTGTAGCCGCTGGGGCTATATTGAGCAACCAAAAAAAGTATTAACAGCAACCAGTCCACTCAGGGACTTAACAAACCTAACAACACTTTCTTATGGGTAATGCGACTAACCCGGTTGGCCCGGGTGCTATAGGCCACGTATGACCAAACTCGGGGGTCCTTATCTCTTATAATAAACTTATCCTTCCAGGGGTCTGTCAGGATCACAGGCGTGGCCGCGTAGAGGTCGCTGATGCGGCTGCCATGACGCCTCGATATTCCGGGATGGAGCTGGACACAACAGGCTCTGAAGAAACGATGACGGTGGGGCGCAACAGGCCCGGAAGAAACGATGATGTGGGGCACAACAGGCCCGGAAGAAATGATGACGGTGGGGCACAACAGGCCCGGAAGAAATGATGACGGTGGGGCACAACAGGCCCTGAAGAAACGATGACGGTGGGGCACAACAGGCCCTGAAGAAACTGTGACAGTGGGGCGCAACAGGCCCTGAAGAAACTGTGCCGATGGGCGCAACAGGCGTCTCCTTGCGGCTCTCGTCTCACTGCGGGGTTATGAAGCAGTCTCAAAATATAACCGTTCACCAACCTCTGCTCAGGGTCCCTGAGCAAACCGGACGGGGGCCTCTACTACCGCCTGTAGCGAGGTGGCGCCCCCTGGGGCCGGTGATGACAGGGCCGCAGCTGTGGGAGAAGGCAGGGGGGCAGTGTCCTGACCGCTGTAAAGGAATGGTCTGTCGTCGCTGCGGTCGCCTGAGGTAGCCGCCTTGTCACAACAGGGTGGGAAGCAGCGGGAGTCACTGTATGGGACCGTATGTGGGGAGCGGCCGCCAGTGCAAGTCTCTCATGTGTCACTAGTCGGTGAGTCTGCAGCTTTCCTTTCACAGGCCCCTGTCGGTCTCTCCACAACACACCGTCTGCTCCCTCGGTCCTCTCTGTCTCACACGGCTTCCTGTCTGTTGTCCTGCTCTCTGTCAACTGCCACTTCAGCATGCCCCCTGCTCCTTTTAAGCTTGCCCCGCCCCCTGTTTCCCTGACAACTTCAGGCAAGTCTTTCCTTTTACTGTCTTCCCAGTATCGTTCCCTCAGGAACCCTGATGGCGATCCCCTGGGTACCTGTCCTTTCACTGTCTGGGAGTCCTCCTCCCCACACCCCAATGGGAGATCATCTCATGAGCATGCTCAGTGGGCCGAAGGAAGGACTTAGCCTCTGGAGTCTTTTGCTGCTGGCCAGGCTGCATTGCCATAACTGAACCCACAATGCTGGTCTGGACTGAACGCCGGGATCGTGAAGTCTGCTGAGCAGACTCCACTGCAGCCAGAGAGTAATGGGAGACTAAAGGTGGCAAGGCTTGGGATTCCCGCTGTGCAGCACCTGGAACCCGATGTGTAACAGCTTTATACTATTCGGGCTGTGCTATATACTATGCGGGCTGTGTTATATACTATGTGGGTTGTGTTATATACTATGTGGCTCTGTTATATACTATGCGGGCTGTGCTATATACTATGTGGGCTGTGCTATATACTATGTGGCTAAGATATATACTATGCAGGCTGTGTTATATACTATGCGGGCTGTGTTATATACTATGCAGGCTATTCTATATACTATGCGGGCTGTGTTATGTACTATGGGGTGTATTTTATATTCTGTGAGGGAGGCTGTGTTATATACTATGTGGCTGTGTTATATACTATGGTGGGTATGTAGGGTCGGTAGTGGGGTGCCGAGCTGGGGGGTAATAGGGGGTGGTCCAACTTCTTACCGCGCAGAGATGATACAGAGACACGATGAGGCAGATTCTGGGTGCAACAGGTCCAAGTTTATTGCTCACCGTCCGACTGACGGTCCTCGCGGTACACCGCGATATCTCTCTCTGCCCTCCGTGTTCAGGGCCGCTTCAACACCGTATGTTACACAAGGGACGTACTTACACGTCACGTCCCGTCTCACACTGTGACAATCCTGACAGCTCGGTTACTGTGGCCGCCTTAGGCCCGTACACCAACAGCACTTTACTAATCAGTTTCGTCGTAACACATACGGTGTCTTCCACCCAGAGCCTTG
Source organism: Dendrobates tinctorius (assembly GCF_039654945.1). Taxonomy (NCBI): domain Eukaryota; kingdom Metazoa; phylum Chordata; class Amphibia; order Anura; family Dendrobatidae; genus Dendrobates; species Dendrobates tinctorius. The sequence continues at coordinate 44,787,090 of NW_027361738.1, read as the reverse complement.
TCTCTGCTGCGGTCCTTCCCTGTCAGGACCACCCCCCTGACGTTTCTTCTCCTCAGTCCCCCTGGTCGGATTCTCCTCAGGGCACACAGACTGGTGAAGTCCTCCTGTCACCTGGGCTCCCCCTGGGGACTGGAACTTTCTGGAACCCTCCCTCAGTATTTATAACTCTCCCGGTTCCTTGAAACTGTCACTCTAACTGTCACCACGCCCCCCATGACCAACGGTTTCTAAAGCCCTAAGCTGCTGTAAAGTCCTTTGCTCACACTCCTCCCTGCCATCTAATGGTCATCCCAAGGTACTGCACGTCCACTACACTTTCCTAGTTGTTTCCCCACTGTAATCACTGACTCCTACCTACACTGTGCAAACCTATCTTTCTTCACTCTGACTAGTCCGTCCGTCCGTCAGGTCACCTTCCCTACACTCCCCCTTCCTTTGTCCATTGTCGTCCTCGACAATCGTCATCCCTGCCTTCGTCGTTCTGAATCTACACCTACATTCTGTTGTCGGACCAGAAGTTGAGCCAAACCCACTATCTGCGGGGGCCGAACCATACTGGGAGCACTATGCTCTGAGCAGCCTACTGCTCGCACGCCACATGACAACGTCTTTCAAATTGGGCAAGGTACACCCGTATTCTCTCTACGGCATGTATCTTTCCCCTACTCTCCCCTACTGTTACCTTTCACTATCCGGTACGCCATGATCGAGGCCACTCACCTACCAGATCATTGCCGGCACCCGCCTTTCCTTCTTCAGGGGTGTCCGTGGTGTTGGGAACCTGACCTAGGACGGCTGTCTTTCTCACGTCTTCCAACTCATTTTCCTTCTTTCAATTACATGTCATGGTCGGCGTCCCGGTCTCCCAGACCTCCTCAACTCTTAGATCCCTACCGGATCTCACACTTTCCTTTGGTCCCACAGACCTTCCCTTACCCGGACCTGTTGCATTTACTTTGGCATATTATACATTAAACAACTTTATAATAGCACAAGTACCCATTTTTATAATTTTTTTTTTTCTTGCTTTTAAAACCAAAATATAACATAACATTGCATGTCTCCTTTCCTCCTCCCTTCCTTGGACATGGACACTCCCTCTCTTTTCCGTATCCCCGTTCTGTCAGGTAAACATATTTTCGTATATAAAGAACATAGAAAGAAGAAAGAAAGAGAGAGAAAATAGTTGCATCAGTTAAACAACAACAAAACTTTTTTCTAAATGCAACTGTCCTTATAATCTGCACAACGGTGCATCGAACTCCTGACAGTCTATACCACTCTCAATGGACAGAGGTGAGGGCTCCACGGGGATACTGAGGGTGTCCATTCAAGTCCTCTTCTTTTCCATGACGGCCTCTCCTTGAGTGTGGAGCAGGTTCCACACTTCCTGCTCCCGGGCCTTTTTCTTCCTGATCACCTCCGCTTCCCACACGGAGGGAACAGCACGGGCCCTGGAGTCCGGTGGGCGGGACTCCGCTGAAAAAGACCGCAAGACAGAAACGGCCGAAGATTTCTGCGGCCCAGCAGCCGCTGGGGTCAGGTGGCAAATGGGGAGAACCGGGTCCTCGGGGGCTGGAATCACAGGGCCCGCTAAGTTGGCCGCAGCCGACTCCAGCAGCGGCATAACCGCGGCCTCAGGACAGGCCGCATCCACTACTTCCAACGGAGCTGGAGTAACGGCCGATTTCAACGATGCAGCTGCTATTAGCAGGGAAAGCGCAGCAGCGTCTTCTTTGGGTGAGCTCTGCACTGGTGACTCCGGGCGGGGTAGTTCGGGGACATGAGCGGGGGCCTCGCTCAGCTTTGCATACACCACGGGGCCCGTGGTAACTAGGCCTTCCGGTGCGCAGGGGGCCGCGTGCTGCAGCAGAATGGTGGGGGCCGCTTGCGGAGGCACTGGTAGGGCCGGGGGTACTCTCACCTTCCCCGGCGCTGCGGCCTCCGTTCCATCATCACGCAGTTTCCCCCGCAGCCTCCGTTCCTTGCTCCACTGTCCTGCGGGCCTTCCCTCCGGACTCGGGGGCTCCGCTGAGAAGTCCTCTGCTGGTATTGGTGGCGGCCGCTCTCGCTGACTCCGCTCAGGCTCCGCTCCCCGGCTCAGCATCCCGCTGCCTGCCCGTAAATCTGAAGATGACTTCTGGTGCAGCTCCATCTCTCGCCGCCATTGCCACTCTAGGCGGCCGATGCCCCGACACCCGCAGCATCTCATACCGTCCGTTGGGCAGCACTCGAATGGCGTCAGACAGCCGCAGCCAAGTTTTTCTTCTGTGCCACTCCTCCTGCTGGGTGGGGCGTTGGCAGACCTTTCCATCCATCTGCCAGGGTCCAATATATGGAAACGTCGGTCTCCGGGCATATATTGCTTCCTTTTGGGGTACGTTGGAGGGGGTCCCAGTCCATTCTGAACAACTGCAAACACCCGGACCTCTCCTCTGCGCTGAAGTAATACCGCCATTTTGGGCAGAATCAGCTACTGCCTTGGATCCTCTGCAAGCAACACAGATCCGACACAGCATCCCAATTTGTAATCCACAGGTCAGTAATTGGTAGTCCACAGGTATTTATAATCCGAAATAGAGCAGTCCAAGTTTTCCTCAGTCCTTCAGTTGCAGGCCTGCCGCAGAAGATAGCGTATTAGCGGCGGCGATCCTGCCGACTACGCCAAATGTAGGGTCGGTAGTGGGGTGCCGAGCTGGGGGGTAATAGGGGGTGGTCCAACTTCTTACCGCGCAGAGATGATACAGAGACACGATGAGGCAGATTCTGGGTGCAACAGGTCCAAGTTTATTGCTCACCGTCCGACTGACGGTCCTCGCGGTACACCGCGATATCTCTCTCTGCCCTCCGTGTTCAGGGCCGCTTCAACACCGTATGTTACACAAGGGACGTACTTACACGTCACGTCCCGTCTCACACTGTGACAATCCTGACAGCTCGGTTACTGTGGCCGCCTTAGGCCCGTACACCAACAGCACTTTACTAATCAGTTTCGTCGTAACACATACGGTGTCTTCCACCCAGAGCCTTGTCTCTGCTGCGGTCCTTCCCTGTCAGGACCACCCCCCTGACGTTTCTTCTCCTCAGTCCCCCTGGTCGGATTCTCCTCAGGGCACACAGACTGGCGAAGTCCTCCTGTCACCTGGGCTCCCCCTGGGGACTGGAACTTTCTGGAACCCTCCCTCAGAATTTATAACTTCCCCGGTTCCTTGAAACTGTCACTCTAACTGTCACCACGCCCCCCATGACCAACGGTTTCTAAAGCCCTAAGCTGCTGTAAAGTCCTTTGCTCACACTCCTCCCTGCCATCTAATGGTCATCCCAAGGTACTGCACGTCCACTACACTTTCCTAGTTGTTTCCCCACTGTAATCACTGACTCCTACCTACACTGTGCAAACCTATCTTTCTTCACTCTGACTAGTCCGTCCGTCCGTCAGGTCACCTTCCCTACAGGTATATTATACATTATATTCTATGGGGAGACTGTGTTATATACTATGGGGGGTTGCATTATATTCTATGAGGGCTACATTATATTCTATGGGGGGCTGTATGAGATTTAATGAAGGAGGATTGCATTATACTCTTTGATGGGGCTACATTGTATTCTATGGGGAGGCGGGCTGTGTTATATTCTATTCGGAACTACAGGGGGCTGAATTATATCTATTATATTCTATGAGGGGTGATTGCATCATACTCTATGAGGGGGTTACATTATGCTGTATGAGATGGGCTGCATTATATTCTATGGGGGGGTTACATTATACTCTGTGGGGTGGTTGCATTGTACTCTGTGGGGTGGCTGCATTGTGCTCTATGGGGTGGCTGCATTATACTATATGTGGGCTGCATTATACTGTATCAAGGACTATGGGGATACATTATACTATATGAAGAACTATGGGGTGCATTATACTATGAGAAGTGAATTGTACTACATAGATGACTATGCGGTGCATTATACTATATGGAGCCCTATGAGGAGTGTATTATACTATGTGGAGGACCGAGCAGTGTATTTTAGTATATAGAGGACTATGAGGAGTGTATTATACTATATGGAGGACTATGGGAAGTGTATAATTCTATATGGAGGACTGTGGTGCACAGTGGTGAGCAGAGTGTGTGTTATGATATATTCACACTGCAGGGCAGGATCTGGAGCCTCCACAACACGCAGGCGTGATCGCCTGATGTCAGTTCACGAGCAGTGCGCACTGTGCATGCCCGAGAACTGTTTTCACAGAGCAGACGCCGACATAGGAGACAGAAGGAGGCGGGGCACAGACGGCAAAGCAGGGGCATGATGGACGTCTATGGGAGGCGGGGCCCAGATGGCAGCACAGGGGCATGATGGATGTCTATGGGAGGCAGGGCCCAGACGGCAGCAAAGGGGCATGATGGACGGCTATGGGAGGCGGGGCCCAGACGCTGCAGAGACATGATTGACGGCATGGAGACGGCTGCTTCAGGGGGACACACCATACCTATGGGACGCATAACAGGTATGAGCACCTATTTATAAAAGTTAATATTTTAGCGTTACTGGGGGTCAGAAACGGAAGAGCCACCTTCACGGAGTGCAGCCTTAGTGCTGCTCAAGGTGGCTCTTTTAGATAAAAACGCCCGGGGGTGGGGGGGGTGGACAGGTTCCCCTTAAGAAGACGTTGTGTGCACATACCCTAAAAGTAACAATCTCTACATGTCTAGTATGTATAACATACCACTGTAAATGTATCCTTGTTTAACAATATTTATATACAATTAAAACAGTTTTGATTAATTCCTTATTTTCTGCAATTTTAAATAGAATCATACTATGCACAGCACTGCAGATGGAAATTGAACAATATTTCAACCTTCATTATTGGCAACCTGCTCTGTACCAGATGAGAGTTTGAGGCATGTACAGCACTTACAGCCTCTTATTGCTCATTCTCATGTCAGACATTTGTGGAAAACATCTGCATGGCCATTCACATACGGGCCATTCATCTCCCTCGCACTGGGTGACACAGCCCCTGTGCGCTGTCATACAGTCCCGGTTCTGAGCTGGATATATAGATATATTATCCCCTACAAGCAATCCTAGGGAAAAACAATGGTTTGATTTCCAGGACTCTGTATCTTCTATGAGATATTTCTGTACACACAAAGTTCTACGAAGCTTACATAACGGTGTGCAGCCTGCGCGTTTCCATTCTTCTTTAGTGTGCATTTCCTTTATGTTCGAAAAAATTAAAATAATCTTGACAACCCATTTAATCCCATGCAGAAGTCTTTCATCTGGTCGCATCAAAAGGCTGTTTCATCTTATTGGATGGATTAAATTTAGTGATGAGCAAACATGTTCGGATAAAGTGTTATCTGAGCAGCATGCTCGAAAAATATGTTTGAGTCCCCGCTGCTGCATGTATCGCGGCTGTTCAACAGCCGCGATACATGCAGGTATTGTCTGTCTGTTTTCCAGCTGTAGATCAGCCACGAGAGATGCAGTGGCGGGGATTTGTACATATTTTTTCAGCATGTCAAAGTTAGCACCCAAGCATGCTGAGATAACACCTTATCCAAGCACACTCGCTCATCACTAGTGAAATTGATAAACAAGCATCTTTACAAATTATTTTTTTATTAAAAATCCTCTCCTTTCCCAAGATCATAGGGATTCTTTATTCTATAGTGTAGAGCTCATTGCCAAGGTTATATTCACAGTCTATTTGAAGTGGCGGCGGGTTATCTACGAATAGAGTGCATGGTTTTAAATCTCTTTGCTATGGAGCTTGCAAGTGCTGCTCTGAAGCTGACTGGATAACTGGAGCCTACCGACCATTGTTAGTTAATGTTTTTTGTGCGTGTGACCGGTCCGAGAATCACAACATAGTCTAAAGGGGGTTTTACACATAGCGATATCGCTAGCAATATCGCTAAAGCGTCACCGATTTTGTGACACAGCAGTGATATTGCTAGCGATATCGCTATGTGTGATACTTACCTCTGACCGGCTCCCCCACTGTCTGTCGCTGATCGTGCAAGATCGGCCGGGTCCATTTCTCGTCGGGCGCTTCCTGCTGGCGCCGACGAGCGACGTTTGGACGCGGGCGGGAGGACGTCAGCATCGCCGTGTCTGAAAGGTAAGCAACGACTGCTGCTGCGTCGCTACGTTGCTGTGAGATCTGCCTGTTTGACAGCTCACTAGCGACCATTTAGCGATGCACCAGCGATCCTGACCGGGTCGTATCGTTGTCGGGAGCGCTGGGGCATCGCTAAGTGTAAAGGGGCCTTAAGACTGTAAGGAGTGCATGAGCAGCTGAAAAAGTGAAAAACTGAAGAATATTGTAATGGAGTCAGCAGTTAAAATGTGACGGCATGTCTAGTACTAATAAATTAAGGGAAATATCCACAAGCTGTAGCCTGTGCACAATCCATTTTCTACTTGTGAAAGCAGACAGTAAAGCAACAGAAGGTGAGAATCAGTGTCGGAGATTCCCTGGGAGGTGAAAGGGTTTATTGGGAATGTGTTATTTTTAGCAAGGTCACATTCCATTAATAAAGCACAGGCAGCTTAGTTTTGTTAGAATAATTCTGCGTGTAACAGGGTTACCGCGACAGAGAGCAGCCAGAAGACCGTCGCATCTGATTTCTCCTACTCCTGCACTGAATAGAAGCACTTCACCTTCTTTTTAAATGGTGTAAATTTCTTTTGGCACTACAGGAGTTAATCTGTCATGTTGAGAGCTCTGGGAGCTAGGGCTCTCAGCTGAGCCCAGTTAGCCACTCCTACCCTCTATATAATCTGGGTCCTGAGTGACACACAATGTCAGAGCTAGCTTATGCTGCATGGCTAGGAAGATAGTAGTTGGTGGTTATTGGAGTACACATTTGGTGGATTTATCTGTGACTGTTGCTTGGGTTTGTGAGTGTGTTAATTCCCTTTCTTCTCCTACTTTGGTATTACCCCATCCTCCACTCCCCAGTGCCTTCATTTGCGGTCAGTGTTAGTATATTTGTAAGTTTGGTATTTTTCGTTACCCCTGTTCGTGTTACCTTGGTCGTCTGGTTGGTGTAATAGGTGCACTACAACTCCCCTCTTTCCTCGGTGGGGGAAGGGTAGAGACGGAGGGCGGATTCAGGAGATAAGGCAAGATAATCTTCACCTTCTTCACCTTTAGTCAGTCTCCAGATCCCAACCCCATAGAAAACCTTTGGAGGGCTTTGAAAATCCATATTTCCCAGTGACAGGCCCAAAACATCACTGCTCTAGAGGAGATCTCCATGGAGGAATGGGCCAACATACCACCAACAGTGTGTGCCAACCTTCTGAAGACTTACAGAAAATGTTTGACCTCTGTCATTGCCAACAAAGGATATATCACAAAGTATTGAGATGAACTTTTGTTAATGACCAAATACTTATTTTCTATCATAATTTGAAAAATAAATCTTGCCAAATCAGACAAGGTGATTTTCTGGATTTGTTTTCTCATTTTGACTCCCATAGTTGTGGTCTACCTATGATGTCAAATACAGGCCTCTCATCTTTTTAAGTGGGAGAACTTCCACAATTGGTGGCTGATTAAATCCCTTTTTTCTCCACTCCATCTGAGATTGACCACTATACTATGAAGAGAGCTGTGTTGTTTCAGCTCTCCTTATTTATATACAACCAATTGTGGCAGGACCTAGTAACAGCTGATGGATGGGTGTGCTATGTCTCAGACCCCCCTCCCCACATCTGATGACTGTTTATAAGTCTTCAAGATCTAAGTCTTGGACATCCCCTTTAACAAGTAAAATAATTTATTTAATGAAGTATTATAGTTTTAATAAATCAAACTTATTGCGAACTGAAAAGTTATTCAATTTTCCAAAATTCTTTCTGATTCAATTTCTCAAAATTTTAAATAATTATATGGCCACACAGAGCCCTGATTTCGACATCAGCAAATCTGTGTGGGATTACATGAGGAAGCGACATTCACTGAATTTCTGTAGTTAGTTCTCCAATATGTTTGGAACAAGCTCCCTGTTGAGATACTTTAAAATCTGTGTGCAAGTGTACCTGTAATAAGAATAAGCATAATAATTTTTATTTCTACAGTGCCACTATATTCTGCAGCACTTTACGATTCAGTGGGAACTTGTACAAATGTTGGGATGTGCTATACATGACGTTCCTGTCGTCACGGCACTGTTGTGTTATGAGTATATCCATTTGTGTAGAGTATACTGTGTAATAAGTATATTATGTTATTCTTTCTACTGTTAAGTTAATTATTCTATTGATTGGTGCTGCTACACTTAAATGTGTATTACCATTATACTCTATTGCTATTGCTACACTTGAAAGTGTATTACCATGATGTGAAATGTGTATAATGTACAATGATGTGTTATTGCATTTTTACAATAGGGTAAGCGTAGTTCCTAATTATGACCACTAGATGGGGGGCATTGCGGTGTTCAATTCTCTCAGCTATTGTATAGTGTGTAGTATAGGAATAGAAATAGGAAATAGTTAAGATACGAGGGGCTTCTGTGTGGTAAGGCTAGACACAGGAAGCGTTAGAGCCAGATTTCAAGGGACACCCAAACCATCCACAAGGGCTTAAGGCCCTGGACACCAAAGCAGCCACGCAACATTGAAGGAGTAAAGCCCAGTCATCCACAGTATCAGGACATCTCAGCAGAAGGCTAATGCAGTTGGGGGGCCAATAGTGGTTCCAGTATGTGGCAACTCATCGCATGGGCAGATACCCTCAGGGCCGGGGCGAAACGACTGATGGACCCTACAGATACAGTGAGTTTGGACAGAAAGTACGTGGTGCAAGTGCATGGAACAGCACAGAAGGGCAGGTCGCTCTCTCGGTGGGTTCTGACTCCAGTAAATAATGATCTTGCGTCCAACACGGGCCCATGCTTTGAGATCATGAGAGTAGTGCAGGGAAAGAAAAGGAACATTGTGTTGTGAAGCCTGTTGTAAAAGCTGTGAAGACTTTGGAAGTGCTGTGTAGAGAACCCAGTAAAGATGTTCTTGTTAAAGTTGAAATGGACTGTGTCTCAGTTAATGCAAATCTGCCTGGAGAGGGTCCCCTGCGACATAGGGAAGATCCTGAAGGAGCTGGACCTGAAGACACAGGTATACTGACTAGTGAGATTATTTTCCCATGAGAGGAGGCCAGGACAATAAGACCCAGGTGTCCTCGGCCATGACTACGGTCCTGGCTGACCCTTACACAAACAAGATAAGACTTTACAGAATAACACATATTTCAGGGCATAATAAGATGAGTAAGGGTCCTACTCACACGTTTACAATCTATGAGGAAAAAAGGGCAACACAAAAGGCAAAAGGTAAATATAAAGGGTTGTTGTATAAGGTGCAGCCATCTGTTTAATAAATAGGGGCATTCAAATAATGCTACATGAATGATGATATTGCCACCTGAAGAAGACAGAACTTGTCTGTTGAAACGCGTTGTGGCCTACTAAATAAAAATAAGAATTGCTAATATTCTCATCTCTCTTCTTTGCGCTCCTTTGGACCGGGTCACCAAGCTCTGCAACTTTCTTCCTCTTCTGAGGCACCCGGCTGGAGCTGCATCTCACACCTTAAGTCACGCATGGCTGGTGCTCCTAACTGACTGTCTCCTTTTTGCTTGGGTTTTGAATGTAAAGACTGACTATACCAAATATTGATTTGATTTAGATTTATTTCTTGCTCATTCACTTTGCATTTTGTTAGTTGATCAAAGTTCTGTTTAATTCTACTTCAAATGTTTCTCTTTTGGAAGCATTCTTAATTTGCACCATTTTTCCCTATCTGCCTAAAACATTTGTACATATATTGTAATATAAAGAGAGAAATAATCCAGCTCCCGTTAAGTCACAGATAAAATAAGATTCTTTATTCCATTCGATAAAAAGCAAGTAAGTATCCAGACGGTATTCATATACAAGTAGAGTTCATGTTGGAAGGCAGGGGGAACACGGGGAGAGACGTATATTCACCATGTCGGGAACTGGACCATTTCCCTCTTTATATAACAATATGTACATAGTAGCTACCTATATTAAAGAAAAATGTATCTTAACTTCAACAGGCTCAATGTTTAGCCATAGCAACGACAAAGAATATGACAGTCCTTGTCTGTTCGAAACATAAGAGTGGGGCATGTATAGCTGTCACACTCGCGCCTCGGCTGATTGGCGCGAGCCGGAGGGTTGTGGCCCCACTGTGCCACAGACCAGACTACCCTGGAAGGGGCATGACTACGACAGCTACCTCGGTCTTCACTGGAGCCTCTGATGGTGAGGTCAGTCTTGTGCGGCAGATAGCTGTCGGGTGCCACTCCAGGGTGGTGTCTGGCTGTGGCTGCTGATCCCACTCAGGGACAAGTCACTTGGACAGAAGCTACAGACAAGCAGGCAGGTAGGCACGGCAGGCACGGCTGAGACACAGGGCAGGCAGGCGTGGCTTGGAGACACTGGGCAAGCAGGTGTGGCTTGGAGACACTGGGCAAGCAGGCGTGGCTTGGAGACACTGGGCAAGCAGGCGTGGCTTGGAGACACTGGGCAAGCAGGTGTGGCTTGGAGACACTGGGCAAGCAGGCATGGCTTGGAGACACTGGGCAAGCAGGCGTGGCTTGGAGACACTGGGCAAGCAGGCACGGCTTGGAGACACTGGGCAAGCAGGCACGGCTTGAGACACAGTGCAGGGCAGGCGGGCACAGCCTGGATACACAGGGCAGGCGGGCATGGCTTGGAGGCACAGGGCAGGCGGGCACGGCTTAGAGGCACAGGGCAGGCAGGTGTGGTGTGGTGTATGAAGGAACAGATAGGGACCTGTTCACACAGCAGGAATGGGTACTGATACAGGCAGGAAGGAGTGGAGTATGAAGGAACAGGTTTGGACCTGTTCACACAGGAGGTGCAGGTATGGATATGATAGGAGAGTGGAATATGACAAAAGCAGGAGTGCAAGGTAGGCGGAGCTTGCAAGAGTGCAAGGTAGGCAGAGCTTGCAAGAGTGCAAGGTAGGCGGAGCTTGCAAGAGTGCAAGGTAGGCGGAGCTTGCAAGAGTGCAAGGTAGGCAGAGCTTGCAAGAGTGCAAGGTAGGCGAGCTTGCAAGAGTGCAAGGTACAGGCAGGGAGGACACAGGGAAAGACACAGCAGGGAAAGGAACCACAGACAAGGAGACTGACAGACAGAGGTAAGACAGAGTTCAGACAGAGACACAGTACAAGACAAGGTACTGGGACCAAGACTCAAGGGCCAGGATATTCAGCCTCCTGGCAGGCAGACAAGGTACAAAGCAAGACAAGAAGTATTCCTCCAGAGAAGGAGGAGATACACAGGACAGGGCCTGGCTTCCTCAGCAGCAAGATACTAACTGAGATTAGACATTGCACAGGCAAGGGTTAGTGGATGTGGCGACCCTATATAGTAAAGGTGATTGGTCGGGGACAGATTAGACCGGTGCACCCTGACTGCATAAGAAGCACAGAGTTCAGGCACCGCCCCCCTATACACACAGTCAGTAAACATGAAGAGAGCAAGCAGGAAAACAAGAGGCATAGTGCATGGAGCTGGCAGCAGATAGAAATCACCGCATGACCTGGAGCAGCGAGTAAGTTGGTGTGCGGGGATGGGAGGCCATGCAGTGATGCCAGCAGGGTTGTTACAGTAGCATTAATAACTACATTTTGCAAGAGAGTTGTGGACTGGTTTTCAACACGCTTATATACGCACATAATACTAATTTATTATTTAAAAGGGACAAATACATTATAAGTTAACGTTACTATTACTATTCTGTGGACAGAATATTTTCTATTTATTCTCTGAACAGCAATAAAAATCCTTCAGCTATTTTTTGTGAACTTTTGGGATCATCACCTGTGGATTTTATTAACAATGCTTAATCCCTCATTTGCTATATACATGCTATATATGAAAGTTTATATTACTTGTTTCCCTCCTGCATTCACTCCTGAATAAAGCTTGATTATGTACTTACTAGAATTTTCTTACTGCCGTCTGACTAATCTCTCGGTCTGACCTAAAAGAAACCTTGGATATTTCATGTACATTTGCTGGTATTGCTTTACATTCCCTCCTGTACTCTTATCTCAGAAAAACCTGTTCTCTACAATTGATGTTGCACAAAATGACATCTGATTACTCCTGAAAGAGAAAATCTATTTGCTAAATATATTGAGCTATTGTTAATTTTTGAAAATTTGTGACAAACAAGAATTCACAGATTGGTTATTTCTTCCTTTACTTTTTTAGATTGTATAAATATTTGGGCAAAGCAGGAACTGTAAGAAACAAATATGTTCCTATAAAGCCCCATTCACGCCATGTTTTACATCCTGTTGAAAGGTACAGTTTTTTTTCTTTGGGGGGGGTTTAAAAATTAGGAAAGAGGTCCCAAAGCCACGCCGGTAATACTTACAAGATACTTCCTAGAGTAACAGCACTGTCTATAAATTGTTTCTGTGTGTGTCTTATTGGCACATTTGCAGATTTAGATCTTGGCTCAATTTACAGCCAAGATTTTAATCTGCGCATGCGCCATTTTCCTGAAGCCCACCGCCTGTAGATTAACCCCTTCCTGACATGAGACGTACTATCCCGTCCACGGTACCCGGGCCCGTATGACCGGGGACGGGATAGTACGTCTACCGCGATCAGCGGCGCCCACGTGGTGAGCGCCGCTGATCGCGGCCGGGTGTCAGCTGATTATCACAGCTGACACCTGGCACTACGTGTCAGGGGCGGTCACGGACCGCCCCCGACACGTTAACCCCTTGCACACCGCGATCAAACATGATCGCGGTGTACCGGGGGTTAAAGGGAAGCATCGGCAGGGAGGGGGCTCCCTCCGTGCTTCCCTGAGCCCCCCACGGCAGCGCAATGTGCAGCGCTGCTGCGGGGGGCTCCTTTCCTCCAGGCCCCCGAATCCAAGATGGCGACGGGGGCCTTCGGGGGCCTGGGGAAGCTGGCTTCCTCAGTGCCTGCAAAGCGCAGGCATGAGGAAGCCTTGTGCACTGCCTGTGACAGATTGCTGATCTGTCACAGTGATCTGTGATGTGACAGATCAGCGATCTGTCACAGGACAGTGATGTCCCACCTGGGACTATGTAATAAAGTAAAAAAAAAATTAAAAAAAAGTGTAAAAATAAATTAAAAAAAATCGCCAAATAAATTAGTAAAAAAAAAAAAAAATAGTCCCCAATAAATTCATTTTTTGAAAATAATAATAAAAAAAAACAATAAAAGTACACATATTAGGTATCGCCGCGTCCGTAACGACCTGCCCTATAAAACTGTCCCATTAGTTAACCCCTTTAGCGAACCCCTTAAAAAATAAAAATAAAAAACGAAGCAAAAAATAATGATTTATTATCATACCGCCAAACAAAAAGTGCAATAACGCGCGATCAAAAAGACGCATATAAATATCCATGGTACCGCTGAAAACGTCATCTTGTCCCGCAAAAAACAAGCCGCCACACATCATCATCACCGAAAAAATAAAAAAGTTATAACTCGCAGAATAAAGCGATGCAAAAATAATTATTTTTTATATAAAATAGTTTTCATTGCATAAAACCGACAAAAACATAAAAAAAGACCTAAATGAGGTATCGCTGTAACCGTACTGACCCGAAGAATAAAACCGCTTTATCAATTTTACCGCACGCGGAACGGTGTAAACGCACCCCTCCCAAAAGAAATTCATGAAACGCTGGTTTTTGTTCATTCTGCGTCCCAAAAATCGGAATAAAAAGCGATCAAAAAATTTCACGTGCCCGAAAATGGTACCAATAAAAACGTCAACTCGTCCCGCAAAAAATAAGACCTCACATGACTCGGTGGGTCAAAATAAGGAAAAATTATAGCTCTCAATATGTGGTGATGCAAAAACTATTTTTACAATAAAAAGCGTCTTTTAGCGTGCGACAGCCGCCAAACATAAAAACCGCCATAAATAGTAAATCAAACCCCCCGTTATCACCCCCTTAGTTAGGGAAAAATAGTAAAATAAAAAAAATGTATTTATTTCCATTTTTCCATTAGGGTTAGGGCTAGGGTTAGGGCTAGGGGTGTGTTGGGGTAGGGTTGGGGTAGGGTTAGGGCTAGGGTTAGGGCTAGGGTTAGGGGCGTGTTGGGGTTCGGGTTGGAGTTAGAATTGGGGGTTTCCACTGTTTGGGCACATCAGGGGCTCTCCAAATGCAACATGGCGTCTGATCTCAATTCCAGCCAATTCTGAGTTGAAAAAGTCAAATGGTGCTCCTTCCCTTCCAAGCTCTGCTATGCGCCCAAACAGTGTTTTACCCCCACATGTAGGGTAGCAGCCTACTCAGGACAAATTGCAAAACAATTTTTGGGGTCCAATTTCTCCTGTTACCATTAGGAAAATAAAAAATTGGGGGCAAAAATATCATTTTTGTGGAAAAAAATGATTTTTTTATTTTCACATCCGAGTGTTATAAACTTCTGTGAAGCACTTGGGGGTTCAAAGTGCTCACCACACATCTAGATAAGTTCCGTGGGGGGTCTAGTGTCCAAAATGGGGTCACTTGTGGGGAGTTTCAATAGTTTAGGTACATCAGGGGCTCTCCAAACGCACATGACACCCGCAGACCATTCCATCAAAGTCTGCATTCCAAAACGTCACTGCTTCCCTTCCGAGCCCCGACGTGTGTCCATACAGTAGTTTTCTCCCACATATGGGGTGTCAGTGTACTCAGGACAAATTGGACAACAACTTTTGGGGTCCAATTTCTCCTGGTACCCTTGGGAAAATAAAAAAATGGTGACTAAAAGATCATGTTTGTGGAAAAAATACGAATTTTTTATTTTCACGCCCGGGCGTTGTAAACTTCTGTGAAGCACTGGGGGGTCAAAGTGCTCACCTCACATATAGATAAGTTCCTTAGGGGGTCTAGTTTACAAAATGGTGTCATTTGTGGGGGGTTTCCACTGTTTAGGTACATTAGGGGCTCTCCAAAGGCAACATGACACCCGCAGACCATTCCATCAAAGTCTGCATTCCAAAACGTCACTACTTCCCTTCCGAGCCCCGACGTGTGCCCATACAGTAGTTTTCTCCCACATATGGGGTAGCAGCGTACTCAGGACAAATTGGACAACAACTTTTGGGGTCCAATTTCTCCTGGTACCCTTGGGAAAATAAAAAAATGGTGACTAAAAGATCATGTTTGTGGAAAAAATACGAATTTTTTATTTTCACGCCCGGGCGTTGTAAACTTCTGTGAAGCACTGGGGGGTCAAAGTGCTCACCTCACATATAGATAAGTTCCTTAGGGGGTCTAGTTTACAAAATGGTGTCATTTGTGGGGGGTTTCCACTGTTTAGGTACATTAGGGGCTCTCCAAAGGCAACATGACACCCGCAGACCATTCCATCAAAGTCTGCATTCCAAAACGTCACTACTTCCCTTCCGAGCCCCGACGTGTGCCCATACAGTAGTTTTCTCCCACATATGGGGTAGCAGCGTACTCAGGACAAATTGGACAACAACTTTTGGGGTCCAATTTCTCCTGGTACCCTTGGGAAAATAAAAAAATGGTGACTAAAAGATCATGTTTGTGGAAAAAATACGAATTTTTTATTTTCACGCCCGGGCGTTGTAAACTTCTGTGAAGCACTGGGGGGTCAAAGTGCTCACCACACATCTAGATAAGTTCCTTGGGGGGTCTAGTTTACAAAATGGTGTCATTTGTGGGGGGTTTCCACTGTTTAGGTACATTAGGGGCTCTCCAAAGGCAACATAACACCCGCAGACCATTCCATCAAAGTCTGCATTCCAAAACGTCACTACTTCCCTTCCGAGCCCCGACGTGTGCCCATACAGTAGTTTTCTCCCACATATGGGGTAGCAGCGTACTCAGGACAAATTGGACAACAACTTTTGGGGTCCAATTTCTCCTGGTACCCTTGGGAAAATAAAAAAATGGTGACTAAAAGATCATGTTTGTGGAAAAAATACGTTTTTATTTTCACGCCCGGGCGTTGTAAACTTCTGTGAAGCACTGGGGGGTCAAAGTGCTCACCACACATCTAGATAAGTTCCTTGGGGGGTCTAGTTTACAAAATGGTGTCATTTGTGGGGGGTTTCCACTGTTTAGGTACATTAGGGGCTCTCCAAAGGCAACATGACACCCGCAGACCATTCCATCAAAGTCTGCATTCCAAAACGTCACTACTTCCCTTCCGAGCCCCGACGTGTGCCCATACAGTAGTTTTCTCCCACATATGGGGTAGCAGCGTACTCAGGACAAATTGGACAACAACTTTTGGGGTCCAATTTCTCCTGGTACCCTTGGGAAAATAAAAAAATGGTGACTAAAAGATCATGTTTGTGGAAAAAATATGAATTTTTTATTTTCACGCCCGGGCGTTGTAAACTTCTGTGAAGCACTGGGGGGTCAAAGTGCTCACCACACATCTAGATAAGTTCCTTGGGGGGTCTAGTTTACAAAATGGTGTCATTTGTGGGGGGTTTCCACTGTTTAGGTACATTAGGGGCTCTCCAAAGGCAACATGACACCCGCAGACCATTCCATCAAAGTCTGCATTCCAAAACGTCACTACTTCCCTTCCGAGCCCCGACGTGTGCCCATACAGTAGTTTTCTCCCACATATGGGGTAGCAGCGTACTCAGGACAAATTGGACAACAACTTTTGGGGTCCAATTTCTCCTGGTACCCTTGGGAAAATAAAAAAATGGTGACTAAAAGATCATGTTTGTGGAAAAAATACGAATTTTTTATTTTCACGCCCGGGCGTTGTAAACTTCTGTGAAGCACTGGGGGGGTCAAAGTGCTCACCACACATCTAGATAAGTTCCTTGGGGGGTCTAGTTTACAAAATGGTGTCATTTGTGGGGGGTTTCCACTGTTTAGGTACATTAGGGGCTCTCCAAAGGCAACATGACACCGGCAGACCATTCCATCAAAGTCTGCATTCCAAAACGTCACTACTTCCCTTCCGAGCCCCGACGTGTGCCCATACAGTAGTTTTCTCCCACATATGGGGTATCAGCATACTCAGGACAAATTGGACAACAACTTTTGGGGTCCAATTTCTCCTGGTACCCTTGGGAAAATAAAAAAATGGTGACTAAAAGATCATGTTTGTGGAAAAAATACGAATTTTTTATTTTCACGCCCGGGCGTTGTAAACTTCTGTGAAGCACTGGGGGGGTCAAAGTGCTCACCACACATCTAGATAAGTTCCTTAGGGGGTCTAGTTTCCAAAATGGTGTCATTTGTGGGGGGGTTCCACTGTTTTGGTACATCAGGAGTTTTCCAAACGCGACATGGTGTCCGATCTCAATTCCAGCCAAAAACGTCAAATGGCGCTGCTTCCCTTCCGAGCTCTGCCATGCGCCCAAATAGTGGTTTACCCCCACATGTGGGGTATCAGCGTACTCAGGACAAATTGCACAATAACTTTTAGGGTCCTGTTACCCTTGGAAAAATAAGAATTGAGGGTGAAAAGATCATTTTTGTGGAAAAAATATGATTTTTTAATTGTATGGCTTTATGTTATAAACTTCTGTGAAGCCCATGGGGGTTCAAAGTTCTCACCACATATCTAGATAAGTTCCTTAGGGGGTCTAGTTTCCAAAATGGTGTCATTTGTGGGGGGTTTCCACTGTTTTGGTACATCAGGGGTTTTCCAAACGCGACATGGTGTCCGATCTCAATTCCAGCCAAAAACGTCAAATGGCGCTGCTTCCCTTCCGAGCTCTGCCATGCGCCCAAATAGTGGTTTACCCCCACATGTGGGGTATCAGCGTACTCAGGACAAATTGCACAATAACTTTTAGGGTCCTGTTACCCTTGGAAAAATAAGAATTGAGGGTGAAAAGATCATTTTTGTTGAAAAAATATGATTTTTTAATTGTATGGCTTTATGTTATAAACTTCTGTGAAGCCCATGGGGGTTCAAAGTTCTCACCACACATCTAGATGAGTTCCTTAGGGGGTCTATTTTCCAAAATGGTGTCATTTGTGGGGGGTTTCCACTGTTTTGGTACATCAGGGGTTTTCCAAACGCGACATGGTGTCCGATCTCAATTCCAGCCAAAAACGTCAAATGGCGCTGCTTCCCTTCCGAGCTCTGCCATGCGCCCAAATAGTGGTTTACCCCCACATGTGGGGTATCAGCGTACTCAGGACAAATTGCACAATAACTTTTAGGGTCCTGCTACCCTTGGGAAAATAAAAATTGGGGTGAAAAGATCATTTTTGTGGAAAAAATATGATTTTTTAATTGTACCGCTGTACGTTATAAACTTCTGTAAAGCCCTTGTGGGTTCAAAGTTCTCACCACATATCTAGATAAGTTCCTTGGGGGGTCTAGTTTCCAAAATGGGGTCACTTGTAGGGGGTTTCCACTGTTTAGGTACATCAGGGACTCTCCAAACGTGACATGGCGTCCAATCTGAATTCCAGCCAATTTTGCATTGAAAAAGTCAAACGGCGCTCCTTCCATTCTGAGCTCTGCCATGCGCCGAAACAGTCGTTCCCCCCCACATATCAGGTATCTGCGTACTCAGGACAAATTGCACAATAACTTTTGCAGTTCAATTTCTCCTGTTACCCTTGGTAAAATAAAAAAAATTGAACCTGAAGTATTTTTTTTATGAAAAAAAGTTAGATGTTCATTTTTTTTTAAATATTCAAAAAAATTCCTGTGACACACCTAAAGGGTTAATAAACTTCTTGAATGTGGTTTTGAGCACCTTAAGGGGTGCAGTTTTTAGAATGGTGTCACTTTTGGGTATTTTCTATCATATAGACCCCTCAAAGTGGCTTCAAATGTGATGTGGTCCTAAAAATAAAATGGTGTTGTAAAAATGAGAAATCGCTGGTCAACTTTTAACCCTTATAACTTCCTAACAAAAAAAAATTTTGGTTCCAAAATTGTGCTGAGGTAAAGTAAACATGTGGGAAATGTTAGTTATCAAGTTTTTTGTGTGCCGTATCTCTGTGATTTAAGGGCATAAAAATTCAAAGTTGGAAAATTGCGAAATTTTCAAAATTTTCGCCAAATTTCCGTTTTTCTCACAAATAAACGCAAGTTATTTGAACGAAATGTTACCACAAACATGAAGTACAATATGTCACGAGAAAACAATGTCAGAATCACCGGTATCCATGGAAGCGTTCGAGAGTTATGACCTCATAAAGGTACAGTGGTCAGAATTGTAAAAATTGGCCCGGTCATGAACGTGCAAACCACCCTTGGGGGTGAAGGGGTTAATGTGCAGAGTAGGGACTCCGCTCCTGCTTCACACCACTAACATTTTCCCAAAGCCCTCCGCCAGGAGATCTGTGGCTCCTGCCTCCAGGACACCCTTTCCTCCTAAATGAAGGCCCGCTGCATCAACCCACCCATGTCGCTGCCCGCTTCCTGCAGTGGCTGTGACCCCGCTCCACCACATCACCCCCCGCCCAGTAAAATTTGGACTACAAGACAGACCCCCATTTTCACATAAATTATTTTTTATCCTATTTCCCTCCTCTAAATTTGGGGTGCATCTTATGATTCGGTGCGTCTTATAGTCCCAAAAATGCGGTAGTCAATTGTTTATACTGTTAAATTCAGACAAACAGGTCGTACTACAGTGTGTTTGCCACAGACACAGGGCCAGGACAAGGGGGAGGCAGGGTAGGCACCTGCATAGGGTACTACCTTCTGCCTCCCATATGGGGGCAAACTTTGGAATAAAAACTCTGACACTGCTGAGTACCTGCGGCCGACTGTCCCCTTACTTTGGTCGTAGGCATTCAGCACACTGATGGTCAGGCTGACACTGCTCACATCTTACTCTGCTTGTGCCCCGGTCATCGCTCACTCCTTGTACATTAAGGGGTTGGCTGTGGGGACCTTATGAGGGGTTGGCGGTGTGACATTGAGTGGTTGGCTTCAGGGACATTGAAGGGCTGGAGGTGGGGACATTATGGGGCTGGCTGTGTGTAGATTGAGGGTCTGGAGTTGGGGACAATATGAGGGGCTGGATGTGGAGACATTTTGGGGCTGCCAGTGGGAACATTATGAGGGGCTGGCTGTGTGGAAATTATGAGGGACTGGCTAGGGTGACAGTGAGTGGCTTGTTGTGGGGACAATCAAGGGCTGGATATGGGGACATTACTGGAGGCTGGCTATGTGGACATTGTGGGGCTTACTGTGGGAACATTATCAGGGGCTGGCTGTGGTGAGAGTGAGGGGCTGGCTGTGGGGACATTGAAGGGCTGGATGTGGGGACATTATTGGAGGCTGGCTATGTGGACACTGAGAGGCTGGCTGTAGGGATGCTATAAGGGGCTGACTTTGGGGACAATATGATGAGCTGGCTTTGGAACATTGATGGACTGACTGTGGCAACATTATGAGGGGCTGGATGTGGGGACAATATGGTGGAGCTGGCTTTGTGGACATTGAGGGGATGGCTGTGTGGACTATATAAGGGTCTGGATGTGGGGAAATTGAGGGGCTGGATGTGGGGACAGTATAAAGGGCTGGATATGGGAACATTGAGAGGCCAGATGTGAGGACATTATTAGGGGCTGGATATATCGACATTGAGGGGCTGGATGTTGGGACAATATAGGGCTGGTCATGGGGACAATATGAGGGGCTGGATGTGTAGACAATATGAAGGTCTGGATGTGGGAACATTGAGGGGCTGGATGTGGAGACATGAAGGGCTGGATGTGGGAACATTATGGGGGTCCAGCTGTGTGGACATTTCAAAGGGCTGGCTGTCTGGACTGGTTGTGGGGACATTTATTTAGGGTATAGTATGGACAGATATTTTTATGCAAAGGTCATATTAATAACACTTTTATTTTTAAGGGCACCATGCTGGGATTTTCTGCAGAAGAGTGGAGAAGAGGTAAGTCTGTCAAGAAGAGCTGTGAGTGTGAATATTCATCATGGCACCTGGCATGATGCAAGCGAAAAGAAAGAAACGACCTATATGGTACCTGGATGTAAATGTTTACTTGTTGATACTGACTACATCTTATCATTACTGTATTTCCTGTATGGTCTAGAATCTGATAATGACAGATGACAACAACTCTCAGTATCTCTTTACCATTGTTAAAGACATACCGGGAGTTGTAGGTTTATGAGATACATATGTATATTAGCATGACTTCACATTACAACTTATTGCTATATTAAGTGTCCCTGTTCCAACCCTTAGTGTATCTGGGATGCAGTTACAGACGGCACAGCTGTCCAATCTGGTAAAGGGGCATGCTGAAACTGTAGGTACTTTGATTGATAGCCCAGTTGTCCAGTCTGATGCAGAGGTGTACTGAGCTGTCAGTGTGTTGATTGATAGCTCGGCCATCCAATCTGAGACTGGGAGTTGCTGACTGTCCCCAGGTTTTCATGTGATTGCCATGATTGCCAGGCTACTTAACTTGGCTGTTACTCCCAGACCTCTGCCAGACATGCATTCAGCTACTGTGCGATTTGTCTCTCTATTGGTAGCTCTTTTGTTGTTGACCATAGACCTCGTTCTGACCATCTGTCTGTTTATCCCCTTCTGCTTTGATCCACTATCCTCCTGGTATTCTGACTTCAGAACATTGCCTGACTACGCCTTTATGTCTTCAGTCTGTTTATGACGTACTGTACCTTCCTGGCTTTTGACCTTGGACCTCTTGACCACTCTGCCTAGCATCACACTAAGCTTGGTGATTCAGTCTTGTACTCATGGTGGTTCTGGTGATGTATTCATGCACTGATGGTGGTTCTGCTGATGTGTTCATGTACTGATGGTGGTTCTGGTATTGCATACATTTACTGATGATGGTAATGATAGTGTATTTATTTACTAAAGAGTGGTTCTCATGATGTATTCGTGTACTAATTATGGTTCTGGTGATGCATTCATGTACAGTCATGGCCAAAAGTTTAGAGAATGACACAAATATTAATTTTTACAAAGTCTACTGCTTCATTTTTTCTAATGGCAATTTGCATATACTCCAGAATGTTATAAAGAGTGATCAGCTTAACAGCAATTACTTGCAAAGTCAATATTTGCCTAGAAAATTAACTTTATCCCCCAAAACACATTTCAACATCATTGCAGCCCTGCCTTAAAAGGACCAGCTAACATCGTTTCAGTGATTGTTCCATTAACACAGGTGTGGGCGTTGATGAGGACAGGGCTGGAGATCAATCTGTCATGATTAAGTAAGAATGACCCCACTGGACACTTTAAAAGGAGGCTGGTGCTTGGCATCATTGTTTCTCTTCTGTTAACCATGGTTATCTCTAAAGAAACACGTGCAGTCATCATTGCACTGCACAAAAATGGCTTAACAGGGAAGAGTATCGCAACTAGAAAGATTGCACCTCAGTCAACAATCTATCGCATCATCAAGAACTTCAAGGAGAGAGGTTCCCTTGTTGCCAAAAAGGCTCCAGGGCGCCCAAGAAAGACCAGCAAGCGCCAGGACCATCTCTTGAAAGTGTTTCAGCTGCGGGATCGGGCTACCAGCAGTGCAGAGCTTGCTCAGGAATGGCAGCAGGCAGGTGTGAGTGCATCTGCACGCACTGTGAGGCGGAGACTCTTGGAGCAAGGCCTGGTCTCAAGGAGGGCAGCAAAGAAGCCACTTCTCTCCAGAAAAAACATCATGGACAGACTGATATTCTGCAAGAGGTACAGGGAGTGGACTGCTGAGGACTGGGGTAAAGTCATTTTCTCTGATGAATCCCCTTTTCGATTGTTTGGGACATATGGAAAACGGCTTATTCGGAGAAGACCAGGTGAGTTCTACCACCAGTCTTGTCTCATGCCAAATGTCAAGCATCCTGAAACCATTCATGTGTGGGGTTGCTTCTCAGCCAAGGGAATGGGCTCTCTCTCAGTCTTGCCTAAAAACACAGCCATGAATAAAGAATGGTACCAGAATGTCCTCCAAGAGCAACTTCTCCCAACCGTCCAAGAGCAGTTTGGCGATCAACAATGCCTTTTTCAACATGATGGAGCACCTTGCCATAAAGCAAAGGTGATAACTAAATGGCTCAGGAAACAAAACATAGAGATTTTGGGACTATGGCCTGGAAACTCCCCAGATCTTAATCCCATTGAGAACTTGTGGTCAATCATCAAGAGACGGGTGGACAAATAAAAACCTTCAAATTCAGACAAAATAAAAGCATTGATTTTGCAAGAATAGACTGCTATCAGTCAGGATTTGATCCAGAAGTTGATTGAGAGCATGCCAGGGAGAATTGCTGAGGTCCTGAAGAAGAAGGGTCAACACTGCAAATATTGACTTGCTGCATTAACTCATTCTAACTGTCAATATAACCTTTTGTTACTCATAATATGATTGCAATTATATTTCTGTATGTGATAAAAACATCTGACAAACACACATAAAAACCAGAGGGCAGCAGATCATGTGAAAATATAATATTTGTGTCATTCTCTAAACTTTTGGCCATGACTGTAGTGATAGAAGTTCTGTATGCATTAATGTACTGATATATTGAATATGACACCAGAACCACCATCAGTTACTGTAGTTGCAAAATGTATTTGTCACATGACGGACGTGAAAACCATCATACGTATCCCTTTATGTATATTGGGGTCCCTTTAGTTTCCATTAGAATATCCCCCAAATGCTGCACACCATAGTTGAAACCAAACGGCCCCCATTATAGTTAAGCTATATTAGTTTCCATGACCATCCTTAGGTCTGACATTTAAAATATAGGATGTCGGGATGAATATCACTATTTGCTCCTTGTATTGTACAAACAATGATTCTATATCTACATTTGAAAACACACCCTCTGCTGAGCCGCACCTCTAAAATGCACCAATTTTTTACTTTTGCTGGTATTTTTGGTAGAAAAGGGTGAAAATTCTAGTGCAAGGGGTCATCAGAGTAGAGGGTAGCGTTAGAAGACCTGTTACTTTAGTCTCTGACCCATTCCTTTACTTGGGGGCTGAGGGTTCAACAAAGGAGGGGGAGGCAACATTGGCTTCATCTGCCTAAAAAATACCTTGTTCCTGCCCTGCATATACCTGATTGCCATTCTATATGACTTTGTTTAGCTGTAAACAGCCCATCTACCCATACTCCCTCACAGCAGTCTATATCATACTTTCACAGAGCAACTTCTCTGTGCTGGGTTCAAAGATAACCTGTCAGCATTCCTTGTGTAGCAAAAACTTGCATTGGGTACGAAATAACAATTCTGAATTATCATTTCATAGATTTCTACATCGTGTCAATCCTCTGTTATTCCTACCAGAAATGTATGAATAAATTGACATTGTGAACCTAATATTTGTTTTTTTTTTCTTATTTCAACTTTTTTTTTTTTTATTCTGGATGAATCTAAGTGAAAAAAAAAACTTCTGAAAGCCTCTGTATGAAATGTGGGCACATGAAGAAATACTTATGATTATTTATTATTATATATGGCCCATGTTAATGCCATATCATGATGACATGCGACGTGCAGGTTTTATAGAACCATAGGCTACTTTCCTACAATGAGCTTTTCGTGATTTTTTGATATTGCATACCGTACTTTCGGCAGCATTTCTGTACCCATTAAGTAACGTAGGCTACCTGCATTTTTTTTTTCAAAAATATGTAACGTATAGAAAATCACTAAAAACGCATTTTAAACTCTGTATACATTTGAAACTACAGTAACAAAAAGAACCTGTGTGACAGAAAGAATACAAACCCTAGGAATTGTTCTGTTATATCGACGATTCAAGAGCTCAGACAATGGGCTGCCGTAACTTTGAAATTCAGTTTTAATCTTCAATAGTTGCAAATTGGGCTTTCAGGGGAAATATGCCACAATATAAACATGGATTAAAAGTGGTGTTTCATTCAGAGCTGGTTTATGCTCTAAGGTTTTGCTACTTAATAGGAGACCATCAAAGCTATTTTGTTTCTGATCCTGTTCCTGCCCACTCAGGCAGTAAAATATGTAATGCATTAGAAAAAGAAATCCCCCTACTGCCTGTAAGGATTTTTTTTTTTCTCCGATACAGAAGCTTCTGTAATGCTTCAAGTTGAGTTACTAAGTGCAATGAGAGCTTTGAATCAACAGCTCTAGTGGAGTAGTGAAGGCAGTTGGTTCTTCTCACATGTGCTGCCTCCATTCACTTGGTCTGCAAAGTCTGGATGGAGAAGCTTCTACTCCCCGACTCCCCCAGGATCTGATCTTCACTTCTAAGAAGACTTGTTACATTGATCTTTGATCCTTATTCTTTACTACGAGGAAGATACTCTTTTCCTACATCCTATTCATTGAGCTCTATAGACTGGACCTCATGCTTTTGGATCTAATGTATCCCAATGCCCATCCAGGAATCTTCCTAACCTGAACTTACTCTATAAGATGAAGAAGACTATATCCTCTGTGCTCCTTGCAACTCTTCCTCTTCTGCTTTTAGTGAGTATTTGGACTGTATAAATCTGTCTCCTTAAAATGAGCTTCTTCTGCCTCATGCCTTTCCAAATATTCTCACATGATCTAGGTATCACTTTACAATTGTATTGAAAGGATTCAATTAACAGAGCCTTATAATTAAAGAAATATTAAGATTGTAATAGTTTCGTTTTTCATAACCATATAACAGTATTAGAAAAGCGGCACATTCCATTTTTTACAATACTTTTTTTTTAAGCCTTATTTACTAATATATCCTTGCAATGTTTAATTATTATGTATCAGATCTGTAAAGTATCACAGCGATTAGACTTTAAATAGAAATACCGATTACTAATGTACTGTATTTTTACCACTATTATCATCATCAATATTTGTTTTCTAGTTGCAATAACTTAATCATTTTACCTGGCCACCTTTGATAAATCACAATGAGATGTGGAACTCTTCTCTGTTACATTGCTAAATTGCGCCTCTACCAATGTACAGCGGCTCTTTACCAATAATTAAGCCATTCGTGATTTTCGTTCCGCAAGGTTGGATTCATATATTTCCTTTTGGTGTACTTTTTTTTGGCCACAATAACAGAGTATAAAGGAAAGACAGATCCATCCCTTCTGCTTCTCTACTTCATCCACTTTTGTCCTTGACTCCTAAAACTTGCAACAGCATCAAGAGCTGCAACCAAACTGCCCTCAGATGCAAAAGCTTATCCTCCATTGATCTTTCCTTAATTACAATTTGAGCTGCAGAAATTCATAGAAAACAACGTATAATATTTCTTTCTTGGTGTTCTCACATAGTTTATTGCTTATTTATAGAATTAGTAGGATCATTTTATAGGATTACTATAGGATTGTATACGTCATCAATTTGTAAAACGTATAATCCTGTATTGTTTGTGTGTATATATATATATATATATATATATATATATATATATATAGTCATACTCGTACAAAGTTGTGTGCATCCAGCAGTGTGTCATGGCCACATGTAGAGGGCACTATTGCACTCCATTGAATGCCACATAGCGGTGATCTGGGTATTGTACTTTGCAATCTTTCGCTTTATCATTGTGTCAATTTTACTATAATTGTCACTTTTGTTATTGCTGCAATATTCTGTAATCGCCTTTCCACTTTTTTGCAGTACATGCAGGATCATCTTCCTTTCTACATTTGCTTATTTACAAATATTGCAGTTTCTGATGCGACGATTGTTACCTGTGACCATAAACAAAGTCATTTTATTTTTCTCATTTTAGAAAAACTTTGTATATAATGTTATTGACTCCTACAATGCTGGCTCCCAGCGTACAGAGTGTTCCTCCTCTCCGGAGCGCATTACTCATGTATAACCTCACGGCTATTATCTTGTTTGTACAGAGCGGGGCACTGAAATATACATTATGGCAGGTTTGCTAAACATGGAATCCTTCAGATATGAAAACATTTATGTTTCAAATACATTAGAGACAGCGAAAGTTCAGAGTGCCGCGTGCTGAGCTCCCTTTACCGTCACTATACAGCGCTGGAGAAGGTCGCCTTTCCTTTTTTTGGGGGGGGAAGCTATTTATGCTCAATACAGATTTGATATTATTTAGGCGAGGTTTACATTTTGCTTTGGAAAATCCATTAAGAGGTTTTGTCACGATTTCATCACAAGAAGAAAAGTGCGTTAAAATGATAACATCCCGAACGTAAACCAAATAAACCCTGTTATTGTGAAAGGGATCCACCTGGCGCCATTTATATCTGTCGTAGGACAAATATTTTTTTTTATAGGAGCTCTATTTTTCTTTTTAAAGGGAATCTGCCACCAGGTTTTTGCTACCTCATCTGAGAGCAGCATAATGTAGGGGCTGAGACCCTGATTCCAGCAATGTGTCACTTATTGAGCTGCTTGCTGTCATTTTGATAAAATGCTGCAGATGTAGCAGTTCTCTGAATGCTGAGCCCTGAATAATCCCGCCCACGTCACTCATGTACAGTACAGTGTACACAAAAAGCTGCAAGAAAATGTGAAACTTCAGAATTGCTGTTTTTTGGGGCACCGCATCCCTCTAAAAAATGCAATAAAAAACAATCAAATCTGTATCAGTAAAACTCTAAGCTCACCAAGCAAAATACAAGGCTTTATAACACTCCATTAACAAAATAATAAAAACGTTAGCCGTCTCAGAAAATGGTAACACAAACCAAATTTTTTTTAACCACTTAAAACTATGTAAGTTTGGTATCCCCTTAATTGTACTTACATGGAGAATAATTTTTCCAAGTTATTTTTTTACCATAAAATGAACACTGTAAAAGCAAATCTCCCAAAATATGGAGAAAAAAAAGATAGTTCCAGCTTCATAAAATCCTGCTTTGAGAAAGAACGCCGGAGAGGGTTTGAAACACGTTGCTTTTAATAATATCACACCATGAATTTATGCAATTTGTTTTTACATTTTGTCAGATAAGTTTTTTGATTTCATGAAGATGGAATCTATCTTTTGATCTTCCGGATTTTCTAAGTTTTCCCTGCTTCTGCACGACATGATCCGTTTAGGTGAGCTGATTTATTTTTCTTACTCCCAGAAAAATAGGACAGAATTGTATTTTTTTCACAATTCAGCTCCTTTTTTTCCTATTTTCAGTACATTACATGTTAGTAAAAAAGGTATAACTCCAGGAAAAAGGAGAGAAAAAAAATGAAAGAACCAAAATGAAAAATCGACCTTTCTTTAAGGGGTTAAAATGGGCTTCTGTAACATAGCGCTGATGGAGCATGCGCATTGAGCGCTGCTTCTTTTTCTCTCTTTTTCTAAACGCCTCCAAGATGGCGCTGGTGACGCTGATTCACCTGAAGCGCTGGGTCAGCTGTAAATGCCTGACGTAGTCCGGATCATGCGCAGTAGCTATTGAGGGGTTGATATCTTCAAAGATGGTGCGAGCGTCTCAGGAACACTCAGTGCGCCTGTCTGGCTTGAGAATTTCCTGTTTTGCTTTTATGACGTGCGCAAGTTCAATTAATAGACGCCGGATTTTGGCGCTTATAATGAAGCTATAATGGGGTGAGTCCAACCAGAAAATGCTACACTCCTGACACTTTATATTCATTAACTCTGTCGTAACTTGTTCTATGTATGCTAATCATGTTGTCAAAGCGATATGCACTTTATCTTATAGTACAGATGCATCTCACAATATTAGAATATAATCAAAAAGTTAATTTACTTCAGTTCTTCAACACAAAAAGTGAAACTCATATATTCTATAGAGTCATTACAGAGTGATCTATTTCAAGTGTTTATTTCTGTTAATGTTGATGATTATGGCTTACAGCCAATGAGAACCCAAAAATCATTATCTCAGTAAATTAGAATACTTTATAACATCAGCTTGAAAAATTATTTTAAAATCTGAAATGCTGGCCTCCTGAAATGTATATTCAGTAAATGCACTCAATACTTGGTTGGGGCTCCTTTTGCATCAATTACTGCATCAATGCAGCATGGCATGGAGGTGATCAGCCTGTGGCACTGCTGAGGGGTTATGGAAGCCCAGGTTGCTTTGATAGCAGCCTTCAGCTCGTCTGCATTGTTGGGTCTGGTGTCTCTCATCTTCCTCTTGACAATACCCCATAGATTTTCTATGGGGTTAAGGTCAGGCGAGTTTGCTGCCAATCAAGCACAGTGATACTGTTGTTTTTAAACCAGGTATTGGTACCTTTGGCAGTGTGGACAGGGGCCAAGTCCTGCTGGAGAATGACATTTCCATCTTCAAAAAGCTTGTCGGTAGAGGGAAGCATGAAGTGCTCTAAAATGTCCTGGTAGACAGCAGCGCTGACTTTGGTCTTGATAAAACACAGTGGACCTACACCAGCAGATGACATGGCTCCCCAAACCATCACTGATGGCGGAAACTTCACACTAGACCTCTAGCAGTTTGGATTGTCTGTCTCTCCGCTCTTCCTCCAGACTCTGGGACCTTGATTTCCAAGGTCTAGTGTGAAGTTTCCACAATCAGTGGAATTTTTCTGCTATATGGAGTGCTGTTTCATGTTTTTTGGACTCTAATTACAAGGTTTGGTACATGCCTATGAAACGTTGCACCCGGTATTTTAGTGCTGTGCATTTTTTTTATGATAGATAGATAGATAGATAGATAGACAGATGTCCAAAAGAATCAGAGGCAGCACACCATTCATGATGAAAAATTGAGCTATTTAATCAGCCCAAAGTGGCTGATTAAATAGCTCCAGTTTTCATCATGAATGGTGTGCTGCCTCTGATTCTTTTGGACTCCAATTATTAAGGTTTGGCATTTGCCTTGGGGGCCTTGCACCCGTTTTTCCTTCTTTTTTGTGCTGCTTTATTTTTCCTATCTTAGATAGATAGATAGATAGATAGATAGATAGATAGATAGATAGATAGGATAGATTTTTTTGGCAATGGGTTGGAGCTGTAAAAAAAAATCAGCTCTATTCATCTTCCCCAAGTGCAACATTGCCTCTACCTGCTGATGTAGATGGCAGAAGTCATTGAGACCAGTGATTGGCCTGCAGTGGTCATGCACACTGTAGTTGTAATGTTGCCACTGCTGCCTGTCAACAAAGACCGTGTAACAGTGGCAGCATTACAGCTACAGTGTGCATGACCACTGCAGCCAATCACTGGGCTCAGTGGCTTGTGTTGTCTTCATCAGCAGAGAATAAAAGTAATCTCCAGTACAATACCGACACTTTTCCCAAACTTGCTATTATGCAATAAGTGACACCATGGCAACTAGAATGATTTTGGTGTTCTTGCGTACCTTGCACTAAATAAACCGTAGCAAACAGATTTGTTATTTCATGGATAACGGCATATTCTACTATGTTAGTAAATAGAAAGCAGACATTCACTCTGGGGATTGCACGGCCCCCCGAGCCTCCAGAGCAGCCCACTCCACCTTCTGGCAGACAGTTTCCTATTAAATGTTATTTTTCTTTTTCCACTTAAACAATCAAGATTAAATTAAGGGAATCTGTCAGCATGTTTTTACATATGGAAGTAGTGGTATGGCTGTGTAGGTGCTTGCCAACAATAAAAATGATAGTCTTGGTTTCCTTCTGGTTCCGGCGCTTAGCATGTAAGGTTGCATTTCCATGAGCTCCTGATAACCCCTCTGACCTGTCCTTCATATCGGAGCAAACCAACTGTCTCAGATGCCTGAGCCGGAGACTTAATCCGCCAGGACACTGGTTCCATATTTATGGAACGATATCTTCTGGCAGCGGATCAAAAACAAAAGAGCTTCGGCCGAGGTGTCAAGAGCATGAGGGAAACATGGCGCCGGCACTGCCTTGCTCTTCGCGCTACTCAAACCCCAGAGGGAGAAAGCCACCAGCAGATGACATGGACGCAGAAAACCCCAATTTGGTGGACACACTGGATAATAAATGACTTCTGAGGTAGCCAGTCAATTATTACCGAAGATATTGCATGCTCTGAAAGAGACAATCACTAGCACACTGCATGCTATGCAGGAACAACTAAACAAAATGACTGAACAAAAGAACAAAATAGAGACCAGAATATCTACTATTGAAGACGATGCAGATACAGATCATGTAATTTTATCCTGACTTACCAGAAAATATACTGTTCTAAGACACCGCGTAGATAACCTAGAAAGTAGATCCAGAAGAAGCAGTCTCAGAATACTGGGACTACCTGAATCATTCACATACAGGGAGCTGAGAAATCTGTGCGAATCTGATATCCCCAAAGCCCTTAATATCGCAGTTAGCCAAAAGATCAAACGGGTACATCGTATTGGACCTCCTTTCCTTGAACCTTTTGGCTGTGTTTCACCAGCAGGACCAGTACCTGACACACAGATTTCAGCCTCCAATATCGGATGACATGGCGTGGTGAGCTTCAAAAATCCCCCCTCTCCCCAAGCATAGTAAAATATCTTGACTTTGCTAACAAAAATGACTTAATTCAAGCATATTGCTGACTTAAACAGCTCATATGGTCAAAGGTGTCAAAACTGCTCTTTTTTGAAGATTATTTAGCCGAAGTAATCAGACAGCGCAGATCTTTCGCTCCCATCTGTTCAGATTTATACAATAAAAACATATGTTTCCAAATTAGGTATCCTGCTACTCTACAGATACGGCAGCAAGATGCATCATTCCGCCCTTTCACAAGCCCAAGAGAAGCCAAAACCTTCATTGAACATCTTGTTAATTGGCGCCAATCAGAAAACTATAACTCCCAGATGTCACATTGGTCCTCAGATGAAGCAGGAGAACACCTACCAATGCACCAAGAGGACAAAGACAAGGAAAGGGAGCAAAAACTCCTGAAAAAGAAATTGAACCCTGGTCACTGACAATTCAGACTCTGTGTAAGAGGCAGAAACACAAGGATTAATATATAATTGGACACTAATTTATTATTAATAGAGGTTTAGATGATAGCAAGGAGTATATGTTCTTTCTTCCTCTTTCTCCCTCTCCCACCCTCTCTTTAACGCTATGCGCCCCTCTCCTCCTTTTTTTGTCTTCTTTTTTTTCTTCTTCTTCTCTCTTTTTCCTCTTCTATTTTCCTTTCTAAATTTCCCTCCTTTTTCTTCGAATGTTTTTTTGATGTCATCAACTCTAACTACTTCTATGAGCTCCGGCCTGTAAAGTAAAGGTCACCGTTTAAATTTATGAAACAGGAAAAATCGAGAGTCTAGAGCCATGATCAAGAAGTAGAATCCAAGGTTCTGAAGAATCTGCATACATGGTTAAGGTGGCAAATTCAAGGAGTCGCCAATAGTTCTATAAAGTTACCTTTGAAGTTAAAGTTGATGTTAAATGCTGCTTTTTATTAGTCAACTCAGTGCTCCCTATGAATACCTTCTCACAAACTAATGGGTGTATATGGATACTAACAAATGTACAAAATTGTTCAAGACAGAAAGGAATAATGCGTCTATATAATGTGTTAAGAGTATCATCTTGGAGACAACTATGCAAATAATCACTTGGAATGTTAAGGGGATACGCTCCCTGCAAAAACGAATGATCATTTTATGCCACATAAAACAATTTAATCCTGGCATAATATGACTGCAGAAGACTCATCTCGAGAGGATTGACTTCCAGAAGATGCAAAAATTATGGTTGGGAGAAGTTTATGGATCACCTTCTGTAAATAAAAATGTGGTGGGGATAGTAGACTCCATGTTATCTCCTGACCCACCCTAGGTGGAGTTTATAAAATGTATAACGTATCCACTTCAAATGAGAACAACAAAGCATTTTTCCTCCAGTTAGAAAGAAAATTACAAGACCCAAACTTTTTAGAGATCTTGAGAGGGGATTTAATCTCAGTGGTTATTGTACATGAGGACAGGAGATGCAAAAAAGAGATAACCCGAATAATAAGGGGACATGACAAGATATTACATCCATTATTAAACTCCATGAAGAAAAAAGGTAGTACTCCTCGGGATAATTATATTGCTGCTTTATTGACACATATATAACATGTCAGGTCGGGATCGTGACATAAAGAGTGTGAATTAGCTGACAACGGCCGTTTCGCACTACCTGAGCGCTCATGTAGCGCGAAACGGCCGTTGTCAGCTAATTCGCACTCTTTATGTCACGATCCTGACCTGACATGTTATATATATGTCAATAAAGCAGCAATATAATTATCCCGATGAGTGCGACCTTTTTTCTTCATGGACCTCAAGATTTGATTGCTACGTGGTCAAGCACCCGGGAGTCTCAGTGTAGTCTTCCTGCCAGCCTCAAACCGCCAGTGAAGGTATTGTAACAGCGGTGCCGTCCGCTTTCTCTCATTTTGAACATCCATTATTAAGTTCTAATGACCTCCATGATACTTGGAGACATTTTCACCCCCCCCAGGACAGGGAGTTCACTCACTACTCATAATGGTCCAGGATAGATTACTTTTTGGTCTCAAGAGGTATATTAGGAAGATTTAACTCTATCCAAATTCAAAACATAGTGATATCCGATATAGTCATACTGAATCTCTAAACATTTTCCTCTCTGGAATAATCCAGAGTTTTTGCAGAGTTGAAAATAAATTATTTAAAGAATGGAGATCAAAAGGCATACATAATATCACACATTTGTCGCATCCCACAAAACCTAGGTGTTTGGAAAAACAGGAATTAATTGAGAAGTTTCACTTAAATGCCAACCACACAATTCAAATCGAACAGACTAGACACTCACTTATGAATCAATTGGAAGACATCACCCAAAATAACACCTGTAATGATTTTGACTGCTTGTTGAGGGCCTTGGCGAGATCGTCTTCTATTTCTTTCCTATACAGCGAAATAAGAAATATACTGCTGGGCGTACAACCCAAAACTTTTTTTAAACATTGGGAGAAACAATTCAATGATCAACACATAGCGTCTAAAGTAAGGAAGGGTTAGGAGAAAGTATGTAAAGTAATAATCAATGAGATGTAGAGGCAAGCTCATTTCAAAGTTATTCATAATGCAATTTATGTTTTGGCTCTCCCAGAGACAACTCTTAAGCCCAATAGAATCATGCAATGTCCAAAATGTAGGACCCCCCTCTACAGACTTACTACATGGTATTTGGTCATGTCTAAGATTACATAATTTCTGGAGACCAATTGTAGAATGCTTGACAATATCTGGAAGTTCAAATCTCAGCTCGTCCTCATTATGATATTATTCCATTACTGGCCAGGGGAGAAAGCTAAGGGAAAAAAACACCCCTCTTCAGTTCCATCAATATTACATGTTATAATCCTGCTGGCCAAAAGATTGTTTCTGGGGTAATGGCTGAGACTTTAGATTCCAACGTTTCAAGTATGAACCTTACTGTAGCAAATGAAAGCTATTTTTCTGTTATAAAATTTGCTAAAAAACACAATAAAAATGTATTTAAATTTTTTTTTGTAGATATTAGATATGCCAGTCATGACAAATCTAGCGCAGAAGTCATGTGCAAATCGGTCTGAAAGTGCATTGGAGGAGTGTCAATCTGCTCAAAGAAGCAGCAGAAATGCAGTGACACGCCCTAAGAGCACTACCACCCTTATTTGCATATCAGTGCTAGATTTTTTTATGTCTGACACATTGGATCTCTGCAAAAAAAAAGTATCATTTATATTAGGGCACCTATACAGCTATGTCACTAGTTCTATATGTATAAATATGCTGACAGTGTCCCTCTAAATGACCAGAAGTTGAACATTTGAAAAAGCTGCAAAATGGGCTCGATTCTGTCAGTCTTATGTATTAAAACTAGAGAAATAGTTCCAGTGTTGTGCAAAAAGCAACCAAAGTCTATGACCAAGATTCATCAATGCCTTTATGTCTGTTTATTGTCTAGTTTTGTGTGTTTTGCGCCTTTTTTGTTGTTTGCAACTGATTCATTATTCTATTTGTGCCTTTTTAAATCTATTTTATATGTATTGACCTGATTTTTTATATTTTCTATTTTGCTGGCTGAGTTTTGCAGTTCCGGATGTTTTCGTGTCTGATTCATCAATTGAAACTTTTTAAAAAAGACAGAAAATTTGGCAAAACTCTGCTGCAGTTTCTTCCTGGAATGATTTTCTGCGTTTAAAGGAATCTGTCACCTCATTGAGCTTTCGAGTTAATAATAGGGTCAAACAGGTTGTAAACATCTGAAATGAGTCATACATGTATGCCTGCTGGATGATGCCTTGTTTAGTAAAAATTATCTTTTAGAGCTATGATGGGGCGTAGGTTCCCAGAAATTAAGACTGCCTCCGGTCTTCATTAAAGAAGATTTCTCCTACCCTTCTCTTCATTGTCCCTTTATCACACTGTGATGGTCTTCGGTAAGTAAGGGGGACCTCCAACTGTCCCTGGAACTATCCTTGCCCCGGGGGTACTCTTAATGGTAGAGATGCCTGAGTCCCTGACCTTACTATGCTCCTGTTATTCCCTGAGCTGCCTCCTTCCCCTCCCCAGGAGGCCTGAAACAGATAAGTTATTGTATAAACATGTAAGACATTCAGGGGTAACAAAAAGTAACTTACATACAAAAACACTTACCAAGGGTTGGAAGGTATATAGGGAACGATGGGCAGCTACTAACCAAATAGTAACATGAATTAAGTGGAAAGCATACAACCAAAAACAGCACGCAACAATCTCTAGTAGCAATAATGATCTCCAATTCAGCATAGCGTCTCCAAGGAGCTAGGAAGCAAAGCTTTCACTGGCAAGACAGAGAGGGTCTGGCCAGGTTTTACAGGGAGAGATAATGATAAGAAGCAGTTGAAAATGGAGCTGCAAGTTACTGACCAGCATAGAAAGGGTTGTTAACCTCTATCTTCAGCATCAAAGGAAACCAAATTCTTTTAATATGGGACCCAAACACACAGGCTAAATGGAAGATCTGTGATTTGCAATATGGAGTGATCTTCTACCCCCAGATCTCCCAGGTTGATGTGACATACTTTTGACACCCTTTGACATCATGTGCACAGCCAGAAATCCCACACCTGCGCATTCTGCCTGCCGTCGTTCCTCTGCACTGTGGGAAATTCATGTTTACTGTGCACCTGAGATCACTGGGACCGGAAGTTACAGTGACTTTCCGGCGCCTACGTACTTCAATAGTGAAGACAGCACCCACAGAAGGGCGAAACGGTGCTGAGGAGAGATGGCAGGCAGAATGCACAAGATTTCCAGCACCTCACATAACATCAAAGGGACACAGAAGAGAAGGGGAGGAAACATCTTGTATGACGAAGACCGGAGGCAGTTTTATCTTCAAGGCATCATCCAGTAGGCATACAGGTATGACTAATTTCAGTCGGATACAAAAATTCAAACAAATGATAAATGACAGGAAAAAAGCCCAATTTTTACTTTGTGCCAAATTCAAAACCACGTGTGCCTTTTTGATTAATTTGGCACAATAAATAACAGCTAATACCACAAGACAACAAAAGAAAAGACACTTAAAGTGAACCCACAAATGATGAATTGGGGGCCTACATTTTTTTTTCTAGCATTATACAAAGCTACATACAGTATATAAAAGTTCATATTGAGACAAATTTCATATATAAAACAATGATACTTAAGATGTGATGCTTGCACACATGTTTAGGATTCTTTCTCATGATAAACTTCTGGTGTGTTTTTAATCTTATATCAAAAGAAAATGGGAAGCTAAATGCCTAAAATAAATCAAATTTTATTTCAACAAAATGCTAAAAAACATTACACAAATGTTACATGATATCGTATAAATGAGGGCAACAAAAGCAAAAAAGCGGGCTTTAAAAAAGTACATAGGGATTTCAAAAAGACATATGTACCTGAATCCAATCATACATCAATATATAAGCATAATGCTAAGGCAAGCATAAATATAAAAGGAATGCCTACTAAATGAATAGTGGAGCACAAAGCTTCCCATAAAAACTTCCTTAAACCATGCCCTATTTTAATGGTAAGGATTCTAGACAAAAGAAAATCCCATAAAGTAGCATGCCAGCCAGATTCCTATCCGCAATAAGCTATACAGGCTGCATAAGTGCATAGTGCTGTGCAAATAGATTTACCACAATGTGCTGCATAGATGCATAATGATGTGCAGACAAATGTATCACAATGGATACCATATACATATAGCCAGATAGAAAAGAAAATAGCTGCTGCAAGACAGATACCGTACCTAGTCGGCCCTGGCACCCCTGACGCACGTTTCGCGGTAATGCTTCTTCCAGAGGGAGTGTGCGTATGTAAAAAGCTCTCAAACTGGTGTATTTATGTGAAGCTCAATAATTGTTCACAGCGGTGGAATAATGGCGCTTCAACCGGTATTCTCTGCATGACGTCAGCACAGGTCAGCGTCAAGTGCCGTCCGCTCCACCCCCAGCCCGACGTGTCAGAGCTAAGGGGCGGCTCGGGCGGCAGGAAAGATGCATCACCGCGGCAACGCCGAGAAACAGGAAGCTGGCAGAAGCGCACGTCGCTATGATCAGAGAACACGATATGTGCCTGCAGCAGCAGAAAGAGAGAAAGAAAAAAGAAAAAGGGGGGGGAGAGGCATACAAAATATAGTGCTCCTACATCAATGCATCGTGAAAAGGAGCATTTACCTATAATATATCAAAGTGGCATATATAGCACTGTTTAGAAGCAAGAATAAAAAACATATAAATGTGGTGCATCTATATCAATGCATGGGACATGAGGGACGTTCCAGGAAGCATTTTGAGTACATGGTATGCTATTATACTCACGTTTATTGCATGATATTGGGTTATGCTGGGTTTAGCATGGATTTCTGACTGAGGGAATTTAGGAGGGTATGATACCCCCATATAGCGGGATATGCCTGTGGATAGCCAGCTCACAAGTGTTAAAGTAAGCAAAATTGTGCTATTCCCTAATCATGTTAATTATGCTGAAACTCAATATATGGGAATGCATTAGCATAGTGAAATGTACTGTTTAATGATGCGTCTATGACTGTTTTGTCTCTCTTCATGGTCTAGCACCTTCTTTTTAATTATTGGAATGTATTGTTATAAATAAAGATAACTTTTTTATGTGCCATGGTGTGGAACCTTCTTTGATTTAATGAATATAGGTTACCACAAAAGGTGTTTATAGTTAATTTGTGGCACATTTCACATATTAGGGATGTTGCTAATTGTTTGGGCAACTTTGTGAATATAATATATCAAAGTGGCATATATAGCATTGTTTAGAAGCAAAAATAAAAAAACATATAAATGTGGTGCATCTATATCAATGCATAGTGAAGGACTGCATATACATATAATATATCAGTGACATACAGTGGGGCAAAAAAGTATTTAGTCAGTCAGCAATAGTGCAAGTTCCACCACTTAAAAAGATGAGAGGCGTCTGTAATTTACATCATAGGTAGACCTCAACTATGGGAGACAAACTGAGAAAAAAAAATCCAGAAAATCACATTGTCTGTTTTTTTTTCATTTTATTTGCATATTATGGTGGAAAATAAGTATTTGGTCAGAAACAAAATTTCATCTCAATACTTTGTGATATATCCTTTGTTGGCAATGACAGAGGTCAAACGTTTTCTGTAAGTCTTCACAAGGTTGCCACACACTGTTGTTGGTATGTTGGCCCATTCCTCCATGCAGATCTCCTCTAGAGCAGTGATGTTTTTGGCTTTTCGCTTGGCAACATGGACTTTCAACTCCCTCCAAAGGTTTTCTATAGGGTTGAGATCTGGAGACTGGCTAGGCCACTCCAGGACCTTGAAATGTTTCTTACGAAGCCACTCCTTCGTTGCCCTGGCGGTGTGCTTTGGATCATTGTCATGTTGAAAGACCCAGCCACGTTTCATCTTCAATGCCCTTGCTGATGGAAGGAGGTTTGCACTCAAAATCTCACGATACATGGCCCCATTCATTCTTTCATGTACCCGGATCAGTCGTCCTGGCCCCTTTGCAGAGAAACAGCCCCAAAGCATGATGTTTCCACCACCATGCTTTACAGTAGGTATGGTGTTTGATGGATGCAACTCAGTATTCTTTTTCCTCCAAACACGACAAGTTGTGTTTCTACCAAACAGTTCCAGTTTGGTTTCATCAGACCATAGGACATTCTCCCAAAACTCCTCTGGATCATCCAAATGCTCTCTAGCAAACTTCAGACGGGCCCGGACATGTACAGGCTTAAGCAGTGGGACACGTCTGGCACTGCAGGATCTGAGTCCATGGTGGCGTAGTGCGTTACTTATGGTAGGCCTTGTTACATTGGTCCCAGCTCTCTGCAGTTCATTCACTAGGTCCCCCCGCGTGGTTCTGGGATTTTTGCTCACCGTTCTTGTGATCATTCTGACCCCACGGGGTGGGATTTTGCATGGAGCACCAGATCGAGGGAGATTATCAGTGGTCTTGTATGTCTTCCATTTTCTAATTATTGCTCCCACAGTTGATTTCTTCACTCCAAGCTGGTTGGCTATTGCAAATTCAGTCTTCCCAGCCTGGTGCAGGGCTACAATTTTGTTTCTGGTGTCCTTTGACAGCTCTTTGGTCTTCACCATAGTGGAGTTTGGAGTCAGACTGTTTGAGGGTGTGCACAGGTGTCTTTTTATACTGATAACAAGTTTAAACAGGTGCTATTACTACAGGTAATGAGTGGAGGAAAGAGGAAACTCTTAAAGAAGAAGTTACAGGTCTGTGAGAGCCAGAAATCTTGATTGCTTGTTTCTGACCAAATACTTATTTTCCACCATAATATGCAAATAAAATGAAAAAAAAACAGACAATGTGATTTTCTGGATTTTTTTTTCTCAGTTTGTCTCCCATAGTTGAGGTCTACCTATGATGTAAATTACAGACGCCTCTCATCTTTTTAAGTGGTGGAACTTGCACTATTGCTGACTGACTAAATACTTTTTTGCCCCACTGTATGTAACATTATAAGAAAAATCATTAATGTGTAAAAAATGTACATAAAAAGTGCATTAGTGCAAATATATATATAATTTATAAAAAGAAAAAAATAAATGTTTCTAACATGAACCAAAAATACCATAATATACATAAAATAAAAAATAATAAAATATATCCAGTTATGAGAAAATATATATAAAGTGCATTAGTGCATACATATGTACAATTAATAAATAAAAATTATAACTCCATATACCAAATCAGAAGTGCATAAATGTACATATACACAAAAAGTAATATACCTAATCACAAAAGAATATATAACCCAAATACAGCATAACTGATACAATATAGCATCAGTAATGGTGCATATACAAAAACCCCAATAAATAGTTATTAGTATATAACAATATGGGCACAAATTTTTCTTCTTTTTCTTTTTCTTCTATAAATCTTCTTTGCTGCTTATCAAAAAGATCAAAGTGACGATAAGAAGAACATAATGCGCTTCAATCATAAAAAGGTGTCATCCAGTATAGCGATAATCAGAAAGGAAAGTTTAAAAATATCTAAAAAATATATACAAAAAATGCAAGTTAAAATCAAAAGAATAAAAAACAAAAAAACAAAAAAGAGCATTCTACAAGAATGGAGCAAAACTTAATATTTCATTCAAACCCGCCGGCTGGACTGATTGAATTCTAGAAATCCAGCGGGCTTCTAACTGCGCTAATGTCTTACGCCAGTTACCTCCCTGTAAATCTATATATACATTATCAATACCCGTGACTTTTTAGGAGTTTGGCATTACATTCATGGTATGCCTTGAAGTGCTTTGCTATTGGTTTTAATACTGTCCAATCATCTTCATCTTGTGCATTTATAATGTCATGGTAGTGCTCTCTTACTCTAACTTTTAGAGGCCTAGATGTTAATCCAACATAAATCATAGGGCACGGACAAACTGTATAATAGATTACTCCCACAGAGTCACAAGTGATATACTGAGTAATAGTAAATTCTTTCTTACCGCTACTAGATTTGAATTTAAGAGCTCGATTCATGTTGGGACAGACTATACATTTCCCACATGGGTAAAATCCCCATTTGGGCTCATTGGATCCGAAAATTTTGTTTGGCTGCTGTTCTGAATAATGACTGTGTACCAATTGGTCCTTTAGATTTGTTGGACGCCTGTAAATAATAGACGGTTGTGAAGGGATATATTTAGCCAAAGTGTGGTCGTTTGTAATATAGGCCAATATTGATTCAAAATGTCTCTCGTTTTCTTCCATTGATGGTTATAGGTAGCAATAAATCTTACCTTTGATTCATTTCCAATTCTAACATGTGGTTGCAATAGATCATTCCTATTCGCCCTTTTGGCCCTTGCAAGACCTTTCTTTATGCTTCTTTTAGAGTAACCACGCTCTTTAAATCTGTTAGATAGAATATTAGTTTGTTCAGTAAATGATTGTTCAGTTGAGCAGATCCTCCTAGCTCTCAAAAATTGACCAGTTGGTATTCCATTCACTAACGGTTGCGGATGTCAGGAAGTTGCGTGAAGGATACAATTTACCACAGTTTCCTTTCTGAACACATTGGTTTCTAAAATGCCGTTCTCACATTTTTTAATCAATATATCCAAAAAATCGATATCTGTCTTACTATATTTACAGGTAAGTCTGATGTTCAAATTGTTGTCATTCAGGATATCGACAAATCGACAAAGGCAAGGAGATCTTGTTCAGAACCTTGCCAGATAAGTAGTACATCGTCTATGTAACGAACCCATAAAAGGGCTCCCTCAATGTATGCCACAGGATTAGTAAAGAAAATGGATTGCTTCCATTTTCCCAAAAACAAATTAGCA
Source organism: Dendrobates tinctorius (assembly GCF_039654945.1). Classification (NCBI taxonomy): domain Eukaryota; kingdom Metazoa; phylum Chordata; class Amphibia; order Anura; family Dendrobatidae; genus Dendrobates; species Dendrobates tinctorius. The sequence goes on along the minus strand of NW_027361738.1, from coordinate 44,745,284 downwards.
TAAGATGATGCATATGCTGCCCCCATAGCGGTCCCTTGCTTTTGCAGATAAATGCCCCCTTTAAATGTGAAGAAATTATGCTCTAAAGCAAATTGAAGGAGTTTCAATAGGAATTCAATAAATTCTGCATCATAATTAGATAAATTCAAAAAGGTTTTAACAGCCAAGATGCCGTTGGCATGCTGAATAGGTGTATATAAGGACTCAACGTCCATGGTAACTAACCACATGTCTTCATCCATTGGAATTCCCTCTAGTCTCCTCAAAACAACCCCCGTATCTTTAACATATGATGGCAAATTGCCAACCAAGGGTTTCAAATAGAAATCCAGGTATTTGCTGATAGTTTCACACAGGTTACCATTGCCTGAAACAATAGGACAACCTGGGGGATTCTCACAATCTTTGTGTATCTTAGGAGTGAAATAGATACATTCCATTCTAGGGTATTCAGACATCAAGTGCTTTTTAAGGTCCTTAGTAATGATGCCTTTATCAAAGGCCACATCCAGGATTACTTGTAATTCCCTTTGAAATTTCAATGTGGGGTTAAAGGTAAGCTTCTGGTAACATTTAGTGTCTCCTAATTGGCGGAAGGCCTCTTTTTTGTACAATTTGCTAGGCCAGATAACCACATTGCCTCCTTTATCAGCAGGCTTTATAACAACCCCCTTAAGATTTTTTAAATCATTAAGGGCCACCCTTTGTTCCATGGTGAGGCTGTCATGGGTTATTTTGTTAGGAATATTTTCAAAGGCCTGTGTAACCAGTCTAACAAAAATCTCAATATTAGGATATAACTGTAGCGGGGGAAATTTCTTTGGAATAGGTGGTATAAACTTTCCTACCACAGTAGTCTCCCTCCTGCTCATCTTGAAGTTCCTCCAAACTCAGTCCATTGTTCATCTATATTAGATCTCTCATGCAGTTTTTTTAACACCAACTTTAGGGCAAATAGTTGGAGATCCTTTACTGCTAAAAAGGAGTCAAAAGAGGAAGCAGGTGAAAAAGACAGACTCAATACCTCTATTTGTGATGGAGAAAGCTGAATTTCAGAGAGGTTAATCACCTGCAATTTGGATGAAGAAGATTTATCAAAATGTCTATCATATCTCCTAGGAGTATCATTTCTTCTTCCATAGTTTCTTCGCAAATTGTAGCCTTGCTTATGATTATCATCATCTTCTTTAGATGACAAGGAAGATAAAGAAGCAGACCTAGAAACATTGTGTTCACTCCTAGTTGATGATTGCCATTTATATACAGAACCATTTTTAAAATCCTGCAGGTCCCTTTGGAATTTTTTGGCTTTGGTTTCTTTAATCTCCTTTTCCCAAATGAGCAATTGAGAATCAATGTCCTTATTCAGACTTTCCATTTCTGCAGCTGTAAATACCTGTTGCAGTTTTTGGCGTGTAATTTCTACTTCAGAATCTATTTTATCCAAGCTTTTTTTGCTGTTTCCTATGAGGAGTTCAATTAAAGATTTGGAACAAGCTGTGCAAGCTTCTTCCCACCTAGTTTTAAAAAAAACACTATCCTCAATAGAAAAGGAGGGCATAATTCGAACACGCAAGCCCCTAGGGATGAGACCCTTAGTAAGATAATTTTCCAATGAAGCCTTATTCCACCATGTGCGAGCTCTCTTTTTTAGGGAGGATTTCATGGATTTTTTTAAAATAGTTTTTTGTCCATTCTCAGTAGTAGTACTCCCTCTGGAAGAAGCATTAACGTGAAACGCGCGTCAGGGGTGCCAGGGCTGACTAGGTACAGTATCTGTCTTGCAGCAGCTATTTTCTTTTCTATCTGGCTATATGTATATGGTATCCATTGTGATACATTTGTCTGCACATCATTATGCATCTATGCTGCACATTGTGGTAAATCTATTTGCACAGCACTATGCACTTACTGTATGCAGCCTGTATAGCTTATTGCGGATAGGAATCTGGCTGGCATGCTATTTTATGGGATTTTCTTTTGTCTAGAATCCTTACCATTAAAATAGGGCTTGGTTTAAGGAAGTTTTTGTGGGAAGCTTTGTGCTCCACTATTCATTTAGTACGCATTCCTTTTATATTTATGCTTGCCTTAGCATTATGCTTATATATTGATGTATGATTGGATTCAGATATACTGTATATGTCTTTTTGAAATCCCTATGTACCTTTTTAAAGCCCGCTTTTTTGCATTTGTTACCCTCATTTATACGATATCATGTAACATTTGTGTAATGTTTTTTAGTATTTTGTTGAAATAAAATTTGATTTATTTATTTTAGGCATATAACTTCCCATTTTCTTTTGATATATTTATGATTGGAAGTGCCTTTTATTAGGCAATTTAATATTTGTGATGTTCTGGTGTTTTTAATCTTGCAGAATTTGTGCCCCATTTCTGCAACTACTATATATATACTATATATACAGTGTACATTTAATATGGTCTTGCTTTTAATACATTTAGGAGGCCGCAATGGCACAGAGAATATAAAAAACATAGAGTAGGACTGCCCCATATGAGATTGCCTTGGCGTGGCGGGGTAGCTAAAATGATTGATCAATTTTTTGCTAAATGTCTCATTTTGAAATACAGTTAGAAATTAATATGTGCATATGCACTTTATGTATTGCGTTCTGACCACAAGCAGCGCTGGCTTCTTTCCTTTTTTACTATATAAATTAGTTTACTTGTGTTTTTTGCTTGCGTTTTAAGCGTGTTTTTTTACGTGCGTTTTTATCACATTTTTGACACTGTGGGTTTTGTCTCTTCTTGATGTGTCATATTTTAAATAAAGCTGCTTTGTTTTTGTTGCTTCCTGATATTTGGCTTTGACAAAACTTTCCAGATTTAGTCATGTGTGGATTACATGCTTTTTTTATGCTTTTACAGGGCAGAAACGCATTAAAAATCCATGTGCGCTTTTTACGTGTGGATTTTTCACATCTAATGCAAGTCTATGGGTAAAATCTGCACATAAAGCTCAGCCCACCCACAAGAGAAATTGATTTTGAAACACGCACCGCAGTTCAGTTTACGCAAAGCTAAAAAGGACAGTGGCCATGAGATTTCTACAATTAACATCTACTTTTCTGGAACCATAAAAAGCTGCATTTTTGAAACTGCAGCATCAAAAACTCACCAAATCACATTGTGGGCACACAGTCTAGAAATCCTATGATTTAAGAGTCAGATGTTGAAAGTATACATGAGTGCAAGTGATTAGTGAAACATCTCAAACTCAAATTTGGCATGGAACACAGAATTTAAACAAAAAAATAGATTTGCAGCTAATTAATCTGTTCCAAAGCCTCCAATTGCCCTGAAAAAACATGTATAAGGCTGGGATCATACGAGCTATGAGGCAGTGACCCCTGTTACAGCTAGGGGGCACTGTATGTTCTCCCCAGGATACGCACAGAGGTGTATGAAGGCCATATGCATGCATGGCAGTCACGGGAGTAGCTGTGACTGCAATGCAGACTGATAATAGAAGTGAGTGTTAGTCTTGGACATGTTAGTGTCCAAGGCAGATGTACGGAAAACCTGCTCTGGATGTTTTGTTTGAAACAGATTGCAGTATGATAGTGTTGCAGTCTGTTGCATTCCAGATCCAGGTTTTCCATGTGGCTGAAAGCCACAGGTCTCTGTGATAAAAGCCCTGCAGGAAAGGGTTAGTGAGTTCAGACTGAGTGAGTCTCAGGTGTGTCAGGGCCAGAGTGAGTTGGTGCTTGTTTCTGTGCAGAGCACAGGACAGAGGTGAGCCAATAGGCCTGGCATTGACAGTATACACAGTGATGCAAGTCGTCCACGGTAACTGGTCTCGGATGTGGACAGTCCTGTGCCCGGAGGTGAACTGGAGGTGGATGTCCTGTGCCTGAAAGAGTACTGGCGTGTAACGATTGCAAAACACATGGATATGGTGCCCGGCTGTGAGCCGGAGGATATCCTGGACTGTGTACGGCTGTGTGAGTAGAGACTGTGATACAAGCGGTGCAGGACACCCACGGGAACTAGTCAGAGGAGGACTAGCGTGTAGTGACTGCAATCTAAAGGATGCTGTGTACTATGTAGTGCTATGAACTGGTGTGAATTTAACACTGATAATATGCACTGAAGTTATATGCATTTGTGTGGATTGGAACCTTTTCTGTGTGAAGATAACACATTAAAGAGACTTTTCTGTTTGAACTTTGTGAGTCACTGCCTCATCACTGTGTACGGTGCTACTGCTGCCTTACAGAGCGTATACAAAAATCAGCCACATTCTCTTCCAGAAAAGTGGGACTGTTTTTTTTCTCACTTGTCATCCGTGTGTTGTCTGTATGAAATAAATTTTTTTACTATTAATTGGCTATTGTTCTTTTTGAAGACCATTTCCATTTTCCCATCTTACAAATTGTCATGTATCTGTAAAATTTGGATGCTATACTGATGGTCTGTTTTTCTCAAAGTGAATCTTATTCGGAGTCAAATCGCAGTATGCTGTGGAATTTTTCCTCATGCCAAATGCAGCTGAGAAATAAAATCCAGATTCGAACCACCTCATTAAATAACATATGAAATATGTGCTATTATTGATTTTATTGGATTGCACTCAGCTGATTATATGCTCATATGAGTGAGCCCTGACAATTTCATCCTTCCCATGGGGTTCCTTTGGGATCTGTTAGATGGAGTCACTAGCATAAAGTCTCTCGAGGTAGCCTTTTTTGAGGTCTGCAAAAAATCTGTAGTGTGCGCGTAACTATGCATATTTTGTTAGGCAGTCACAGAGTTAAATTTTTTTTTTCTTTCGGGAATATTGGAGAATTGCTTCTCCATAAATGCAAAAGAAGTCTGAGAGTGAATGGAAGTTGCAATATAACCACAATGATCAAGCAAGCAGCAGCTGGGAGATATGCATCTATCACTGGCATTGTCTAACAGGCAAAGTGACTCTCACATTTAAATCCATATTATTCTGTTTTTCTCACACACTAATCTTCCCTGCTGTGCTGTCACACACTATCTGTACAATTACTTCAGTGCTTTCTGGTTTTCTCTCCCAATCTCTATTTCTAAGCTGGGAGCTGAGAATCCTTTCACTTTCCAGGTTCACTCTAAAATGGCTGCTGAATTTCCTGTTTCTGCTTTTATACAGGCTGTGTTAGTCGCTCCTGATTGTTTTTGTTATACTAATTGATATAATACCACTGCAAGACATTATGGGAAAGCTGGCCTAGTCTCACCCAAGGTCAGCGATCGTTCTCTGGCTAAGGCTGCTTTTACACTTGCCGTGTTTTTTGCGGCCCATTTTTGCGGGCCTTTTTTGCAGGCTGAATTGCTGTAATTTTCACGGCCTGCCACAAAAATGGGCCACAAAAATCTTCTCGGATCGCCGTTTTTCTGGTTTGGATTAGGTTTTGAAAAGTACACATCAAAAAAAGGACCCGGCCTTTCTCCAGTGCCACATACCTGAATGAAAACGATGATTCTCTCCAGGTCCATCTCGTGTCTCTGCAGGCCTTCGAAGTGATAAACAGGAAGTACAGGGGAGTGTCCTAGTAAAAATACGGCGCTCCGCAAATATGGTCTTCACGGTGTACCTCAAAATCAACACACTGAGCAAGCTTCCGTTGTTTTTGCGACCCCATTGATTTCAATAGGGCCTGTGTCCGTAAGCCAAGAAAAATATCGAGCAGGCTCAATATTTTTTCACGTCCATAAATACAGCCCTCACAGCCATACGGCGAACGGCGCTTCGAAGAATTTTTACAGCCTGTTTTTGTGACCCCATAGAAATCTATTGGGGCTGCAAAAACAGCCCACAAAAACACGGCAAGTGTAAAAGAAGCCTTATGCAGTCTCCTGCATGTATAAAATGGTGGTGGCCATGTAAAACAATTTGTGCAAAGCGAATCACTTATTGTTCAAATTCACTGACTTCAGAAAATTCTTGAAAGTTCAACACAAATTTGATTAAATAAGAATCAATTTATTCATCTTTAATGGGTGTCCGAGTTTTCATTTATTAAGCTGCAAACTACTTTTCATAGCTTCCTGTGGCCGGTGGATTGCAACTGTGTACATTTTATTCTAAAACACTGTGGCATCTCAAGATAAACTTACTATAACCCCCCCCCCAAGGTCTGTGTCTTGGCTGGCCAGTCTGAGGTGGGTCCCCTGTTGTCTTCTCCCTGCCTGATCTATTTGACTGACAGTTCTCTCCCTATGTATAGACCTGTCAGTCAACTGAAGCAGGGCAGGATTCCACCTCAGAGTAGTCAGTCAAGACAGAGGGACACCAGCCGGCTTTTCAAAGTATGCTTAATCTCAAATGCCACTGTGTTTCAGAGTAAATCATTCCTGGCTGTAATCATGCTGTCATTATCCCGCTGCTTACTGTGTCCTAGGGACTCACTGATTGACAGCTCAGCTGTCCTATGCATTGTTGTCAGCATTTTGAGTGACAGGTCAGCCATCCTATAGTATGCAGAGGCCTGCTGGACGGGCTGTTAGTTTTGTGCATGGGATTTCCTGGCCTCCCTGTTAGGCCGGGATTGATTGCTTGTCCATTTGGTTGGCTTGCTATGCGTGGACTATTGCCAGTCATAGCTTTCAGCTCAGTGGTATATTTGCTCTCTGCTCGGAACTCCGATATTCTGATCTTTGTTGCCGGACCTTGGATTTGCCTCTTGACTACATGTTTGTATAACCTCTATTGCCTTACGCACTCTGACCTTAGAATTCTGATCCTGGACTGTAACATGACTATGCCTTTGTCTCTTTCCTCGGTCTATAACATACCCTCCTGGCTCTAGACCTCAGACTCCTTGACTCGTCTTTGGGAAGTGACTTAGCATCATACATGCATCCGGTTTATGATTCATGCTGCCCATGTTTTGTGGTAGAATTAATCTGATGACAAGATCCCTTTAATGTAGTACAATCCTCTTCAGACTAGAGGGGTTCTCCAACAAATCTGTGTGCTGGAAGTGGAACCAAATTATCATTCGGAAACACTTCTAACAAAAAGGGACTTTCTAGAGCCTACAACTCCTCTGTTATTCTGCTTCGCAAGTCCAATACAGATATTCCAAAATAACTATTGAGATCAGACACTTAAAGGGGTTGTCCAAAACTATTATTTTACTATGAGCCTAAAAACTAACAGGAAGGGAGATGCTAACAAAAGCAACTGTCTGTTCTACCTGACACTAGTGCAAAGCGATCACTTACTGTTCCTGCCGGCGATTCAGCTGCTTCACATCAACAGAGTAGCTCTTCTTCTTCTGGGATGCTCTGTTGACGGGGCATGACTGCTGACATCATGCTAATTGACATCGGGCTCCCAGCAATTAGGCAGTGGAGAGTCGGCTGCCAATCAGCTTGACATTGTGACATTTATAGTCACACCACGTCAACAGAGCAGAATAGAAGACACTGCTCTGTCAACATGACGTCAGCGGAAGCCTTTGAATTACCAGCAGGAGCAGTCTGTGATCGCAGAGATCGGCGCCAGGCACAACAGGCAGTTAGTTAGCAATTGCCTGACTATTAGTTCTTAGGCCCATAGTGAAAAATTAAATAGTCCTGAATAACCTGAAAAATTAACTAAGGGTAAAAAAATATAACCTTTATTAAATATCCTGAAAAAGTAGAATGAGCACCACAAACTTATTAAATAATGAAAAATTGTAAAGAAAAAAATAAAATGAAAAAGGTAGTAATGGCCTCCTCGAGAGTGAAGTTATCAAATATAAATAGATTGGACTACCTACACGTGGTGTCAGATATATATTTATTAGGGTATGTGCACACGCTGCGGATTCTGCTGCAGATCCGCAGCGGATTTGGCCTCTGCGGATCTGCTACAGTTCTGCAGACAGTGTACAGTACCATGTAAGTCTATGGGATTTACAATTCGCGGTGCACATGCTGCAGTTTTTTCACTGCGGAAAAGCTGCGGTTTTAAATCTGCAGAAAAAATTGACAGGTCAATTCTTTCTGCGGATTCCGCTGTGGTTTGCCACCTATTCCATTGTCCAGGTGTTAAACTGCAGGGAAAAACCGGCCAATTTACCTGCAGTTTTACCTGCGGATCCGCACGGAAAAATCTGCTGGCGAATCCGCAGCGTGTGCACATAGCCTGATATATTCTTCGCTCAGGGCAATAGTCTGTTGTAACACAGATTCCAATATTTCAAACTCTGAATTATTTTTTTTGCTGTTTAGCTATTTCAATTTGGGCCTTTAGTTTTTCAGTTGTCTCCTCAGGTGTCTTTTTTTTCTTGTTTATCGAGCAAACGCATTAAGCGGATACAGTTCCCGGTTGCTTCTTTATCCCATAGTTCTAAAAATTCTGGGGTGCATGCCCTTCTTGCTAGTATTAACTGAATTGTAAGTCCTCTTGGGACTATGTTGTGCTCGATATAATTGTCCAAAGACGTACTGATAGGGAATTTAGATTGTCACCACTGTCCCTGATGGGGCTCACAATGTGTGCAAACTGTAAAACGCTGCGGAATATGTTAGCGCTATATAAAAATAAAGATTATTATTATTGTCCAAACTCTGGACAATTGCAGTTGTTATACCTAGGGCTTATGCAATATTAAGTATTTATTTAAATTTGAGATTTTCCACTATTTTCTAGGTGTTACCTGTACCATTTGTTACAATAATCCAAAATACCCTGATTTTTATATATTTTATCATGGGAGGAACTAGGATCCGCTAAAGTCATGTCTGATACTCCTAGGGGTGGGGGAAGCATTTTGCTTGTTCACATTATTTGTAAATGGGGTATTTGTCTCCTTTATTGCCCTGAGGGAAGAATATCTATATATCTGACACCACTTGTAGCTAGTCCAATCTATTTATATTCGATGACTTCATTCTTGATGAAGCCATTGCTACCTTTTTTCATCCTAGTTTTTTGTTACAAATTTTCATTATTTAATAACTTTGTGGTGCTTGTTCTACTTTTTTTTAGGATATTTCGTAAAGGTTATATTTTATTTACCCTTAGTTAATTTTTCAGTGAATTGTCTTGATTAGAAATAACTTTGGGACTTTTTTTTAATTCAATTTTGTTGACATAGTCCTGCATAACCTCTATAAACATCAACCAGATAACATTCCAAATGTTAGAAAAATATCAGTGCATTAATGAAATATCATTGATTATCATGGACAAACACTGACAACAAGGATGAAAAGAGGACAAGACTTTTACTAAATAAATTAGCCCTGCAAAAAAGGAAAGGATTCAGATATTTCATCCATGCAGTGGTGAGTTTCTTCCAAGTATCAGAATCCTTTAAAATTCCCATTTTCTTCTTGTACCAGCATCCAGTATTTCGTCCATTCTGATTACTTCTGACTTTGTGGCCTTCAAAATAGAAAAGGTTGCTAATAATAAATATTTGCCTGAAAACCAGTAGACCTAGAACCGTGTCTTCCTATTAGATTATTTGGTACGGTAACTCCACATTGCCACGGGGCCATTTGTATTCTTTCAGGCACTTACTTGTGTCTACTTTTGTTTCCAATACAAATCTGTAAATGTACAGCCATAAAGTCATTTTCGGGTGGTTCTTTTATGCTTTTTAGATATAGATCTCCAGTATTCCTTTTTTCCTTTGTGATTTGCTCCTTAATTCTTTTCATCAAGCATTGATATGTGGACCTATCTGCAAAAACCATGATGAAAGTAAGTTAACATCTAGTGATCTCCTTGAAAGCTTTACAGTGTTTCCACAACAAAGTGCAGAGAACGTGTTCCCTTAGGAGTTGTTAGATTTCGACTAGCGACTGAAGATCATTTAAATACAGTAGATCAAGAACACAAGCGCTAATGACACCTTGTCACGAGTGTTGTATTAGGGCATAAATGTAGCCAGGAATAACATCAAGCATGTACAGAATAACCTAAATAGTTTTATGCTATGTGCAGATGAGTCCTTCCTTTTCTTCATGGTTCAACGTATTCTGATATGTTCAGTTCAAAATGACCAGCTTAATAATACATAGTCACATAGATTGAAAAAAGACCTAGGTCCATCAAGCTCAACCTTTCTCCACCAATTGTACATTTTGTCACTAATTTAACTATAACCTGCAATGTTCTATGTACTGAGGAAATCGTCCAGCCCTTTTTTAAAAGCTGTTGTAGTGTCTGCTATGACTAGTTCTTGTAGTTGGGCATTCCACAGTCTGACTGCTCTAACTGTAAAGAACCCTTTCCTAGTTAGGCCTGTTTCACACATCAGTTTTTTTGTGTCAGTTAAAATCCGCCCAAATGGCGGAAAGCGGATCCGCCGAATGAAGAATTTTAAAGGAACCGCTGCCCGGGAAGGAGAGAGAGAGAGAATTTTTTTTTGCCCACCAGAAATGATTTCAGGGTTAAATTTCCACCTGACTTCATTCCTCCGGGCATGCGCACTATGAAAATGCGGATCCTGCAGTACAAAAAACGTTATATGGTCCGTCCAGGCATCTCGGCGGACGCAAAAAAATTGACGGATCCGCAAAAAAAGGATCCAACGGATGGCCATCCGTCAAGATCCGCCGGTAATGCAAATCAATGGGGAAAAAAACGGATCCGCCCAAAAAAATGGCGGATCCGTTTTTTTGCAAAAACGGGGGATTTTGACCGATGGTCAAAAACGGAAGTGTGAAACAGGCCTTAGCTGTCGGTATCGCCTTTCTTCCATCTGTAATGAATGCCCCCTGGGCCTCAGTATAATCTTTGAAAGGAATAACTCATGTGCCAGTCCTCTGTACTGACCACACATACTGTATGTATGCATATAAATGAGATCTGAGACGTCTTTGTTCTAAGCTAAGCAAGCCTAACTTTTTAACTTCTCATCATATGAGAGGCCTTCCATACATTGTAATAATCTAGCTGCCCGCCTTTAAACTGACTCTAACTTCTGAAAACCCTTTTTAAAATGTGGAGTCCAAAACGGGATCCTATATTCTAGATGTGGCCTCACAAGTGATTTATAAAGTGGTAATAATACATTGGGATCACAGGATTTTCTCTCTTTTCTACACCCTAAAACCTTGTTTGCTTTTGCGGCTGCTGCCTGACATTGAGCACTAATGCTCAGTTTAATTGTAACCAAAACAATCAAGTCCTTCTCCTGTTCTGTAGACTCAAGTATACGCCCATTAAATGTATATGCGGCAATAGTATGACTCCGTTCTAGGGGCATTACTCTTCATTTATCTACATTAAACCTCATTTGCTAAGTGTATGCCCAATCAGCTATCTTATCCAGATCGTTTTGCAAAATTGTAGCGTGTAGGTCAGATTTTAGTATCCTGCATAGTTTGGTGTCATCAGCAAAGGCTGACACTTTCCTCTCAATCTCATCCACTAGGTCATTAATAAATAGGTTAAAAAGAATTGGTTCTAGCACAGATCCCAGCGGTCCCCACTGTTGACTATATCCCATTTAGAGAATGTGCCATATATAATGACTCTTTCTTTGCTCATTTAGCCAATTATGAGGTACAATATCAAATGCCTTTGCAAAGCCAGATAAATCATATCAGCCACTTTGCCAACATCCATATTTGCACTTACCTCCATAGAAACCCTACATGTTGGTTAGACATGACTTATTCTTCATGAATCCATGCTGGTTGTCAGTTATTATATTATCTGCAATATATCTCTGCAGGTCATCTCTTATAATGCCCTCAAAAACTGTCCACTACTGATGTCAGGCTTACCAGATAGTAGTTACCTGGATCCACCTTCTAACCTTTCTTATATATCGATACTACTGATGAGCGCGCATACTCGTTGCTTGGGTTTTCCCGAGCATGCTCAGGTGTCCTCCGAGTATTTTGGCGTGCTCGGAGATTTATTTTCTGTCGTCGCATCTGCATGATTTGCACCTGCTAGACAGCCTGAATACATGTGGGGATTCCCTAACATGTATTTAGGCAGGGCAGAAGCTGCAAATCATGCAGCTGCGTCGACAGAAACTAAATCTCCGAGCACGCCGAAATACTTGGAGGACACCCGAGCATGCTCGGGGAAAACCCGAGCAACGAGTATACTCGCTCATAACTAATCGGTACCACATCAGCCCTCGTCCAATCCTGTGGCACAATCCCTGTTACAAGAGATTCAAAGAGTCTGTCAATTACTAAGCTCAATTCCCTCAGTATTCATGTATGAATGCTATCTGGTCTGGGGGATATGTCAATGTTTAATTTGCTCAGCCGCAAGCATACTTCTTTTTGTGTTAAACGTGTTAAACTTTGATTTTTGACTTATTGAAATACCACTGGAACAAACAGGTCATTGGTGAACATGCATGAAAAGTGTTTGTTAAATATCTCAGCCACTTCTTTGTCCTCTATAATTATCCTGTTATTGTCTTTTAATGAGCCAAAACCATCTGTTTTTTTCTTTTTGGCATTGATGTATTTTGATGTCGCTGGTGATTTGTTTCTCTGTAGATAACTTTGCTAGCTTCAATTCTTTTTTACACTTCTTATTTAGATCTTTATACTCCTGAAATGCTATTTCTGTATTATCAGCTTTCAGGATTTTGAATACCCTCTGTTTTTGCCTTATTAAACTATGTACTGCCTTATGTATCCATAATGGTTTATTTTTATTTCTTGAAATTTTATTACCAGAGGATATAATTTTTCTACAGGATTCTAGTAGTCATTCCTTAAACATGCCCGATTTATGTTCGGTATCCCCAGTTACCATGACATGGTCCCAGTCTACTCGATTAAAGTCTTCAATTTCTTGACATTCACTTTCCTTAAGTTCCAGGTTTTTGCATTTCCCCTTTTGAATGTTTGATTGAAAATTACATGAAAACTTTCCATATTATGGTCACTACTTCCCAAATGCTACCTGGCTTGTATATTTGAAATTGCATCTGGTCTATTTGACAGAACCAGATCCAGCAGATTACCTCTCTTGGTTGGTTCATCTACCAGCTGAGAGAGGTAATTGTCCTGAACTGCAGATAAGAACTTGCTGCTTTTAGTACAACCAGAAGATTCTATGTCCCATAAAATTCCCCATAAGGGCCCTATTATTTGCTTCCTTTTTAATTTGTTGCAGCATTTCATCCTTTACCTGTTCAGCTATTTTAGGAGGCTTGTAGAAAACTCCAATTAGCAGCTTTCCATTACTGCCATCCCCATGTGCATTTACTGACTCAACATTGTCGCAGTTCCCCCCAATGTCATCATTGAGCTCAGATTTTAAGTTGGATTTTAAGATAATACACACCCCTCCACCTTTTTTGTCTTTCCTGTCCTTCTAAATGTAGTGTAGCCCTCTACATTTGTTATCCAGTCATGGCTTTCATCGAGCCAGGTTTTTGTGATGCCCACCACCACATCGTATTCTGGGACTGACCTAAGAGTCTCCAGTTCATTTGTTTTGCTGCTTGCGAGACTTCTTGCATTTGCCAGCAGACATTTAATACTATTTGCACATTTGTAACTCTTACTCAGCTCCCTACTATCCTTGCATTTTCCAGTTCTCCCTACATCCTCATTGACCCCTAATGTCTCACTCTCTTTGTCTATTCTATCCCCTTATTAGCACAGAGTTAATTTTGTGAAACAGTTGTGGCCAAAAGTATTGACACCCCTGCAATTCTGTCAGATAATACTCAGTTTCTTCCTGAAAATGATTGCAAACACAAATTCTTTAGTATTATTATCTTCATTTAATTTGTCTTAAACGAAAAAACACAAAAAGAATTGTCCTAAAGCCAAATTGGATATAATTCCACACCAAACATAAAAAAGAGGGTGGACAAAAGTATTGGCACTGTTCGAAAAATCATGTGATGCTTCTCTAATTTGTGTAATTAACAGCACCTGTAACTTACCTGTGGCACCTAAGGCTGGTTTCACATTTGCGCTTTTGTGCGCAGTGCATCGTGCGCACCCGTGCGCATGCGCACTGCGCACCTATGTTTAACATGACGTGCGCATGTTTTTGCGCACACTTGCGTTTTCGTGCGCATGCGTTTTTTTGTCTTTTGCGCCAGGTGCGCCAGACGCAACATGTTGGATTTTTTGGTGCGCCCTGTCTCGGCAAAAAAACGCATGCGCACGCTTGCGCACGGAATGCGCAAAAACAACACATTGAAGTCTATGGTAACGCATGCGTGCGCATGGTCTTGCGCACGGTTGCGTTTTTTTACGCATGCGTTTTTGAGTGAAACAAGTCTAGAATGTTCTCTAGACAATGGAAAAAACGTCACACTTAAAAACGCATGCGCATAAAAAACGCCAACGCATGCAAAAAACGCATGTAAGGCTAGTTTCACACTTGCTTTTTTTTGCAGCGCGTTTTTCCCGCAAAAAAACGCATTAAAAAAACGCATACAAATGCATACAAACGCTGCGTTTTTTTCCAGCATTTTAATGCGCATGCAGGAAAAAAACGCAGCGTTTTTGCGCGTTTGTATGCGTTTTTTGTGCGTTTGCGTTTTTTTACAGATTTTGGAAAAACCCCACAAAAAAGAAAAAACAACCATTCAACAACACACAAGACCAATGGGACTTCATTGTGGGTGTGGTATGTTAATATATATACACCCTGTCTACAGTATTCTTCACATTTGCTTGATTCTTCTCGTGACCATGGATCTGCGCTGGAAGAGTTTTCACTTCAACTTGGATTTGGACATCGCGATGGCTCAGGCGTATGCAGTTGCTTGCCATGAACAAAGGAAGAGAGAGAGGCAGCGAAGACGGCGGCGTATGTGGATACATCCGATTGTTGAACTCCGGGAGAGCCGTGGGGCATACCATACCCTCTACAGCGAGCTCCAGTCAAACCCGGAGAAATTTACAGATTATATCCGGATGTCCCACGAAAGTTTCATGGATTTGCTTGCTCGTGTCCAACAATCCATCCGGAGACAGGACACACAGCTCCGTCGTGCGATTCCTCCTGAGGAACGGCTACTGGTGACATTACGGTATGTTTTAAAAACAAAGGGGTGTGGTCTGATGTTTTTTTTTGTAAATTTAGTATTCAAAACCTTGGGTAATTAGTTTTCGTGAATGTACTAATATTTTTTTTATAGTTTTTAAAAATAATATACATAAATATTAATTTTACTTCTTTGTCTGTTCACAGATTCCTGGCGACTGGAGAAACCCTATCCTCACTACACTTCCAGTACCGTATTGGAATCTCTACCTTGTCTGGAATTGTTGCTGACACCTGCCGGGCTCTCTGGAATGTTCTTTGCCCAGAATTTATGCCCCTGCCCACCGCTGAAAAGTGGATGGAAATTGCTGACAAATTCTGGACAGTATGCAATTTTCCCAACTGTTTGGGAGCTGTTGATGGGAAACACATACGGATCATCAAACCCCAAAGAACGGGATCTGAGTACTATAATTACAAAAAGTACTTTTCAATAGTACTCATTGCAATTGCGGATGCCGGATGTATGTTTGTAGCAGTGGACATTGGAGCATTTGGCCGTGGTAATGACTCGCAGGCTTTTAAAAACTCAGACATGGGCCGGAGGTTGTATGGCAACCAATTTAATTTCCCTATGCCACGGCCTCTTCCTCACACCGAAGCTCCGCCACTGCCCTTTGTAATGGTTGGCGATGAGGCTTTTCAAATGTGCGGAAACTTACTGAAACCCTACTCCAGCCGGGACTTGGACCACACCAAAAAAATTTTTAATTACAGGCTGACCAGGGCCAGAAGAACTGTCGAGTGTGCTTTTGGGATTCTTGTTTCCAGATGGCGAATTCTGGGCACGGCCATTAATCTTAAACTTGAAACAGTCGATGAGGTGGTGAAGGCCTGTGTGGTTCTACATAACTTTGTGATGGCTAAAGAGCACCCGACCTTTGAACTGGACGATGATGCTCCTAACCCATTGCCTGAATTCACTCAGCACACTCTCAGGTCATCCGTTGAAGTTGGCCAAATGAGGGACAAATTTGCGGCCTACTTTATTTCTGATGTAGGACGGGTGCACTGGCAAGATGAAATGGTGTAATGTTGTTGTTTATGGTAATAAAAATCCTTATTTGATACCATTACTGAGTGCACTATATTTTTTAAACTCCGATTAATTAAAAAACTTCCCATGTATAACTGAATTTTGTTATGTTCACACACCTGGGCAGGTAAATACACATACGAGTTAAAATGCAGCATTGCTAGTCTGCGTGAAATATATTGGAATGAGCAAAGCTGCAGGCCATGAATCAGGAAACCATTTTTTTTCAAGATAAAATTGTGCAAATAGTTTAAAACAAAGTATGTGATTTTCTCAAAACACAACACTCAAAACCCAACCCCAATGAAAGTCCATGGGGAATACAAGTCAGCATTGAGTGGATGAATGTAATCTGCTCCATTAAAAGTTATTACACTAGGCCTTTGAATTGACTATACTAGGCCGTGGTATTTCAAATATGAGTATACTAGGCCTTGGGGCTAGTAGTATATGTGAAATACCACGGCCTAGTATAGTCATACCAAGGCCTACTGTAATAACTCGATTTTTAACAACTAGCATCTTGTTTCACCAAAAACAAACTGGTGAAACTAGAAAGAAACTTATTTTTTAGACAAGTTTCAACAGTTTGTTTTTCATGAAACCAGATTCTATTTTGTAAAACTAGAGTTATTACACTAGGCCTTGGAATGACTATACTAGGCCGTGGTATTTCAAATATGAGTATACTAGGCCTTGGGGCTAGTAGTATATGTGAAATACCACGGCCTAGTATAGTCATACCAAGGCCTACTGTAATAACTCGATTTTTAACAACTAGCATCTTGTTTCACCAAAAACAAACTGGTGAAACTAGAAAGAAACTTATTTTTTAGACAAGTTTCAACAGTTTGTTTTTCATGAAACCAGATTCTATTTTGTAAAACTAGAGTTATTACACTAGGCCTTGGAATGACTATACTAGGCCGTGGTATTTCAAATATGAGTATACTAGGCCTTGGGGCTAGTAGTATATGTGAAATACCACGGCCTAGTATAGTCATACCAAGGCCTACTGTAATAACTCGATTTTTAACAACTAGCATCTTGTTTCACCAAAAACAAACTGGTGAAACTAGAAAGAAACTTATTTTTTAGACAAGTTTCAACAGTTTGTTTTTCATGAAACCAGATTCTATTTTGTAAAACTAGAGTTATTACACTAGGCCTTGGAATGACTATACTAGGCCGTGGTATTTCAAATATGAGTATACTAGGCCTTGGGGCTAGTAGTATATGTGAAATACCACGGCCTAGTATAGTCATACCAAGGCCTACTGTAATAACTCGATTTTTAACAACTAGCATCTTGTTTCACCAAAAACAAACTGGTGAAACTAGAAAGAAACTTATTTTTTAGACAAGTTTCAACAGTTTGTTTTTCATGAAACCAGATTCTATTTTGTAAAACTAGAGTTATTACACTAGGCCTTGGAATGACTATACTAGGCCGTGGTATTTCAAATATGAGTATACTAGGCCTTGGGGCTAGTAGTATATGTGAAATACCACGGCCTAGTATAGTCATACCAAGGCCTACTGTAATAACTCGATTTTTAACAACTAGCATCTTGTTTCACCAAAAACAAACTGGTGAAACTAGAAAGAAACTTATTTTTTAGACAAGTTTCAACAGTTTGTTTTTCATGAAACCAGATTCTATTTTGTAAAACTAGAGTTATTACACTAGGCCTTGGAATGACTATACTAGTCCATGTTATTTCACATATGACTATACTAGCCCTTGGGTTGGTTTTTAACATGTATTTACCCATCAGTGTGTGTGAGCGGCGCAAACAACATTAATGAAACTTATTAATGGTGAACCACAAATGTAAATTTATTTTTTATCACAAAAAAAAAATTTAAAAATTATTTTTTACGGCGTTTGGGGGCAGATGGTTTCAATTTGGGGGTGTGCAGGGAATATGCAACACTTGCAGTTGAAGACGGTGTTTGAGGGGAAGGGGCAACAAAACTTGTGGGGGAAGGTAGTCCAGTTAAGGGAATTAAACTTGGAACACTTGTAGGAGAGGAAATCTGTTCAGTTACATTAGTTGTAATGGCATGTCGCCGTAGGCTTGTGTGCCTGGACCGACTTTGGCCCAATGCCCGCCTTGATTGATTTCGCCTTGAAGTAGGGGCAAATATGGAATGTAGGTCCCCCGTCTGCTGGTATGGCTGCTGCTGCTGAGGTGGCGGCTGCTGCTGCAGAGGTTGCGGCTGCTGCTGAGGTGGCGGCTGCTGCTGAGGTGGCGGCTGCTGCTGAGGTGGCAGCTGCTGCTGAGGTGGTTGCTGCTGCTGAGGTGGTTGCTGCTGCTGCTGAGGTGGCGGCTGCTGCTGAGGTGGTTGCTGCTGCTGCTGAGGTGGCGGCTGCTGCTGAGGTGGCTGCTGCTGCTGAGGTGGCGTCTGCTGAGTTGGCTGCTGCTGCTGAGGTGGCTGATGCTGCTCTTCTTGTTCAGTGCTCGTCCTTGCAGGAGGACTGGTGGCGGCAGTGATGGCCCAGGTTTGCAGAGTGGTGGTGGCAGGGCTACTACATGTTGTTGTAGCGGCAGGGCTGTTCCATGTTTGCCTAGTGGTGGCTGAGCTCCACGCATGCATGGGATTGGCGGTGGTGCTCCAGACAGGAGCAGCGCTTGCCATGGTGGTGTCGGTGAAGTGACCAGCTGCACTCAGACTTGTGGTGGTGTAACGGTGGGTGTCCAGCCTTTGAAGAGAGGTGTCCGTGCAGTGGTATGCAGCACAAGTCGGTAGTGAGGTGAAGCGAGTCAATGGTGGCACAGGTGGAAAGGACACCACTGACTGCTGACCGTACCGATTATGCTGCATAGCCTGCAAGAAAGCATTGTTGCAGGCCTGCAGCACATTCAGCTGTTGATCAGGACTAAGGTGTTCCGCCATGCCCTTTTCAATCTTACTAAAAAAATGGTGTGCTGGTCTGTTGAGGTCGGCCTCCAGACGGTCAAGGCGCTGTTCTACAGAATTGAAGCGGTGTTCAAAGTGGTTAAAACCACGTTCCATCAGTGCAAAACCGCTTTCAACTCTGTCGGACAGTGACTTGAGGCTGGAATTAAATGTCTCGCTCAAATGCATAAACTCGGGCAAGACATTCCTGTCCAAGGCCCTCTGCCGCTGGCGGGTAGTGCCCGCATAACCAGTGGCAGAGACCTGGGACAGGGGAACACCTGATGGCCCAGCTTCCTGGTCACCAGCTGTGTGTGTGTGGGACCTGCAAGGTGCTTCCTGGCTGTCGGATGGCTGGGACGGGTCAGAGGACGTCCGACGAAGGACCGCTCCAGGGCCAGGTTGCAGGGTGCTGCTCCAGGTGCTGTGGAAGAAAGGAAAATCATTACTACCATGCCTTTACAAGAAGCATCAGCTGTGGATTAGAAAAACACAGATTAATAAAAATAAAAACCCAAAATGTATAATACTTACGATCTTGTGGCAAGGACCGGTCTTAGGAACTGCAACGCGTGATAGTGACGGTATCTAGTTCTGGTCCTTGACGCAGATCCACTGCGAACCTGGCCCTCAGCACGAACATCACTGTTGAAGCGGTCCTTGATCGAACGCCAACGTGTTCGGACTTTGTCCACTGTTGATAAAAAAAAACAGTGCCGTCAAGTACAACAGTCACTGCTTCACAATTTAGCAATACAATAATCAAAGCAGTCACTGTACACCCCGATGACACTGTTGGGTTTCCTGCTAGAATACACCTAGCACGAAACCCAACAGTGCCGTCAAGGACAACAGTCACTGCGGCACAATGTAGCAATACAATACTCAAAGCAGTCACTGTAGACCCCGATGACACTGTTGGGTTTCCTGATAGAATACGCCTAGCACGAAACCCAACAGTGCCGTCAAGGACAACAGTCACTGCGGCACAATGTAGCAATACAATACTCAAAGCAGTCACTGTAGACCACGATGACACTGTTGGGTTTCCTGCTAGAATACGCCTAGCACGAAACCCAACAGTGCCGTCAAGGACAACAGTCACTGCGGCACAATGTAGCAATACAATACTCAAAGCAGTCACTGTAGACCCCGATGACACTGTTGGGTTTCCTGCTAGAATACGCCTAGCACGAAACCCAACAGTGCCGTCAAGGACAACAGTCACTGCGGCACAATGTAGCAATACAATACTCAAAGCAGTCACTGTAGACCACGATGACACTGTTGGGTTTCCTGCTAGAATACGCCTAGCACGAAACCCAACAGTGCCGTCAAGGACAACAGTCACTGCGGCACAATGTAGCAATACAATACTCAAAGCAGTCACTGTAGACCCCGATGACACTGTTGGGTTTCCTGCTAGAATACGCCTAGCACGAAACCCAACAGTGCCGTCAAGGACAACAGTCACTGCGGCACAATGTAGCAATACAATACTCAAAGCAGTCACTGTAGACCACGATGACACTGTTGGGTTTCCTGCTAGAATACGCCTAGCACGAAACCCAACAGTGCCGTCAAGGACAACAGTCACTGCGGCACAATACAGAGCAGGGAAATACTCACTAAACGCCTTTTTGGCGGATGCTGTGGCGCTGTCCCAGCCATCCATCAACGCTGCGGCCACCTCATTCCATAGCCGCCGTGTCACCACATTGTCCTTGTACAGCCGGTCACGGCTGTCCCACAACGGCGAACGCTCCTGGACCAGGCTGATGAGCTGCTCATTATCCAGGTAGACGTCTTCATCCCGTTGTGGAACCTAGACAAAACACATTCATTAGAATAATCAAATTTAAATTGACTAAAAAGTTACAAAAAAAGAAAAAAAAAAAGAGTAAAAATAGAAGATAAAAAAAAAAAAAAAACATTACAAATCATTTGATACTTACATTACGTATCACCACCGGGACTTGGCTTCGCTGCTCCTGCTGTTCGCCCTCACTATTCCCGTCCGCAGATGATGATGACGATGTCTGAAAGTTGAAAAAAACGTAAGAGATTTGGAGAAGCAGCAGATATACTTACCAGATGCACGAAAATAATCACCTCACGGTCTGCTTGCGCCAATTCCTGCCGCGATGGGGAATACTCCGATTCTGAAGACATACTGCATGTAAAAATAATAAAAATCATTAGTACATACATAATTTAAAAGGACAGGCATATAATGTAATATACTCACATTCTTCGCTGATATAATGTGTTCTTGGTTGAATGTCTGCTCTTCAATCTGTCTAGTGTAGTAGTGGCAGAGTTTTGGCAGGCACCTCCTTTATATAGCCTTTTTTTTTTGGACTTTAGAAGATTCTAACTAGGATAAAAAGTGGACACCACCCAAAAAACGCTGCGCTAAAAAAGCGCATACCTGCGCATGCCAGTGCGCACGTATGCGCATCCATAGGCTATAATGGCCATTTTTAGCGCAAAACGTGCGCATACGTGCGCATGCGATTTTTTCAAGGGCCAAAAAATGCAACATGCAGCGTCTGGAAAATACCATCGCACACCCCAAAAAAACGCAGCGCATGAAAATCGCATACATGCGCTTACAAGTGCGCAGGTATGCGCACCCATGTTAAATATAGGGGAAAAATCGCATGCGCACGTATGCGTTTTTTTCCAGCGCTAAAAAACGCAAATGTGAAACCAGCCTAAAACGCAAACAACTCTGCGTTTTTTTTACACATCAGCGTGCGCATGACGTTAAAAAAATGCGCGTTTGTTTTGCGTTTTTCTTTGCGTTTTTTATGCGCCCGATGCGCTGCGCAAAAAAACGCTAATGTGAAACTAGCCTAACAGGTGTTGGCAATAACTAAATCACACTTGCAGCCAGTTGACATGGATTAAAGTTGACTCAACCTCTGTCCTGTGTCCTTGTGTGTACCACGTAGAGCATGGAGAAATGAAAGACCAAAGAACTGTCTGAGGACTTGAGAAACCAAATTGTGAGGAAGTATGAGCAATCTCAAGGCTACAAGTCCATCTCCAAAGACCTGAATGTTCCTGTGTCTACCGTGCACGGTGTCATCAAGAAGTTTAAAGCCCATGGCACTGTGGCTAACCTTCCTAGATGTGGACGGAAAAGAAAAATTGACAAGAGATTTCAATGCAAGATTGTGCGGATGTTGGATAAAGAACCTCGACTAACATCCAAACAAGTTCAAGCTGCCCTGCAGTCCGAGGGTACAACAGTGTCAACCCGTACTATCCGTCGGCGTCTGAATGAAAAGGGACTGTATGGTAGGAGACCCAGGAAGACCCCACTTCTTACCCCGAGACATAAAAAAGCCAGGCTGGAGTTTGCCAAAACTTACCTGAAAAAGCCTAAAACGTTTTGGAAGAATGTTCTCTGGTCAGATGAGACAAAAGTAGAGCTTTTTGGGCAAAGGCATCAACATAGAGTTTACAGGAGAAAAAAAGAGACATTCAAAGAAAAGAACACGGTCCCTACAGTCAAACATGGCGAAGGTTCCCTGATGTTTTGGGGTTGCTTTGCTGCCTCTGGCACTGGACTGCTTGACCGTGTGCATGGCATTATGAAGTCAGAAGACTACCAACAAATTTTGCCGCATAATGTAGGGCCCAGTGTGAGAAAGCTGGGTCTCCCTCAGAGGTCATGGGTCTTCCAGCAGGACAATGACCCAAAACACACTTCAAAAAGCACTAGAAAATGGTTTGAGAGAAAGCACTGGAGACTTCTAAGGTGGCCAGCAATGAGTCCAGACCTGAATCCCATAGAACACCTGTGGAAAGATCTAAAAATGGCAGTTTGGAGAAGGCACCCTTCAATTATCAGGGACCTGGAGTAGTTTGCCAAAGAAGACTGGTCTAAAATTCCAGCAGAGCATTGTAAGAAACTCATTGATGGCTACTGGAAGCGGTTGGTCGCAGTTATTTTGGCTAAAGGTTGTGCAACCAAGTATTAGGCTGAGGGTGCCAATACTTCTGTCTGGCCCATTTTTGGAGTTTTGTGTGAAATGATCAATGTTTTGCTTTTTGCTTCATTGTCTTTTGTGTTTTTTCATTTAAGACAAATTAAATGAAGATAATAATACCAAAGAATGTGTTTCCAATCATTTTCAGGAAGAAACTAAGTATTATCTGACAGAATTGCAGGGGTGTCAATACTTTTGGCCACAACTGTACATCTTTTCCTACTTTTTGGAAAATGGGTAAATTTAGTTGCGAAGGAACTGAGCATAACCACCAAGCTTATCATAATTTAGGCTAAAAAAAGTGCACATTTTTTGTGGTGGTGCACAGTTGCTGAAAGTGCACCAAAGTTACTAAGAAGTGTACTCTTCATCAAGATTGGGATACAAGACTGGCCTATGTGTCTATAAGTGGTCACCAAATGGTTGGCATGTGAACATCAGCCTGTCAGATGTTTCGCTAGCATGTTGGAAGAATGCGTTGAATTTTGTATTTTGCAGAAATACTGAACTTTGCAGAAAAGTAAGGGTCGATACATCTGTACATTATAATATATGCCTAGCTAACTGTCACAATGTATTCCACATTCTACATTACTGGAACAACTAATTTGCTTTCTTTGTGTCTTTAAGGTTCATGGTTTTCACCCAGAGTGTTATCTCCAGCTGGAAATCAAGGTTGAAGAAAGAAAATGCCTGGATAAGATGAGCAGGCAACCACATCCCGAATTTAGAGGTATGTTCACACATACAGTGTGTCCGTAAAGTCATGGTGTACTTTTGACCAGTCACTTGAAAGCAACAAAAGACGATATAAATGTGAAATTTGCTCCAAGTAAAAGTAAAACTCTCCCAGTTTCATACCTATTCAGTGCAGTGCGATGTGGGCTCCATTTGTTGCCCTACACACATCCAAACGATAGTGAAGTTCTTGCCACACACGGGTAAGGACGTCTGGTGTAACAGAGTGAATAACGTCTGTGTTTCAAGTGATTAATGTCGTTGATACGTTCAATGTACACTTGTTGCTTCACATAACCCCATAACTAGGAGAGTTTTACTTTTATTTGGAGCAGATTTCACATTTCTATCTATTTGTTGCTTTCCTGTAACTGGTCAAAAGTGCACCATGACTTTACAGACACACGGTATATACAGTTACAAACTAAAGCAAAAGAACAGTGCAATAAAGTCCAAGATAAATTGTGGTTAAAAAATCACAAATCTTTATTTAAATTCCAGGTGAAAATAGCAAAATGAGGTTAAAAGTGACACTGAAAGTACAACAGAGTAATGGTGAACAGGGCTCCAGAAGGAGATATCATGATCAGTATCAAGTGAACCTGGTTAGTGTGAAAAACAGACGGTCACTAGAAAAAAGTCACCAAGGGCTGGTAATACATAGGTGGCCAGCATGACAACAGTGAAGGGAAAAATCCCAAGCTGAACACCAAGATATAAATTAGAATTGTTATACAGTGCCCATGAGACCATGAGACAGATAGGCTAAATTAAATGCATACCAGGATGGAGGAGACACTGTTCACCACATTCTGAAACCCCAACGTGCGTTTCGGAAAATGTTCCTTCCTCAGGGGACACCCTGAGGAATTTATATCTTGGTGCTATTTTGCTATTTTCACCTGGAATTTAAATAAAGATTTGTGATTTTTTTTTAACCACAATTTGTCTTGGACTTTATTGCACTGTTCTTTTCCTTTAGTTTGTAATTATGTTTGCAGTGTGTCCGACACTGTTTTCTCAATGAGCCAGAATGATTATTTTTATCATCTCTACTGTATAAATATCTATATATGATGTCACCTTGTTTTGGCTCATTGTGTTGTCATTTTGGCTTATTACTGTATATACAGTGCGGAAAAAAAGTATTTAGTCAGCCACCAATTGTGCAAGTTCTCTCACTTAAAAAGGTCAGAGAGGCCTGTATTTGACTTTTATATACATTTGTATAAAAGTCGGCATTGAGCGGATGACATTCATCCACTCAATGCCGACTTTTAATCCCCATTGACTTGCATTGGGGTCGGGTTTCGGACGAAACTCCAACTTTTTTTGCCCTAGTCGGACCAGTTTCATCTGAAACAAATTTTGTTTCATGAAACCCGATCCGACCAAAGTCGCTCAAGTCTACTAACCACAGTTAGTTACTATGCCCGGGCAGCGCCGGGCTCTTCAGCTAGTATCCTATAAAAACACAATTTTTCCGGTATCTTATTGTAATATCTATTGACGTATTCGCTCTGTCAAGCTTTTTTCTTTATTTTTCTAGTTTTTGTACTGCTTCCTTTTACTTGGTCCTTTCAGCAGTATATTCACACACAGCAGTTTAGTTGCAGGAAATTCTGCATCTGTCCAATTTTTTTGACTGGCGCTTTCACAAATTCATGCAGATAATGTGAATACAACCTCTTTCCAGATTTATGGGAATTAAGTCTCCTTGGCTATGTAATGTGCTAGAATACATCTATATTTACAGTGGGGAAAAAAGTATTTAGTCAGCCACCAATTGTGCAAGTTCTCCCGCTTAAAAAATGAGAGACCTGTAATTGACATCATAGGTAGACCACAACTACGAGAGTCAAAATGAGAAAACAAATCCAGAAAATCACCTTGTCTGATTTGGCAAGATTTATTTTGCAAATTATGGTGGAAAATAAGTATTTGGTCATTAACAAAAGTTCATCTCAATATTTTGTTATATATCCTTTGTTGGCAATGACAGAGGTCAAACATTTTCTGTAAGTCTTCACTAGGTTATCACACACTGTTGGTGGTATGTTGGGGGGCCCAGCAGCAAACACGTCACCCCAACTCCCCCTGATAAAGGCATCTCCAAAATGCGTGTCGGGGTGGCATGGGAGCTGCTGGCCCCCCCTTCTCTCTCTTCTAACAGTGTCTACTTGAGGTATGCATGTTATAACTATATTGAATATATCTTATGCACCTGTCTACCCATAAGTACTGCTGTGCTTCTCTTGCATGCTTCAGATGTTTAGCGATCACCAGATGATTGAGTTGTATATTTTGGGGTATATGGTCTGTAGTGTTCTCTACTGAGTATGGCTATAATCCAACAATAACTAGGATATTCTATATTGACCATTAGCAGCACACTTCTCGTTCTTTGTATACTGCACATATGCACTTTGTGGTCTTCCCCTCCTTTACCTGTTCCCTTATTTTTGAATGTCAATAAAGCATTTATACTTTTTCACTATTCTTGGGCTATATGATTGTTTGTCTCTTTTTTCTTGGTATTTATTTGTGTAATTATCCTGACGATTCGATTGGAGGCAGCAGAGTGCTTGTTCCTGACAAGTTACCGTATATATTCGTGCATAAGCTGAGTTTTTCAGCACATTTTTGTGTGCTGAAACCACCCCCCTCGGCTTATACATGAGTCATTGTGACAAAAGACTGTTGGGGAGGGGGAGCGGCGGGTCACAGGAGGCAGGAGCCGGTGGCTGCGGTTGTGACTGTGCCCGCTGCTAAATAGAAATGAATATTCACTGCACTGGAAAAGAATATTCATTTCTCTTATAGTGCACAGTTACAGCTGCAGTCGCCGGCTTCCAGCAACTGCCAGGCTGTCATGGGTGCACGCTCATTAAGGTAATGGAGAGGCGTGGAGAGAGGTGAATATTCATTCCCTTAACGAACGGGGACACGTGATCGCCCGTTCCCGGGCGCTGCTGTCACCAGAACAAGATGCTGCGAAGGTGTGCAGGGAAGGTAAGTAGGATGTTTTTTTTAAAAATGCTTTTCTCATGGGAGCCATGCATACAAGGATAGGGGTGAGGGCCCACAATTAAAAGGATAGGGATGAGGAGCCATGCATGCAAGGATAGGGATAAGGAGCCATGCATACAAGGATGGGAATAAGGAGCCGTGCATGCAAGGATAGGTATAAGGAGCCATGCATACAAGGATGGGAATAAGGAGCCGAGCAGAAAAGAATGGGAATAAGGAGCCGTGCAGACAAGGATTGGAATAAGGAGCCGTGCAGACAAGGATGGGAATATGGAGTCGTGCCGACAAGGATGGGAATAAGAAGCCATGCAGACAAGAATGGAAATAAGGAGCCATGAATACAAGGATGGGAATAAGGAGCCGTGCAGACAAGGATGGGAATAAGGAGCCATGCAGAAAAGAATGGGAATAAGGAGCCATGCAGACAAGGATGGGAATAAGGAGCCATGAATACAAGGATGGGAATAAGGAGCCGTGCAGACAAGGATGAGAATAAGGAGCCATGCAGAAAAGAATGGGAATAAGGAGCCATGCAGACAAGGATGGGAATAAGGAGCCATGAATACAAGGATGGGAATAAGGAGCCGTGCAGACAAGGATGGGAATAAGGAGCCATGCAGACAAGGATGGGAATAAGGAGCCATGCAGAAAAGAATGGAAATAAGGAGCCATGCAGACAAGGATGGGAATAAGGAGCCATGAATACAAGGATGGGAATAAGGAGCCGTGCAGACAAGGATGGGAATAAGGAGCCATGCAGAAAAGAATGGGAATAAGGAGCCATGAATACAAGGATGGGAATAAG
Source organism: Dendrobates tinctorius (assembly GCF_039654945.1). Classification (NCBI taxonomy): domain Eukaryota; kingdom Metazoa; phylum Chordata; class Amphibia; order Anura; family Dendrobatidae; genus Dendrobates; species Dendrobates tinctorius. Next base: position 44,717,781 of record NW_027361738.1, on the reverse strand, counting down.
GAGCCGTGCAGACAAGGATGGGAATAAGGAGCCATGCAGACAAGGATGGGAATAAGGAGCCATGCAGAAAAGAATGGAAATAAGGAGCCATGAATACAAGGATGGGAATAAGGAGCCGTGCAGACAAGGATGGGATTAAGGAGTCGTGCCGACAAGGATGGGAATAAGGTGCCGTGCAGACAAGGATGGGAATAAGGAGCCAGTGGACAAGGATAGGAAGAAGCCATGCAGACAAGGATGGGAATAAGGAGCCATAAATACAAGGATGGGAATAAGGAGCCATGCGGACAAGGCTGGGAATAAGTAGCCATGCAGACAAGCATGGGGATAAGGAACCATGCATACCTGGATAGGGATGAGGGGACAATGCATACTCGAGTCAATAAGTTTTCCCAGTTTTTCGTGGCAAAATAAGGTGTCTAAGCTTACGTTGGCTTATACATGAGAATATACTGTATATCATATAAATAATTAAAATAACAAGGAAGTTCATTTGAAGTGGGACACTACAAAGGCCAATGAATGGTAACCACAATGTGGAATTAATAATAAAACAGCAAAGTACGTAAATAATATATAAAGTTTAATATATAAGTTTTGACTTAGTAATTATTTACCCTTTTTCTACACTTTTTGTATTTGGATACTAACATCAGTAACATTGAATAGCAGTAGATTCACTGGGTACATTGCAACAGAACAACACCCAGACCATATTATGGCCCAAAAAATGGGAATGGGTTTTTCATACCACTCCAAATAACCAATGTAATGCAATCAGACAAAAAGGAGGTTTGTGGCAAAAAAGTTACTTTACTAAACAATCATGAAATTGCCACAATGACAAAATGACGACAACCAGACACCTATTCCTAAGTGACGTGTATAATGCTTGATATGCTAAGGGTATATAGTGGGTATGAACAATAGAAGTGTAAACATCATTATGGATATATAGATTGCAAACCCAAAATAAACCCTGACTCATAATTAACTGGTGTCCCTAATATTGTATGTATCATGCATTATACATATGTCACTTAGGAATAGGTGTCTGGTTGTCGTCCAATTTTAATTGTATGTGTCGATTTCATAATTGTTTAACAAAGTGTTCAACTTTTTGGCAGCAAACCTCCTTTTTGCCTGATTGCATAACATCAGTAACATTGTATATTAGGAGTTGTTTCTCTCGACTTCATATAATCACCTCCATTGGTGCTTTACTACTAATTATAAATTGTGGTTATCTTTAATTATTTTATGTAACTAAAAAAGATTAATATTTTTTGATGGGATAATTCTTTCATAGCACTTTTTCTGGGCAGTTTCTGCACAGTTGTGCTTTTGCGGTGGTTTAGTGCAGTTACTATAATGGGAATGTTCCTATTGTGATTTTTGATGTATTAATACCATATACTGTATATTGTTTTCTATGGCACCTGTAACTTCAAGGGGTTGTCTACTACTCTGATAACTCCTTCTTAATCCATATATTTCCTCCTATGAAAATAATAACATCTTTACACACCTCCAGTGCCGGTGCCATTCCAGCGGTGTCGGCACTGGCTCTCCCAGGAATCGTGTAACATTGTTATGTCATGCAATACTTGGGGTCAACCAATGCTGACTTCACTCTCCCTGCCTATGGACAAATCACATACATCTGGAAGAAGAGAGAGCTCCTGCTTGCTCATTTCCTCTGGATGTACGTGATAAGTCCGCAGGCGGGGAGAGTGAAGCCAGCGCTGATTGGTGGCAGGGATTATGTGACATAACAATGTTATGCAATCTCTGAGAGACCAAGTGCTGACAGTGCTGGAACGGTGCCAGCCCCGGTGGGGAATATGAGGATTGAGAAGGGGTTTCCTGAGAAGTGGACAACCCCTTTAATCAATGAGCTATCCCAGAGTAGACAACTCTAAACTTGTGAAACTTTGCCTGCACAGTGAGAGACGAGGAACAGAAAAGATTAGGAATGACTAACACCTGCTGTGATATGACCTTCACAATGTTGCAGCATCAATTTTCATCTGAAAGAAAGATTCTTTGAATCCTAAACCCTCTATTTACCTGCTTTAGGCAGACATGTATTTTGGGTTCAATGCCAGCAGATAATGATAAATTTAATTTAGCAATTTTGTCAATACCATGTTTTCATGTAATTTCTCACCTGCTGAATTGAATTGCAGGTTTATGAAGCGTTTTCTTTTCTTTTCAATAGATGGGAGGATGTTGAATGTCACCACAGGGAAATAGGAACACAGTAATTTAGGCTATAAAATAAATAAAGCTTATGTCAATAGCTGCGTCTGGACAAGGAAAATCATTTTTTGCTTCTTGCTCCATGTGTTGTACTGGGTTTATATTTCCTTTCATCACATTACTCAATCTGTATAGAAGTTGTGCTAAATAATCCCAGATTAATGCATTGATTGATGATGATATTGTGTGGTTTAACTTTTTTTTAACATTTTTAACCTAAAACAGGTTTATTGATTTACTTGGGAAACCATGGATATAGGATTTATTTTTTTAATTTAATATTCTTTGATCATATTTACTTTCTCAATATTGTAGTCAGCAGCAAATTACTGTTTCATCTGTTTTTTGTTGAGTTTTTGATGTAGAATTTCTGCACCAATTATTTAAGTTACGCCACTTGAGTATTTTCGTTGTGTTTTTGTGTGCTTTTTTTAACGTATATTTATCACGTTTTTGACACTGCGTTTTTGCTTCTTGTTGATATGTCATGTTTTAAATAAAGCTGCTTTATTTTTTTCAACTTCCTGTTATTTGGTATGAAACGTGCCCTGTAGGTGAGTTTATGCTGCGTTAAAAAGAAAAGGACGGTGGGCATGAGATTTCTGTAAATACCATCTACGTTGCTGGAACCGTAAAAACATTGCGTTTTTGACGCAGCAAAAAATATGTAGTATCAAAAACGCACCAAAAGCTCATCGTGGCAACATAGCCTTAAAAAATATGCAACTTCAGGGGCATTTTTATACTAAAAGTACATATATTGAGGGCTAAAAACTAATTTTCACAAAAAAAATTATGGACCATCTCCACATCAAATCCTGGGAAAGATGAAAGGGAGTTTGGAGCAGATGTTTAAAAAAAAAAAATAGTCAAGTGAATGAAACAGAAAAATACTATCCTCCTCTGGCTCTTCTCTAGCAATATCTCCATGGTTTCCTACTAGTCTCTATATACAAATGCCTTAGGGCTCATGCACACGACTGATTTTCTTGGATGAGTGCTATTCCTGGTTTTCATGGATGGCTCTCATATCTATGATATTCTATGAGGCTGTGCACATGTAGGACTTATTTTCTCAGACCAAGTGGTTGGCGGAAAAAAATCAGACATGTCGAATCAAAATCGCCAATGCAAATCTCTGAGTCCGTGCAAATAAATCGGACAGCTCTCGGATAACATCCGAATGAGGTCCGATTTTCACCAACAGAATGAATAAGGTGAAGAAGCTTTTTTTTCTCCACATTCTAGAAAAGCTGATGCCATTCTGCTCAAACTCTTGAATGTGGAAAAATGGTCATGTGACTCTACCCTTAACCTAATTCTCCTCAAGGGTATTACATACTTACTAGAGTTTTAAAAAAAGACCCCTGTCCATCAAGTGCAATAACCAGAATCACTATCTGTAATAATTAATAAATCTGGTTTCGGAAACCAGACTACTGAATATTATCCATCATGTTCTAAGTATATCATAACCTCTGTGGATGGAAATATATTACTGACCGTTGCATTTATTCTATGTGTATTGTATTCTTTCATTAGAAAAAGCCTGTCTCTGGTGGGTGATGTGTTTGTCTATAATGATCCATTTAGCTCTGTATTTATGTTAGAGCCGAGCAATTTTCTGCAGTCAAGTTAGATTACATTGATTTACAACATCTCCGAATACACAACTTTTCTTCCTTGTTATTAAACTTGCATGTTGGTGTATGTAAACTCTAGCACAGCCTGGGGAATGAACCATGTGTGTAATACATATTTAAGAGCTTTAGTAATCTTCTTTATCCTTCGTTTATAGGGTGTTTGGGAGTTTGGGATAACATTACATGTTGGGATCAAGCTAAATTTGGTGAAACGGTCACTCAGTCGTGCCCTAAAGTGCTGCGACATTTTTTCAGCAAGGATGGTAAGTTCTGAATGTAGGGATATTATATGTAGACCTACATGGCACATTTCTTTTATTGACCATAGGAGACCACGTATTGACTCACATGTTATCTTTTCTGCCAATCCTTCTTCTCTAACAATACACATTATGTGAAGTTACTTGACAACAGAATTCATCAGCCTAGCAAATTCTAGGGCTCTCGAATATTGTCATTGACTCAGATGGCCACATACCATGTTTAGCCAGAGATGAGAATGGGATACGCAAATAAACACATTTATGGGGTTTTATATGGCCAAATCTGCAAATTGTGTTTCTACTATCTGCTTTTCTTTTTGAATAAATTCAGAGAGCAACCTGTCCAGAAATATGGCCAAGTAAACAAGTCTTGTATGTATCCTAACCCTATCGGAAGGTAAGCAGGGCCAAATCCTCCATAAGAGTGGTAAACACAATGCCCCAAAACCCGTAACAGTCTGCAGGAAAATATATCCAAGGGAACCTGTCAGCAGCAGGTACAGACAGTGTCAGGTTGGTGCCGTTATACTGATTACAATGATACCTTGGTTGATGAAATCTGTCTTGTCGTTGTTCTTTAATCTTTATTTTCAGTTTTGATTTAATGACATGCTCGTGCTCCGGGGCGTCCTGGGGGGGGGTCTTCATTTGGTGGTCTGATTAGATATTCATGTATATGGGTTCTGACAGGTCACTGATCCCTCACTGACCTGTCACCTATTTTACATAATGAATATTAGCATATATTGAAAAAATAACATCACCTTCTGCAGGCAGGGGTGGCGGTACCTGTACTGCAACATGATTGCATCTATGTGTACTTAATTCTTTTCCATAAATTCATTAAAAAAAAAGTTTGAAAATGGTGCCAGCCACGCCTGCACAGTAGCAGCTATTGGCAATCTGATAGCTGCTACTGCGCCGGCACTGGCATCACCATCTTGCTAGAGAAAAAAAATTGCTTCCTCCAAGATGACACCGTCCAGATAGTTAACTGAAAAAGTTGTCATATCCATTGCCTGGACCCAACTGCACACACAAAGGCAGCCAAATACATATTATTATTATTATTACTATTTATTATTAATAACATTTTCCTTCTTTCCTTTACTCTTGGTCCTTCACATTACAATCCTAATAGGGAAAAAAAAATATTTTGTTACCTTAGAAAACTAAGTGACATTCTGAGGACAGATTCACAATGACAAGTAGTTACCAGCAAACAGAATGTCTTCATTGTCCTTGCCACTTGTAGATGGAAGTGTATTTTTACAGTATGATATTTTTAGCAGTGATCACGTTATTATTTCTTTCATTGGTTGGCTTTACAAAGATTGAACTATTTCAGACAGCGACCGGCAGTTACATGTCGTTTAATTTTCAGCATGCAGCTTGGGTTGCTCAGTTTGTGTCATCATCAGTGATAAAACAGTCAAAGATTACTCCCTTACAATCTATTTAATTCAACTATTTTAAATTCTGTAAGAAATAGGAGTTCGAAGATTAAAATAATCATAGAGGCATTGCGTTTACTGGCAATCTTGAAAATTCAACCATTTCAATCTATGGCCTACAAAGAACAGACTGTAAGAGGTGCTTTGGTTGGTGCAGTGTGTTCCTTTAAACATTGTGCATTTACAGTACCTTGTTGAACAGAGTGATTTCCCACTTGTAGATGGTGAATGTAATGCAGACAGATGCAACAGTTCAAGTGGAATTTTTCCTTGGAAGGCAACAAGATTGATTTCTCCTTAGATCCAACGGGCTTGAACAGAGGTAGACATTTCATATACAGCAATAAGCTATCGGTGCTTGTATGTGTGACAGTCTGCTGGCAAACACCTCAGCCGCACCTTCTTTGACCTTTTTCTTTGTCACTGTCACAGTGCAGCACAGTACATAGAATCATAAAATCATGAAATCAGAGAATGTTAGAGTTGGAAGGGACCTCCAGGGTCATCGTTTCCGATCCCCTGCTTAATACAGGATTCACTAAACCATCTCACATAGATGAATATACCGTGGTGTGCGCTAAAAAATGACTAGGGATGATCAAATAGCTTAAGATAAGAGCTTATCCGAATAGCTGCATCGGTAACTTGGATACCTGGAGCGCTCCTGATAATCAGCTGTTCGGTGCCACAGCTGCATGTGTCGCGGCTGTGTGACAGTCACAACACATGTATGGAGAGCCTATTTGCTAGGCTATAGCTATTTGGATAAGCACTTATCCGAAGCTACTCGATCATCCCTAAAAATGACTAAGCTGTGGATGTTATTCCTGATGAAGGCTTTCATAATTGCAGAAATACGTTGGACAAGAGTCAGATCTTTTTTTCCCTGAAGAGAGCCTGTATTTTCAGTGATGTCACGCATCCATTAGCTGGTAGCTCATTTGAACAGGTATTTGATTAGACATGGCCATCTGGCACTCTGCCATTGCTCTTCGTTCACTAATTCAGCACAGGTCCAGAATTTAGAATTCCCTCAATTTTGCCCAGCACGGATCGTTAGGATTACACATCGTACACAATCCACTCTACAAGTCAGGTGAAAGTGAATTATCTACTTAGCCATTTTTAGCGCATACCACAGTATATTCATTCATTCTAAGGACGTAGTTTATTGCACACTACGGAAAAAGGTGTGTTTATATCTGATATCTGATATCTGATACCTGATACCTGATACCTGATACCTGATGCCTGATATCTGATGCCTGATATCTGATGCCTGATATCTGATGCCTGATATCTGATGCCTGATACCTGATACCTGATATCCGATACCTGATATCTGACTCTGATACCTGATACCTGACTCTGATACCTGATATCTGATACCTGACCCTGATACCTGACTCTGATACCAGACCCTGATACCTGACTCTGATACCTGATACCTGACTCCGATACCTGATATCTGATACCTGATCTCTGATACCTGATACCTGACTCTGATACCTGATATCTGATACCTGATACCTGACTCATTCAAACATCAGAATCAGAAGGTCTTTCAGATACCTTCAATGCAGTATTTGAGTGGTTCTTCTTATAAGCGAAGAAAACACATCCGTTTGCTGCTGTTTATACTTTGTTTTTTATCCCATGCCTCCTGGCACACAAACTGCAGAGTTGTTTCACTTTGATGAGTGAAGAAAGTCACATATCATATGTCAAAATGGAAATCCAAATGATTTTTCAACTCACTGAGAGTTTGGAAAGCAGATTTCCTTACCAAAAAAACTTGAGCTTGGTATTGCTTGAGCTTGTAGTAGACTCGTAATGCTGCTGTCTCTAAAGTATAGCTTTTTCTCGGTTCAAATCCATTTTAGAATTTTTTTTTCCTTTTTTTAGGTTATGCAGGTTAGCACACAAACTCCCAATCCTGCTCCACTTTTAAGATCTGACATTCTTATTATCTTCCTGACTTGTAATAAAACAATCTATAGCCTAAGGGTGAAGCATCTGCATCACACATAGTTTTGGTTTGAAGTAATAAGAAAAATAAAAAAAAAATAAGCTCCTTTGCTGGGATTTGAACTCACAATTCCTTATACAGTGTTGATTTTAGTTAGGACTTGCTCACATATCAAAGTCAAACATCAGAAATACTCTGTCTGATACCTGACTTCTGATACCTGATACCTGACTTCTGACACGTGACTTCTGATACCTGACTTCTGATACCTGACTTCTGACACCTGACCTCTGATACCTGACTTCTGATACCTGACTCATTCACTTGACCTTGAAGCACAATGGTAAGGTTGCTGGCTGTTGTCTCTAGAGTGGGGATTTTTCTGGGTTCAAGTCCCACGTTTGTAGTTTTTTTTAAAGTTATGCAGGTTACAAAAAAAACTTCAATCATGTTCCACTTTCAATATCTAACATTCTTATTATCCTCCTGATTTCTAATAAAATAATCTCTAGCCTAAGGGTGAAGCATCTGCATCACACATAGTTTTGGTTTAAAATCATTACAATAAAACTACGCTCCATTGCTGGGATTTGAACTTATAGTTCTCTTACTCCTAAGCCTACAAATAACCAGTGTGCTATACCGTCAATTGGAATGTAACACTCTTCTCTTTGCTTATGTGACTGTCGATGTAAACATGTGGTGTAGCTCCTAGCTGTGTGATTTCAATGAATGAGTTTGATACTTGATACCTGATACTTGACTAGTCAAATATCAAAGATCAAAATGTTTTTGTCTGAGACCTGACACTTGACCAGTCAAAGATTAAAATCAAAATGTTTTTCAGATACACCTCACTGAGGTACTTGCATGGTTCATCTCATAAGGGTCGAAAAAGAATCATTTCACAGCCTGTTGAGCTGTTGGCTGAGTGATTAAGCAGCTGGTTTATGGAGTAGAAAATGTGGGTTCAAGTCCCACAATCGTTTTTTATTTTTTTAAATAGCAGATTACCACACAAAATCCAATCGTGCTTCACTTTTAATATCTGACATTATTATTATCCTCCTGATGTGTTAGTAAAGAGTTTCAGACATGCTGTGTCTAATGATCAAATTACTTCATAGAATTTTTTTGTTTGCATCCACCCAAGAACTGGCTACAAACTCATGAGCACTAGGGGGTGTCACTAATCCACTGTGTACAAGGCATGGTCCTCCTGTAGCAGCAAAAAACAGAGCTATGGGTGTGTCCTACACTGCCTGGTTCTGCAGGGGACGTGCGTCTGTTCATTGCCATCTCACAGATCTGCGGAGCATCGTTTCTCTCTGTACGGCCAGCGTCACACAATACCATAGAATACGGCTGAGTGCTATGCGAGAAAACATCGGCCCAGTGTTAATCTATGGGGCAGCTCCCATCAGCGTTTATTTTATCAGGCGTATTCAGCGTGCGTGTAAAATCACAGCAGTCTGCGATTGGCACCGAGATTCGGATGAGACTCGCCAATGCAAGTCTATGGGTGCGAGAAAAAAATCACACAGCACTCGCACCGTGCAAGTCCTGTCCGATTTCTAGGCACCAGTGTCCTTTGAAAAACAGCAATTCATGTGCCGCATACAGTAAAATCACACTGACGGGTTACAATAGAAAAGATAGAATAGATATATATAGTTGTCAGTGACACACACATATATGTGTATATATAATAGATATATAGATAGCAGAAAAGACGGTAATTCAGCAGTCACGGTAGTGTGACATCACAGCAGGAGCCGCCAGGATAGAAGAGATGGATTACATACAGTAAATACCCATAGAGTAGGCAAATATATGGATGTCTGTGACATATACAATTAGTACAGTGTTTATGCAGCTTACTGTACAAGTATTTAATTAATAAAAGATTATTTTTCAAACAAAAGTGTCGTGAGCTCCCGTGCAATTTTTGTAACCAGCAGAAGGAAAGCTGATGACTGAGGGCTGTTTTTTTTCAGTGATCTGACATTACATAGTGATGTCCCATGCTGGGACAATATAAAAAAGTTAAAAAAAAAAAAATTACAAAGTGTAAAAATATTTTTTTAAAAATCCCTAAGAAAAAAGTTTCCATTACATACATTTATTTATGTAAATAATAAAAAAAATTAAATGTACATATATTTGATATCGCCACGTCCGTAACAATCTGCTCTATAAAACCGTCCCACTAGATAACCCCTTCACTGCACACCGTAAAAAAATAAATAAAAAACAAGGCAAAAAACAATGCTTTGTCATCATACCGCCAAACATATAAAGTGCAATAAAAAGCGATTAAAAGGACAGATGTAAAAAAAATGGTACCGCTGAAAACATCATCTTGTCCTGCAAAAGACAAGCCGCCATACAGCTCCATCAGCAGAAAAATATAAAAGTTCTAGCTTTCAGAATAAAGTGATGCAAAAATAATTATTTTTCCAATAAATTAGTTTTTATTGTGTAAAAGCGCCAAAACATAAAAAAATTACAAATGAGGTATCGCTGTAATCGCACTGACCTGAAGATTAAAGCTGTCTTACCAATTATACTACATGTGGAATGGTTTAAAAAAACAAAAACAAAACGCAATTCCTGAATTGCTGGTTTCTGTTCATTCTGTCTCCCAAAAATCGGAATATAAAGTGATCAAAAAATGTCATGTGCCCGAAAATGTTACCAATAAAAAAGTCAGCTTGTCCTGCAAAAAACAAGCCCTCAAACGACTCAGTCAGTCGAAATACGAAAAAATTATGGCTCTCAAAATATAGTGATGCAAAAAATAATTTTTGCAATGAAAAGTGTCTTTTAGTGTGTGACCGCAGCCAAATATAAAAACCCAATATAAATCTGGCATCGCTGTAGTCGCACCGACCTGAAGAATAAAGTTGACTAATCACTTATACCGCATGAGGAACGGCTTAAAAATTAAATAAAACCAATTCTTCACCTACTGTTGATTTTTTCATTCTGCCTCCCAAAGATCACAGTAAGGCTCGGTGCACATTTATACTGCGCTCTGTGCTGAGCGCTTACACCGAGGTTTCAATGTAAATCTCTGAAATAAGTGATTCAGACAGAACCCCCAGTGGAAAATTCCCTATAATGAGGCAGATGTAGTCACTGTAGACACCATAGGACCAGTGATCCGGGGGTGTCCGTCTTTTTAGGATTGCAAAGTTTTGTGCACTTCTGAAAAGGACACCGCTGAACAGAGGCCAGACAAAGTCCAGAGTAACTCTGATGCCTCATTATAGTGAATAGATTAATTAGGGGTTTCATCTGAATCACGTCACTCGGAGATTTAGATGGAAACCTCAAAGTAAGTTCTCAGCGTAGAGCGCCAGGTAAAAGTGATCCCAAATGTTATGTAAAATGTTCCCAATAAAAGCTTCCACTCAATCCACAAAAAAATCAAGTCCCCACTCAGGTACATCGTCTGTAAACAGAAATATAGGGGGCTTCCAGGTTACTGGAACAGCTGCTTGTATGCGTGTATATATATATATATATATATATATATATATATATATATATATAGTGAAACACACAGTACGAGCACAGCCCCCTGAGGAAGCCAACGCACAACGCGCGTTGGGGCTGCTGTGTGCATGGTATACTGGGACTTACATGGGTAAGAACTCCCCCTTTTAATAGCACTATGACACTTTATTGATTTGGAGTGATTTATATTGTTTACATTCGGTTAAATTACCAATGGTGACCTCTGTTTAATGTGTTATATTTAACTGATAGATTCCTCCTAATTATTTTTTTACAGTGTGCACTGAAAGGGTTATCTAGTTTGTACCGTTTTATAGAGCGGATTGTTACGGACATGGCGATACCAAATATGTGTACTTTTATTTACTTTGTATTATTTACATAAATAAATGTATTTATTGGAAACTTTTTTTCTTTAAGGATTTTTAAAAAAATATTTTTATACTTTGTAATTTTTTTTAAACTTTTTTACATTGTCCCAGTATGGGACATCACTATGTAATGTCAGATCACTGACAGGCTATAAAAAACAGCTCTCAGTCATCAACTTTCCTTCTGCTGGTTACAAAAATTGCACGGGAGCTCACGCCACTTTTGCTAGAAAAATAATCTTTTATTAATTAAAAACAAGTACAGTAAGCTGCACAGACACTGTACTAATTGTTTATGTCACATACATCCATATATCTGCCTATTCTATGTGTATTTACTGTATGTAATCCATCTCTTCTATCCTGGCGGCTCCTGCTGTGATGTCACACTACCGTGACTGCTGAATTACCGGCTTTTCTTCTATCTATCTCTGTCTGCAGAATTATAAGGCAAATGAGTATTTTGATCACATCATCCTTTTTATATATGTTGTCCTACTCCAAGCTGTATAGGATTGAAAGCCAACTGCCAATTATGTAAATCAGCTGACTTGCATCTCTGTAATGAGGAGAGGTGTGGTCTAATGACATCAAAACCCTATATAAGATGAGCTTAATTATTAGGCAACTTCCTTTCCTTTGGCAAAATGGGTCAGAAGAGAGATTTGACGGACTCTGAAAAGTCAAAAATTGTGAAATAAAGTATAGGAGTAACCCCGGCACACTAATAACATGAAAGTAAAGTCTTCTCAACGACAGTCTTTAATTGTTGTGATTTTATTGATTATGAAAAAAAAGGGTGGTGTTACAATCCAAAAAAGGGTGGTGTTACAATCCAACGTTTCAGCTCTACATCTCGAGCTTTCATCAGGGATATGACTACAATATATACAATAAAAGAACAAAAATCAATAAATAAACTTTATAAAGTATTATAAAACCAAAAATCTAGTGATAGGTGATACATAAGGTGGGGACAGTGTCAAACATCCTTTGTGAAGGTGTGTATGGATCTATAATGATGTGAGGCCAGTGAGTATGTATTGTGGTGTGATACTGTGAACATGTGAGAGGTTGAACAGAGGAATAGAGTGAAGGTGTAAGGAGTTGAAAAGCATGAATGTGTAGGTAGTGTTGAGAAAGGGCATTAGGGGACAGTGAAGTGGAGTGGGAATAAAGGTGAGGTCATCTAAGGAGGCAGTGTGTAAGGGGTGCTCTTGGAAATGTTAAGGCATAAAGTATAAATACCTAGATCCTTGGTTTTGAGGTGTGTGTATAAGTGGTATAGGTTTGCCTTTGTAATCCAGCTGCTGGAACGGTACCTATAGTAACCACTGAGAAAGGGTATAGGTTAAGGAATAGCAAGGTATATAGAAAGAAAAGATATAAAAGAAAGTTTTAGGGGTCACATACCGATGTGTAGGGTCAGCACATGACTCCCGTCCTAAGGACAAAAAAGCAGGTCAATAAGCTGAGATGGAGAAAGGAAACCCAGTCTATGAAGACTGTAGGGCACCATTACCTTGTGTCCTAAATCTAGTCAGGTGTGGAGGAGGCCGGAAGTGCATGTGGCTTAGTGCAGTGATGTTAAATACTGTCAAGCACTTCCTGATTGGGAGGGGAAGGGGCGGGAATGGGGGGAAGGGCCATCGCCATCTTAGTGAGGTCAAAAATGTCTGAATGAATGTATTGAGCATGTGCAGGGCGGGGATAGAGAATGAGCATGTTTTGACTTGACAGGAAGTGATGGTGGCAGTCGCCATCTTGGTGAGGTCAAAAAATGTCAGAATGAATGTACTGAGCATGTGCAGGGCGGGGATAGAGAATGAACATGTTTTGACTTGACAGGAAGTGATGTTGGCAGTCGCCATCTTGGTGAGGTCAAAAATGTCAGAATGAATGTACTGAGCAGGTGCGAGCCATCCAGGAAGTGAAGTAAAAAAGGGAGGGTTGTCACATGCATACAGGCGGCCATTTTAACGGTGGGACTGTGCTGAATTCATGCACGGTGATAATTTCAGTGCTGGTTGTGCCTATCAGGTTTCAGAGAAACTTCCTTTTCCTGCCTAAAAACAAAGAAAGGTAATTAGAGCAAGGTTTACATACAAAGAGTAAAATGGCGTTCATATTAACACACTTATGTCAGAAATATCTCCTATAAACCAAAAAACGTTGTGTAGGAAAAGAACTTATTTGGTAGTGATTTTAAACTCCTGATGAAAAACAAAACTAATTCACTATGAAGTGGAATTTAGAAGGGATTAATAATACATTTCAGATTCTCTATTGAGACCGTGTGGATGGAGGGTATTTAGGTGATATATCCAATACGCTTCACGCTCTTTGAGAGTTTGGATCCTATTACCCCCTCGTCTGGGTACAGGGATTTGTTCGATAACCTGAAATTTCAGTTGGCTTACAGAGTGTCTATTTTCCACAAAATGGGCAGGAATTGGTAAAAGTGTGTTCTCACACCGGATGGTTGATTTATGTTTGGAAATGCGGTCTTTCACATGCTGGGTGGTTTCCCCAACGTATCCTAGGCCGCATGGGCATTTGATTAAATAGACAACAAAATTTGAGTTGCAGGTAAAATAGCCATTGATCTTGTACCGTTTGCCGGACCTCGGATGGGTGAATGAATCGCCTTTACTAACATTCGTGCATTGTGCGCAACCCAAACAAGGGAAGGTTCCGTTGCGCACCGTGCTAAATGTCTTCTGCCTGAATGTCTTGAAGTGGGAGCCCACGTCGGCTCTAACCAAAGTGTTTTTTAGGTTCTGAGCCCGCTTATGGCAGATGAGAGGAGGATTTTGGAAATTTTCAATCCCCGGGTAAGCCTTTTCTAGTAGGGGCCAGTGTTCAAGGACTGCTTTTTTGATCAGAGGAGAGAACGGGTGATAGGTGTTGATGAACTTAACCCTATTCTCTACATCACATTCACGTTGGGTAATTCTGGTTTGTTGTTCAGCGTTAATTTTGGGGTATCCTCTTGTTTGAAACTTTTCAGTCATCTCGTCATGTCTCATTTGCCTGATATCAGGTGTTGAGACTATGCGGTCAATTCTGTCATGTTGGGATTTAGGTAGAGCTATCTTCACGTGTCTTGGGTGACAACTGGACCAGTGTAGTAGACTATTACGGTCTGTAGGTTTGACGTAAAGGTCACTTGTAAGGGTGCCAGAGTCAGTTTTAGAGATCATGGTGTCAAGGAAACTGACAGACTGTGTGTTGGAATGTGAGGTAAAGGTTAGGTTCGGTATACTCTGGTTGAGGTCATGTATAAAATCTGTGAGGCTATTGGTGTCACCTGTCCATACACAAAAGATGTCGTCTATGTATCTGAGCCAGGTAAGAGCATGTTTTCTATATAGATGATGTGTGTAGACAAAGTCAGCCTCAAATTTACACATGAAGATGTTAGCGTACGGGGGGGCTACATTCGCCCCCATCGCGGTACCCCGTGCCTGAAGGTAGAATTGGTCCTCAAAGAGGAAATAGTTGTTGTTGAGGACCAATTTGAGTGTATCGGTACAGAACAATTTCTGGGGTTCGCTAAGAGAGGATTGTAAATCTAGGAACCATCTGACAGCCTCGATGCCAAGATCGTGATCTATACTAGTATATAGGCTGTTGACGTCTAGGCTGGCTAATAAACAAAAGGAAGGAATGTCATGGAGGGTTCTAACGTGGTTCAGAACTGACTACACCAATGAACTGAAAACACGAAAAAAGAACAAGTTTCTGAGAGACCAGGACGACTATCTCAAAAACCAGGTCTATAGATGGCGGTATACCACACTTCCAGATGGTCCCCCCTACAGAAACCGATATGGCTCATCAGGTTCTTCAGGTTCGGATGGTGGTCAAGTTGGACGAGGCGGCAGAGGAGGACGCAGTGGGAAACCGCCCAAGTCTTTTTTCGACCCGCGCAAGAAACCCCCGGCACCTCCAAACACAGTTTCAGACGAGGAGGAAGAAGAAAAAACAGACGAGGACCCCCAGAGGGATACACGTCCCAATACTCGATCTCAGGTAAGAACAATCTTGTCTTCAACATCTCTACCTATTGTCTCTCACCTGCCGAGATCCGAGTTCTCCAGAGGGGCCTCTCATTCTGTCCCACTCCCTCCTTTGATCCGTTCCTCGTACACCAAGAGTTAAATCGTTTTTACCGCTCTTTGAGACTTAAGGTACATTTTGACAAAGATGGCGGAGACATAAACACCAACCAGGTACCTTTTTCCTCGGGAACCAGCACCCAAGAGACGTTTATTCTCAAAGATCTCGGACTCAAGATCCCGAGCACGTTTCAACCACCTCGCCTCTATCATCCTGTCGAGACGTATATTTCACTTGTTAATGCTTCTGTGGATAAGTATATAGATGAAATCAAACATGGTAAATACCACCTTAAGCATAACCTTAATAGAGAAGAATCATTAGCACTGAACAGTCTTAAAAACAACAAGGACATTGTCATAAAGCCTGCCGATAAAGGTGGCTCCATTGTAGTACTGGATAAGAAATACTATCTGTCTGAAATCCAGAGACAACTCTCTGACGTCACGACATACAGACCCATCCCCACGAATCCTATCTACTCCATAGAGAGAAAGATAGACAATTTGATCAACTTCCACTTAAATTTGGGTACAATTGATTCTAAACTGGCAGAGTATTTGCACAAACAAAGTCCCATAACTCCAGTCATTTATATACTCCCCAAAATACATAAAAATTTGGAAAAGCCCCCCGGTAGACCCATAGTGGCATCTACCGACTCTATCCTCTCACCCCTGTCAATAACCTTGGAAAAGATCCTCACTCCACTAGTACCAAAAATTCCATCTTATCTCAAAGACACCGGTGATTTTCTGAACCACGTTAGAACCCTCCATGACATTCCTTCCTTTTGTTTATTAGCCAGCCTAGACGTCAACAGCCTATATACTAGTATAGATCACGATCTTGGCATCGAGGCTGTCAGATGGTTCCTAGATTTACAATCCTCTCTTAGCGAACCCCAGAAATTGTTCTGTACCGATACACTCAAATTGGTCCTCAACAACAACTATTTCCTCTTTGAGGACCAATTCTACCTTCAGGCACGGGGTACCGCGATGGGGGCGAATGTAGCCCCCCCGTACGCTAACATCTTCATGTGTAAATTTGAGGCTGACTTTGTCTACACACATCATCTATATAGAAAACATGCTCTTACCTGGCTCAGATACATAGACGACATCTTTTGTGTATGGACAGGTGACACCAATAGCCTCACAGATTTTGTACATGACCTCAACCAGAGTATACCGAACCTAACCTTTACCTCACATTCCAACACACAGTCTGTCAGTTTCCTTGACACCATGATCTCTAAAACTGACTCTGGCACCCTTACAAGTGACCTTTACGTCAAACCTACAGACCGTAATAGTCTACTACACTGGTCCAGTTGTCACCCAAGACACGTGAAGATAGCTCTACCTAAATCCCAACATGACAGAATTGACCGCATAGTCTCAACACCTGATATCAGGCAAATGAGACATGACGAGATGACTGAAAAGTTTCAAACAAGAGGATACCCCAAAATTAACGCTGAACAACAAACCAGAATTACCCAACGTGAATGTGATGTAGAGAATAGGGTTAAGTTCATCAACACCTATCACCCGTTCTCTCCTCTGATCAAAAAAGCAGTCCTTGAACACTGGCCCCTACTAGAAAAGGCTTACCCGGGGATTGAAAATTTCCAAAATCCTCCTCTCATCTGCCATAAGCGGGCTCAGAACCTAAAAAACACTTTGGTTAGAGCCGACGTGGGCTCCCACTTCAAGACATTCAGGCAGAAGACATTTAGCACGGTGCGCAACGGAACCTTCCCTTGTTTGGGTTGCGCACAATGCACGAATGTTAGTAAAGGCGATTCATTCACCCATCCGAGGTCCGGCAAACGGTACAAGATCAATGGCTATTTTACCTGCAACTCACATTTTGTCGTCTATTTAATCAAATGCCCATGCGGCCTAGGATACGTTGGGGAAACCACCCAGCATGTGAAAGACCGCATTTCCAAACATAAATCAACCATCCGGTGTGAGAACACACTTTTACCAATTCCTGCCCATTTTGTGGAAAATAGACACTCTGTAAGCCAACTGAAATTTCAGGTTATCGAACAAATCCCTGTACCCAGACGAGGGGGTAATAGGATCCAAACTCTCAAAGAGCGTGAAGCATATTGGATATATCACCTAAATACCCTCCATCCACACGGTCTCAATAGAGAATCTGAAATGTATTATTAATCCCTTCTAAATTCCACTTCATAGTGAATTAGTTTTGTTTTTCATCAGGAGTTTAAAATCACTACCAAATAAGTTCTTTTCCTACACAACGTTTTTTGGTTTATAGGAGATATTTCTGACATAAGTGTGTTAATATGAACGCCATTTTACTCTTTGTATGTAAACCTTGCTCTAATTACCTTTCTTTGTTTTTAGGCAGGAAAAGGAAGTTTCTCTGAAACCTGATAGGCACAACCAGCACTGAAATTATCACCGTGCATGAATTCAGCACAGTCCCACCGTTAAAATGGCCGCCTGTATGCATGTGACAACCCTCCCTTTTTTACTTCACTTCCTGGATGGCTCGCACCTGCTCAGTACATTCATTCTGACATTTTTGACCTCACCAAGATGGCGACTGCCAACATCACTTCCTGTCAAGTCAAAACATGTTCATTCTCTATCCCCGCCCTGCACATGCTCAGTACATTCATTCTGACATTTTTTGACCTCACCAAGATGGCGACTGCCACCATCACTTCCTGTCAAGTCAAAACATGCTCATTCTCTATCCCCGCCCTGCACATGTTCAATACATTCATTCAGACATTTTTGACCTCACTAAGATGGCGATGGCCCTTCCACCCATTCCCGCCCCTTCCCCTCCCAATCAGGAAGTGCTTGACAGTATTTAACATCACTGCACTAAGCCACATGCACTTCCGGCCTCCTCCACACCTGACTAGATTTAGGACACAAGGTAATGGTGCCCTACAGTCTTCATAGACTGGGTTTCCTTTCTCCATCTCAGCTTATTGACCTGCTTTTTTGTCCTTAGGACGGGAGTCACGTGCTGACCCTACACATCGGTATGTGACCCCTAAAACTTTCTTTTATATCTTTTCTTTCTATATACCTTGCTATTCCTTAACCTATACCCTTTCTCAGTGGTTACTATAGGTACCGTTCCAGCAGCTGGATTACAAAGGCAAACCTATACCACTTATACACACACCTCAAAACCAAGGATCTAGGTATTTATACCTTATGCCTTAACATTTCCAAGAGCACCCCTTACACACTGCCTCCTTAGATGACCTCACCTTTATTCCCACTCCACTTCACTGTCCCCTAATGCCCTTTCTCAACACTACCCACACATTCATGCTTTTCAACTCCTTACACCTTCACTCTATTCCTCTGTTCAACCTCTCACATGTTCACCGTATCACACCACAATACATACTCACTGGCCTCACATCATTATAGATCCATACACACCTTCACAAAGGATGTTTGACACTGTCCCCACCTTATGTATCACCTATCACTAGATTTTTGGTTTTATAATACTTTATAAAGTTTATTTATTGATTTTTGTTCTTTTATTGTATATATTGTAGTCATATCCCTGATGAAAGCTCGAGATGTAGAGCTGAAACGTTGGATTGTAACACCACCCTTTTTTGGATTGTAACACCACCCTTTTTTTTCATAATCAATAAAATCACAACAATTAAAGACTGTCGTTGAGAAGACTTTACTTTCATGTTATTAGTGTGCCGGGGTTACTCCTATACTTTAGTCTTGTTTTTTCCCAGAGCACCTAAGTTGGGGTTTGAGCCTGTCATATCTACTTTATAAAAATTGTGAAATGTCTTGCAGAGGGATGCAGCAGTCTTGAAATTGCCAAACTTTTGAAGCGTTATCACCGAACAATCAAGCGTTTCATGGCAAATATCCAACATGGTCGCAAGAAGCGTGTTGATAAAAAAAAGGCGCAAAATTACTGCCCATGAATTGAGGAAAATCAAGCGTGAAGCAGCCAAGATGCCATTTGCCACCAGTTTTGCCATATTTCAGAGCTGCAACGTTACTGGACTATCACAAAGCACAAGATGTGCCACACTCAGGGACATGGCCAAGGTAAGGAAGGCTGAAAAATGACCACCTTTCAACAAGAAACACAAGATAAAATGTCAAGACTGGGCCAAGAAATATCTTAATACTTAAGGTTTTATAGACTGATGAAATGAGAGTGACTCTTGATGGGCCAGATGGATGGGCCCAAGGCTGGATCAGTAAAGGCCAGAGAGCTCCACTCCGACTCAGACGCCAGCAAGGTGGAGGTGGGGTACTGGTATGGGCTGGTATCATCAAAGATTAACTTGTGGGACATTTTCAGGTTGAGGATGGAGTGAAACTCAACTCCCAGACCTACTGCCAGTTTCTGGAAGACACCTTCTTCAAGTAGTGGTACAGGAAGAAGTTGGTATCGTTCAAGAAAAACATGATTTTCATGCAGGCCAATGCTCCATCACATGCATCCAAATACTCCACAGCGTGGCTGGCCAGTAAAGGTCTAAAACAAGAAAAAATAATGACATGGCCCCCTTGTTCACCTGACCTGAACCCCATAGAGATCCTGTGGTCCCTCATAAAATGTGAGCTCTACAGGGAGGGAAAACCTAACACCTCTCAAAACAGTGTCTGGGAGGCTATATTAGTCACTGATTTTTTTTTTTTTTGAATGTCAGAAATGTTTATTTCTAAATTTCGTGTTGTTATATTGGTTTACCTGGTGAAAATAAACAAGTGAGATGGGTATATATATTTGTTTTTTATTAAGTTGCCTAATAAATCTGCACAGTAAGGCTGTGTTCACACGTAGCTTTTTTAGGGGGTTTCGCGGTGTTTTTTAACGTGCGATTTTGCCTCAAAAACGCAAAAAACAAGATCCCATGCAATCCTATGGGATTCCGCAATACTGTGCTAATGCTGCGGATTTTTCCGCAGCGGAATCGCATCACGGAAAAATATGCAGTATGCTCATTAATTTTGCGGAATCACGGTGATTCCACCCACATAGGAATGCATTGTTCCGCTTACTTTCCGTACATGGCTGTGCCCAACATGCGAAAAGTAAGCAGAACATTTGCGGATGGTACCCACGGTCCGGAGGAGAGGAGACTGTCCTCCGGGCTGTGGGTATCATATCCCTGTAAAAAATAGAATTAAAATAAAAAAATCATCATATTCTCACCTTCTGATGTCCCTCGCAGCGTCACCAGGCCTCCACGATGCTCCCGGCAGGTCCCTTCCCAGTGATGCATTGCGATAATGACCTTTGATGATGTCGCGGTCTCGCAAGACCGCGACGTCATCAAAGGTCATTGTCACAATGCATCACTGGGAACGGGACCTGCCGGGAGCATCGCGATGATTGGGAACGCTGTGCGGGACGCCGGAAGGTGAGAAAAACAATTTTTTATCTTTTTTTATTATTTTTAACATTAGATCTTTTTACTACTGGTGCGGCATAGGCAGCCTCAATAGTAAAAAGTTGGTCACACTCGTCAAACACTATGTTTGACGAGTGTGACCAACCTGTCAATCAGTTTGCCAAGCTAATTACGCTTGCAAATCGCTAGTTTTTCCGCAGGAAATAGGCGGAAATTAAAATGCGATTTGCTCACATATTTCCCGCAGAATGGAATTGAGGAATTCCCGCCGAAATTTCCGCAGCAATTCTGCAACGTGTGCACATAGCCGAATAGTTACCTGTACAAACAGATAACCTCCTAAGATAGCCAAATCTAAAAAACCCACTCCAACTTCCAAAAATATTAAGCTTTGATATTTATGAGTCTTTTGGGTTGATTGAGAACATAGTTGTTGTTCAATAATTAAAAGAATCCTCTCAAATACGACTTGCCTAATAATTCTGCACACAGTGTATCCCGGCGGCTCCTGCTGTGATGTCACACTACCATGACTGCTGAGTTACTGGCTTTTCTTTTGGGTGCAATAATTCCTGACTCCTGAGTAATGCGGTTGTCCAATGCAAAAATATAAATGCAAACAAATCAGGCAAAGACCGTGCTGTGAGGTCAAAACATTGCACCACTTGGCACTGGATTAAAGACCACATTTTTCCTTCAACTGGAGTGCTGCCTAATTTTTTTCTATCTATCTATCATATATGTGTGTGTGTCACTGACAACTTTATATATCTATTCTATCTTTTCTATTCTAACCCGTCAGTGTGATTTTACTGTATGCAGCACATGAATTGCTGTTTTTTCAAAGGACACTGGTGCCTAGAAATCGGACAGGACTTGCACGGTGCGAGTGCTGTGTGATTTTTTTCTCGCACCCATAGACTTGCATTGGCGAGTCTCATCTGAATCTCGGTGCCAATCGCAGACTGCTGTGATTTTACACGCACGCTGAATACGCCTGATAAAATAAACGCTGATGGGAGCTGCCCCATAGATTAACACTGGGCCGATGTTTTCTCGCATAGCACTCAGCCGTATTCTACAGTATTGTGTGACGCTGGCCGTACAGAGAGAAACGATGCTCCGCAGATCTGTGAGATGGCAATGAACAGACGCACGTCCCCTGCAGAATCAGATAGTGGAGGACACACCCATAGCTCCGTTTTTTGCTGCTACAGGAGGACCATGCCTTGTACACAGTGGATTAGTGACACCCCCTAGTGCTCATGAGTTTGTAGCCAGTTCTTGGGTAGATGCAAACAAAAAAATTCTATGCAGTAATTTGATCATTAGACACAGCATGTCCGAAACTCTTTACTAACACATCAGGAGGATAATAATAATGTCAGATATTAAAAGTGAAGCACGATTGGATTTTGTGTGGTAATCTGCTATTTAAAAAAAACAGATGTGGGACTTGAGAAAAAAGGAGAGCATAGAATCCAAATCCATTTCAACCATGTATATATATTTATTTGTCAAAAAAGGACACACATCAGAGATACAGGATAATAAGAGAAACCAATAAAATGGGTAGTCACATGAGGCCCGATACTAGAAAAAACAAACGGACAACCTGTGATGGGCATGGATACCCAAAAAACAATTGCCACAGATTATGGTACAGTTACAGTAATGGTTGTGAAATGGCATTAGGAATAGTCATTACACCAGCCAAAAAAACACATAGTAGGATCTACTATGCAGAGGTCGCGGGCATGAAGCTTCCCCTGGGCAATATTGTGTATTGTATAATACCCAGATTGAAAGCAACAATGCCAATTGCTAGTGAACTGGGTATGAATCAGCCAATGTATTCTAAAGCTGAGTCTATTCAGAACTCAGCAGTGCGCCATATCAACATGTCATGAACCATATAACAGGAAATTCTGTGGAAAAAGTCAAAGATGAGCTAAAATAAGCTGGATGAACATACCCATCATGTCCCGGTGTGTAGCAGGCACCGACTTGTGTACACTTTAGAATACATTGGCTGATTCATACCCAGTTCACTAGCAATTGGCATTGTTGCTTTCAATCTGGGTATTATACAATACACAATATTGCCCAGGGGAAGCTTCATGCCCGTGACCTCTGCATAGTAGATCCTACTATGTGTTTTTTTGGCTGGTGTAATGACTATTCCTAATGCCATTTCACAACCATTACTGTAACTGTACCATAATCTGTGGCAACTGTTTTTTGGGTATCCATGCCCATCACAGGTTGTCCGCTTGTTTTTTCTAGTATCGGGCCTCATGTGACTACCCATTTTATTGGTTTCTCTTATTATCCTGTATCTCTGATGTATGTCCTTTTTTGACAAATAAATATATATACATGGTTGAAATGGATTTGGATTCTATGCTCTCCTTTTTTCTTATTTAATTGAGAATCATCTCCATATTAATAGACTCAATGAGGCACTATCTATGTACTTTACTAGCAATGGAATAAGGATGTTTCTTTGGAGCCTTTTTTCATATAGATGTGGGACTTGAACCCACATTTTCGATTCCATAAACCAGCTGCTTAATCACTCAGCCAACAGCTCAACAGGCTGTGAAATGATCCTTTTTCGACCCTTATGAGATGAATCATGCAAGTACCTCAGTGAGGTGTATCTGAAAAACATTTTGATTTTGATCTTTGACTGGTCAAGTGTCAGGTCTCAGACAAAAACATTATGATGTTTGATGTTTGACTAGTCAAGTATCAGGTATCAAGTATCAAACTCATTCATTGAAATCACACAGCTAGGAGTTACACCACATGTTTACATCGACAGTCACATAAGTAAAGAGAAGAGTGTTATAGTCCAATTGACAGTATAGCACACTGGTTAAGTGTAGGCTTAGGCTCTAGAGAACTATTAGTTCAAATCCCAGCAAAGGAGCTTAGTTTTATTGTTATGATTTTAAACCAAAACTATGTGTGATGCTGATGCTTCACCCTTAGGCTAGAGATTTTTTTATTAGAAATCAGGAGGATAATAAGAATGTTAGATATTGAAAGTGGAACATGATTGCAGTTTTTTTTTGTAACCTGTATAGCTTTAAAAAAAAAAATTACAAACATGGGACTTGAACCCAGAAAAAGCCTCACACTAGAGACAACAGCCTGCAACCTTAACATTATGCTACAAGGTCAAGTGATGTCAATTACAAATTTTCTTTGGTAATGAAATCTGTTTTTTAAATTCTGATATTTGAATGAGTGAAGTATCAAAGGTCAGGTATCAGGGAATAAGAGATCAGGTGTCAGAAGTCAGGTATCAGAAGTCAGGTATCAGAAGTCAGGTATCAGGTATCAGAAGTCAGGTATCAGGTATCAGAAGTCAGGTATTAGAAGTCAGGTATCAGGTATCAGAAGTCAGGTATCAGAAGTCAGGTATCAGACGTCAGGTATCAAGTATCAGAAGTCAGGTATCAGACAGAGTATTTCTGATGTTTGAAATCAGGAGGATAATAAGAATGTTAGATATTGAAAGTGGAACATGATTGAAGTTTTTTTTTTGTAACCTGCATAACTTTAAAAAAAATTACAAACATGGGACTTGAACCCAGAAAAAGCCCCACTCTAGAGACAACAGCCAGCAACCTTACCATTGTGCTACAAGGTCAAGGGAATGAGTCAGGTATCAGAGGTCAGGTATCAGAGGTCAGGTGTCAGAGGTCAGGTGTCAGAAGTCAGGTATCAGAAGTCAGGTATCAGAGGTCTGGTGTCAGAAGTCAGGTATCAGGTATCAGAAGTCAGGTATCAGACAGAGTATTTCTGATGTTTGACTTTGATATGTGATCATGTCCTAACTAAAATGGACACTGTATAAGGGATTGTGAGTTCAAATCCCAGCAATGGAGCTTAATTTTTTTTTATTTTTCTTATTACTTTAAACCAAAACTATGTGTGATGCAGATGCTTCACCCTTAGGCTATAGATTATTTTATTACAAGTCAGGAAGATAATAAGAATGTCAGATCTTAAAAGTGGAACAGGATTGGGATTTTGTGTGCTAACCTGGATAACCTAAAAAAAAGAAAATAAAATTCTAACATGGGATTTGAACCGAGAAAAAGCTATACTTTAGAGACAGCAGCATTGCCATTCTACTACAAGCTGAAGCGATACCAAGCTCAAGTTTTTTTGGTAAGGAAATCTGCTTTCCAAACTCTCAGTGAGTTGAAAAATCATTTGGATTTCTGTTTTGACATATGATATGTGACTTTCTTCACTCATCAAAGTGAAACAACTCTGCAGTTTGTGTGCCAGGAGGCATGGGATAAAAAACAAAGTATACTTAACCTCATGCTTTCTATTTCATAAGCCAGGCATTTATCCACTCAGCCATTAGCTCAATCAACATCAAATGGATCTGTTTTCTTCACTTATAAGACAAACCACTCAAATACTGCATTGAAGGTATCTGAAAGATCTTCTGATTCTGATGTTTGAATGAGTCAGGTATCAGGTATCAGAGTCAGGTATCAGAGTCAGGTATCAGTGTCAGGTATCAGTGTCAGGTATCAGTGTCAGGTATCAGTGTCAGGTATCAGGGTCAGGTATCAGGGTCAAGTATCAGGGTCAAGTATCAGGGTCAGGTATCAGGGTCAGGTATCAGAGTCAGGTATCAGGGTCAGGTATTAGGTATGAGAATCAGGTATCAGAGTCAGGTATCAGGTATCAGAATCAGGTATCAGGCAGAGTATTTCTGATGTTTGATTTTGATATATGATCATGTCCTAAAATGGACACTGTACAAATGGGATTGTTAGTGTTCTCACAAATACCATTTTTACTGCAGCTTATAATCATCACCATCATCATTTTGAATTTCTAAAATACTGGACTTATAAACTTGGTTATTTTCACCTAAGAATCCTAAAAATCTCAATGTTTTATCACTGCAGGAAACATTAGCAGAACCTGCACAGTGCATGGATGGACTGACACATATCCGGACATTTTTGATGCATGTGGGCACAATGAAAATGTTACTCAAGTTAATAAGGTGAGTCATGCTATGTTATTAACTAGTAAATTATTGACCCAAGAGAAATGTTTTATTATATTCTTCCTGACTACAGAGGAGACACTTCGTAGTCAGAATCCACTTCTGAGTTACAAATATAAGCTGCAAATTTCAAAATTTCAGGGTAAAAAATAAATAATAAAAGATATATCAAAAAGTATAACATTGCATATTTTGTAGCACTGACCTCAAATTATCTAAAAGTCATCTTGTGCTTTGTGCACATTAGATATTTAGATAATTTAGAGGCTCCTGACTTTTGGCTCATCGTACACAATACATTTTCATTACCATGAAAGATAATAATGAAAATGACTTTATGATTATATAACCAAACATGAATCCCATCTGCGATTTGCTAGTGCCATTTGCTTTCTCCTTTGCATTTGACCCTTGTCTATTTTGTTATTTTAAATTGCAGATTGATATTTATATTCAGAAATAAGATATAAAGCTCAATAATTACATTTAAACTGAATCCTTTAATAGGAACCGATGATGTAGACTATAAAGCTAGCAATCACTTGTAATGAAAAAGTCAATTTAGAAGAGTAAATCTAATAATCTGCTAAAAACTAACCTGAGTATGAATAATCTGTAGGAGTTAACAAATCTAGAATAGGGTGGGAGAAAAGCATTAGTGAAGAAGCATTTTTTTTCAGCAGTTTCTAAGGGAAGTGCATAATCAGATTATGCATGTATGTATATACGTATGAGGTCAAGCTGCTTAACCCACTGTGTATTTGTTCTTTGAAAAAACTACATTGAGGTTAAGGAACATTCCATAAAAGTCTGATAGTATGAATAGATTTAGAGAAGAATGGTAGACATAAGAATTTAACCATTCTCCTCTGGATGCATTTATACTGCCTCTGAAGTACTGAATTGGCCTGACACACACTCAGGAAGAGAATGAGGATCAGCAATATTCTGACTAAATAACTAAGCTGTGAGTGTGAGCCTCTAAAGACCCGGTTCTTGGCTATCTGTATGTACAAGTACTCGCATGAAGAGATTTCATCAGATAGCTTGACTCAACTGCAAAGGCATGTATGAAGTTTGCAGAAGAAGGTTCATTTTCAAGCTGAATTCTTGTAGTTGTGCACAATTACAGTGGCAGTAACTGTAACAGCTGCAGTAGGTAAGACTGTTCTGAAGTAAAGCTTTAAGACCTCCCCGTTACTCGACTTTCCCCTCTCCATTCCATACTTAATGCAGCATCCACGGTCATCTATCTGGCTAATCGGTACTCGGACACGTCTGCTCGTCGCCAGTCCTTACATTGGCTGCCCATTCATTATAGGATCCAATTCAAAGTACTTGTTCTCACCCACAAAGCTCTCCACAGTGCAGCACCCCCCTACATCTCCTCCCTCATTTCTGTCTATCGGCCTAACCAACCGCTGCGTTCTGCAAACGACTTTCGACTAACCTCTGCACTAATCCGTATCTCCCACTCCCGACTCCAAGACTTCTTCTGCGCTGCGCCAATCCTCTCGAATGCACTACCCCAAGAAATTAGGACTAGCCACAATTTGCATAGTTTCAGGCACTCCCTCAAAACACATTTGTTCAGAGCGGCCTATCACGTTCACTAATCAAAGTCATTCAATGTGTAAGTGTGCATGAGTAGCCCATTCACTATCTCCAAGCATCCTTCACTCCTTAAAGATGGCTGGACCATCACTGTAAATACATCATTGTAAATACACACCTGTACTCTGTATCTCCCCCTCCTTGTAGATTGTAAGCTCTCACGAGCAGGGTCGTCTTATTTTGCTTTAATTATTGTATTGTTAACGTTGTTACTTATGGCCTGTGTTTTGAAACTGTTAAACTGTAAAGCGCTGCGGAATATGTTGGCGCTATATAAATAAAGATTATTATTATTATTATTTAAGACATGAGGATCATATCCTGGAATACATACAGAGAATGAGGTTACTGACATCAGAGCTAGGATGGTGGACAGATAGAGAGGGAGAACAAATTTGTAAAAAGGAAACCTTATTCCATAGAAACTCAACAGCAACAATTCAATACAATACTGTATGATTCCCATGCCATGGGACATGACAAGCCTAGAGACTAATTTATTTATTAATACATTTTACTCACTTATATAGTGCAATTAATTGTGCAGCACTTTACAGATCACAGCATCACTGTCCCAGTTGGGGTTCGCAATCTAAATTTGCTAGCAGTGTGACTTTGCTTTGGAGTGTGGGAGGAAACCCACGCAAACCCAGGGAGCACATAAAAACTCCTTGCAGATGTTGTCCCTTGTGGGAGTTGTACCCAGGATCCCCACACTACAAAACAACAGTGCTAACAACTGAGCCCCCGAGCTGCCCACTTGCATTAGTGTTGCACATATTGCTACACAAAACATTATGACAGAGCTGGCCTTGGACTGAAATTCATCCATGGAATTTGAAAGCACAGAGGCCCATATAGCTTCCCACCCATACACCTGCTTCCATTTTTATGCCACACCAGGATCTCCTGTTACGAAGGCAAGGATGCATAGAGGGTGTTGAATTTAGGGACTCGAAAGCAATATTTGCGGCTGGGCCCCACTCCACCACCACCATGCTTATTGGATGTGTTGGCACCATGGACATTTCGAGTCTATAAAGTCATCTGTCCTTATGTCTAAGGCTACTTTCACACTAGCGTCGTGCGACGCAAGTCGAAATGCGTTGTTTTGGAGAAAAAAACGCATTCTGCAAAGTTGCCCGCAGGATGCGTTTTTTCTCCATAGACTAACATTAGCGACGCATTGCGACATTTGGGCACACGTCGCATCCGTCGTGCGACGGATGCGTCGTGTTTTGGGGGCCATGACGCACAAAAAAACGTTCCATGTAACTTTTTTTGTGCGTCGGCTCCGCCATTTTCGACCGCGCATGCGCGGCCGAAACTCCGCCCCCTCCTCCCCGGATATGACAATGGGGCAGCGGATGCAATGAAAAACTGCATCCACTGCCCCCGTTGTGCACACCTTTCACAGTGTACGACGGTACGTTGCCCCGACGCAGGGCGACAGCCGTCACACGACGCTAGTGTGAAAGTAGCCTAATATGTATGTATAGACCATAACCCCTATGGGAAGTCGACTCACCCAGATGCTCACAGAAGTAGACACAGGAATATTTGATCTGCTGGTTTATTTAAATCACAGCATAAGATAGCAATCTTTGTGATACATATCTACACTCACATTAATAAATAACATTTCCCTCATGTCGGCTTTACATAAGCACCATTTGTAAAATGTTATTTTATTTTGTTAGCCTTTTAGGAGTTTTAAAATTGTAGCAGTGATTTTTCATTTTTTTCAAGGAAATTTACAAAATGTATATTTTTTGAAGAACCTATTCAGGTTTGAAATGACTTTGGTGGTCCTATATATTGGAAAATCCCCAACAGTGAAACCAATTTTAAAACCACACCCCCCAACATATTGAAAACCTCTGTCAGGTAGTTTATTAACTCTTCGGGTGCTGTTCAGGAATGAATGCAAAGTGACATGACAGGAATGAAAAATTAATTTTTGCCACCTAAATGTCGCTAACTTCTGAATAGGCTGCTATAGCCGGCAGACGCTAAGGCCGTTATTTAGCCGTGAATTGACGTGACAAACATCAGGAAGACACGATCATTATCTCAGGGTGTCAATGGGGTTAAGAAGGAAGCCCCCACACTCTGTTAACCATTTATATGGTGCAGCATCTAAGAGGTTAAAAGAGATATGGACGGTGCAAACGCTGATCGCGGTTAATGCAGCAAGTTGTCAGCTATAGCGTACAGCCGACAGCTGCTGGATTGTCACCTGTATGGGGATGTTAGTCTCTTATATTGTAGGTCAGTAAACAGATGTATTTAAGATCAACATTTCTTTACTATGACTATATTTTGATAGATACGAGTTCTACACCAGTGCTCTGCAGGCCTATTAAGTGTATAATATACAGATAAATCCAGTGACTCACAGGTGATTTTCTCAATGATCATAGCCATTCACATTCCCTTTTCTTTGCCAGTCGACCCAGACCGCCATGACCACTTCCATCCATGGACTGATCTAAACTTGTTCGGATCATCACTTCTCCAGCACCCTGAGAATTTTTCCGCACTACCGTATACACCATATAGTGTATCCATAGTGCCCTAGTCACTAATATTGCTCCATGTATGCCATGCACAATAAAAGCTTTGACAAATTGGGGCCTATGGGTGGACTGCCAAGGTTCTGAAAAGGGCATCCCAGACATGCAAGAGAGGCTGCCATAATATAAATAATGAACATTACAGCACTAATCTCTCATGTTCTCACATTCTTTTGACTCAAGTTTCATAAATTCAATCAATAAATTAGTTAGCATTTTAATTCCACTTACAAGAACAAAGTATAAAAACTAGACAACACATATATAGAATAATATGTGTATAACATACTCCACACAGCACCACATCATTAATGTTTCTAGTCTGCAAAAGCAGAAGGTGAAAAACTGATTTAAGAGTTCTGGAAACTATGACTCAATGACCATGGCATACCTTATCCAAATTTGGTGCCTATATTTCTTGGGCATAAATGCCATAATTCCATTAAGCGAATGTCATATTAGTCTAAAGGCTGAGCATAGTTTACTGGATTTCAGTCCTAACAATGGTCATAAAGAACAGAAACTGGCCTATAGCAATGCATTCATATAATATGCATGTGGCAATAAAACAAAACTAGGGTGTAAGTAATTGCAACATATGTACTTGCAACAGCCTTACAATGTCCTTGTCATCTAATGTATACTTGCACATTCAATCTACTCTATATATGAAAGCACAGAATTCTGAAATTTAATCTATTTTTAATTTTAGGCACTTTTTATATATTTTGCTTTGGCATATTTTTTGTGCCCAAACAAATAATAATAATAATAATAATAATAATAATAATAATAATAATAATTATTAATTATTATTATTATTTATTATTATCATTACTAATTATTATAACTATATCATAATAATTATTTATTATAATTATTATACTTTGCAAGATGTTTTAAGAGTATCTAAATAACTGAAAAGTGCAGCAATACAAGCCAAAAGGGTTGAATTGGCCAATCAGATTACTAGGGAATCATAAAGGTGGGCCCTGGCTTTTACATAATAATGGGCCCCAAAAGTCCATCAGAAGACAGCTGCATTTTGGCTGACTTTGGAGCCAATCACTTGCCAATCAAATGTAAGTTAAAAAAGGAGTCTCTTCGTAGAATCACACTGTAAAGGCACATAGGTCTGGATCAAGGCTGTATATACATAGTTGTAGGGAATTTTTATGAAGACTATTTACAAAGCTGCTTCATTTTTTTTATTTTAGATGTAGAAACAAAAAAGTAGTGAGCCTTGTGGTTTCATTATTGATGTGTTTTTATTTCTAATATTTTTACTTTATTTCGGAAAGCCAAAGCATCATTTAGTTCTGCTTATGTCACCCCACACTTGGCAAGAAAATTGGGGGCAGTATATCCCATATGATAGTGGAGCTCCTCAAGCTTAGCTTTAGCATCTGGCCAGGTTTGCAAAACACATTTTGCTTCGTTTTTGCCAGCAGTAATTTTAAGTAGTAAGAGACCTGACAATTGATAATAGGAATAAATCGGGAACAACATGTAGATAATTGGAAGCCAACTCATTGCTGTGTTTACTTTTCCAAATGCCTTTCAAGCCTGAAAGTGAAAATGTATTTATGACTTGTTGCTTCATTTTCCCTAAACAATAATGTTACTGGAGTAACTGTGAATAATACAGAACCTGGAGGAGTCAGCCACAGTCACAGAGAGGGAAGGGGTGACACATTCACTGCTATATTTGGAATACAAATCTTGGAAAAGACTAAAATCATACTATTATACAATGCCAGCTCATAAATGAAAGGTACTTTTGCAAAAAAAAGTTTTTCAACTTTGAGTAGAAATTAAGTGAAATGCTTGCCCATTGATAATGCACTAAAACTATTTTCATGATTTTAGTCAACTCTTACTTAACTCCTTTACCCCCCCCCCCCCAGCCTGCTTTCACCTTCCTGACCGGGCCAAATATTACGACTCTGATCAGTGTCACTTTATGTGACTGCTTTTTTTGAGACATATTGTACTTCATGATAGTGGTGAAATATCTTCTATATGACTTGCATTAATTTGTTAAAAAAAAATGGAAATTTGGAAAAAAAAATAAAATTTAGCAATTTTAAAACTTTTAATTTTTTTGCCCTGAAATCAGATTTATGCCACACAAAATAGTTAATGCATAACATTTCCCACATATCTACTTTACATCAGCACAATTTTTGAAACATAATTGTTTGTTAGGAAGTTATAAGGGTTAAAAGTTGACTAGTGATTTCTCATTTTTCCAACAAAATGTACAAAACCATTTTTAGGCACCACATCTAGTGATGAGCGAGTATGCTCGTTACTTAAGATTTCCTGAGCATGCTTGGGTGATCTCCGAGTATCTGGATGTGCTCAGAGATTTAGTTTGTCGCCGTAGCTGCATGATTTGTGGCTGCTAGATAGCCTGAATACATGTGGGGATTTCCTAACAAACAGGCAGTCCCCACATGTATTCAGGCTGTCTAGCAGCCGCAAATCATGCAGCTACAGTGACAGAAACTAAATCTCCGAGCACGCCAAAATACTTGGAGTTCACCCGATCATGCTCAGGAAATCTCGAGTAACGAGTATGCTCGCTCATCACTAACCACATCACATTTGAAGTGACTTTGAGTGGCCTATATGACAGAAAATACCAAAAAGTGACACCATTCTGAAAACTACACACCTCAAGGTGCTCAAAACCACATTCAAGAAGTTTTTTTTTACCCTTCAGGTGCTTCACAGGTATTAATGTAATGTGAAAGGAAAAAACAAGGATTTTTGTGAGTACTCACGTAAAATCCTTTTCTCCGAGACGCTCATTGGGGGACACAGGTACTGTGGGTGTATGCTACTGCCGCCTGGAGACTGACACTAAGTGAACAAAAAAAGGTTAGCTCCTCCTCCGCCACATACACCCTCGCCCCGATTGCGGGCGGAACTCAGTTTAGTGCAACAGCAGTAGGAGAACACAAAACAAATCAGCCTTAATGCAGAATACAATCTGTCTGGAAAAGGCCCACCCTAATCTCAACAAAAATATATTAATTAAATAAGCAAGAGCCAACTTGGCTAATAGGGTGGGTGCTGTGTCCCCCAATGAGCGTGTCGGAGAAAAGGATTTTACGGTGGGTACTCACAAAAATCCATGTTTCTCCTTCATCTCATTGGGGGACACAGGTACTGTGGGACGTCCTAAAGCAGTCCCTGGGTGGGAGATTGACTCACCGATCCAAGCCACATGCACCCCTTGTCTAAAGGTGTGCCACTGCTGCTTGGAGAACTCTTCTACCCAGGCTCGCATCTGCCGAAGCCTGAGTATGCACATTGTAATGTTTAGAAAATGTGTGCAGGCTGGACCAGGTCGCTGCCTTGCATACCTGCTCTGCCGAAGACTGGTGCCGAAGCGCCCAAGAGGCGCCCACTGCCCGAGTAGAATGCGCCCCGATCCCAGCTGGAATCGGAGTGCCTCTAATACGGTAGGCCTCTTGAATAGTTATACGGATCCATCTGGCTATGGTCGACTTTGAGTCTGCGAGTCCCTTCCTGCGCCCTTCAGGGAGCACAAACAGCATATCCGTCTGGTGAAAGGGTGCCGTCCGCGACACGTACCTTCTGAGTGCTCTCACTAGGTCTAATGTATGAAGCGCTTTTTCCACATGATGTACCGGTCCTGGACAAAATGAAGGCAAGACGATATCCTCATTAATGTGAAAGAGGACACGACCTTCAGAAGAAAGGGGGGAGCTGGCCTTAGAACCACTTTATCCTTGAAAAAAACGAGAAACGGAGCTCGGCATGACAGGGCCGCCAACTCCGAGACCCGCCTAATGGAAGTTATGGCTACCAAGAATACCACCTTCCTGGAAAGGTACGACAATGAAATTTCTCATAATGGCTCAAACGGAGCTTCCTGCAGGACACTCAGGACCAGGTTAAGGTCCCAGGAGTCTAGGGGCACTCTATAGGGGGGTACCAAATGTGAGACCCCCTGGATAAAGGTCTTCACCTGCATATTTGTAGTGATTTTTCGCTGGAACAGGACAGACAAGGCTGATATCTGTCTCCTAAGGGAGCTCGGGGCCAACCCTGAGTCTAGGCCTGACTGAAGAAAAGCCAAGATGTTGGGAATAGAAAAAATTAGTGGAGCAACCCCGCGATTTCGACACCAACTAAAGAAGACCTTCCAAGTGTGATGGTAAATCTTTGCCGAGGCAGGCTTCTGGGCATTAACCATCATAGCGACCACTTCCTGCCCAAACCCCGCCTGGGTCAGAATCCAAGATTCAACGGCCATGCCGTCAAACACAGGGCCCCTGAGTTCGGGTGGCAGATCGGCCCCTGCGACAGTAAGTCTGGTCGTTCTGGCAGACGCCATGGAACATCCGCAAGGAGCTGCACTAGATCCGCATACCATGCCCGACGGGGCCAGTCTGGGGCCAGCAGAATTGCTGGAACCCCCTCCATTTTGATTTTCTTGATGACCCTCGGAAGTAGTGGTAGCGGGGGAAACAAGTATGGAAGGCGAAACTGGTTCCATGGTAGAACCAACGCATCCACGGCGATCGCTCGAGGGTCCCGAGACCGAGCGACAAACATGGGCACCTTGGCGTTCACCCTGGAGGCCATCAGATCCACATCCGGTGTTCCCCACCGTTGGCAAATCTGCTGGAAGACCTCGGGGTGCAGAGCCCATTCCCCGGACACGAGACCCTGCCGGCTGAGGAAGTCCGCCGCCCAATTTTCCATGCCCGGTATGTGGACTGCTGAAATTACCGAATGGTTCCTCTCGGCCCAGCGAAGTACGTGTTCTACTTCGCGTATGGTTGCCCTGCTGCGGGTGCCCTCTTGATGATTCACGTAAGCCACCGCCGTGGCACTGTCTGATTGAATCCAGACAGGATGTCCTGCTAGAAAGTGCTGGAAATGTCGCAGCACCAGTCGCACTGCTCGTATCTCCAACAAGTTGATCTGGAGGCGTGCCTCCTGTTGTGACCATTGCCCCTGAGCTGTGTGGTGACGAAAAACCGCTCCCCAGCCGAGGAGGCTCGCATCAGTTGTGACCACCAACCATTGATCTGGGGGGAAAGGCTACCCCTGAAGAAGGGAGGAACTGCTCGTCCACCACTGTAGTGAGAGTCTGACCTGAGAGGACAACCGGCACCGATGATTGAGCATGAATGGGCTCTTGTCCCAGACTGTCAAGAGAGCGTGCTGCAGGGGACGAAGATGAAATTGTGCAAACGGAATTGCTTCCATTGCCGCCACCATCTTCCCTAGCACCCTCATCCCGAACTGAATGGTGTGAGGGACTGGCTGCTGCACTTTCCGGACTCCCTGCCGGAGTGCTAGAGCCTTGTCCTGAGGTAGAATTACCAACCCTCGGGAGGTGCCAAAAATCATTTCTAAGAAAGAAATCTTCTGGGCTGGGACAAGGGATGATTTCTTCCAGTTGACCAACCATCCTAGGGGGGATAGGGTATCCAGTGCGATGCTGACATTCTCTTTGCATGCCCGAAATGAAGGGCCTTTCACCAAGAGGTCGTCTAAGTATGGCAAGACAACTATGCCCCGAGAGTGTAGAATGGCCATGATGACTGCCATTACCTTTGTGAACACCCTGGGGGTGGTAGCCAGCCCGTAGGGCCGTGCTACAAACTGGAAATGCCGGCCACTGATGGCAAAATGTAGGAACCTCTGATGTGGAGTAAAAATAGGGATGTGCAGATAGGCATCCTGGACGTCTATCGAGGCCAAGTATTCCCCCTGCTCCATGGCCACTATAACCAAACAGAGAGATTCCATTCGAAAATGTTTGATCCTGATGAACCTGTTCAGGAGCTTTAGGTCCAGTATCGGCCTGACTGTCCTGTCCTTTTTGGGGACCGCGAACAGATTGGAATAAAAACCCTGAGTCCTCTCGCACACTGGCACGGGAATAATGACTCTGTTGCGCTGGAGTACCTTGATGGCTCCCAGCAATGCCTCTGCCCGGGCTTCCACCTTGGGAAGCCAGGAAAGAAAAAATCGTTTTGGAGGATATTTGACAAATTCTATCTTGTACCCGGACGACACTAATTCCGCCACCCATGCATCGCATGCCACCGCGACCCAGACGTGGCAGAACCGAAGTAGATGGCCGCCCACCCTGTCATTTTCGGGTAACGGCTGCCCCGAGTCATTTATCTGAGGATCTTTGGGGTTTGGCTCCCTTCGACCTGGGCTGGCGAGCCCTCATCCTGCCCAGCGGGTTGGCTCTATATGTGACCTGTCGATCCTTGTCTTGGTTGTAGCGAACTGGAGCGGTGGAACTGGCCGCTGCCATCCATCCGGGGTTACAAAAAGCCCGAAACCGCGCCTGAGGCTGACGAAACGGCGGCTTGATTTTCTGCTGTGGGAGAAAACTGCTTTTTCCCCATGTAGCATCAGAGTTGGTCTAATTTTTCCCCAAATAGGCGGCTACCTTGATAAGGCAGGGAAGTCAAGGATTTTTTGGAAATCGAATCGGCCAGCCACATCCTTAACCATAGAGCCCTCCTAATGGCGATTGCATTAGCTGCCGCTAGTGCCACGCAATTAGCAGCATCTAAGGAAGCATTGATCAGGTAATCGCCTGCCATCGCGATCTGACTCACTACCTCTGATACCTCCGTCGGCAGGTTCCTATCCTACAAGACTTTATTTAATGATTCTGACCATGACATCATAGCCTTGGCTACCCATGTTGCTGCGAATGAGGGAGAGAGCGCTGAACCTGACGCCTCATACACCGAATGGGCCAAACTCTCTATGAGCCGATCCGTGGGGTCTTTAATGGAAGAAACACTAGGTACCGATAACAAAGATTTCAAAGCCAAGCGTGACACTGGCGGATCCACCACCGGGGATTCCGCCCATTTTTTACAGAGCTCCGGTGCAAACAGATACCTTGCTTCCAGCATTTTCTGGCCTGAGAAACGCCTGTCCGGCCGCTCCCTGTGACGCTGTAGTATGTCCTCGAACTCTGGGTGAGTGCAAAATACTCTATGCGGTCGCTTGGCCCTCTTAAAGGACACCTTATGACCTGAGGCCAGAGAGACGTCATCCTCGATACCCAAAGTCTGATTGACAGCTTCAATGAGACTGTCAACTGTCTCCCGACACCCTGGCGCATCTAGGTCCAGGGGCTCATCTGCGTCATAATCTGAACTCTGCTTGCTCCCGGATAGTGGTGACGGTGAACGAGACGCCGCACTCACGAATGCCGAAACACCGGATGGGCCCGGAGACGCTGTGTGGGTTCTCTTCCTATGCGCCTGTCTAAAATGACTGCGACCCCGGCAGGCCGCAGGTTCTTGTGAGGCGGATGATCCCTCCCAGACAGGCGAGCCGCCATCTCTGCCCCTATCTGGAGCCTAAAGGGTCTCGATCGCCCTTGTCAGAGAAGCCATAGACTGGGAAAGCGACAAAGCCCATTCCGGGGGATCCGGACCCCTGGGCTCTGTCGCAGGGGAGGGCTCCTGGGCGCGTTTGGAGTCACAGGCTTCACATAGCTTTTGACTCTGTGCTCGTGGAAACCTAACCCCACAAGAAATGCATGCGGCATAAAGGAACGTGTGCGATTTGCCTTTTCCGGACATATTGCTGCCAGGTCTAATTTATATGAGGGCTGAGGGGAAGGGAGGAGGACAAAAAACCACCTTTAATCGCCCATAGCGTGCCTCTACGGTCGGGGTCACACTTACCCCGTCCTGAGTCCCCACGTGCTCCTGCCGCTGCCTCTGCTCTGCGCTGCCCTGCTCTGCGTTCCTTTCCTCTGGGCAGGCCGGGACGTTCCTCTCCCGGTTGCGGTTTACCCTGAAATGACGCCGGGGGCTCAATTTGTTCGGCGTCTGCCCTAGCCCGGGGGGTGGTGCCAGAAATGACGTCATGCCGGGGGCGGGCCTTCTGCCCGCGGCCTAGCACGACCGAAGCCGCGGGCTAAATTCTGCATGCATGCCCACCCGCCCCGCGGGAAGGGGGGTGCCCGCGTGGCCTCCCCTGTAGCCGGAACCCGGCATCCACACCTGGCGAAAGGAGGGAGGAGAGGGAAGGAGGATTGCCTACACTTCCTAAGACGCCTGGAGCTTCAGTGGACCGGAGCGCTGCTGCAGGACCTTCCCCAGCCCTCCTTACCTGACTCCGGATCCAGCACCCAGGTAGAGGGGATGGGGTTAATTTCTAGACGGTGCAGGCACCCTAACTATGTCTAACCCCTTCAGGGGGTGAGGAGAAGGACCGTCCGCCGCCTTGCAGCACCGCCGTCTAGCGTTGGTGGAGCAGTGGGGGCCGCACAGACTAGTCTTGTGCCTCTGTGCAAGCCCATGGTTTCAACACTTAGGGGTGAACAGGGCTAAGTCTGGCATCGTGTCCCACGTCGCGGGAGAGGATACGTGGAGGGACACTCGCACGTGCTCGCCCGTTGTTGGTTTGGGGAAATCGGACCCTTTCAATAGGATCCGTTGCCCCTGTCTTATCTTCATAAAAATAAACAAAAATAGAAGTCTGGGGAAAAAAACCCACATATGTCCCTCGGTGCGGGAAAGGATACGTGGAGACGATACTCAACACATGTTCACCCGGACCCTTTCAATAGGATCTGTCGCCCCTGTCTTATCTTCATGGAAAAAAGAAGTCTGGAGAAAACCAGACACGTGTGCCTCCAGAAACACTAAGCAAAAAACTGAGTTCTGCCCGCAATCGGGGCAAGGGTGTATGTGACGGAGGAGGAGCTAACCTTTTTTTGTTCAATTAGTGTCAGCCTCCAGGCGGCAGTAGCATACACCCACAATACCTGTGTCCCCCAATGAGACGAAGGAGAAATGAACAATTAACTTTTTTTACAAAAATTTTTCATTAGACCCAATTGATTTATATTTTTCAAGGCTAATAGGAAAAAAAGGACCCCAAAATGTGTTATGTAATTTCTTATGAGCATATCGATACCCCATATATGGCAAAAAACACTGTTTGGGCCCACAGTAGAGCTTGGAAGGAAAGGAGCTCCATTTGACTTTTTATATTTAAAATTTGCTGGAATAATTAGCTGACGCCATGTCGCGGTTGGAGAGCCCCTCATGTACCTAAACAGTGGAAACCTCTCACAAGTAACACCATTTTGGAACATAGAACTCTCAGGAAACTTATTTAGATGTGTGGTGAGAAGTGATGAGTCAGTATACTCGTTGCTCTGGTTTTCCCGAGCATGCTCGGGTGTCCTCCGAGCATTTTGCCGTGCTCGGAGATTTAGTTTGTGTCAATGCAGCTGCATGATTTGCGGCTGCTAGACAGGCTGAATATATGTGGGAATTCCGTAATAAACAGGCAACCCCCATATGTATTCAGGCTGTCTAGCAGCCACAAATCATGCAGCTGCATCAACACAAACTAAATCTCCGAGCACACCAAAATACTCGGACACCCGAGCATGCTCAGGAAAACCAGAGCAACGAGTAGACTCGTTCATCACTAGTGGTGAGCGCTATGAACTCTCAAGTGCTTCACAGAAATTTATAACATTGAGCTGTGAAAATAAAAAAAAATCACATTTTTCCCACAAAAATGTTCTTTAAGCCAAAAATGTAGCATTTTCACAAGGGTAACAGAAGAAAATTCACCCCATTTGTGGGGAAAAAAAACTACTCTTTGGGTGCACAGTAGGGCTTGGAACGCAAAAGGAGCACCATTTGACTTTTTTAATGCAAAACTTGCTAGAACAATTAGCAGACACAACGTTTGCAGAGCCCCTGATGTGCCTAAAGAGTGGAAATTCCCATTTTGGAAGCTAGATCCCTCAGGGAACATATTTAGATGTGTGGTGAGCACTTTGAACCCCGAGGTGCTTCACAGAAGTTTATATAACATTGAGCCGTGAAAATAAAAAAATCTAATTTTTCTCACAAAAGTTTTTTAGCCCCAAAATTTTTCATTTTCATAAACGGGAGAAATTGTACCATACAATTTGTTGTGCAATTTCTCCTAAGTATGTTGATAACCAGGGCCGCCATCAGGGCATTACTGCCCTTACTACTGTATGGGGCCCCATGAACAGTAGCAAAAAGAGGGGCCCGGATGCGCTGGCAGCCCGGGCCATCCTCTCTTGATACTGCTGTTTGGGCTACAGGTGCAATAGGTCATGGCCGCTGCAAGCCAGATACATAAAACCGCGGTGATTTACAGATACATCTACAGTGTTGTTAGTGAATGCAGCAGCCAGAAATCGGTGCTGTACCTTTAAAGCAGCAGCAGGACCAAGTGCATCATGGGCCTGACGCAGGTCATGTGACACACTGCGCGCTCTTCTTCATTCTGGAGCAGAGCAGCAACATGTCACATTTCTGGGAGACAGAAGATGCTGAAATC
This sequence comes from Dendrobates tinctorius, assembly GCF_039654945.1. Taxonomy (NCBI): domain Eukaryota; kingdom Metazoa; phylum Chordata; class Amphibia; order Anura; family Dendrobatidae; genus Dendrobates; species Dendrobates tinctorius. The sequence continues at coordinate 44,677,148 of NW_027361738.1, read as the reverse complement.
GGCAGAGGAAGAGGAGGCGGGCAATGTGTGAGGACTTGCAGGAAGTTGCAGAGGGGAGTGAGGTGAGGAGATGGCAATCTGCTGAGGTGTGGAGATGGGAGGCTGCTGAGGAGAGGAGATGGGAGGCTGCTGAGGAGATGGAGGCTGCTGAGGTGTGGAGATGGGAGGCTGCTGAGGTGTGGAGATGGGAGGCTGCTGAGGTGTGGAGATGGGAGGCTGCTGATGTGTGGAGATGGGAGGCTGCTGACGTGTGGAGATGGGAGGCTGCTGACGTGTGGAGATGGGAGGCTGCTGAGGTGAGGAGATGGGAGGCTGCTGAGGTGAGGAGATGGGAGGCTGCTGAGGTGAGGAGATGGGAGGCTGCTGAGGTGAGGAGATGGGAGGCTGCTGATGTGTGGAGATGGGAGGCTGCTGAGGTGTGGAGATGGGAGGCTGCTGAGGTGAGGAGATGGGAGGCTGCTGAGGTGAGGAGATGGGAGGCTGCTGAAACGACCAAAAAAATTCTAGAATTCCACTTTTTTCAATTTCACCGCACTTTGAATTTTTTTCCCATTTTCCAGTACGCTATTTGATAAATCATGTCATTCAAAAGTACAACTCATCCTGCAAAAAACAAGCCCTCACACCGCCATATTGATGGAAAATAAAAAGTGGGTATATATGATTGGGAAACATCTTTATTTGGGAAATTGTTCTGCGCTGGCACTGCGGTGCATGGACTGGGCGCCGGTCTCCTGACCTGCATCCTCATACATGCTGTGAGGCTGCTGAGTTCTAGTCAGGAGACCCGCGGCCCGTCCATGCACTGCGGTCCGAGCGCAGATCGATATCCACCGACAGCTTCATACATGTACAGAAAACAATACAATAATCTGCAATCAGAAATACAGATTATAAAAAAAGTCACAATCTGGTTTCAATTATTTTTAAAAAAAAGTATGTGACTCATTTCCTTAAAGAAAAATATACCTAAACAGAGTATTGGGTATTTACCAAATGATTAATAAGTTACAGTAGAGTAGAGCTCATCCAGAAGAGTCTACCTTGTTATGGTGGCGGCTTAAAATTCTTTTGGCCAGAACAAAAGCTGCCGGCTATATGTATGATCTGGGAAATGTTAATGTGTGATTGGTGAGGACGTGGTGCAGAAGTGGAGTTTTTCCAAGAGTGGGCAGTGGGACTCTGGAAGATTTGAGGGGTGGAGGCACGGCTGGGGTGGAGCCTGGACGGAGTCTCAAGGGGGCCCAAAAATTTTTACAGTATGGGGCCCTGAAATTCCTAATGGCAGCACTGTTGATAACCAATATCTGGAGGAAAATTACTGTTTGGGCACATAGCAGGACGTCAAAGGGAAGGAGTGCCATTTAACTTTTTGAATGCCAAATTTGCGAGAATACTTAGCAGAAAATATGGCGCATTTGGAGAGCCCCTGATGTGCTTGAACAGTGGAAACCCTCCACAAGTAACCGTATTTTTGGAAAATAGACCCCAAGAAATGTTTCTAGATCTGTGGTGAGCAGCTTGAACCTCCAGGTGCCTCACAGAAGTTTAAAACATAGAGCCGTGAAAATAAAAAAAAACACATTTTTCCCACATTTTTAGGCTAGTTTCACACTAGCGTTCGGCAGAGCTGCGGAAGGCTGCATAGTTCCTCTGTGAAGCTCCTCCCACTGCCGCACCTCCTCCAGTCAGCTCCGCCTACGTCTGAATGCGGCCTGCGTGCCTATCTTTAACATTGGGTATGCAGGCCATGCGGATGCATGTTTTGACGATGTGGCGACCGCAACAAATTGCAACATGTTGCGGTCACCGCAGCGTCAAAACAACACAAACAGACGCATCCGCATACATCCACATGGCCTACGTACCCAATGTTAAAGATACATGCAGACGTAAGTGGAGCTGACCGTAGGAGGTGCGGCAGTGGGCGGAGCTTCAAGGAGGAACTACGCAGCCCTCCTCAGCTCTGCGAAACGCTAGCGTGAAACTAGCCTTAGCCCCATTATTTTATTTTCACAAGGGTAGCAGAAGAAAGTGAAACTTGAAATTTGTTGTGCAATTTATCCATAGTATATAGATATCTCATATGAGGGGGTAAACTACTGTTTTGGCGAATGGAAGGGCTCAGAAAAGAAGTGACATTTTGGAACGCAGACTTTGATGGAATGGTCTGCCAGTGTAATGTCGCATTTGAAGAGCCCCTAATGTACCTAAACAGCAAAAAATTCCCCAAAAGTGACCCCATTTTGGAAACCAGACCCCTCAAGGAATTTATCTAGATGTGTTGTGAGCGCCTTGAACCCACATGTGCTTCACATAATTTTACAACATTGATATGTGAAATGAAAAAATATATATATTTTTCCCACAAATGTTTTAGCCCCAATTTTTTTCATTTTCACAAAGATAGCAGTAGAAAATGGACCACAACATTTGTTGCCCAATTTCTCACCGATACCCCATATTTGATAGAAAACATTTGAAGCACAGTGCAAAGATCAGAAGGGATGAAGTCCCATTTTGAGTTCAGATTTTGCTGGACTGGATTGAGGGTGCCATGTCACATTGGCAGAGCCCCTGAGGTGCCAGAACAGCAGAAAACTCCATAAGAGACTCCATTTTACAAACTACACCTATCTTTGAATTAACCTTGGGGTGCAGTGATGCAGTGATTATATTGACACCCCGGATGGATCACAGAATTTCATACAATTTGGCAGTGAAGAAAAATAATTACATTTTTAAGACCAAAATTTTGTTTTAGGCCCAGATTTTACATTTTCACGCTGGGAAATGGGTAAGATTGACACCAAAATTTGTCCAACAATTTCTGCTGAATGTGGAAATACCCTATTTGTGGCTGTACAGTACTACTTAGCTATATGGTGAGACTCGGGAGGGACGGAGTGTTATTTCCTTACTGGAGCACAGATTTTCCTAGAATAGTTTGTGGACTCCATAAGTGCTAGAAGAACAGAATCCTCTCTCAAGTGACCCCATTTTGGAAATTATACCCCTTTGGGAATTTATTTACAGGTGTAGTGATGATTTTGACTCTATGAGTGTTTTCCAGAAACAAGCAGCAGATGTTGCTGAATGAAAATTGCAAATTGCCGTTGTAGTGACCAGTAGGTTGTAGTAACCAGTATGTGGTAATGCCCATACATTGTGCCCAAATCATGATTCTGGGCTCTCATCGCTACAGAAATGCCAAATATATGGATGTGAAATGTGGTTTAGGCACACTGGGGCTCTGAAGGGAGGGACATTTGCATTTTGGAGCGCAGGGGCATTTGTATTTTGGGGGGGATAAGAGCCATTTCAATTTTCCAGAGACTTTGTACTACCAGTAATGTATAAACGTATATGTGGCACCCCTGATGGTCCAGTCGCCACAGATGTACTGCACCTCACCCAGAGGTGTGGTATCCCACAGCCAGGTAAGGTGGAGACACCCGACCAGACTCCAACACCCACATCCCACACACACCAGTAGTGTAGCAGAGCACCCTTAATGGCCCCTGCTTGGAACATGAAGAGTGCTGGGACGTGGGCAGAGCATAGTTAAGGCTAGTTTCACACTAGCTTATTTTCCATGCAGCGCTCGGCGCCGCTAAGCCCCGCCCCCTGCCGGCTCCCTGCCCGCCCCATCTGGTCATCGCCGCCTACTATCGCACACGGCTGCATGCGATCTGCGCACCCTATCTTTAGCATAGGGTGCGCAGACCGTGCACAGACCGTGCGCTAGTAGGATTTTAGCATGTGCTGCGCACTTTTGAACGCACCATGTTGCATTTTGGCGCGCTCGGCGCACCTTCAAGAGTGCGCAGCGCACGCTAAAATCCTACTAGCGCACGGCCAGCACATGGTCTGCGCACCCTATGCTAAGGATAGGGTGCGCAGATCGCATGCAGCCGTGTGCGATAGTAGGCGGCGATGACCGGATGGGGCGGGCAGGGAGCCGGCAGGGGGGCGGGGCTTAGCGGCGCCGAGCGCTGCGTGGAAAATAAGCTAGTGTGAAACTAGCCTTAGAGCAGTAGGATAGAAAGCAAGACTAGATCCCTCTGGGGGAGGGAAGGAGAAGGACGTTTCTGCAGCAGCTCTACAGATTAGAGGCTGCTGGACTGATTGGATTACAAAGAAAGCTCCCAAAAAGGAAAGAAGGTTCTTCTGGGACACAGCTGGAGCATACTCCCCGTGGGTCCCTTCTCCACGCTGACTACAGGTCAGGTGGAGGGAGAAACTGGTCGCAAAGGGTCACGGCCCCTAGCCTAGCTAGCGTACCTCAGGGTGCTACAAGCAAGCCGATAGCTTTGGTTACTTTATGGACCATCGCCCCTACCACAGTTAGTCCGACTGGAAAGGCAGCTATATAGGATCACAGAAACGGCAGGGCATCGTCTGACAGGATTCGCAGCTGCTGGCCCAAAATGATAACTGTGAAGTGCTAGAGAGGAAGGAAGGAGTTAAAGCAGCATATTGTGAAGACGTAAAAGAAAGGTACATACTGACAGGGAAAACTGGAAGGGTGTCCTTCATTTTATCTGGAAGTTGTCTGGACCCCTCTCCTGGAGAACGCAGCATTGAAGCGGGCATCTGTACTGTAGACAGAACTGTGAGTAAAGCCCATTGGAACTACATGTATTTGTGTCATCTACCTTCTTTCTGCGCCTCACACCCAGTACTGCTACATCCTCCACTCCACACTACCTCACCGGCTGCAAACTCATCTCAACTGCCCTGGGACTACAGCTCTACCTGTGGAGAGCTTTTACAACTCTGCTGCATCCCAACATCTGTCCCAGAGAAGCAACACTGCAATGCTGGTCACTCTGACCAGAAACCACAGGTGGCGTCACAAATTTATACAAACTCTATCCCTATTTAATTTCACCCATCTTTTTACATGACCGCCTGGGGCCATGGACCGGGTCACGCCACTGTGACACATCCCTTTAAGATGACCGGCCTAATACCGAGTATCCCACGGCTCCTGGGGCGCGTCATTTAAGCTCTGTATATTTCCATTGACCAGAGGTGTAGCTAGGGTTTTGGTTCAGGGGGGGCGAAACTTCTGAGTGGGCCCCTAACTAGGTAACTTTAATTACAACTCGGTGATGCACCCTAATAGTGGATGTAGGAGATGACTGAGCTGTTACTGAAAATAATCCCTATATAAACACCAATATTGATATTACCGCCATATGGTCAGTGGTAAATACCAGTCCTAAAGAACATATAAGTGATTACTGCACAGTTATAGTTGGTGTCTTACCGTTGACGATCTTTCTGATAGAATCGTTCACTTTTAACGTCTTTTCCATCTGGCCCAGACTGACATGACAGCTCCTCCAGCCACGACTCTGCTACAGAGAATACAACAAAGACACGTTTCACTTCTCATATTCCAGCCCCATCTCCATCTATCTCCAACCTGCACAAACCCCTCATCCTGCTGATACCCCAATGCTGAGCCGCTGCTGCCGTGTGTCCCTATTACTGCACCTGATACCACAATGCTGAGCCGCTGCTGCCGTATGTGTCCCTATTACTGCACCTGATACCCCAATGCTGAGCCGTTGCTACTGTATGTGTCCCTATTACTGCACCTGATACCCCAATACTGAGCCGCTGCTGCCATATGTGTCCCTATTACTGCACTTGATACCCCAATGCTGAGCCGCTGCTGCCGCATGTGTCCCTATTACTGCACTTGATATCCCAATACTGAGCCGCTGCTGCCGTATGTGTCCCTATTACTGCACTTGATACCCCAATGCTGAGCCACTGCTGCTGCTGCATGTGTCCCTATTACTGCATTTGATACCCCAATACTGAGCCGCTGCTGCCGTATGTGTCCCTATTACTGCACTTGATACCCCAATACTGAGCCTCTGCTGCCGTATGTGTCCCTATTTCTGCGCCTGATAATAATAATAATAATAATCTTTATTTTTATATAGCGTTAACATATTCCGCAGCGCTTCACAGTTTGCACACATTATCATCACTGTCCCCGATGGGGCTCACAATCTAAATTCCCTAGCAGTATGTCTTTGGAATGTGGGAGGAAACCGGAGTACCCGGAGGAAACCCACGCAAACACGGGGAGAACATACAAACTCCTTGCAGATGTTGTCCTTGGTGGGATTCGAGCCACCGTGCTGCCCGTCACCCCAATACTGAGCCGCTACTGCCGTATGTGTCCCTATTACTGCACCTGATACCCCCTATACACACACTGCTCTGCTCCGCACCCCCTATACACACACGGCTCCGCTCCATATACCTTGTACACACGTGGCTCTGTTCTGTACACCTTGTACACACGCAGCGCTGCTCCGTACACCTTGTACACACGCACCTCTGCTACGTACACGCTGTACACACGCGGCTCCGCTCCGTACACATTGTACAGACCTGGCTCCGCTCTGTGCACTTGTACACATGCGGCTCTGCTCCATACACCTTGTACACATGCGGCTCTGTTCCGTACACCTTTTACACAAGCAGCTCTGCTCCATACACCTTGTACACCCGTGCCTCTGCTAAGTACACGCTGTACACACGTGGCTCCGCTCCATACACCTTGTACACACCTGGCTCCGCTCCGTGCACTTGTACACATGCAGCTCTGCTCCGTACACCTTGTACACATGCGGCTCTGCTCCGTACACCCCATACACACACGGCTCTGCTCCGTACACACTGTACACACGCAGCTCCGCTCCGTACACCTTGTACACACCTGGCTCCGCAATGTACACCTTGTACACAGACGGCTTTGCTCCACACACCCCGTACACACATGGCTCCGCTCCATACACCTCGTACACATACGACTCCGCTCCGTACACCTTGCACACATGGCTCCGCTCCGTACACCCCATACACACACGGCTCTGCTCCGTACACCCCGTACACACACGGCTCTGCTCCATACACCCCGTACACACACGGCTCCACTCCGTACACAAACGGCTCTGCTCACCCCATACACACACGGCTCCGCTCCTCTGTACACCTCATACATGCATATCTCTGCTCCGTACCCTTCTACACACACGGCTCCGCTCTGTACACCTCATACACACACAGCTCTGCTACATCCACCCTGTAAAACCCCTCCTGACCCCACACAGAAACTTACTTCACCTCATCCAGCACCATGACAACCAGCACAGCAGAGTCCTGCAGCCACTGAAGACCCCTGATCATGTGACTGCTGACTCCGCCCCTCTTGTGACCGCATCACAGGTCCTGTGCGCACAGAATAGTCCAGGACGACATTGCTGGCTGTGAGGTGGGGGACCCACTGCTGACCTGGCATCGGGGCCCCCCCACCGCCCTCTCAGGGGCCCATAGCGGCAGAGTAGGGAGATCAATTCTCCCATCTCCCATCGGGGAGAAAAAAATAATTATTTTAACACCACTTTATCCTGAGAGCTATAACTTTTTTATTTTTCAGATGATGGAGCTGTATAGCAGCTTTTTTTTGCAGGACAAGATGACATTTTCAACTATATCATTTTTAATTACATTCATCTTTTTTATCACTTTTTGTTCAGTGGTAGGATGAAAAAGCATCATTTTTTTATTTATTTTTTTGCAGTGTTCACTGAAGGGGTTAACTGGTGGGACAGTTTTATAGGTCGAGTCGTTCTGGACACAGCAACACCAAATATGTGTACTTTTTTCATAAAAATATCTATTTATGAGTGCTATATTTTTATTATTATTATTTTGTGATAAAAAAAGTACACTTTTTTTACCTTTTTTTACTTTTTTATTTAGTCCCTCTGTGGAACTTTCACTTTCTGCAGTCTGTTCACAGTTCTAATGCCTCGCATGCATTGCAATGCATTAGAACTGACTGCACTGAGTCATGATCTAACATATTTGCTAGAGCCTGGTGAACTAGATGACAACATAGAATCATAGAATCATAGAATCGTAGAGTTGGAAGGGACCTCCTGGGCCATCTGGTCCAACCCCCTGCTCATCTTAGCGCATGATTTGGCCAATTCATGCGTGCCCGTCAACCGCAGCAAGGTGACACTTCTCTGACGGGTCCTGTCTAAACCCTTCCATATCCTACCGTATATGGCACTTTCTGGTTAAAAAAAACCTACTATAATAGACAAACATGTCTCTCCTGGGCTGCAAGCCTACAATTTGAATGGGCAAGTAGAACTGGTTGAGAACACCTGCAGGTTAATGGGAGGAGTGCAAGTGTCACAGCAGAGGGAGTCACACCCCCAAAATAGCTATACAAAAAAAAAACAGACCAGCACCTCCTAAGTGTGAATAGGTGCAAGCTGCAGTGACTGCAAAACATATATGAAAAAGGCACAGCAGCACCCTCTGAATGCCAAGACATATGATGTAAATGAAAATAACTTCCAAACGCTCTGTCCCTCAGCAAGATGTACTTACAAAAGTGAAGGTTCTTAGCGCATGATTTGGCCAATTCATGTGTGCCCGTCAACCGTGGCAAGGTGACACTTAGGAGGTGCTGGTCTAGGTTTTTCGTTTTCTAATCCACTCTAGTTCTTTAATTTTAGGTAATTTGGTCCTATCTCCACCTCTCCTCAACAGGGGTTTCTGATCAATAATCTGGAATTTTAGATTTTTTTCAGAATGTTTATACTCCACAAAGTGTTTTGACTCGGGTGACTCTGGTCTCTTTTTTTTCTATTTGTATACCTATGGTGGTTTATTCTTTTCTTAAAGTCCCATATAGTTTCACCTATATACCAAAGATTGCATGGACACTGTAGAAGGTAGATCACATACTCTGAAGAACATGTTAAATAATAATTAATAGAGAAAACTTCCTTAGTTATGGGATGTTGAATTGAATTACCATTCAACATATTAGGGCAATTTATGCAGTTCAAGCAGGGGAAACAACCAGTCTATGTTTCCTGTTAATGAAGTTTGAATAGACAACTTTTGAAAGCCTATATTTGAACAAACCAATGTTTCTGGCATGCTTATACGAAATTAGTGGGGGAGATCTATATTCCTTTATTTCGGGTAAGCACTCACCAAGAATACACCAGTGTCGTTTGACAATACTGGCAACCACCTTACTCTCCTCAAAAAAAGTGGTCACCATTGGTATCCTGTCTATTTATCTGTGTTTCCTAGCTGTGTTATTCAAAAGGCTATCACGTTCTAGTCCCTTTACTTTAACCCCTTCATGACCCAGCCTATTTTGACCTTAATGACCTGGCCATTTTTTGCATTTCTGACCAGTGTCCCTTTATGAGGTAATAACTCAGGAACGCTTCAACGCATCTTAGCGATTCTGAGATTGTTTTTTCGTGACATATTGGGCTTCATGTTAGTGGTAAATTTAGGTTGAAAATTTTTGCGTTTATTTGTGAAAAAAATGGAAATTTAGCGAAAATTTTGAAAATTTTGCAATTTTCAATTTTTTAATTTTTATTCTGTTAAACCAGAGAGTTATGTGACACAAACTAGTTAATAAATAACATTTCCAACATGTCTACTTTACATCAGCACAATTTTGGAAACAACATTTTTTTTTGTTAGGAAGTTATAAGGGTTAAAAGTTAACCAGTGATTTCTCATTTTTACAACAAAATTTACAAAACCATTTTTTTTAGGGACCACCTCACATTTAAAGTCACTTTGAGGGGTCTATATGGCAGAAAATACCCAAAAGTGACACCATTCTAAAAACTGCACCCCTCAAGCTACTCAAAACTACATTTAAGAAGATTATTAACCCTTCAGGTGCTTCACAGGAACTAAAGCAACATGGAAGGAAAAAAAGGACATTTTAATTTTTCCAACAAAATTTTTTTTTTAGCATCAATGTTTTCATTTTCACCTGGGCAACAGGATAAAATGGATCCTAAAATTTGTTGAGCAATTTCTCCTGAGTACACTGATACCTCATATGTAGTCATAAACCACTGTTTGGGCGCACGGCAGGGCCCTGAAGGGAAGGAGCGCCATTTGACTTTTGGAATGGAAAATTAGCTCCAATAGTTAGCAGACACCATGTCATGTTTGGACTGCCCCTGTGTGCCTAAACATTGGAGTACCCCCACAAGTGACCGCATTTTGGAAACTAGACACCCCAACGAACTTATCTAGATGCATAGTGAGCACTTTGAACCCCCAGGTACTTCACAAATTGAGCTGTAAAAATGAAAAAGTACTTTTTTTTTCACAAAAAATTTCTTTTTGCCTACATTTTTTCATTTTTTCATGGGCAGCAGGATAAAATGGATCCTAAAATTTGTTGGGCAATTACTCCTGAGTACACTGATACCTCATATGTAGTCATAAACCACTGTTTGGGCGCACGGCAGGGTCCTGGAGGGAAGGAGCGCCATTTGACTTTTGGAATGGAAAATTAGCTCCAATAGTTAGCGGACACCATGTCGTGTTTGGACTGCCCCTGTGTGCCTAAACATTGGAGTACCCCCACAAGTGACCCCATTTTGGAAACTAGACACCCCAACGAACTTATCTAGATGCATAGTGAGCACTTTGAACCCCCAGGTACTTCACAAATTGATCTGTAAAAATGAAAAAGTACTTTTTTTTTCACAAAAAATTTCTTTTTGCCTACATTTTTTCATTTTTTCATGGGCAGCAGGATAAAATGGATCCTAAAATTTGTTGGGCAATTACTCCTGAGTACACTGATACCTCATATGTAGTCATAAACCACTGTTTGGGCGCACGGCAGGGCCCTGGAGGGAAGGAGCGCCATTTGACTTTTGGAATGGAAAATTAGCTCCAATAGTTAGCGGACACCATGTTGTGTTTGGACTGCCCCTGTGTGCCTAAACATTGGAGTACCCCCACAAGTGACCCCATTTTGGAAACTAGACACCCCAACGAACTTATCTAGATGCATAGTGAGCACTTTGAACCCCCAGGTAATTCACAAATTGATCTGTAAAAATGAAAAAGTACTTTTTTTTTCACAAAAAAATTCTTTTTGCCTACATTTTTTCATGGGCAACAGGATTAAATGGATCCTAAAATTTGTTGGGCAATTTCTCCTGAGTACACTGATACCTCATATGTAGTCATAAACCACTGTTTGGGCGCACGGCAGGGTCCTGGAGGGAAGGAGCGCCATTTGACTTTTGGAATGGAAAATTAGCTCCAATAGTTAACGGACACCATGTCGTGTTTGGACTGCCCCTGTGTGCCTAAACATTGGAGTACCCCCACAAGTGACCCCATTTTGGAAACTAGACACCCCAACGAACTTATCTAGATACATAGTGAGAACTTTGAACCCGCAGGTACTTCACAAATCGATCTGTAAAAATGAAAAAGTACTTTTTTTTTACAAACAATTTCTTTTTGCCTACACTTTTTCATTTTTTCATGGGCAACAGGATAAAGTGGATCCTAAAATTTGTTGGGCAATTGCTCCTGAGTACACTGATACCTCATATGTAGTCATAAACCACTGTTTGGGCGCACGGCAGGGCCCTGAAGGGAGGGAGCGCCATTTGACTTTTTGAATGGAAAGTTAGCTCCAATCATTAGCGGACACCAGGTCGCTTATGGAAAGTATGTAGTGTACGTCAGGTTGGTGTGTGTGGTAGGGTATGCACCACACACCCACCAACCTGACGTACACTACGCCACACACACACACACCAACCTGACGTACACTTCGCCACACATACCAACCTGACACTACATCAGGTTGGTGTGTGTGGCGTAGTGTGCGTCAGGTTGGTGTGTGGTGTAGTGTACATCAGGTTGGTGTGTGTGGTGTAGTACACACCACACACACACACACCAACCTGACGTACACTACGCCACACACACCAACCTGACGTACACTTCGCCACACACACCAACCTGACACTACATCAGGTTGGTGTGTGTGGCGTAGTGTACGTCAGGTTGGTGTGTGGCGTAGTGTACGTCAGGTTGGTGTGTGTGGTGTAGTACACACCACACACACACACACCAACCTGACGTACACTACGCCACACACACCAACCTGACGTACACTTCGCCACACACACCAACCTGACACTACATCAGGTTGGTGTGTGTGGCGTAGTGTACGTCAGGTTGGTGTGTGGCGTAGTGTACGTCAGGTTGGTGTGTGTGGTGTAGTACACACCACACACACACACACCAACCTGACGTACACTACGCCACACACACACCAACCTGACGTACACTACGCCACACATACCAACCTGACACTACATCAGGTTGGTGTGTGTGGCGTAGTGTACGTCAGGTTGGTGTGTGGTGTGGTGTACGTCAGGTTGGTGTGTGTGGAATAGTATACACCACACACCAATCTGACGTACACTATGCCACACACACAACAACCTGACGTACACTACGCCACACATACCAACCTGACACTACATCAGGTTGGTGTGTGTTGCGTAGTGTACATCAGGTTGGTGTGTGGTGTGGTGTACGTCAGGTTGGTGTGTGTGGTATAGTATACACCACACACACACCAACCTGATGTACACTATGCCACACACACACAACAACCTGACGTACACTACGCCACACATACCAATCTGATACATCAGGTTGGTGTGTGTGGCATAGTGTACGTCAGGTTGGTGTGTGGTGTAGTGTACGTCAGGTTGGTGTGTGTGGTGTAGTACACACCACACACACACACCAACCTGATGTACACTACGCCACACACACACACCAACCTGACGTACAGTACACTACGCCACACATACCAACCTGATACTACATCAGGTTGGTGTGTGTGGCATAGTGTACGTCAGGTTGGTGTGTGGTGTGGTGTAGTGTAGTGTACGTCAGGTTGCTGTGTGTGGTATAGTATATGTAGTGTCGGTGGTGGGGTGCCGAGCTGGGGGGGTGGTCCTACTTTTATACCGTGCAGAGATGACAACAGAGACACGATGGAGGCAGATTCTGGGTGCAACAGGTCCAAGTTTATTTCTTCACTTGCCGTCCGACTGATGGCACACCTCGCGGCCCTCCGTTTCCAGAGCCGCTTCTCACACCGTACACTGGAGACGTGTCTGCACACACCGTCCCCTCCTTTACTGTCGACGCTCCTGACAGTTCCGTCACTGTGGCCGCCTTAGGCCCATTAACCAACAGCGCTTCTACTGCTCAGTCGTCGTGTCACATACGGTGTCTTACACCCAGTACCTCGTCTCAACTGCGGTCCTTTCCTGTCAGGACCACCCCCCTGACGTCCTCTCTCCTCAGTCCCCCTGGTCTGGATTCTCCTCAGAGTGCACAGACTGTCGTAGTCCTCCTGTCACTTGAGCTCCCCCTGGGGACTGGAACTTTCTGGAACCCTCCCTCAGTATTTATAACTCCCCCGGTTCCTTGAAACTGTCACTCTAACTGTCACCACGCCCCCCATGACCAACGGTTTCTAAAGCCCTAAGCTGCTGTAAAGTCCTTTGCTCACACTCCACCCTGCCATCTAATGGTCATCCCAAGGTACTGCACGTCCACTACACTTTCCTAGTTGTTTCCCCACTGTAATCACTGACTCCTACCTACACTGTGCAAACCTATCTTTCTTCACTCTGACTAGTCCGTCCGTCCGTCAGGTCACCTTCCCTACACTCCCCCTTCCTTTGTCCATTGTCGTCCTCGACAATCGTCATCCCTGCCTTCGTCGTTCTGAATCTACACCTACATTCTGTTGTCGGACCAGAAGTTGAGCCAAACCCACTATCTGCGGGGGCCGAACTATACTGGGAGCACTATGCTCTGAGCAGCCTACTGCTACTCACCAGCGCGCACGCCACATGACAACGTCTTTCAAATTGGGCAAGGTACACCCGTATTCTCTCTACGGCGTGTATCTTTCCCCTACTCTCCCCTACTGTTACCTTTCACTATCCGGTACGCCATGATCGAGGCCACTCACCTACCAGATCATTGCCGGCGCCCGCCTTTCCTTCTTCAGGGGTGTCCGTGGTGTTGGGGACCTGACCTAGGACGGCTGTCTTTCTCACGTCTTCCAACTCATTTTCCTTCTTTCAATTACATGTCATGGTCGGCGTCCCGGTCTCCCAGACCTCCTCAACTCTTAGATCCCTACCGGATCTCACACTTTCCTTTGGTCCCGCAGACCTTCCCTTACCCGGACCTGTTGCATTTACTTTGGCATATTATACATTAAACAACTTTATAATAGCACAAGTACCCATTTTTATATTATTTTTTGTTCATTTTCTTTTGCTTTAAAACTCAACGTTCAACAATAAACATCGCCAGTACTCCTTTTCCCTCCCCCTTCCTTGGACATGAACACTCCCTCTTGTCTTCGTATCCCCGTTCTGTCAAGTTTCCAAATCAGTAAAATAACATCCTGTAAGAGGAACATTCTAAAAAAAAACAGCTTAATCACATAAAACATTTTTTTTTTTAAAACTAGAACTGTTCTTTCAGACTCTGACAGTCCAGGCCATCTCCTGATGGCCGGTAGCAAGGGGCCCACAGCCGTGGAACTCCTGGGGTGAAGGGAGTGTCCAATACAGTCCTCTTTACGGGGGTTCGCGTTCCTCAGGTACCGCCAGTACCGCCACCGCATAATACCCGCGGGGGCAGTATTCTTTATAATAAGAGACAAAGTCCCCTATTTCCAGGGCACGGCCGTGGCGTATGGAGGCTACGTTCACGTATACCTTCTGACCAGTCTGATCACATATGAAGCCATACCCCCGGGCCACATTGGTGTACACCAGCCGCCCCCGGGATCTTTCCACCGCCATGCCAGCCTCCCCTTTTGAATGAAGCAGGCTCCATACCTCCTGCTCTCGAACCTTCTTTTGTTTTACCACCTCCGCAACCCAAACGGAGGGTACCGCGCCAGTCCCAGAGTCCGGTGGGCGGGACCTTGCCGAGAAGGGGCGCGGGGCAGAGGCGGTCGATGATATCTGTGGCCCAGCAGCCGCTGGGGCCGGGTAGCGGATGGGAGCAGCCGTGATTCCGGAGGGCTGGTCCACAGGGCCCGTTAAACAGACCCTAGCCGGTTCCAATACTGGCATTACCGCGGCCGCAGGGTAGGCCGCATCCACAACTTCCAGCAAAGCCGGAGTAACGGCCGGTTCGGGTGATGAGGCTGACACCGGCCGAGGGAGCGCAACCGCGCCTTCTGTAAATAAGCTCCGCCCTGGTGACTCCGGGCGGGAAGGCTCGGGAACGGGAGCTAGGGCCTTGCTCAATTCCACGTATAGCATAGGGCCCTCCGCAGCCGGGCCTTCCGGTACACTGGAGGCTGCGTGTCGTGGCAAAATGATAGGGGCCGCTTGTGTCCCCAGGGCCGGGGGAACTCTCACCTTCCCCGGCGCCACGGCCTCCATCACACCACCGCACGGCTCATCCCGCAGCCTCCGCTCTCCAACTCGCTGCTCAGCGGGCCTAGCTTCCAGACTCAGGGGCTCCGCGGGGAGACTCTCCGCCGGTATCAATGGCGGCCGCTCCTTCTGGTTCCGCACGGGCTCCGCACAGATTCCTCTTCTTGCCCATGGACCCGAAGATAACGTCTTCTGTCTCAGCTCGTTCTCCTGCCGCCACTGCCATTCTAGGCGGCCGATGCCCCGACACCTGCAGAGTCTCATACCGTCCGTTGGGCAGCACTCGAATGGCATCAGACAGCCGCAGCCAAGTTTTTCTTCTGTGCCACTCCCTCTGTGAGGTGAGGTGTCGGCAGGCCTCTCCACCATCCTGTCAGGGTCCAATATATGGAAGCGTCGATTTCCAGGCACATACTGCTTCCTTTTGGGGTACGTTGGAGGGGGTCCCAGTCCATTCAACACGACTGCAAACACCCAGACCTCTCCTCTGCGCTGAAGCAACACCGCCATACTGCACAGTACCTGGTACCGCCCCGGATCCTCTGCTGGCCACACAGATCCGCCACAGCGCTTCCCATTTGTATTCCACAGGTAGGTCATTTGTAATCCACAGGTAATTGTAATCCAAACAGAGTAGTCCAAGTCCTTTTCCATTCTTTGAGGCAGGTCTGCCGCAGAAGATGGGGTATTAGCGGCGGCGATCCTGCCGACTACGCCAAATGTAGTGTCGGTGGTGGGGTGCCGAGCTGGGGGGGGTGGTCCTACTTTTATACTGCGCAGAGATGACAACAGAGACACGATGGAGGCAGATTCTGGGTGCAACAGGTCCAAGTTTATTTCTTCACTTGCCGTCCGACTGACGGCACACCTCGCGGCCCTCCGTTTCCAGAGCCGCTTCTCACACCGTACACTGGAAACGTGTCTGCACACACCGTCCCCTCCTTTACTGTCGACGCTCCTGACAGTTCCGTCACTGTGGCCGCCTTAGGCCCATTAACCAACAGCGCTTCTACTGCTCAGTCGTCGTGTCACATACGGTGTCTTACACCCAGTACCTCGTCTCAACTGCGGTCCTTTCCTGTCAGGACCACCCCCCTGACGTCCTCTCTCCTCAGTCCCCCTGGTCTGGATTCTCCTCAGAGTGCACAGACTGTCGTAGTCCTCCTGTCACTTGAGCTCCCCCTGGGGACTGGAACTTTCTGGAACCCTCCCTCAGTATTTATAACTCCCCCGGTTCCTTGAAACTGTCACTCTAACTGTCACCACGCCCCCCATGACCAACGGTTTCTAAAGCCCTAAGCTGCTGTAAAGTCCTTTGCTCACACTCCACCCTGCCAGCTAATGGTCATCCCAAGGTACTGCACGTCCACTACACTTTCCTAGTTGTTTCCCCACTGTAATCACTGACTCCTACCTACACTGTGCAAACCTATCTTTCTTCACTCTGACTAGTCCGTCCGTCCGTCAGGTCACCTTCCCTACATATACACCACACACACCAACCTGAAGTACACAATGCCACACACACACACCAACCTGACGTACACTACGCCACACATACCAACCTGATACTACATCAGGTTGGTGTGTGTGGTGTAGTGTACGTCAGGTTGGTGTGTGTGGTGTGGTGTACGTCAGGTTGGTGTGTGTGGTGTGATGTATGTCAGGCTGGTGTGGGTGAGTTCTGTAGTGGAGTGTCAGGATGTGTTTAGTCCATGGACGTGTGATGAATTCTGAAGCATTCATTCAAACACAGTCCAGGTTTGTCGGGACACGTTTCACATTGGAAATGAGTTTCCCTTCTTGTCCCCCTTTTATAGCATACCTGGCACCGTTTTTTTTTTCTCTCCTCACGGGGAAAATGTTGCCCTGGTACCATACGGGAAACTTGAGTTCCAGGGGTGCTGGGGCGCGCTCCGTCCTCCTCTCCAAAAATCATGGCCTTTATCACCGCCTCCTGGAAATCAAGGAAGGAGTGGTTCTGGCCTGCACATCGTGATAGCTTGCATGCGTTATACAGTGCCATTTGTACGAGGTACACAGCCAGTTTTTTGTACCACACCTTCGTTTTCCGCATGGCACTATAGGGCTGGAGGACTTGATCAGAAAGATCAACCCCCCCCCATGTGATGGTTGTACGCCAGGACACAGTCCGGTTTGTGGACCGGTACTGGGGTACCTCGAATGGTGGTGGCCGTGGTGCCGGGACCATGGATTGTGGTCAAGACAAAAGACATCTCTTTTGTCTTTGAACTTGACCACAAGCATGTTGCCGCTACATTGGGCTCGAGTCTCACCCTTTCGGAGAGGCTGCTCAATTAGCGGCAAAGGGAGACCCCTCTGGTTTCTGCGCACGGTACAGCAAGCGACGGTAGCTCTGGCAGAGAGGGATTGAAATAGTGTGATGCTTGTATAAAAGTTATCAACGTACAGATGGTAACCTTTATCAAGCAGAGGGTGGACCAAATCCCACACTATTTTCCCACTCACCCCCAAAGCAAGTGGACATTCTGGGGGCTGGATCCTACTGTCCTTTCCTTGGTAAACTCTAAAGCTGAGAGTGTACCCTGAGGTACTCTCACACAGCTTGTAGAGTTTCATCCCGTACCTTGCCCTTTTGCTGGGCAGGTACTGACGGAACTGAAGCCTCCCTTTGAAGTGGATGAGGGATTCATCCACACAAATTTCCCTTTCGGGAATGTACACTTCAGCAAACTTGTTGTTGAAGTGTTCGACGACTGGCCGAATTTTGAACAGTCTATCAAAATTCGGGTCATCGCGGGGAAGGATTTCAGTGTTGTCCCTGAAATGAAGAAATTTATGAATAGCCTCAAACCGTTTCCGAGTCATCACCATGCCAAATACTGGAGTTTGATATAAAATATCAGTACTCCAGTATTGGCGAATTTCTGGTTTCTTCACAATCCCCATGTGAAGGACCAGTCCCAAAAATTTAATCATTTCTACAGAGTCCACAGGACTCCAAGTAGAGAATGAAGAAATTGGGTGTTCCGCCAAAAATTGTTGGGCATACAAGTTTGTTTGCTCCACCATGAGACTGACGATTGACTCCAAGAAAAAGACTTTGAAAAAGTCTATTTCCCTGAAGTTGGCAGTCTCAAACTGGATTCCTGATTGGGGAACAAAATCAGGAATCCGTGGAGCAAAATTTTCAGGGACGGGGGTCCAGGAGGGAGCACTAGTGCTAGGTTGGGCGTCACTAGCACTAGGTTGGGGGAAACTCACACTTGGCTGTGAGACTTCCTCCAAGATACCCGACTCTTCCTCTAAGGCCTCCGACTCTTCCACCCTGGGCTCCGGACGATTTCTCGTCCTGCGACATCTCGGTGGTGGCAAGTCTGTATCGCTGGAAGAGGAAGCGTGGGAGGAATAGAGAAAGGTGGGGTCATCTCTCTCACTATCAGTATCAGAGGCAATAATTTCATATGCCTCCTCAACTGAGTAGACACTTTGGGACTGGGATGAGCGGGACATTGTGCGTGTGGTGTGTGTGCGTGTGTAAAAATCCTTTATTATAGTGTGCGTGTGCGTGTGTATGTGCGAGTGTTTGGTGAAACTTTTTACTGGAGAATGGGCTGTCAGGAGGGGACTGTCAGGCACGCGGGGGGCAGGAGGGGACTGTCAGGCGCGCGTGGGGCAGGAGGGGACTGTCAGGCGCGCGGGGGGCAGGAGGGGACTGTCAGGCACGCGGGGGGCAGGAGGGGACTGTCAGGCGCGCGGGGGGCGCTGAGGAGAATTAGGTGGAGACGGAACCAGCGGCGGCAGCAACAGTGGGGGTGATCAGGGGTGCTGGGGGGTGATCAGGGGTGCTGGGGGGTGATCGGGGCAGAGGGGGGCTGTCAGGCACCGGGGGGCAGGAGGTGGCTGAGGAGATAAGGAAATAAAAAAACCTGCAGCAGCAGGGGATAATCAGGGGTTAATCAGGGGGGGCAGAGGTTAATCAGGGGGGGCAGAGGTTAATCAGGGTGATCACTGGGACACAGGAGGGGGGCTCTCAGACAGGAGGCAGTAGGCGGCTGAGGAGCTCGCAGATGTGGATCAGCAGGTGGATGATCGGGGGTGCTGGGGGAGATCGGGGGTGCTGGGGGAGGATCAAGGGTGCTGGGGGAGGATCAAGGGTGCTGGGGGAGGATCAAGGGTGCTGGGGGAGGATCAAGGGTGCTGGGGGATCACCAGGGGCAGAGGGGGGCTGTCAGGCACCGGGGGGGGCAGAAGGTGGCGGAGGAGATAAAGAAATAAAAGAACCTGCAGCAGCACGGGTTAATCAGGGGGGCAGGGGTTAATCGGGGGGGCAGGGGTTAATTGGGGGGCAGGGGTTAATTGGGGGGCAGGGGTTAATGAGGGTGATTACTGGGGCTCTCAGTCACAGGAGGCAGTAGGCGGCTGAGGAGCGCAGAAGAGGTAACAGCAGGTGGATGATCGGGAGTGCTGGGGGAGATCGGGGGGTGCTGGGGGAGATTGGGGGGTGCTGGGGGAGATCGGGGGTGCTGGGGGAGATCGGGGGTGCTGGGGGAGGATCAAGGGTGCTGGGGGATGATCAGGGGCAGAGGGGGGCTGTCAGGCACCGGGGCAGGAGGTGGCGGAGGAGATAAAGAAATAAAAGAACCTGCAGCAGCAGGGGTTAATCAGGGGGCAGGGGTTAATCAGGGGGGCAGGGGTTAATCAGGGGGGCAAGGGTTAATGAGGGTGATTACTGCGGCACAGTCACAGGAGGCAGTAGGCGGCTGAGGAGCGCAGAGGTAACAGCAGGTGGATGATCGGGAGTGCTGGGGGAGATCGGGGGTGCTGGGGGAGATCGGGGGTGCTGGGGGGAGATCGGGGGTGCTGGGGGGAGATCGGGGGTGCTGGGGGGAGGATCAGGGGGCAGGGGTGAGTGAGCGGAGGTGGGAGGGGCTGGAATTAGGCGGTGGAGGGGAAGTTATACTACCGGAAGGCAGTGGTGGCAGCGGCAGCGGCGATGACAGCGGTGACAGCGGCGGCGGCGGCGATCGCAGGTCAGGGCGGCAGTCTGGCACCTCGTTCCTCAGCTTCCACGGACAGGATGAAGTTGAGGAATGAGGCAGCCATGATTTTATCCCGCCCCTCCACATCTGATTGGAGGGCTAGCGTCACATGGACGCTAGCTCAAATCAGATGCGAGGGGGATGACAAAAAGGTCACTGGGAGTGATCGTATCCCCGGGGGGGCGAAGCCACCCCCCTGGGGTCAAGTCTAGGGCCTCCTGTACCGGCGGGTCGGGTGAACTTTCATTGAACCCGCTCACCCGACCCGCAGGAGGGAGATCTTTTCATGACGCCGCATAGGCGTCATGGGTCGTTTTGCAACGACTTTTCATGACGCCTACGTGGCGTCAAAGGTCGTGAAGGGGTTAAAGGGAACCTGTCACCCCCCAGGGTGTTTTTCAGTTAAAGAGCCACCTTCAGCAGCACTAAGGCTGCATTCTGTGAAGGTGGCTCTTCTTTTTCTGACCCCCAGTAATGGCAAAATATTGACTTTTATAATTAGCTCCTCATACCTGTAATGTGTACCACAGGTATGTTGTGTCCCCCTCTATCAGCCGCCTACCATCCGTCAATCATGCCTGTCCGAGGCCTCGGCGCTGCCCACGATCTGTCCATCATGATGCCCCGTGCGTCGCTGCCTCCTCTTGATTTGAATCCCGGCACCTGCACTGTAACAAGTGTTCTCGGGCATGCGCAGTGCGCACTGCCCGAGATCCGACATCAGGCTATTGCGCCTGCGTGTTGCAGAGGCCCCAGCCCCGCAGTGTGAATACATCATAACACACTGCGGGGCAGGATCTGGGGCCTCCACAATGCGTTGGTGCAATAGCCTGATGTCGGTTCTTGGGCAGCGCGCACTGCACATGCCTGAGAACACTTGTTACAGTGCAGGTGCCGGGATTCAAATCTAGTATACACGGTAAATGGACGGAACCACCTGAATAATTTATACAGTATTTATATGTAAGAGCAAGAGGTCTCACCAGGGTATGCAAATAAACATGTAGTAGAGCAAGAAAAAGTCAAACCCATAAAAGGGAGCACCTCAATTGCATGAGAAATATATATACAGTGGGGCAAAAAAGTATTTAGTCAGTCAGCAATAGTGCAAGTTCCACCACTTAAAAAGATGAGAGGCGTCTGTAATTTACATCATAGGTAGACCTCAACTATGGGAGACAAACTGAGAAAAAAAAATCCAGAATATCACATTGTCTGGTTTTTTTTTCATTTTATTTGCATATTATGGTGGAAAATAAGTATTTGGTCAGAATCAAAATTTCATCTCAATACTTTGTGATATATCCTTTGTTGGCAATGACAGAGGTCAAACGTTTTCTGTAAGTCTTCACAAGGTTGCCACACACTGTTGTTGGTATGTTGGCCCATTCCTCCATGCAGATCTCCTCTAGAGCAGTGATGTTTTTGGCTTTTCGCTTGGCAACACGGACTTTCAACTCCCTCCAAAGGTTTTCTATAGGGTTGAGATCTGGAGACTGGCTAGGCCACTCCAGGACCTTGAAATGCTTCTTACGAAGCCACTCCTTCGTTGCCCTGGTGGTGTGCTTTGGATCATTGTCATGTTGAAAGACCCAGCCACATTTCATATTCAATGCCCTTGCTGATGGAAGGAGGTTTGCACTCAAAATCTCACGATACATGGCCCCATTCATTCTTTCATGTACCCGGATCAGTCGTCCTGGCCCCTTTGCAGAGAAACAGCCCCAAAGCATGATGTTTCCACCACCATGCTTTACAGTAGGTATGGTGTTTGATGGATGCAACTCAGTATTCTTTTTCCTCCAAACACGACAAGTTGTGTTTCTACCAAACAGTTCCAGTTTGGTTTCATCAGACCATAGGACATTCTCCCAAAACTCCTCTGGATCATCCAAATGCTCTCTAGCAAACTTCAGACAGGCCCGGACATGTACAGGCTTAAGCAGTGGGACACGTCTGGCACTGCAGGATCTGAGTCCATGGTGGCGTAGTGTGTTACTTATGGTAGGCCTTGTTACATTGGTCCCAGCTCTCTGCAGTTCATTCACTAGGTCCCCCCGCGTGGTTCTGGGATTTTTGCTCACCGTTCTTGTGATCATTCTGACCCCACGGGGTGGGATTTTGCGTGGAGCACCAGATCAAGGGAGATTATCAGTGGTCTTGTATGTCTTCCATTTTCTAATTATTGCTCCCACAGTTGATTTCTTCACTCCAAGCTGGTTGGCTATTGCAGATTCAGTCTTCCCAGAATGGTGCAGGGCTACAATTTTGTTTCTGGTGTCCTTTGACAGCTCTTTGGTCTTCACCTTAGTGGAGTTTGGAGTCAGACTGTTTGAGGGTGTGCACAGGTGTCTTTTTATACTGATAACAAGTTAAACAGGTGCCATTACTACAGGTAATGAGTGGAGGAAAGAGGAGACTCTTAAAGAATAAGTTACAGGTCTGTGAGAGCCAGAAATCTTGATTGCTTGTTTCTGACCAAATACTTATTTTCCACCATAATATGCAAATAAAATGAAAAAAAACAGACAATGTGATTTTCTGGATTTTTTTTTCTCAGTTTGTCTCCCATAGTTGAGGTCTACCTATGATGTAAATTACAGACGCCTCTCATCTTTTTAAGTGGTGGAACTTGCACTATTGCTGACTGACTAAATACTTTTTTGCCCCACTGTATATATATATATATATATATATATATATATATATATATATACCAAATATATGTATAATACAAAATTTGAATTTTTATTATTCACCAAAAAATACATACAGAGACAGAACAAAACACATATAATGTAAAAACAATTAAAATTGCATCTATATGCAAAGGAGACTCAAAGCCAAATGCCACACCTCAGTATAAAGGTCATGGCAAACCACACTAGGTTCCCATGAAAGGCGCTGAATGAATAAGTATAACTGGCTTTAGGGATGTATACCTACAAATGAATGAACATATACCACAGACACTTACAGTATACACTCACTGGCCACTTTATTAGGTACACCATGCTAGTAACGGGTTGGACCCCCTTTTGCCTTCAGAACTGCCTCAATTCTTCGTGGCAGAGATTCAACAAGGTGCTGGAAGCATTCCTCAGAGATTTTGGACCATATTGACATGATGGCATCACACAGTTGGCGCAGATTTGTCGGCTGCACATCCCTGATGCGAATCTCCCGTTCCACCACATCCCAAAGATGCTCTATTGGATTGAGATCTGGTGACTGAGGAGGCCATTTGAGTACAGTGAACTCATTGTCATGTTCAAGAAACCAATCTGAGATGATTCGAGCTTTATGACATGGCGCATTATCCTGCTGAAAGTAGCCATCAGATGTTGGGTACATTGTGGTCATAAAGGGATGGACATGGTCAGCAACAATACTCAGGTAGGCTGTGGCGTTGCAACGATGCTCAATTGGTACCAAGGGGCCCAAAGAGTGCCAAGAAAAAATTCCCCACACCATGACACCACCACCACCAGCCTGAACCGTTGATACAAGGCAGGATGGATCCATGCTTTCATGTTGTTTACGCCAAATTCTGACCCTACCATCCGAATGTCGCAGCAGAAATCGAGACTCATCAGACCAGGCAACGTTTTTCCAATCTTCTACTGTCCAATTTCGATGAGCTTGTGCAAATTGTAGCCTCAGTTTCCTGTTCATAGCTGAGAGGAGTGGTACCCAGTGTGGTCTTCTGCTGCTGTAGCCCATCTGCCTCAAAGTTCGACGCACTGTGCGTTCAGAGATGCTCTTCTGCCTACCTTGGTTGTAACGGGTGGCAATTTGAGTCACTGTTGCCTTTCTATCAGCTCGAACCAGTCTGCCCATTCTCCTCTGACCTCTGGCATCAACAAGGCATTTCTGGCCACAGAACTGCCGCTCACTGGATTTTTTTTCTTTTTCGGACCATTCTCTGTAAACCCTAGAGATGGTTGTGCGTGAAAATCCCAGTAGATCAGCAGTTTCTGAAATACTCAGACCAGCCCTTCTGGCACCAACAATCATGCCACGTTCAAAGGCACTCAAATCACCTTTCTTCCCCATACTGATGCTCGGTTTGAACTGCAGGAGATTGTCTTGACCATGTCTACATGCCTAAATGCACTGAGTTGCCGCCATGTGATTGGCTGATTAGAAATTAAGTCTTAACACACAGTTGGACAGGTGTACCTAATAAAGTGGCCAGTGAGTGTATATATCTAATATGTGCAAAGAGATTGCATGCAAAAATCTCATCCTACACACTGGCTCCCCTTATCCCTGGTGGCGCTGCTGGCTTTTTTCATTTTCCTGGGACATACCATTGCCCCGTTTTCAGTTTCTCTGCATCTGAGTGCGTTCTTACACACTCATTTAGTCTTACCATCTTTTGGACATGTTCATTTGTTATATGTCCTCCATATTTGACTCAGTGATAAAATTCCCCCTTTGAGGGGTTACCATTGTCTCATTTTACTAGCTGGGTATTTTTCTAAATCAGTTTTTGTTCACAAATGCTGTTGGACCCTCTTTTGGTATTGTATACTTACTGTTAAATTGTGTCATTTGTCACTTTTTTGCATGCAATCTTTTTGCACATATTAGATCTATATAAGTGTCTGTGGTATATGTTCATTCATTTGTAGGCATGCATTTCTAAAGCCAGTTATATTTATTCATTCAGTGCCTTTCATGGGAGCCTGCTGTGGTTTGCCATGACCTTTATACTGAGGTGTGGCATTTGGCTTTGAGTCTCCTTTGCATATAGATGCAATTTTAATTGTTTTTACATTATATGTGTTTTGTTCTGTCTCTGTATGTATTTTTTGGTGAATTATAAAAATTCAAATTTTGTATTATACATATATGTGGTATATATATATATATTTCTCATGCAATTGAGGTGCTCCCTTTTATGGGTTTGACTTTTTCTTGCTCTACTACGGGATTCAAATCAAGAGGAGGCAGCAACGCACGGGGCATCATGATGAACGGATTGTGGGCGGCACCGAGGCCTCGGACAGGCATGATTGACGGATGGTAGGCGGCTGATAGAGGGGGACACAACATACCTGATGGACACATTACAGTTATGAGGAGCTAATTATAAAAGTCAATATTTTGGCATTACTGGGGGTCAGAAAAAGAAGAGCTACCTTCACAGAATGCAGCCTTAGTGTTGCTGAAGGTGGCTCCTTAACAGGAAAAACGCCCTGGGGGTGACAGGTTCCCTTTAATCCTCCATTTATCCAACAATTTCTTGAGGTAATTCCTCTGTTTAAATTTATTTGTCATACATTACAAAGATGCATTTAGTGTGTCAACATAACTTACTATTCTTCTTACTAAAAAAATACTGGCTGAAAGGTAAGTATTACATTTTACGTAGATGAATGTAGATAGAGATGTTTCAGGGCCCTTCCTTCAGAGGATCTTTAACCCAATTTGGCAGATACACCTGATGAAGGCCTACAAGGCTAAAACATGTTGTTGTTGTGACGTCTGCCTGCGGTCTGGGCTGCAGTCAGACAACACCCTGAGAAACACTGATACCCTTTACTCCTATACAGGGATTTGGATTAATAGCAGAGCCCAGGAGGCGCTGTCTGAATAGGAGCAATGACCAGAGCAGGACAGTCGCCAGAAAGGTGTTCCAATACAGGACACAGAGGCAATGATATCCGAGACTAAACCAGTCGGGCAGAAATGGTATAAAAACAGTAGACAGTAGCAGAGTCAGATTCCAGGCCGAAGCCAGAGTCATAAACCAGGAGAGTCGCAGAGGTACAGAATCGTTAGGCAGAAGCAGAGTCAGAATCCAGGCCGAAGTCAGAGTCATAAACCAGGAGAGTCGCAGAGGTACAGAATCGTTAGGCAGGAGCAGAGTCAGAATCCAGGCCGAAGTCAGAGTCATAAACCAGGAGAGTCGCAGAGGTACAGAATCGTTAGGCAGAAGCGGGGTCAGAAGTCCAGGCAAAAGTCAGAGTCAGTCAAACAGTAATTCACACAGTAACACGCAGGGGAACCAAGAATATATCCGGCGGCCTGCAAGAGCCGTCCCAAAGTATTTGAGGGATCAGGTCATCCCTCACAGGCTCCTGGGCTGATGATGTCATCCGGACCGCCCCCAGGACCAGGCTGGATGGTGATGCACCAGCCCCTTCATGACTGACCGAGGAGCGAAGCCTGCGTCCAGCGGACGCCTGCGCAGGAGCCTCATAACTATCGCCGCCATGACTCGGGGTTGAAGCACAGCGCCTCCCAGAGACCGAGGCCGGAACCGCAGGCCACGAGTCACACGGCGATGGGACAGTCCGGCGCCTCCTAGTGGTCAAGGTCGGGACAGCAGGCCCTGAGTCTGATGGTGATGTGACAGTCCGGCACCTCCTAGTGGCCGAGGCCGGGACAGCAGGCCCTGAGTCTGACGATGATGTGACAGTACCCCCCCCCCCTCTAAGAGGGGCCTCCGGACCCTCAAAACACTAGCGGGGACCCAGGACCTCTCCTCTGGGCCATAGCCCTTCCAATGCACTAAATATTGCACAGAGTTTCTCACTAGACGGGAATCAAAGATGCCCTGGACTTCGGATTCCAAGGCACCCTTGACCAAAACTGGAGGAGGAGGAGACTGGACGGGACGAATTGGGGAGCGGTACACCTTGAGGAGGGACTTATGGAAAACATTAGGAATTTTAAACGACTGCAAGAGTTTCAACCGAAACGCTACCGGGTTAATTACCTCTAATATTTCATATGGGCCGATGAACCTGGGACCCAGTTTGGCAGACGGTACCTTAAGTTTGATATTTCTTGTAGAGAGCCAAACCTTGTCACCAACTCCCAGGTGCAGCCCCTGGGATCGTTGTCTATTAGCCGCCGAAGCCTGCCTAATCTGAGCCCCTTTCAAATTTGAGTTTAGTTCGGACCAAATTGTCTTCAGACGATGTATATTTTGCTCAACCCCTGGGAGTTCCGACATCTTGGCCGAAAATGATCCAAAGCGCGGATGTAGTCCAAGGTTACAGAAAAAGGGGGTAGTTTTGATGGAGTCTTGGTATCTATTATTGAGAGCGAACTCCGCCAATGGCAAATGTTCCACCCAATCTGACTGATGTGCTGAGACATAGCAGCGGAGGTATTGCTCCAGCGCTTGGTTGGCACGCTCAGTTTGACCATTGGTTTCAGGATGGTATGCCGAGGAGAAGGACAACTCAACACCAATACGTTTACAGAACGCCCTCCAGAACTTCGAGACCAACTGGGTACCCCTGTCGGACACAATATTTGCCAGAACGCCGTGCAAACGTACAACGTGAAGAACAAATAACTTACTTAAAGTTTCAGAGTTAGGCAAGCCAGACAGGGGAACAAAGTGACTCTGCTTACTGAACCTGTCCACCACCACCCAGATACAAGTTTTTCCATCGGAGGGTGGCAGGTCTGTAATGAAGTCCATGGATATGTGGGTCCATGGACTCTCAGGGGTGGGCAAGGACTGAAGCCAGCCGGTAGGGCTATTATGGCGGGACTTGGCGCGGGCACAGACTTCACATGCTGAGACGTAGTTTTTACAGTCCTTGGCCACCGTCGGCCACCAAAAGTTCCTGGTTACCAGCCTAGTGGTATTATTGAGACCAGGATGGCCTGCCAGGACAGAGTCGTGTGATTCTTTTAACACTTGTAAGCGAAAGGTAGCTGGAACGAATAATTTTTTTGGGGGTGTAGTGTCAGGAGCTTGTTCTGATGACCTACGGATCTCCTCCAGGAGGTCCAGAGATACTGCCGACACGACAATCCCATTAGCCAATATTGGAACTGGTTCATAGTCCTCGGTCTGTGTGGGGCAAAAGCTGCGGGAGAGGGCATCTGCCCTCACATTTTTAGTTCCGGGGCGAAAGGTGATTAAAAAATCAAACCTGGAGAAAAACAAGGCCCACCTGGCCTGCCTAGGATTTAGTCTTTTAGCCGACTCTAGGTAGGTTAGGTTTTTGTGGTCGGTAATAACAGTAACCTTGTGTTTGGCACCTTCGAGGAAGTGGCGCCATTCCTCGAAGGCCCACTTGATTGCCAGTAACTCCCGATTGCCGATGTCATAGTTTCTCTCCGTGGCAGAGAATTTGCGAGAGAAAAAGGCACATGGGCGAAGCTGAGTGAGGGATGCAGTGCCTTGCGAGAGCACTGCTCCCACTCCGACTTCGGAGGCATCTACTTCTACAATAAACGGGTGGTCCAAGTTTGGTTGAATCAACACCGGGTTGGCCACGAAGCACTCTTTTAGTGTAGAAAAAGCCCGAGTTGCCTTAGGATTCCAATTGGTCACGTCCGCCCCTTTCCGGGTAAGGTCCGTGAGTGGCTTGGCAATCTCTGAGAATCCCCTGATGAATTTGCGATAATAATTCGCAAATCCCAAAAATCGCTGCAGTGTTTTCAGCGATTTGGGTTGCACTCAATCCT
The DNA here is from genome assembly GCF_039654945.1 of Dendrobates tinctorius. Classification (NCBI taxonomy): domain Eukaryota; kingdom Metazoa; phylum Chordata; class Amphibia; order Anura; family Dendrobatidae; genus Dendrobates; species Dendrobates tinctorius. Next base: position 44,648,332 of record NW_027361738.1, on the reverse strand, counting down.
TAATAGGTTGAATCTTGGCAGGATCCATGCGGAACCCCTTGCCTGAGACCATGTATCCTAAAAACTGCACCTCTTCGGCAAAAAAAACACATTTTTCAAATTTCGCAAACAAAGAGTTTTCGCGCAGTCTTTGCAGTACTGAACGAACGTGTTGAGCATGTGTCACAGGGTCAGCAGAATAAATCAAAATGTCGTCCAGATATACAACGACATACACCCCACAAATGTCTCTGAAAATATCGTTGACGAAGTGCTGAAATACTGCAGGAGCGTTACTGAGTCCGAACGGCATTACCAGGTACTCAAAATGGCCAAGGGGTGTATTAAAGGCCGTTTTCCATTCGTCCCCATCTCTTATGCGGACCAGGTTATATGCCCCCCGGAGGTCAAGTTTAGTAAACCAGCGGGCTCCCAGTAACTGATTAAAAAGATCAGGAATGAGTGGCAGCGGGTACTGATTTTTTACAGTAATGGCGTTCAGCTCACGGTAATCAATACATGGTCTGAGTCCACCATCTTTTTTCTCTACAAAGAAAAACCCAGCTCCTACAGGTGAGGTGGAAGGTCTAATGAAGCCTTTTCGTAGGCTGTCTGCTATGTAGTCATTCATGGCTACACGCTCAGGACCAGAGAGGTTGAATATTCTCCCCTTAGGGAGACGGGCACCAGAGACCAAGTCAATAGGACAATCGTATTCTCTGTGAGGAGGTAGTTTCTCAGACTCCACTATGGAGAAAACATCTTCATAATCCCTAAACGCATATGGAATAGAAGGTGTTTTAATTTTAATTTGGTTCACTGACAGTGACATACAGTTACTCTGACACCGTGGACTCCAGCGCACGATATCACCTATGCGCCAGTCAATAACCGGATTATGCTGGTGCAACCATGGCATGCCTAATACAACAGGATCTGATAAATTATGTATAACAAAAAATGACATTTGTTCGTTATGTAATGTCCCCACTGACATAGAAATTTCGGCAGTAACGAATTCCACGCCTCCCTGGAATATAGATGTACCATTAATCGCAGTAGTCTGAATAGGCGCTTTAAGCCTTGACAGAGTTACACTAAGGCTCCTAGCAAATAAAAAATCCATAAGGTTGCCGGCAGCACCACAATCCACAAAAGCCTTCACCCACAGACGTTTCTTAGCAAAAGAAAGGGAAACTGGTAACAACAGTTTGGCCGCATTTGCGGGCAATACCTGGCCCCCAGAGCTGTCCAGGGGGCGATGATCCAGGAATGTGGATTTCCAACAGCCAGCATTTTCCTTGAAGCTTCCAGGCTGCAGCATGCTTGAGCCTGAGAGTGACCTTCCAGGCTGTGCAATGTAACAGGTGTTTGGGCCAAGGATCAGCTCAGTCAGGAGGAAGAGGGAAAAAAAAGGTAAGGAAAACTGCTTTTATATGTGTTAAGTTTAGACACAAAAAGCAGTTTTATTTTTTGGGCCGGATATAATGTGACGTCTGCCTGCAGTCTGGGCTGTAGCCAGACAACACCCCGAGAAACACTGATACCCTTTACCCCTATACAGGGATCTGGATTTATAGCAGAGCCCAGGAGGCGCTGTCTGAATAGGAGCAATGACCAGAGCAGGACGGTCGCCAGAAAGGTGTTCCAATACAGGACACAGAGGCAATGATATCCGAGACTAAACCAGTCGGGCAGAAATGGTATAAAAACAGTAGACAGTAGCAGAGTCAGATTCCAGGCCGAAGCCAGAGTCATAAACCAGGAGAGTCGCAGAGGTACAGAATCGTTAGGCAGAAGCAGAGTCAGAATCCAGGCCGAAGTCAGAGTCATAAACCAGGAGAGTCGCAGAGGTACAGAATCGTTAGGCAGAAGCAGAGTCAGATTCCAGGCCGAAGCCAGAGTCATAAACCAGGAGAGTCGCAGAGGTACAGAATCGTTAGGCAGAAGCAGAGTCAGAATCCAGGCCGAAGTCAGAGTCATAAACCAGGAGAGTCGCAGAGGTACAGAATCGTTAGGCAGGAGCAGAGTCAGAATCCAGGCCGAAGTCAGAGTCAAAAACCAGGAGAGTCGCAGAGGTACAGAATCGTTAGGCAGAAGCGGGGTCAGAAGTCCAGGCAAAAGTCAGAGTCAGTCAAACAGTAATTCACACAGTAACACGCAGGGGAACCAAGAATATATCCGGCGGCCTGCAAGAGCCGTCCCAAAGTATTTGAGGGATCAGGTCATCCCTCACAGGCTCCTGGGCTGATGATGTCATCCGGACCGCCCCCAGGGCCAGGCTGGATGGTGATGCACCAGCCCCTTCATGACTGACCGAGGAGCGAAGCCCGCGTCCAGCGGATGCCTGCGCAGGAGCCTCATAACTATAGCCGCCATGACTCGGGGTTGAAGCACAGTGCCTCCCAGAGACCGAGGCTGGAACCGCAGGCCACGAGTCAGACGGCGATGGGACAGTCCGGCGCCTCCTAGTGGTCAAGGCCGGGACAGCAGGCCCTGAGTCTGATGGTGATGTGACAGTCCGGCGCCTCCTAGTGGCCGAGGTCGGGACAGCAGGCCCTGAGTCTGACGATGACGTGACAGTTGTTTTTTTTAATAAATTGTTATTGTCTTTTATAAAGTTTTTTTTATTTGCTGAGATAGCTAATAAAATAACATCTGAGTCAACATTAGAGATACTTTGTTCTTTGGCTATATAACCCTCTTATTCCAGATTGGGTTAAGGATCCTCTGTAAGAAATGCCCTGAAACATCTTTATTCACATTCATCCACCTGTGGGAATTTTTTTCTGAGAGAGGAAAATCACCTTTGTGTTATTACAGACAGGCAGCATACCTGTGGAAGGATCACCCTTGCCTGCAAATGTTTCCTAGTGTTGAGCCTCCTAACACAACCACACCATGTGAGCAAGGTTCAAGTGGTACTTTTCTCACCAAGCAAGATTTACTCATTTTCTACCCCTAGATAGCGCTCTACCTTTCTTTCCCCTCATCCTCTCTTTCCCAGGAACTCAGTCACACATTTTATGTGGATGATGACTTTCATACCTTAACAGATTATTCTTATCAGTTGATATTACACAAAATTCTGTTGAAAGCTGGTTATTTACATATTTAACCAATACATCTAAGAATTGTATTTCAGTTTCCGAGTGTGTAAGACTAAATTTAATATCCACATTTAGATTATTCAAAAAGTTATGAAAGTCCTCAAGGTCTGTTAGAGACCCTGTCCATAGGAGGAAGACATCATCTATGTACCTCCACCACCTAAGGACATTGTCAAAAGGTGCGATACATAGATAAGGTCCTCCTCCATGGTCATCATAGTTAGGTTCATCACCAAATGAAAAATAATTATTTGTTAGGACCACCACCAATAGGTCTAAAATAAATTCAACTGCAACCAGTGAATGTGTTGTGTTACAAAGCATCTTACATACTGCAGTGAGACCCACCTCAAGGTTGATCGAGGAATAAAGATATACTATGTCAAATGATGCCAAAATTACTTTGTCCTCTAACCTAGGTGCATCAAGGCTGAGCAGAAAATCAGCAGTATCCAATATGAAAGAGGCAACCTGTGTGGCCAATGGACCCAAAATTCTATAAAAAAAAGTGCCAATATGACTAAATATAGAGTCACTCCCCGAGACTATGGGGCGTTCTGGGGGATTATTTAGTGACTTGTGTATCTTCGGCAATACATATAGGACTGAGATAATTGGATTCTCCACCAACAAATCGTTATAAAGATTCTCATCTATTACATCATGATGAAAAGCTTCATCTAATATACTTTTTTATTTTCTGAATGATTCTAAATTTGGAATCCCCATCCAGTTTTCCAAAAACTTAAAGTTCGCACTTCTGGACTGAAATGTCATCATATGAGCTATTAAACAGCACTTACATTTTTCATCTGTATATAGTAACATAGTTATTAAGGTTGAAGGGAGACTTTAAGTCCATCTAGTTCAACCCATATCCTATCCTAACTTGCCCTAACATGTTGATCCAGAGGAAGGTAAAAAAAACCCATGTGGCAAACAGTAAGCTTCGCATTGGGGAAAAAAAGTCCTTCCCGACTCCACATACGGCAATCAGACTAGCTCCCTGGATCAACGCAATATTAAGGAAACTAGTTTATATACCCTGTAATATTATACTTTTCAAGAAAGGCATCTAGTCCCTTCTTAAATTTTAGTAGGGAATCACTCATTACAACATCATATGGCAGAGAGTTCCATAGTCTCACTGCTCTTACAGTAAAGAATCCGCCTCTGTGAGTATGCATAAACCTTCTTTCCTCCAGACGTAGAGGATGCCCCCTTGTCCCCGTCACAGGTCTAAGAGTAAAAAGATCATTAGAAAGGTCTTTGTACTGTCCCCGCATATATTTATACATTGTAATAAGATCACCCCTAAGCCTTCGATTCTCCAAACTAAATAACCCCAAGTGTAATAACCTGTCTTGGTATTGCAGACCCCCTAGTTCCCTAATAACCTTGGTCGCTCTTCTCTGCACCCGCTCCAGTTCAGCTATGTCTTTCTTATACACCGGAGACCAGAACTGTACAAAGTATTCTAAGTGTGGTCGCACTAGTGACTTATATAGAGGTAAAATTATGTTCTCCTCATGAGCATCTATGCCTCTTTTAATGCATCCCATTATTTTATTTGCCTTTGCAGCAGCTGCCTGACACTGGCCACTAAATGTGAGTTTGTCGTCCACCCATACACCCAGGTCTTTTTCAGTGACAGTTTTGCCCAGTGTTTTACAATTAAGCACATAATTATACATCTTGTTCGTTCTACGCAAGTGCATGACCTTACATTTATCCCCATTAAAGCTCATTTGCCATTTATCAGCCCAAGCTTCTAGTTTACATAAATCCTCCTGTAATATAAAATTGTCCTCCACTGTATTGATTACCCTGCAGAGTTTAGTGTGATCTGCAAATATTGAAATTCTACTCTCTATGCCCCCTACAAGGTCATTAATAAATGTTAAAAAGAAGCGGGCCCAAAACTGACCCCTGTGGTACCTGTCACGTGGACTCGTCCTGTGTCGCGGCACATGATACTGTCCTGTGTGACACGACTCGCAGGCCAGTAACTAAAACAGCAAGACGCAAGACAAGGGGTAGGGAAACAGTTACAACATTGGGCCCTGCGATAGGGAAAGGGGACGTGGAGACCTCCTGCACTCCCCTGAGTCAGTGTCCCTAACGCTCCTAACGTTCCCTATGTCGGTTCCGCACCGGGTGCCGATCAGGCACCTGTCGCCCTAGCACACCCTACACCTATCCCTTGCTAGGGAGCTGGGTGGTGCAGGCACTGGCCCCACCGCTGTACTAATACACACCAGGAAAAACACAAACGGGGAAACACAACTTAGCTTTACTCTGTTGCACTTGCAACTGGCAACAGAGTCCACCACCAGCATGCAGCTCTCCTCCTGAATCGCTGCCACCAAGCTCTGTCTGAGCTACAAGGAAATCCCCTATGATTCCTTCCACACCAGGGCTAAGACAGAGCTGCAAGGAACGCTCTCCAGCTCCTTCCTCCACCAAGGATGGTTGAAATGAACACTATCACCAACACTGATTGCAACACCTGTGACTCTTTTATAGCAGAGCCAGCAATCACACCTGCATAATAATCATGTGCACTTAACTAAAGAAACTAGAGTGCAATGACACTCACCACCACCGGGGCAAACTTGAACAAACGACACCACAGTGCAATAATGCTAATGGCCACCAGGGGCAAAAACCAACCTTAAGCACAGCTTAGGAAAAAAAAAGGTTACCTGTGCTTTTTATCAGTCCTGATCCAGCATGGATCATGACAGTACCCCACTGCTAACCGTGACCCAGTCCGAGTGTGCTCCATTAATAACCACCCTTTGTTTCCTATCCCTGAGCCAGCTCTTAACCCACCTACACATATTTTCCCCTATCCCCATTGTTCTCATTTTATGTATCAACCTTTTGTGTGGCACCGTATCAAAAGCTTTTGAAAAGTCCATGTACACCATGTCCACTGCATTTCCTTGGTCCAGTCCTGAACTTACCTCTTCATAAAAGCTTATCAGATTAGTCTGACAGGAACGGTCCCTTGTAAACCCATGTTGATATTGGGTCATGAGGTTATTCTTCTCCAGATACTCCAGTATAGTATCTCTTAGAAAACCCTCCAGTATTTTACCCACAGTTGAGGTTAAACTTACTGGCCTATTATTTCCAAGTTCAGTTTTTGTCCCCTTTTTGAATATTGGCACCACATTTGCTATACGCCAGTCCTATGGTACAGACCCTGTTATTATGGAATATTTAAAGATTAAAAATAATGGTCTATCTATGACTGTGCTTAATTCCTGCAGTACTCGGGGGTGTATCCCATCCGGGCCCGGGGATTTGTCAATTTTAGTGATTTTTAGATGCCGCCGTACTTCCTGCTGGGTTAAGCAGGTGACATTTAATTGAGAATTTTTATCCCTGATCATGTTATCAGTCATGGGATTTTCTTGGTTAAATACTGTTGAAAAAAAGTCATTTAGCATATTGGCTTTTTCCTCATCCTCATCCACCATTTCACCCAGACATTTTTTTAAGGGGAACAACACTATCATTTTTTAGTTTCTTACTATTTATGTACGGTAGTTAAAGAATATTTTGGGATTATTTTTACTTTCTCTGGCAATGAGTCTCTCTGTCTCAATCTTTGCTGTCTTGATTTGCTTTTTACAGAATTTATTTAATCTTCTGTATTTATTTAATGCCTCATCACTACCTACTTGCTTTAATTCTCTAAATGCTTTATTTTTATCTCTTATTGCTCCCCTTACAGCTCTATTTAGCCATAGTGGTTTCCTCCTATTTCTAGCATGTTTATTCCCATACGGTATATATTGTGCACAGGTCCCATTCAGGATGCTAATAAACGTCTCCCATTTTCTTTGTGTATTTTTATGTCTCAGGATATTGTCCCAGTTAATTGCACCAAGATCATCTCTCATTCATTGGAAATTTGCCTTCCTGAAGTTTAGTGTCCTTGTAACCCCTATACTACACATCTTATTAAAGGATACATGAAAACTTATTAATTTGTGATCACTATTACCCAAGTGACCCTCAACCCTTACATTTGATATGCGGTCTGGCCTGTTGGTTAATATTAGGTCTAGCAGTGCCCCCCCTTCTTGTTGGGTCCTGAACTAGTTGTGAAATGTAATTGTCTCTCATAGTTGTCAAAAACCTATTACCTTTGCTGGAACTGCAGGTTTCGGTTCCCCAATGTATTTCAGGGTAGTTGAAGTCCCCCATAATAATGACTTCTCCTTGAGTCGCAGCTTCATCTATTTGCTTTATGAGGATATTCTCTGTTGCTTCCATTATTTTTGGAGACTTATAACAAACCCCTATCAGTAATTTATTATTTTTCCCCCCCTCCCCTTATCTCTACCCACAGGGACTCTACATTTTCATTAGATTCATATATATTATCACGAAGGATGGGTTTTAAGGATGATTTTACATATAAACACACGCCTCCCCCTCGCTTATTTGTTCGGTCATTTCTGAACAGACTATAGCCCTGTAAATTAACCGCCCAGTCGTGGCTCTCGTCCAGCCATGTCTCAGATATCCCCACCAAGTCATAATTATGCTCCAACAACATTAACTCTAATTCCTCCATCTTGTTGGCGAGGCTTCTGGCATTAGTATACATGCACTTTATGTATCTCTCTGTACCTCTATTCTTTCTCAAATTATTAACTGTTCTAACCCCACCCCCCATGCCACCCCCACCCCCAATTTCATTATTTGTGCCCAGGTCTCTCTATGCACTGTCTTCCCCTCCTATAAAAGGAATACCCTCCCCCCGTCCCTAGTTTAAACACTCCTCCAACCTTCTAGCCATTTTCTCCCCCAGCACAGCTTCACCCTCCCCATTGAGGTGCAGCCCGTCCCTAGCGTAGAACCTGTAGCCAACTGAGAAGTCGGCCCAGTTCTGCAGGAACCCAAACCCCTCCTTCCTACACCAATTCCTGAGCCACTTATTAACCTCCCTAATCTCCCGTTGCCTCTCTGGCGTGGCACATGGTACAGGAAGTATTTCCGAAAATACCACCTTGGAGGTCCTTGCTTTAAGCTTACAGCCTAATTCCCTGAAATCATCTTTAAGGACCTTCCACCTACCTCTAACTTTGTCATTTGTGCCAATGTGCACCATGACCGCTGGATCCTCACCAGCCCCTCCCAGTAATCTGTCAACCCGATCAGCGATGTGTCGGACTCGAGCGCCAGGTAGGCAGCACACCGTTCGACGATCCCTGTCTTTGTGACAGATTGCCCTATCTGTTGCCCTAATTGAGTCTCCCACTACCAGAACCTGTCTGGCCTGCCCTGCTCTCCTATTTACCCCCTTACTGGAGCAGACACTCCTCCTTTCAGAGGACATGCCTTGCTGCAGCAGTGCTACTCCTGCACTAACACTCAACTCATCTGCCAACTTAGCAAACTTATTGGGGTGTGCCAGATCAGGACTAGCCTCCCTGGCGCTCTTCCCTCTACCCCGCCTTCTAACTGTCACCCAGCTAGCTGCTTCATTGTCCTGCAGCTCCAACCTAGCATCCCCCTCATCTATCCCATTGAGCCTCTGCTCAGTGAGCAGAAGACTCCTTTCCATATTGTCTATGGATCTCAGTGTTGCCAGCTGCATATTTAGATCCAGTATCTGGGCTTCCAAATGCACAACGTGCTCACATCTCGCACAGCAGTATGCACCCTCGACCGGCTGTTCAAGGATTTCATACATGCGGCAAGACGTGCATTGATGGCGTTGGCAATAGTGGAGCACATCCTAATGGGGATTGCACCAGACAAAAAGATAAGCAAAAATAAATAAAAAGTATTAATAAAATATAACAGTAATTCAGTAATTCCTCCCTTGGAAACTCCCTGAATCCAAAGTCACTGAATCTCAAGTCACACACTTACCACAGTTCGCACTTACGCTCAGGTCACTCTCAGCTCATTCACACTCGCTCAGGCAGAAGATTTAAAAGATTTTTTTCCCCCTTTTACCAGCACACCACCCTGCTGCTCAATGCACTTCCAAAAAAAAAAAAATAATGATGTGCTGCCTCTATTTTTTGGACTGTATTGATGGGCTGGTATGTACCTGAGAGGCTCTGCACCCTGTAATTGCTGGAGCTGCTTTTGTCCTTTTTTCCCCTTTATTTTTTCTGTTATCTATTGAATCTATCTTTTATAGATTTAACTAAAGCATGGCTATGTAACATGATATGAATGATTATCAGGGTCGCATGCTCATTTTGAGCCCTAAAACTCTGGACAAACTTTGCAATTGTAAACATTATAAGTGTGGTGATATATACACATATGCACATTGCACAACAGGGAGGTATTTTGCAGTTACCTGCCTGTTAGTGCTACCGGTAGATCCTTTTTTTTTTTTAAGTCCTGGATACCTTTTCTTTCCTGCTTTCATCATCACTCTTACTAAGTACTTAGTACCCATTTTACACAGTACATGTAAATCCTGATTTAATAAAAATTATTTTTAATGGAGCCAAGCCATTGTAGCAGAGGAAAGTTATAATGAGTTTATTCTTAGTAACATTAATTATACAGTGTTGGGTAGAAGAGTAACGATAAATCAGACAGAGAAGCGCTAGTCATATCTGTGGTAGAAAGTAAGTGGCATAGCAATAGATTGAGATTACAAATTAAGAATCTAGGAAATGCTTCATATGTAAAGCAAACGTAACTAGATAAATAAAATACTGTAGTCTATATGCCGGCAACCTGAGAAAACACACAAAAAAGTTATTGCTGCTGTTTGGACCATAGTTCTTTAGAGAATTTATGTGCTGTAACCACAATGGATTCCTTTTGTGCACAATCTAAATAATTAGAACAAGACAGAAACATTCTGAATGAGAATGTGAGGTTATTTGTTTGTTTAAAGGGAATCTGTCACCAGGTGTTTGTTATCTCACCTGAGGGCATCAAGGTGTTGGAAAGAAACCCTGATTCCAGTGGTCTGTCACTTACTAGGCTGTATGTTGTATTTTTTTTTAATAAAGTCACAGTTTTATCTTTTGCAGATCTAACAGTTCTCTAAAGGCTGAGCTCTGTATAACACTGCCCACATCGCTGATTGGCAGATTTCTGTGTACAGTTGTGACCAAAAGTATTGACACCCCTGCAATTCTGTCAGATAACACTCAGTTTCTTCCTGAAAATGATTACAATCACAAATTCTTTGGTATTATTATCTTCATTTAATTTGTCTTAAATGAAAAAACACAAAAGAGAATGAAGCAAAAAGCAAAACATTGATCATTTCACACTAAACTCCAAAAATGGGCCAGACAAAAGTATTGGCACCCTCAGCCTAATACTTGGTTGCACAACCTTTAGCCAAAATAACTGCGACCAACCGCTTCCGGTAACCATCAATGAGTTTCTTACAATGCTCTGCTGGAATTTTAGACCATTCTTCTTTGGCAAACTGCTCCAGGTCCCTGATATTTGAAGGGTGCCTTCTCCAAACTGCCATTTTTAGATCTCTCCACAGGTGTTCTATGGGATTCAGGTCTGGACTCATTGCTGGCCACCTTAGAAGTCTCCAGTGCTTTCTCTCAAACCATTTTCTAGTGCTTTTTGAAGTGTGTTTTGGGTCATTGTCCTGCTGGAAGACCCATGACCTCTGAGGGAGACCCAGCTTTCTCACACTGGGCCCTACATTATGCTGCAAAATGTGTTGGTAGTCTTCAGACTTCATAATGCCATGCACACGGTCAAGCAGTCCAGTGCCAGAGGCAGCAGAGCAACCCCAAAGCATTAGGGAACCTCCACCATGTTTGACTGTAGGGACCGTGTTCTTTTCTTTGAATGCCTCTTTTTTTCTCTTGTAAACTCTATGTTGATGCCTTTGCCCAAAAAGCTCTATTTTTGTCTCATCTGACCAGAGAACATTCTTCCAAAATGTTTTAGGCTTTTTCAGGTAAGTTTTGGCAAACTCCAGCCTGGCTTTTTTATGTCTCGGGGTAAGAAGTGGGGTCTTCCTGGGTTTCCTACCTTACAGTCCCTTTTCATTCAGATGCCGACTGATAGTACGGGTTGACACTGTTGTACCCTCGGACTGCAGGGCAGCTTGAACTTGTTAGGATGTTAGTCGATGTTCTTTATCCAACATCCGCACAATCTTGCATTGAAATCTTTTGTCAATTTTTCTTTTCCGTCCACATCTAGGGAGGTTAGCCACAGTGCCATGGGCTTTAAACTTCTTGATGACACTGCGCACGGTAGACACAGGAACATTCAGGTCTTTGGAGACGGACTTGTAGCCTTGAGATTGCTCATGCTTCCTCACAATTTGGTTTCTCAAGTCCTCAGACAGTTCTTTGGTCTTCTTTCTTTTCTCCGTGCTCAATGTGGTACACACAAGGACACAGGACAGAGGTTGAGTCAACTTTAATCCATGTCAACTGGCTGCAGGTGTGATTTAGTTATTGCCAACACCTGTTAGGTGCCACAGGTAAGTTACAGGTGCTGTTAATTACACAAATTAGAGAAGCATCACATGATTTTTCGAACAGTGCCAATACTTTTGTCCACCCTCTTTTTTATGTTTGGTGTGGAATTATATCCAATTTGGCTTTAGGACAATTCTTTTTGTGTGTTTTCATTTAAGACAAATTAAATGAAGATAATAATAACAAAGAATTTGTGTTTGCAATCATTTTCAGGAAGAAACTGAGTATTATCTGACAAAATTGCAGGGGTGTCAATACTTTTGGCCACAACTGTACACTGTGCATAGGCAGAAAGCTGCCAATTAGTGATGGCAGGTGGGGTTGTACAGAGCTCATGAATATGGAGGACTAGCTGGCAGCAGGTTTACTAGTCCTCTAGTGATAATCTCCTGCTGATAAAACAGTGATTTTATCAAAACTACAGCAAGCAGCTGTCGACATCGGGAGCAGTGGCACAGATTAATCGGTGGACCTGGGAAAGTGAGTACAGCACAGTTTTAATTTTTTTTTAACAAGCTACAGACAAGTGTACCAACAACTTAGTGGGATCAACCCACTCAATATTTTACATCATATTAGGATATTCACAGTGTAACATGTAAACCTTCTCAAATAAAGTGAATTAACCAAGACCAAAAAATCCAAAATATTCAGAAATTTTAAAATGTTTTATTATTGCTTCTTTTTTAAAAAAAAAAAAAAAAACAGGGAAAAAGAATCCAACAAACAGTAGACAAAATATAGTACCATAAGGGAATAGCGTTTTACATAATAGATACGAGGGCCATAATATGTGAAAAACAATCATACATAATCCTATTAATCATTAATATAAAGTGCAATAGCAGTCACAGATAAATCTGAGATAAAGTGCATAGTAAATGTAAACAGTGGTAAAGGGCCCAAGTATCTCCAGCTCCAACGCACGTTTCGCCTGATGTGGCTTTCTCAAGGCGTGAAGTAACAAAGAATGGGGGAAGTTTTTATATGTTACCCAGGCCAATGGAAATTGTGGTTCCTATATATATGATTAATTAATCCAGTCATCCCAAATAATCATAATAGGGTCCCAGATCTAACATAATGTACCCAAATAAGAATTGCGGAATCATACCAGGAGGAAAAAATATAAATATAAATAAATAATTAAATAACACTTCAGATCATATAGCGTGCGTTCCACAGTGGAATGCACGCCTCCGCAATAGTAGCAGGGCCCGGAAACAGCGTCACTAAGGAGCACAGGCCAGATCAATATAACAGAAACCGGAAGTGACGTTTCACCTTCCATGCGCTCCAATGTGGAACGCAAGCTAAAAACGGCTCCCCCCAAAACCGGAAATAATGTGTTACTAAAAATAGCGCTCCAACTCGGAACATATGCCAATGAGCACAATTATAATGACCGAGTATAACATGCCCAAACAACGCCAGTAAGTACAGGTTGATGGACATAAAAGTAAAAGTGAGGGGAGATTACATAGCGGCGAAACTGGAACCGGAAATAATGTATTGCAACATATACATTTCAAAGTGGTGCACAAATAACAAAAAAACAACTCTAAAAATAGGAATTGTGTAAACAACCACTAATATAATGCGCCCTACCCTAAAAAAACAGACAGTGCTACAGCCAAGAATAACATACCCTGGCAGACGAATTATATAGGTACTTGAGTACACTGGCAAAAAGATGCATAGATAACCCATAGAAGGGGAAAAAAAAAACTTCAAAGACTAGCATAGCAGCGGTATGTAAACCGCTGACAGGCAATCGGAAGCAAGGGACCTAGTAAAGACTCAAGATACATTGTTATCGACCTAAATATATATCTAAATATATAGCAATACATTGTGAGCCCTCGCGGGCAGGGTCCTCTCTCCTCCTGTACCAGTCGTGATTACTGTACTTGTATGTATTATGTACACCCCTCCTCACATGTAAAGCGTCATGGAATAAATGGCGCTATAATAATAAATAATAAGAATATAGTTTAACATACAGGGCAATATAATAAATAAGAAGTAGAATACATCCATGTGCACATATGTATATACAATTTAATGTGAAATAATTAAGAAATCTATGTAAACATATTACACTAGAGGCATAACAAAAAATATTAAAAAAAATAAAAAATACAAATAAAATAAAGTGGATAGTGTAGTCAAACACACGTGCACTCAAGTGAACAATAGTGACTATAACTATAAAAAAAAATTATTAATATTTATTAATAATGTATAAAATATCATATCAATAAAGTGCATTATGATAAAGTAACATAGTAACATAGTTATTAAGGTTGAAGGGAGACTTTAAGTCCATCCAGTTCAACCCATATCCTAACCTAACTTGCCCTAACATGTTGATCCAGAGGAAGGCAAAAAAACCCCATGTGGCAACAGTAAGCTTCACATTGGGGAAAAAAATTCCTTCCCGACTCCACATACGGCAATCAGACTAGCTCCCTGGATCAATGCAATATTAAGGAGACTAGTGTATATACCCTGTAATATTATACCTTTCAAGAAAGGCATCCAGTCCCTTCTTAAATTTTAGTAGGGAATCACTCATTACAACATCATATGGCAGAGAGTTCCATAGTCTCACTGCTCTTACAGTAAAGAATCCGCGTCTGAGTATGCTTAAACCTTCTTTCCTCCAGACGTAGAGGATGCCCCCTTGTCCCCGTCACAGGTCTAAGAGTAAAAAGATCATTAGAAAGGTCTTTGTATTGTCCCCGCATATATTTATACATTGTAATAAGATCACCCCTAAGCCTTCGATTCTCCAAACTAAATAACCCCAAGTGTAATAACCTGTCTTGGTATTGCAGACCCCCTAGTTCCCTAATAACCTTGGTCGCTCTTCTCTGCACCCGCTCCAGTTCAGCTATGTCTTTCTTATACCCCGGAGACCAGAACTGTACACAGTATTCTAAGTGTGGTCGCACTAGTGACTTATATAGAGGTAAAATTATGTTCTCCTCATGAGCATCTATGCCTCTTTTAATGCATCCCATTATTTTATTTGCCTTTGCAGCAGCTGCCTGACACTGGCCGCTAAATGTGAGTTTGTCGTCCACCCATACACCCAGGTCTTTTTCAGTGACAGTTTTGCCCAGTGTTTTACAATTAAGCACATAATTATACAACTTGTTCGTTCTACCCAAGTGCATGACCTTACATTTATCCCCATTAAAGCTCATTTGCCATTTATCAGCCCAAGCTTCTAGTTTCTGGAAATATTATGGATGGTATATTCTTTTTCAAAAGATCCAAAGGCCAGGTACAAACTAAAAGCAAAGAGAAAGAAAAGAAAAACAAAATAAAGAAAAGAAAATGTTAAAACAAATATTATAAAAATACATTAAAAGATAATTGTTCTTTGAGACCCTTTACCACTGGTATTTATAATCCTGTTTACATTTACTATGCACTTTATCTCAGATTTATCTGTGACTGCTATTGCACTTTATATTAATGATTAATAGGATTATGTATGATTGTTTTTCACATATTATGGCCCTTGTATCTATTATGTAAAACGCTATTCCCTTATGGTACTATATTTTGTCTACTGTTTGCTGGATTATTTTTCCCTGTTTTTTTAAAAAAAAAAGCAATAATAAAGCATTTTAAAATTTCCGAATATTTTGGATTTTTTGGTCTTGGTTAATTCACTTCATTGGAGAAGGTTTACAAACTACAGACAAGGACTAAGATTATCTAAAAGGGAACAACCCCTTTAAAGTTTGCCATATATAAGAGCACATTCTATAAGAGCAGACGCGTTCCTGGATCCTGTGCCGGCATTAAGTAACTGTATAAGGAAATCTGTGATTTGTCACAGATTAATGAGGGGTTTTAATATTGTGTTTCTTCATTTGAGGCAAATGCAGGATCTGGTGGAGACTAATTAAAAACCTTACAAGCATTTGAGACGACAGGGCGCCGAGCTTGACTAATCACGACACTGAGGAGTGAACAGAAAAGTGCTATATGAAAGCGTGCGGTAATCTTCCTGCAATTATTCTCATGTGATCGCCGCTTTGCCCTGGGCAGCTACCGCCATAAATGCATTTCTGTCATTCTTAGAATGTCCAGAAATAAATATGGAAATTCCGTTCTAATAATAACAGCACTGATTGCTGTTTAGATTGATAGTTGTAATCTTACCAGGAAGAAAGCAGTTTCCTAGTCAATAAATAAAAGGTTCACGTGTCGGATGAATGATGTTGTTACTTTTTCTCTTAAATTCCTTGGTCAAGGAAACCAGGCTTTGATATACAGCTGCCATATTTGTCACGCAGGGCCTCATGCTCACAGCCATATTATGACTACAAAGTAAACTAGAGACATAATACTGCACCCAAAACAAAACATTAAGTCCTACCTTATGCCTCTACTCCGCTGGATTTTGACTGTCGAAGCACAGGTTGCCTAAATCTACATAGTTTGTCAAGGCTAAGATCCAAAAAGGTAGTTATGGGCTCCCATTTCATTCCACCATGAACATTTTTATTTCTTTTTAATTTAAAGGAAACTCATCCACAGGTGTTTTCCACCTAATCTTAGAGCAGAATAATGTAGACACAGAGACAATGATTTCAGTGATGTGCCACTTACTGGGCTGCTTGCTGTAGTTTTGATAAAAATCATTGCTTTATCAGCACAAAATTATCTCTAGAGGACTAGTAAACCTGCTGTCATGTAGTTTTCTATATTCGTGAGCTCTGCATAATCCCGCCTCCAACACTGATCGGCAGCTTTCTACCTATGCACAGTGTACACAGAAAGCTGCCACTCAGTGGTGTGGACGGAGTTATACACAGCTCAGCATTCAGAGAACTGCTAGATCTGCAGCAGATAAAACAATGATTATTATTAAAACTGCAGCAAATAAATCAGTAAGTGACACATCATTGGAATGCGGATCTCTGCCTCTACCACATGCTGCCCTCAGATGAGGTGCCAAACAAATCTGGAGGCAGATTCCTTTTAATTATTCATGAGCCTTTGTAACGCTATGACTTTAGTGATATGTTCAATTACCTTATTTTGACTCCTTCCTTCCCAAACGGTTCCATGACAATTGTGTACAAGATAATTGTGTACGGACAATTGTGTACAGAAAATTGTGTACAGGCCAATTGTGTCCAAGGACAATTGTGTACAAGGACAATTGTGTACAGGGCAATCGCCTTGTACACAATTGCCTTGTACACAATTGTCATTGTACACAATTGGCCTGTACACAATTGTCTGTACACAATAGTCCGTACACAATTATCTTGTACACAATTGTCCTGTCACCTTCCCAAACACCATGCCGAAAGGCAGTTTTAACTGCCTAGTTTGAGCGCCATGCAATCTGCTTTCAACTGCTGCTCAGCAAGAATCCATAGTCTAAGCTATCAGAGTAAGAACCTCTCCCCTCTGATCCTTTCTGCCCTCAACCTCCCTACCCAGACAAGGAAGATCCCTAACAGAAGATCTGCAGTGTGTACACGGCTCTGCCATGTGCATGAGAAAAAAGACTACACGCATGATAAAAAGCATCCGTGTCCAGTTATGAAACATGGATATGAAGGATTTCTCATGAGAATACAATGTTACACTTGTCATTTCCATCGCTTTTTCTAGATGTATTTTCTCTTGTCACCTCCCGTCATACTTGATGATTCTACTAGCCAGTTTCCTACTCCAGACTGATGAGGGGCAATACCCCGAAACAGCTGTCTGTGGATGGATACCATGTTTTGGCATAGGTGGTCTCCTTCATTGGAGACTGCCCTTCCCGTGGTTGTTCCTTCCCGGTGAAAGACCTGGCTAGTCATTGCTTGCGTTGAGAAACGTGATGGTGTCTCCGCGGCTTGTGTTTTGCATGTTTTTGCATATTTCCCATAAGGGATGGGGGCATTGCTCTAGAATCACTGCGTTGAGAAACATGTGATGGTGTCTCCGCAGTGTTGGATGTTGATCTCCATGAGTTCATTCATCCTCATTTTTCACATACTTGATGATTCTAGCAGTCAATGATTGAGCCATTGTAATTTGGATGCTTGAATGGAGGAGGAACCGCAGATATAAATAACCGCCTCCTCCAAAATAAAGTTTATTCAGTCTGAAATGGAATCTCAAACAATGGCATCTACTGATATTGTATCTGAACAGTTGTTTGCCTTTATATACCGCACACATGGGGAGCTGTGGATGCGGAATTGGATAAACAGATGAAATCCATTGTAATAGCGTGCAGGTGCTGAGTATGTCACCGCGGAACAGAGACAGACCAAAAGTTAAAGGGGTTTATTTACAGGGGTCAGAATCTCCTCACAGGGAGAAAACAGTGGGGGTTAAACTGGAAAGGTAATAGTGATTTAACGGTTCATGTAAACTAGACAAAGTTATCAGAACAGTCAAGCAGAACTACGGTAAATAACGGGTATTCTTGCAACTTATCAGTCTGAAGAAATCTTGGTTGATGGGTCGGCTTCTCCAATGTAGGCACTGTCAACAGTGGCACTTGTAGTCTCTGTAGTCTCTGTAAGCGCTGTAGTCTCTGTAGGTAGGTAACCGGGGCCTCAGGGGTTAAAGAGGAAGGCAGGGGGGACACTTGGCCAAACTGGGTCTCCCCTGCTCTGAGTCTCTGCTTTCAAACTAACAGTCTCTCCGCCGGAACGATGCTCAGTCTTTTGTTAAGTCTCTGCCGGAATCAGCCGCTCTGACCTGTCACTGCGGGCACCGGGGCTGCATGCGCGGGTCTCCGCCTCTGCACGCTCAGGAGGACGTATTCCTCTAGTCAATGGGGACTCCGCATCCACGTACTCACAGACAGCAGCATATATGTCACGTCCTCCTGTCTTATTCCTCTGAATGGGAGTTCTCTCTCCTCCCGTGCGTGCAGCTGACACCTGCTCTCTTTGCTGCACACACTGCTCTGACCTGTGCGCGCTCCACTATGGCGCCCTCAGCCTGCACTGCTTCCTGTCCAGGAACCTTTCACCTTCTACACTGCTACTGACAGGTCCCTGATGCAGTCGGTCCAGGTCCAAAAGTCTTCCCCCCCGGCAACTCTGCTGCCCGGCTATATGGTTCTGGACAAGGAGCAGAGGAGGTAACCCACCTCCTGATTCTTCTTGTGCTTCACCCCCTTACACCATCACATAGCATTTAATATAATTCTACCACGCAATCTAAAAATGTCAATGACCCAACACTTAGTATTTAAAATTGTACCGTCACAAGGTTTCTTTTCTGTTTTCTGAATCAATATGATATAATTTCATATGGACATCACAGGGGTGACGGCTTCTTCATTTGGGACCTTGCTCCTCCTGTGACCCAAATTGGGAGAATAAGATTTTTAGGCTTTACACGGATGGCCATTCATGATTTTCCTACATTTCTCCTATGTAAATCTACACTTGGTCATTTAGTACGGACATTTGTCAGCAACATTAACATTGCTGTCTTTGAGTAACTATTGCTTTGTGCTTGGGAATGGGAATTTTACTAAGGCAGGGGTCAGCGGCCATAGATTCTCTCACCCAAGATTATGCTGGTGACACTCTGATCCAAGTTTGCTCAGCATAGTGTGATCCAATTCTCTCAGATGAAGAGAAGATGGTGAACAACATTTCCCCATCTTCTCCATTGCGTGAGTCAGAGTAATTTGGGCTACAATCAAATGTCATCTGAGCGCAGTCCGATGTTTTCCACACACCCATAGACTTAAATGGGAGAGTGTCTTCTGATTTGCGCAGCATGCTGCAATTTTTTTGCACGTCAGCACTACACCATTGAATACCATTGGTCCAAGTGCTATCAGATAAACTATTGTAGACAAAGTTGTGAGCGAGCCCTGAAAATAAGGATTACAGGCAGCTGTAGGTTTTCCTCAAAGGTTGCAGTTTTTAGTTGACCCTTTTCCTTCAGAAGCCTTTGGTTGTGTTCACACGTGATGTTTTTGTAGATTTTTTTTTTTTTTTTTGCTGCATTTTTTCTGACAGCACCAGTAATGTCAGAAATCTCAGAAATCTCATGAACACTTTTCTTTTCCCTGTCTGGATTTGAGCACTGCAGTATGTCAATTCTTTCAGCATTTTTGCAGTTTTTTTTTCACTGATAGAAAGCAATGAAAAAAAGCAAAAACTCTACAAAAAACACAGCATAACACTTTTGTCACATTTTTGCAGCATTTTTTTGCTACTCATTTTGGTGAATAAATCTATCTTTAATAACATGTACTGTTCACACGTGTAATACGCCTAAAAAAAAAAATACAGCAAAAATTGCCGCTATTTCCTGTATTTTATATGCAGCTTTTTTACTACCAGGAGTGAAGGTTTTGACTGCAGAAAAAATAACCACTATAAAAACCCCATGTGTGAACATAGCCTTTCACTGTTGTTTGCAATAGCAGATTTGCAGCCGTTCTATATTCCTTCCTTTTTTATGGCTGACCTCGCTGCACTCCAAAGTCAGTGCGAAGAGTCTCTGCGGCGTAATGCTTCGTATGGTGACTTATTACAGTGTTGTGGTTCCCGTAGAAGTAAAAGCTTTTGGAAGTCAATAGTTCTATTATTCTGGGATTTAACAGAATCAAATGGAAAGAAAAACTCATTTTGCACCATCGGAATCCAGAGTCATGCTGAGCTACAGCCAAGGCCCAGTGTATAGGGGCGTAATACCAGTATTGAGGCCATATACATCAGTCCGTGCGGCTCTGTAGTGAGGGGTGACAATTATTAAAGTCGATAGATGTCTATAAACTGTTAGTATAGTAAGTGAAGGGCGAGAGTCTACAGGATAACTGCACTTTGCTCTTTAATTGCCAAACCATATGGCCACTAATTTGAAGTCTTACCCCATAAACCAGGTACGCATTAATAATTTCAAGCCTTAGTGATTTGTGGTAAAACCGCACAATACTGTCATACCGTCATCTTCACGCACACGTCGGCGGTGCCACCGCAGGGAGCTCACCCTAATGGATCAATGGATTTCTTTAACTGATCAATTTCATTTTTGGGTGAAAAAAATCAATCTCTGACGAACTATAGTGCAGTTTTCATTGATAGATATTTCTTTAGGCCGGAGTCACACTACAGCGAGATACGGCCGAGTCTCGCAGGTTAAAACCAAGCTCTGGCACCGGCACCCCGGAGCGCAGCGTGCAGCTCCATGTATTGCTGTGCGGCTGCATGCTCCGCTCCGGAGTGCCGGCGCCAGAGCTTGGTTTTAACCTGCAAGACTCGGCCGTATCTCGCTGTAGTGTGATCCCGGCCTTACTGTTGTGATTATGAGAGTTTTATTTCTCGTTTCTTGCATAGTGTCATCATTCTGTGCAGATAACTGAATGATTTCCGATAATTTATTCTGTGAGTGGCAGGCGCCTCATCATATACAGATATAAAATTGAAACAGACATTTGTGTTTCACACTCTGAAAATTAACTTAATTTGCCAGACCAAAGGCAGCGCTCCTGAGCTGAGCTCCTCAGTCTCACATATACCTATGAGGCTGTAGAGTTTGGGTCAGGACACCTATGGGCCATCTGGGAACTCACAGTCCGTAATCAGACCATGATACTCGGTCTTCGGTATTTAACCTAAGTGAGAGGACCCTGCTTGTAAGAAGCTTTAAAGCTGATCTGTCACCTGATTTCACAAAACATACTGCATATATTCATAAAAAATCTCTTTAATCTGATAATAACGTATTTACATTGAAAATCCATTTCAGAATTCCTGTATAATATTGTATGAACATTTAACTTAGCATCCGCACACTTACAGTAGCCTGCCTGACAGATCCTCAATGTCCCTCCTCTCTGCTGCTGCTGAGATCTCACACTGCTCATTACAAGCTGCAGATTTCAGTTGTAAAGTGCCGCTGTGCGGTAGTTATAGGCGAGGTATTCGTCTTTCAAGGCCCCGACAAGCGAAATGAAAACGGGGGTCCTGACTGGGTGTGTGTGGTTGTATCACATACCCAGTGATGATAATCTTCCTCTGATGGTGTCTTTCCTTGTGTCCTGCTCACTAACTACTCACTAACTCCCAGCAACTAACTCACAGGTCCCTATTCCTTCTCCCCAACTATGGGCAGGCCCTACAGTTAACCTTGTCACCCCTAACTAACAGGAACTGCAGCCTCCAGGAGAATAACACATGCAATACAGTAAATTTTCATATATTTTAAACTTCAGAGATGTGTTACACTGTCTTCTCCACCTTCACACAGTCAGGCTGATTGAGCAGAGAATGATTGCACTTGGACTCGTGAGCTATATTATTCTATAGCTGGACTCCTAAAAGGATCATTTTAATATAAGGACTACAAAGCCACCCTGTCACAAATTTTCAAAGTAAATACACCAACCTCATCAGGTAAAGAGATCTATTTACGGTAATAATGTAATTTGAGATCTGGTGAACAGCATTTAGCATTATAGAAGAGAAATCTCCAATATGTCTATCTAGTATTTGCTCTACTATTAGATCAATGGTATTCAAAAGCACCACACCTGCATTCCCCTGGACAAAGCTAAAAACAAAACGCGCGTCGGGGTGCCTGCCGCTTACAGGTATAATGTCTTTTTCACATTGATGCATATGTTCTCTTGATAACATG
This sequence comes from Dendrobates tinctorius, assembly GCF_039654945.1. Classification (NCBI taxonomy): domain Eukaryota; kingdom Metazoa; phylum Chordata; class Amphibia; order Anura; family Dendrobatidae; genus Dendrobates; species Dendrobates tinctorius. The sequence continues at coordinate 44,626,134 of NW_027361738.1, read as the reverse complement.
ACCATCTTGGCACTAGCTTTTAATATTCATGGGAACTTCTTCTTATATGCAAATGGTGTAGGAATATTTACTTAGTAAACCTTAGGCAGCCTGATGTGGGATATGTTCCCATTTTTTTTGCTGCCTTTCAATTTGAGGTTGGACGAAACATATAATTTTTTGGGAAGCATGATTCTGCTCCTTATATTGAATTATTTTGTCCATATCTCATTGGCACATTGATTTGTGTTTTGCTGTATATTATTCCCTAACGTGATGGATATATACAGTACCATTCCTTTCATTATATTAATATCCGTATGCGGTTCTTTTTGTATTTCTGTCCCCATTAATTAAATTGCTTGCACTGCCGCTTTTAGATTGTAATTAAATAAAATATATATTTTTTGAATAGTTATGGCATAAAGCTTCCTTTTCCTCTTTTTTAGGTTTATGGTATTCAAAAGCAGCTCATATAAAATATAATAATAATAACTAAAAATGTTAATTTAAACAAATCTTTTTGATCTGGTAAAAAATAACTAATTTTCATGCACTCAAAAAATTCTGATCTGAGTCACATAGTTTTTGCAGTTTGGAAAAATGCCATGAATTTCATGTTTGCTATACAAGCTTTGCGTTGCTCTTGTGTTTATTTCCTACAGAAACGCCAATGGGGATATACATGAAAAGAAAATGCCAAAGCATGCTGCTTTAGGATAAAAACACCAACTATAAATGCACCAAAATATGTCTGAAAAACAAAATGTAATGTCAGAGAACAGCAAAAAGTGAAAAGAAAAAAAAAATTATTGGGCCTGAACGATGTCTAGCAACAAAATAGAAGAATATTTAGAACTGAGAGTCCTCAGTAGTTGATACCTTTTAATGGCTAACTGAAAAGATGGTAACACATTGCAAGCTTTCAAGACTACCCCGGTCTCTTCATCAGGCATCGACTAATACAAAATCTGAAGAATCACATATTTATACACAAGACCGCACAGAAATAACGCAATAGATAAGACAAGTGATGTGAAGCGGAATACTGGCTAACACAGTACAAAGATATATATCTTTCCTGTAGCAACAAAATAAAGCATTTTCTTTAGTTATTGATCATGGCAAAATCCTATTATGAAACAACGTTTTTCTCCAACATGTCCTGTACTATCTAAATTTTGCCCCAATGGTTCGCTTCCTCGCCTTTACTAAACCTTCTGTTATTGCATTTACAGCTTTCGTTCTACGTAATAGTGAAGGCGATCTACACACTTGGGCACAGCGCCTCTCTGATAGCTCTCACCATTGGAAGTGCAATTCTTTGTTTATTTCGGTAAGTACCCAAACTCATGGGTTGCAGGACATTGAAGGGAAATGCTGGACTGCATGTTTGGTGTTTTAAATGGTAACCCAAATATACTGGAAAAATGTAATTCACATATATAGGGCGCAGTCAGACGGCCATATAGCACAGATGACAATAGTATTGCAATTGCAATGCTCGGACTGACTAGCGGCTCTCCTGACCCGAGCGTGACAGCTGCAAAGAAAGACATACTGTCATGCTCAGGTCAGGAGAGCCGCCAACCAGTCCGGGCATTGCAATACAATCGACGTCCGTCCCTTACCTTGCGCTTCCGCATTCCCGATCACATTAATGAACATTTAAAGCTAGAGTCAAGATGGATTTTCAACTTGGACTCCGCAGCCCCTAAGGGTATCAATGAAGACCAAAAGTTTACAGGTTTCATTGTGAAATAGGTCTTTTTTCGGTATCCATATCCTGCATTCCTTAATTTCAGCTTCAGTCAAATATCTAGTGAGTCTCCCTAGGCATGTCTTCTGCACATTTTTTTTTTTTGCATGTCGTGTATGTTGTATTTTTTATTTCCTGTTTGTGCTAGCCCTGCTTTCAGCGTCTTGCACTTATATATCACAGCATTCATGTCTGTGTATCTGTCCTGTCTCTCATGTCATGGGTACACTCCTGATGTTCCTGTGAAGCGTATACTGTATATTTAAATGCCCATGTTTTGTGCACATTGAGAGTTTTTCTTTTTTTTTTTTAAGGATATTTTTCATTTTTTCTTTTTTTCTTCTCTTCACTTGGTTGACTTATTTTTGGTAGATCAGTTACACACACTTACCAATCATGATGTCATACTGACTAGACTGATAGGGCATTTTCCCTTTAGGCATAATGTTTATATCCAAAATTTAACCCATCTTGCTGCTAAGCTAGTTCATGTTTAGTGAAGTCACTGTTCAATTTGATCCATTGTGGATTTGCTAGCCCTCCGGAATGCATTCTCCGCGCCACCTGAAACGCATGCATCACTTCTGATCCACTGATACCTAAGTGGAACGCATTGGTGAGAGGCACACGTCACTTCCGGTCTGACGCATGCGGGATGGGGTCAAACAGAAATGCCTGCCTGACCAAACCTGATACTCCTAATGCTTTGACCTGAATTATGGCTTCTATCTAAGCATGTCGCCTACACAGAGTACCCCTGATGAAGCTGCCAGTAGGCAGCGAAACGCGCGGGGACTCATCTGCTCAGATTGTTACTATCACCCCAGTATGCATCACCCAATGTTTACATTCATGTATACATTTTTCTGTATTTTTTTGCCTTCCATAGCCATTTGATGCTTTATTGTTAATCACTTTGCCTACTATACCTTAGACTTGTATAAAGGTATCACTTTGTTAATCATATACAGATACTGGATTACTATTACCATTATATTTACATTGCAGGCATGTCTGCAATTATGCACTTATATTCATACTGGGTTGCTCATTTATATGCATTTGTAAATATCTGAGAGAGGGGAACCCATGGGATTATCACTTCCCACCACCTCCAGTTCTCAACTCCTTTTTAAATTGTTTTTAATGAATATGTCTGTGTCTGTATCGTCTATTCTTCTGCTGTTTTTGAATTTAAATTTTGAATGAAAATTCAAATTTAAAATTAATTATGGGTGTGCACATTATCTGTCCTTACGGTCTTTCCACTCTTCCTTCCTGCTATTGCTTGCATGCAAGGCTCTGTAGAACCCCAACTCCATTCATCCATGCTAAGCTCAGTTTCCTATCATACCGATCATGAAGGATAAGTTCCTGTTTTGATGATGATAGGGATTTTTTCCATAACCTCAAACAAGGGAACCTGTCACACTGAGCATGGAGTCTGATCTGCCGACAGCACGGAATCAAGCAGAAGGAACTGAGCACAATGATATAATAAGTTTGTACTAAAGGATCCAAAATAACTATTTGATTCATTGAAGTCCCTGCTCACACTGGTTTTAAAGGGAGTCTGTCAATAGGTTTTTGCTATTTCATCTGAGAGAAGCATAATGTATGCATAGAGACCCTGAATCCAACTATGTAACACTTAGCTTACTGGGTGCAGCAGTTGTGATACCACTTTAGATTTAGCAATGCAGCAGAGCAGAGAAAGCTAACCCCACCCACACCAGGCTCTCTCTATTTACTGCTTATCACAGAAGGGGGTGGAGTTGGATCAGGGCGCACAGGGCCAGCTAGTCACAGCAATATTAATCACCAGGTGATTAATCCTTCAGTTAAAGTAAACAACAACACACAGTTGGACATGTGACACATCATTGAGTTCAGTGTTTTAACCCCTACCTTATGCTGTTCTCAGATAACATGTCAAAAACCTGATGACAGATTCCCTTTAGCAGCCAAGATTAGGTAGTCCTAATAAGTGACTGACAGCTATCTCCGTATGCACATTTATGTACACAGGAACCTGTCTCAGCCCATCACTGAACAAGCGGCCATTTCTGTCCACTTTTTGTGTGTTGTGGTGACTGAGTAACTTTAAAATGGCACCTGTAGGCAATCAGTGTGTTTTTTCTTTTTTATTAATTAAGCTTGAAACCTTTTTTGTTCAATAATTTAGCTTCCCAGGAAAATGTGTTTACCTCGTTTCTGACATAAGACATACTTATACTTTGTATGTCGGTTCCCCATATAGATAGGCCGTTCCGATCGTTGCTGTTTTGCCATTTAAATGCTGCTGTCAATCACTGACAGTGGCATATAAATGATGCATTTGCTGGGGTAATTTGGATAACATTCAGAAACCTGATGAAGGCCCCTATTACTACCATCTTTGTCTGCTGGCTGCTGAACGTAATTTTGTCCATTTACTGAAATACTGTGGTTTTGTAGAATATAGAACAAAATATCAAACTTGAGATCTTTCATCTCAAGCCCCCTAAGGAGACTAAAAAAAAGTTTGAAAAAATGGCAAAAGTTTTTAAAAAAAATATATATAAAAAATAAATATTCAAATCACCCCAGTTTTCCACTATTAAAGATAAAGGTTAAAAAGAGAAGAAAAATAAGCATATTTGTTATCGCCATCTCCAAAACAATTACAGTCTATCAAAATGTAAAATTAATTAACCTGCATGGTAAACGGTGTGATGTGAAAGCAAAATCAAAATTCCATAATTGCTTATTTTTTGGTTGCCACATGTACCTGAAAAAAATGCAAAACAGTGATCAAAAAGTCATTTGTAATCCAACATGCTATCAATAAATTTTCAGCTGCGTACAAACAAAAAAACAAATCCTTACATACAGGTGCTTCTCACAAAATTAATTATAGAAGGATAGGGAAAATGAAGGGAGGTCAGCTCACCAGTCTCGGTTGCGATCCATAATCCTCCTGCGCACGGAGTCACCTTGATCAGGGGTGTTGACTGAAGCAAAATAAAGGATGGAATCTCCAGCGCTGGACTTCAGTTAAAAATACATCATTTATTGTAAATTCTTAAAATCGAACAGAAAAAGTGTGGATAAGGACATACAGGCAGATGGGGTCTCTGGTGGTCTCCAACCAACGCGTTTCGACCTAGAGGGTCTTACTCATGGTTCACAAAATTAGAATATCATCAAAAAGTTAATTTACTTCAGTTCTTCAACACAAATAGTGAAACTCATATATTATATAGAGTCATTACAGAGTGATCTATTTCAAGTGTTTATTTCTGTTAATGTTGATGATTATGGCTTACAGCCAATGAAAAACCAAAAGTCATTATCTCAATAAATTAGAATAATTAACAAGACACACCTGCAAAGGCTTCCTAAGCGTTTTAAAAAGGTCCCTTAGTCTGTTTCAGTAGGCTCCACAATCATGGGGAAGACTGCTGACTTGGCAGATGTCCGGAATGCAGTCACTGACACACTCCACAAGGAGTGTAAGCCACAAAAGGTCATTGCTAAAGAAGCTGGCTGTTCACAGAGTGCTGTATCCAAGCATATTCGTGGAAGGAAAAAGAGTGGTAGAAAAAGGTGCACAAGCAGCCGGGATAGCCTCAGCCTTGAAAGGATTTTTAAGAAAAGGCCATTCAAAAATTTGTGGGAGATTCACAAGGAGAGGACTGCTGCTGGAGTCATTGCTTCAGGAGCCACCACACACAGACATATCCAGGACATGGGCTGCAAGTGTCACATTCCTTGTGTCAAGCCACTTATGAACAATAGACAATGCCAGAAGCGTCTTACCTGGGCCAAGGAGAAAAAGAACTGGACTGTTGCTCAGTGGTCCAAACTGGTGGTTTCAGATGAAAGTAAATTTTGCATTTCATTTGGATATCATGGTCCCAGAGTCTGGAGGAAGAGTGGAGAGGCCCCAATCCAAGCTGCTTGAGGTCTAGTGTGAAGTTTCCACAGTCAGTGATGATTTGGAACTTTCATTCTCCAGCAGGACTTGGCACCTCTCCACACTGTCAAAGGTACAATACCTGGTGTAAAAACAACAGTATCACTGTGCTTGATTGGCCAGCAAACTCACCTGACCTTAACTCCATAGAGAATCTATGGGATATTGTCAAGAGGAAGATGAGAGACACCAGACCCAACAATGCAGACGAGCTGAAGGCTGCTATCAAACCTGGGCTTCCATAACACCTCAGCAGTGCCACAGGCTGATCGCCTTCATACCACGCCGCATGGATGCAGTAATTGATGCAAAAGGAGCTCCGACTGAGCATTGAGAGCATTTACTGAATATACATTTCAGTAGGCCAACATTTCAGATTTTAAAATCATTTTTCAAGCTGGTGTTATAAAATATTCTAATTTACTGAGATAATGACTTTTGGGTTTTCATTGGCTGTAAGCCATAATCATCAACATTAACAGAAATAAACACTTGAAATACATCACTCTGTAATGATTCTATATAATATATGAGTTTCACTTTTTGCATCAAAAAACTGAAATAAATTACCGTAACTTTTTTATGATATTCTAATTTTGTGAGAAGCACTTGTAGTTCCACTGATGGAGAAATAAAAACATTATAAATCTCAGAAAATGACAACACTGAGACCACGTTTACACGGTCAGTATTTAGTCAGTTTTTTACATCATCATTTGTAAGCCAATACCATAAGTGGAACAATCAGAGGAAAAGTATAATAGAAACACGTCACCACCATTTTTCACCCGCTCCTGATTTTGGCTTACTAATACTGATATAAAAATACACCAAATACTCAACATGTGCACGTGGCCTAAGGCAACAATCCAACAAAGAGCTTTAGAGTAGTTTGTTTTAAGTTACATATTTTTTTTAAAAAAAACTCAAGTAACCTATTTGACTTAATATGTACAGAAATGCTGCAAAAAAATCTGCAACATAAAAAACTCACCAAAAGCTCCTCGTGGGATCGTAGGCTTACTCAAATATTTTTGTTACAGATTTCCACTTTTTTTTAAAACAATTTTATGTAAAGCATTATACATGTTTTGGTATTTCCTGGAAAATCAAGTTGTCAAACAAATGCGAAATTGTACTTTTTCTCAATGTCATTGCACTTGGAATTCTTTTTCCATATTTCAGTGCATTGTATGGTAAAGTGAATGCTGTCATTCAAAACTACAAGTCATCCTGAAAAGATAAGCTGTGTTGAATGAAAAATACAAAATAAAAAGTTAAGGCTCTTGAAAGAAGGCGAAAAAAAAGAACAAAAAACAAAAATTACCCTCAATGGGAAGGGGGTTAAGATTTTTTTGTATGTGCAGTAAATCCAAACCGGCAGCATTTTGTCTCAGTTCTAGTTCCTCTCTCCCTTCACTGCATGTCAGAATGTTTTGGGAATCCCCTTGTGACCATTCACCAACACTTTTTAGCTAATTCCTTGTTAGATTGTCTTTGCTTCAATAAGAAAATAAAATTCAGGTTTTGATAAACACCTATGGCGTTACATGCAATGTTTAAATAAAATTGCATCCAAAGGCTATGGGCAATCAGTGCATCGGTTAAAACACTACAGGTTCAGGTATGTTCACCATCGCAGCCAAAAAATGTTTTCATACATTTGAAATGAAAAAAACAACTGCTTACAAATAATTGTAATAAAAAAAAATACAAAATTAAATCTACCAGTTTCAGTTTACAGCCATTATTCTATCCTTAAAGGGAACATGTCACCAGGAATAATGCGGTTAGTCTGCAGGTTAACAGCATTATGCTGCCTGGCACCTGTACAGTCATTTTGTGTTTCTTGTATTTTCTTACTATTGAACCAACAGTTGTCGCCTTCTCATCCAGCATCTTATGTATAGTTTTGTAGCCCATTCCAGCTTTGTGCAGGTCTATGATCTTGTCCCTGACATCCTTGTAAAGCTCTTTGGTCTTGCCCATGATGTAGAGGCTAGAGTCTGGCTTATTAATTGAGTCTGTGGACAGGAGTCTTTTATAAAGGTGACTATGTAAGACAGTTGTCTTTAATGCAGGTAAGAAGTTGATTAGGAGCGTCTAACTGGTCTGTAGGATCCAGGACTCTTAATAGTTGGTAGGGGATCAAATACTTATTTCTCACTGCAAAATGCGAATAAATTTATATAATTTATACATTGTGATTTTCTGGATTTTATTTTTGATATTCTATCTCTCAATGTTAAAATTAACCTACACTTAAAATTATAGACTGTTCATGTCTTTATCAGTGGGCAAACTTACAAAATCATCAAGGGATCAAATACTTATTTCCCCCACTGTAGCTTGAGCCGTGCTATGAGTAGCAGAAATATAATCATCTGCACAGGGCGGAGCTCATAGCAGATCGACCATGACAACCACGGAGTTCTCCTGCAGACCCCGGGGGTGGTCATAGCAACTTATCGGCGCCCTACAATCATGTGAAGGGGGGCCAATGAGCAGAGCTAGTGATAGTGATGCGCTTCTGGCGCGATCATGTTAAATGCCACCGTCAGAGATTGGCTGCGGCATTTAACCTGTTAACAGCCGCGGGTGGATAGAGATTCCACTCGCGGCTGTTATGGGCACATGTCAACTGATGAAATCAAAGGGGTGAAGGGGTTAAAAAGTCGCAAATAATGAATTAGGTGCTAACATCTGGATTACAAAGTTAATTTTCTAAACCTATTAAACACCTGGATTAGAAAAATACAGCCACAATGATGAACCAAGAAGAAAAAACAGATGAATGAATAGAAAATATGGTACACTTGAAAATAGGTGCAAGTTCAAAGAAAACTAGACAAATATAGGCTCAAATGCAATAATGAATCAAGCCCTATTACTCTTCTCTTTTGAATCCACTTTTGTGTTTGTCTCAAAAGAACTTCCACAAAAACTGCATGTGTGACTGCAGCCTGATATATTCACACTCAGCATGAGAATTTGGGGATTGAAAGCTCCTTTGTGTACATCTCGGTGAGGTTGTTTCTGCCATAAAAGCATGCTGTACATCTCTGTAATCCCCTTTTTAGATGAATTGGACAATCACAGATGTTTCTGCTGCCCAAGAATTTATCTTAATAGATCATCGTAAATTATGCTATTTTAACCAAAACAATAATTTTAATAAATTGTGTAGAAAAGCAGAAACCCTGGATCAGTCTACTCTCTTGTGTGTTCTATTATGGCTATTCTGGTAGCTGTTACGCAATAACTATTCTTGTGTCGAAAATATTAGTATGGTTTGAATTATCTTTTATGTCCTTCAAGGTTGAAAAGGGACAGACATGCTGAGAGGCAAGTTAAGAAATATTTTACACCATCTGTACAACAGTATTAGGAGCGGCTGAGTTCAGACGAGCTTTTCACTGTGTTATCCAAATGATTAATTCATGTTCATAAAATATAGAAAACTGTTATAATTTATTGCAATAAATCCTCACTGGTCATTGCATTTTCCATAGTAGATTTACATATATTTCCCAACGTATCCAGGTCAAAATATTATCATTCACCTACAAAACCATCCATAATCTGTCTCCTCCGTATATCTCTGAACTAATCTTGTCTTATCTTCCAACACATAATCTCTGGTCCTCTCAAGACCTGCTTCTCTTCTCCACACTTATACGTTTCTCACCCAATCACCTCCAAGACTTCTCTTGAGCATCCCCCATACTCTGGAATTCTGCGACCCAACACATCCAATTTTCTGGCAGTTTTAGAATTTTCAGACGGAACTTGAAAACACATCTCTTCAAGAAAGCTTATAGCCAGCACTGGCCCTGATTCCACATTATTATGGTCTGCAATAACCCCTTGCCACCTCACCACCACCAGAGTTGCCGCAACCCCCCAACATATTGTCTCCTTCCCCATTACCCTGTAGACTGTAAGCCCGCAATGGCAGGGCTCTCATCTGTCTGCAACCAGTCTGTCATTCTTCACTGTAATTTATATTTGTATGTAACCCTTTGTCATGTACAGCACCATGGAATCAATGGTGCTCTTAAAATAAACAATAATAATCCTCATTCTCCAGGCTGCTCATCAACCAGTCTCAGTGCTTCACAGTATAGAGCAAAAGATGCCAGTGGTCAAGCCATTGGAGGAAAAATGGCAAAACTGGTGATGAAGCAACTTGAGAACAGCTACCACTGATATTTTCCTGAAGTAGCTTTGTCTGGGGAAAACTCGGAAGCTGTACCGTTGTCTAAAAGATGACAAGTGCACATAGCCGTAAGAGTTTTAATTTTTAGACAGTGTAAACTTAGGCTATGGTGACTGAACTGGTAACGTGCCAAACCACGGACAGCATGAATCAGAGCGTGGCTGCACGATTGCTCTGGCATTTCAGAGAAAATATACTTTAACTAGCTGAAGAGCCTGGTGCTGCCCAGGCATAGTAACTAACTGTGGTTAGTTATAGCAAATTATAATTATCCTCCATCCCATAGTCCCGTGCCCATATACCCATCATACATATCCACGATCCCATAGGCCCGTGCCCATATACCCATCATACATATCTTCCATCCCATAGTCGAGTGCCCATATACTCATCACACATCCTTCATCCCATAGTCCCATGCCCATATACCCATCACACATCCTCCATCCCATAGTCCCATGCCCATATACCCATCATACATATTCGCCATCACATAGTCGAGTGCCCATATACCCATCACACATCCTTCATCTCATAGTCCCATGCCCATATACCCATCATACATATCCTCCATCCCATAGACCCATGCCCATATACCCATCATACATATTCGCCATCCCATAGTCCCATGCCCATATACCCATCACACATCCTCCATCCCATAGTCAACCATTATGACATCATAATGAGTGGCGGGGCTTGCAACCTATGATGACATCAGCGTCGCCATGGCAACCATTATGACATCATAATGAGGGGCGGGGCTTGATACACGCACACTTTTTCCCCATTATGTAGATAGGGGCAAAATTGTTTGGTGAATTGGAATGCGCGGGGTTAAAATTTCACCTCACAATATAGCCTAGGACACTCTCGGGGTCCAGACATGTGACTGTGCCAAATTTTGTGGCTGTAGCTGCGACGGTGCGGATGCCAATCCCGGACATACACACATACATATATACATACATACACATACTTGAGCTTTATATATTAGATGATCTGATCAGAAAGCATAGGAATAGACAAGACTTGTCCGACACTGCCCCCAGCCGGCTTCTCCCCTCACTACTCTAGTTGATTGATAGGTTTCTCCTATATTTGAACATAGGGAGAAGCCTGTCAATTACCTAGAGTGGTGCAGAAAAAAAGCTAAGGGCGGCACTGGACTAGTCTCATCTCCAGCTATGGTCCCTGGCTGAATCTTTAAATTATGTTTTTTCTGAAACACTAGATATTTGTTCAGCCAGGCTTTGATTCATGCTGCCCATAGCTTGGGCAGAATGCGTCTGACAGGTTCTCATGTGCCAAATTTATCACATTGGTCCATACTGTATAATAAGTTTGGTGCAACTTTAGACTAATATAAGTTCAGACCATTCAAAAGCTGACCTGGCTCCACAAAGGTCAATTGCTGGTTCTTTTACACAGTTGGCGCCTGCCTCTGACACCAGCGTTTGGAGCTGGCCTCCCACCCTGCTGTTTAGCCACTTAAATGTCGCTGTCAATCTCTAACATTTAAGTACATTTGAGTGGTCAAAGCCCCCTTTCAGTGTGATTGTGCCTTACAATGGCAGCCGTGGGCCTGCTAAAGGCCCCCATTGACAAGACCATGGTGATTTTGTAAAGCCTGTGGGACTGTGATTTTTACTATATACTGCAATACTGAAGTATTACATTATAAAATAGTACAAGTCATTATATGATCACAGGTTAAAGTCATATATGGGGACAAAAAAGTGAAGAATTCAAAAAATAAAACTATCCTGTGTTGGGGCATGCTGTGCTGTCAGTACCTTCATCGACAGATCAGTTGAACTATCTGTGACTGGGAGAAGCAGAGATTTCTACTGGCTGGCCCAGACAGTGCCATTCAAGCTGCTGCTCTCTGGTGTGTGTTTGCCTGATTCCCATGCTGATCTACTGCTCCCTGACCTTTGGACCATGTTCTGACAACTTGTTTGTTTTTTTATTAGATCCACTATTGTTCTGGTATTCTGACCCTGGACTTTGTCCTGACTTCCTCCTTCATCTTTTCACTTTATTTACTACAGTGTGTGCTCTCTTGGTACTGACCCAGCAAAGTCTGCCTTCTCTGCCTCACGGCCTGTCCTTGAGTAGTCACTAGCATCATAAAAACATTGAAATTGAAAGTCCCTCTTTCCCTATCCAAAAATAAACAAATGTAAAAAATAAGCGTTTTTATTATGGCAACATCCTTAAAAGTCCAATATATCAACATTTTTAAACATTTACCCTATAAAGTAAAAAAGAAAACTGAAACACCAAAATTACCATTTTTTTTGGTCACCCAAACAAAATTAAAAGAAAAACGAACATTTAAAACTTAGTTTGTAGCCCAAAATTATACCATTAAAAAAGTAGAGCATAGCTTGTAAAAAGCAAGCCCTCATCATGCTGCTCAATTGATGGAAAAATAATAAGTCAGAAGTCTTGGAAATGGCACCATTAGAAAAATTCGTTTTACAAATTTCAAAATTATAAAAGGCACTAAAATAATAAAAAAAAAATGTACAAGTTTGATATTGCCATTATACTGACCTTGACAATTTTGTTTAGGTGATTTTTGCCGCATAAACTAATGATGGGATTGCATTTTACTTTCCACCATTTCTCCTAACCTGAATTTATTTTGTAGTCGTCAGTAGTTTAGACAATATGGTGAACTACAAACTGTTCCACAAAGAAAATCTTACAGCTGTGTTGATGTAAAAATAAAATGGCTATAACTCTTGCAAGAACAGAAGAAATAGTGTAAAAATAAAATATCAGAGCAGAAAGCAAAAATCACAAAGATTTTTTTTTTAATCTAACTAATCCAGAGAATCTTTTTTGATCAATTTATTACTGATCAATTTTTTTCAAGAATTTCACCATTCTCAACCAAGTGTTTATGTAAATAAGGTAATCTCCATAATTAATTTATTATATCTATATCCAGATCTTTGCATTTGTCACATCAAGCAGAGATAAAAAAAATTAGTTCTATACAAACAGCAAACAATAAAATATTGCATACATTGAAACTTTAGCGATACCCCCTTTCTCACACCACACACATTATTTTTTTTATTTCAATCCTTTGATATCACCTAACTTGGGTAAGCCATTTATTCTTGCATTTAAGAATGAACTTTTACAAATTTTTTCATGTTGAACATGACACAGGAGGTAATAGTGGTTTCAATTGCACAGAGATTAGTAATCAAAGTTTGGCCCCTAATGGGTTATTTTTCATTAGGTCCAAGTGGATGTTATCACATAATTTTCACTGGAGGCATGTGCTTCTTCCCCCTGTATCACACTGATCAATCATATTGTTACATCTAACACACTGAAAAACCTGCTCCTGTGGCACTGCTGAGGTGTTATGGAAACCCAGGTTGCTTTGATAGCAGCCTTCAGCTCGTCTCCATTGTTGGGTCTGGTCTCTCGTCTTCCTCTTGACAATACCCCATAGATTCTCTATGGAGTTAAGGTCAGACGAGCTTGCTGGCCAATCAAGCACAGCGATACTCTTGTTTTTACACCAGGTATTGGTACTTTGGGCAGTGTGGACAGGTGCCAAGTCCTGCTAGAGAATTAAATTTCCAGCTCCAAAAAGCTTGTCAGCAGAGAGAAGCATGAAGTGCTCTAAAATTTCCTGGTAGACGGCTTTACTGACTTTGGTCTTGATAAAACACAATGGACCTACACCAGCAGATGATATGGCTCCCCAAACCATCACTGATTGTGGAAACTTCACACTAAACCTTAGAAATCAAGGTCCCAGAGTCTGGAGGAAGAGTGGAGAGGCCACAATCCAAGCTGCTTGAGATCTAGTGTGAAGTTTCTGCAATCAGTGATGGTTTGGGGAGCCATGTCATCTGCTGGTGTAGGTCCACTGTGCTTCATCAAGACCAAATGCTAATATCTGTAGGTAAATTGGCATAGTTACCAAACATTGTCAATATTTCTAACTTTTGATTTACTAATATTTGTCCAATACTACATATTGGTTGGATTTATTCTTTAAAGGAGTTTTCTTAACTTGCTCATTTATGACTTTCTACAGGATATGCCATAAATGTCTGAGAAATTGGTCAGATCACTAGGATCGTCATCCGTCTCAAGAATTATGCCCGATCTCATGCAACAAGAAATGGGAATGTTGGCCGCACATTCAAAGATCTCATCATTCACTTTTGAGTACCGAAAATGGCCAAGTTGTGGTACCCACATCTATCGGACATTTCTGGCATATCCTACGAAAATGCCATAAATTTGCAAGATTGGAATATCTGTTCAAGTAGAAGATGGTGTCTTTCTATGTGATTTTGATTTTTGTTTTCTTCTTTTCAATCTAGAAAACTTCACTGTACAAGAAACTACATCCATCTGAACTTGTTCCTCTCTTTCATTTTGAAAGCTATCTCAGTATTAATGAAGGATGATTTCCTGTATTCCGGATATTATACTTGTCCGGATTCTTTGGTAATTGCATGTTCTGCTTTTTATGATTTGTGTATGTTGCTTCCAACAATCAATCTACTAAAATATACTGAATCAAAGCTACCAAGGGTTATTTACAGATGGAAATCATCCATATATGTCATTGCTTTACACAAATGTATGAACCATTTAGGTAATAGACACTCAATGTGACCTTTATATCCAATAATTCACCACAAATGACTTTTGCTGATCCACCAAATATTTGGTAAGTTCCCATAAATTATAAAATCCATGGTCATTATGTGTGTGCTACGTGGAATAATTGAAATGCTGGGAAATTATTATGCATTATTCTAGTGGCTCTCACAGACGTTAGACAAAAATCAGCCAAACCCCCCCAATTTTAGTAGATAGGCCTGACGATTTAATGTATATGAGGTCCTCACGACTGTTGTCAGAGGAGGTAAGAATCAGGCAGTTTGAATTTAATCGCCTGATGATTTTGGCCTGTTAGTAGATAAGACGCTGCCAGATGAGTCTAGCGGTGACTTACTTTGTTCTTCCCTTCGGGAACACATGGACACTTGGCTGAGCTGAGCTTTTTATGCATATGAGGAGATCAAAAGAAATAGCTGTTGGCCAATAGTTATCTAAGGTGTATGGGAACCTTAGGTCAGACTCTCTACTAAAATTACTTAATGGGGCCTAAAATAGAGGATGGGGCTCAAAGGATCCTGACCATTTGTCAGTGGCCAATTCATACTCTTAAATGGTAGCCATAGGAGGCAAAAATATTTTCTAAGTTCAACTTCAGTCCTATTGAATTAGGTCAAATTTTAATAAGCCATGTATGGTAGACTATATAGTTTTTAAAAGCTTGTAAATACATGTGTCAAACAGTAAAATAGGGGGTCGCTGATCAATACAATGGCATAAGCTAATGACATTTAGTCTGAAGGTCCTATCACTCTTATCAATACTAACAGATTTTCAATATGTTCTGCATAACATTTTAAAAAAATATATATTAAAGCAATTTGGGTCAATATCAGATTAGACCTAACATTTCTCCACAGTTGGAAAACACTGCCTATCCTGGATATTACACCCTTTTACAGACTGACCTAGAGAGGTAGTCAGGTTTGCTGAACTGTTAGCCAAAAGCACAAGAAATATTATGCCACTTGGCTAATAGTGTAGTGGCTATGTTGTGAGTTCATTTTTCCCTTCACCGTTGAGGTCTGATGAACTCCCTCCTCTGGTGAAGGAAGGTAGTGTGGCTGATTACCAAACACCAGGGCAGCTAGATGATGACTGGGTGGCTGGATTTGAGGACTGGATATAAGGCAGCTGACGCCCTTCTGCCTTGCTGGTGATCCTGCTGGATTCTTGGAGACCAGTCTGATTCCTGCGTCTCAAAGCTAAGTTTTTCTGCTCTGCTTTGTACACTTCAGTTTTGTTTTTGTTTTGCCTTGTTTTTTGGGAGTTCTGCCATCCCTGGCCGGGGGTGAGCTGAATTCCATTTTTGTCTCTGATCTGTTGATCTTTTGCTCTGTCTTCAGAATATACCTGAGTGCTGATTTAGTCTTTTGAAGCCTAGCGACTTCAGGGCCTGTTTTTCCTATCAGTCGGTTGGCACATTTTGGATAGGGTTTTTGCGGATGGCAGACAGCAGCTTTCCTATCCTGTCCTATTTTAGTTAGCTTGGGCCCCATCATTTGCTCAACCTATCTTTCTATCTGTGTTAGTGTTTTCATCTTGCTTCACCGTCATTATATGTTGGGGGCTGCCTATTGCTTTGGGGTCTGCTCTGGGGCAGTTTAGTTTTTCCCCTTTCTGTCTTTAGGCTATGTAGTTCTCCGGCTGTGATCGAGGGGTCTAGGGCACCGTAGGAACCCCCCACGGCTACTGCTAGTTGTTGTGGATAGGTTCAGGGGTCTGCAATCCGATAGCTGCAAACATCTCTGGTTTTTCTGGACTTAGCTAGTATTTTGTTTTTTCCTCCTTCGGTGACTCATCATAACAGAATCACCAGACATACCGCAGATCCTAGGGTACTCAATAGCAGGAGAGAATTGTAAAAAAAAAAAAAAAAAAAAGTGTGTCAGAATTTTTTTTTTTGTGCATATTTTTTCCTCTATATCTCTGAGGCCATAGGGGGAATTTTTCTCTCAATGGAGATGAAGCAATTGTCTGATCGTGTGGAGCAGCTCGCTGCTGAAGTGCGGGGAATTTCCGCCTATCTTGCTCATTCACATGCTGCTGAACCAAAGATTCCTACTCCTGTTGTGTTTTTTGGGGATCGGTCTAAATTCTTGAATTTCAAGAATAATTGTAAATTATTTTTTGCCTTGAAGCCTAACTCGTCGGGGAACTCCGCGCAGCAGGTTAAAATTGTCATCTCTTTGCTGCGCGGCGATCCCCAGGATTGGGCATTTTCTTTGAAACCTGATGATCCTATTCTGAATAATGTGAACGCATTTTTTCAAGCCTTGGGGTTGTTGTATGATGAACCTAATGCTATTGATCAGGCTGAAAAGACCCTGTTGGCATTAAGCCAGGGTCGGGATTCGGCAGAGTTGTACTGTCAAAAATTCCGAAAGTGGGCGGTCCTTACTACCTGGAATGATGGTGCCATGGCAGCCCTCTTTCGGAAGGGTTTGTCAGAAACTGTAAAGGATACTATGGTGGGATCTCCTGTTCCCTCTGGTCTTGACGATTCTATGTCATTAGCCATTCAGGTGGATTGGCGTTTACGTGAACGCAAAACTACACGAGAGATGTTGCCACCTGTTGAACAAATGTCTGAACCTATGCAATGTGATAGAGTTTTGTCTAGGGCGCAACGTCAGGAGTTCAGAAGGCGTAATAAGCTGTGTTTTTTTTGTGGAGATGCCTCGCATATTATTTCTGTCTGCCCTAAATGAGAGAAACGTTGTGCACACACGTTTTCTGTGGGTGGTGTTCAACCTAAGTTTTTTCTGGCAATTACTCTGATCTGCTCCCTGTCCACATTTTCCGCCAAGGTTTTTGTGGATTCGGGAGCAGCTCTGAACCTGATGGACTTGGATTTTGCTAAACGTTGTGGATTTCCTATGACACCTCTGCGGACGCCTATCCCTTTGAGGGGTATTGATGCTACTCCTTTGGCGAAGAATAAACCTCAGTTTTGGACCCAGGTGGTAATGCGGGTCGCCCCAGACCATCAAGAAAATTGCAGATTTTTGGTGTTGCATAATTTACATGATACCATTGTTCTGAGGTTTCCCTGGTTGCAAATCCATAATCCAGTTCTGGATTGGAAATCTTTGTCTGTGGTGAGTTGGGGTTGTCGGTGTGCCCTTAGTGATGCTCCTGTTTTCTCCACCTCTCCCCAGTCGCATGATGTTCCTGACTATTTGGCTGACTTTTATGATGTATTTAGTGAGAATGAGTCTGCGTCTTTGCCTCCTCATAGGAGTTATGACTGTGCAATTGAGCTGAACCCGGGGTGTAAATTCCCCAAGGGTCGGCTTTTCAATTTATCTGTACCCGAGCACGAGGCTATGCGATCCTATATTAAGGAGTCATTGGAGAAGGGTCATATTAGACCATCCTCTTGACCCTTAGGTGCTGGGTTTTTTTTCGTGGCTAAAAAGGATGGTTCATTAAGGCCTTGTATTGACTATCGTGCCCTCAACAAAATTACTGTTAAATATCAGTATCCGTTACCCCTGATTTCTGATCTATTCTCCAGAGTTAAAGGTGCTTGCTGGTTTACCAAGCTTGACCTCAGGGTATAATCTTATTCGCATTAAGCATGGGGATGAATGGAAGACGGCGTTTAATACTCCGGAGGGACATTTTGAGTACCTGGTGATGCCTTTTGGGCTCACTAATGCCCCTTCTGCCTTCCAGTGCTTCATGAACGATATATTCCGAGACTTTGTGGATACATTTTTGATTATCTATCTGGATGATATTTTGATCTTCTCCAAGAATTGGGACTCTCATGTGGAACATGTTCGGACTGTGTTCTGGATTTTGAGAGAGAATTCCCTGTATGTCAAGGGATCAAAATGCCTTTTTGGGGTACAGAGGATTTCATTTTTGGGATTTATTTTGTCTCCGTCAACTATTGAAATGGACCCGGCCAAGGTACAGGCCATTTATGATTGGGTTCAGCCCACTTCTTTGAAGGCCCTCCAGATGTTTTTGGGTTTTGCTAATTTTTATCGGAAATTTATAGCTAATTTTTCTAGTATTGCCAAGCCATTGACTGATTTGACTAGGAAGGGTGCTGATGTGCTGAATTGGTCTCCGGAGGCTGTTTCTTCCTTTCAGGAGCTGAAGCGAAGATTCACTTCTGCTCCGGTTTTGCGGCAACCTGATGTCTCACTCCCGTTTCAAGTGAATGAGGACACTTCTGAGATTGGTGCAGGAGCGGTATTGTCCCAAAAAGATCCTGTGACATCTAAAATGAATCCTTGTGCTTTCTTTTCCCGAAAGTTCTCCCCATCCGAACGTAACTATGATGTGAGGAATCGGGAACTGTTGGCCATGAAATGGGCATTTGAGGAGTGGAGACATTGGTTGGAGGGAGCCAAACACCAAGTCGTGGTCCTTACTGACCACAAGAATTTGATTTACCTGGAGTCGGCCAAGCGCTTGAATCCTAGACAGGCTAGGTGGGCCTTGTTTTTCACACGTTTTGATTTTGTGGTCTCTTTTCTTCTGGGCACTAAGAATGTCAAGGCAGACGCCCTCTCTAGGAGTTTCCTTGCTGATTCTCCTGTTGTGACTAAGCCTGCTACCATCTTAGGCGAGGGGGTAGTTCTTTCTGCCATCTCGCCCGATTTGAGACGTGCTCTGGAAGAGTTTCAGGAGGACAAACCTGAGCGTTGTCCCAGTGGAAAGTTGTATGTTCCTGACCAGTGGAGGAAGAGAGTGATGTCTGAAGTTCATTGCTCTGCATTGGCTGGTCATCCAGGTATTTTTGGTACTAGAGATCAGGTGAGTCGGTCTTTTTGGTGGCCCGCCTTTTCTCATGATGTCAGGAATTTTGTGCAGTCCTGTGGGACTTGCTCCCGGTCTAAACCTTGTTCTCGCTCTAGTGGCTTGTTGATGCCTTTGCCGGTGCCCAGGAGGCCATGGACCCATATTTCAATGGATTTTATCTCTGATATGCCTGTCTCTGAGAGAATGACTGTTATTTGGGTGATTTGTGATAGATTCTCTAAGATGGTCCATCTTGTACCACTTCCTAAGTTGCCATCTTCCTCTGAGTTGGTGCCCTTGTTTTTGCAACAGGTGGTTCGCTTGCACGGGATTCCTGAGAACATTGTATCGGACAGAGGAGTTCAGTTTGTGTCTAGATTTTGGAGGACTTTCTGTTCCAAGCTGGGAATTCAGTTTTCCTTCTTCTCTGCGTTTCACCCTCAGACCAATGGGCAGACGGAGAGAACAAACCAGACTTTGGAGTCGTATTTGAGATGTTTTATTTCTGCTGATCAGGATGATTGGGTTTCATTTTTGCCCTTGGCCGAATTTGCTTTAAATAATAGAGCTAGTTCTGCCACTTTGATGTCACCTTTTTTTTGTAACTTTGGGTTTCACCCTCGATTTTCTTCAGGGCAGGTGGAGCCTTCTGCCTGCCCAGGTGTTGACACTGTGGTGGAGAGAATGCACCAGATCTGGGACCAAGTAGTGGATAAGTTGTCTCTCTCCCAGGAAAAGGCCCAGCGGTTTTCCAACCGGCGTAGGACCGTTGGTCCCCAGTTTAAGGTGGGTGATATGGTGTGGTTGTCATAAAAAAATATCGCTATGAAGGTGGCTGCTCCTAAGTTTAAGTCTAGATTTATTGGACCTTGCAAGATTTTGGAGATTATTAATCCGGTCTCTTTTCGGTTGGCTCTTCCTGTCACATTTAAGATTCATAATGTGTTTCATAAGTCCTTGTTGAAGAGGATTGTTGAACCAGTTGTTCCTGTGGTGGCACCTCCTGACCCTGTATTGGTTGAAGGTAACATGGAATATGAGGTAGAGAAGATAATGGATTCCCGTCTGGCTAGACGGAGACTCCAGTATTTGGTTAAGTGGAAGGGTTATGGTCAGGAGGATAATTCCTGAGTCTCTGCCTCTGATATTCATGCCGAAAGATTGGTGCGTGCCTTTCATCGGGCTCACCCGGATCGCCCTGGTGGCGTGGATGAGTGTCGTGGATGAGTGTCGGTGACCCCTCCTCAAGGGGAAGGTACTGTTGTGAGTTCATTTTTCCCTTCACCGTTGAGATCTGATGAACTCCCTCCTCTGGCGAAGGAAGGTAGTGAGGCTGATTACCAAACACCTGGGCAGCTAGATGATGACTGGGTGGCTGGAATTGAGGACTGGATATAAGGCAGCCGATGCCCTTCTGCCTTGCTGGTGATCCTGCTGGATTCTTGGAGACCAGTCTGATTCCTGCGTCTCAAAGCTAAGTTTTTCTGCTCTGCTTTGTACACTTCAGTTTTGTTTTTGTTTTGCCTTGTTTTTTGGGAGTTCTGCCATCCCCGGCCAGGGGTGAGCTGAATTCCATTTTTGTCTCTGATCTGTTGATCTTTTGCTCAGTCTTCAGAATATACCTGAGTGCTGATTTAGTCTTTTGAAGCCTAGCGACTTCAGGGCCTGTTTTTCCTATCAGTCGGTTGGCACATTTTGGATAGGGTTTTTGCGGATGGCAGACAGCAGCTTTCCTATCCTGTCCTATTTTAGTTAGCTTGGGCCCCATCATTTGCTCAACCTATCTTTCTATCTGTGTTAGTGTTTTCATCTTGCTTCACCGTCATTATATGTTGGGGGCTGCCTATTGCTTTGGGGTCTGCTCTGGGGCAGTTTAGTTTTTCCTCTTTCTGTCTTTAGGCTATGTAGTTCTCCGGCTGTGATCGAGGGGTCTAGGGCACCGTAGGAACCCCCCACGGCTACTGCTAGTTGTTGTGGATAGGTTCAGGGGTCTGCAATCCGATAGCTGCCAACCTCTGGTTTTTCTGGACTTAGCTAGTATTTTGTTTTTTCCTCCTTCAGTGACTCATCATAACAGGCTAACAGGACTTATTGACCGCCATTGATTACCTGATTGTTTTTGTATCTAGCAAAAGACTTGGTAAAGGTACACTTTAGGCTTCACTCGCATTAGAGCTGCACACTTTATTCAGCTCTACACTAGAGGGTTACATCTTCTATAAATATGAGTAAATGTACTGAAATTTGTATGAGAAAGTCAATTTGCTCTGGATTATAGTTGGTCCAAATGGGCTGTGCCTCCAAAAGGCATTTATTATGCTCTTAGGTCTCTCCAGATCCCAAACCATAATAAATGGATAACTGTGAAGGGACTAAAAAAATGAAATATTATATCCAACTGTCATGATGTGCCGGTCTAAAGTAAGGGAAAGGGGGCCTGCATCTATCCCTGGAGCTGGGGCCCTCACTATCACTGTTCCAGGGGTACTCTTAAAGGTAGAGAGGCCTGAGTCTCCAACCTTATTATGCTCCTGAATGCATAGTGGAACTATTCCCTCCCCCACCTAGAGAGGTATAGGACAGATGTGAATGGATAGCACAAACCAGAGAGACAGGGGAATGAAAGGAAACTGCAATCATACAAATATGTTCATGAAGCAACAAAGTAGAGAACAAGGGAACAGTAGGAATGACCAACCAAATGGAGAGGATAAGGAAACACACACATCTAAAACCATACAGATAACGCCTAGAGTTAGCACCAATTTGCAGCCACTAATAAAGATTACGCCATCACCACCAAACTGGGTAGTTGTAAACTATCACCAGCAGGGAACAGAGGAAGCAGTAAGGTTTAAATAGCAGCTCCTGCAGATTGATAGGAAAGGCCAAATAGCAGATGGAAAACACCTGCTGTAAGAAAGGAGCGGACGAACAAAGACTATTCAGCACCAGCAGACAAACACAAGACTGCCAGATCGAATCTTGAGGAATGACACCAACTGTCTTAGGCTCCTCACCTGTCCTGCTGCCATAGCTCCTTGCCCCAGCATATGCTCAGTTCATATTGGTCTTAGTGTAGGGAAGGTGGACTGACGTACGGACCTGTCTGTAGAAGGAGGGCGGAGGTGTAGTGTATAGAAGGTAGACTGTTGTAGTAAAAGAGGGGAAATAGCTGGAGATAGGAAGGAGGGCTGTAGTATTGGATTTTGACCATTAGAGGGCAATGGAGAGCTGTGAGGTTAGGACTGAACAACAGCCATTGGCTAAGAAAACTGTTGAGTCATGGTGGGTGGGGTTACCAGAACAGAAGTGCATAAAAGAGGGAGAGAAGGTTCTGGAAAAGTCAGTCAGCGAAGGGAGCACAGGAAACAAGAAGCACGGCTGAGGAGAAAGGAAGTTCCTGAGAGGACTGACAGTTGTGCCAGTTACGGGGGGTGGCCCTGACAGGATTAGCCACAGACAGAGACAGCGGAGGCCACAGACGGAGAGGAAAGAGAGGCCGCAGACAGAGACAGCCTGGGGTATCACTAAACTGAACAGACTCGGACTGGTGAAACGCTGTGGAAGTAGGCCTAGGGCAGCCACAGTGACAGAGCCGCGAGGGATGTCCATTTGCCAATGAAAGAAAGTGAAGGTACCCGGGCCTGTGTACGAAGTCAAGCAGCTACTGTGTGTAGCTGAGGGAATTGTCGAGCAGCTGCTGTGTGCGGCTGAGGGGATTGTCGAGCAGCTGCTGTGTGCGGCCGTGTAGAGTGACGAGCAGCTGTTGTGTGTGGCTATAGGGATTGTCGAGTAGCTGCTGTTTAAGGCTGCAGAGATTAACGTGCCGTTGCTGTGAGGTGCAGTGGGTCGTGGAAGGACGATCAATAAAGAAGACCTGTTGAACACGATCCTGTCTCTGTCTCAAGTCTGTCTGCGGCAAGTAACGGACCACCCCCCGGTCGGTTGCCCTCACTCCTACCTTACCTACATTTGGCGTAGTCGGCAGGATCTTCACCGCAAATACAACATATTCAGCGGTAAGCCTGCCTTGAAGATCCAAAGGACCCAAGCTGAACGGGTTGAAGATCTTTTCCTGTGGATTACAAACTGGACTGTGAATTGCTGGATTTCTGCAGGTGGATCTGGAGTGAAAAAGGCCTTGTTAAAAATGGCTGTAGAAATTTGGCACCAAAAAGAAGCACAGGAGTTTGCAGCCACCTTAGACTACCGGGAACAGCTGCTAGAGGAGTTGTTGCCAAACGTCCGTGCGGAGTCATCGGGCCTGGAGGCTGGTCCTGCCAGACGGCGGGGTGAAGAACATCGGCTGCTGGAGGAGCTGCGGGATGGACTGTCGGGAGCCGTGGTGCCGGGGAAGGAGAGCGTTACTTCGGCTCAGCCGGCGGCACCGCAGACAGACCCCGCCCACATGCCCCATGTACAAGACAGGCCCCAGGGCCCTGACACCGGCCCCCGGCCTCCCCGCCTGACCTCCCGTTCTTCAGCGACCCCGGCCCTGGATGACTTTGCGGCTCTTGTCAGCGATCCTGAGCCACCCCACCCAGCGGCACCTTGTTACGTGTCGCCGGCATGAAACGACCTGTGGCCGCCCCTGCCGCGCTCCATCTTCTGGCGGCAGCCTATCCATTGGGGCCTGCCGCCATTTCGGCCCCGGCTGCGGCCTGCTCCGTCCGTGACTCTGGTTGCGGCCTGCTCCCCAATGTCCGCGGCCGCCTCTGCCCCGTTCTTGACCCCGACTGCGGCCCGCCCACTGGACTCTGCGGCCTACACCGGACCCTCCGCCTGGGATGCAGAAATTATTGAGCAGAAGGAGGCCAAAGAGTGGGAGGTGTGTGCACTGTTACACGAGAAGGAAGAGGCAGCTATGACTACCCCTCAATTATATGGGCGACTTGTGCATATTAACACCGCAAAAGGCTATGGGTTCATCCGGGACCTCGCCACTGGCCACAAACACTACCTCAATGTGACCCCCATCAGACATGGACGGGCTCTGCGGGAGGGAGACCCGGTCTCCTATTACAACGAATACTGCCCCTGCAGCTGCTATGAGGTAGCAGTCATCACCTACCCTGAAGGGTATGAGCCTCCATAAAAAGAGACAAGGACTCCTGGGTCTCAGGCATCAGGGACACTCGAGGCCCAGAACATTTCAAGCATCCCAGGGACTTCATGGCTGTGGAGTTCCCTGCTGATTGGCGAAACATCGGCCACCAGGAGGTGGCCCAGAGTATCCTTCTAAATAGACTGCCGGGACTGTTGTGCGCTGTTGCATGACTTAGGGACAGTTTGAAGTCCTCAATTGGGTAATAAGTGCCCACTCTTGGTGTAGCGAGGATGCATACAGGGGAGTTTTCTCTTCAAAGGAAGGGGGAGCACCAATGTTAATAATATTTATGTTTTGGTTAAAAGGAAAAATGTTATGCCTTTAAAAAAAAAAAAAAATGAATTAACTTTGAAAGAATTAAGCATGGAATAGTTAAAGCTATAGATGGTTTTGAAGATGTTATGCTTTGAAAAGTGCTAAATGGAAAATTTACAGAGTGATAGCCTAGTATGGTTAGAAGTAAGCATAAGATGTATAGTTAAAAAAAAAAAACTGTGTTTAGTATATAGAGCCAAGTTTGAAATGTTGAAGTGCTATCTAAAAAAAAGTGTTCAACAGGTCCCGGGTACTGCGAGTAAAGAGGAAAATGCCGACCATGACTGAAATTGACGGGATAGAAGAGACAGATGGAATCAGAGCAGACAACAGTCCCTAAGTCAGACCCCGAGTACCAGATGTACACCCCAGAAGGTTAGGAGGACGTTGACGATGACCTGGTAGGTCATGACGTTAAGAGGGTGACAGAAGGGGAGAGCAGTGGGAGGTACACATCTGTAGAGTAGTCCGGATGGACCTAACCCAACCTGAAGGAATTGTCATGGTGGCGTACGTGCTGGCGAGTAAGCCATGAGCTACTCGGAGCATGATTGCTCCCGGTTTGGTTCAGCCCCCGTGTATCGCGGGCCTGGCTCAACAACCGGTCCAACAAAAGAAGGTGGGAAAGTTTCAGAACGGAAAAGAGAGAGACCAGATTGTCGAGGATGACTATGGATAATGTAAGGGGGAGTGTAGGGAAGGTGGACTGACGTACGGACCTGTATGTAGAAGGAGGGCGGAGGTGTAGTGTATAGAAGGTAGACTGTTGTAGTAAAAGAGGGGAAATAGCTGGAGATAGGAAGGAGGGCTGTAGTATTGGATTTTGACCATTAGAGGACAATGGAGAGCTGTGAGGTTAGGACTGAACAACAGCCATTGGCTAAGAAAACTGTTGAGTCATGGTGGGTGGGGTTGCCAGAACAGAAGTGCATAAAAGAGGGAGAGAAGGTTCTGGAAAAGTCAGTCAGCGAAGGGAGCACAGGAAACCAGAAGCACGGCTGAGGAGAAAGGAAGTTCCTGAGAGGACAGACAGTTGTGCCAGTTACGGGGGGTGGCCCTGACAGGATTAGCCACAGACAGAGACAGCGGAGACCACAGACGGAGAGCAAAGAGAGGCCGCAGACAGAGACAGCCTGGGGTATCACTAAACCGAACGGACTCGGACTGGTGAAACGCTGTGGAGGTAGGCCTAGGGCAGCCACAATGACAGAGCCGTGAGGGACGTCCATTTGCCAATGAAAGAAAGTGAAGGTACCCGGGCCTGAGTACGAAGTCAAGCAGCTACTGTGTGTAGCTGAGGGAATTGTCGACCAGCTGCTGTGTGCGGCTGAGGGGATTGTCAAGCAGCTTCTGTGTGCGGCTGGGTAGAGTGACGAGCAGCTGTTGTGTGCGGCTATAGGGATTGTTGAGTAGCTGCTGTTTAAGGCTGCAGAGATTAATGTGCCATTGCTGTGAGGTGCAGTGGGTCGTGGAAGGACGATCAATAAAGAAGACCTGTTGAACACGATCCTGTCTCTGTCTCAAGTCTGTCTGCGGCAAGTAACGGACCACCCCCCGGTCGGTTGCGCTCACTCCTACCTTACCTACATTAGCAATGGTGTTCAGTACGATCTTTAAGCCTCTATTGGTCTTCTGGGGTGCAGTGATATGCATTGATTCCACAGGACCACTTGAGGCCTAGCCAGTGCTGGAAAACCTGGATCAGAGACTGGAAGTTAGCAGATCACTGAGAGGGTGCTACATTGGCAGGAAAGATGAGATTCTGGCCTAGGACAGGCAAGGACAATATTTTATTTTTAACCCCCTTTGTGATTCTTCACGAAATTAAGCAAAATTACAGCAAGAATTTTTGCTGTATTCATGCAAATTGAATAACAAAATGTTCAGAATCTGGAAAATGTAAAATTTTAGAGGTCAATTCATAACAACTTTGATTCATTACGAATCAAATTGCTAATCTCTAGTCTTTATAACAGAAAACGGTATTTAGTCATTATTTGTCCATTTGCTGAAATTATATACTTTGGACTCTTTAATGTTCAATCCACCAGTGTATATTTTGTTTCTAGGGACAACAGAAAGAAGGATAAACATAGTTAAAACATTAATTTGGACTCTGCTTGCTTGATTTAATTGTTTGGACACATAACGGGAAGATCTGAATATCATTTCCGGTATAAAAACTTAACCCACAGATAGAGTACTGAGCGTAGCATGCTACATTATTGTGAACATAGCCTTATGGTGAAGTAAGGGGAAGTAGCCGCCGGTTGAATGAGCATTCTGCTGACAGCTAGCTTATGAGGATGGTATGCTTTGATCTAGGTGATGTAATCTCATGGCATTGAGTGGTGGAAACCGCAGCAGAGATTTAAGAGCTGAGGTTTTTAGTAGTCATAACATTATAAAGGATGGTCAAGTTATCAATTAAATTCCAACGTTGTTAATGATCTTTGTCTTCTGTTGCAGACCGGCTGTAAGATCATGTTGGCTTTTGTTCATTACTGTGTAACTGCAAATTTCTACTGGCTATTGGTGGAAGGACTTTATCTCCACACTTTGCTAGTGGTGATATTCTCTCCGAACAGACATTTTATAATATATCTCCTCATTGGATGGGGTAAGCTTTTCTCTTTTTATTTTTCTGTCCATTCATTGAAATATTCCCAAGTGTTTTTTTTTCCTTTCTTCTACCAAGTTTATCACATGTAGTAACATTCATTAGATTTCTATAGAAGCAAACAGAAAGTTTTTATTTTGGCTTCTCCGATGAGAGGTGTTGTCAGAAATGGCGTAAAAGATACAGACTTGTCATATCTAATGGGGCACAGGAAACATAAGATGGTCCTGAGAGCTGCGGTGTGTGCCAGTCATCACCAGGAACATTTCTTCAGAGTCCGATCATGACATGACACCCTCAGAATTTCCAGAAGTGTTACTCATTAGTTGTATATGGTGCCTGTCAACAGATATTTGCTGAAGTTGCTCATCTTGTGCATATAATTTTTTCAGAATATTACAGTGGATATTATGATAGACATTTGCATTTATTATTCTGTAAGATATTTTAAAGCATATGTCACAAACACTGCTTGAAAACTAATTAAAGAAAATCTACCACAGAAATCTAAGTAGGGCAAAGCAAGGAAGACACGATGCAGTGAATTTTGCCGTGTTTGATCACACTTCTCTCCTGGAAGGGGTTGTGGAGTTTAAAAAATCACATTTTGATACATGCTGCTATGGATTTCTGCTTTAATAGAGAGAGTTATTTGTTCAAGACCTCATAATTTAGGCAGAGTAGAGATTACAAAAGGATTCTCTCCCTGGGATGACCTGCCTTGTCCTATTTTACATAAATAACTTGAGTTGAATGTTTGTTGTGTAATGCCTCATTTCCCCTGTGGTAGCGCTGCAGGGAAAATGATCAATCGCTGCCAGGTTTTACAGACTATAAGTTCATGTGGTAGGGACTCAATAAAGGGAGATCTTTTGTCCTGTTAACTAGCAAGGAATCTTACCTACAAGCGTGGATTTTCCAAAGCAGAAGGAAGACCCCTTCAAATATGTGTGCCACAAAGTCAAAGTCAAAAAATAAAAAAATAAATGTTGAGCATAGACATACGGTACCTAATAACACAATAAAGGACAGGTGTATTCTTTACTGTGTGAATAGAGTGAGCTGGTACCAGTTCACGGGTGGTCAGCACAGAATAACACTGCAGACTATAAATGACTATACATTACTGTTTATACACAGCATCTATTCAAATACACAACAGTTATATCAAATGGCTCACCCTCTATGATTGAAGCCCTTGTCTTTCCATCCAGCCTAGGCTGCGATGACACCGTCTTCCAATAAGTGCATTTTGCCTACTACCAGCTTAAATCCCTGGCTTCCATTTGCTCATCCCTACCCTTTATAGTAAGACCCAAAAAGCTGACCCATACATGTATCCAGATCCAGAATTCAAACATCAACCCCATAATTTCATTTAGATCCGACCCTGACATTCATTTTAAGTTGCAATGCTCCTCTGAGAAATATGCAAATTGTCTCTTCAGAGAGGAAGAGGACTAGAACGCTAGTGCCACCTATAGGAAGTAGCAATCCTAAAAGTCAATGTTGACCCTTTAACGAGCCTTTTCACATGACTTAGGATAAAGCCAAAACCAGAATCTCAATTTGCAGACATTGTGTTACGGGGCACTGCCCCTTGTCTGTGCAAAGTGTGAGATCTGGTTAGGCTGGGTGAGAGGCGTCTAATCGGGATCCAAGAGATAATGTTTCCCAGAGGAGCATTGCGGCTTAAAAGTCTCCTCATATAAGCATGCTTAACATGTCACTCTTCACAAGGAGAATCGTTACCCCTGGGATCCCAGTCAGACGCCTCTCTCACAGCCAAACTAAATCTCATACTTTGCACTGACGAGGGGCAGTAGCCCGAAACACAGTGTCTGCAAATTGAGATTCTGATTTTGGCTTTTATCCTAAGTCATGGGACAAGGCTTGTTAAAGGGTCGACATTGGCTTTTAGGATTGCTACTTCCTATAGGTGGTACTCGAGTTCTAGTTCTCTTCCTCTCTGAAGAGACAATTTGAATACAGCCCAGAGATAAAAAATATTTAAACTTTAGACCAGGTGACTCCATTTACTTATCCTTTTCACTCTCGGATTCCTCTTCTGCCCCATGTTGGCACTCCCAGCTGACGAGAAATCTAGGCACAAGGGAAATAATTATCACTGACTTTAACTCACTGCATTAATCCAATAGATAACAATACAATTAAAAGATGAAAAAGAAAAACCAGAACTCTGTCCATGTGTATTACAACAATCTATTAAGAAGATAAGTGCAGCATGGTTCTGAAAATATTGTAAGCACATATTAATGTTATCTGTACATATTAAGAAATCTCCATAATCATCCAAAAAAATCTATCTAGTGTAAAAGGGTAATACAAAACTGTGCCATTGGGACACACTTTACACTGATAAACTGTCTTTCATGACCTTATTTATGATTATAGTTGGACGAACCCGAACTGTAAGGTCGGGGTCCGTACTGACACAACAGGTTGCCTTTAAGGCACGCCAAAAAAATGTACCAACATTGTGGCACATATTTCTGGCACAAAGTAAGCTAAGTAATAGTTGGTATACATTTAGTCTAGACAGGCTTAAAATGAGATAAATGTATCAAACAGCATGAACCACTTTGATCAATGTGGCACATTTTATGACTGTCTAGTCTATGTTTCCACTGTCTAAGAATTAGACAGTTTTGATAAATATGAGCCAGTCTGTCTGAGAGACTGTAAGGGGCAGGGAGGCTCTGACGTCACCCAAAGGTAGCACCCATCCACTCGGAGAGCGGTTATGAAGAGGGATATGTGGATTGAGAGAAATCAGCACAGGGAATACTTTTTCTCAGAATACACAGGATTGAGTAGAAATTTTAGAGAATTTTGTTTTACTTTGTATTGATAGGGACACTTAACTTTAATCAGTTAATCCCTCATATTTTTTTTCTTTACTAGGCATTCCTACTATATGTATTATTACATGGATATTCACCAGAATTTATTTGGAAGATACCGGGTATGTAACATAAAACTTCATGACTTTTATGAAAGATTAGTTTTACCATATATATTTAAAAAGTACTGATTTTTTTTTTTTGTTGACATGCTTCTTGTTGTAGATGCTGGGACACTAATGAACATAGCATTCCTTGGTGGGTTATAAGGTCACCAATTATTCTTTCCATTATTGTGAGTATCCTGCCATTTACAGTATGTGGGTTCCGTTTCCTGGCGGATTGTCTTGATCTAATGTTTTCTACTGTTTTCTTATGCCATAGATTTCTATAATAGAAATATATATTGAAGGAGCTTTCAGGTCTCTTTATCGTCAGCCATATAATTCAGAAGAGATGAGCGATTGAGCGTCCTATAGAATTACATAGGGAATATTTACACATGAGAGATAGAAATGACTGGAACAAAATATAAATTCTATTCATCTGTACTGAGTCTTTTTCATTACAATGCAGAAAATCCTCAGCAAAATCCATAGTGCAAAACATGCTGTACATAGATTGCCTAAAATGTTATCCAAAATGCCGGTACTGTAATGCACTGCAAATTTTCGAAAATCCACTGCCTATCAGCCCTAAATACAGTACATGAGTCCTTAGTCAGGGACTACAGCAAGATTTGTGGCAGAAAGTTCACAACAGCTTGGGATGTCCCTGTTGTTCCACCCCAGCTCCCCCCATCTTGGCACAGCTGGGTGAAACGAGTCTGGAAATGCCATAAGTTGCAACTTTTTGGACAACAAAATTTAGCAACTTTTCAAAAGCAATTTACACCAAATCTTTAGCAAATCAATAGCTTTGATTAATTTGTGTCATTAACTGGTTCAAGTTGTGTCCTTATCAATACAAATTAAAAACGAAATCCTCCAAGTCTACCGTACATTTCTCCTGAATCTTTCGTATTCTACAAAATGTTTTTCTTGTGTTAACTTCATACCAGCATATTGCATAGGCCATAAGTTACTGTTGGGTTTGTTCACCTTTGCTTTCTTAGGTTCTGACCCCTGAGGAAGTCACATATTTGTGGCCCTACGAGTGGGGTTTGGTCCCTCTTCCTACCTGATGACTGGCACAGGCTTTATATGAATGCACTGTTCATTATGGGTCACTGATCTTAGCCTTACATATGTACGGTTCTTACTATACCTTTGGGTTTATAATCTTCCTTTTGCCTTTTTTTCACGCCTTACAATGCCAGTGCACAATGATTGGTTGTCTTTGCTATGTGATACCTCTCACGTGTTCTTTCTTTTTCTATAGGGGATATTTTTCCACTTAGGATTTTTAATTGCTATATTTCATCCGTAATTATTCTGTGCTATACAGCAATGGATACTTATTTTGTGTTCTCTCTTTCATTCCTTTATGCATATTGGCACTTTGATGTGTATTTGATTGTACTTATTGTGGCATTTTCTTTGTCTGGTTGCATTGCATTATAACTATAGGGGCAATTATTATACTGTGTGTTCACATTTACCTGTGGCACCTGGTTGATAAGGGTGGCCACAAGTTTATTACAAGTTTTATGGTCAATATTGTAAGCCATGGGCTTTTATTAAACTTTTTGGCTTGTAATGTTTTTGAGAGATCCCTGCTTATTGCATATTCTATTCTTTTTCTCTTTTCTTCAACTGCTTCACTATTTATGCAATTGGTTGATTTCTATATGTCTGGCGATGCCCGCTCTCATTTATCTTTATCTTCTGGACTGGCCAGAGCCACAAGTGCCAGGAATATTACAGGATTGATGCAGTAAACACTCACAACAAAGGCGCTGCCCAGCATAGCAATTGAAAGCAGAAACCAGCACAGATGTTACACAGAGTCTCTGAAGTGTTTAAAATCCTTCAAAGCACTTCATGCTAATTTTCATAAGGAATAACATATTAGGTCTGATGAATCAAAGTTTTAACAGCAGAATAGTGTCATAATGGCTTTGAAAAGTTATAACATTTTTGCACAGAATGGAGTTCCAAAAAACATTGCAGAAAAAAATACAGCCTTAGGAGTGCTTTAGCTTGGCTGGTTGTCAAAAATAGGGTGGGGCCACACCGTTTTTTAAAAATATTTATTTAAATAATTAAAAGATACTTCATGGGGACCCCTCTATTCTTGATAACCATTTGCTAAAGCTGATAGTTGAGGGATGCTGCCTGCAGCTGTCAGTTTTACCTGGCTGGTTATCAAAAACACAGATAACCCCACATCATTTTTTTAATTTATTTATTGATTTATAGCACAAACGGCTGCAGTGTGAGCAGGGGAAAATGATGGAAGCTGTCTTCAGCACCCGGCACCGCGGAACAGAGCGAACAGTGCTGCTGCTTCCCAGGCGCTGGTATGTGTCACACTGATGGCACACAGATGTTATTCATGTGTCATCAGTGTGCACGTGTGCGGGATGTTTTATGGCCTGAGCAGCTGTTAAAAAATGGACATGTCAGCGTATTTTGCCTACGGAAACGCACTGACATGTGTGTAAGTGTCTCTGGTACGTGTGAACCTGTCACCACACATACTGTGCACACTGACATGGGAAAGAGCCATTGCCAACACCAAATCAGATAACAAATGCAATAGCAGGATGCAGAAGCACACCATGGTAAAGGCGGGGGCAACACAGGTGCAAAATACTGATGAAAACATCCTCTCACAAACCTACCAGTTTATGTAAGGTGTGGATGTCTAGTATTTAAAATGCACTTAGGTGGATTTGCACAAAAGGTTTGGGTGTTGGTGTTTTCACGCCAGTTTGAATCAGCTTCACTGAAATGGGTGGATCTCTGGAGGTTCTCGGGAGAATATCCCCATAAGTGCTTTTCCTCTTAAAGGGAATCTGTCACCTCCCAGGACGTACATGACCTATTAATATGGGCATACAGGTAATAGAAATGTTATACTACTCCTACATGTATGCCTCACATTAACGGTCTTGTTGCTGAGAAATGTTATATTCTGTCTTTATGCTAATGATTTCTTCCAGGCACTGGGTCGCGCGGTGCCTGGAAGAAATCCCTGCCTCCTGTCCTTATTACAATTCTACCCCCTTTTAGGTACATCAGTTCTGGCCCTGGAATCCTGGCCCTGCACTCCCTCAGAAATGCATACCTCTTCCTCCCTTCTATGGGCAGTGCACTCAGGGATCTTCTGCGCAGGCACCAGCAAGTCACTGTGACCTCCGGAGTGCCCGCCCATAAGGTGCTTTGCCCACTTCTTCCCTGCACAGTCATCACTATGAACTATGTCAACAAGGCGATGACTATGCAGGGAGAAAGTGGAGAGAGCAATAATAATAATAATGAATTTTATTTCTATAGCGCCGACATATTCCACAGCACTTTACATTTCAGAGGGAATTTGTACAGACAATAGACATTACAGCATAACAATAATCACATACAGTAGATTATAACAGATACCAAGAGGAATGAGGGCCCTGCTCGCAAGCTTACAGTCTATGAGGAAAGAGGTAAACACGAAAGGTGGGTGGTAACAGTTGCCCTGATTGTATGGACCAGCCATAATGTTAAGTGTGTAGCAGTACAGACACAGAGGGCTAATGGATGCATAAAGCATGTGGGAACATGATGCGGGGAACCTGGTGCGCACGCCGGAGATCACTGGAGCAGAAGTCGCCTGTGCAGAAGATCCCTGAATACAGCACCCATAGAAGGGAGGATGAGATATGTATTTCTGAGGTAGTGCAAGGCGCAGGATTCCGGGGCCAGAACTGACGTGCATGGTAGGAGGTAGTATTATAATGAGGACAGGAGGCAGGACTTTCTTCCAGGCATGGCACGCCCCGGAGCCTGGAAGAAATCATTAGCATAAAGATATAATAGAACATTTCTCAACAACAAGAGCATTAATATGAGGCATACAGGTAGGACTAGTGTACCATATCTTTCACCATATTAATAGATCATATACGTCCCTGGGGGGGGTGATAGATCCCCGTTAAAGAATGTGCCTTGTACTCATAGGACGAGTGTGTGCTATGAGGGTCTTGATGAAACGGCTCCATTGTGTTTTCAGCATTGGAGCAACTAATTACATAAAGGTTTAAATTGCCTTGGGTCTCACAGACCTGCGTGTCCGAGAAATCGAACACTCTGATTCCCTTTAAATCTCTGGATCAAAAAGGGCAGAACTTAACTTATTCCAGTTTTGCCAAATAGCCAACAATGGTGACGTTCAGGGCTCTCCAGCAATAACAAAAAGAATTGGGTGAGCTGATACTTTCAGTATATTTGTTCTTTTTTCTATGCTACAGAATGTCTAACTAGATGCAATCCCTGATTCTGCAGTCTTGTGTTACTCGCTTGCATTTACAAGTTACCAAGATACAGGGGTCTATTATATTAAAAATAGAATAAGCTACATTTAATAACTCTATTAATAACTTTTTTTTTGCAGGTAAACTTCTGTCTTTTTATTAATATTATCCGTATTCTACTGCAAAAGCTGCGGTCTCCTGATGTGGGCGGCAACGACCAGTCACAATTCAAGTATGTGTTATCACGAGTGTCACACAATGGTCCATTTGCCGTTGGATCATGCAAACATACTGTGACCTGATTGTTAACGTATTTCATCATACAGGATGATGGCAATAATTCTGGCTACATTACAATGACGTTCAGTAGATTACACAGCAGCTTTATTAACTCCTTGATTTTGTAAGAGAGAAAGAGAGTACAGAGACACTAACCAAGCTTTTGTGGAGTGGTGTCAGAGGAACCACCTTAGGATTAATTCCGGGAAGACCAAGGAATTGGTGGTGGACTTTCGCAAGGGCAAAAATGCACCAGTAGTGGTGAACATTCAGGGAAATGACATTGAAATATTCGACACCTATAAGTACCTTGGTGTGATCCTCAATAATAAGCTTGACTGGGCCCATCACTTGGATGCAGTGTACAGGAAGGGCCAAAGCAGGCTTTATCTGCTCAGAAGGCTGAGAGCCTTCGGAGTTAGGGGGGCACTCCTTGCATCCTTCTTCAACTCTGTTGTGGCATCAGCCATCTTCTTTGGTGTGGCGTGCTGGGGTAGTGGCATATCAACCAGGGACAGGAATAGGCTGGACAAACTGATTAGAAGGGCCAGCTCTGTCCTGGGATGCCCCCTTGACCCAGTTCAGGAAGTAGGAGGATACTGGCCAAGGTGAGCTACATGGTGCGGAATGATTCCCATCCCATGCATGAGACCGTGACAAAGATGTGCAGTACTGTCAGTGACCGGCTACTTCATCCTAAATGTGAGAGGGAGCGCTATCGAAAGTCCTTCCTTCCTGCTGCAGTTAGGCTGTATAACCAGCACTGTCCAAAACGGAGAACGACCCAAACAGAGAACTGACAGATCCAAAGTTGTGACAGTCCGGTTACATTTTTTTTTTTTTTCCGTATATATACCTACTGTCAATGTAATGCCTTTATGCATCTGTATCTGTACTTGTTCCTGCCTTGCTGCTGTAATGCTCTGAATTTCCCCATGGTGGGACGATTAAAGGATTATCTTATCTTATCTTAAATGAAATTTCCAGTAGTAAGGCGTCTGATGCAGAAGACGCTTAAGGCCTCTTTCACACTTCAGTTTTTTGCATCAGTCAAAATCCGCCACAAGGACGGATGGCGGATCCGTTTTAGTACTGATGACAACGGATGCCACCTGTCCGTTTTTTTGACGGATCCGACAAATGAAGAATTTTAAAGGAATCGCAGCCTGGAGGGGAGAGAGAGAGAGAGAGAGAGAGAGAAGGTAGCCGGGCTCCCTCTGCAGCTTATTCGGTAAGCGCTGTAGCTTGCCGAATAAGGAGGGACCTGAACAGATTCGCTCATCTCTATTCGCTATGTCTCTTTCCTCATTGCAGGACCTTGGGTATCAATGGTTACAACTAGAGATGAGCTAATATTTTCAGAGAACGATCGCCGAATATATGTTGGACGATCGTTTCAAAACATATTCGCTCATCTCTACTCCCATTGACTCATTTGCATTAGGCTATATTTGGCGAATATTGCAGATAGTAATCTGAACCGAATATTGAAATATTTGCTCATATCTAGTTGCGACCACTAGCAACTAAGTATCTACAGTAACTGTCCTTATATCAATGGCCGTAACCATGAAAAGTTCAAAATAATTCATAATTAGCAAGAAACCTTTCTAATAAGTGAGGATTGTCTAAACTTTAATATATCGAGGTTGTCCAAATTTGGGGACATTTTTTTTCTTACTAAAAGGCAATCTATCAGCAGGCTCTTCCTATGTAATCTGAAGACAACAGGAAGTAGGAGTTGAAACACAGATTTCAGAGAAGTGTCAGGCCATGTGCTGATGTTTTCTTACAATAAAAGTTTTATCACTTGGAGATTATCAATGCCCAGACTACAGCTCACACAGCTGCTAGGTCCACCACGACCCCTCCTGTGATTAGCAGCTCACTGTAAAGAGACTATGAACATAAAGAGCCTGGGATAAGGGCTGCTTTCTCAGCTCAGCTAAGCTACATGCTACATCTAAAAAATTCTAAGATCTTCTAAGATTCAGGGTGGTCTCCTTCCCTACACCATGCTGTTCTCAGATGAGGCAGCAAAAGCCATGTGTCACATTCTCTTTAAATGCATGTATTTTAAGCTAAAATTCATTTTTGTTATTGAGTGTCATAAAAAAAGGTTGCACCGTTTGTTGTCTTTTATAGCCAATGCGTTGCATTTTCTATTGATGGCTGCAGAAAGGGTTTACTGAGGGTGAGTCAGTGAGCTCATCCTGACAGTCCTAAAGGAGTTTGTATCTCTTTTGTGTCATTTTTTTAGCTTCTTTCAGATGATTTATGACCACAGACCAGATCAAAGTTGAATGAGCAGGGAAACAAAGAGCCTGTGAAAGCAAAATTGTGCAACATTTTTAATGAAACTGAATTGCAAAAATGATTTTTAGCCTCAAATACATGCGTTTAAGTAAAAAAAAAAAGACCCCAGAGGTACGGTAGACAACCCCTTTAAATATGATAAAGGATCATTTTTTCAAACACTGCTATTAAAAAATGAAACTGAATATGCTGTGTTTTCATAGAGCGTCTTCTTGCTTTTTTATAGGAGACTCACAAAATCCACTCTTCTGCTTATACCTCTGTTCGGAGTTCATTATATGGTGTTTGCTGTTTTTCCCATTTCAAGTTTTAATGACTGTCAGATTTGGTTTGAACTTTGCATTGGATCATTTCAGGTAATACAGAAGTAATGAAAATATTTCTGTAAATTCTTTTACTTTATCAGTTACTTAATCATTTAATCTGGAAATTCTTTTTTTTCTAGGGATTGGTGGTGGCAATTCTATATTGTTTCTTGAATACAGAAGTAAGTGCAATTTGTGCTGTGATGGTCAAGTACAGAAATTATTATGCATTACTAAAGAGAACAATCCCTTCTAGTTCCCACACCTAAAGTTTGCACCCCCAATTTCACTGCTAGTCTCCAAACCAATGAAATATGCATTACACAGAATACAGCTTTACTCCATAGTCTATTGATTGGATCAGGGGCGGACACAGACTGTAGTGGCCCCTGTGCAAGAAATTTTTCGCCCCCCCCCCTCGCCCTTCATAGGGAAACAAAGTTATTTGTTATATGTTGTTATCTAATATTGAGGCTATGCAGGGCTGGAGATAATATCTGTATGGAATATAATGTAACCCCCCATAGAATATAATGCAGTCCCCCCATATAGTATAATGCAGCCCCTCCATAGAATATATGGCAACCCCCTCATAGGATATAATACAGCCCCTTATATAGTATAATGTAGCCCCTCCATAGAATACAACGTAGCCCTCCTCATATAGTATAGTGCAGCCCCCATAAAATATAATAAATACATTACAGCCCCCCTATAGAATATAATGTAGCCCCAAATAGAATATAATACAGCCCACCTCCCCATAGAATATAATGTAGCCCCCATATTATATAACACAGCCTCCCCCTATAGAATATAATGTAAAATGTACCCCCCATGGTATATAACACAGCCGCATAGTATATAGCCCAGCACCACATGGTATATAGCCCAGCCCACCATGGTATACAGCCCACCATGGTATACAGCCCAGCCCACCATGGTATACAGCACAGCATGGTATATAGCCCACCATGGTATAATACAGCCCACCATGGTATACAGGCTATATTTTATAATAGCAACGGTACAGAGCCGCATCCTAAATATATTATATATCATTCCTCATAGGTGTCACTCTGTTTGGAAAAAATAGAATCAATCGCTGATGTATACACCAAGAATTGTGGAAACCACAGTAAAAATTGCGACCATAGATCCATTATAATAAAATTACTTCTCTTTATTGAATTATAAATAGGACAGGACAAAAAATGGGGAACTGTGCAAGGAACAAACAAAAAGTGCAATAGTATAAGTGCTCATACAAGCAGAACCCGCCCCAGTCAGCCTGAACCATCATATACCAAGATAGATGCATATATTTCCTGTGTTAATGTTCCATATGAGGAGCATTATATATCTTGCATAAAGAGGGAAACACTGCCCATCAACTATCACACAGGATAAATCTGTGCACTATCACAAAAGAAGGTAACTAGAGGGGTTAACAAATAAACAATACTACCCTCGGGCCATATAAACCATGTCTTACATCTATGGAAAGACGGAGGATGGTGCAGCAAACAATGCCCGAATTGCACCGGCAGGCAATTACCCGCCCTAAGAAAATAAGGACCCAAACCGTTACCTTAATGAGGCTCAAGGATGACCGGGCGGACCGCTCGTACCCCGACGCGCGTTTCGGAGCGATAAGCTCCTTCCGAGGAAGGAGCTTATCGCTCCGAAACGCGCGTCGGGGTACGAGCGGTCCGCCCGGTCATCCTTGAGCCTCATTAAGGTAACGGTTTGGGTCCTTATTTTCTTAGGGCGGGTAATTGCCTGCCGGTGCAATTCGGGCATTGTTTGCTGCACCATCCTCCGTCTTTCCATAGATGTAAGACATGGTTTATATGGCCCGAGGGTAGTATTGTTTATTTGTTAACCCCTCTAGTTACCTTCTTTTGTGATAGTGCACAGATTTATCCTGTGTGATAGTTGATGGGCAGTGTTTCCCTCTTTATGCAAGATATATAATGCTCCTCATATGGAACATTAACACAGGAAATATATGCATCTATCTTGGTATATGATGGTTCAGGCTGACTGGGGCGGGTTCTGCTTGTATGAGCACTTATACTATTGCACTTTTTGTTTGTTCCTTGCACAGTTCCCCATTTTTTGTCCTGTCCTATTTATAATTCAATAAAGAGAAGTAATTTTATTATAATGGATCTATGGTCGCAATTTTTACTGTGGTTTCCACAATTCTTTATGGTATACAGGCTGTATACCATGGTGGGCTGTATAATACAGCCCAGCATGGTATAATACAGCCCAGCATGGTATATAGCCCCCCCAGAATGGTGTAATACAGCCCAGCATGGTATATAGCCCCCCAGCATGGTATAATACAGCCCAGCATGGTTTATAGCCCCCCCAGCATGGTCTGATACAGGCGAGCATGGTATAATACAGCCCAGCATGGTATATAGCACACCCAGCATGGAATATAGCCCCCCCAGCATGGTATAATACAGCCCAGCATGGTATATAGCCCCCCCAGCATGGCCCCGCAGTCCAGTACTCACACTGATTTAAAAAAAAAGAAAACACTCACCTTCTCCTGGTGCCTGCATTGCTCCCGACTCCTGTCTCCTCTCCTGCACTGCCTGGTACACAGTGAGAGCACGATGACATCATCGCGCACCCGCTGTGACAGAGGCAGAGCGGGTAATGATATGAGAGGGAGCATCAGCTGACGCTCTCTCCTCCATCATTGCCTCCTTCAATGCAGGGGTGGAGTCGGTGCTGGGGGCAGGCGGGCCCCCCTGTCTCACAGGGGCCCCATAGCGGCTGCGTGATGTGCCGCTGGCTGGGGGCCCCTGGGGGAGTGGGGGCCCTAGGCAGCTGCTTGCCCCTAAGGCCGGCCCTGCTCAGGAGGAGTCAGACCCGCTCCCACAGCGCTGCTCTCCTGCTTGCGCTACACATGGCTAATTTGAATTTTGAAATAATTAGCCATGTGGTGCTGGAGACTGGAGGGGAGGGGGAGCCCCCTGTTGTGCTTTGCTCGTGAATTATGATGCGATAATATACTGGTTTCTTGTTACCCCTTAGAAACATTTTTAATTTGTTCCTCCAACAGGTTCAAGGAGAGATAAAAAGAAAATGGGGGAGTCTTTTTTTGAACACTTACCTAAGTCGAGACTTCCGCCTGCACAGTTTTTCCATTTCACGCAACGGCTCCGAATGTGCATCTCAGTTTAAACGAAAGTCAAGAGCACCATCGATTATGCAAACAGAAACATCGGTAATTTAACACCTATACCTCCGTCAGGCAAACAACAAAGGACTAACTATAGCATGTGGCTATAAATGGTATCAATTTATTAAGTTTGTGCAGTGAGTTAAGACAACTGCGGCCCAGATGACCAATTGACTTTTATATGGATTTAAGGACTTCATTATAGCACTTTCTGCTCTTTAGGCTTTTACCACCAACCTTTTATTTTAGTCTAATTTATTATAACAATGTATCTTTTTTATGTTTTGTGAATGTATTTAGTTAATTTGAGCATTAAAACTTATATTTCTATGGAATGGTAAAAGCGGGTAAAGAATTCTATGTTTATGTATATTTTGGTTAAATGTATCAAATTTATGAAACATATTGAGCAAAATTATTTTGTTATTCATTTGAGTTGAAAAACTATAGATGAGATGAATATCGCAATACATGAGAAAACTACTCTCATGGGCTGATTGAGCTTGCCTTGTATATGCTGTATTCACACTCAATATTCCAGCATTTTTTTTTAAAAAGACCTGTCTCTTTCCTGTAAGACCTGGCCCTTTCCTGTAAGACCTGGCCCTTTCCTGTAAGACCTGGCCCTTTCCTGTAAGACTTGGCTCTTTCCTGTGATTTTGTTTGCTGTTGTTGTTTTTTTACAGTTCAAGAACATGCATAATTTAGAAATATGAAGAATAAACTATTTTGTATTTTTCCAAAGAGCCTATCAGACTCTGGCCAGCAGCCCTGCTCATCTCCTTAAAGAGAACGTGTGCACCAGCCCTTAGCGTGTAGAATGACAGAAAAGAAAGTGTCTCCCTTTGAAGGGCCCAAGAAGTCTGTGCACAGACAAGACCTTTCCTTTCAATGTGAAATCATAGTGTAATACTTCATTTGACAATTGGTGGCGCTATAGAGAAATTAAACGCTTGTGTCTACCATAAATCTGGGTTGATCGCTGAAGAGCTCAGCAAAGAACATCCTGTAATCATCATCAGAGGCGCCTGCTGAATAAAAAGAACTGTCAAAATCAGAAAGCACAAAATATGGGACAGGTCTCTTTAATTAGATTTAAGTGTAATAAATGTGATGTTTTTTGTGCCTGTGATGACATTCGGCAGCGATCATTATACCTCTTCCTATATTTATATACCTTATATGATCCTGGAGACACAGGTGGTACAGTGTTCACACTGCACTGCTGATAAACTGATCTGTAGCTCTTTTCTTCCCTTGTCTTTCATTCTTTTTTTTCTAATTATTTAATTGGTGCAAATGATGTGTAAATATATTTTGCATTAACATTTTCAGTAAAATGAGAGCACAGCAAATAAGTAGGTACGTAGTATAGTTTGATGTTTGCTCATTGGGTTTTGTCTATGCAAAATGACGTCTTTAATCCAGCATCATACAGACATTTTAAAGGGGGTGTTTCATCAAGTGAACCCCCTTTCACTTTCACCATACTAGACGTTGAAATGAATGGGCGACAACTCTGCCGCACCCAGAGACCCTCTACATTAGCAGTTTTCTATTCTCGCCAATTGACATTCTAGCGCACAGAAGCCCCCTCTAATGACATCTTTAGGCTCTAAAAGTCAACGTTTTCATCAGCTAAACCTACCCAAGTCAGATGTGTAAATAAAAGAAAATGCCTTTAGTATGCAAAGGGGCAGGCACGATGTTGGTCAGGGGACGCCATGTCCATTAAAATAAATATAGAATACAGCCGCCCTTTGCTTTTCAGTGATTTGCCCATCATGGCATCGCAGATCCAATGCAGATCTTCACATGGAGCTGTTCCAGAAAATATTTACTCACATAGAGGCAACAAGCTTGATAGTTACAGAGTCTCACAAGAAGCAATGTGCTTGGGGGTTACAATCAATCTCACAAAAGAGTACAGCTTCAACAGAAGTAGATGATTGGTATCATAACAGTGGTCTGATACTTGTGTACGACCTGCTGGTATTCTCCACTATTTGGCACCAATGCACTACCATGCTGGCCTAGAATATAGTGCACTCATGTCACTGACTTTCTCAGTTACCATGTATCAGTTCCTCACACTTAGGCATCAGTTTCCATGTTATCTCAGACCTGGCACACCTCTTCATAGTCAGGCACAATATTCCAACTCCCTCAAGTGTGACTTTCTCCTCAATCCTTTTGAGATGAACTCTTCACTCATGGGAATAGGCTTCTCTGTTCTTTTCTGTGGTGGCAGTCTTCATCCTGCTCTCTGTACTCTTATACGGGTCTTTCTCACTGACGTCAGTATGAGCTGGAGATTCCCGGACCTCCTATGCTCCACTTTCTGTAGCCCTTGTGCGAGAAACCATGTTTGTCAAATGCTACTCACCCTCACTTCTAGCTAGCTGGGCGCCACAGCTCCAATCCTTCTGCCAGGATCAACATCTGTTCGTGTCTGACCTTTGTTGGTGGGGAACAGAAACCTTTTTAGCACTCATCCATCTTTTCAAGGCATAGGTGTGCAGTTCTGACCCCAACCCTGAAACTACTTTCTGATCAAGCATCTAACGCAGCCATTCCTGATGAGTGGTTGTCAGACTTTCTATCAGTGGCATCCTTGCATCACTCATGTAACGTTTCTCCTAATTGTAGCACACACTCTTGTGCATCTTTTGCACTTCGGTCCCATCACCAAATCTCACATATGGCAATAATAAACTTTAACATGTACTTTAGCATATCTAACAGTATAACAGACTCAATGTTACTTGGTTTGTGTCGTGCAGCAGTGAAATACATAGCGCAATATTAGCATAGATATGATATTTGCATGATACATATGCAACATAAGTTAATGGTATTTCCACTGAAACAGTAAGCCATTGTAACGGCAAAAGATATGTAAGTGTGAGCGGATGGGGATTATTTTTTCTTGGTATGGGAAGCTTTGACTGAAAGCATAAAATCAATATCTAATGATAGAAAGAAACTTTTTGATAATTTTAGAACTAGCATAAAATGTAATCTATTATATGGAGGATTTGGTTGAGCTGAGAAATAAGAACTCTGGGTCGAGGAGTTAAAATTACACACAATTCTTCATGATTCATTCAGTAAATATTAATGTGTGGTTCTCTTTTTAACAACACTTTAAAGACTAAATCTGCTGGAAAGGTTGAGCATTTTGTTATTTCCTTTTCCCTGTTACTATTCGTAAAGCTTAAAATCTCAATCCAACTGCCTTAGTTCATTGTAGCCACCAGTCAGAGCTCAGATTTAACTTCTTACACTTGTCTGAAAAAATAAAAGTTGCATTGTGATTGGTCACTACCCACTATAGGTAATTTGGTCACTTTTTAATACGATTCTAATAATTTAAAAAAATCATTGTTGCCTATGGAAACAGAAGTATTTTCCTGCTTTGTTGTCAGATATGTAATTTAAACCCTAATGCAACTTAGACTAGTTTCACACTAGCGTATGGAGGAGCTGCGGAGGGATGCGGACTTCCTCCGTGAAGCTCCGCCCATTGCCTCACCTCCTCCGGTCAGCTCCGCCTACATCCGCACGCGGCCTGGGTACCTATCTTTAACATTGGGTATGCAGACCGTGCGGATGTATGCGGATGCCTCCGCATGCGTCGTTTTGACGATGCAGAGAAAAAAATAAATTCCAACTTGTTGCATTCGACGCGGGTCGCCGCACCGTCAGAACGACGCATGCGGAGGCATTCTCATACATCCGCAAGGCCTGCGTACCCAATGCTAAAGATAGGGTACGCAGGCCGCATGCGGACATAGGCGGA
This sequence comes from Dendrobates tinctorius, assembly GCF_039654945.1. Taxonomy (NCBI): domain Eukaryota; kingdom Metazoa; phylum Chordata; class Amphibia; order Anura; family Dendrobatidae; genus Dendrobates; species Dendrobates tinctorius. Next base: position 44,581,572 of record NW_027361738.1, on the reverse strand, counting down.
GCTGACCGGAGGAGGTGCGGCAGGGGGCGGAGCTTACAGAGGAAGTCCGCAGCTCCTCCATCCGCAAATGTAAAACCAGCCTTAACGTGTAACTTTCCCTTCATCTCCCATCATGAACTGTAGTCTGATCCCAGGAAACCCTCAGGATTCAGAATGTGGCTTTGTTTTAAGGTTGGAAGAAAATGTAAAAGGGAAGAATTCTGAAAACCGTTTGAAAGTAAAAAATAGACTTTGTAGCAACGAATCAGCTTTTTTTTTTCTTTTTTAAGTCAACGTAGGAAATAAAAACTCCACTTTCTATTGGAAGAATGTTATGCAGATATTAATTCTAAGTATTTTTTATTTATTTACCAGTTGTGGAGAGTTCCCCATGTAACCATGATACAGTGATACTAAATCGAATCAGTGAGATGAATTTCTGCACATACTGGAAGCCCTCTGTTTACGAGCTGGCTTTCATTAGCCATATGTTTCATGGATTATGTTATTTTTCATCTCCTGAGCAAGCAAGATTATATGACAGGAGCCTCATATATGCTAAATAATTTGTGTCTATGAAGTGATATGTATCAATCCCACTATGTAAAAAAGGCTTTATTCCACTAAATTAAACATAGTGTCTGTTCATATTTCTTTGCTAAAAGAAAATTAACAAAAAGAAAGTTGTAAGACAAAGTAAGGGAACTCTACTGACCTATCTATATTTCTGCATTGATTGCTAATAAAATGTTGTTATTAAAACCCCTTCATGACCTATGACATATGTATATGTGATAGTCACATCCCCGCACTCCATGTGGGCTCTGGTGTGATTTTATCAGCTGACTCATGCCTCTAACAGCCGCAGGTGGAATCACAATCCACCCGCGGCTGTTAATATGCTATATGTCGCTGTCAATCTCCGACAGCTGCATTTAACGTGGTCGTGATGGAAGTGCATTACTAACTCCGCCACGGGGCACCTATGGATTGTCATGACAACCCAAGGTTTGCAGAAGACCCCTGTGGTTGTCATTGCTGAACCACTATGAGAGCCGCCCTGTGGCCAGTGCTCATTGCAGATGATCCATTTTGCTACAGGGCTGAAACTCTGCTAAGTGTAGCACAGGCAATCAGAGTATCGCAGCTTCAAGTCTCCTATAGAGACTATTGAAGCAAGTAAAAAGTTCAAATCGTTCCTCTTTTGCCCCATTCAAAATAAAACAATAAAAAAAAGAAAAGTTGTATTAGTCTATAGTTGTGACTTTAGCAAACAGGCCACAAGTTTTTAGTAATTGATTCAGAAATTCAGATAATTCCAAACGGTTTATTTACTTTTTCTTGCAACTGTACCTGTGAGAACCTACGAGTATCGATCCTGAATACACTTTTTTGAAGTGATTGTTTTTAATAACTCTGACCAGGTCATAATAAGTACAATAAGAATATTTGGTTGGGCTAATAGAAATGCATAAAAAAAGCAGGGTGTCAAGCTGCAGTTCTGCAGGAAAATGCAAACTCCACAAGATGGCAGCAAAGTGGAGGGAAGGCTGAAATACTGCACAGAGCAGACCAGCAGCACTGCATCGAGGCTACCACCAGGTGGCAGCAGAATAGTCAAACAAACTGGGTCGGTAACAGAGAGTAGCGCAGTACCAAGAGAAATACCAAACAAAGAGTCAGAGGAAGGCCAAAAAGGTCAGTACTGGTCAGAAGCAGAAACACCAAAAGCAAAAGACAGGAGCAGGTCAGAGACAAAGCAGAGTCAGGTACTGGGGAATCGAAACACACAAAGGCACACAGAGACAGGCAGGGACGGAAAACACAGATACAAGCAGTCAGCTAAACACAGCAGGACAAACCAGGGGTTCTCCAGAGTCAGCTACACAAGCCCTAGGCAGGAAATATAACTGACACTGTGTGCAGGAAGCTGTGCAGAGAAATAGCTGACCTGACACCAGAATGAGGTAGAGAAAAGTTAATCCCTGAATGACCAGTCCGGGAAAAGGAGAGACAGGAAAAACCCGGTCTGGATCATGACACAGGGTAGTCACATACACAAAATACAGATGTGCTTAGCTCTCTGTGCAGATCCCTGTACTTGTTTGATTCCCAATGTGCTTCTCTACTCCGTAAAACAGACAAAACTCATGCATACTACGATTTTTCCACGTAGATCCATAGATGGATATTCCAAGTCTTTGTGGTTCCCAGATATTCCTGATGGCAGCCCTTGTTAAAATTTAAAGGATCTTCATGGATAACGCAAACATTAGATTTTTTCACTCTGTCCACAGTAACTCATAAATTATAATAAAAACATATCCGGATTCAATATGGATTTAAGCCAGATTTTCATTTATGTCTAAATGTCATTAGTCAATATTATTTTCTATGTTCATCTACAGAAAAGCTAAGTAAAAAGATATGAGGTCTCATTTAACAAAACTGTGTGATAGAAACTGTTTTGTAGATATGTACATAATTATTATTTTTGTGCTGTCATAATATTTTGTGTGAAAGGAATTTACAAATGTAGTCATTACTTGGAAACTCCTCATCATGCTTGGCATTTAACATTTAATGATTTCCTTTCTCTGTTTCTGAAAGCATGGGGAATGGGGAGGCTTTGTTTTCTAAATAAATTGGTTTCTAAGGATTCCAGAATACTGTCTGTTCTGTTATTTACTATTACAGCATTACAATTAGCTCAGTCTGAGCTATTAATATTTCTGGGCATGACAGGGCTTGCTCTAAAAACTCATTACTATCAATTCTGTTATTAGACTGTTTTAATTTTCTAAATGTTTAATCATTTTTTTCAGGGTATTAACAAAATATCAATCACCTGTAAATTTCTGGTCAGGCTGTAAAATATGGGTCTGTGTCAAATTTTTTGAAGCCATTTTGTACACATTGTAATTGTAATTATTATTATTTTACGATTCACTGTAAATGCTGCTAAGGGTGAACATATAAGGCTAGTTTCACACTAGCGTATGGAGGAGCTGCGGAGGGATGCAGACTTCCTCCATGAAGCTCCGCCCACAGCCGCACCTCCTCCATTCAGCTCCACCTATGACGGCATGCGTATCCTAACATTAGCATTAGGTACACAGGCAGTGCCGATGTATGCGGATGCCTCAGCATGCATCGTTTTGACGGTTTGGAGTCCTGCGCCGAACGCAACATGTTGCATTTTGGTGCGCTTGCCGCACCGTCAAAAGGACGCATGCGGAGGCATCTTCATACATCGGCACATCCTGCGTACCTAATGCTAAAGATAGGGTACGCAGGCCACATGCCGACGGAGGAGGAGGTGACCGGAGGAGGTGCGGCTGTGGGCGGAGCTTCACGGAGGAAGTCCGCATCCCTCCGCAGCTCCTCCATACGCTAGTGTGAAACTAGCCTAAATAGAGATAATTGGAGTGCTGACTTCAAAAATTAAACATGATTTTATTAATGCAATAATAGGCAATGTACATAATCATGTACACAAAAATTATTGAGGAAGGAAAAGATAGGATCCACAATAGAAGCCCTGGGAATGAGGCGATAGGGGTAAGATGTAGTTCCACAAATTACCTAAGTATACAGTATTGGAAGATTATGTAAACATATACTTCCTAGAGCAAATGTAGCAACATTGCAACAATCATAAAGTGATTGTGCTGAGTCTGCCATCTCCTTCAGTACCCTAGAAAGTAATTAATCTGGACCTGGAGCCTTGAATTAATTTATGATAGCTAAAGCCCCCATCACACACAGCGATCTCGCTAGCTGAGTCACTAGTTTTGTGACGTAACAGTGATCTCACCAGCGAGATCGCTGTGTGTGACAGCTATCAGCGACCGGCCCCCCTGCCAGGTATCGCTGATCGAAATGTCTGAACATTTTTGGGGTCGCTGGTCTCCCACCGGTCAGCACGCATCGCTGCGTGTGACAGGCGGGAGACCAGCGACCAGCGAGCAGGAGCTGGTAACTAAGGTACACATCGGGTTTCTAAGGGGGCGCGCTGTGCCTAGAAACCCAATGTGTACCTTAGTTACAAACGCGCTGATGCAGGGAGCTGGTAACCAAGGTACACATCGGGTTTCTAAGTGCTGCACGCCCCTTAGAAACTCGATGTGTACCTTGGTTACCAGCTCCCTGCATCAGCGCGCTGGTAACTAAGATACACTGCGGGTAACTAAGTGACGTGCGTCGCTTGTTACCCACATGTCGCTGGTCCTGATCGCTGGTGAAGTTGCCTGTTTGACAGCACACCAGCGATCACATAGCGACACACCAGCGATCCTGACAAGGTGATATCGTTGTCGGGATCGCTGGTGAGTTGCTATGTGTGACGGGGCTCTAAGTGTTCCCTCACTATCTCTCTGTTTATAGATAATGTGGATTCTTCTATTCCTTCAATAGTACAGTGAAGATCAGTTGATGTTACATTAACTTTATGAGAGAAAACATGCAAAATGGAAATTTAAAAGTTCAGTCTTCTTAATCTTAACATAATATTTTTTACCACTTTCACCATTTTAATCCTAAAATTCTCCAATAAAGCATATTTATAAGTAGCGCAACTGTGTGCCGAATATAAGTAGGAGTAGTGCCGACTTCGTAGCAATTGATATAAGTAGGAGTAGTGCCGACTTCGTAGCAATTGAAAGAAAAAAATGACCATGTGAGGTATTCAAGGTGCTCTGTCTGGCCACTTTCATGTTTGCTGGCACAGTGGGTAGTGCTTGCACATATGACTTCTTGGACATGAAATTCCCACATGGGTCCTGATTGGCAGATGCCTGAATTTGTCATGACTTTTGCACCTTCTTACCCTGCCTGTACAACTTTTTACATCAGTGAAGCACAGGTCTTTCTTTATCTCCGGGCACATGGTCATTTTTCTCTTTTCTATGTGAATTTTTCAGCATGTCTGGTTTCACTATGTGTCTTTTATAATCAATAAAGTTTATACATTATTGTAGTTTTGTGACTTTTTTCCTCTTTTCTACCAGTTTAATCCTGTAAAAATCCTATAGCATTTTTGACTTTTATTTTATTTTTGGCATGCCCTCAAAAACCTTTTTTATTGCTTTTGATGTCTCTTGCAAGCCTTAATTCATTATCAGCTTTAGATAATCTGATTTGTGCCCTTTAGGTTCTGCAGACAGCATTATATTCTTGTTTAGGTATGCCTCCCTCTTTCTATTTGATAAACATTTCTTTCTTCCTTTTTAGCTCTTTGTTTATCCATCCTGGTTTCATTAAATGCTTCCTACTCTTTAAGGGATTGTTAATGATTGTAGTTTGAGAATCTCATTTTTAAAAATTTTCCATCTTTCCTGGACATTTCTGTCCTTAACGATATCCAACCATTGGATCCCTTTTATCCTCATTCGGCTTTTCTGAAATCCAACCTTGAAGTTTGAGTCTTGACAGGTCTTCCTCCTCTAGTTATCCAAAATTCAATGACAACAAGATTGCTGCCTCCTAGGACCTCCTAGGATCAAACAGAGTCAACATGGGTTTGTAACTAATAAGTCATGTCAGACTAACTTAATTTCCTTCTATGACGGTATTACTGATTGGTTGGATCAGGGAAATGCTGTAGATATAGTATATCTTGACTTCAGCAAAGCATTTGACAAAGTCTCTCATACAATCCTTATTGAAAAAATGACTAAGTATGGAATGGACAAGGCAACTGTTAGGTGGATTCATAGCTGGCTTAGTGATCGGACCCAAAGAGTGGTCGTAAATGGCTGCACATCCAGTTGGAAGAATGTCTCAAGTGGGGTACCACAGGGCTCTGTCCTGGGCCCTGTATTGTTCAACATCTTTATCAACGATTTAGATGAAGGAATTGAGGGTAAACTGATTAAATTTGCTGATGACACAAAGCTAGGAGGGATAGCTAATACTAGAGAAGAGAGAGAGAGGATTCAAAAAGATTTAAATAAACTGGAGAAGTGGGCAGTAACTAACAGAATGGTTTTTAACAGGGAGAAATGCAAAGTACTACATCTGGGCAATAAAAATGAAAAAAGCATATATAGAATGGGAGGAATAGGGCTAAGTGACAGCACATGTGAAAAAGACTTGGGTATACTAATAGATCACAGACTGAATATGAGTCAACAGTGTGATGCAGCAGCAAAAAAGGCAAATGCAGTTCTAGGATGTATTAACAGAAACATACAGTCTAGATCACGTGAAGTCATTATTTCCCTCTACTCCTCTTTGGTCAGACCTCATCTGGAATATTGTGTCCAGTTTTGGGCACCACATTTTAAAAAAGACATCAACAAACTGGAGCAAGTTCAGAAAAGAGCGACCAGAATGGTGACCGGTCTGCAAACCCTGTCTGTCTTATGAGGAAAGGTTGCAGGATTTGGGAATGTTTAGTTTGCAAAAGAGAAGACTGAGAGGAGACTTAATTGCTGTCTACAAATATCTAAAGGGCTGTCACATTGTAGAAGGATCAACTTTATTCTCATTTGCACAAGGAAAGACTAGAAGCAATGGGATGAAACTGAATGGGAGGAGACACAGATTAGATATTAGAAAAAACTTTTTGACAGTTAGAGTGATCAATGAGTGGAACAGGCTGCCACGAGAAGTGGTGAGTTCTCCTTCAATGGAAGTCTTCAAACAGAGGCTGGACAGACATCTGACTGGGATGATTTAGCGAATCCTGCTTTGAGCAGGGGGTTGGACCAGATGGCCCAGGAGGTCCCTTCCAACTCTACGATTCTATGATTCTATGATTCTATGATTCTATGACACAAAGTTCATTGCAACAAGCAAAAATTTACTGGTCAGTTCAAGTTCAACATGGTGTAACAAGCGGGATAGGGCACAGCACTTAATGTTTCTTAATTCCTTAGTACAATGTATCTTCAGCTCTACCAATCGTTCATCCTGGACTATCCATAAGCCCACTGACTCCGTCAGCCTCTGGAATTTCCTGTCCAGTTCAGCAGTGCACCCGGGACCGGTCACCTGCCCTTTACGCAAATCCTCATCCGCCAACATTGAAATTTCAGAAGACCAGGTACTCTCCCTAGTACATGAACCGATCCATAGGCTCCGGACGTTACAGGAATGTCCACAAGGGATCTCAGTACGGCCTCTCACTGCATCAAACGATTGGCACATTATGGCCCTACCAGCCCCTTGCCCCTGAACTTGACCTTTTCCCGGTACTTCCCTATACTTTTCACTAACACTAGTACCCACCTTCTAGTCTGGTTCTATCCGTTAACTGTATCCTATCCTATAGACTAAACCTATTATCCTTATCTTATGTCCTATGCTGCTGCTAAGCCACTTAACTATATGAACAGTACTCATACTATCTTAGGTCTAACCCTATGATGTGCACTACTCACATTATACATTAACACTTTACATTCTTATATGCTGTACAGTACCATCATACAATATGAAAGATGCACATCACTATTCATATTACATATGATACCGCATAACACTGTACATATAGTGCGATTGTTGTCTTCAAGGGTAGGAACTCAGCAGTTTATCACCTTTGCATATGATTCTATACTTCATTGATATTTCTGATACCCAAAATCATAGATCATTGTTCATCAGCTTTTTTGGATCCATTTTTCATCAATGATCGCTCAGTAATTCATTTTTTACTATTAATGTTTTATCAGTAAAAGATCACTGATGAAAAAACCTTCAAAAAATGTATGGGCTTCAAGTTAAGCGACTGTGACTACTACTCTAGAATCTTCCAGGACTTGTTCTGAAACCAAGTTTTAGTGGAATGTGAGGTATGCTTGGGGTTATTGTTCCGTTGAAAGAACCAAAGATCCAGTGATACCAAAGCTTCATCTTCCTCACAGAATATGATGATGTTTTCTCCTAGAATTTCTTATACTTGATTGAATCTATCTTAGTCTCCATACCCTGTAGGGTACAGTGCCAAAGGAAGCACAGTAGTTTCAGAATGTCTCCGATATGCTTCACTGTATGCAGGGTGCTCCTTTCAACATGTCCCTCATTCTTCCTTCTCCACACATACCGCTGAGCTGCATAAGTTCCAGTTTTGTTTTATCGCTCCACAAAACAGAATCCCAAAACTTATGTGCCTGATTTACATAGAATATTTTTATAGTGCTTTTGGGTTATTAGACGGGAACGTCTAGGAGTTCGAGCATGAAAATCTTTTGTGTTTAGGATGTTCCTTACTGAGCAAACTGAACCCAAAGTGTCAGCTACAGTGGAATGTAAGCATTTGGGCCTCCTGGTCAAAATTTCTGTTATTGTGAACAGTTCAGAAAGTTGAAGATGTGAAATGTACTCTAAAAGGTCTAAAGTTAAAAATAACAGATTTCCTTTATATTTTAAGCAAAAAAATATTCTTTTTTTTCATTTTCAACATTACAAAAAGGGCTTATGCAAAATATTGGGTACCCTTGGAGATTTGTGCACTCAGATAACTTTGATTTGTTAGGATTATGGCTTGTTCACTATCATCGTTAGTAAAAGCCAAGTTGATACATATTTCCCAGCTTTATAAAAACCCAGCCTCCTTTAACTTTGTGCCAAAAAACAGCAGTCATTGGTTCTTTTAAGCAGCTGCCTAGCACTCTGAAAATGAAAATGGTGGAGACCTACAAAGCAGGAGAAGGCTATAAGAAAATAGCAAAGCGTGTTCAAGTTGACCATTCCTCATTTCAAAATGTAATTAAGAAACAGGAATAGTGGAGGTGGAGGTCAAGATAAGGTCTGGAAAACTAAACAAAATTTCAGTGAGAGTTGCTCAAAGGATTGCCTGAGAGGCGAATCAGAACCCACGCTTGACTGCAAAAGATATTCAGAAAGATTTGGCAGACTCTGGAGTTGTGGTACATTGTTCTACTGTTCAGAGACAGCTGCAGAAATATGTCCTTCATGGATGAGTCATCAGAAGAAAACCTCTCCTGCATTCCCACCATAAAAGTCAGCCTCAAAAGTATGCAAATGAACATCTAAATAAGCCTCATGCAGTTTGGAAACAAGTCCTGTGGACCGATGAGGTTAAAATACAACTCTTTGGCCACAATGATCAAAGGTTTGTAGAGAGAAAAGGGCACAGAATTTCCGGAAAAGAAAATCACATCAACCATGGAGCATGGGGGTGGATCAACCACGCTTTGAGGGGAGAAGGATTTCAATTAAATTTCAACAAATCCTTGATGCAAATATAACACCATCTGTAAAACGCTGAAGTTGAAAAGATGATGGCTTCTACAGATGGATAATCATCCTAAACACATGTCAAAATACACAATAGACTACCACAAAAGGTGCAAGCTGAAGGTTTTACAATGGCCCTCACAGTCCCCTGATTTGAACATCATTGAAAATCTGTGGCTAGACCTCAAAATAGTCGTGCATGCAAGACGACCAAGGAATCTCACAGTACTGGAAGAATTTTCCAAGGAAGAACGGATGAAAATCCCTCAAACAAGACTTGATAAACTCTTGTCAGGCAACAAAAAGCACTTATAAGCTGTGAAGCTTTCAAAAGTGGGTGCTATTAACTCCTTCCTGCCATATGACGTACTATCCCCTCCATGTGCCCCGGGACCTAATTCCCAGGGACGGGATAGTATGTCATAGCGATCAGCGGCGCCCAAGTGGTGAGCGCCTGCTGATTGCGGCCGGGTGTCAGCTGATCACAGACCGCCCCTGACACATTTACCCCTGGCACACTGCGATCAAATACGATCGCAGTGTACCGGGGTTTAGGGAATCATCGACAGGGAGGGGGTTCCCTCCGTGCTTCCCTGAGACCCCCACAGCAGCGCAATGTGCAGCGCTGCTGCGGGGGTCTCCTTCCCTGCAGGTCCCCGGATCCAAAATGGCGGCGGGGACCTTCAGGGGGCCTGCAGGGAGCCGGCTTCCTTATGCCTGCAAAGTGCCGGCATGAGGAAGCCTCCAGCACTGCCTGTGACAGATCACTCTCCAAACGCAACATGGCGTCTGATCTCAATTCCAGCTAATTCTGCGTTGAAAAAGTCAATTGGTGCTCCTTCCCTTCCAAGCTCTGCCATGTGCCCAAACAGTGTTTTATCAGCCTACTCAGGACAAATTGCAAAACAACTTTTGGGGTCCAATTTCTCCTGTTACCCTTAGGAAAATAAAAAATTGGGGACTAAAAGATCATGTTTGTGGAAAAAATATGATTTTTTTATTTTCACGCCCGGGCATTATAAACTTCTGTAAAGCACTGGGGGGGGTTCAAAGTTCTCACCACACATCTAGATAAGTTCCTTAGGTGGTTTAGTTTCCAAAATGGGGTCAATCTTTGGGGGTTTCCACTGTTTAGGTACATTAGGGGCTCTCCAAAGGCAATATGACACACGCAGACCATTCCATCAAAGTCTGCATTCCAAAACGTCACTACTTCCCTTCCAAGCCCTGACGTATGCCCATACAGTAGTTTTGTCCCACATATGGGGTATCAGAGTACTCAGGACAAATTGGACAACAACTTTTGTGGTCCAATTTCTACTGTTACCATTGGGAAAATAAAAAAATTAGGGACAAAAGATCATGTTTGTGGAAAAAATATGTTTTTTTTTATTTTTACGCCCGGGCATTATAAACTTCTGTGAAGCCCTTGGGGGTTCAAAGTGCTCACCACACATCTAGATAAGTTCCTTCGGGGGACTAGTTTCCAAAATGGTGTCATTTGTGGGGGGTTTCCACTGTTTAGGTACATCAGGGGCTTTCTAAATGCGGCATGGCGTCTGTCATGATCCATGCTGGATCATGACTGATATAATGCACAAAGTAACCTTTTTTCTTCCTAGGCTGTGCTTGAGGTGTTTTTGCCCCCGGTGGCCATTAGGATTGTTGCACTGTGTGTCGTTTGTTCTAAGTTTGACCCGGTTGTGAAGAGTGTCATTGCACTCTGGTTTTTTTTTTAGGCGCACATGATTATAGAGCAGGTGTGATTGCTGGCTCTGCTATAAAAGAGTCACAGGTGTTGCAATCAGTGTTGGTGATATTGTTTGGCTTTTCCTACCTTGCTGGGTGAAGGAAGGAGTTGTGGAGAGTCCAGGACAGCAGTCAGAGTCCTGGAGTGGCAGCTATGGTGTCAGCGAGGAGTTTGTGTATAGCATGGTGGAGTGGCAGCTATGATGTCAGTGAAGAATTCCTGCAAAGCTTGGTAGAGTTGCAGCTATGGTGTCAGCAAGGAGTTCTTGCATGGCTTGGTGGAGTGGCAGCTATGGTGTAGAGCTGCACTCATGATGCTGGAAAGCTGGACTCAGTTGCTGGACTCTTTTGCTGGAAGCTGCACTCTGGTGCTGGACCCCGTTGCTGGACAGCTGCACTCAGGTCTATGGTGTCAGCGAGGAGTTCGTGTAAAGCATGGTGGAGTGGCAGCTGTGGTGTCAGTGAAGAATTCTTGCAAAGCTTGGCACAGTGGCAGCTATGGTGTAGAGCTGCACTCAGTTGCTGTACTCTTTTGCTGAAGCTGCACTCAGGTGCTGGACCCCGCTGCTGGCCAGCTGCACTCAGGTGCTGGACTCCGTTGTTGGACAGCTGCACCCAGGTGTTGGACGCGGTGGGAGGAAGATGCACACAGGTGTCGGACTCTGTTGCTTGGAGCATTAGCAACAGAGCAAAGCTATGTGGTGTTACCCTGCTTGTCACTTTCCTCAGTGTGTGTTTTAGTACAGTGGTGGGATTAGTTTCTGCACCAACCATTTCCCTAGTGAGGGTTAGGTGCAGGGCGAGCGAGGGGTCTTAGGTATCCTGATCAGCGTCTGGTGCGGAACTGGCCTAGGGAACGTTAGGAGGGTTAGGGACACTGACTCAGGGGAGTGCAGGAGGTCTCCACATCCCCCGTTCCCCATCGCAGGGCCCACCGTTGTAAATGTTTTCCTATCCCCTGCCTCTGGTTGTATTAGTTACCAGCCTGCGGGCAGTGTCACACTGGACAATTCCACGTGCCGTGTCCTGTTGTATTAGTTACCGGCCTGCTGGCCGTGTCACACAGGACGGGGCACGAGACAGCGTCCAATCCCAATTCCAGCCAAAAAAGTCAAATGGCGCTGCTTCCCTTCCGAGCTCTGCCATGCACCGAAATAGTGGTTTACCCCCACATATGTGGTATCAGTGTACTCAGGACAAATTGCACAATAACTTTTCGGGTCCTGATACCCTTGAAAAAATAAAAATTGAGGGTGAAAAGATCATTTTTGTGGAAAAAATATGATTTTTTAATTGTACGGCTGTACATTATAAACTTCTGTGAAGCCCTTGTTGGTTCAAAGTTCTCACCACACATCTAGATAAGTTCCTTGGGGGGATCTGGTTTCCAATATGGTGTCATTTGTGGGGGGGTTCCACTGTTTTGGTACATCAGGGGCTCTACAAACGTGACATGGCGTCCGATCTGAATTCCAGCCAATTTTGCATTGAAAAAGTCAAACGGCGCTCCTTCCCTTCTGAGCTCTGCCATGCGCCGAAACAGTGGTTCCCCCCACATATCAGGTATCAGCGTACTCAGGAGAAATTGCACAATAACTTTTTCAGTCCAATTTCTCCTGTTACCCTTGGTAAAATAAAAAAAATGGACCTGAAGTAATTTTTTTGTGAAGAAAAGTTAAATGTTCATTTTTTTTCAAAAAATTCCTGTGAAGCACCTGAAGGTTAATAAACTTCTTGAATATGGTTTTGAGCACCTTGAGGGGTGCAGTTTTTAGAATGGTGTCACTTTTGGGTATTTTCCATCATATAGACCCCTCAAACTGACTTCAAATGTGATGTGGTCCGTAAAAATAAAATGGTGTTGCAAAAATTAGAAATCACTGGTCAACTTTTAACCCTTATAACTTCCTAACAAAAAAAAATTTTTTGTTCCAAAATTGTGCTGATGTAAAGTAAACATATGTGAAATGTTATTCATTAAGTTTTTTGTGTGCCATATCTCTGTGATTTAAGGGCATAAAAGTTGGAAAACAATGTCAGGATCACCGGGATCCATGGAAGCGTTTCACAGTTATTACCTCATAAAGGGACAGTGGTCAGAATTGTAAAAATTGGCCCAGTCATGAACGTGCAAACCACCCTTGGGGGTTAAGGGGTTAACCCACGTTTGCATCAGCACATTTTACTTTTTGTAATTTTTAAAATGTAAAAAATAAAAAACATATATACATATATATTTTTCCTATAATACAAAGGAAATGTATGATCTTTAACCTTTTAGAGTTCATTCCATTTTCAACTAGCGTAGCTGTTCACAATAACAGTAATTTTGACCAGTGGTGCGCAAACTTTTACATGCCACTGTACCACCAAATCTTACTGCAGGCGCTGTAATTTGCCTTCACACTAGGGATTTGACCACCTGCTTCTTCAAGAATCTGGTGGCAGTCGGTGATAACTTCTGTCTGCCATATCCAGGTAATCAATCTAGTGTTCTTTTAACTTTGAACCTGTACACTCTGCTTCCATCTGTATCACTAGGAATAATCATTGCCTTTGTATCTTTTTGTATCTTTTTGTATTAGCTTTCTTCTTTTGTACAAGGCAATGATCTATTCTGTTAACTTTATGGACCACTTTCTTTCCAACCCAGGAATATTAATGAACTGGAGGCCATTAGTGCTCTCGACAACGAGAAACTTTACCCCTGAGAAACCACTTAGTTGTGTTGGACTTTTAAAAGGGTTCTTGTTTGTTTAGTTTATTGCAGAAGAGTGTTTTGTATCATAAACCTCATTTGCAATGGGATTTGAATCACTTTGTCTGTAACTGTAGCTATAAATTAGACTAAATATCTATAAGTTATCATGTCATTTCAGAGAACAATGCCCTGTAAATACCTTTATAATTTAGAGTGGGTTGAAGTCACAATCACTTACTTTATTGTTAATATTTTTATTTTTTTCACTCCGCTACCTTCAGATCTGTCTTTTGCTGTGATTACAAGTATTTGGTTGCAGCATTTATATCACACTATCTGGAGGTCACACTCATTTAATTTCTTTTAATTCATTTGATTTTTATAGAAATGTGGACACAACGCTAGTCCTGCTAAGTGGTGGTAAACATGCTGATGTCATGAGTACAGTTTCATTCTTTTAACCTCTGTCTTTCTCAACCTGAGGCTATGAATACAGACATAGTTTATATTTCTGTGATTATACAAAGGTTGACAATCTATACTATGAACATCCTGAATTGTCTAAATATGTTGTTGACTTTTAAATGATGGCTTGCAAGGTCACACTAGGGAACATAAAAGTGTCACGAACAAAGAAGTGTTTTCTAGCTAGAACTATTTTTTTTCTGTTACCTAAACCCAAAACTTTGGAACACTAGAATAATAAAATAAGGAAGATTTGAAGATTTATCAATCAAAAATGGAAAACTGAAAACGTAAAACATAGCCCTCACGTATTGTATGTTCCATACTAGTATTCTTTTGTGTGTCAGAGGGGTCCATCACCTACCCTTGTATGACCTATAACTAACACCCTGCTCTAACAATAGATGCAAATTTTTATGCCTTGTATGTATTTTGCACCTTTTTTTTCTTTGTTGTTATGATGGTTATTAAAGTGTCAGGAGATGTTCTAATTATGAACTTTTATACACAATTGCCATATATCACTTCTCCCCTATGCCTCAAAACTACTGGAACAACACGTCCACCTTGAACTGTCAACCCACCTCTCTTCTTGCTCACTCTTCGACCGCTTACAATCTGGCTTCCGGCTGCACCACTCCACTGAAACTGCCCTAACCAAGATCACCAATGACCTATTACACGCCAAGGCCAAGCAATACTACTCTGTCTTACTCCTCCTGGACCTGTCCTCTGCCTTTGACACAGTGGACCATTCCCTATTACTACAGACCCACTCATCTCTTGGCATCACAGACTGGGCCCTATCTTTGATCTCGTCATACCTAACAGACTGGACTTTTCTGCGTCTCCCACTCGCCCCCTATCTGTCGGAGTCCCGGAAGGTTCAGTCCTAGGGCCTCTGATCTTCTCCATTTACACCTTCGACCTCGGACAGCTCATAGAATCTCACGGCTTTCAGTATCACGTCTATGCTGATGACACACAGATCTACATCTCTGGACCAGATATCACCTCCCTACTAACCAGAATCCCACAATGTCTGTCTGCTATTTCTTCCTTCTTCTCCGCTAGATTTCTAAAACTTAATATGGACAAGACAGAATTCGTCATCTTTCCCCCATATCACTCGAGCCCCCCAGCAGACCTATCCATTAAAGTAAATGGCTGCCCATAAGCTTGCTGCATCGGGGTAATCCTTGACACTGATCTCGCTTTCAAACCACA
This sequence comes from Dendrobates tinctorius, assembly GCF_039654945.1. Classification (NCBI taxonomy): domain Eukaryota; kingdom Metazoa; phylum Chordata; class Amphibia; order Anura; family Dendrobatidae; genus Dendrobates; species Dendrobates tinctorius. The sequence goes on along the minus strand of NW_027361738.1, from coordinate 44,566,247 downwards.
TATCCAAACCCTTTCCTCTTCCTGCCCACTTCAACGCAAAAATATTTCACAGATCCATACATTCCTCAACCAAGAATCTGCAAAAACCCTAGTCCATGCCCTCATCATCTCCCGCCTTGACTATTGCAACCTCCTGCTCTGTGGCCTCCCCTCTAACACTCTCGCACCCCTCCAATCTATTCTAAACTCTGCTGCTCGACTAATCCACCTGCCACCCCGCTATTCCCCGGCCTCTCCCCTCTGTCTATCCCTGCACTGGCTCCCCATTACCCAAAGACTCCAGTTCAAAACCCTAAACATGGCTTACAAAGCCATCCACAACCTGTCTCCTTTATACATCTCTGACCTTGTCTCCCGGTACTTACCTACATGCAACCTCCGATCCTAACAAGATCTCCTTCTCTACTCCCCTCTTATCTCCTCTTCCCACAATCGCATATAAGATTTCTCCCGCACATCACCCCTGGAACTCACTACCCCAACATATCAGACTTTCGCCTACTTGCAAACCTTCAAACAGAACCTGAAGACTCACCTCTTCCAACAAGCCTACAACCTGCAGTAACCACTAATCGACCAAGCCACTGCACAACCTGCTCGCCTACTGTAGCCTCACCCATCCCTTGTAGATTGTGAGCCCTCGCAGGCAGGGTCCTCTCACCTCCTGTACCAGTCGTAACTTGTTTTGTTTAAGATTACTTTACTCGTTTTTATTATGTATTCCCTAACATGTTAAGCGCCATGGAATAAATGGCACTATAATAATAAATAATAATAATCAATTAGTTTTGGTGGAGTTACTGGAACACCAAGCTAACTTTGATGACTATTTTCAGTTGCCAGCAATCCAGAAAATGATGTATGTTCCTTAGCAAAGATTAATCTGTAAGGTGTAATTGGGCTCTACCTCTGTTCCACTTTCGTAAAACTTTATGAAAGACACCAGAATTACATTATATATTTAATTTGGAATGTACAGTGCCAAGTGTCATAGATGAAAAAAACTTTGATGTCGTATGTCATAGATAAAAAAAAACAATAATGTTACATGTACAACACTAAAATTAAATTATTTAGAACAGCTATGCTCATGTCACACAAAAATTAAAATTGTGAATGTGGTAGAGATGAGCTTATCAGGCAAAATTCAAATTTGCCTGTACTTCCTCAGCTGTAGACATTTTTTTAATAGATATCAAGGTCGTCCCGTGACTTTTTCCAGGCTTTTAATTTTTGGCTCTCTGCGTATTTGAGTTTGACATCCCTAATTTAGATGTATTTTTTGACATTCCCTTTGCATTTTGTTAATTGATAAAAATGAACTTTTAACACTTTTTTTAAAGCATTCTTACTTTGCAGCATTTTCTAACACCTGCCTAAAATTTTTGCACCGTACATTATATTAAGAGCAGAAGTTTTCCTCTCAGTAACTAACCAGGTTCCAGTTTACATGTTACAGAGGACATATGGAAAACTAAAGGGACAGCATGCCTAGGAAAAAAGCATCTGCACCTGTGGCGCCCATGAGGCTTCAGTCGCCACAGAGGTACTGCACCTCCTCCTGAGGTGTGATACCCCACCATCCAGGTAAGGTGGAGACTCCTGACCACACTCCAACACCAGCACCCCACACCACAAAGTAGTGTTGCAAAGCACCTTTGGTGGCTCCCTGCTTGGAGTATAGCAAAGCACCCATTGGTGGCTCCCTGCTTGGAACACGAAACGTGCTGGGAGGCGGGTGGAGTTAGTATATATATTACAAGAGCGGGAAGTTTTAGGGTCTTTGGGTAGTCTAAATCAGAGAGTGAGGAGTCAGTCAGCGAGCGCGGCTGAGTGGATCCGTAGAGAGAGGGATGGATGGATGGAAGTGCTGCAGCAGATCCCAGTGACCTGGGTCGGCTGGCACAGAAAAGGAAGTGTGAGAGAGCAACAAAGACCGAAAGCCTAATTCTCCATTAGAAGGAAAGATTACTTCGGAACGTGAGGAGAAAAGAGAACAGAGGACCTGGGTTAGAGGAGAACCCTTCCTAGAAGTTCTAAGCGCAAGGCCGGGGCCCGGTCCCCGAGATTGTACGGATACTAATGGTCCTGCAGCAGACACCGGAGGAATAGAAGTAGTAACCACTTTATTCCCACACAAGACTTGGGGGCACAACAGCAACATAATAGTGAGCCGGGACTTAGTAGCAAGGAGTCCCCGAAGCAGGCTACAGCTATCTGCCGTACAAGTAGAGTTCGTAGGGACATCTGACAGGAGGCACTCCAGTGTAACTCAGTACTGAGAGTACTTCATTCTTAGGCGCTATAAGAGGAGACGTTCAGAGAAGGCACATGTTGGCGGAGTGTTGGAAGGGAGTGCTTCATCGGGCCTGGAGGTTGACTGAGTCCCTGACCCGGAGGACACGGCATGGAAGCGGGCACCTGTTTGCACAACAGACTGTGAGTAAAGCTTTGGAACTATATGCCCTGGTGTCCTCCACTTATTCCTGCACCAACACATTCAGCACGGCTACATCTCGGTGCCATCCACTACACTGTCTGCGCCTATTCCATGTCTCTTCATTTACTACAGTGCCCTGGGATTCCAACCCTGCCTGTGGAGGGCTACAACATCTTGGCTGCACCACAGCATCAGTCCCAGAGGATCTGCATGCAGCGTCGGCTTAACAGCTCCCTTGCCGAACACCACAGGTGGCGTCACGAATCATCAATAGACTTTACCCCCCTTTTTACAATGGAGCCCAGGGCCACGGGCCAGGTCACAGCTGCCGTAACATCCCCCCATTGAGATCAACGGGCCCGGTACCGAGTACCCCATTGCCCTGGTGACTGAGGGCGCTCCACACCATCTTTCCCTTATACTAATTTTGATACATTTTCCTATTGTTTGACGTTAGAGCGGCTGAAAGGTTTTTATATATTGTATAAATGACAGTTCATTTTCTTGAATAAAACACTATTAATTAGAACCACAATGCATGCAATGTCAACCAGGATTTTTTTGTTGTTGTTGTACCAATGGAGCAGCCAAAGCAAATGGCTTGATAAAGGCGACATATATACACATGCTCAAGTTTGCGTTCTTATTTAAGCTAAGCAAAAAAATCTTTAGCAATTTTTGGAGTCCTCTAAAAGCAAATAAAATACTGTACTCCAGTGTATTAACATGTCTCCATGAATGGTTTATTCAGACACATTGCCTGAGGATACTGCTGGCAACGCTGAGCCAGGAGGAAGGACGGTCATGAAAACCATGTGATATGCTGACCGGGGTCAGTGGAAGAGACTTATAGGACACCTCTGTGGTAGAGGGGTCCGAGAACCTGCGTGGCCGGCAGGTGACGGTCGTGAAAGCCGTGTGATGTGTGACCGGGGTCGGAGAAAGAGACTGGTGATTGCTATAGGGTGCTTCTGTGGATAAGAGGTACCCAAGAACCTGTGTGGCCGACACAGGTAACGGACAGGTATACATGTTGTACTGACCTGAGTCAGTGAGAAAGACTGTGAACCTGGAGGGTTCAGTGTGCAAGGTCCTGGAGGGTCAGTGTTGGGAGGTCCTGGGAGAAGAATCGGATCCCTGGAGCACGTGATATGACCTTGGACCTGGTGAGGCATGAGTGTTGGACAGTCTCAGGCAGAGATGGATGTCCTGAAGAGCACCCGCTGAGCCCCTGGACCTGGTGAGGCCGGTGTGTTGGGAAACCCTGAGAGGAGGGTCGGCTCCCTGATTAGCACCCGGTACGCCCTGTGTTGGACGATCTCAGGAGGAGACAGACGTCCTGAATAGCACACAGACAGGACACATGAGTTTTATGTTGTGTGGTTTTTTTTCTTTTCCCTCTCAAGTCAGCTGGCGGTGGCTCAGTGGGGTCAAGAAGGTGACAAGCGGCTTGCTGTAACTCGGCGGGGTTACGAAGGTGACAAGCGACTTGCTGTAACTCGGCGGGGTTACGAAGGTGACAAGCGGCTTGCTGTAACTCGGCGGGGTTACGAAGGTGACACCAGCAGCTGTGTGTGAACGGCAGCCGGAGGAATCGGAGATCGGTGACAGCAGGAGCTGTGGTGGTGCCAACAAGAACTTGTGTGGTATCGTTAAAGACATAAACTGTTTTGGTGTGAACTGTGGTCTAAAAAGACCTGTAGAAAGGGCAAGGGGATAGTAGCCCAAAAGGGGGTGGAGTCCTAGGGAATGGGGCGGAGCATCCCGATGTGAAAAGGCTGGTACAGATGAACTGTTGCCAGGAACAAATGTCCTATGTCTGTCCTATCTGCCTGGTGAACAACCAAGCCGGCACAAAGCCAAGGGGGTGTGGCCTCCAGATAGATAATGAAGATATAGTTGGTCTGGTCGACCCTGGGAGCCCAGTGACTCTAGTGCTGGTTGCTCCTGAGATACCCGGCTGTTGTGAGTTCATTTTCCCCTTCGTCACTGACATCTGGTGAACTCCCTATTCTGGTAAAGGAAGGTAATGAGCCTGATTATCAGGCACCTGAGCCTAATGAGGATGACTGGCTGAGTGGAGTCACTGACTGGATATAAGGCTGCCGACGCCCTTCTGCCCTGCGGGTGATTTCTCTGTGCACTTCTAGGACACCAGTCTGATTCCTGCTCCTCTAAAGCTAAGTTTTCTGCTTTGCCTGTTAGCATTTGTGTTTTGTTTTTGTTTTCCTTGCTTTTCTGGATTCTGCCATTCCCTGCAGGGGTGAGCTGAATCTCCTTTTGCCGGTTGCTCTGTCTTCAGAATATTCCTGAGTACTGACATAGCTTTTTTGAAGCCTAGCGTCTTCAGGGCCTTTTTCACTGTCAGTCTGTTGGCTCTTATTTTCATAGGGTTTTTCACGGATTGCAGACAGCAGCCTTCCTGTCCTTTCCTATCTAGTTAGCTTGGGCCCCGTCTTTGCTCAGTCTATCTTTCTGTCTGTGTTAGTGTTTTCATCTTGCTTCACCGTCATTATATGTTGGGGGCTGCCTATTGCTTTGGGGTCTGCTCTGGGGCAGTTTAGATTTCCCCTTTCTTTCTTTAGGCCTATTTAATTCTCCGGCTGTGATCGAGGGGTCTAGGGCATCGTAGGAACCCCCCACGGCTACTGTTAGTTGTTGTGATAGGATCAGGGGTCTGCAATCCGATAGCTGCCAACCTCTCTGGTTTTCTGGACTTAGCTAGCATTTCTGTTTTTGCCTCCTACGGTGACTCAATCATAACAGAATCACCCGCCATACCGCAGATCCTAGGGTACTCAATAGCAGGAAAGAATTGTGTTTAAAAAAAAAAAAAAAAAAAGTGTGTGTATATTCTTTCCTCTATATCTCTGAGGCCGTAGGGGGAATTTTTTTTTCTCTCAATGGAGATAAAGCAATTGTCTGATCGTGTGGAGCAGCTCGCTGCGGAAGTGCGGGGAATTTCCGCCTACCTTGCTCGTTCGCATGCTGTTGAACCAAAGATCCCTACACCTGATGTATTTTTTGGGGATCGATCTAAATTTTTGAGTTTCAAAAATAATTGTAAATTATTTTTTGCCTTGAAGCCTAACTCGTCAGGGAGCTCCGCGCAGCAGGTTAAAATTGTCATCTCTTTGCTGCGTGGCGATCCCCAGGATTGGGCGTTTTCTTTGAAACCAGATGATCCTATTCTGACTAATGTGAACGCATTCTTTCAAGCTTTGGGGTTGTTGTATGACGAACTTAATGCTATTGATCAGGCTGAAAAGACCCTGTTGGCATTGAACCAGGGTCGAGATTCTGCAGAGTTGTACTGTCAAAAGTTCCGAAAGTGGGCGGTCCTTACTACCTGGAATGATAATGCCTTGGCTGCTCTCTTTCGGAAGGGTTTGTCAGAAGCCGTAAAAGATACTATGGTAGGATTTCCTGTTCCCTCTGGTCTGGACGATTCTATGTCATTAGCCTTTCAGGTTGATCGGCGTTTACGTGAACGCAGGATTGCACGAGAGGTGATGCCACCGGTTGAACAGACGTCTGAACCTATGCAATGTGATAGAGTTTTGTCTAAGGCGCAATGTCAGGAGTTCAGAAGGCGTAATAAGCTGTGTTTTTTCTGTGGAGATGCCTCGCATATTATTTCTGTTTGTCCTAAACGAGAGAAACACTTTGCACACACGTTTTCTGTTGGTGGTGTTCAACATAAGTTTCTTCTGGCAATTACTCTGATCTGCTCCCTGTCCACATTTTCCGCCAAGGCTTTTGTGGATTCGGGAGCAGCGCTAAACCTAATGGACTTGGATTTTGCTAAACGTTGTGGATTTCCGATGACACCTCTGCAGACGCCTATCCCTTTGAGGGGGATTGATGCTACTCCTTTGGCTAAAAATAAACCTCAGTTTTGGACCCAGGTGGTCATGCGGGTCACCCCAGACCATCAAGAAAATTCCAGATTTTTGGTGTTGCATGGTCTGCATGATGCCGTTGTTCTGGGGTTTCCCTGGTTGCAAATTCATAATCCAGTTTTGGATTGGAAATCTGTGTCTGTGGTGAGTTGGGGTTGTCGGTGTGCCTTTAGTGAGGCTCCAGTTTTTTCCACCTCTCCTCAGTCGCATGATGTTCCTGACTATTTGGCGGACTTTTATGATGTATTTAGTGAGAATGAGTCTGCGTCCTTGCCTCCTCATAGGAGTTATGACTGTGCAATTGAACTAAGCCCAGGGTGTAAATTTCCCAAGGGTCGGCTCTTCAATTTATCTGTACCCGAGCACGAGGCTATGCGGTCCTATATTAAGGAGGCGTTGGAGAAGGGTCATATTAGACCATCCTCTTCACCCTTTGGTGCCGGGTTTTTTTTGTGGCCAAAAAGGATGGTTCTTTAAGGCCTTGTATTGATTATCGTGCCCTCAATAACATTACTATTAAATATCAGTATCCGTTACCCCTGATTTCGGATCTATTCTCTAGAGTTAGAGGTGCTTGCTGGTTTACCAAGCTTGACCTCAGGGGGGCGTATAATCTTATCCGCATTAAGCAGGGGGATGAATGGAAGACGGCGTTTAATACTCCGGAGGGACATTTTGGGTACCTGGTGATGCCTTTTGGGCTCACTAATGCCCCTTCTGTCTTCCAGTGCTTCATGACCGATATTTTCCGAGACTTTGTCGATAAATTTTTGATTATCTATCTGGATGATATTTTGATCTTCTCCAAGGATTGGGATTCTCATGTGGAACATATTCAGACTGTGTTCCGGATCTTGAGGGAGAATTCCCTGTATGTCAAAGGATCAAAATGCCTTTTTGGAGTACAGAGGATTTCATTTTTGGGATTTATTTTGTCTCCGTCAACTATTGAAATGGACCCGGCCAAGGTACAGGCCATTTATGATTGGGTTCAGCCCACTTCTTTGAAGGCCCTCCAGAAGTTTTTGGGTTTTGCTAATTTTTATCGGAAATTTATAGCAAAATTTTCTAGTATTGCCAAGCCATTGACTGATCTGACTAAGAAGGGTGCTGATGTGTTGAATTGGTCTCCGGAGGCTGTTGCTTCCTTTCAGGAGCTGAAGCGAAGATTTTCCTCCGCCCCGGTTTTGCGGCAACCTGATGTCTCACTCCCATTCCAGGTAGAGGTGGATGCTTCTGAGATTGGTGCAGGAGCTGTTTTGTCCCAAAAGAATCCTGTAACATCTAAAATGAATCCCTGTGCTTTCTTTTCCCAAAAGTTCTCTCCATCTGAACGTAACTATGATGTGGGGAATCGGGAACTGTTGGCCATGAAATGGGCATTTGAGGAGTGGAGACATTGGTTGGAGGGAGCTAAACATCAAGTTGTGGTCCTCACTGACCACAAGAATTTGATTTACCTAGAGTCGGCTAAACGCTTGAACCCTAGACAGGCTAGGTGGGCCTTGTTTTTTACACGTTTTGATTTTGTGGTCTCTTTTCTTCCTGGAACTAAGAATGTCAAGGCAGACGCCCTCTCTAGGAGTTTCTTTGCTGATTCTCCTGTGGTGACCAAGCCTGCTACCATCTTAGGCGAAGGGGTAGTTCTTTCTGCCATCTCGCCCGATTTGAGACTTGCTCTGCAAGAGTTCCAAGAGGACAAACCTGAGCGTTGTCCCAGTGGAAAGTTGTATGTTCCTGACCAGTGGAAAAAAGAGTGATGTCTGAAGTTCATTGCTCTGCATTGGCTGGTCATCCAGGTATTTTTGGTACTAGAGATCTGGTGAGTCGCTCTTTTTGGTGGCCCACCTTGTCTCATGATGTCAGGAATTTTGTGCAGTCCTGTGGGACTTGCTCCCGGTCTAAATCTTGTTCTCGCTCTAGTGGGTTGTTGATGCCTTTGCCGGTCCCCAGGAGGCCATGGACCCATATTTCAATGGATTTCATCTCTGATATGCCGGTCTCTCAAAGAATGACTGTTATTTGGGTGATTTGTGATAGGTTCTCTAAGATGGTTCATCTTGTACCACTCCCTAAGTTGCCATCTTCCTCTGAGTTGGTGCCCCTGTTTTTGCAACAGGTGGTTCGCTTACACGGGATTCCTGAGAACATTGTATCTGACAGAGGAGTTCAGGTTGTGTCTAGATTTTGGAGGACTTTCTGTTCCAAGCTGGGAATTCAGTAGTCCTTCTCCTCTGCTTTTCACCCTCAGACCAATGGGCAGACAGAGAGAACAAACCAGACCTTGGAGTCGTATTTGAGATGTTTTATTTCCGCTGATCAGGTTGATTGGGTTTCATTTTTGCCCTTGGCCGAATTTGCTTTAAATAATAGAGCTAGTTCTGCCACTTTGATGTCACCTTTTTTTTGTAACTTTGGGTTTCATCCTCGATTTTCTTCAGGGCAGGTGGAGCCTTCTGCCTGCCCAGGTGTTGACACTGTGGTGGAGAGAATGCACCAGATCTGGGACCAAGTGGTGCATAAGTTATCTCTCTCCCAGGAAAAGGCCCAGCGGTTTTCCAATCGACATAGGACCATTGGTCCCCAGTTTAAGATTGGTGATATGGTGTGGTTATCATCAAAAAATATTGCTATGAAGGTGGCTTCTCCTAAGTTTAAGCCTAGATTTATTGGACCTTACAAGATTTTGGAGATTATTAATCCGGTCTCTTTTCGTTTGGCTCTTCCTGTCACATTTAAAATCCATAATGTGTTCCATAAGTCCTTGTTGAAGAGGTTTGTTGAACCAGTTGTTCCTGGGGTGGCACCTCCAGACCCTGTATTGGTTGAAGGTAACATGGAATATGAGGTAGAGAAAATACTGGATTCCCGTCTGGCTAGACGGAGACTCCAGTATTTGGTTAAGTGGAAGGGTTATGGTCAGGAGGATAATTCCTGGGTCTCTGCCTCTGATATTCATGCCAAAAGATTGGTGCGTGCCTTTCATCGGGCTCACCCTGATCGCCCTGGTGGCGTGGTTGAGGGTTCGGTGACCCCTCATCAAGGGGGAGGTACTGTTGTGAATTCATTTTCCCCTTCGTCACTGAGGTCTGGTGAACTCCCTATTCTGGTAAGGAAAGGTAATGAGCCTGATTATCAGGCACCTGAGCCTAATGAGGATGACTGGCTGAGTGGAGTCACTGACTGGATATAAGGCTGCCGACGCCCTTCTGCTCTGTGGGTAATTTCTCTGTGGACTTCTAGGACACCAGTCTGATTCCTGCTCCTCTAAAGCTAAGTTTTCTGCTTTGCCTGTTAGCATTTGTGTTTTGTTTTTGTTTTCCTTGCTTTTCTGGATTCTGCCATTCCCTGCAGGGGTGAGCTGAATCTCCTTTTGCCGGTTGCTCTGTCTTCAGAATATTCCTGAGTACTGACATAGCTTTTTTGAAGCCTAGCGTCTTCAGGGCCTTTTTCACTGTCAGTCTGTTGGCTCTTATTTTCATAGGGTTTTTCACGGATTGCAGACAGCAGCCTTCCTGTCCTTTCCTATCTAGTTAGCTTGGGCCCCGTCTTTGCTCAGTCTATCTTTCTGTCTGTGTTAGTGTTTTCATCTTGCTTCACCGTCATTATATGTTGGGGGCTGCCTATTGCTTTGGGGTCTGCTCTGGGGCAGTTTAGATTTCCCCTTTCTTTCTTTAGGCCTATTTAATTCTCCGGCTGTGATCGAGGGGTCTAGGGCATCGTAGGAACCCCCCACGGCTACTGTTAGTTGTTGTGATAGGATCAGGGGTCTGCAATCCGATAGCTGCCAACCTCTCTGGTTTTCTGGACTTAGCTAGCATTTCTGTTTTTGCCTCCTACGGTGACTCAATCATAACACCCGGCAGAAAGGTGGGGGTTACTTGCAACCACGGGCACACTGAGCATTGCCCGGTCGCCAGGGTAGTCTTTGAGACAGGTTGGGACATCGAGAGACAGGATGTAGCGATAGCCCCGAATCTGTCCTGTCCAGTGGTTATAGGCCTTGACTCTAGACTGTTCACTGGCTTGTGGGAGAGGGGAGTTCCGCTACAGCAAGGGGATGGAGACGTTTCTACTGTTGGGCTAGCAGACATTGAGACGGTGACGCTTGCTAAAGTGGACAAACCAGTTGTAGAAGTGACCGGAAGAAGGGGTACATCTGCCCAACTTACAGACCTGACGTCTCGTGACATGACGGATGGTGGGCTGGGAGGTGAGACGACTGGAGCAGACACACGGTCAGAGGGTAACTGGAGGGTTCACTCGGATGATTGGCGTGACTCAGTCTCTGGGAGTGACTGTGGCTCTGCGAGAGAAAAGGAGCACAGACTAGAATAGCTAAAGAAGGAAGTCTCCGAGCTCAAAGATCACCTGGCAACGTGGCAAGGTCTGAATAAGTTCCTCAGAGAAGAGGTACGAGTACTAACAGAAACGGTAAGAGGTCTTCTGCGGGAGAAGAACTGGGACGAAGGCTTACAGAGCCCAGGCCCAAGTGGTGAACAGAGTGAAGATAAGAAGAAACTGAAAAGTATGGAAGCAGAGTTGATCCATATGCAGGAGGAGCTTGCTGCTGCAGAGCATGCTAAGAGGCAAGCACAGTAGGAAAGAGATGAACTGGCTGATGTAATTGCCAACAACAGTGGTAAAGGTGCTCTGGCTTTGGAAGAAAAGAGGCGTTTAGAGTCTCGCATTGCACAGCTTGAAGAAGAATTGGAGGAAGAACAAGGCAACGTTGAATTAGCCAATGACAGGCTAAGAAAGGTCACACTTCAGGTCGACCAGATGAATACTGATCTGAATGCAGAACGTAGTAATGCTCAGAAGAACGAGAATGCCCTTCAGCAATTAGATTGCCAGAATACGGAGTTAAAAGCAAAGGTTGCACAACTGGATGACCAGCTGGATGCTGAAACTAAAGAGCAACAATCTGCAAGTAAACAAGTATGTCATGCGGAGAAGAAACTGAAGGATGTACTAATACAAATGAATGAGGATGTCATGATCCCAGTGCAGGTTTTGATCTGCATGTCAGGGGTTAATGTCTTGAGCTCAGTGCAGGCTTTGACCTGAATTCCTGGGGTAATTATTGTGGCCTCTCTTTGGTTCAGCGAGAGCTTCTTATAGCCCTGAGAAACTCCAACCTCCGTCAGTTATACTTTTGCCTTTGGCCGAGTGTGGAGACCCCTGTGTGCATGTTCATTGTCTTCTAGCTTGCTAATATGGTTCTGATCCGGTTCTGTCCCCCGTTGTGAGTTTGCCTGTTGATTCTGTACTGTATATCTGTTTCTCTGGTTTCTGACTTCTTGGCTACGTCCTGACTATCCGCTTTGTCTAATCCTCTGGTATTGTCGCGCTATCTCGTGCTTTGACCCTGGCCTGATCTGTTTACGTCCCTGTCTATGCCCCTTGGTAACTTTGTCCTGTAGTTACCATTCTAGGAGTTTTCCTGCAGCTCCTAGCTTTCTGGAGTTTAGGCCACGCCCCAGCAGTCACGTGCTTCAGGTCCTGCGGGTCTGAAGCACACACCTTCTCTACTGCTGCCCGCTCTACAGGTATCTCTGAGCACAGTTTGTCTTACTCAGGACATGCGCACTGGCTCAGTGAGCAAGTGCAGTGCGGTGCTCCTGACAGAGGAAAGGCGCAATTCTGAGCAGTGCAAAGGCCAGGCGGAGAAAAATAATGATCGGCTGAAACAGCTGAAGCGCCAGGTGGAAGAAGCGGAGAAAGAGGCTCCACGTGCCAATGCGTTGCACTGTAGATTACAGCGTGAACTGGCGGATGCTACAGAAACAGCAGATGCAATGACCCGTGAGGTTAATGCACTGAAAAGCAAACTTAGACGTGGTGACGTACCATTTGTTACAAGGCGCATAGACAGGAAAGGAGGTGATGGAGTGCACTGGAGGAGTGTGATGACTAGAAAGTGTCTGATGACGCAGACAGACTGTGACTGGTGGTCCAAAGATCAAGGCTGATATTCTGACCTCTGGGGGCGGGGGAGGCCTAACATAGAGATGGGGCCATTTGACAGACAAAACAGATGGAGAAGGTTCTCTCGACCTGTTGGGCAAGGTGACATGGGTGCCCGATCTCGAGATCCCAGGGTATTGTTGTGTGTTCAACCCCACAAGTTTGAACAGAGGGGGGAGGTATGTGGTGTAGTGACCACTGTGTCCACTAGGGGTGCTGTGTGGATGTCCCAGGAGAGAGGATGAGTGGCAGGATGCTGAATGATCATTATGTATCCCAAGGTAGGTGGCCTTGGGATGGAAGCTTGAACATGTGTGTTGATCAGCAGAGGCACCACCTAGGGGCGGTGTCTAGAACGCCATAATAAAGTGTATGAATGCTTGTAGGACCTGCGATGAGGTCATTGCCATGTGATCCGGTAGACGTGGCTACGGACCATATAAGGTGGCCAAGGTAGGTCACATGAGGGAATGCTTGGACCTGATTGGTCCATATGGAAGGTCTCATCAGGAAGATGTGGCTGCCTTCCTAACAGCACGTGTGGATGCTGTGCATAATGACTGCAAGTGCCTGAGAGTTCCCAGGGGAGGGAATGGACATCTGCAGTGTGGTGAAGCAACCATGAGGTAACCCAGCCACGGGGTGAGATAACTGTGAGGCTAGAGAGCCTGCATATTGGACATTGCATAACCTGTGTGACTACAGGGTTAACAGAGTGGAGCTCTGTCATGGACGCTATGCTGTTGATATGAACTTTCTGTTGCTGTTCATGGTTTAGGATGCTTAATAAACCGCATGGACTGTTGGAGTTATATGAGAAACCCGTGCCGGACCTGGTTATTTGGCTGCCTAGTGAGTATCCCCGACCTAATGACAAGCGCTACCTTACAATATAACATCAACAAAAGTTAGTTTAATATGGTGTAGGTCCACCTTTTGCGGCGATTACAGCCTCAATTCTCCGAGGTATGGATTCATACAAGGTGTTAATTGTTTCCAAAGGAATTTTAGCCCATTCTTCAGTTAAAACACCCTCCAGTTCTTTGAGCGACGATGGCGGCGGAAATCGACGTCTAACTTGAATCTCTAAAATCGACCATAAATGCTCAATAATGTTGAGGTCTGGGGATTGTGGGGGCCAGATGAGATGCTCAACTTCATTACAATGTTCCTTGTGCCATGCTTTAACGATTCTAGCTGTATGAATTGGTGCATTATCATCCTGAAAGATGGCGCTCCCCTCCGGGAACAGTGCTTGAACCATAGGATGCACTTGGTCGCCCAACATGCCTCAATAATCGTGGCTGTTAATTCTTCCATGAAGGGATATCATTGGCCCAGCAGATCTCCACGAAATAGCACCCCAGATCATCACACAACCTCCGCCATGTTTTACGGTTGGTAGAAGGCAGTCTGGATGGAATGCTTCTTTCGGCTGTCTCCAAACGTACACTCGGCCGGAGGTCGGAAATAGGGTAAACAATGATTTGTCTGAGAATATCACATGTTTCCACTGCTCGAGGGACCAATTCTGTAGGTTTCTACACCACTCTAAACGCTTGGAAACATTTGTCATTGAGAGCAGCGGTTTTCGAATTGCAGCTCTTCTGTGGAATCCAGATTTGAGCAGCTCCCGACGAACAGTTTTCATGGAAACTGGGTGCTGTAGGTGTTCATTGAGCTCAGCAGTGATTTTCGTAGCAGTGGTCTTGCCATCCTCTCTCACAATTCGCTTTAGAGTCCGACGGTCTCTCTCAGTCAACTTCGACTTTCGGCCGGACCTGTGCTTTGCTGCGGACGTTTTTCCTTCTCTTTCAAACGCAGTCATTACTTTGGAGACAGTACCTCTTGACACGCCAAGCATTTGGGCACTTTCTGTTACACTAGCGCCTGCTATACGAGCACCAACAATTTGGCCTCTTTGAAAATCCGAGATGTCTGCTATTGGAATCAGATTTTCATCAATGTTCTTACAATTCTGCAAAACAAACAGTTAATTTACATACACATATCACATAACACAAATAATCAACTACAAAACATTACCATATGTCACGGTTTGCATGTTTATAACATGTTCAAAGATTATGATGCCAAAACATTAGGTGTTTCCATTATTTTTTCCAACCCCTGTGTATATATATATATATATATATATATATATATATATATATATATATGTGCATTACAGACCAAAGGTTTGGACACACCTTCTCATTCAAAGAGTTTTCTTTATTTTCATGACTATGAAAATTGTAGATTCATTCTGAAAGCATCTAAACTATGAATTAACACATGTGAAATTATATAATTAACAAAAAAGTGTGAAACAACTGAAAATATGTCTTATATTCTAGGTTCTTCAAAGTAGCCACCTTTTGCTTTGATTACTGCTTTGCACACTCTTGGCATTCTCTTCAAGAGGTAGTCACCGGAAATGGTTTTCACTTCACAGGTGTGCCCTGTCAGGTTTAATAAGTGGGATTTCTTGCCTTATAAATGGAGTTGGGACCATCAGTTGTGTTGTGCAGAAGTCTGGTGGATACACAGCTGCTAGTCCTACTGAATAGACTTAGAATTTGTATTATGGCAAGAAAAAAACAGCTAAGTAAATAAAAACGAGTGGCCATCATTACTTTAAGAAACGAAGGTCAGTCAGTCTGAAAAATTGGGAAAACTTTGAAAGTGTCCCCAAGTGCAGTGGCAAAAACCATCAAGTGCTACAAAGAAACTGGGTCACATGAGGACCGCCCCAGGAAAGGAAGAACAAGAGTCACCTCTGCTGCGGAGGATAAGTTCATCCAAGTCATCAGCCTCAGAAATCGCTGGTTAACAGCAGCTCAGATTAGAGACCAGGTCAATGCCACACAGAGTTCTAGCAGCAGACACATCTCTACAACAACTGTTAAGAGGAGACTGTGTAGCAGGCCTTCATGGTAAAATAGCTGCTAGGAAACCATGGCTAAGGACAGGCAACAAGCAGAAGAGACTTGCTTGGGCTAAAGAACACAAGGATTGGACATTAGACCAGTGGAAATCTGTGCATTGGTCTGATGAGTCCAAATTTGAGATCTTTGGTTCCAACCACCGTGTCTTTGTGCGATGCAGAAAAGGTGAATGGATGGACTCTACATGCCTGGTTCCCACCGTAAAGCATGGAGGAGGATGTGTGATGGTGTGGGGGTGCTTTTCTGGTGACACTGTTGGCGATTTACTCAAAATTGAAGGCATACTGAACCAGTATGGCTACCACAGCATCTTGCAGCGGCATGCTATTCCATCCGGTTTGCTTTTAGTTGGACCATCATTTATTTTTCAACAGGACAATGACCCCAAACACACCTCCAGGCTGTGTAAGGGCTATTTGACAAGAAGAAGAGTAATGGGGTGCTACGCCAGATGACCTGGCCTCCACAGTCACCAGACCTGAACCCAATCGAGATGGTTTGGAGTGATCTGGACCACAAAGTGAAGGCAAAAGGGCCAACAAGTGTTAAGCATCTCTGGGAATTCCTTCAAGACTGTTGGAAGACCATTTCCGGTGACTACCTCTTGAAGCTCATCAAGAGAATGCCAAGAGTGTGCAAAGTAGTAATTAAAGCAAAAGGTGGCTACTTTGAAGAGCCTAGAATATAAGACATATTTTCAGTTGTTTCACACTTTTTTGTTAATTATATAATTCCACATGTGTTAATTCATAGTTTTGATGCCTTCAGAGTGAATCTTCAATTTTCATGGTCATGAAAATAAAGAAAACTCTTTGAATGAGAAGGTGTGTCCAAACTTTTGGTCTGTACTGTATGTGTGTGTATATAGATAGATAGCTAGATAGATATACCTCTAATATATAATGCTCAATGTGTATGTGTGTGTATGTTTGTATGTATGTATGTGTGTATGTCTGGGATTGGCATCTGCACCGTCGCAGCTACAGCCACAAAATTTTGCACAGTCACACGTCTGGACCCCGAGAGCATCATAGGCTATGTTGTGAGGCGAAATTTTAACCCCACGTGTTCCAATTCACCAAACAATTTTGCCTATTATTCTTACCATTTCTATGGTGTTATCATCCTTCTGTAAAGCTGGAAATAACACAATTTATTACCGTGCCAACACAGACCACCCTCTGACACAGACTGCAGGGGGAGCCCAGTATCACACAGGATAGGATTAGATACATGGCTCAGCAGTCAGTATCACACAGGATAGAATTAGATACACAGCTCAGCAGTCAGTATCACACAGGAGAGGATTAGCCACATGGCTCAGCAGTCAGTATCACACAGGATAGGATTAGATACACAGCTCAGCACACAGTATCACACAGAATAATATTAGATAGACGGCTCAGCAGACAGTATCACACAGAATACGCCTCCAGTTTCCAGTTCAAACAGAATAGGATTAGATACACGGCTCAGCAGTCAGTATCACACAGGATAGGATTAGATACACGGCTCAGCAGTCAGTATCACACAGGATAGGATTAGATACACGGCTGAGCAGTCAGTAAGACACATGATAGGCTTAGGTACACGGCTCAGCAGTCAGTATCACACAGGATAGGGTTAGATACACGGCTCAGCAGACGGTATCACACAAGATAGGATTAGATACACGGCTGAGCAGTCAGTAACACACGATAGGATTAGATACACAGCTCAGCAGAAAGTATCACACAAGAAAGGATTAGGTACACAGCTCAGCAGACATTATCACACAGGATAGGATTAGATACACAGCTCAGAAAAAGGATGTGCCAAAGGAGAGGACATTTTCATTCCAAGAATTCCACTCATTCCATCTGATTTGTTTTTTTATTTTAAACGCCTCCAGCTTTCATTTCAATTGCTATTTGCAATGACCATTAACAATGCTCAGGGACAGTCTTTGAAAGTAGTAGGGATCGATTTGCAATCTCCATGCTTTTCTCATGGTCAATTTTACGTGGTCTGTTCAAGAGTTGGAACTGCCAAAAATCTGTTCATCTTTGCACCGAAAGGAAAAACCAAAAATGTTGTTTATCAAAAGGCTCTTGAATGAGTTGAAAATAAAATACTATCAATAGTTGGTAATTGTTTAGTTAATTTGTGTTGCAAATCTGTAGTGTTGAATATATGATGTGAAATGATTTTATGTGCAATATAATCATTATAATTTGTTATAGCTAACCACAATTGGTTACTATGGCCAGGCAACGCCGGGCTCTTCAGCTAGTATATATATTCATATTCTAAAGTCCCTTACTACACAGTATTGCCTATAGACTTATTTAGACCATCTGGCTTAAGCATGGATAATTTACAAATCCAATAGGACTCCCTATTGATCAGTCTTAGCAATCTGTTGGGCACATTTGCTGATATTTGTTCAAGAATAATCAGTTTTACATTGGTGGGATCCTCTTTATGTTATGCAAGAAAATATCTTGACAAACTATAACATGTTAACCCCTTCCTTATATTGTGTCTATGGCCATTCATCCTATTTTGGACCGCTTGCCTCGTGCGACCTATATACTGTGCATTACAGTCGCCTGACAATAAATAAATTGCAAATCAATGTTGTAGTAGACAAATTGTTGAATATAAAACACTTCTCGGGTTATTGTGAATGAAAACTCCATACACCTGTGAATATAATCATTCTGCAGCATAAACATTTGTTGGCCCCTCAGCAATATGATGCCTTCAACGGGACTAACAGAGAAGGGGCAGATGAAGAAAAACCCTGAGTCGTGTTTAATTTTACTCTGCTGGTTGTAATGTGATTTTTTAGGTTCATTATTCTGTGGAAGATAATGTTAGGCTTAACAGCAATGTTCCCCGATAAAATTATTATCTTCCTTTTTGGGAGATAAGATTACAAGTTATAGTTATACTATTAGATGTCTGGAAATGAGTCATTGAGCCAAAGAATTTCAGTATTTCTCAGATAATAAGACGCACTTTTTTTCCCCCAAATTTGGGGGGAAAATGGGGGAGCATCTTATAATGTGGATGTATCTTACCGGCCATGGTAGAGTAGGGTCCCAGGGTCGCTGCTGGAGGAGGCAAGAGTGGAGGCTGGAATGAGGGGGTGTTCCGATGTGTGCTGCTGCGGGAAAAAATGGCTGTGGTGCTCTCTGGTGCGGGGGGGGGGCTCCGGCGGCATTTAGTGAAAGCCCGGAGCTCCCAGCACATCCATTACGGCGATGCGGTGGCCTCCAGGAAAATGACAGCCGGGAGTGGTGCATGCTCAGATTGAGATCTCGGCAACGAGATCTCATTGCCAAGATCTCAATCTGAGCCTGCGGTCTGCGGCAATGCATCACTCTTGTCTCCTCCAGCAGTGACCCTGGGACCCCGCTTCACCGCAGCCACCACCTCCAGTAAGCAATAAGACGCATGGATTACAAGAGGCACCACCATTTTATTAAAAGAAAGTTTTTTTTCTATTTTTCTCCTCAAAATTTGGGGTGCGTCTTATAATACAGTGCGTCTTATAATCCACAAAATACAGTACACTTTAGATTGTAAATGTCTGATTGGAATTTATTTTTTTTCTTAAGAATTTTATTTTTTTCCTTTTTTGGATCAACATTGCAGAATTTCAGGCTGACATGAACAGGCATCTTTTCTAGTCTGACAAACTGCAGTATATTACTATGACATTTTGAAGGTGATTCAAAACACTTTTTTTTCATCCTAAGGTCGTTCTGAACTCATCGGACTCAGGCAGTGTCCCAAGGTAATGCATAAAACGTGACATACGGTAATAGAAAAATGTGACTTTGTGCAGAAATAACACATTATCAACCAATCATTCTCTGAAATGCAACTATGAGAAATATCCAATATACAGAACTCTGCTGTAATGTAACATGTATTTGCACTTGTGTTTGGAATCAGGTTTTTCTTTATCAAATGTGTTTAAATTCACAAATAGTATGCTTTCCCGTAACTAGAGACTTCACACATACGTCTGCTTCCCCAACCATACCCTTTCCACTTCTCCACTTGGGAGACTAGAAAGTACATAAATATAGGTGTGAGGTGACATTTCATTTTTTATGCTATCAGCAATTTCATAACAGTGATAAGTGCAGACCTAAAAAAATGATGTGATTTTATTTTATTCTATACCATCGGCATCTGCAAAAGCAGAGGTTAACTGAAAAGATGGCGATATAGGAGACCCAATATCATCAATACCTTATAAAGGTAACACTCCTGTCAATGCTCCTTTTTAGGAAATATTTCCATTCCTTATTAAATACCAGTGAGGGTCGTAAATGGCTGCACATCCAGTTGGAAGAATGTCTCAAGTGGGGTACCACAGGGCTCTGTCCTGGGCCCTGTATTGTTCAACATCTTTATCAATGATTTATATGAAGGAATTGAGGGTAAACTGATTAAATTTGCTGATGACACAAAGCTAGGAGGGATAGCTAATACTAGAGAAGAGAGAGAGAGGATTCAAAAAGATATAAATAAACTGGAGCAGTGGGCAGCAACTAACAGAATGGTTTTTAACAGGGAAAAATGCAAAGTACTACATCTGGGCAATAAAAATGAAAAAAGCATATACAGAATGGGAGGAATAGGGCTAAGCAACAGCACATGTGAAAAAGACTTGGGTATACTAATAGATCACAGACTAAACATGAGTCATCAGTGTGATGCAGCAGCAAAAATGGCAAATGCAATTCTAGAATGTATTAACAAAAGCATACAGTCTAGATCACGTGAAGTCATTATTTCCCTCTACTCCTCTTTGGTCAGACCTCATCTGGAATATTGTGTCCAGTTTTGGGCACCACATTTTAAAAAAGACATCAACAAACTGGAGCAAGTTCAGAAAAGAGCGACCAGAATGGTGACCGGTCTGCAAACCCTGTCTTATGAGGAAAGGTTGCAGGATTTGGGAATGTTTAGTTTGCAAAAGAGAAGACTGAGAGGAGAGTTAATAGCTGTCTACAAATATCTCAAGGGCTGTCACATTGTAGAAGGATGATCTTTATTCTCATTTGCAGAAGGAAAGACTAGAAGCAATGGGATGAAACTGAATGGGAGGAGACACAGATTAGATATTAGAAAAAACTTTTTGACAGTTAGAGTGATCAATGAGTGGAACAGGCTGCCACGAGAAGTGGTGAGTTCTCCTTCAATGGAAGTCTTCAAACAGAGGCTGGACAGACATCTGAATGGGATGATTTAGCGAATCCTGCTTTGAGCAGGTGGTTGGACCAGATGGCCCAGGAGGTCCCTTCCAACTCTACGATTCTATGATTCTATGATTCTATCTGATGCTAAAATGCTAAAACTGTGTGAATAACCTGACAACAATTCCCATTCCAATTGATATAGGGATGATTGTCTACACACTGACATTGTCCAAGTGCTATTAATAAGTGGAATGGTAGCAGCAAGTTTTCATTTTATTCCTACATTTTTTTTGTAGTAATAAAATACATTACTTGTAAGTTAGTTAGTGAGAAAATGGACCCAAGTGACTGCCAGAGACCTTGTCTCATAACCTTATCTGCATTGTAATAATTAGAAATATTCATGGCCTAGTATCCATTCCTTTCATATACCCCCAGAGAGCAGATAATTAAAAGGTCAGTCCTACAATCACATTATTTTTCCAAAGCACAGTGAATGCATGATTATTGTTAATATACAGACAAAGCTCGACATAATTTCTATCCTATGCCTTTATACCTTTTTTTTCACCCATATCTGCCCTTAGCTTCATCCAGCTTCACATAGCTAAATGATTGGTCCTATTCTAAGCTGCTAAACTTACATTTCCCAGCAGTATTTGTTTCTTCTCAGTACTGCAGACCCCTCCATTCTCTATGTGTGCTTCTCACTAGCCCCCTTAATACTCCTGACAAATAAAAATATGAGAATTAGTTAAAAATATCTGCCCTACGCTGAGCCCCTGAATAAATAATTGCCCCTCACTATATTTCCTGAACAAAATATGACCCCCACACTGTCCCTCTTATGGTACATGCTCTCCACAATGCCCTTTACTTTCCATATTGGGCCCCCTCTTCGCACTATCCTTTCACACTGTGTCTGGAGGACACAGTGTGATGAGGGGGCACAGTGTAGAGACTGGGCCTTATAGGGGGTATATTGTCCAGTCTTTATATTGTGCCCCCTCACCACACTTCCCCTCCTTGGCTTTGTGGTGCCCCTGAGGGTCCATTCGTGACAGAGGTACTGCACCTCAGCCAGAGGTACTCCGCTCTCGTGTAAGGAGGGGGCACTACCCAGGACCCACACACTAGCACCCAACACTAGACCTCTCCCGGCCAGGGAGGAACTAGGTAGAGGGTGTGGGTGGAGGAAGTGGATAGAGTAGGAGACCCAGAGGTAGAGTGACAGTTGGAGTAGAGGTCAGGAAACGAAGACAGTTGGTGGAAAGGACTGAAGGAGCTTGGATCTCGTCCCAGGACTGGAGAGTAGAGAGGAGTGAAGAAGGGGTCCTAGGGGCCAGGGAAGTGAAAAATCCACATGTGGCGCCCGAATCCACGCCATCTGTAGTCAGGTGGAAGGACCAGGTCGCAGTTGGGAACCGGCCCCAGACTGATGGAGAGACTGTAGGACTCAGCTAGTAAACCGGAGGCTGTAGTATCTGTATGTATCCAAAACTGAACTTCTTCCAAAACTGAACTTCTTCTGCTCCCACCATCTACTAACCTCCCTAAATCTGACATTTCCCTCTCTGTGGGTGGCACCATAATAACACCCCGACAGCAGGCACGCTGTCTGGGTGTTATGTTCGACTCCGATCTCTCCTTCACCTCCCATATACAATCTCTTGCCCGCTCATGCCGCTTACACCTAAAGAACATCTCTAGAATCCGCCCTTTTCTCACCATGGAAACAACAAAAACTCTCACTGTCGCCCTGATCCACTCCCGCCTGGACTACTGTAATGCTCTATTAATTGGCCTCCCTCTCACTCGACTCTCCCCTCTCCAGTCTATCCTTAATGCAGCAGCCAGGGTTGTCCATCTGGCTAATCGTTACTCAGACGCGTCCGCTCTTCGCCAGTCGTTACACTGGCTGCCAATTCATTACAGGGTACAATTCAAAGTACTTGTTCTCACCCACAAAGCTCTCCACAGTGCGGCACCCCCTTACATCTCCTCCCTCATTTCTGTCTATCGGCCTAACCGACCGCTGCGCTCTGCAAATGACTTTCGACTAACCTCTGCCCTAATCCGTACCTCCCACTCCCGACTCCAAGACTTCTCCCGTGCTGCGCCAATCCTCTGGAATGCTCTACCCCAAGATATTAGGATCATCCACAATTTGCATAGTTTTAGGCGCTCGCTCAAAACACATTTGTTCAGAGCGGCCTATCACATTCAGTAATCAAAGTCATGTTATGTTTGTGTGTGTGTAGCCCATTCACTATCTCCATCTAACCCCTACCCCCTGAAGATGGCTGGACCGTCATTGTAAATACATCATTGTAAATACAAACCTATGCTTTGTATCTCCCCCACCTCATTGTAGATTGTAAGCTCCACAAGCAGGGTCGTCTTATTTCGCTTTAATTATTGTATTGTTAACGTTGTTACTTATGACTGTTGTGTTTGAAACTGTTCAACTGTAAAGCGCTGCGGAATATGTTGGCGCTATATAAATAAAGATTATTATTATTATTATGTGCAACAGCCAAATCCACACACATTCGCCGAAAAGGCAGCCACATAGAGTCAAGGGGACCAGGAGATCGTCACTCGACAAGATCTGAGGCTGCTGGCTTGGGACACTGTGTGTGAGGCACAGGGCAGGAGAGGCGGGAGCCAGCGCAGAGAGATGACCAGTGAAGGAATATAAGAAGGGGTCCCAAATTACCAGAGAGCTGACTGGACCACTGACCCGGAGAACACAGCACCCCGGTTGGTGATTGTAACCTGAAAGATCGTGAGTAAAAATGTGAAGACTGCACCCTGCTGTGTCCTCATATTTATTCACTGCATCACCTGCCCTGCGCTAGAGTAATTCCATCTTCTAATCAACCCTATAACTGCCCTGGGGCCTAGCTCTATCCGTGGAGAGCTATCACATATCTGCTGCATCACCAACCACCCCAGTGGATCTGAATCGCAGCGTCGGCCATCTTATTGCCGAACACCACGGGTGGCATCACGTTAATTCCATATAAACTTTCCCCCAAACATTTTATTGCATGCCCAGGGCCATGGACCGGGTCACTGCTGCCGTGACATCCTCTAGAGAACTGACTGGCACGGACCGAGTATTCCCCAGCCCTAGCGGGCGTTGCAGCTTACTATCCCTTCTTGGCTGTGACTTTACACTGTTCCCCTACACTACCCCCCCACCCTACTCAGATTTTATTCTGTGCCCTCTCATACTTTTCTCCCCCCATACTGTCTCCTTGCACTATTCCCCTCAATAGTCTCCTCACACATTTACCCTTTCACTTTCCATACTGCTTCATCACACATTCCCTCGATTCCCCAAACTGTGTCCACATCCATCCCATCACCCTCGCTCCCCATGCTGTGTCCGCATACATTTTCCCTTCGCTTCCCAAATGTGTTTGCACCCATTCAGCCGTACTGTTTCCTCATACATGCCCCCCACCTTCCCCCTTGCTCCTCATACTATGTCGTCAAATTTCTCCCGCTCCCCATATTGTGTCTGCACCTGTTCCTTCCTTGCTCCCCAAACTTGTGTCCTCAATTGATCCCCTGTTATACTAAATCTTACACACACACTGTAAATTTCCCATAAAACTCACAGTAAATCTCCCCCACCACATACACTAAATCTTCGCCAGCCCCATTACACTAAATCTCACACAGTAAATACCCCATATACAGTAAATAACACCATACACAGTAAATACCCCCACACAGTAAATACCCGCACAGAATCCCAGTAAATACCCCACCTCCCATTACATTCAGTCTTTTAGTGCCTTCAGCTTCACTGGTCTGGAGTACTTACAAGCAGCATGCACCTCTGTAGGCCAGGGAGTGACATCAGTAACATGAAAAGACTCTAGTACAACTGATCACTGGGAGCCAGCTCAGAGAACTGTTGACTCATAGTCCGGGGGGGCCGCAAAATGCATCGGCCGGGAGAGACATTTCGGACCACCGCATTAGGTAGCCCGCCTATGCCCCCCTGCCGGCTACGCCCGGGACACATGACCTGGCTGCTACCTCCTAAATACGCTTCTGGCTATACATAAAAAAGGATAGCACTATACATATCAAGAGATTACACTATATACTAAAAAAGGCACTTTAGATGAGTTAGGTTGATTTACAAACAACAATATTACTCTCGTCATCTCTCTGCAAGACATACAGTATAGCTACAGAATAAATATTTTCATCCAGTAAATTGCCGGTGACATCGCATTTCATAGAGTCGCATACTTGTGTTTCTGTCACGATCCATTTTTGGATCTGTGGCAGATTAAAAAATTTTTCCTTTCAGGCCATCGGGGGTTAATGTTAGTTTTTCCCCCCACTGGCCTGCTGGTGTATCTGCATTGCTGCTGGGTTAGCTGATGTGTGTTGACCACTCCCACAATCTTTAAAAGGTCACCTGATACATCAGCTGACTGTTGGTTATACAGGTCATTTTGGAGACCAATCGAGCTGGAGACAGGAGGTTTCTGGTGCAGTGGTGCTTCAGCTGAATGCTGTGATCTGGTGCCTTACTCTGCTGTGCGGTGCATTGCAGCAGAGAAAGCTAAGTGTTATATTTTTGTTCGCCATTCCCTTTTGGTGTCTGTCTTACCTTACCTTGTGTTGTCTTAGTGCAGCGGTGGGACCAGTGTTCTCACTTGTCAGTTTCCTACTTAGGGATAGGAGCAGGGCAAGTGAGGGTTTAGGTATCCTGCTCGGTGAAGGGGTGAAAAAACCCGTATAGGGACGATAGGGCGATCAGGGCGCATCCTTAGGTGAGTGCAGGAGGTGTCCATTCCCCTGTTCCCTATTGACAGGGCCTACCGCTGTTATTGTGCCCCTGGTGTTTCCTGGTGTGTTTTTTGCTTTGCCGTTTAGTGATCGACCGATTGGTGGGTCGTGTCACGCTAGGACAGTCACTTTGTAACAGTTTCTTATTTGTTTGGCCAGATCTTCACGTTGACATTTTACAACCAAGATTCGTCTTGCCGAATTGATCGCCGTGGCTATGAAAATAACAAGATGGTATATACATTTGCCTTCAGAATAGAAAATCCCTCACACTGAGCTCTAGAGTTACAAACATGGACCCCACTATTAACATACAATTATCAATGCAGCATTCAAAATATAAATTGGTATGCCAGCACTGTGCCCCCTACTGACTCTCCCAAAAATTCATTACAAATTCCTGTTCCATATCATCTTTCCCTCTCCCTCAATTCAGTACATGTCCTTTCTCTGTGTCTTCTCTCTCCCTCCCCCAATTCATTGTAAGACGCTGAATTGTCCTCTCCTCCATCCCAATTCATTATAACACCCTGTGTTATACTTTTTCCCACTCCCAAATCAATATAAGACTCTCTATAGTCTCCATTCTTAACCCTAATTCAATATAAGATCATGCATTGTCCTCTGTCTGACAATTATAAGACCCTGTGTGGTCCTCTCTTCCTCCAATTAATTAAGACTCTGTATTGTCTTCGAACCCCTCAATTCATTGTAAGACCCTGTATCGTCCTCTTTTCTATCCCAATTCATTATAAGATTCTGTTTTGCTCTCTCTGTCTCCAATTTATTATGAGTTCCTGTATTTTCTTTCTTCCGTAAGATCTTGCATTGTTATCTCCCCCCTCCAATTCACTATAAGATCCTGATTCATTATGACTCAGCATTGTCCTGTCTCCTACCCCCAATTCATTATAAGATCCTGAATTGTCCTCTCTCCCACTCCTAATAAGTTATAAAACCCTGTATTTTCTCTATCTCCACTGTGTTAAAAAAAAAAGGAGCCACTCCCCTCTTCAGATGATCCTCCTTGGTGCAGCTCCTTTTCTGGTTGGGCACCTGTTGAATGACGCACCCTGAGTGAAATCATTGTGAAGGAAGCTCAGAACAGTGTCCTGCAGCTTTGCTGTTATCTTCTACTAGATGGTGGCCCAATTCTAAATCATTGGGTACTCTAGTCTAGAATATAGCCAGCAGGAGATTAAAGTATAAAAAAGTGATATAGTCACCTTCCAATGGCCCCCCTGGACTCTTTCCTTCCTCTGTACGCTCCCGGCATCTTCCGATCCCAGTAATGCTTGGCGCGAAGGACCGGAGATGATAGCCTGACGTCATCAGCGGTGTTTCGCGCAAAGCATTACTGGGACCGGAAGGTGCCGGGCGCGTGGTGAGAGGAGGGAAAGAGTCCGGGGGCCGTCGGATAGTGAGTATATCACTGTTTTTTATTTTACTTCTATTTTTTACATAAGCTTAATTTCCGACGGCCCCCAGACTCTGTCCCTTCTCTCCACGCTCCCGGCATCTTCCGTTCCCAGTAATACTTTGCACCAAAGACTGCTGCTGATGTCACTCTCACGAGAGCCGACATCATCAGCGGTCTTTGGCGCAAAGCATTACTGGGAACGGAAGATGCCGGGAGTGTGGAGAGGAGAGAAAGAGTCCGGAGGCCGTCAGAAGGTGAGTATATCACTCTTTTTTATTTTTTTTTTTATTTTTTTTTTAAACCGTCTTTATTGAGTGTAATACAAAGTATACATATAATGTCCAATAACATAACAGAAGAACATTTATGCAATATTATTAACATTAGACGGCATTTTTTCAACTATAACCCTCCCGCCCCTCCCCCACCTCTCCCCCGGGCAAACTCCATAACTTCGTAACACAATTTCAATCCAGTCTAACAGGGATATTACCGGCAAGCTGCTCTCTCAAATACCAGTTGGTGAGCTGGAAACAACTATGTATCGCCTGGCGTGTGGAAGATGTCTGAGTATTGATAAAAGAGGACCATGTGAAAAAAAAGCTTTCAGTGTCTTTTTCTTTATTAAGTAAGGCCTCTATCCAATCCATTTTGAAGAGATATGTTACTTTTGTAGTAATTAAGCTTAAAGAAGGTGTTACATCCTGTGCCCACAAATGGAGAATGCTTTTACGTGTGGCTACCGCCCATATGAACAAGATGGGGTGCTGCTGGACAGAAAGCCTCACCAACTGGTCCTGTGAGAGAATATTAAATATGGCCCACTCCGGGGAGAGAGAGATAGATATGCCAAAAGTGTTGATGAGATGTTGCAGAAGTGTATCCCACACCTCCCTTATTTTTGGGTAGTCCCAAAGGCAATGGAAAATATCAGCTGGAGAATGTAAGCATTTAGGGCAGGGATAGTCCCCTGTGGGAGACATTTTAGACTTGACCTCCGGGGAGATGTATGCTCTATGGAATATCATAAGAGACATGGTTATGTAACTGTCATATGGTAATATAGAGTTAATACGCAGAGTGGCTTTCAAAAGGTCATTTACCCGACAGTTCGTTAATTGAGCAACCCATTTTCCAGGGCCTGGTGAAGAGTCTGGCCAATGTATAGAAGGCTTTAATGATTTATATATAAGACTCATAGAATAAGTTCCCATTTGGGCATTAATGGATATTAAATTTAGAGGGTGTGTTCTAGCATCATCCAGTATGTCTCGCAATATTGAGCTTACGTAATGTCTAATTTGAGAGATAGTAAAATTGTCTTCTGTAAGGATTGGGTATTTGAAAACCATGTCATCTAAGGTAAGAAGGCATTGATTATTTGTTAACGTATCTCGGACCAGTCTACACCCATTGTTTCCAAATGGGAGGTGACTTGCCTTGTAGAAAAGAGGGGTTACCTTGAAAGGGAAGAAACATCGAGATGTGGGGGTCAAGACCGCTAACTCGTCTAGCTTGACGCCATCCCAAGATTACCGACCATAATAGAGGATTATCTCTAACGTCCACTGGAATTTCAGCATTTCGTAGGTGAAGCAATGCTGGGAGGGTGAAGGGTCTACACATGGCCTCATCTATTGGGGTATTAGTGAAGCGATTAAAGGCGTATATCCAATCAAGGGAATGGCGAAAAGCAGCCGCTATACTGTAGAGGCGTAAATTTGGGAGATTAAGTCCACCCAAAGATTTGGTTTGCTGTAGCTTAAAAACACTAATTCTAGAGCCCCTTTCTGAGCCCCAAATAAATTGGCGGAAGGCTCGTGTCAGTAGCCTATCATCAGCTTTAGAAAGTAGAACCGGGAGCGTCTGTAAAGGAAAGAGTATTTTAGGGAAAGAGATGATTTTAATTATATGGGCTTTACCTGCAAAGGATAATTTAAGGGATTTCCAGGATTGAATTTCTTGTATAACTACAGAAATAAGAGGCTGAACATTTAATTTATAGATATCATGAGGATTTGATGGTAGCTCCACGCCAAGATAAGGTAAAGAATTTCTCCTCCACTGAAAGGGAAAAGGGAACGGCCACCTTTTCTGAGCAATTTTAAAAATAGCTAAAGCATGAGATTTATTAAAGTTTATACGAAATCCCGAAACTGCTCCAAATTCATTAAAGGCGTCCATTAAAGAGGAAATGGATTCCTTAGGATTGGATATCTTGAGTAAGATATCATCAGCAAATGCCAATGTTTTAAGTGTATGGTGACCGACCCCTATGCCCCCAAAGGAAGGGATCATATCCAGATATCTTAGTAAGGGATCAAGGGCAATATTAAACAACAAAGGTGACAGAGGACAGCCCTGCCTCGTCCCCCTGAAGATGGAAAAAGGGGTTGACTGGATACCATTAAGCCAAATCAAAGATTGGGAGTTAGTGTAAATTGTGCGTATAAAATTAAAAAAGGTAAAGCCAAACAGTCTATACTTCAGAGTTCCGATAAGATGAGACCAGGACACACGGTCAAAAGCCTTATCAGCGTCGAGGCTGACCAGTATATTCTGCTTGGCCTTAGCCTGATAACTATGTGTGATGGCCGCTAATGCCGTCCTGATATTGTAAGTGATAGACCGACCACGGACAAAGCCCATTTGAGATGAGGTAAGAACATCAGGAAGCATAGACTGTAATCTATTAGCCATGATTTTGGTGAGCAATTTAAAATCAACATTTAAAAGGGAAATCGGGCGGTACGAGGCAGGGAGAAGTGGATCTTTGCCCGGCTTTAGTAGTAATGACAGACAGGCTTCATGAAATCGATCCGGCAGAGAACTCGAGTCCAAAATATGGTTAAAAAGAGAGGTGAGGTGTGGAGTAATTAAGGGTTGTAACAGTTTATAAAACTCTCCCGAGAACCCATCCGGGCCAGGGGCTTTATGCAGTTTTGAAGATTTAATGACTGATCTTACCTCCTCAGAAGAAATTGGTTGGTTTAGGATCTTCCGCTGAGAGTCAGAAAGCCTTGGTGGACAAGCCTTGCGTAGTAATGCATATCCATCCTCCCGAGAGTCCAGAGATGGGCCATAAAGATCTGCATAAAAGTCTGTAAAAACCGCACAAATTTAGGTTGGGTCACGAGTGATAGAGCCATCGGGTAAGACAATATTGGGAACCCTAGTAGCCGCTTTGAATGGCTTCGTTAAAGATGCCAGGAGACGGCCTGGCTTATTACCCCAACAAAATTAACGGTTACGTTGATGAGCTAATTGGTTGTGTGCCTGCTCATGTAATAGGGTATTTAAATTTTGTTTAGCTGTCAAGTAAGCCTCTCTGGAGGAGGGAGTATTATGTAATTTAAAGTCTCTATACGACTGAGTGAGCTGGTCTAGGTGAGGCCGCAAGGGGGACAACAACTGCCTTCTTTTCTGGGACACATAAGAGATAACATGTCCCCTAAGTACTGTTTTAGCAGTGGCCCAAAATAGATTGATATCGTCCAAGTGTTCCAAGTTGTCCTCCACGAAAGTCTCCCACCAGCCTGTCATATAGCGCTTGAAATCATCTGAAGTATAGAGATAAGAGGGGAAGCACCAGCGCAAAGACACAGATCTATTAGTGGGGAGTTCCAGAGTAAGTAAGACCGGGGAGTGGTCTGAGATAATTGAAGGGAGAATGTCAACTGTTTTCAGAAGGGAAAGAAGAGAGGCAGAAGTTAGCCAATAATACTCTTTTTTATTTTAATTCTATTTTTTATATATACTCACCTTCCGATGGCCCCCGGACTCTGGTGGGCATGGGAGGTGAGTATAGGATGATTTATTTTATCAGGGCCAAACATTTGAATCAAAAAGGGGGTTGTCCTAGTAGTGGACAACCCCTTTAAGTTAAAAAAGAGTCACAAATGCCTTTTTTTGCAAGTTGTAACATCACAAGTAATTTGTGCTATATTTTCAGAGATGGGTTCTTTATACCAGATTAATTCTGATTGCATATTTAAAGTGGATGGATTTTTTTTCCAAATATGTGGAAATTAAAATCTGCCGCATAGGGGTTTTTGCCATTCTAACAACTCTGTAGGATAATATGTTGTACCTGATGAAAATTATGTGTTTTTTTCATTCCCACAAACTACGGTATGTACTTCAGCACTAGGAATATTAAAATTAAAAAACTCTAAACCTCCACACTCTGCAAATTATGTTAAACGGTGGGAAATAAATATCTACAAATAGAAATGGTTGGTGTATTTTATGAATACCTATAAATCTAGGAATAAAACCACAAGAAAAAAGAAGAGCGACGACTCCTGAGAACACAGCTGTAATCTCGGAACGTATGGTATTCTTTATGCCAGGTGCTAATGAAAAGTCTTAATTTTCATATCTGTTAGTCAGGGGTTGTTTTGGATTTTTTTTTAACTAAAAGGGTTAAATAATTCTTGAACGCAATAAGTAAAAAATATCATGAACTTCAAGTGCAGAAAAGCAAAAATCATTATATTTAGTAAATATTTACAGAAGAGTAAACTCTGCATGTAATTTCCACTAAAACTGATGATAATATAGTGAATGCTGCCAAATGCAATCAAGCAAAGTTTAATATTCTGGGTTTACTTTGTAATAATTTATTCATTGTTTACTATGAGATTTCTACACGGCTCCCCTCCCCACCGATGTGATTAACCTAGCAGTGACACCACATGTTGCTCTTTGGCTGACATCAGGATCAGCACTTTATGTTATTGAAGACACAGGCATAATGTTCGCAAAATTTGCTATGTTAATAGTGGATAAACAAGCATTGTGCCATTTTTTTAGTCAATCTCTGTAGTGTCTCGCTGTAAAGTAATTAGGTAATTAGATTCTGGCTGCTTAGGATGTCAGCTCTTTCATTATCACTTTTAGTTAGGGGTGAATATTGGAAGGTGCATTATTTTTGTCGACATTAATGGAATGCATTGGCATAAGAGCGGCAGACTTGGCAGCAGGACGACATTATATATTCATATTGATTTGTTATATTCAAGCTCAGAATCAAATGTGCCGGTCTCATTAGTCAACTCCACAAGGGGGTTAATTGAGCGTTTATTTTCCCCAAAACCACATGAAAGGTACAATGTGAGAATATGCTAAACTGAGAATAAAAGTTGACACTTTTCAGATATCATTTTTATTTTGTATACTATATATACAGTATTATGCTATATATTATATTCAATATAAAGTAGCAGAAATTATCCTAAGCATGTTTAATTACCAAAATAGAAATGATCGTAACGTTAATGGGTTTGTCCACTACTACGACAACCTTTTCTTTAACTAAATGTTTCACCCGGACAAAATAAAAAAAAAACCTATAATCACCTCCTATGCTGGCGCCATTCCAGCTCTGTTGCGGTGGAATGACACGTGGTGCCCAACAACCAGGGCTGCCACTAGGAATTTCGGGGCCCCATACTGGCAAAATTTATGGGGCCCTCCCTTGAGACTCCACCCAGGCTCCACCCCCAGTTCCGCCTCCACCCTAGCTCCTCCTCCACCACGCGAACCTTGCAAAATCCCTCCGCCCTTTCTTGGAAAAACTTCACTTCTGCACCACGCCCTCACCAATCACACATTAACACCATATCACATACATAGCCATCAGCTTTTGTTTTGACCAAAAGCTTATATCTACATTGCTATTGGGGAGTCGAAGAGGGAGGGGGAAGGAATAATTATACAATCATTCCTTCCTTCTCCCCCAATAGCAATATATATATAAGTACAATCACTTACTAAAAAGGTGGACAAACGAATACATGGACTTGTTACTTACTCAGACAGCCGGTCTTGCTGCCGCGCCCACCACCCAGTCAAGAAGAATTTAATGGTGGTCTCAGCCTGCCCACCAAATAAATGGAAAGTGTATATTAATGCATATATAATCACTGATTACACGCTACAAAAAGTTATCTTTATTGGTATTTATTAAAAACCGATAAAAAGTCTTATTTTTTTTCACAAAAATGATCTTTTCACCCCCAATTTTTTATTTTCCCAAGTGGAACATGAGAAATTGGACCCTACCAGTTGTTGTGCAATTTGTACTGAGTACACTGATACCCCATATATGGGTGTAAACCACTGTTTCGGCGCATGGCAGAGCTTGGAAGGTAAGGAGCACCATTTGACTTTTTCAACGCAGAATTGACTGGAATTGAGATCAGACGCCATGTTGCATTTGGAGAGCCCCTGATGTGCCCAAACAGTGGAAACCCCCCAATTCTAACTCCAACCCTAACCCCAACACAGTCAGCAACATGTTGGTACTGTGCAGCACAGTCTGTGCTGACTAAAAGGATAGAACTACAGGCTGAGCTGCAGGTGGAGACAGTTAACATGCTGGTACTGGTCAGCACAGTCCGTGCTGAATAAAGGTATAGAACTACGGGCTGAGCTGCAGGTGAAGACTGTGGAGACAACAATGTGCCTACTAATCAAGGACGCTGGAGATTTATCCCAATGGGCCCTGGCTCACCCCATCATCAGCCCCTGGCTCACCCCATCATCAGCCCCTAGCCCTGGCTCACCCCATCATCAGCCCCTGGCCCTGGCTCATCCCATCATCAGCCGGTCCCCCTGGCTCCCCCATCATCAGCACGGCCGCCACGGAGAGAGAGAGAAAGAGACAGACATGACAAAGACAGACAGACAGACCACTTACCTTACCCTGCTCGCTCGCCGCTGCCTCGTGACTCTACCTGCCTTCTGCATCCCGCCGCCGTCCACCGTCTTCTGCCACCGGCCCACCGCTCCCATTGCACAATAACTTTCGCAGTCCAATTTCTCCTGTTACCCTTGGTAAAATAAAAAAAAAATGGACCTGAAATTATTTTTTTGTGAAAAAAAGTTAAATGTTCATTGTTTTTTAAACATTCAAAAGATTCCTGTGTAGCACTTGAAGGGTTAATAAACTTCTTGAATGTGGTTTTGAGCACCTTGAGGGGTGCAGTTTTAAGAATAGTGTCACTTTTGGGTATTTACTATCATATAGACCCCTCAAAGTGACTTCAAATGTGATGTGGTCCCTAAAAAAAAATGGTGTTGTAAAAATGAGAAATCGCTGGTCAACTTTTAACCCTTATAACTTCCTAAAAAAAAAATCTTGGTTCCAAAATTGTGCTGATGTAAAGTAAACATGTGGGAAATGTTACTTAATAAGAATTTTGTGTGCCATATCACTGTGATTTAAGGACATAAAAATTCAAAGTTTAAAAAATGGGAAATTTTCACCAAATTTCCGCTTTTTCACAAATAAACGCAAGTTAAATGAATGATATTTTACCTCTAACATGAAGTACAATATGTCACAAGAAAACAATGTCAGAATCTGCAGTATCCATGGAAGCTCCAGAGAAATTGGCCCGGAAGTTAACATGCAAACGAGGTTAATGATGGAATATAGATTTTTTAAAATATACTTTTACAATTATTTATTTTTTTAAATTCTATCTTTCAAACTGTATCCTGCCCTGTTGGAATGCGGACCCCCCTGTCTGCCCTGGGGCTCTGTGCTCTGGCAATGCTGTAGTGCGGGCACCCCCCCATGCCTGGGCCCCCCCTGCCTGCCCTGGGGCCCTGTGCTGTGGCGATGCTGCAGTGCGGGCGCCCCCCACGCCTGGGCCCCCCTGCCTGCCCTGGAGCACTGTGCTTTGGCAATGCTGCAGTGCGGGCCCCCCCATGCCTGGGCCCCCCTGCCTGCCCTGGGGCCCTGGGCTGTGGCAATGCTGCAGTGCTGGTGCCCCCCTCATGCATGGGCCCCCCTGCCTGCCCTGGAGCCCTGTGCTGTGGCAATGCTGCAGTGTGAGTGTGGCGCCCCCAGGAGCATGGCCGCCACAGTGGCTTTGCCTTCCTCCAGGGAGGGTAATGCCAGGCTTGGAGGCAATGACGGGTCTCTCTCGCAGTCAATCTATGCATGCAACACAGTTCCACTCCAGGCCAGCAAGGGGAGCTCTGAACCGGAATTAAGGGGAGGAGTGCTCTCTGAAGGCCAAGAGGAAGGAGTGGTTAGTTAGTCTGCGGAGGGTGAAGTGTGCAGACGTGTGGAAGGAGCGCTGAGATAGAGCTGAGAGGAAGAGCTCATCTCCCGTAGGAGCGCATGAACGGGAGCGTGGTCTCCACGGCTGTATGGACACTGATGGTCCTACAGCAGACCACAGAGGAGTAGAAGGCTGTAAATGCAATACTCCCATCTAAGACTTGAGGGCACAACAGCAACACGGATAGTGAGCCGGGACTTAGGAGTGAGGAGTTCCTGGAACAGGCTACAGTTGTCTGCTGTACAAGTAGAGTTCTTAGGAACATCTGACAGGAGGAACTTCAGTGTAACTCAATACTGGAGATCCCTTAAGTAAGCGCTAGGAAGGAAACTGCACAGCCCATCTGCTGAGAGAGAATCCCTGAGTTGCTTCCACGCTAGCCTTCTCCGTTACCATCTGTAATCAGGACCCTGGACTGCGTTTATCAAGTAAAGGTACCAATATTGCACCCCGCTGTGTCTTGCCTGCTTCCTACCTTTCCGCCACCACTACATCACCGTGCCAACCACATCTACACTGCCCTGGGACTACAGCTTCACCTGTAGGGAGCTTTTACATTTCTGCTGCACCATACCATCAGTCCCAGCAGATCTGCATGCAGCGTCGGCTTACCACCTTCCTTGCCGAACACCACGGGTGGCGTCACGAACTATTCATCTAACTATATTCCACCATTCCCATTTTCCCCATTACTTGGGCGCCCAGGGCCACGGTCCGGGTTACTGCTTCTGTGACACATCCCACTGATACCGGCCCGGTACCGAGTACACCACAGCCCTGGGAGGGCGACCCAACTTGGAGTCACAAACAGGATTAAGGAGCCCGGTACCCACCAGGTCCTGTGTGCCATAGACTGTGTTGGTGTAAAAGACTGTGTGTGAAATTGGCGCAAATTGCCGCCATTGCCGCACTGCTTGGCGCGTGCGGAAACCAAAAGAGGCGGGCCTTCGTGGGCGGAGCCTGCCACAGAGCGCGAAGAAGTGAAGTGCCGTGAGTGAAGAGAGGACAGCGTGCGAGAAGGGGAGGAGCTGAGGCCTACAGCCCGGAGCGTCGGGCCTGCGAAGCAGCTGCCGGTGAGCTCACACAACCCCCGGCCCGCGTCACACAAATGCAATGCAGCGGCGGACATCGTTGCCAACCTCGCTGCACCGCAAGGAGGAGCGCCCGCCGCAGCGGTCCCCATAATGCCACTGTCCATGCCCTACATACCGGGAGCGGCCTGGCTACCGCAGTACTCGGGTGAGTCACACACCCTGAGTGAATTTAAAGAGAGACTGTGCAGTTTGTTTAAAGTATACCCACTGTCTGAAAGCCAGAAAGTGAATATCCTGATTGGACAGCTAACGGGTGCAGCACAGAGAGAGGTGAAAGCCTGGCAGGACACTGATAAAGAGACTGTTGCAAGAATCCTGGCCAAACTAAGAAGAGAAGCACCTTTGACACCCGCACTGCAGCTGAAATCAAGATGAGGTTCTTTGGCTGTAAACAGAAGGCGCAGGACAGTATAAGGGACTATGCTCTCAACCTGCAGGAGGCGCTGCGAGCAGTTAAGCAAGTTGATCCTGACAGTGTAAAGGAGGAATATAAACTGTTAAAGGAGCAGTTAATTGAAGGACTTCTATCCAGTACACACAGAGGACAGTTGCGCATCATAACCCTGATCTGGACTTTGCTGATTTTAAGGACAGGGCTATACAGGTACTGCAGGAACCCACTGACAGCCGTCCAGTGCCCCTGAGGTGCAGAGCGATCACCTACCACCAGGAAGCAACGTCTTTCCCTTCCATCCCTGTGGAGGCTGATGCACAGACTCTGGATAAAGATCCAACTGAAGAGCTGCGTCTTCAGGTCCAGGAGTTGACCAAAAGAATGGCTGCGCTTACTAAAACTGTGCAGTCTCTGCAAGTGTCCTCCAAAGAAAAGATCCAGCTTGCTTCCAGTCCAGAGGATGTCCCATGGCTCCGGAGTAGGAGAACCCCGCCCCTTCGTGGAAGGAACAACGATCGCTATGACCAGGACGGACGTCCCATCTGTCATCGCTGCTATAAGGCAGGTCATCATGCAAGATTCTGTCCTTTAAACGAGCAACCCCTGGGGCAGAGGGCCAACCCCCAGGAATAGGATCCCCAGGCACAAAGAACTGGAGAGCCAAGTATGTTGGCGGGAGACCAATCCTTCCGGTGGTGATTGACGGTATCTCCATCAACACTTTGCTGGATACTGGCTCTCAGGTGACCACTATGCCGTACATTCTTTACAAGAGATATTGGGCTGATTCTGAACTTACCCGTGGCCCAACTGATGAACTGACAGTAGTTGCCAGTAATGGTCAGTCTTTGCCGCAGATTGGATGTAAAGAGATTACTGTTAAAGTGGGTCAGGTAGAGCTAAAATCTCAAGGTCTGATAGTTGTTGATATTGATCGACGTGAATGTAATCCCATGATGACTCTTGGTACAAATGTAATTGAAAATTGTCTTTCTGAGGTTATTGTCTTGTTGCAACAGGTGACTGAGACTGCTGGTTCCAGTGAACAACGAGTCCTGCAGAAGGAGATCAGAGCCCTGATGCAAAGACAACAGGTAGAACTCTCTGGCGGAGAAATTGGCAGTGTCAGAGTGAGTGATCCCTTCCCCATTGCAATACCCCCCAGATGTGAAATGTTTATTTGGTGTCGGGCAGCTATAGGTCTCAGGGGGAGAGATTACCAGGCATTGGTAGAACCAGTATACTCCGATAGCAGGCCCACTGTCCTGACAGCCAGAGGGGTGGTTGATGTACGAAAAGGGAGAGTACCTATACGCCTTTTGAATTGTGGGGAGGAGGAGGCCACAATACCTCGGTACGCCACAGTTGCTAAGCTGCTCTCTGTTAATAACAACTCTTTGCAGGCAGCAGAGCCCTTGGTCTCATCCGATCAGGTGGAGGACAATGGCTCTGTGAAGCAGATGGAGGAGTGGTGCCAGCAACTGCAGGTGGGGACTGACTCAACACCTTCATACAAGAAAAATGGGGTTTACAGAGTGACACAAGAGTATGAGCGGGTATTCAGCAAACACCCACTAGATTTTGGGCAGGCAAAAGGGGTTCAACATCATATCCCCACTGGAGACCATCCACCCATAAAGGAGAGGTACAGACCTATACCCCCAACACAATACCAATGTGCTAAGAGTATGTTGAAAGAGATGAAGGAAGCTGGGGTTATCAGAGACAGTTGTAACCCCTGGGCAGCTCCAATAGTTTTTGTAAAGAAAAAGGATGGTACCATGAGAATGTGTATTGATTACAGGAAAATTAACAGCATTACACATAAAGATGCCTACCCATTACCCAGAATTGAAGAGTCATTAGCTGCACTTAAAACTGCTAACTACTTTTCCACCTTGGATCTCACTAGTGGGTATTGGCAGGTTCCTGTGGCAGAGGCAGACAAGGAGAAAACAGCATTTACCACTCCAATGGGTCTCTGTGAGTTCAACTATATGCCATTCGGGCTCTGTACCGCTCCAGGAACATTTCAACAGCTGATGGAGTGCTGCCTGGGACATATGAACTTTGAGACGGTCCTGTTGTACCTGGATGATGTCATTGTTTTCTCCAAAACCTATGAGGATCATCTGGAACACCTGGCTAAAGTGTTTGAAGCATTGTCCAATTTTGGCCTGAAGGTGAAGCCTTCCAAATGCCACCTCCTGAAGCCCAAGGTACAATACCTCGGTCATGTGGTCAATGCAGAAGGTGTGGCACCAGATCCTGACAAAGTCAAAGTCATCAGGGACTGGCAGAAGCCCAGCAACCTCCATGAAGTACGCCAATTCCTTGGACTGGTAGGCTACTACCGAAGATTCATCAAAGGCTTTACTGAAATAGCCACCCCTATGCAAAATCTTCTGGTGGGGCAGTCCAAGAAGTCCAAACAGAAAAATTCCATCTTTGAATGGACTGAAGAGTTGGAGAGATCCTTCACTCGACTGAAGATGGCTCTCACAGGTGACAAAGTTCTGGCCTACCCAGATTATGACAAACCCTTTGTGCTGTACACTGATGCCAGCAATGTGGGACTAGGAGCAGTACTGTCGCAGGTACGGAATGGAAAAGAAAGAGTGATCTCCTACGCCAGCAGGAAGCTGCGTCCCACTGAAAGGAACCCTGACAACTACAGTTCTTTCAAGCTGGAGTTCCTTGCCATAGTCTGGGCTGTCACCGAAAAGTTTAAACATTACCTAGCCTCCGCCAAGTTTACTATCTTCACAGACAACAATCCGTTGACCCACTTGGAAACTGCAAAGCTAGGTGCACTGGAACAGCGATGGATGGCTCGGCTATCTAACTATGAATTCACCATTAGGTACCGAGCAGGGCACAAGAATGCCAATGCTGACGCGCTGTCTAGGATGCCTAATCTGCCTGATGCAGGAGAAGACCCTGAGGCTCTTGAAGAAATAGAGCTACCTCCCTTCCACCGGTCAATCGCGGCCCAACGTGCCCAAGGAGTGAGAAACCGACGGTCTGGCTTGAAGGAGGTCATCCTGAATCCACTGCCCCATCATGACTGGGCAGAAATGCAAGATAGTGACCCTGCAGTCCGCCTGGTGAAGGAGCTGTTGTCACAAGCTGACTCACGCCCAGAGTCGGATGCTCCTGAAGAAACCCAGCATTTGTGGAAGGAGACGGGCCGGCTGTTCATCTATGAAGGAAAGCTGTGTCGGAGGAGTATCAATGCCCGCACTCATGAGCTGGTCTGGCAGGTGATAGTCCCAAAGAGAGAGGCATCAATGGTCCTGGAAGCATACCACAATGGAGCTGGACACTTCGGATGGAAGAAGTTGGAAGCCTTGCTCCGGGAGAGGTTCTACTGGGCTGGTATGAGGAAAGCCATTGAGAGGTGGTGCCGGGAGTGTGGACAATGTAACCTGCGCAGAAAGGATCGAAACAGCCAGAGAGCTCCTCTACAGCCAATCATCACCAAACAGCCACTTGAGTTGGTAGCCCTGGACCATGTGAAGCTGGTTCCAAGCCGGTCAGGCTACATCTATGCTCTTACCATCATGGACCACTACTCAAGATTCCTGGTAGTTGTGCCTGTCAAAGATCAAACAGCTAGGACAGCAGCCAGAGCATTCCAACAGCACTTCTGTAGACCACATGGATATCCTGAAAGAGTGCTTACAGATCAAGGCCCAGCTTTCGAGGCATAAGTGTTCCAGGAATTCTGTAACTTGTATGGTTGTAAGAAGATCTGGACAACACCGTACCACCCCCAGACCAATGGCATGTGTGAGAAGATGAACCAGGTAGTGATTGACCTCCTGAAGACTTTGCCCTTGGAGGAGAGAAATCTGTGGCCAGAGATGTTGCCAGATCTGGTGGACCTCTACAACCATATTCCAGTGAATTCCACTAACTGTACCCCAGCCTACTTAATGAAAGTAAGACCTGGTAAACTGCCTATCGATTTGGACATGGGAGTCCTTACGCCAGAAGTAACGTCACCAGATGCTGACTGGGATACAGAAAGACAACAACAGTACAGAAGAGTTCAAGAATGCGTGGAAAGGAGTCTA
Source organism: Dendrobates tinctorius (assembly GCF_039654945.1). Taxonomy (NCBI): domain Eukaryota; kingdom Metazoa; phylum Chordata; class Amphibia; order Anura; family Dendrobatidae; genus Dendrobates; species Dendrobates tinctorius. Next base: position 44,525,900 of record NW_027361738.1, on the reverse strand, counting down.
GCTCGGGCAAGACAAAAGCAGGAGAAGCTCTACAATCAAAATGCACCTGCCATCCCTTTGTCGCCGGGAGAACAAGTTCTCAAGAGGAAAAGAAGATTGCACAAATTGGATGATCAATGGGAAGCTGAACCTTACACCATTCTGCCCTCAAACTTTGATAATACTAAGGTATGCCTTATTAGCAAAGATAGAGGAGAAACCTCAGCAGCAATATCGAGAGATCACCTGAAACTATGTCCTGACCTGTTGAAGGAAAGAGTGGAAGAACCAGAAAACATCCAACCCATAGAGGAAGAAGAGAAGGTCAGCACAATACTTGGAGAATTCCCTGCGAATTGGACTAAAGTAAATGATGCTATAGTGGTGCCAGTGTTGACATTTCCCCAACTGGTAGTAGAAGAAGAAGTGACTCATGAGAACTCTGAAAATCAGGAAGTTCAGGTAGCAGATGCCATACCAGCAGTGGAGCAAGAGAACCCTCGCCCTGCCAGTGGTGAAATTGCCATACCCATGGTGAGTCTAAGAGTCCATAGGAGAATACTACCTAGTTTATCTACATCAGAGTTACGCAGGTCTACCCGTACTAAACAAGGTGTACCGCCCATCAGATATCGTGTATAGATAAGTTTATGTGAATGTTGCCAGATCTGGTGGACCTCTACAACCATATTCCAGTGAATTCCACTAACTGTACCCCAGCCTACTTAATGAGAGCAAGACCTGGTAAACTGCCTATCACCAAACCGCTGCACGACCAGCTCTACCCTCGCCTACTGTATCCTCACCCATCCCATTGTAGATTGTGAGCCCTCGCAGGCAGGGTCCTCTCTCATCCTGTACCAGTCGTGACTTGTATTGTTTAAGATTACTGTACTTGTATGTATTATGTATACCCATCCTCACATGTAAAGCGCCATGGAATAAATGGCGCTATAATAATAAATAATAATAAATAATAATAAAAATGTTGAAATTGAGTATAAATGTAACTGTTCTCAAGTTTTGTGCCTACAGATAATCTTTAAGAAGCCTTTTTGAAGTTCTTGTTTCATGTTTTGATGGACATTGGACCACAGGACTTGTGTGGTCAGTACCCTTGTACATAGTTCACCAATTGCCCAGGAATGGACCATGGACATTGATGCTTGGACTTATCATCATAGGACCATTTTTGAAGCCCTTGGTATTTGTAACTTTTTCATTTTTTTAAAATCTTGTACAATTATTATTGCTTAACTGTTAATATGTTTTCATGTTTTGTTCAGCCCAGGAGTGCTGACTTGCACTAGGGGGAATGTGGCGCCCCCAGGAGCATGGCCGCCACAGTGGCTTTGCCTTCCTCCAGGGAGGGTAATGCCAGGCTTGGAGGCAATGACAGGTCTCTCTCGCAGTCAATCTATGCATGCAACACAGTTCCACTCCAGGCCAGCAGGGGAGCTCTGAACCGGAATTAAGGGGAGGAGTGCTCTCTGAGGGCCAAGAGGAAGGAGTGGTAAATAGTCTGCGGAGGGTGAAGTGTGCAGACGTGTGGAAGGAGCGCTGAGATAGAGCTGAGAGGAAGAGCTCATCTCCCGTAGGAGCGCATGAACTGGAGCCTGGTCTCCACGGCTGTATGGACACTGATGGTCCTACAGCAGACACCAGAGGAGTAGAAGGCTGTAAATGCAATACTCTCATCTAAGACTTGAGGGCACAACAGCAACACGGACAGTGAGCCGGGACTTAGGAGTGAGGAGTCCCTGGAACAGGCTACAGTTGTCTGCCGTACAAGTAGAGTTCTTAGGAACATCTGACAGGAGGAACTTCAGTGTAACTCAATACTGGAGATCCCTTAAGTAAGCGCTAGGAAGGAGACTGCACAGCCCATCTGCTGAGAGAGAATCCCTGAGTTGCTTCCAGGCTAGCCTGCTCCGATACCATCTGTAATCAGGACCCTGGACTGCGTTTATCAAGTAAAGGTACAGAAATTGCACCCCGCTGTGTCTTGACTGCTTCCTACCTTTCCGGCACTGCTACATCCCCGTGCCAACCACATCTACACTGCCCTGGGACTACAGCTTCACCTGTGGGGAGCTTTTACATCTCTGCTGCACCATACCATCAGTCCCAGCAGATCTGCATGCAGCGTCGGCTTAACACCTCCCTTGCCGAACACCACGGGTGGTGTCACGAACTATTCATCTAACTATATTCCACTATTCCCATTTTCCCCATTACTTGGGCGCCCAGGGCCACGGTCCGGGTCACTGCTGCTGTGATACATCCCACTGATACCAGCCTGGTACTGAGTACCCCACAACCCTGGGAGGGCGATCCACGAGCGCCCCCCCATGCCTGGTCCCCCCTGCCTGCCCTGGGGCCCTGTGCTGTGGCAATGCTGCAGTGCGGGTGCCCCCCCATGCCTGGGCCCCCCGCCTGCCCTGGGGCCCTGTGCTGTGGCAATGCTGCAGTGTGGGCACCCCCCATGCCTGGGCCCCCCTGCCTGCCCTGGGGCCCTGTGCTGTGGCAATGCTGCAGTGAGGGTGCCCCCCTCACGCATGGGCCCCCCTGCCTGCCCTGGAGCCCTGTGCTGTGGCAATGCTGCAGTGCGGGTGCCACCCCACGCATGGGCCCCCCTGCCTGCCCTGGGGTCCTGTGCTGTAGCAATGCTGCAGTGCGGGCACCCCCCTATGCCTGGGCCCCCCCTGCCTGCCCTGGGGTCCTGTGCTGTGGCAATGCTGCAGTGCGGGCCCCCCCATGCCTGGGCCCCCCCTGCCTGCCCTGGGGCCCTGTGCTGTGGCAATGCTGCAGTGCGGGCGCCCCCCATGCCTGAGTTCCCCCTCCTGCCCTGACTACTCACCCTGCTCGCTCGCCTGCCGACTCCACGTCCGGTCTGCATGCCGCTGCCTCTTCTCTCTTGGAGTCCTGGTGTCCGCCAAGCCTGACCGCCGCCCGTCCACCAGCACTTCCAGCCACATGACACGCTGACACCGCACAGCTGCCCGCTCTGCTCCGAAATGAGGAAGTGGAGCAGAGCAGCGTGTGACGAGTGATGTCACGAGAGGCTGGCTGGACCCATCATGCACTGGGGTGGGCCGTAGCTTAAAGCTACAGTACCTGTCCATTTCATTTTGATATGAACATAAGGATGAGTGACCTCATGGAGATCAACATCCAACACTGCGGAGACACCATCACATGTTTCTCAACGCAGTGATCTAGAGCAATGCCCCCATCCCTTATGGGAAATATGCAAAAGCATGTAAATCAACAGCCGCGGAGACACCATCACATGTTTCTCAACGCAAGCAATGACTAGCCAGGTCTTTCCCCGGGAAGGAACAACCACGGGAAGGGCAGTCTCCAATGAAGGAAACCACCTATGCCAAAACATGGTATCCATCCACAGACAGCTGTTTCGGGGTATTGCCCCTCATCAGTGTGGAGTAGGAAACTGGCTAGTAGGAGCAATGCCTAGTGAAAGGCTATGAACATAAGGATGAGTGACCTCATGGAGATCAACATCCAACACTGCTGAGACACCATCACATGTTTCTCAACGCAGTGATCTAGAGCAATGCCCCCATCCCTTATGGGAAATATGCAAAAGCATGTAAATCAACAGCCGCGGAGACACCATCACATGTTTCTCAACGCAAGCAATGACTAGCCAGGTCTTTCCCCGGGAAGGAACAACCACGGGAAGGGCAGTCTCCAATGAAGGAAACCACCTATGCCAAAACATGGTATCCATCCACAGACAGCTGTTTCGGGGTATTGCCCCTCATCAGTGTGGAGTAGGAAACTGGCTAGTAGGAGCAATGCCTAGTGAAAGGCTATGAACATAAGGATGAGTGACCTCATGGAGATCAACATCCAACACTGCGGAGACACCATCACATGTTTCTCAACGCAGTGATCTAGAGCAATGCCCCCATCCCTTATGGGAAATATGCAAAAGCATGTAAATCAACAGCCGCGGAGACACCATCACATGTTTCTCAACGCAAGCAATGACTAGCCAGGTCTTTCCCCGGGAAGGAACAACCACGGGAAGGGCAGTCTCCAATGAAGGAAACCACCTATGCCAAAACATGGTATCCATCCACAGACAGCTGTTTCGGGGTATTGCCCCTCATCAGTGTGGAGTAGGAAACTGGCTAGTAGGAGCAATGCCTAGTGAAAGGCTATGAACATAAGGATGAGTGACCTCATGGAGATCAACATCCAACACTGCGGAGACACCATCACATGTTTCTCAACGCAGTGATCTAGAGCAATGCCCCCATCCCTTATGGGAAATATGCAAAAGCATGTAAATCAACAGCCGCGGAGACACCATCACATGTTTCTCAACGCAAGCAATGACTAGCCAGGTCTTTCCCCGGGAAGGAACAACCACGGGAAGGGCAGTCTCCAATGAAGGAAACCACCTATGCCAAAACATGGTATCCATCCACAGACAGCTGTTTCGGGGTATTGCCCCTCATCAGTGTGGAGTAGGAAACTGGCTAGTAGGAGCAATGCCTAGTGAAAGGCTATGAACATAAGGATGAGTGACCTCATGGAGATCAACATCCAGCTGCTGTGTGACAAGGTCCCAACAACCACCGAGGTCGTTATACAGATCGCCGTATCGTTGCTGCGTCGTTGAGTAGATCTGCCTGTTTGACAGCTTACTAGCGACCATGTAGCGACGTACCAGCGATCCTTACCAGGTCGTATCATTGTCGGGATCGCTGGAGCGATGTTTCTCAACACAGTGATTCTAGAGCACTGCCCCCATCCCTTATGGGAAATATGCAAAATATGCAAAACAGAAGCCGCGGAGACACCATCACATGTTTCTCAACGCAAGCAATGACTAGCCAGGTCTTTCCCCGGGAAAGGTGGTTGATGGTGTCTCCGCAGTGTTCGATGTTGATCTCCATGAGGTCAATCATCCTCATTTTACACAGTCTTCTACAAGGCATTGCTCCTACTAGCCAGTCTCCTACTCCACACTGATGAGGGGCAATACCCCGAAACAGCTGTCTGTGGATGGATACCATGTTTTGGCATAGGTGGTTTCCTTCATTGGAGACTGCCCTTCCCGTGGTTGTTCCTTCCCGGGGAAAGACCTGGCTAGTCATTGCTTGCGTTGAGAAACATGTGATGATGTCTCCGCGGCTTCTGTTTTGCATATTTTGCATATTTCCCATAAGGGATGGGGGCAGTGCTCTAGAATCACTGCGTTGAGACACACGTGATGGTGTCTCCGCAGTGTTGGATGTTGATCTCCATGAGGTCAATCATCCTCATTTTACACAGTCTTCTACTAGGCATTGCTCCTACTAGCCAGTCTCCTACTCCACACTGATGAGGGGCAAATACCCCGAAACAGCTGTCTGTGGATGGATACCATGTTTTGGCATAGGTGGTTTCCTTCATTGGAGACTGCCCTTCCCGTGGTTGTTCCTTCCCGGGGAAAGACCTGGCTAGTCATTGCTTGCGTTGAGAAACATGTGATGGTGTCTCCGCGGCTGTTGATTTACATGCTTTTGCATATTTCCCATAAGGGATGGGGGCATTGCTCTAGATCACTGCGTTGAGAAACATGTGATGGTGTCTCCGCAGTGTTGGATGTTGATCTACATGAGGTCACTCATCCTTATGTTCATAGCCTTTCACTAGGCATTGCTCCTGCTAGCCAGTTTCCTACTCCACACTGATGAGGGGCAATACCCCGAAACAGCTGTCTGTGGATGGATACCATGTTTTGGCATAGGTGGTTTCCTTCATTGGAGACTGCCCTTCCCATGGTTGTTCCTTCCCGGGGAAAGACCTGGCTAGTCATTGCTTGCGTTGAGAAACATGTGATGGTGTCTCCGCGGCTGTTGATTTACATGCTTTTGCATATTTCCCATAAGGGATGGGGGCATTGCTCTAGATCACTGCGTTGAGAAACATGTGATGGTGTCTCCGCAGTGTTGGATGTTGATCTCCATGAGGTCACTCATCCTTATGTTCATAGCCTTTCACTAGGCATTGCTCCTACTAGCCAGTTTCCTACTCCGCGGCTGTTGATTTACATGCTTTTGCATATTTCCCATAAGGGATGGGGGCATTGCTCTAGATCACTGCGTTGAGAAACATGTGATGGTGTCTCCGCAGTGTTGGATGTTGATCTCCATGAGGTCACTCATCCTTATGTTCATAGCCTTTCACTAGGCATTGCTCCTACTAGCCAGTTTCCTACTCCACACTGATGAGGGGCAATACCCCGAAACAGCTGTCTGTGGATGGATACCATGTTTTGGCATAGGTGGTTTCCTTCATTGGAGACTGCCCTTCCCGTGGTTGTTCCTTCCCGGGGAAAGACCTGGCTAGTCATTGCTTGCGTTGAGAAACATGTGATGGTGTCTCCGCGGCTGTTGATTTACATGCTTTTGCATATTTCCCATAAGGGATGGGGGCATTGCTCTAGATCACTGCGTTGAGAAACATGTGATGGTGTCTCCGCAGTGTTGGATGTTGATCTCCATGAGGTCACTCATCCTTATGTTCATAGCCTTTCACTAGGCATTGCTCCTACTAGCCAGTTTCCTACTCCGCGGCTGTTGATTTACATGCTTTTGCATATTTCCCATAAGGGATGGGGGCATTGCTCTAGATCACTGCGTTGAGAAACATGTGATGGTGTCTCCGCAGTGTTGGATGTTGATCTCCATGAGGTCACTCATCCTTATGTTCATAGCCTTTCACTAGGCATTGCTCCTACTAGCCAGTTTCCTACTCCACACTGATGAGGGGCAATACCCCGAAACAGCTGTCTGTGGATGGATACCATGTTTTGGCATAGGTGGTTTCCTTCATTGGAGACTGCCCTTCCCGTGGTTGTTCCTTCCCGGGGAAAGACCTGGCTAGTCATTGCTTGCGTTGAGAAACATGTGATGGTGTCTCCGCGGCTGTTGATTTACATGCTTTTGCATATTTCCCATAAGGGATGGGGGCATTGCTCTAGATCACTGCGTTGAGAAACATGTGATGGTGTCTCCGCAGTGTTGGATGTTGATCTCCATGAGGTCACTCATCCTTATGTTCATAGCCTTTCACTAGGCATTGCTCCTACTAGCCAGTTTCCTACTCCACACTGATGAGGGGCAATACCCCGAAACAGCTGTCTGTGGATGGATACCATGTTTTGGCATAGGTGGTTTCCTTCATTGGAGACTGCCCTTCCCGTGGTTGTTCCTTCCCGGGGAAAGACCTGGCTAGTCATTGCTTGCGTTGAGAAACATGTGATGGTGTCTCCGCGGCTGTTGATTTACATTTCATTTTGATGGCCGGGCCTGGGGTGATGTGAAAAAAAGCCCACCTGCTGTCTGAACAAAATATCGGGGGGCCCTGAGCGCTCGGGCCCCCGCAGTCATCGGGCCCCATACATATTAAGGGCTATAAAGCCCTGATGGCGGCCCTGCCAACAACCAATCAGCACTGGCGTCACTGTCCCCGACTTTGTACGGATTGAACATGAAGAGGAAACCAAGGCTGCAGCTGATCTCTCTCTGGCCTCCTACTCTCTGGCCTCCCCTCTAGCACTCTGGCTCCACTCCAGTCCATCCTACACTCTGCTGCCCAACTAATTCACCTGTCTCCCTGCTATTCCCCAGCCTCCCCCCTTTGCCAGGCCCTTCACTGGCTTCCTATCGCCCAGAGGCTCCAATTCAAAACCCTAACCATGACATACAAAGCCATCCACAACCTGTCTCCTCCATACATCTGTGACATGGTCTCTAGGTACCTACCCGCACGCAACCTTCGATCATCTCAAGATCTCCTTCACTACTCCCCCTTATCTCTTCTTCCCACTACCGCATACAAGACTTCTCCTGTGCTTCCCCCATACTCTGGAACTCCCTGCTGCAACACATCAGACTCTCACCATCAATAGAAACCTTCAAGAAGAACCTGAAGACTCACCTGTTCCGACAAGCCTACAGCCTGCAATGATCCTCGGTCTACTGAACCACAACATGACCTGCTCTACCCTCTCCTACTGTATCCTCACCCATCCCTGTAGACTGTGAGCCCTCGCGGGCAGGGTCCCCTCTCCTTATGTACTTGTGTGTCCCTTCTCTTACACATGTTTACTATACTTGTCTATATTTCCCCTTTTTACATGTAAAGCGCCATGGAATAAATGGCGCTATATAAATGCATAATAATAATAATAATAATAATAATCTCTGACTTCCTCTTCATGTCCAATCCGTACGAAGGCGGGGACTGTGGTGCCATCGCTGATTGGGCACTGGGCATCATGCATCATTCCACGGCACCAGAGCTCCAGGATTGCGAGTGCTGATACTACTGGAAAGGCATCGATACGGGAGGTGAGTAGAAGTTTTTTTTATTTTATCGGGGCCAAACACTTAGTTCAAGAAGGGGAAGTTAAAGGAGATCTGTCACCAGGTTTCACAATACAACTGATGTACATTAATAAACAGATCACATAGACCTGATGAGACGGGTGTACCTACTTTGAAAATCCATATTAGAAGTCTAGCATTAAATCCTCATTTTAAAATCAGAAGTGGAAACGGGATTTACAGTGGGGCAAAAAAGTATTTAGTCAGTCAGCAATAGTGCAAGTTCCACCACTTAAAAAGATGAGAGGCGTCTGTAATTTACATCATAGGTAGACCTCAACTATGGGAGACAAACTGAGAAAAAAAAATCCAGAAAATCGCATTGTCTGTTTTTTTTTCATTTTATTTGCATATTATGGTGGAAAATAAGTATTTGGTCAGAAACAAAATTTCATCTCAATACTTTGTGATATATCCTTTGTTGGCAATGACAGAGGTCAAACGTTTTCTGTAAGTCTTCACAAGGTTGCCACACACTGTTATTGGTATGTTGGCCCATTCCTCCATGCAGATCTCCTCTAGAGCAGTGATGTTTTTGGCTTTTCGCTTGGCAACACGGACTTTCAACTCCCTCCAAAGGTTTTCTATAGGGTTGAGATCTGGAGACTGGCTAGGCCACTCCAGGACCTTGAAATGCTTCTTACGAAGCCACTCGTTCGTTGCCCTGGCGGTGTGCTTTGGATCATTGTCATGTTGAAAGACCCAGCCACGTTTCATATTCAATGCCCTTGCTGATGGAAGGAGGTTTGCACTCAAAATCTCACGATACATGGCCCCATTCATTCTTTCATGTACCCGGATCAGTCGTCCTGGCCCCTTTGCAGAGAAACAGCCCCAAAGCATGATGTTTCCACCACCATGCTTTACAGTAGGTATGGTGTTTGATGGATGCAACTCAGTATTCTTTTTCCTCCAAACACGACAAGTTGTGTTTCTACCAAACAGTTCCAGTTTGGTTTCATCAGACCATAGGACATTCTCCCAAAACTCCTCTGGATCATCCAAATGCTCTCTAGCAAACTTCAGACGGGCCCGGACATGTACAGGCTTAAGCAGTGGGACACGTCTGGCACTGCAGGATCTGAGTCCATGGTGGCGTAGTGTGTTACTTATGGTAGGCCTTGTTACATTGGTCCCAGCTCTCTGCAGTTCATTCACTAGGTCCCCCCGCGTGGTTCTGGGATTTTTTCTCACCGTTCTTGTGATCATTCTGACCCCACGGGGTGGGATTTTGCGTGGAGCACCAGATCGAGGGAGATTATCAGTGGTCTTGTATGTCTTCCATTTTCTAATTATTGCTCCCACAGTTGATTTCTTCACTCCAAGCTGGTTGGCTATTGCAGATTCAGTCTTCCCAGCCTGGTGCAGGGCTACAATTTTGTTTCTGGTGTCCTTTGACAGCTCTTTGGTCTTCACCATAGTGGAGTTTGGAGTCAGACTGTTTGAGGGTGTGCACAGGTGTCTTTTTATACTGATAACAAGTTTAAACAGGTGCCATTACTACAGGTAATGAGTGGAGGAAAGAGGAGACTCTTAAAGAAGAAGTTACAGGTCTGTGAGAGCCAGAAATCTTGATTGCTTGTTTCTGACCAAATACTTATTTTCCACCATAATGTGCAAATAAAAAGAAAAAAAAACAGACAATGTGATTTTCTGGATTTTTTTATCTCAGTTTGTCTCCCATAGTTGAGGTCTACCTATGATGTAAATTACAGACGCCTCTCATCTTTTTAAGTGGTGGAACTTGCACTGTTGCTGACTGACTAAATACTTTTTTGCCCCACTGTATATGGACCTTCTGACATGGATTTACAAAGTAAGTACACAAGCTTAATCAGGTCTAAGAGATTATTTAATAATTTGTACAGCTTTTATTGGTAAATCTGTGGACAGATTCTCATTAAAGAGAATCTGTTAGTAAGATCAATCCTCTTAAGTTCTCCATTTGACAAATGGCAGGAGAATGAGGATGGTAGTCTGCGCTGTCTGTCGATATAGATAAGAAGAAACTGGAGAACAGCAATGATAAGAACAAGCTGTTTATTTTTTTAGGAATTTATTACTGTGGTTCTTCTGAGGAAGAGGTTAGTTCAACTTTGCAATATGTAGAGAATAAACAACATTATCTTATCATTGCTGTTCCCTGGTTTCTTGTTATCTACATCGGCACTGCCCTTAAGCTGATTCGAAAGATTGTTTTGCGCCAACAATTATCTCTCCCAATTGCTCCATATCCACGTACAGAGGAACGCTTGGCTCCTATGTTCTCTGTAGATAGAGAGGAGAAAGCCAAGACCAGAACCACCTTTAGAAATAAGGAATCGAGTGATAAAATTCCATCCACCTGATTCTTATCGACTCCAGAAAATCTGTCAGAAGGCAGAAGGTCCTCATACCCTTTAGAACAGGGTTCCCCAACTCCAGTCCTCAAGGCCCACCAACAGGTCATGTTTTCAGGATTTCCTTAGTATTGCCCAGGTGATAATTGCATCACCTGTACAATACAAGGGAAATCTTGAAAACATGACCTGTTGGTGGGCCTTGAGGACTGGAGTTGGGTAACCCTACTTTAGAAGGTTGGCAATTCACGGTAAAATTATTGGGTTTGGACAATTTTTATCTAATATGTATCAGGGGCTTACAAATCACTAGACAGCTGAAAGCACAACTTATCTTTTTAGTCTTGAAGAGGAAAAAGCCTGGATAGGACAAAATGCACAATAGGGTCTTACCTGTGTAGATGTTTGGAAAGAAGTATGCACTATCACGCTCACTTGATCGGTTGTGTGCACACAACCACTGAGCAAGACTTAGGCTGCTGCAGACCCACGAGGAAGGAATGAAGAAAACATGAGTTAATGATAAGGAGACAGGAATCCAATTCCACTGTTTATTGGTCAACGCGTTTCACAATTGAAACTTCGAATCGCTTTGACCAATAAAGTGCAGAATTGGATCCCTGTCTCCTTATCATCTTTTTATGGCAGTGCAGGATAACTCATGTGCTTCCAGCTTTCTTGAGCTTTTTATTCTTGTTATCTTTTTCATGGGATTTGTGATTATCCAAATCGTGCGTTAAAGCACCCAGATGGCAGGGCAATGGAACGGCTGCGTTCCTCTATCCTTAATTACAAACTTACCAAATGTGATTCTCTAAAACAGACAATGTTGAAGTCAATCTGTGCCAATATGAGCATGTTTGCTTTCTGATTAGTTTATTAAAGAATCAGAATCACTGAGTGAAAGGGATTTTGTGTCCTTCTCTGCTTATAATTCCCAAGCCAGATCCTTGCTGCTCCCCATCACATCTGCATTCTCGGTCACATAGGCCTTTGTATGTCAGAACGGTTGTCTTTCATTTACCGCTTGTTTGTTATTGTGTTTTGACATACTGTCATCGGAATTGTTATTCTTGGGCTTAATTTTATAAAACATTGGTTTAAAATGAAAAAAAAAGGTCATGGACTATAAAAATAAAATAAGATATGCCCTCCAAAGTCAATACTTTACTTAATAAGCATAAGGCTATTTTAACATGTTTGTATATGGTGGTAAAATGAGTATTAAATCTATTAGAAAGTTGATTTTTTTTATTCATTACTGATGGGAATCAGAGGGAATGTCATTAATGTGGTCTGCACATTGTTTCAACTTCTAACCATGAGTTTAAAACTACAGCTGTAGGTTACACAATACTTTTCAAAAACAGCGCCACTCATGTTCACAGTCTATTTTTAGTATTGCAGCTCATCTCCAGTCACTTGAAGTAATCAGAAAGAAAATATATGGAAGATATATAAATGTTGAAGAGGAAAAGTCCCAATATTTGGATGAAGCATAACCAGCGTTCTAACAAAGCAAAGCGACAGGTCTGATGCTTTGAAAAGTGACATGTCAGCAAAGTTTGCCAGTTAGCTGGAGACCAATAAAATATTTATTGCAAATCACTGGAGTTTTCGCATAGAAGAACAAACAAGACTTGTTACACAGCTGACCGCACATATGAACCCTGCCATTGATTGTTAGATGTATGCCTTCCTCTCTCATCCTATACAGAGGCCAAAGTTCCAAGTTGTATTACAATGAAGAATGATGGTAAAAGTCTCAAAGCTCACGAATTGTTAGGGGTTACCCTGAGGCACCAGTGCCAGGTGTGACTGCTGTCTCAACTATGCTTATACCCAAACTAAATACACTGATGATTATGCCAAGTATAACAGGGGGTGTAAACCTCTGGGTTTAAACATTAAAATTCATAATTTCTGAAAATGTATGTTCTACCTAGAGGTATGTTTGCATGGCTCATTTCCACTGCTGATCTCCTGCAATGGAAATGATGCTACAAGTTCCACAACTGTAAATTACATCTTCTTGTGTTCTGCAGTCCAGAGTATACTCCAATTTAATGTATATGCAGAATTAGGATTAATCCATCCTAGGTGCATTACTTTACAGTAGATTTATCTACATTAAATCTCATTTGACAAGTGTTTGCCCATTCAGACACCTTATCCAGATCGTTTTGCAATATTGTAATGTCAGGGTCAGATTTACTCTCAATCCCAGCCTCACAGTCATTAATAAGGAGGTTAAAAAGAAGCGGTCCTAGCACTGTGGAGATCGACCTTAAAATAGTATGGTTAAGCCGGGCAATGAAAGGGTAAAATCCACAGGGTAAATCAACATGATATAGATTTCAAATCCACGCACCAGTCAGTTTTCACTGCACATATTCTCCACGGCACATGCTGAGAATGCACAACTCTGGTACTTTAAAGGGAACGTGTCGTCCCAAACGCTGCATAGGGTTAATCTGCAGGTTAAATACGCTGCAGAGTGAGCTGTCAATCAAAGTGCTGGGGTGTGCTTACAGCCACCGCTGACTATGTAATAAGCAGTGACTGTAGCCACCACGTGTAGCATAGGCTCCAACCATCCCAGATTCAGCAAGACTGTCCTCTCTCTCTGCACATCAAGACATTGTCCCAATTTCCAATACTCACTTCTCTCTCTCTGCGATGTCCTCTTCTTTTCTTGATATCTGGTCTCCCCGACAATCAAACCCACAACGTGTATCATTGCAAGCAGCAGCTAAAGCTACTGTTCGTACTGCTGACGAAGCATTGATGAAACTTGCGTGGGGTGTTTGGTGGGTGAGCCTTAACTTTTCCTTGTTATTATAGACACTGTGTCGGACCATGACCAATCAAACATTGATGACCTATCCTAAGGATGGGTCATCAAAGATATAGTAGTGAACAACGCTATGTTCCCACAATGAGTTTTTGGTTAGTTTTTCACATCGTGTATTTTCGAAAAATGCAAGTAACCTATTTTACTTAATGGGTTCAGAAATGGTGCAGAAAATGTGCAACATGAAATACTGACCAACATCTCATCATGGGAGCGTAGCCTAAGGGTTATATATTCTTTCGCCTAGGTGTTCACCTCTATCGCTTTGTCCCTTGGGGTAATTTTCCTCCATTTAGCTTACCCACCATTCTTGTCTATGTTTGTAGTTTTGGATATTTATTTCCCTTTTTTAACAAACTATTTAATAAAGATTCCTATTTTGGTCTTGTATTTGAGTAAGTTTTTTTGCAACTTTTATTGTAGTCCAGGTTACAACTCATCTCATGGTCACAAGTTGCATAAAAGCTGTGTGTTTGTGATGCTTTTTTCGTGCAGAAATTCTGCTGTGTTTAACTATGCAAGTAAAGTGCCGGGTATTGAGGTGAGAGACTAGTGCTATGACTGAAAGCCAGGCTTTCAGGAGGGCTGACAGTTGTGATCCTGTTAACCTACAAATTAACCCTGATAAAAGGTTGATGGCGTTTGGACACATGACATGTTCCTTTAAAGGGTTTTCTTTTTTTGTGAGCGAAAAAAAATCAGGCGGTTTTCGTCAGTGTGCTGCATCTGATTTTCATTCATTTTTGGTGTGTGTGTCCATTGTTATCATTATAGTGGCATCTGTTTTGCTTGTATGCAAGAATAAAATAATTTCCAACCTTCTGCTAACCATTAAACAGTAAATGAATGGCATCCATTTGCTATCTGTTTATTTTTTTAAGGACCCATTTTCCATTGAGATAAGTTGCTTTGTTTGCACCCATGGGAATGTACCTTCGGGCTACTTTACACATCCTAATGCTCCTTAAATTGGTATACATTTTTAAGGCAGGCTTTTTTAAAGTTTTATTTAAAAAAAACATAAAAAAACTGGAAATGAAATACGTTATATATTCATGATGCTGTGTTTTAAAATGAAAAAAAACAAACAACCCCTGTTATGAACTCATTTTCGGCTCCACCAGTTGAGAGTTCCCCTCCCGTTCTCCCTCTGGTTGTGACAGGAGGCAGTGAGGTTGGTTTAAGTGGTAGTTATCTGCCAACTGATGAGGAAGATAACGATTGGATCTCTGGAGTATCAGACTGGATATAAGACAGCCGACGCCCTATCCTAGTGCTGGTGATTCAGTCTGCTTCTCAGGTCCTGGACTTCAGCTCTCTTCCAGTCTTCTCAAGTTAAGTTTGATTTTTGCTATTGTTCACACTTGCGCTTGTTGGTCAGTTCAGTTTCTTGTGTGGTCAGCCTGCCCCTGCTGGGGCTATGCTGAATTTCCTCTCCTATGTATCAGTATTTGCCAAGCTGCTTTTTGTCCCTTATTGTATTGGCCTCTTTTTGCTCTGTCTCAGAATATTTCAGAGTGCTGATATAGGTGTAGAAGTCTAGTGACTTCAGGGTTAATTTTGTTATCAGAAGTGTTGGACAATATTTTTGTAGGGTTTTTTTTTGCAGATTGCAGACAGTGTCTTTCCTTTCCTGTCCTGTTAAGTTAGCCGGGCCCCATCGTTTGCTCAGCCTATTTTCCTGCCTTTGTTTGTAATTTCATCTTGCTTCACCGTCAATACATGTGGGGGGCTGTCTTTCCTTTGGGGTCTGCTCTGGGGCAGTTAGTTTTCCTCTTTTCCTGCTTTAGGCCTATGTAGCTCTCCGGTTGTGACGAGGCATCTAGGAACATTGTAGGAACGCTCCATTACTGCTGCTAGTTGTGCGGTTAAGTTCAGGGATCAGCAATCTGCATAGTTACCAACTTCTCTGGTTTTCTGAGACTTAGCTTGTTGTTCATTTTTTCCTCCTCGGTTTCCCATTCATAACAGAATCACCAGCCATACCGCAGATTCTAGGGTACTCAAAAGCAGGAAGGAATTGTTGAAAAAAAAAAAAGTGTCAGAATTTTTTTCTTTTTTTTTAATGTATTTTTTCCTCTTTTTCTCTGGGGCCGTAGGAGGATTTTTTTTCCTCATGGAGATTAAGCAACTGTCTGATCATGTGGAGCAGCTTGCTGCTGAAGTACAGGGAATTTCCACCTACCTCATTCAGTCACATGCTGCTGAACCTAAGATCCCTACTCCTGATGTGTTTTCTGGGGATCAGTCTAAATTTCTGAATTTTAAGAATAATTGTAAATTATTTCTTGCTTTGAAGCCTAACTCATCGGGGAGCTCTGTGCAGCAGGTTAAAATTGTCATCTCCTTGCTGTGCGGCGATCCCCAAGATTGGGCTTTTTCTCTGACACCTGAAAATCCTATTCTGACTAATGTGGATGCATTTTTTCAGGCTTTGGGGTTGTTGTATGATGAACCTAATGCCGTTGATCAAGCTGAGAGAACCCTGTTGGCATTAAACCAGGGTCAGGATCCTGCAGAGTTGTACTGTCAAAAATTCAAAAAGTGGGCGGTCCTTACTACATGGAATGATAGTTCATTGGCAGCTCTCTTTCAGAAAGGTTTGTCAGAGACCGTAAAAGATATGATGGGGGGATTTCCTGTTCCCTTTTTGAACAAATGTCTGAACCTATGCAATGTGATGGGGTTTTGTCTAGGGCGCAACGTCGGGAGTTTAGAAGACGTAATAAGCTGTATTTTTTCTGTGGAAACGCCTCTCATACTATTTCTGCCTGCCCTAAATGAGAGAAACGTTTTGCACACACATTTGCTGTGGGCAGTGTACAACCTAAGTTCCTTTTGGCAATTACTCTGATCTGCTCCTTGTCCACATTTTCCACTAAGGCTTTTGTGGATTCAGAAGCAGCTCTGAATCTGATGGATTTGGACTTTGCTAAATGTTGTGGTTTTTCCATGACGCCCCTGCAGACGCCTATTCCTTTGAGGGGTATTGATGCCACTCCTTTGGCGGAGAATAAACCTCAGTTTTGGACCCAGGTGATAATGTGAGTTGCCCCAGACCACCAAGAAAAGTGTAAATTTTTGGTGCTGCATAATTTGCATGATACTATTGTTCTGGGGTTCCCCTGGTTGCAAACTCATAACCCAGTTTTGGATTGGAAATCTGTCTGTGGTGAGTTGGGGTTGTCAGTGTGTTCTTAGGGATGCTCCTGTTTTCTCCACCTCTCCGCAGTCTCATGATATTCCTGATTATCTGGCTGATTTTTCTGATGTATTTAGTGAGAATGAGTCTGCGTCTTTGCCTCCTCATAGGAGTTATGACTGTGCAATTGAGTTGATGCCTGGGTGTAAATTTCCCAAGGGTCGGCTTTTCAACTTATCTGTACCCGAACATGATGCGATCCTATATTAAGGAGTCGTTGGAGAAGGGTCATATTAGACCATCCTCATCACCTTTAGGTGCTGGTTTTTTTTGTGGCCAAGAAAGATGGTTCATTAAGACCGTGTATTGATTATCGTTCCCTTAACAAGATGACGGTTAAATATCAGTACCCGTTACCTCTGATGTCTGATTTATTCTCCAGCGTTAAGAGTGCCTGCTGGTTTACTAAGCTTGACCTCAGGGGGGCGTATAATCTTATTCGCATCAAGCACGGGGATGAATGGAAGACGGGGTTTAATACTCCGGAGGGACATTTTGAGTACCCGGTGATGCCTTTTGGGCTCTCTAATGCCCCTTCTGTCTTCCAGTCCTTTATGAATGATATTTTCCGAGACTTTGTGGATAAGTTTTTGATCATCTATCTGGATGATATTTTGGTCTTCTCTAGTGATTGGGATTCCCATGTGGAACATGTCCGGACTGTGTTCCGGATTTTGAGGGAGAATTCCCTGTTTGTTAAGGGATCGAAGTGCCTCTTTGGTGTACAGAGGGTTTCATTTTTGGGATTTATCTTGTCTCCATGGACTATTGAAATGGACCCGGCCAAGGTACAGGCCATTTATGATTGGGTTCAGCCTACTTCTTTGAAGGCTCTCCAGAAGTTTTTGGGTTTTCCTAATATCTATCGTAAATTTATAGGTAATTTTTCTAGTACTGTCAAACCACTGACTGATCTGACCAAGAAGGGAGCTGATGTGTTGAATTGGTCTCCTGAGGCTGTCTCAGCATTTCAGGAGCTTAAGCGGAGATTTACTTCAGCTCCAGTTTTACGGCAACCTGATGTCTCACTTCCATTTCAAGTGGAGGTGGACGCTTCTGAGATTGGTGCAGGAGCTGTTTTGTCCCAAAAAGACCCTGTGACTTCTAAGATGAATCCCTGTGCCTTCTTTTCTCGAAAGTTTTCCCCATCTGAACGCAACTATGACGTGGGGAATCGGGAATTGTTCGCCATGAAATGGGCATTTGAGGAGTGGATACATTGGTTGGAGGAAGCTAGACATCAATTTGTGGTCCACACTGATCACAAGAATCTGATTTATCTGGAGTCGGCCAAACGCTTGAATCCTAGACAGGCTAGATGGGCCTTGTTTTTCACGTGTTTTAATTTTGTGGTCTCTTTTCTTCCGGGCACTAAGAATGTTAAGGCAGACGCCCTTTCTAGGAGTTTCTTTGCTGATTCTCTTAATGTGACCGAGCCTAGTACTATCCTAGGTGAGGGGGTAGTTCTTTCTGCCATTTCGCCCGATTTGAGACGCGCCCTGGAGGAATTTCAGGAGGATAAACCTGAGCGTTGCCCTATGGGAAGATTGTGTGTTCCTGAACAGTGGAGAAAGAGAGTGATGTCTGAAGTCCATTGCTCCGCATTGGCTGGTCATCCAGGTATTTTTGGTACCAGAGATTTGGTGAGTCGGTCGTTTTGGTGGCCTGCCTTATCTCGTGATGTCAGGAATTTTGTACAGTCCTGTGGGACTTGTTCTCGGTCTAAACCTTGTTCTCGTTCTAGTGGGTTGCTGATGCCCCTGCCGGTACCCAAGAGGCCATGGACCCATATCTCAATGGATTTTATTTCTGATCTTCCTGTCTCTCAGAGAATGACTGTCATCTGGGTGATTTGTGATAGATTTTCAAAGATGGTCCATCTTGTACCACTCTCAAAGTTGCCATCTTCCGCTGAGTTGGTGCCCTTGTTTTTACAACAGGTGGTTCGGCTACACGGGATTCCTGAGAACATTGTGTCTGATAGAGGGGTCCAGTTTGTTTCCAGATTCTGGAAAGCCTTTTGTTCCAATCTGGGAATTCAGTTATCCTTCTCCTCCGCGTTTCATCCCCAGACCAATGGGCAGACTGAGAGAACAAACCAGACCCTGGAGTCTTATTTAAGATGTTTTATATCTGCTGATCAAGATGATTGGGTCTCATTTTTGCCCTTGGCCGAATTTGCGCTGAACAATAGAGCTAGTTCTGCCACTCTGATGTCACCCTTTTTCTGTAATTTTGAGTTTCATCCTCGATTCTCTTCAGGGCAAGTGGAATCTTCGTCCTGCCCAGGTGTGGACACTGTGGTTGTGAGAATGCAGCAGATATGGGACCAAGTGGTGGATAAGTTGTCACTCTCTCAGGAAAAGGCCCAGCGTTTTTCCAACCGGCGTAGGACCATTGGTCCTCGGTTTAAAGTGGGTGATATGGTTTGGTTGTCGTCTAAGAATATTCCTATGAAGGTTGCATCTCCAAAATTTAAGCCAAGATTTATTGGACCTTATAAGATTTTGGAGATTCTTAATCCTGTTTATTTTCGATTGGCTCTTCCAGTTACGTTCAAAATCCATAACGTATTTCACAAGTCACTGTTGAAGAGGTTTGTTGAGCCTGTAGTTCCTGTGGCGGCACCTCCTGATCGTGTATTGGTTAAAGGCAATGTGGAATATGAGGTGGAGAAAATATTGGATTCTCGTTTGGTTAGACGGAGACTCCAGTATTTGGTCAAATGGAAGGGTTATGGCCAGGAGGATAATTCTTGGGTCTCTGCCTCTGATATTCATGCCAATAAATTGGTTTGTGCTTTTCACCGGGCCCATCCTGATCGGCCTTGTGGCATGGATGAGTGGTCGGTGACCTCTCCTCAAGGGGGGGTACTGTTATGAACTCATTTTTGGCTCCACCAGTTGAGAGTTCCCCTCCCGTTCTCCCTCTGGTTGTGACAGGAGGTAGTGAGGTTGGTTTAAGTGGTAGTTATCTGCCACCTGATGAGGAAGATAACGATTGGATCTCTGGAGTATCAGACTGGATATAAGACAGCTGACGCCCTATCCTAGTGCTGGTGATTCAGTCTGCTTCTCAGGTCCTGGACTTCAGCTCTCTTCCAGTCTTCTCAAGTTAAGTTTGTTTTTTGCTATTGTTCACACTTGCGCTTGTTGGTCAGTTCAGTTTCTTGTGTGGTCAGCCTGCCCCTGCTGGGGCTATGCTGAATTTCCTCTCCTATGTATCAGTATTTGCCAAGCTGCTTTTTGTCCCTTATTGGACTGGCCTCTTTTTGCTCTGTCTCAGAATATTTCAGAGTGCTGATATAGGTGTAGAAGTCTAGTGACTTCAGGGTTAATTTTGTTATCAGAAGTGTTGGACAATATTTTTGTAGGGTTTTTTTGGCAGATTGCAGACAGTGTCTTTCCTTTCCTGTCTTGTTTAGTTAGCCGGGCCCCATCGTTTGCTCAGCCTATTTTCCTGCCTTTGTTTGTAATTTCATCTTGTTTCACTTTCAATACATGTGGGGGCTGTCTTTCCTTTGGGGTCTGCTCTGGGGCAGTTAGTTTTCCTCTTTTCCTGCTTTAGGCTTATGTAGCTCTCCGGTTGTGACGAGGCGTCTAGGGACATCGTAGGAACGCTCCACGACTGCTGCTAGTTGTGCGGTTAAGTTCAGGGATCTGCAATCTGCATAGTTACCAGCTTCTCTGGTTTTCTGAGACTTAGCTTGTTTATTTTTTCCTCCTCGGTGACCCATTCATAACAAACCCCATTGACTCTAAAAATGGCACATTCTGAGTATTTTTAGATTTTATAATATTATGTCTGGTTGCTGAATTTTATCTCCCACACACACACTTCACACCCCACATAGGACATTAGTTTCAATGGAATCACATTCACTTTACTTGAGTGCAGATAATTTTTGTACATCGAAAAACAGCAGAAAAAAAAGGAAAAATTGGAGCATGGCGTTAGAGTTTGTTCACACAAAGCATTTTTGCTGCACTTTTTCCATCCATTTTCTAGGACGATAAAAACATGATTTTACAGTTGCAAGAAAATGAATGAGACTTCTAATATCTCTTTCACATGTTGCTTTCATTTTCCTTGTTGGTCAGGTCCCTTGGGCTTTGTGCCCATGATGAGTTTTTGATGAGGTTTTTATGCTACATATTTTTCTGCATCAAAAACGCAGCGTCTTACAGTTCCAGCAAAGTGGATGGGATTTATAGAACTCTCCTGCCCACTGTGCTTTATTTTTACGCTGTGTAACCTGATCAGCAGTGTGTGTTTCAGATCCACAACATGTCAATTTCTGTTACGGGTACGCTGAGCTTTTATGTACAGATTTTTTGCATAGGCTTTCACTAGATGCAGAAAATTCTCTGGTTAAAAACGCACTTGCGCTTTTAGTGAGTTTCCGCAGCGGAAACACATAAAAAATGCGCGTTATCCGCACCTGACTGTATCAATAAAGTTTTGTCAAAGCCTAATACCAGGAAGTATCAAAAGCAAAGCAGCTTTATTTATAAGACGACATATGAAAAAGAGACAAAAAACACTGAGTCAAAAATGTGATAAAATCCAAGCTTTCCAACCGTCCCGGATCCAGCGGGATAGTCCCGATTTTCACAGCCTGACCCGCTGTTCCGACCAGGATTTTACTTTCCCGCATTGCACTGAGCATCCACGCTCCCCCATGCACAGACCCCAATCCATTCCTCGCCTTCCCAGAGAGACCCACAACAGCCTCTCACTGATAAATCCCAGCAATGATGTCGTTGGACTGCTCTGTGTGCAAAGGACCTGTGATGAGGTCACAGGAAGGGAGGAGTCAGGACTCACATGATCAGGGGCCTCAGTGTATGCAGGACTCTGCTGTGCTGGTTGTCATGGTGCTGGACGAAAGGAAGTTTATGTGTGGGGTCAAGAGGGGTTTACAGGGTGAATTTAGCAGAGCTATGTGTGTACGAGGTTTACGGAGCGGAGCCGCATGTGTACGAAGTGTATGGAGCTGAGCCACGTGTGTACGGGGTGTGCGGAGCGAAGCCACATGTGTATGGGGTGTGCAGAGTGGAGCTGTGTGTGTACAAGGTGTGCGGAGCTGAGCTGTGTCCATACAAGGTGTGCAGAGCTGAGCCGTGTGTGTACTTGGTGCACGGAGCGGAGCCGTGTGTGTACAAGGTGTACGGAACTGAGCCTTGTGTATATGAAGTCTATGGAGCCAAGTGTGTGTACGGGGTGTATGGAGTGGAGCCGCGTGTGTACGGGGTGTACGAAACAGAACCCTGTGTGTTCGAAGTGTACGGAGCTGAGCCGTGTGTGTAAAGAATGGAGCAGAGCCGTGTGTGTACGGAACGGAGCAGAGCCATGTGTGTACGAGGTTTACGGAATGGAGCCATGTGTGTACTGAGTGAAGCCGTGTGTGTGTGCAAGGTGTATGGAGCGAAGCCATGTGTGTATGAGGCATATAAAGCGGAAGCATGTGTGTATGAGGTGTGCGGAGCTGTGCATGTACAAGGTGTATGGTGGGGAGCATTCATGCCTCCCAACCGTTCCGGATCCAGCAGGACAGTCCTAATTTTGAGAGTTTGTCCCAGCCGGCAGCTTACTTTTCCCGTGGACACAGGAGTACACAGCGGAGCCTCGAGGAGCTCTTTAAAACTCGCACGTGACGCTCTTTTGGAAGTGATGTGCTGGAAGCTGACCGGTAATGAGGTAATTTCGGGAGGAGATTATGACGGAGCCATGGAGGCACTTCAGGGAATTCTTCAGATCCATCACCGTGTCCTCCTCCGTCAGCGCAGACAGCAGGATCTCCCTGGAATCAAGGATGCCGGCCATGTGAGTGGATCATGATATGTCCTGCACTGGGAGGCTCAGGTGGGCACTACAATAGGAGCCAGGCTGATATAGTATCTTTATAGAATCTTTCTTTTTTGCTTTCTCTCTCTGTTCTTTCCCTCTCTAATTTTTCTTTCTTTCTCTAATTTTTCTTTCTTTCTCTCTCTCTCTGTTCTTTCTTCCTCTTTCTAATCTTTCTTTTTTCTTTCTCTCTCTTTGTTCTTTCTCTCTGTTCTTTCTTTCTCTCTGTTCTTTCTTTCTCTCTCTGTTCTTTCTTTCTCTCTCTCTTTGTTCTTTTTCTTTCTCTTCCTTTCTTTCTCTTTGTTCTTTCTTTCCCCTCTTTCTATCTCTCTCCTTTCTTTCTTTCCCCTCTTTCTTTCGTTCTTTCTTTCTCTGTTCTTTCTATCTTCCCCTCATTCTTTCTCTCTCCCTCTCCTTTCTTTCTTTCTTTCCCTTTCCCTCTCCTTTCTTTCTTTCCCCTCTTTCTTTCTCTCTCCCTCTCTGTTCTTTTTCCCCTCTTTGTTTCTCTCCCTCGCTTTGTTCTTTTTCTTTCTCTTCCTTTCTTTCTCTCTCTGTTCTTTCTTTCTCTCTGTTCTTTATTTCTTTCCCCTCTTTCTTTCTCTCTCTGTTCTCTTTCTTTCTCTCTGCTCTTTCTTTCTTTCTTCCCCCTTTCTTTCTCTCTCTCTGTTCTTTCTTTATTTCTTGCTCTCGCTCTGTTCTTTCTTTCTCCTCTTTCTTTCTCTCTCTCTGTTCTTTCTTTCCCCTCTTTCTTTCTCTCTCTGTTCTTTTTTTTTACTCTCTGTTCTTTTTCTCTCTCCTTTCCTTCTTTCTTTCACTCTGTTTTCTTTTTTATCTCTCTGTTCTTTCTTTCACTCTCTGTTTATTCTTTCTCTCTCTGTTCTTTCTTTCTTTCTTTCTCTCTCTGCTTTCTTTCTTTATCTCTCTCTTTCTGTTTTCTTTTTTCTCTCTCTCTGTTCTTTCTTTTCCTCAGTACCAGTCAGTGTGCCCAGAGTATCAGCCACTGTGCCCACAATGCCAGCCACTGTGCCCATAATGACAGCCACTGTGCCCTCAGTACCAGTCAGTGTGATCAGCAGTGCTAAATGGGTGCAGTTGAGGCGTGGACATGGGTTTGACTAGTTGTGAGATGGATGTGGTCGGGCGTGGCCTAAAATTGCCTGCATGCTGCAGCCTTTATCCCTCTTTCCCTTCTTCAAAAGTTGGGAGGTATGAAAATCACATGAAAAATGCAATAAAAAATTCGAGTACCATAGTTTTCTTAATAGGTGCAGAAATGGTGCCAAAAATCTGCAACATCAAAAATTCACCAAAAGCTCATCAAGGGAACGTAGCCTTATCTTTAAAAAATACAGTATGTCAATTATATTAGCATTTTTATTGTGCTTCTTCCCAACTAAACTCACTGAGAAGCAGAAATACAAAATGAATTAATGAAAAATACATTTTAAGCTACAAGTCTGCAGTCGCTCTATGTGACTGCAGACTTGTGAATCCTCACTGCGTGAATCGGGTGCTTTGAGGATTCTCCAGTGCTGAATACATGGGTGCAGCCTCTCCCAATGCAAGTACAGTCATATGTAAAAGTTTGGGCACTCCTATTAATGTTAACCTTTTTTCTTTATAACAGTTTTGGTTTTTGCAACAGTTATTTCAGTTTCATATATCTAATAACTGATGGACTCAGTTATATTTCTGGATTCAAATGAGGTTTATTGTATTAACAGAAAATGTGCAATCTGCATTTAAACAAAATTTGACTGGTGCAAAAGTATGGGCACCCTTATCATTTTCTTGATTTGAACACTCCTAACTACTTTTTACTGACTTCCTGAAGCACTAAATTGGTTTTGTAACCTCATTGAGCTTTGAACTTCATAGCCAGGTGTATCAAATCATGAGAAAAGGTATTTAAGGTGGCCACTTGCAAGTAGTTCTCCTATTTGATTCTCCTATGAAGAGTGGCATCATGGGCTCCTCAAAACAACTCTCAAATTATCTGAAAACAAAGATTATTCAGCATAGCTTTTCAGGGGAAGGATACAAAAAGTTGTCTCAGAGATTTAACCTGTCAGTTTCCACTGTGAGGAACATAGTAAGGAAATGGAAGAACACAGGTACAGTTCTTGTTAAGCTCAGAAGTGGCAGGCCAAGAAAACTATCAGAAAGTCAGAGAAGAAGAATGGTGAAAACAGTCAAGGACAATCCACAGACCACCTCCAAAGACCTGCAGCATCATCTTGCTGCAGATGGTGTCACTGTGCATCGGTCAACAATACAGCGCATGCATAACGCCTTTTTGTATGACCAAACAACTCAATCTTTGTTTCATCAGTCCACAGGACCTTCTTCCAAAATGTACCTGGCTTGTCCAAATGTGCTTTTGCATACCTCAGGCGACTCTGTTTGTGGCGCGCTTGCAGAAACGGCTTCTTTCGCATCACTCTCCCACACAGCTTCTCCTTGTGCAAAGTGCGCTGTATTGTTGACCGATGCACAGTGACACCATCTGCAGCAAGATGATGCTGCAGGTCTTTGGAGGTGGTCTGTGGATTGTCCTTGACTGTTCTCACCATTCTTCTTCTCTGCCTTTCTGATATTTTTCTTGGCCTGCCACTTCTGGGCTTAACAAGAACTGTACCTGTGTTCTTCCATTTCCTTACTATGTTCCTCACAGTGGAAACTGACAGGTTAAATCTCTGAGACAACTTTTTGTATCCTTCCCCTGAAAAGCTATGTTGAATAATCTTTGTTTTCAGATCATTTGAGAGTTGTTTTGAGGAGCCCATGATGCCACTCTTCATAGGAGAATCAAATAGGAGAACTACTTGCAAGTGGCCACCTTAAATACCTTTTCTCATGATTTGATACACCTGGCTATGAAGTTCAAAGCTCAATGAGGTTACAAAACCAATTTAGTGCTTCAGGAAGTCAGTAAAAAGTAGTTAGGAGTGTTCAAATCAAGAAAATGATAAGGTGCCCATACTTTTGCACCGGTCAAATTTTGTTTAAATGCAGATTGCACATTTTCTGTTAGTACAATAAACCTCATTTGAATCCAGAAATATAACTGAGTCCATCAGTTATTAGATATATGAAACTGAAATACCTGTTGCAAAAACCAAAATTGTTATAAAGAAAAAAGGTTAACGTTAATAGGGGTGCCCAAACTTTTACATATGACTGTATATTGAGTGAGACCAGGAACAGTCTAGTTAAAATGCGGCACGAACTATGCAAACCTCATACTTGTGGTCACATAGGCCCAAAATTGCGCCTATACCGGAGAATCCTCGCAGTGCACAGTGAAGTGTGCACAATGTGAAGATTCACAAGGCTGAAGTCACATAAAGTGACTGTAGACTTATGCCCCTTGGCTAGTATATGAAAAATGTGAAAGTAATGGAATGTGAAGTGCAAAACGGAAAAAATTGGAACATCTCTAAGGGGTTAACACAGTCTATTAAGAAAAATTTTACAGGAGAACAGCACGTACCTAGGACATTGCATATTAAGATACTATAAATTATTAGTAATCTTTCTTGGAAAGCAAAAATCCAACGTAACAAGCTTTTCTGTCTTCGGTAATGATTTGTGCAGTGGTATAGATTGTATCGATGCCGGCCTCATTTTGCTATAAGTTATAAAGAGCTTTGTACAGATAAAAATCTGCTGCTGTGCTCATATTAAATGGAAAGATAAAGTGTCAACTAAACATAAATTCATGTTGCTTAACCATCTACCAACTTAAAAGCATATACCATATACCATAAAAGTTGTGATTGGAAGCACAAAAGACTTTAGTAAACATTATTAAAGAGGTATGTAGAAAAATAGAGATAGTATTATGCTAAAATCACAATTACCTGCACTATGGGAATGGAAAGTCAATAAACTTTCAGACTGCTCATATGTAGAGATAAGTTAACTTGTTCAGAAAACGTTCACCAATCTCAAATTCGGCACGAGCATAGTTCATTCGGATTCATATTCGAATTCCCTAGCATTTTTCCTAAAACTCGACGAAAGTCAGCCAAAGTTTGGTTAATGACCGAGTTCACTAAGTGCTCTTTCAGATGTCAGTGTTTCCAGTAGCAGCACAGGCTGCAAAACGTTCCTCACCGGTGCACACTGATGACACACAGATGACATCCCTGTGTTATCAGTGTGACACGTTACAGCACCAGGAATCAGCTCTACTATTCGTGCTGTTCCCCGGCACTGGGTGCTCACATCACAGTCACCAGCTCGCCCTGCGATCAGCACTAGCAGGAGACAATGTTGAGAGATGTATTCAACTGTTAACAGCGATAGCAAGTGGCAGCTGATGGGAGTATTCATCAGCCACCGGCTGCGCTATAAATAGATAATAATAAAAAATTTAAGTGGGGTTTCCCTGTATTTTTGAAAAACAGACAGGCACAACTGACAGGTACGGACTGCAACCCTCAGCTGTCAGCTTCAGCAAGGCTGGTGTCATGGTCCAGTCCGGAGTTTATTTTCTGCTGTCTTCACTCCGGACTGGTCATGCGGGAGTTAATCTCCTCAGCCTCGTTTTGGAGCTACCTGGGCTATTTCAGTCTCTCACAGCCTGCTGACCAGTGTTAGTGATAGCTCAAGCTTCCAGTTTAGAGCCTCTGACCCTTGTACCTTGGTGTTCCTCCTGCCTTTGATATTCACGTGTATGACCCGGACTGATTTCTGACCCCGTCTCTTGGTATTTGTCTCTGCTGTTACATTCCCTCTCTGTCATCTGACTCCCCGGCTTGTACCCCAACCACATATTTCGTCTCACGTTTTGGACCCCGTGCTCATGTTCTGGCTTTCTGACTCTCGGCTTGGTATTTTGACTATGTGTATTGCTGCTCCTTCTGGTACGTCTGCTCCTGCTAGTTTCTGACTCGGTTCGTCTGACTAATCTCTCTCGTTACCTGTCGCACCTGTGCTGTTGCTCAGGGTTGCTGCTCTTAGTGTGTAACCTCTCTTGCCTCACCAGCTCCCCCTGGTGGAGGTTTCACTACAGCTGGTTACCAAGCATAATTTTAAAAAATGCCGTGGGGTTCCCTCATTTTTGATAACCAGCCAAGCTAATGCAGACATCTGAGGGCTGGTATTTCGAGGCTGGTAAGGGGCTATGGATATTAGTCCCCCCGCCTAAAAATAGCATCCCACAGCCACCCCAGAAAAAGTGCATGTGTTAGATGCGCCAATTCTGGCACTTTACCCGGCTCTTCTCATTTGCCCTCTGGCAAGAATCCCTCCACTGCCACCACAAGTGAAGAATCCGCACCATTCAACCCCTCCTGACGTCACTATAACGCCAGAAGGATTGCGTAGTGCGTGTACCAATGTGATGTTCCCCACTCCCTGGGAACATGTAAGGTCAGCTTGGCACAGTTTTACACAAACACTCCCTGTCCAGACAGGACCAGAGAGGGATGGGGAGCCAGAAAATATGATCAATGCAGTCACTGATGTGGCACCACACTCACACATTACTCTGACAGGCCCCTTTCACTAGCACTAGTGAATCAATGCCTGGTCAGCCCAGTAGGATTGACATCAGTTCCTCGTTACATATAAGCCTGGTCCGTTAACAGGATTTTATCGGGTCAGAAACCAACCCCGGTAGCATGGAACATTAAACTGAGAAATGGACACGTGGATTCAGGGATTGAGATAAAAGAGCAGCCCAAAGTTAAATTATATATTTAATCAACTTAAGGGCACACTAGACAATACACTATATACACAATGGTTATACATATGTGGTGTCCCTGAGGGTTCAGTTGCCACAGAGGTACTGCACCTCCTCCTGAGGTGTGGTGCCCCACCCAGGGCCGCCATCAGGGCATGACAGCCCTTACAAGTGTATGGGGCCCCAGTGATTAGGGGGGGCCCGCCCGGCGCCCGAGCACACTGGCAGCCCGAGCTCTGTCTGCTGTGTGCGCACAGGACCTGTGATGAGGTCACAAGATGGGAGGAGTCCGGTGTCACATGATCAGGGCCCTGGACGTATTTAGGACTCTGCTGTGCTTGTTGTCGTGTACTGCTGGATGAGGTAAAGTTTCTGTGCGGGGACCCCGGTGATTAGGGGGGCCCGGTGCCCGCCCGGCGCCTGAGAACAATGGCAGCCCAGTCCACGCTCGGCCTCGGGCCCACCTACGTTTTGTTCAGGCTCCTCCAGCTCCGTCTGCTGTGTGCGCACAGGACCTGTGATGAGGTCACAGGAGGGGTGGAGTCAGGGGTCACATGATCAGGGGCCTCATGTCTGCAGGACTCTGCTGTGCTGGTTGTCATGGTGTACTGCTGGATGAGGTAAAGTTTCTGTGTGGGTTCAGGAGGGGTTTACAGGGTGGATGTAGCAGAGCCGTACGTGTACGAGGTGTACGGAGCGGATCCATGTGTGTACGAGGAGTACGGAGTGAAGCCGTGTGTGTACGAGGTGTACGGAGCGGAGCCGCGCGCGTACGAGGTGTATGAAGCGGAGTTGCTCGTGTACAAGGTTTACGGAGAGGAGCCGCGCGTGTAAGAGGAGTACAGAGAGGAGCCGCGCGTGTAAGGAGTACGGAGCGGAGCCGCGCGTGTATGAGGTGTACGGAGCGGAGCCGCGCGTGTACGAGGTGTACGGAGCGGAGCCGTGGGTGTACGAGGTGTACGGAGCGGAGCCGTGTGTACGAGGTGTACGGAGCGGAGCCGCGTGTGTGCGAGGTGTACGGAGCGGAGCCGCATGTGTACGAGGTGTACGGAGCGGAGCCGTGCGTGTACGAGGTGTACGGAGCGGAGCCGTGCGTGTACGAGGTGTACGGAGCGGAGCCGCGTGTGTACGAGGTGTACGGAGCGGAGCCGCATGTGTGCGAGGTGTACGGAGCGGAGCCGCATGTGTGCGAGGTGTACGGAGCGGAGCCGTGCGTGTACGAGGTGTACGGAGCGGAGCCGTGTGTGTACGAGGTGTACGGAGCGGAGCCGTGTGTGTACGAGGTGTACGGAGCGGAGCCGCATATGTGCGAGGTGTACGGAGCGGAGCCGCGCGTGTACGAGGTGTACGGAGCGGAGCCCTGTGTGTACGAGGTGTACGGAGTGGAGCCGTGTGTGTACGAGGTGTACGGAGAGGACCCGCGCGTGTACGAGGAGTACGGAGAGGACCCGCGCGTGTACGACGAGTACAGAGAAGAGCCGAGCGTGTACGAGGTGTACGGAGAGGAGCCGTGCGTGTACGAGGAGCAAGGAGCGGAGCCGTGTGTACGAGGAGTACGGAGCGGAGCCGTGTGTAGGAGTTGTGCGGAGAGGAGCCATGCGTGTACGACGAGTACATAGAGGAGCCGTGCGTGTACGACAAGTACGGAGAGGAGCCGTGCGTGTACGAGGTGTACGGAGCGGAGCCGTGTGTACGAGGTGAGCGGAGAGGAGCCGTGCGTATACGAGGTGTACGGAGCGGAGCCGTGTGTACGAGGTGTACGGAGCGGAGCATCGCGTGTATGAGGTGTACGGAGCGGAGCCGCATGTGTACGAGGTGAGCGGAGAGGAGCCGTGCGTGTACGAGGTGTACGGAGAGGAGCCGTGCGTGTACGAGGTGTACGGAGCGGAGCCATGTCTGTACGAGGTGTACGGAGCGGAGCCGTGTGTACGAGGTGTACGGAGCGGAGCCGCGTGTGTGCGAGGTGTACGGAGCGGAGCCGTGTGTGCGAGGTGTATGGAGCGGAGCCGTGTGTACGAGGTGTACAGAGCCGCTTGTGCATTTTGGCACTGGGGGCCCATTAGAAAGTTATTATGCAACGTCGGCGGCAGGCGCTTATGGCCGTGTGAAGGGGATAAGGGAAACCGCGCTTCAGATAGGAGTTCTGCAGCAGCTGCGATATGACTGCGGCTCTCATGCTGGGAGAGCAAGGCTCTGTGGGGCAGCGGTTCCATCCAGCTCAATAAACCTGTCTCCCCCTGAGGGGCTGCAGTGCCATTGTGGGGTTGGGAGCCTTAGGGTACATCCCCGTGTTGTACCCCACAGGGGCAGACTCCCACCCACCTGCCCTATATTCTCTGCTGCAGAGCCGGCTTCTTCCCACTTACCCTACTGTTTCAGGTTGCCCTATGTGCATGAGATGTCATCTTCTAGGGGTCTTTCACTTGTCCCCAGATGACTCCCAATACAGTAAATAAAGCCCCCCAGTCCTCTCCCTCCCATGCACTAGCTGAAGGGTTCAGAGTCAGACATAGGGGAGGGGGTAATATTATCTAGTCTTTTCTTACCTCAGGGATTTTTTGGGGTCACCTTTTGACAACTCTTATAAAGTCACCTGCTCTATTCTCACAATGTGCAAGGCAGCGGAGAAGTCTGCAGTGTAAAATTGATTGGGGGCTTTATAGTCCCACTGGTTCTCAGTCCACTCTGTGCCATTTTTAGGGTCAGGGCTCTTTTGCAGGGTTTTGACAGAACAGATTTGTGATGGTAATGTAACATAAAGCGCAGTTCTGGGACCATTAGATACTTATAAATATGCATTTCTATTCCTCCAGGAAATGTGTGAGGAAATACAAATGAGTGGGAGATTCCCACTCAAATGTGCATTTTAAAATCCACAGTGTGTCACTTGTATGTGACAAGATCCACACGTGCCACATGATTTTGTTGAGGAAAGTCCACATTGAATGTGCTGCTCGTGCGCTTACTCTTAGGGCTGACCCTCACTACAGGTCTAGTGCTGAACATTGGGGATTTTCCAGTTCCCCTATGTCAATGTCATTCAGGTAAATTGATCTGATTGGCAGTTCACTATCAGATCTGTAGCAGTGGGGACATATTAGTCAGGGACATGGCAACCCCTCCATTCTCATCTTGTCATCTTTGACCGCTGGGACCTCGGATACCAGTGTCAGTGCTGATCACTGGCGATTTGTTAGCACAGTCCGTGTCTACAGAAGCATGTCTGGTCTGAAGTGCTGATATCTGCGATCTCATGTTTTGGGGTGCACATACACCTTACATACCTGGCAGCCAAAAGCCCTTTTCTGAGAAGTTGGGGTCCTAAAGCCATGTTTGAATGGAGCATGAGGGATTTTGTGTGACCATCACCCATAGGCTGTGCCAGCGTGCCATGTGGTGGGACCAGGCTGGGAGCAGAAGATGGTGACCGTGGACGGCAGCGGGACGGTGGATGGCGAGGCGCAGACGGTAGGCACTGGCAGACCAGTCACGAGGCGGCGAGCGAGCAGGGTGAGTAGACTGTCTGTCTCTGACTCTCTCCGATGTCTTCGTCTCCGGTGGCATGGTGGCTGTGCCCAAAGAGCCATGACGGGAGAGGGAACAGAATCTGGGGGTCTCATGGGGGGTACAATTACATTGACTTAATGTGACCAACCTAATATAAGGTACTGCCTTTGCCACCTTGCTGGAGTATGTTAGAGTTAGATGGGCACTGACTCAGTATCATCTGGTCATTGTCTGAAGATGGATGCACAATAATGGTTAAAAAAAAGTTACCAAATGTTTAATAGGTTAGAGTAGAGTAGGGCCCTGTCAATAGAGTCTACCTTGTCATGGTGGCAGGCTTAAAAAATCTTTTGGTCAAAACTAAAGCTGATGGCTATGTATGTGATATGGTGTTGATGTGAGATTGGTGAGGGTGTGGTGTAGAAGTGAAGTTTTTCCAAGAAAGGGCGGAGGGATTTTGGAAGGTTCGCATGGTGGAGGAGGAGCTAGGGTGGAGGCGGAGCTGGGGGTGGAGCCTGGGCGGAGTCTCAAGGGGGGCCCCATAAATTTTGCCAGTATGGGGCCCCGAAATTCCTAGTGGCAGCCCTGGCCCCACCATCCAGGTAAGGTGGGAACTTCTGACCAACACTACTGTCCAACACTCGCATCTCACTCAACATAGTAGTTCAGCAAAGCCACATTGCGGCTCCCTGCTTAGAGTGTAGCAGAGCACCTTTGGTGGCTCCCTGCTTGGAACACTAAACGTGCTGGGAGGTGGGTGGAGTTAGAATACATAAAAGAGAGGGAAGGTTTAGAATTTGAGGGGGTTCGAGGTCAGTCAGTCGGAGAGAGTCACTCAGAGAGGAGTGAGGAAAGGAGATCCCTGGAAGAGGGATGGAGGAAGGAGTGCTGCAGCTGCCTCAGTGATCTGAGCCAGCTGGCATGGGAAAGGAAAGAAGGAGAAAGACATTGAACTGAAACCTGATCTTCCATAAGAAGGAAAGAATAGTACAGAACATAGGAGTAAAAGGGAACAGAGGACGTGGGTTAGAGGAAGAACCCTGCCTAGAAGTTCTAAGCGCAAGGCCGGGGCCCGGTCCCCGAGGTTGTATGGACACTAATGGTTCTGCAGCAGACACAGGTGGAGTAGTGGGCTGTAAATGCACTACTCCCATCTAAGACTTGGGGGCACACCAGCAACATTGATAGTGAGCCGGGATTCAGGAATATGGAGTCCCCGAAGCAGGCTACAGCTGTCTGCCGTACAAGTAGAGTTCTTGGGAACATCTGTCAGGAGGAACTCTAGTGTAACTCAGTACTAGGAGATCTTCACACTTAAAGGCGCTATAGAGGAGATGTTCAGAAAGGCACATGTTGGCGGAGTGTTGGAAGGGAGCGTCCTATCTTGCCTGGAGGTCGACTGAGTCCCTGACCCGGTGGACACAGCACGGAGGCAGGCACATGTGTGTGCTACAGACTGTGAGTAAAGCTTTGGAACTACAAGCCCTGGTGTCCTCCATTCATTCCTGCGCCAACACACCTGGTACCACTACATCTGGGTACCAGTTTCTACACTGCCTGCGCCTCTCAGCTACCCCTACATCTACACTGCCCTGGGACTACAGCTCCACCTGTGGGGAGCTTCACCATCTTGGCTGCAACACACCACCAGTCCCAGAGGATCTGCATGCAGCGTCGGCCTAACATCTCACTTGCCAAACACCACAGGTGGCATCACGAACTATTCATAAACTCTATTCACCCCCTTTTTTGCCATTGAGCCCCAGGGCCACGGACCGGGTCACAGCTTCCGTGACAACTCCCATTGAGATCAACAGGCCCGGAACAGAGTACCCCGCCAGCCCTGGTCGGGCTCTTCACATATATACTGGATAGATATGCAAATACAATAGTGGTAAAATATAAAAGCAAAATATATGGGACAGATACCAGTAGATAAAAGGCCTGGCTTGTGGGGGAGCGGCTGCCACATGGGAGGCTGTGGTCCCATCTGTTACTGAACTTCTCTTCAAACAATATGTCTTCTTGAACTCCCCAGAGGAAAAACAATAGGCCAAGCTCTGCAAGAGCATTTATCCCCTCTGCGTCACTCCCCTCCTGCCCTCTGGGCTTAACCTAAATCCTCTCTCCTTGCCTCTGCAGCTGCAAAACTCCAAAATCTATGAAATATCAAAACTCTAGCGCCATCGGATTCGTCCTGGCTCCTGCTATGCTTTAAGACCAAACACAGCTTTACTATCTTGTTTCTAGTGGGTATTCCGGGTATCTCCCCACCCTGTGAGGTAGGATGGTTTGAGACCCAGCCGGGTGCTTACCATGTTCTGGTGATCTCAGAAATATAACCGGTGTGTGGCCAGAACATACTATAATTCCATATTCACCTTATACAGTATATAGTCCTATACCGGTACTATATACTAGGACGTACGATAAGTCAATGTTCCTTAAGAAATTCTATCTATCTGAATAAAACAGCTACACTGCATGGACTCTATATTGCATTCAAGCCTTTTTTCCTGAGCTTAGCTAGCTCAAGGTGTGAGATCTGTCACTCACAGGCTTTTGGGGCTTGACCCATTGCTGAGCTCGGGGTTTTATAATACCATGTCAAATAGGATACATATGTGGCGCCCCTGAGGGTTTAGTCACCACAGAGGTACTGCACCTCCTCCTGATGAGTGGTACTCCACAATCCAGGTAAGGTGGAGACACCTGACCACACTCCAACACCTGCACCCCACACCACAAAGTAGTGTAGCAAAGCACCTTCGGCAGCTCCCTGCTTGGGGTGTAGCATAGGACCCCTTGGTGGCTCCCTGCTTGGAACACGAAACATGCTGGGAGGTGGGTGGAGCTTAGTTCACATAAAAGAATGGGAAGAGTTGAGTTAGTCAGTCAGTCAGTCATTCATTCAGTGAGTGAGGATGTAGAAGGACAGAGAGTGAGACAGAGAAGATCCCCGGGAGAGGGATGGAAGAAGGAAGTGCTGCAGCAGGCCACAGTGATCTGGGTCTGCTGGCACAGGAAAGAGACAGAGAAATGAAGCTTGATTCTCCATTGGGAAGAAGGATTAGCATGGAACGTGAGGAGAATAAGAGAACAAGGACCAGGGTTAGAGGAGAACCCTTCCCAAGTTCTAAGCGCCAGGCCGGGGCCTGGTCCCCGAGGTTGTATGGATACTAATGGTCCTGCAGCTGACACCGGAGGTATAGAAGTAGTGACCACTTTATTCCAACACAAGACTTGGGGGCACAACAACAATGATAGTGAGCCAAGACTAGGTATAAGGAGTCCCCGAAGCAGGCTACAGCTGTCTGCCGTACAAGTAGAGTTCATAGGAACATCTGACAGGAGGAACTCCAGTGTAGCTTAGTACTAGGAGTACTTCATTCAAAGGCGCTATAAGAGGAGACATTCAGAAAAGTCACATATGTTGGCGGAGTGTTGGAAAGGAGTACTTCATCTTGCCTGGAAGTTGGCTGAGCTCCTGACCCGGAGGACACGGCACGGATGCGGGCACCTGTACCTGCAACAGACTGTGAGTAAAGCTTTGGAACTACATGCCCTGGTGTCCTCCACTTATTCCTGCGCAAACCCACCCAGCACTGCTATATCCCTTGCGCCCGACACTACACCATCTACAGTGAGTGTCACTTCACCTACTCTGCCCTGGGACTACAGCCCTGCCTGTGGAGGGCTATAACATCATTGCTGCACCACACCATCTGTCCCAGAGGATCTGTCTGCTGCGTCGGCTTACATCTTCATTGCCGAACACCACAGGTGGCGTCACAAATCATTCATAAACTTTCCCCTTTTTACAATGGGTGCCCAGGGCCATGGGCCGGGTCCCCGCTGCTGTGACATCTCCCATTGAAGCTCATCGGGCCTGGTACCAAGTACCCCACAGCCCTGGGAGGGCGACCCGACTTGGCATCACGAACAGGATGACGAAGCCCGGTGCCACCGGGTTCTGTGTGCGTACGATTTATTGGACTTAACAGTTTGTGGAAATGTGCAAAAGACCCAATTTGATAGACTGTAAAATGAATCCTAAAGATGGCCGCCGGCGCGGTGAAGAAGGGCGTGGGTGATCCTAAGAAAAGACCGCGAACTGTCCTGGGCCTCCCCTTTCTGAACTTCTATGCAACAGCTACATGGCCCACCCCCCTGAGGGGTTCATATACTGGCATGGTATGGAGGAGTAGTTAGAAGACGCCGCCCCCAGAACGAGGAGCGGGAGCCGGTGACGGGAAAAGAGGCCAGACAGGAAGAGAAAGGAGAGAACACCATGATGGAAGGAGAGAGGAGGCCTGAAGAGTGAAGGGAGGTTAAGTTGAACCTCCCCGGCGCAATGACTGAAGGCTCCGATCTGGCTTCCCATCTGGACCATCAGCAGCTGGAGGATGAGATGGCCCAGCTGACCCTCCGCCTGCGGATGAGACAAGAAGCCTTATGGACTCTGAACCTGCAGCGTGCCCAGGAGGGGCCTACACCCACGGTACCTTCACCACCGGTACCCGTCGCCGCTGCACAAGCTCTACACCAGGCAGCACCCCTGGAGCCGGAGGAGGCTGCAACACCACCGGCAGTGCCCAACACCATCTCCACGCTGCAATCGCCGCTGAACGTTGTCTGCCCAGAGGAGTCATCAGAGGGCCTGTGGCCTGAAGCTGAGAAAGCAGAGCCCCTGCCTGGACCTAGCGTGGCTGCGCAGGTCCCACCGGAGGTCCCCGCGGACCCGGAGCCGCCATCTGCTCCACCACCGCAGACATCCGGACAGACTACCCCTGTGGATACCCTTGCAGCTGCCCACCGTCTCAGGCCTGCACTGGAGCCTCAACACCGCCAGGAGGCACCAGGTATGCCCGTCGGCCCTGAAGCTAGGGAGGCCACTGGGTGCCCGCCGGCTACAACGGCCGGACAGGTAGTGCTGGACTTGGTCTGGGACCAGGATACTAGTCCACGGGAGGAAATACCTGAACCCCTAACAGTGGTGCCGCGGTCCACGGTGGACAGAGGCCGGTCCCGGGAAGAGGAGACGAGAGCCCGATGCCAGGAGACCATCCGCCAGCTGGCAGCAGAGCAGAGGGAGAGAGAGAGAACAGAGGAGGCTGGCAGTGCTGGGTCCTGACCTGGACGGTAAGGAGAAGGTCCGTGCGGGACATTATGGTCCCCGGGATTCAGCAGGATGGGGTCGGGTCCTTAATGTTAATCACGAATGGGGGTTTGGGTTCATAGCAGTCCCCCAGAGGATCTCTGACCTATTTTTCAACTGGAGGGATGTCGAGTCTCACCTCCGGAGGGGACACCCAGCGCGTGACCTACAGTCAGGGGAATATGTCACCTTTACCCGGCATGAGGGGCTACGCGGCTGGTACGTCCTAAACATACGCCGCATACCGGAGGACTTATGTGTTCCCCCAGCAGAAAAACCTCCCACAGTAGTTACCAAAACTGTGTTTGTACCCACACCAGTGGGCCAGGCTACGTTGGTACCAATCCAGCCTCCCTTGGTGCAAGTCACCACCCCTGCTGTCCCTCAAGCAGCAGCCATGCCAACTGAATACCGGCAATTCATCAACCCACCAGGAGGTGGACACCCAGAGCATCTCCCCTGGAAGCAGCCCAAACAACCAGCTTCCAGTACCCCAGGAGGGGCCCACCAACATTAAAGGAAATACCAACAACTAACTCTGTTACCCAGGAGGGTATTTGCACGGTTGTGCTTTAAAGTTATTTTTGTTTATCCATCATGTTTTTCTAGTTTTGTTGCCCAGTTTTATTGGCAGCATTTTCTTTAATGAACTGTGAAGATCATGGACACTGAATGATTCAGAACTTTAATGTATATAGTTGC
The DNA here is from genome assembly GCF_039654945.1 of Dendrobates tinctorius. Classification (NCBI taxonomy): domain Eukaryota; kingdom Metazoa; phylum Chordata; class Amphibia; order Anura; family Dendrobatidae; genus Dendrobates; species Dendrobates tinctorius. The sequence continues at coordinate 44,488,206 of NW_027361738.1, read as the reverse complement.
ACCTCTTTAGGTGCCCTCTCTTGGTTTTATGTAGGTCTTTTATGGATAAGAACTACCTCATCGTGGAGCATGGCTCCTACCAAAAGGACACTGCAAGAGATCCCGGTTGGGAGCGGTGTCCAGCACTTACAAGAATTATTGAAGTTTTGATGTGAAGTATTTTATAATGTGCCTTATAACAGTATTAATAGAGATTAGCTTTTATATAGAATCTAGTTAATAGCAATGACTAATAGGAATGTTTTAATAAAGAAATTTGAATAAAGAAGAAGATTTAAAAAAAAAAAATGCAGGTGACGAACCAGGCATCAACGGTTGTCACTTAAGGTTAATAAAAGAAAGTAGAAAATGTGAACGAAGAAGTGATGAATGATAATGCTCAAAATAGTACTTTGAATTAGGAACTGTAGTAAGATATAGATAGTTAGTTAGAATTGTTTGCAACGTTCAAGAATGAGTGCCTCTCATATTGAGAAGATTAGATAAGAACTGTTTATTAGCATTATAAAATTTTTGTATGTTCCTGTATTGGTCAACTTCTGTTTTATGCAGTCCGCGGGTGCGCTGTGTTTAATGGGGGGTATGTGGCGCCCCTGAGGGTTCAGTCGCCACAGAGGTACTGCACCTCCTCCTGAGGTGTGGTACCACACAATCCAGGTAAGGTGGAGACACCTGACCACACTCCAACACCTGCACCCCACACCACAAAGTAGTGTAGCAAAGCACCTTCGGCGGCTCCCTGCTTGGAGTGTAGCATAGCACCCATTGGTGGCTCCCTGCTTGGAACACGAAACGTGCTGGAGGTGGGTGGAGCTTAGTTCACATAAAAGAGCGGGAAGAGTTGAGTTAGTCAGTCAGTCAGTCATTCATTCAGTGAGTGAGTGAGGATGTAGAAGGACAGAGAATGAGACAGAGACGTTCCCCGGGAGAGGGATGGAAGAAGGAAGTGCTGCAGCAGGCCACAGTGATCTGGGTCTGCTGGCACAGGAAAGAGACAGAGAAAGGAAGCTTGATTCTCCATTGGGAAGAAGGATTAGCATGGAACGTGAGGAGAATAAGAGAACAAGGACCAGGGTTAGAGGAGAACCCTTCCCAAGTTCTAAGCGCAAGGCCAGGGCTCGGTCCTCGAGGTTGTACGGATACTAATGGTCCTGCAGCAGACACCGGAGGAATAGAAGTAGTGACCACTTTATTCCCACACAAGACTTGGGGGCACAACAGCAACGATAGTGAGCCGAGACTACGTATAAAGAGTCCCCAAAGCAGGCTACAGCTGTCTGCCGTACAAGTGGAGTTCATAGGAACATCTGACAGGAGGAACTCCAGTGTAACTCAGTACTAGGAGTACTTCATTCAAAGGCGCTATAAGAGGAGATGTTCAGAAAAGGCACATATGTTGGCGGAGTGTTGGAAAGGAGTACTTCATCTTGCCTGGAAGTTGGCTGAGCTCCTGACCCGGAGGACACGGCACGGATGCGGGCACCTGTACCTGCAACAGATTGTGAGTAAAGCTTTGGAACTACATGCCCTGGTGTCCTCCACTTATTCCTGCGCCAACCCGCCCATCACTGCTACATCCCTTGCGCCCGACACTACACCATCTAAGTGTCACTTCACCTAGTCTTCCCTGGGACTACAGCCCTGCCTGTGGAGGGCTATAAGATCATTGCTGCACCACACCATCTGTCCCAGAGGATCTGTCTGCTGCGTCGGCTTACATCTTCATTGCCGAACACCACAGGTGGCGTCACGAATCATTCATAAACTTTCCCCTTTTTACAATGGGCGCCCAGGGCCACGGGCCGGGTCCCCGCTGCCGTGACATCTCCCTTTGCAGCTCATCGGGCCCGGTACCGAGTACCCCACAGCCCTGGGAGGGCGACCCACAAACGATTTCCATGTAAATTATATCTCCAATATTCGTCACATGTTCTTCTTAATAACATTGATGGGCATAAGATATAATTTTATGATGCCATATATTATCCAGTGGTCTAATGGGTAACATCTGTCCTTGTAGAGAGGGCAAAGCCAGCATAAGGAGGCTTATAAGGCCTGTTTCACACATCAGTTTTTGTGTTCAGTCAAAATCCGCTAAAATGGCGGATAGCGGATCCGTTCCTGAACTGACCACTTTTGTCACCGGACCGTTATTTTAACGGATCCGTGAAAGGAAGAATTTTAAAGGAACCGCTGCCTGGGGAAGGAGAGAGAGAGAGAGAGAGAGAGGTGGTGGCCAGGGTGGTAGTCGTGGCAGTAAGCTGTAGTGTTCCCACATCCCGGTGCCCCAAAAATGAAGCATAATGTCCCTTCTGCTGTATGTGCAAATGTGTGCAACAGAGCACTCATGTTAATTACCAGAGTCCCCTCTGCTTCTGTCATTCCTGATTCAGATCCATGGGTCTCACAAACAACTCCAGAAACAATGTCCATTCTTAGTAGTTCAACTTTTCTCATCAACAGGGTTTTCATTACAGATGCAGCACAGTGCGTACATAGTGACATTCCTTGGGCTTGCTCTGTCTTCTTGGCAATCACTTCTCTTCTTGGACAATCCCTGTCCTGTCCTGGCATTCACTACTCTTGCTGGACAATCCCTGTCCCGTTCTGGCAATCACTGCTCTTCCTGAACAATCTCTGTCACATCCTGGCAAGCACTGCTCTTCCTGGAAAATCCCTGTCCCATCCGTGCCTTTAGGCCTTCCAGCTTCCTCCCATTCCCCTTGTACGGTTTTAAAAGGAAAAGGTAAAAGGCTCACCGTCTCAGCTTCGCCTAGTCCCGGCCGTAGGTCCCAGATCCTCTTTGGGATGGTTACTGTTTAAGCTGATGACCGCCTGCCCACCACTCAGCCTGGGGTCCCTTCTTGCCGAAGCAACCTTATCCCCACGGCTATCAGACTGTCCTTGTTAACTGCGGCATCTCAACTAACTCTAAAACAGGAAGTTCTTCACTACATCCCACTGCTCTGTACTGCACCATCTGTAACCCCTCCCAGCTGTAAAACCCCTAATGCTAACTATGCTATTCTAACACTCCCATTCCTTATCTCTAGTATGCCCCCACTATTCTCCTATGCTACAGCTACCTTCTATTATATCCCTAATTCTGTACATAATACATATCAAGTACTTTCACATTACAGTAAACGAACACATTAACATTTACAAATGCTATGGAGCCGCACATAATACGTGTGAACAGTGTCCAAAGAGTTGGAGGCTTATGACAGTCTCTGTCACCTCCTTACAATAGTGTTATCCAAGCATCTACTAAATCCATATTCACCCCTCAAATTTCCAGATTTGAGATAACTCCAGAGATCACGATATTGCTGCAGAGTTCATAGGCACAATGCTTTACACCTCCCTATCAAATAACTTACTGATTACGTTGTAGGAATTTAGTCATGGTTATATAGGCTGAAAATCGACACAGGTCAGGTTCAACCCTCCTAAATTGTACATCACAAATTGCTATAGTGATTAAACAGATGTAGTAGCCATTGGCTTAACTCTGGAGCGTTACATATTAACATATCATGTCATAGGGTTCTACTCCATTTATATAGTGGCCATCTTAATACTAATTATATGATTGATGTGCTACATTACTAATGTAGCCCATTTTTGCTGCCACATTTGTAACCCTCACGGCTATTATTCTCCTCCCTTCTTCCATGAAAACCACCATAAAGTGTGCACAGTTATCATATTTGGTCATGCGGTGTCTTCTATTACCCAACATGACCTGAAACATTTAAATATCTATTAATATTTTATTGCATTTTATTTAATAAAAAATAAAAAATTCCTGCAGTTCGACCTCTGAGTTTGCATTGGTTGTTAGATTTCTTTACAGTATTTTAGCCTCATAAACCCTTGAGAACTTACTGGGTCTCATCCAAGAGAACAACTTCCTGAAGAAATCCTTGTATTGCTCTTTTCTAGGATTGATCCTTAAGTGTAAAACTGTCCAACTATTCATCTAGTTACAGAAGAGATTTAATGCAGACCTCGTAAATACTTCCACTTTGGGTTTCTTTAAGATTTATAAAGCTCTGCTGATTGTCACCGGTGTATTTCTTGGTTATTTTTTGGAAGGTAGAATGCCCAGTTTTTCTTGTTATATGACCACAGAAATAGTGACCACAGAATGGGATTGTAAAGGGTACTTCACACATAGCGAGATCGTTAGCGAGATCGCTGAAACGTCACAGGTTTTGTGACATAACAGCGACCTCGCCAGCGATCTCGCTAGATGTGACACATAGCGGCGACCGACCCCCCGCTGCAATATCGCTGATCATGCTCAAATGTCCCAGACCATTTTCTGATTGCTGGTGTCCCGCTGGCCAGCATGTATCGCTGTGTTTGACACCGATGAGCGACCTCGTTGGTGACGCAGAACTCAGGGAGGCAGGCGTGAGTCATCAGAATAGCTGCTGTGTGACAAGGTCCCAACAACCACCGAGGTCGTTATACAGATCGCCGTATCGTTGCTGCGTCATTGAGTAGATCTGCCTGTTTGACAGCTTACTAGCGACCATGTAGCGACGTACCAGCGATCCTTACCAGGTCGTATCATTGTCGGGATCGCTGGAGCGATGTTTCTCAACGCAGTGATTCTAGAGCACTGCCCCCATCCCTTATGGGAAATATGCAAAATATGCAAAACAGAAGCCGCGGAGACACCATCACATGTTTCTCAACGCAAGCAATGACTAGCCAGGTCTTTCCCCGGGAAAGGTGGTTGATGGTGTCTCCGCAGTGTTCGATGTTGATCTCCATGAGGTCAATCATCCTCATTTTACACAGTCTTCTACAAGGCATTGCTCCTACTAGCCAGTCTCCTACTCCACACTGATGAGGGGCAAATACCCCGAAACAGCTGTCTGTGGATGGATACCATGTTTTGGCATAGGTGGTTTCCTTCATTGGAGACTGCCCTTCCCGTGGTTGTTCCTTCCCGGGGAAAGACCTGGCTAGTCATTGCTTGCGTTGAGAAACATGTGATGATGTCTCCGCGGCTTCTGTTTTGCATATTTTGCATATTTCCCATAAGGGATGGGGGCAGTGCTCTAGAATCACTGCGTTGAGACACACGTGATGGTGTCTCCGCAGTGTTGGATGTTGATCTCCATGAGGTCAATCATCCTCATTTTACACAGTCTTCTACTAGGCATTGCTCCTACTAGCCAGTCTCCTACTCCACACTGATGAGGGGCAAATACCCCGAAACAGCTGTCTGTGGATGGATACCATGTTTTGGCATAGGTGGTTTCCTTCATTGGAGACTGCCCTTCCCGTGGTTGTTCCTTCCCGGGGAAAGACCTGGCTAGTCATTGCTTGCGTTGAGAAATATGTGATGGTGTCTCCGTGGCTTCTGTTTTGCTATGTGTAACGGGACCCTAAGAATCCTGGAACAGTCTCATCTCCTGGTCCCCCTGTATGGTTGCAGGGTGAGCTTTAGTTTTCCATGGTCCTTATTTCTGTAAACAGTTAAGGATACACTAGAACTACCGCATGTTTCCTAATACCTACAACTACCATTAGGGGTCATTTTGACCTCCATTCAAAAGTACTGACTCTGGAGTAAAAATAACTTTTTTGTTGCCAACAAATTAAAGAACATTTATTTTAACTTAGTAGGAACAGTGTTAAGATCAAGTACAGCACGCATTTTCCTTTTACATGGTCATAGCATGTGGTGTCCAACAGTTAACACAAACAGTACTTTCTTCCACTTTCCCAGTGCATTTTCCACAAACTGGTTTGTTACAGCTTGCGCAAGTTTTAGTTGTTTTGTTTTCGTTGCATCTTCCAACTCCACATTTTCGACGCTTGCGGATTTCTTGTCCTTTTGTTTGTGATTCAGACATTGCGGATGATGGGCCACTTCTTCTGACTCATTTTCAGATAAATTCTGAAGACATTTCAAAATTTCATCACTTGTCAGACCCCTCTGCTTACTCATGCTTCAAATATACGTTGCAAAAAGGGACATGTAAGATCGCAGAAGTAATAAAACGACACTGTACAAACATGCAGAGTTGTAGCTTCAGCTGTAATGTTTGCTACTGAAGTGCAGACAGAAATCGCTACAAGAGATCTGGATCAAACACGGTCAGACAAGTTTAGACAAAACAAAATGCTGAATCATCCCTGATATGCAAAGATACAATTACACTCTACAACTAGGGAGAAGCACTGTGATTTTCTGTACTCTGTAATATTAGGTGACTTGCCTACTACTACTTTTATGTATGGGGTCAAATTGACCCCTTCAGTACTTATAGGTATGAATTGTAAAATCCTGGCCCCTGAAAAAGTTACAATTCATTTTTGTGTCCTAAAATATACACTACCATGAATAAATAAAAGTCACAAAAAGTCAGAACTCATTTGTTAATATTTTAGAAATTATAGGAAAAAGAAATAGCAAAAGGGTCAAAATGACCCCTCCGGTAGTTCTAGTGTTAAGAAGCACCAGCATTGGATTGAGCTATGTATTGTTTTAAATGGTTGTTTTGTTTTTTCGTCCCTTTGTTCTTTGCTTTCTATAAGACTGAAAAGGATCAAACAATCATAGTGCATCAGTCATTGACATGGGTATTTTATTTAACGTCCTTTTATCCTACAATAATTTTGTTGTCATACTTGCAGATTGAAATAAGAATTCAATAGTGAGAACCTTTTTCATTAAAACATGTCTGTTATTTTGAATCAAATCAATATATAAATATTAAAGTTTTTTTTCCATGATTTATCCAATGGTTGAAGAGGTTGGGGCACATGAAAAGTGTCACGTCTCCATACATTGTGTAATGGCCGTGAATGTTACTGTGAGGCCCCATTCACATGTCCTTGTGATTCCTGTACTGGAAAAAACAGTACTGGTGAGATCCGTGGTCCTTGTCTGTGTGATATCCATGTGTATGTACGTAACATCTGTGTGACATCCGTATTTCCATGTGCTGTCAGTGTGACACGTAAGGAATGAAATGCAGTGTAGAAATTAAAAAGTTTTATGTTTTAAAGAAGTTCAAGGATAGAGATAGAGATAGATAGATAGATAGATAGATAGATAGATAGATAGATAGATAGCCATAAAGGTTCCCAGGCTATTAATATAAGCACAAAGCTGTTTTCTTAGCCTTTACTGGTTTTTACAGGGAGGACCCCCCAAAAAATGATGTATGGTGCCCCCAAGAGCAACCAAATCTCAAATAAAACACAACAATAAATTTGACATAACTGGTGCTCCGGGCTGGAAAAAGTTCCTATCCCGTAGAGCAGTGGATTCTGCTCTTTATTCTTTGGTCCAATAGTCTTTAGAACAAGGCTAGCTCCTCATAGGCAGTAACCATAATGACGACAACGCCCGGTCATGCGCAGCCACATTATCACACTCAGCTCAGTGTGTTCCGGCTTGCGTGGGGAGAAGTTCACAGATATGACCGCTTACCAAACCATCTGGGTCATTGTGGGATATCCACATTAATGGATTGTTGATAGAAAGGTGAGTATAACTTTGCTTTTTTGTTTGTATTTTTTGGTGAATAAATGGGTAAGAGAGGGTCGGGAAGTGTTTATTTCAATTAAAAGACTTTACTCTGTCTATCTCTTTATTACATTTGACTATGGGGATAGAAATGTCTGATAGATGCCTCTCCATTACTAACCCCTGGGCTTGATGTCAACAAACATGAAACAGCTGATATCAACCCCACAACTATTACCCTACTTGCCATGGCACCAGGACAAGTAGGAAGAGTGGAGGCGAAGCGCCAGAATTGGCACATCTAATAGATCCGCAATTTCTGAGGAAACTGAGGATAAAGGCTTAGACGGCAAAGTCTGGGATGGGGCCAATGTCCATGGCCCCCTCCTAGGCTATTATTATCAGCCCACAGATCTCTGTTTAGCCTTTTCTGGTTAGTACACAGTCATTTCATTTTGGAGTCTCCCCTATAATAACCAGGAAAGGCTAAGCAAACAGCTGTGAGCTTATATTAATAGCCTGGAAACCTTTATGGCTATTGGCCCCTTCCCAGAATATTAACATCGGCACCCAGCTGTCAGGTTTCTCTCAGCTAGTTAGGAAAACAAAAGGAGACCCCATGCTGTTTTCTTTTTAAATTATTTAATACACAATATACAAAGACAGTGGGTGCTGACTCCAATTCCCATCAATGTTACCTGTTATTGCTGATTGCAGGGAGTCCAAGCAACAATGATGAGAACTGCATTCAGCACCCGGCACCTTGAAGCAGAGCTAATTGCACTGCTTTTCCCAGGCGCCGCTACATGTCAAACTGATGACACATGGATTTCATCTGTGCGTCATCAGTGTTTACGTGTGCAGCACGCATTTCGTGGTCATGTCTGTGGGTTTTTCACACTGATACATAGCCTATGTGGAAACCTTTCATGTGCACACCACCACTGAATACAATGGGTGTGCATGTGTCAATATTTGAGGTCCTTAGAAAACAGATTGCAAACAGACATGTGAAGGAGGCCTTACTGCAAGTTTTTTCATGTACAAGTGTATAGGAAAAGCACAGTCCCTAAAAGTACACAAAGTACGGACCAATGTAACTTCCGATGCTCTACAGCACCTTCATTCAGCTGTGGTGCCTTCATTCAGCTGTAGCACCTTCATTTAGCTGTGGGACCTTCACTCAGCAGTGGTACCTTCATTCCGCTGTGGCACCATCATTCAGCTGTGGCACCATCATTCAGCTGTAGCACCTCAATTCAGCTGTGGTGCCTTCATTCAGCTGTGGCACCTTCATTCAGCTGTGGCGCCTTCATTCAGCTGTAGCACCTCCATTCAGCTGTGGTACCTTCATTCAGCTGTAGCACCTTCATTTAGCTGCGGGACCTTCATTCTGCTGTGGCACCATCATTCAGCTGTAGCACCTCAATTCAGCTGTGATGCCTTCATTTAGCTGTGGCGCCTCCATTCAGCTGTAGCACCTCCATTCAGCTGTGGCGTTTTCACGTCTTTATTCAGCTGTGGCACCTTCATTCAGCTGTAGCAACTTCATTCAGCTGTAGTGCCTTTATCCAGCTGTGGCACCTTCATTCAGCTGTGGCACCTTCATTCAGCTGTAGCACCTTCATTCAGCTTTGGTGCCTTCATCCAGCTGTGGTACCTTCATTCAGCTGTAGCAACTTCATTCAGCTGTGGTGCCTTTATCTTGCTGTGGCACCTTCATTCAGTTGTGGTGCTTCATCCAGCTGTGGAACCTTCATTCACCTATTCAAAGATACCCGACCGCTGCTGGAAATCCCAGGCTGAATCAGTTCAGGGACTGTTGGAATGATGACATCACTACTTCCAGTATTTGCTCTGACCATGGAGCAACCTGCACCGGCTCCAGGTGAGTGCCGGTAGGCAAGTCCAACAGAGTTTGTCAGTTTCTACATATCCTGTCCCCCAAGCAAAGTTTCATTGTGTCCAGACAAGCCTTTTGATTATATGATTTAATTTTGGCATGACTGCCACTTCATTCACTTACCCCTGAGGAAGCTGCATTGAACCACCAAAACAAGTGGGGGTCATTCCTGCCATACTTGCATCTCTGTCCGCCACATATTTTTAGAACTATTGTTGTATTTTCTTCTAGGCTTTGTGCTCTGCACACTTATTTATACCCAGCCAACCACTGTTTTAACGGATTATTCTTTATTTTATTAGTCAGTGTGCTTTTATTTGGACACTTTTTTATTTGCACTTATACACATATTGCAGCTTATCATTAGCAATCCATCAGCATATTTCAACATCATTTCTATTAATTTGAACGTATGGGACCTTGCATGGGGAGATATATTCTTTATTCCTGACCTCACAACATCGGATGCATATGTGTACTAATAGTATTATCTTTTAACTCTTTTTTTAACTTTTGTATTTGTCTCTGTTTTTGTATTTGTGTTTAATAAAGATGCCAAGAGAGAAAAACCGTGGAAGATGGATGTTTAGCTATGTAAATTTTCCCAAAAAATAAATTCACAGTTAATAAAGTCATGCTAATCTCATTACTGTAAGGTTTGTAATTGCTCTGAAAATATATGTTGGTGATAGAAGAGCGAGGACCCCACTGACCACAAGAGCTTGCACCTTACAGAGGAGAGAGGACCCCACTGACCACAAAAGCTTACACTTTACAGAGGAGAGAGGACCCCAATGACCACAAGAGCTTACACTTTACAGAAGAGAGAGGACCCCACTGACTACAAGAGCTTTCACTTTACAGAGGAGAGAGGAACCCACTGACCACAAGACCTTACACTTTACAGAAGAGAGGACCCCACTGACCACAAGAGCTAACACTTTACAAAGGAGAGAGGACCCCACTGACCACAAGAGCTTACACTTTACAGAAGACAGAGAACCCCACTGACCACAAGAGCTTACACTTTACAAAGGAGAGAGGACCCCACTGACCACAAGAGCTTACACTTTACAGAAGAGAGAAAACCCCACTGACCTCAAGAGCTTACACTTTACAGAGGTGAAAGGACCCCACTGACTACAAGAGCTTACTATCAGGACCCTGTCAGCACCGGTGACTTGCCACGGCTGAACAGGGTAACTCACCCACCACTACGAGGAAGCCTGAGGTCTGGCACTGTGGGGGAGCTCAGGCAGATGGGACCTGGGAGTCGCGGTGAGCTGGGATGCTGACGTAGCTGGAGGCAAAAGGACCTGCGATCATATGACCACGAGTCACAGGAGGAGGCAGGGCTACTGAGGAGCACCGCTGGGAGATGGCAGACCTGTGGGTATGCGGCAGTGACTCCGGAGGGTAAACTCAGGACGGACAAAACGGGGGTCATACACGGAGAGAGCGGCGCGGTACGGAGGGGCCAAACAGAGAGTAGTCAGGACATAGTCAGGGGGTCAGACATAGAGATGTCAGTGCGGTACAGAAGGGGTAAGCAGAGAATGAATAGTCAGGACGTAGCCAAGGGGTCAATCACAGAGATGGCAGCGCAGTACAGGAGGGACAGGAAGAACTGTTAACGGGGACAGAACTAGATCAGAACCAGACAAGCATAAAATAGCACAGGCACAAGCACAACAGAGTCACACACACTCGGCCAAGGGTCAAAGTATAAGCGAGGAGGAATGACCCCACAATGAGGCTATAAGGAGCCTCCCAGAATCCCAGAGTGAGGCCGTCCAGATTAACCTCTGAACTGCCTAATCCCACAAACTCCACAGACCATAACAGTTACACTTTACAGAGGAGAGATGACCCCACTGACCACAAGAGCTTATACTATTTCCGGAGATGGAAAATGACTCTGCCGTACAAACTAAGAACCACTGATCTGAGATGTCCCAGGTAAGACCACCACTGTACAAAGAATGATGATAATCCGTAATTAGCTGCAGGGCATTATGTGGAGGCTGTGTGGCAACACAAAATGACATTAGACCGTTCTCTGATGATTCAGCAGTGTGGGAAATGGTGTCAGGCAAGTCATCTCTAGTGTTAAGTTATAATTGTATAAAAACTCCTTTATGGTACATGTACAAAAAAAGTTTCTTCTATCATTTTAACTTGAACATAGGATTAAAATCCATGAGTCTGAACTTTAAAAACTAATTCCACTATATTATCATAAACAAATGAATATTTTAGTAATAAAAACATTATAATTAACGAATTGATAGACAAGTAGAACAAAACAAAGAAAATATAACTACACTGTATCCAACGAACAGTCACAATTCTACTGTGAACACCTGGCTTTCAAGCAATTGAAAAAAAAAAAAAAAAGAAAGAAAATAACGTTGATTAATACTAATGCATCATTCATGCCGTTCCATCAGGAATATAAAGACAGAAGTCCACAATGTCACTGACGTGTTCTACAGGTTGAGCTGTTCTATTGCTCTGTTGTGTTCATAGGGCCAGGACTGCTGAGCATATAATGTAGATCCAATTATCTGCTTATGCTTCACTTCACACTTTTATGTGCATCGTTGTGTCTTTCAGCCTTTCTTTTAGATTTCTGTATGCAATAATTATATGTATCATTGCTATCACTATTCTGCTACATAAATTGTTTTCTTATATATAAATATAAAAATAGTGAATTGGACGAAATGCTGGAAGAGCTGCACAAAGAGAGTTAACAACCAAGAATGGAAAAGAAAATCTGAGAAATAAAAAGCATTACCATGTATGATTGGTATCAGTATTATGCTACGCCATAAATTGTTTTGCATACATATGTAAATCGTGAATTGGAATGACAGATAAAAAAAATGAAGACCAAACAGCCAAGTTGAATAGGAAAGTCCAACAAATAGAAACCATTACAATATACAGTATTCATCAGAAGCTTCTAAGTCTCTGCAAAGAAAAAATCCACATTTAAAGGGCATCTGTCACCTATTTTTTCATATATAAGCAGCAGCCACCACCATCAGGGGCTTATCTGCAGCATTCTGTAATGCTGTAGATAAGCCCCCGATGTAACCTGAAAGGTAAGGAAAACAAGTTAAGGGCCCGTTACACATAGCGATACCGCTTGCAATATCGCTGTAATGTCACTGGTTTTGTGACGTAGCAGCGATATTGCTAGCGATATCGCTACATGTGATACTTACCTCCGACCGGCTCCCCCGCTGTCTGTCGCTGATCGCGCGAGAACGTCCTAGACCATTTCTCGTCGGGCGCTTCCTGCTGGGCTTCCTGTGGCGCCGACGAGCGACGCGTGGACGCGGGCAGGAGGACGTCAGGATCACCGCGTCTGACAGGTAAGTAGCGACCCCCGACCGCTGCTATGTCGCTGGTGAGATCTGCCTGTGTGGCAGCTCAATAGCGACCACTTAGCGATGTACCAGCGATCCATATCGTTGTCGGGATCGCTGGTGTATTGCTTAGTATAACGGTACCCTTAGATTATACTCATCGGGGGGCGGTCGGGGTACGATGGGTGTCGCGGTCCGGTCCGGCGCCTCCCATCTTCTAGTGATGACGTCCTCTTCCTTGCTGCCTGTCGTGGCTCTTGTGCAGGTGTACTTTATTTGCCCTGTTGAGGCCAGAATAAAGTACTGCAGTGCACAGGCGCTGGGAAAGGTCAGAGAGGCTCAGCGCCTGCGCACTGCAGTACTTTACTCTGGCCTCAACAGGGCAAATAAAGTACGCCTGCACAGGAGCCGCAACAGGCAGCAAGGAAGAGGACGTCATCGCATGAAGATGGGAGGTGCCAGACCGGACCGCAACACCCATCGGACCGCACCGGACCATGCCCCCAGGTGAATATAATCTAACTTGTTTTTCTAATCTTTCAGATTACATCGAGGGGCTTATCTACAGCATTACAGAATGTTGTAGATCAGCCCCTGATGGCGATGGCTGGAGCTTATATACGAAAAAATAGGTGACAGATTCCCTTTAAAGAAATCTCCAGTCACTTTATAGCTTTACATTAATAAAGCTCTTTACAGAAAAAATGATGATCGCCTTAAAAAAAAAGTATAGAATGAAAGTATGTACTATATATTCTTTACTTTCTAGTAAAGGACGACATCTGCCAGGAGTTTGTATGTTCTCCCTGTGTTTGCGTGGGTTTCCTCCGGGTTCTCCAGTTTCCTCCCACACTCCAAAGACATACTGATAGGGAATCTAGATTGTGAGCCCCAATGGGGACAGCGATGATGATTTCTGTAAAGCGCTGTGGAATATGATGGCGCTATATAAGCAAAACGCATGGTGCACACAATGTGACATATAAATACATATCTATATAAATAAATATATTTAAATACACATATATTTACATAATGTACATGCATTACATTCAGTAAACACTTATATAAACTTTATGTTTTCGTCAGACTTTTACTGTATATAAGTTGGTCTGACAGTCTTCTATTTAATTTCATGCCCATTTCTCAATTTCAACCTACCTTTGTAAACCATTGGGTAAAACAAAATGTCATTTACTGGCAAAGAGTGACACAATAAGTGCTATTAATGAAGCAAGCACTTGCAGTTGAGTTTGAAGGCTGTAATTACTTTCTTATTATGCTAATAATATGGGGGCTTAATGAACAGAATGATTGACAGTTGGTATAATGAGAATCTAGTCATTTCATGTGGTTAATGCCATTATACATACAAAGTTAGACATCTGCAAAATATTTGCTTTTGACTCTTTTGAGAATTCTAATTCCAGTACTTGCCAGGAACATAAGCGGATTTGGAAAACTTATACCAAGCAGTTTGATTGAATATCTAGAGTGGTCACTAGACAGACAGTGACCCACGGGGTTGTCATCAGATTTGGCAGATATTTTTTCTTTTTGTCTTTCAGCACAGTAGCTTCTCATTGATTAGTATAGCGGAAAACTCCTTAATGTTCTGTGAATTTTCTTAACCCTTTTATTGCTCTACTTCAAGATGGAAAATAAAAGCAAAAATGGAATAAATACAAATCTCTGAATATTTTTTTTTTTTAAATAATGAAATGGACATTACTTTAATTGCTGCTGCTCTAGTGCTATCGCCCTATTGGTCTTCAACCGTTACTTACATTATGCATGTGAGCTCTGCAACCAATGACTGGCTTCAGAGGTCGCGTGGCTTACATAAACGCATGACTGATTGGTAGGGGTATTGTAAAGGTGAGTTAAGGATATATTGTTATTTTAATATATTTGCCACTATGCTATATAATCTGATAACAGTATAATGTAGGGACAGAGACCCTGATTCCAACAATGTGTCACTTGGTTTAATAGGGACAGAAGTTGTGATAGAATCACTGTTTTATCTACTGTAGATTTAGCAAATTGGAATGCTGAACTCTGTATAACCCCGTCCACATAACTGATTGGCAGCTTTCTGTGGCCTTGTATATTGGCTGAAAGCTGCTCATCAGTGCTGGTGGTGTGGTTGGACTAGGAGGCATGAGGACAATTGTCCTATAGTGATAATCTCCTGTTGATATAACACTGATTGTGTTGAAACAGCAAAACAAAGCCCAGTAAGTGACATTGCTGGAATTAGGGTTTCTGCCCCTACGTCATGCTGCTCTCAGATTACATAGTAAAAACCTCCTGACATATTCCATGTAACTTGATTCTATTTGTTTATTCGGTTGTTTTTATTTTTAAATCTTGAACAGCTCCTCCAGCCTTTGAGCCAGTGATGGTAAATATTACATAACAATTGAAAGAAGATTTAATAATGACTCATTTATTTTAACAAGAGCAAATAGCAATAAAAGCATAAATGTCTAAGTTCATTGTCATATTTTTATAGTTTATATACTGTAACTGGAAAAACAGCTGAAAAATTGAATAAAGTTGCAAATACACTATGGCGCCAATTCATCAAGGCTGGCAATTTGGTGGGGGCATGACGGAGTCAGACACCCCAGATCCATATAGAGGAGTGTTGTGAGTTCATTTTCCCCTTCACTACTGAGGCCCGAGGAACTCCCTCTTCTGGTAGAGAAAGGTAGTGAGCCTGATTATCAAACACCTGAGTTTGATGATGATGACTGGCTGAGTGGAGTTACTGACTGGATATAAGGCTGCCGACGCCCTTCTGCCCTGCGGGTGATTTCTCTGTGGGATCCTTGGAGACCAGTCTGAATTCCTGCTCTTCTAAAGCTAAGTTTTCTGCTCGGCTTTTTGCATTGGTGCTTTGACTTTGTTTTGCTTTGTTTTTCTGGATTTCTGCCATTCCCTGCTGAGGTGAGCTGAATTCCTTTAGCTCTGTCTTCTGAAAATACCTGAGTGCTGATTTAGTTTTTGAAGCCTAGCTGCTTCAGGGTCTTTTTCCATATCAGCTGTTGGCTTATGTCTTTGATAGGGTTTTGGCAGATTGCAGACCCCTGAACCTATCAACACAACTAGCAGTAGCCGTGGGGGGTTCCTACGATGCCCTATACCCCTCGATCACAGCCGGAGTGCTAAATAGCCTAAAGACAGAAAAGGAAATCTAACCTGCCCCATAGCAGACCCCAAAGTAAAAGGCAGCCCCCAACATATAATGACGGTGAAGCAAGATGAAAAAACACTCACACAGATAGAAAGATAGGCTGAGCAAACGATGGGGCCCAAGCTAACTAAACAGAAAAGGAAAGGAAGGTTGCTGTCTGCAATCTGCCAAAACCCTATCAAAGACATAAGCCAACAGCTGATATGGAAAAAGACCCTGAAGCAGCTAGGCTTCAAAAACTAAATCAGCACTCAGGTATTTTCAGAAGACAGAGCTAAAGGAATTCAGCTCACCCCAGCAGGGAATGGCAGAAATCCAGAAAAACAAAGCAAAACAAAGTCAAAGCACCAATGCAAAAAGCCGAGCAGAAAACTTAGCTTTAGAAGAGCAGGAATTCAGACTGGTCTCCAAGGATCCCACAGAGAAATCACCTGCAGGGCAGAAGGGCGTCGGCAGCCTTATATCCAGTCAGTAACTCCACTCAGCCAGTCATCATCATCAAACTCAGGTGTTTGATAATCAGGCTCACTACCTTTCTCTACCAGTAGAGGGAGTTCCTCGGGCCTCAGTAGTGAAGGGGAAAATGAACTCACAACAGAGGAGCATGTGTAAAGGAGCAGCATGCCTCTACATGAATTTGGGCATCTAATGAGTGGCATGCACCTCTATGCACCAAAATATAAATCTTATTCCAGTCATGGACATAAATAAGATTTAGGGTGTAGAATAGACCACAGCTCGTCATGAGTTAGATGCGCCGCCATGCCCTGTCCTGCCCATTTTGGTGCTAAAAACATGAAAAACGGTAATATTTTGACACAATTCAGAGATGAAAGCTTTGCTGAATCAAGGTTTATGTGTCTGAGGCCTTCACGAGGGAACATCACATCAGTCCTACTCCCAGGATTATAGGGTAGGGCGGCACAATGTATGGAGGCCGGAGGCCTTTAGTTATCATTTCAGATACACTAACAG
The DNA here is from genome assembly GCF_039654945.1 of Dendrobates tinctorius. Lineage (NCBI taxonomy): Eukaryota > Metazoa > Chordata > Amphibia > Anura > Dendrobatidae > Dendrobates > Dendrobates tinctorius. The sequence goes on along the minus strand of NW_027361738.1, from coordinate 44,471,248 downwards.
CTCTTCGTTACATTGATTAGCGGTGGAACCAGTGGTACAGCCGTTTGGCCAAAGTGTCCCAGGAACACAACAACAAAAGACTGCATGTTGCTTGTGCTACTGTAAATGACCTATGTGGCCTAAACCTGCTATCATTACTGCAGCATCTCCAGATTTATCGCCTTTCAAGTACACCTGAGACATCATTGTTCGGTAAATGCAAAGAGAGTTGATAATTTGCGTTCCCAAGTACATTCAGCATGGCACAACATTCCTCAGACAACCATTAACCCCTTTCCGACGTTGGACGTAATAATATGCCCACATCCCCCGACGCTGAGCCCACATCTTTTCCGGCACATGTCAGCTGTTTTAAACAACTGACATGTGCCTCTAACAGCCGCGGGTGGATTCGTGTTTCACCCACAGCCATTAGCCTGTTAAATGATGCTGTTACTCTCTGACAGCGGCATTTAACTTAGGCTTACTGGAAGCGCATCAGAAATCCCGCCCATCGGTGATCGCGGGTCACCGATGGGTCGGCATGAGAACCAGAGGTCTGAAGCAGACCTCTGGTTGTCATAGCCGGATTGCTATGTGGTATTGCCTGGTGGTCGGCGCTCATAGCAAGTTAGCATTTCTGCTACACACAGACGATTCAATCATCGCCTGTATGTAAGAGAGGCGATCAGACAGCTGCAGATTCTAGTCACCCATGGAGACTATTGAAACAGGCAAACAATAAAAAAAGGTTAAACATATTTAAAAAATTTAAAAAATGTAAAAGTTCAAATCACCCCCCTTACACCCCATTCAAAATAAAATAGAAAAAGAACAAATATACACATATCTGATATCACCACGTTCAGAATCACCCGATCTATCACTATAAAAAAAATTAACCAGATCGTTAAACGGCGTAAGGCCTCTTTCACAAATCCGTTTTTTACAATCAGTCACAATCCGCCAGGTTTTGAAAAAAATGGATCCGCAATTTTCTTTTGAGGATCCGTTTTTTTCCCATTGACTTCCATTATTTGCGGATTGTGACGGATTGCCGTCCGTTGTATCCGTTTTTTTTGCGGATCCGCCAAAAGTTCCTGTCCGTCACCATCCTCAAAGATTTGAAAACGGAGCTTGCAACGTTTTTTTCTGCGGCGGATCCTCCAGACACTCATTTAACCCAAAATTCTTTCTGGGTGCCGGACAAAAAAAAAAATTCTCTCTCTCTCTCTCTCTCTCTCTCATTTGTCGGATCCGTCAAAAAAACGGACGGGTGCCATCCGTTGTCATCAGTACTAAAACGGATCTGCCATCCGTCCTTTTGGCGGATCTTGACTGATGCAAAAAACTGAAGTGTGAAAGAGGCCTAACGAGAAAAAAAATCAACACGCCAGAATTACGTTTTTTTGGTTGCCGCTATATTGCAATAAAATGCAATAACGGGGAATCAAAAGATCGTATGTACACCAAAGTGGTATCAATAAAAACATCAGCTCGGCGTGCAAAAAATAAGCCCTCATGCAGCCCCAGATCATGAAAAATGGAGATGCTACAGGTCTCGGAAAAGGGCGCCTTTTTTTACCAAAGTTTGGATTTTTTTTTCATAACTTAAATAAAAAAGAACCAAGACATGTTAGGTATCTGTAAACTCATAATGACCTGGAGAATCATAATGGCAGGTGATTTTTAGTATTTAGTGAACATGGTACAAAAAAAACAACAACTGTGGAATTGCACTTTTTTGCAATTTCACCGTAGTTGGAAATTTTTTTCCTGTTTTCCAGTACATAATATGTTAAAACTAATGGGGTAATGCATTACAGTTAAGCAAGTTGAAAATGAAATTACCTCTAAAATGCCTAAAGTTAAAGATGACACATTTCCCTTGTATTTCTCTCTCTTCTCTCTCTTTATATATATATTTATATTTATACAGTGTATATATACTGTGTATATATATATATATATATATATGTGAACAACGACAACTCCAGGTGGTTCACAGGAGTGAGCTGGTCTACATTGTTGGATATATATATATATATAGAGAGAGAGAGAGAGAGAGAGAGAGAGAGAGTCATTTTTTTACATTTTAAAAGTTACAAAAAAGAAAATGAGCAGATGAAAAAGTTTGGGTACCCTTGGAGATTTGTGTCTTCAGATAACTTTGACCAAGGTTTCAGACCTTAATTAACCTGTTAGGGTTATGGCTTATTCTCTATTGTCATTAAGAAATGCCAGGTGATGTAAATTTCCAAGTTTTATAAAAACCAGCCTCCTCTAACTTTGTGCCAAAAAACAGCAGTCATGGGTTTTTCTAAGCAGCTGCCCTAGCACACTGAAAGCAAATATAGTGGAGGCATACAAAGCAGGAGGAGGCTATAGGAAGATGGCAAAGCATTTTCAAGCTGCTCTTTTCTCAGTTTGAAACATAATTAAGAAATGGCAGTTAACAGGAGCAGTGGAGGTCACGATAAGGTTTGGAAGACCAAGCAAAATTTATGTGACAGCTCGGTAGGATTGAATGCAAAAGACCTTCAGAAAGATTTAGCAGACTCTGGAGTTGTGGTACATTATTATAGTGTTCAGATACACCTGCACAATTATGGCTTTCATGAAAGAGTCATCAGAAGAAAACCTCTCCTGCGTCCTCACTGCAAAATTCAGAAGTATGCAAAACAACATCTAATCAAGCCTAATGAATTTTGGAAACAAGTCCTATGGACCAATGAGGTTAAATAGAACTCTTTGGCCACAATGATCAAAGGTATGCGTGGAGAAAAAAGCTGCAGTCCAAAGGTTCAATCTAGACATTGGTGTCTTGGAAACTTTTTGACCGTCCCACATACCTCAGATAGGACAGTTTCACCCGAAGTATCTTAAAAAGTCCATCATCTCCAGCGAGGCCTTTAGATATAATTGTATCTTTTCCAGCCCAATTGACAGGGATAAACACTTAGCCTTGATTAAAATAAGTCTTTTTAAGATGGGTTATCACCCCACATACATTGATGATCACATCATTAGAGCCTACACCATAGCCTACACAAGGATGACCGTTTAAAAACAACATTTCAAAGACCCTCCCTTGCTATGCTACATGCAACCTTCTAATTTAAGAAACATCATGATCCGAAGTTCAATGCCCTCTGATACACCAGGAGGATCTTATCCGTACAATGGGAAGAGCTGCAAAATCTGTACTTCTGTAAAGATCCAAGACTGGATCCACAACACACAAAAGGAATACAGAGATAAAAAACCCTTTTACCTGGGGCCAAACATTTCTGTGGTCCAGGACATAACATAGACAATATGAAAGATATTATATTGAAAGGCAACTTCAAAAACATTGAAGGGTCTGTTAATACAAACTAGAGTTGTTGATTCCATTCACACAGGACAAAATCTGTCAGGAGGATTTATTACTTACTGTATTTTTGGGACCATAAGACACACTTTTTTCCGCAAAAATTTTGGGGGAAAATGGGGGTGCGTCTTATGGTCGGAATATACTTACAAATCCGGTGGTGGTGGCGGTGCCGGTGGCGGCGGTTCCGATGCAGCCTCCCTTACCAGGCTGGTGCGGCTGTTGCGTGGAGGTGGCAGTACTCGGAGGTGCTGTAGTAGCAGGGTTCTGTGGTGCGGCGAATCTGAATCTGAGCATGCACTGCCCCCGGCGGCCGTATTTCCAGACCCACCGCACCACAGCAATGGAGCTGCGGGGCTTTAGCAAAATGCCGGCGGAGACCCAACACGCAGCACAGAGTGGTGCTGCCACTGCCCCTGCCCCAGCACAGAGCAGCGCTGCTCCTGCCCCAGAACAGAGCGGCACTGACCCAGCACAGAACAGCGCTGCCACTGCCCCAGCACAGAGTGGTGCTGCCCCAGCACAGAGCGGCGCTACCGCTGCCCCAGCACAGAGCGGTGCTGCCCCAGCACAGAGCCCAGCCATCCCAGCACAGAGCCCAGCCTCCCCAGCACAGAGCACAGTCTCTCCAGCACAGAGCACAGTTACCCCACAGAGCACCACCGCAATACAGAGCACTGCCACCGCACCAGCCTGGGAAGGGATTTCCCGGAGGCCACTGCACCAGCCTGGACCACCGAACGACCCCTGTGACCACTTCTCCACCTGTGCCGATCCTTTCCCTGGTAAGATGAATTCGGACTGTAAGACGGACCCCCATTTGACACATTTTTTTCCCTATTTTCCTTCAGAAAATTTGAGGTGCGTCTTACGGTCCGAAGCGTCATATAGTCCGAAAAATACGGTACTACAAAATCTGAAGAATCTGCTCCAGAGACAGTGAGGGCACCAGGTCTCTGATCTTACAAGGACATTGTGACTATAAAACTTTCACACCACTAATCTAGTTAATGATTTAATAAATGGACATTTAAAAAGAACCTGTCAGCAGGATTTAGTCCAATAAACGAGAGGCATGGCCATAATGACGCTGTGATGCTGATTAGTATGTTACCTGATGTGAATGGATCCACTCAGTGGCTTATGAATTGTGAAGTTTTCATAAAATTACGTCTTGTTTGCTTCGGGGCAAGACGTGGGGGCAGGGTCTTCTTCTGGTTCTCTGCTCCCACCAACCTCCTCTGCTTCTTGTGCAGGTCAATGATTATTCAGTGGCCTGCCTCCCTTTTAAAATTCTGCGCCGCCGCCATTATTTTGTGGGAGGATCGCGCGCACAGTGTGAGACAGCGCACTATGTGCAGGACTTCAATAAAGCTTATTGTAGAAAACCAAGAAAAAAAGAGGTATGCAGAAACAGTGATCAATATAATAAAGCACATAATTATATTGAGCTACAATTAAAGACATGCAAAAAACCCAAACAATAAAAAAAATTTAAAAGAGCCCATGGTTAAGGATCACCATAACCATAAAAAAGATTGTTTGGTTCAGGTTCTTGTAGCTATGGGGCTTTTTTTTAATTGTTTTTAGTTGTTTGGGTTTTTTTGCATGTCTTTAATTGCATCTAAATAAAATTATGTGTTTTATTAGGGTGATCCCTGCTTCTGTGTACCTCTTTTTTCTTGGTTTTCTACAATGACTGTTTACAGTATGTGGAGCACCCCGCAGGGCCTTAGGTTACTCGGTACCGGGCCGGTCAGGTTCTTTAAAGGGGATGTGTAACGTTGGCAGTGACCCGGTCCATGGCCCTGGGAGTCCAGTAAAGATGGATGTTTAATGAAGGATGATGGATGATAATGGGGAAGATAATGGGAAAATGGTAGGGAAAATGGAATCGCAATGCCACCCGTGGTATTCGGCAAGGGTAGCCGACGCTGCAATGCAGATCCTCTGGGATGGCGTTAGGGCAGCAGAGATGGTGAAGCTCTCCACGAGTAGAGCTGTGTCCCAGGGCAGTTAAGGTGGTAACAGGTGAGTTGGTGACTGTGATGGTGTGTGCAGGCGGAATGGAGCAGGCGAGACGCAAATGACGATTGGGACACAGTTGGGTGCAGTTTCAGTGTTTTTACTCACAATTCCTGTGTGCAAAGTGACCCCTGTACCGGGCCGGTTCTTTAAAGCGGATGTGTCACGGTGGAGGTGACCCAGTCCGTGGCCCTAGGCGTCCAGTAAAGATGGATGATTAATGAAGGATGATGGATGATAATGGGGAAAGATGATGGGAAAATGGTAGGGAAAATGGAATCGTGACGCCACCCGTGGTATTCGGCAAGGGTAGCCAACGCTGCAATGCAGATCCTCTGGGATGGTGTTAGGGCAGCAGAGATGGTGAAGCTCTCCATGGGTAGAGTTGTGTCCCAGGACAGTTCAGTTGGTTTACTAGAGTTGAGCGAAACGGGTCGAAAAAATTCAAAAGTCGCCGACTTTCGCCAAAGTCGGGTTTCATGAAGCGAAACCCGACCTTAGCGTGAGGTCGGCCACGAGGTCAGCGACTTTAGCGCCAAAGTCGCGTTTCAAAAGATGCTTTAGCGCCGTTTTTCAGCCAATCAGGAAGAGCGGACACTGTGGGCAACGTGATGACATAGGCAGCGGTCACCACCATCTTGGAGAAGGGCATGCAAGTGATTGGCTTTCTTTGTGTGGCATCACAGGGGGTATAAAAGGGTGGGGACGCCGACCGCCATGTTACTCATGCTGATCTCAGAATAGGGACAGCTGCTGCAGCTGCTGATTCTGTAGGGAGAGCGTTAGGAAGGCAAAAAGAAAAAAAAAACTGCTTCTGCTGCTAGCGCTTTTCACTGTAGTTACTGTGCAGTGAAAGGTGAAGATTTTTGCTTTTGTGCAGCAGCGCTGGTGGTGATTAGCCTGCCTTTTAAGGCTAGCTGCATTGCTGTGTGCACACTGGTGTTCAAACTGCTTTTTTAAAAGCAATCCAAATTGTATTGTTTTGTGCTGGTGAGGTAGTGAGCGTTCATTTTTTCACACACCGTACAGCGGTGTACGCTCCTCACACAGTACCGTGTAACGGCTGTTATCATGGGCAAATTGAAGCTATCTACGTGTGTGACTCTGTAAGGAAAAGTCGAGGAGTTTGTCCGTTCTTACAGACCGACACCTTATAGTTTTGTCCGTTTTTCAAACAGTTTAGTATATTTGCTGTTTGATTACATTCAAAACTAGAGAGAGACAGCGTGTGTCAGTCCGTATACAAAAACACGGAGCTTGACAATTTTACATACACCGTACAGCGGTGTACGTGCACGCGCCTCTCTCAGTACCGTGTAACGGCTGTTATCACGGCCAAATTGAAGCTATCTACGTGTGTGACTCTGTAAGGAAAAGTCGAGGAGTTTGTCCATTCTTACAGACCTACACCTTATAGTTTTGTCCATTTTTCAAACAGTTTAGTATAATTGCTGTTTGATTACATTCAAAACTAGAGAGAGACAGCATGTGTCAGTCCGTATACAAAAACATGGAGCTTGACAATTTTACATACACCGTACAGCGGTGTACGTGCATGCTCCTCTCTCAGTACCGTGAAATGGCTGTTATCATGGCCAAATTGAAGCTATCTACGTGTGTGACTCTGTAAGGAAAAGTCAAGGAGTTTGTCGGTTCTTACAGACCTACACTCTAGGGAGATTCCAATTCTGCCCAATTCTATATACACCTTGTAGTTTGTCATACACTAGGCAATTTCTGCCGGTCACATTACGGTGTTATAGACACAGGGCCTGACAGAATCCAACTGTGTCCTGAAGTGTAGAGAGATTCCAATTCTCCACAGTCCTCTATCCACCTTTCTAACAACATCCAGAATCTGCCTGTCACATTGCGGTGTAAAATAAACAGGGCCTGACAGAATCCAACTGTGTCCTGAAGTCTACAGAGATTCCAATTCTCCACAGTCCTCTATCCACCTTTCTTACACCATCCAGAATCTGCCTGTCACATTGCGGTGTAATATAAACAGGGCCTGACAGAATCCAACTGTGTCCTGAAGTCTAGAGAGATTCCAATTCTCCACAGTCCTCTATACACCTTTCTTACACCATCCAGAATCTGCCTGTCACATTGCGGTGTAATATAAACAGGGCCTGACAGAATCCAACTGTGTCCTGAAGTCTAGAGAGATTCAAATTCTCCCAACTCCTATATACACCTTGTACCTTGTTTTACAGTACCATATAGTTGGTGGTTTTTTGGGTACATTTTCCCCAAAAATGAGGAAGTGTGGTGGAAGAGTCCGTAGAAGTGGGCGGGGGTTGGCAGCTGGTAATGATGGTGTTGGTGGTGGATCTGCTGGTAGTAGCAAAAGCAAAATAGCACCTAATGCAGGAGGTGTTGAGCCTGCGTCATCGTCTGGCTCCACAAGGCCTCGAAGGCTCCCTTTTCTGGGAGTAGGTAAACCGCTTTTAAAGCCAGAGCTTCAAGAACAAATTTTGGCTTACATTGCTGACTCAGCCTCCAGCTCTATCGCCTCCTCTTCTGAGTCGTCATTGGAGGCTCATGGTCATGAACCACACCTTTCCTTGTGTCCTTCACCCCAACCAAAATTGAAGGATGCGGCAGGCCACACTACAGATTACTCCATGGAGCTGTTTTCACATACCATGCCTGGGTTATCAAGTCAAATCGTGAATTACCCAGGCCAAGATGAATCTGACATGGAGTGTGGGTGGCCAGCCAGGGCAGTGGGGTTAATCGGTACCAGGCCGGTGTCTCACAGGGATGTGTCACGGTGGTGGTGACCCGTTCTGTGGCCCTGGGCGTCCATGCAAAGGGGTGAATTACGTTTATAGGTGAATAATACGTGACGCCACCTGTGGTTTCTGATTAGATTGACCAGCGCTGCAGTGTCGCTTCTCTGGGACAGATGTTGTGGTGCAGCTAAGATGTAGAAGCCCTGCACAGGTAGGGCCATAGTCACAGGGCAGATGAAAGAGTTGGTAGATGGTGTGCAGTGCAGGATGTAGCAGAGCCGTGTGCCAGGCGCAGGAGAAAGTTGACAGACACAGTCGTGCAGTTCCTTTACCTGTACTTGGTAAGTGCCATCCAGGACCCAGAGTACAGATGGAGAAGGAGTTGGTCAGCCTGGAAGCCAATTTGGAATTCTCTCTCTGCAGATAGGTAGTGTGGCCTCCGTTCTAGCCCATATCTGAGGTACTCGCAGTGCTGAGTTCAATGAAGTTCCCCCTGTTGACTCTCTTTTTGAACTTTCTCGTATGGCAGGCAGCTGTAGCCTTTTCCTTCTGGCTCCCACATGTCGCTGCTGGGGCCTCCGAGCCTTAGTTGTGTACAGAGCATTTACAACTGCTACTTCCTCCGGTTTCGGCGGCAGGAACGTCAGTGTCCCTACAAACTCGGAGACCGGAATCCGGACCATGCGCTCCAGCTAGGAGTGAGCCTTAACTCTGCTCATCCTCCAGCTCCCCTTCTCACGTCCACACACTTCCCCTTCCCTTCACAGACTGCCCTAACTTAGCTCCTCCCAACCACAGAGAGCAGCTCCTGAGCAGTCAGGTTCAGAGGTCTCCTTGCTGGCCTGGAGTGGGAAATGTTGCTCCCAAGCATGACACCACACTCCCTAGGAGGAAGGTAATGCCACTGAGGCAACCGTACTCCTGGTGGCGCCACAAGTGCACTGATGCCCAGTCACTGCTAGATGATTCTGCTGGTACATTGACCCAGACCACTACATTCCCCTCGCACTCTACACAGCCAGAATCTGACCCTGATAAAACTCAGGTTACCCTTCCCATATACTGTACCACCTTACACGGTGACAAAGAGGAAGGTGCAGATGAAAGTGCAGGTTCGGCCCACCCGCCGTCAGACACACCGCTGTACTATGAGGGGCCCTGTGCCAGTGCCGTCGCCAATGAGTGGGCCCCCCCTGCTTGCTCAGGATCACAGCACTTGCAAAGTTGAAATACTTACCTCTCCCTGCTCCACTGCCATGACGTCTTCCTCGTTTCCTGATAGTGATATTCTTATCAGAGAGCGCAACGACATCACGTCTGTACGCCCAGACTAGTACAGGGATTCCCTAACGAAGAGACTTATTTGAGGAGACTTATTTAATTGTTTTCAATGTTGGGACAGCAATTTTTGGGGAGCACTATACTCTGGAGAATGATATATGGGGCCCACCATACACTGGAGCATTCCAAAGGTGGACATCAGACACTGGAGCAGCATTTACAGGGCCCATTATACACTAGAGCATTAGAAATGGGGCCCATTATATATGGAGCATTATTTGGGGCCATCAGACAGTGCAGCTTCATCCATGGGGACCAACATATACTGTAGCATTATGTGGAGCTCATCATATACTGTTTCAAACATTATATGGGACCAATGATTCTGTATGGAGAAATATATGGGCCTCATTACTCTGTATAGCGCACTATGCGGTGGCCATAATACTGTATGGAGTAATATACTGTCCGTTTTTGGAGCTATTGGAGAATTTAAAATGGATATCAGTCATGAGATGTAAAAAGTGAAGTATTTTTCATTGTACTATACCGCTATTTCTCTGCCGTATCGGAGCATCATGAGTTGTGCTATGTGTTAAAGGGGCGCTCTTTGGCCCAGGGCACATGAAAACCTGGAGCCAGCCCTACCCCCCTACAAATTTAGCCAAATAACCCCCATTTTTCAGTGCGTAACTAGTATTATGAAGTAAATTAAGGTTGAAATGCTTCACTAATAAGAATTGATGTTTTTGGCATTCAAAAGGGCACTGTAGGTGTGTTTCCTGTCCTCCACTCCCTGCCGACTTTGCTTCCCCATTAACTTGCATTGGGTTTCGTGTTTCAGTCGGCCTTCGACTTTTCACGATAATCGGCCAATTTCGTTCGGCCAGACTTTTGCGAAAGTCGGGTTTCACGAAACACGACTCGACCCGAAAAAAGGCAAAGTCGCTCTTCTCTAGTGGTAACAGGTGAGTTGGAGACTGTGATGGTGCGTGCGGTATGGAGCAGGTGAGACATAAATGACGATTGGGACACAGTTTGGTGCAGTTTCAGTGTTTTCATTCACAATTCCTGTGTACACAGTGACCCGCTTGGTACTAAGTCCTCCGGGTGAGGGGTCCAGCAAACTCCCAGGTACATTAGGAACACCTTTTCAGGACTCCCCTTTTGTGTTCATTTTTCTAGGCCGCCTCACTGCGCTGATCTCCACTTTCTCTCCTGCCCTGCGCCTTCACAAGCAGTGTCCCCTAGCCGGCAACCACGGACCCTGTCGGGTGATGTTCTCAAAGTCCCCTTGCTCCTATCTGGCTGCCTTTTTGGGGAATAATTGTGGTTGCAGCTGAGGCATTTGAAGTTACCTCAGCCTCCGGCTTGCTAGCTGAGCCTCGTGTGCTATTCTCCACCTGACTTAGGGGCCGGCACCCCCACTGTGGCCTGGTTCTTCCTCTTCTGGATACGGACCCCATGGGTGGCTTCCGCACTACCCGTTCTCCTAGGACCCCTTCTGTCCTTCCGGAAGCTTCCTTCAGCTCTCCTCACTCCTTCTCTCTCCCCTCCGTCTGACTGACCCCTCCGCTGTCCCATCACCAGCTGACTCTTTCTAGAAGAATCTTCCTTTTTCCTCAGCCTTAACTCCGCCCATCAATTGTCACTGATTGGATACCCTCTCTCACACCACCTCCTAAGCTCCTCCCCTTCTACATACCTTTCCCCACTGACTCCCCAACACCCTTTCCTAGCCAGCCTGGGATGAGGCCTTCCTCCCCAAGGGTACACCCAGATGCCCTGACTGACCTGGTGTGTGCTGGGTGCGAGTGTTAGGAGTCCTGGGTGGTGCTCCCTCCTTACCTGAGGGTGGGATATTACACCTCTGGATGAGGTGCAGTACCTCGGTGGCGACTGAACTCTCAGGGGCGACACATATGCATTAGGTAGATCCCATCTTTATTGGGTCTTTCCCACTACTCCGTATTTTCTATTGGACTTCAGTAAAATGGTGCCAGATGTGACTAATGCGCAGATCGATATTTTGGCTCCGTGAAAAATTTACTAAGACAAAATCTGCGCATGCGCTGCCTCCGGCACCATTCTATTGATGAACTGGGTGTCCTGCACACCGGACGCCAACTCACACTGCACACGCGCCGCCCACACAATGATGGCTGTGGCACGGATTTTTACAAAGGAGGCAGGTCACTGAATTATTAGTGACCTGCAGAGGAGGCTGGGGGGGTAGGTGAAGAACCAGAAGAAGGCCCTGTCTCCACGTCCCACCCTGAAGCACACAGCAGTACTGAAGATGTCATTTTATGAACACTTCATAAGGTGAGTATTATCCGCCATTGAGCGGACCTGTTTACATCAGGTATCATATTAATCAGCATCACAGCGCCATTATAGCCATGCCTTCAGTTTATAGGGCTAAATCTTGCCTACAGGTGCTCTTTATATGTCCATTTATTATGTCATGTCTTTGCTCTATTTATGTATATGTTTGAGTTTCTTCACATACTTTGTTATACCATGCCTGATGAGGAGACCTAAGAAGTCTCGATAGCTAGCTTTGTAACATCTTTTATTTTAATTTTGTGATCCATTAAAAGCTATCATAACTACAAGATTATTATTTTGTTTTTCCCACTGAGAGCAATCTGTTGAAAAAAGGCCACAGATTTTCAGAAAAAAAGAACATCTCGCCAACCCTTAAACATGGTGGTGGATCAATCATGCTTTGGGGTTGTGTTGCAGCCAATGGCACGAGGAACATTTCAAGGGTAGAGGGAAGAATGGATTCAATGAAATGTCATCAAATTCTTGATAAAAAAGTTTACTGTATATATTTTGCCTAAAATACAAAAGGAAATGTGTCATCTTTAACTTTAGGCGTTTTAGAGATTATTTTATCTTCAACTTGTTTAAATATTCATAATAACAGTAATTTTGACCAGGGGCGACCAAAGGTTTACATGCCACCGTATGTCCGTCACATATGTCAGAAGCATTTTCCACTGTATACATCAAACACATAGTCTGAATAAAGCCTATATACGGTATATAGAGATCTAATTTATAGAGTACATTCAAAAAAATCTAAAATGGTTTCCAGAAATGAACTGCTTTTAAAAATACCATAGTATGAACAAGCGCATATTACAATAAATTAATTGTTTTCTCTTTGAGAAAAAAGCTTTCATATAAAATGTAATGCTGAAGGAAATATACTGACCCATTGTCGAACTATTCAGTATTCAGTAATTCTGTTAGGCTCTGTTGTAATCGCGGCTTCCTTTTACACGTGTGAGTGATGTAAGTGTCAAGTAAACACAACATTTCAATCTATGCCGACATTCACGTTACAAAATTTCCTAAAGTTCATTCCGTTAACAGCGTTCTCTCCGAGATATTTTTACAACTTTTGCTTTTAGCTGGCAGTGGCAAACATTTTTTCGGCACTTAATCTAAATTATAAAAACAAAGACTCTCCAAGAATCTATAAATCAGAATTAGGCCCGTGAGCTTCCCTTCCTGGTAATGGAAGTTTAATGACGAGCTATAGAAAGAAGCCTTTTTCTGGAAAATTGTTATGTATGAAAGTCAACATTTGTCTTCCACATATGCACTGTATTTAAAATCACATTTGCTTGGTATGATACTAAGAGAAAGCTGAAAGGGTTCTGTACTAATGTAAATATATGATACAAAGTGTTGGCACTGCAAGTACTAACACTTGTGATATACATTGTGGTAAAATTCTGTCTCTGCAAAGAGAAATATGCAAGGTCGGATAAAGACAGAAGACATGCACTGAGCCATGAGTAGGGTTTCATGAGAAGAAGGAGGCCACCTAGGACACATCATGTGTGTTCAGAAGAACCAAATTTGGCATATTAAACATCATTTCACTGTGTAGCTCATGAAATATAAAAATGTTTTGTAGTCGGTCTTAGTTTAACCTAACGCCTAAATAATGTAAGTGGGCAGTATCCGATTAAAATGAAAATAACGATCAAAGTAAGTCAACTGTAAAGAAATTAAAATACCTAAGGGCTCATTCAGACATCTGTGCAAATCGTTTCAAGTGCGGACTGCAATGCACAGACTGGCTGCGGCTCTGCCGACCCAATCATGACACCCTCATAAAAATATATGAAGCAGCGATGCTACATTCAGTAGTAGGTTAGGTAGGTATTAGCTTAACGTCATCTTTACGAAAAAAAAACTCTTCTTAGACATCTTTGTCGGTTGTTGGAGGACTAGGGGTAATCTCGTATATCTTGGATAGGTAACATCCATGCCCTGAAGATGTCCTTGTTACTTGTATTTTGTCAGTATGCTTCCAGTCACGGTCAGCACTTACATTTTGCAAAACAGTTCAACACTTAACATTGAAATTTGTTTGGCAAGGCTCGACTTGTAGAGTGAACAAAGCTAGTCCTTTCAGATACAAATCTTAAAGCAGCTTTGACATCTCTCATGTAGTCAAATATTATCAAAAAGCCTTTATTGTTCACTTGGCCTTGCAGGATGTCATATCTAACCCTCCCTTTTGTCTTTAAACGAAAGCCCCAGATTGTCACCGTTGGACTTTGGATAGCTTCCTTTGGACCCACACATAGGAGACTTGTTAGTAATCAATTATGGTTAACCCTCTTAGCAAATGGGACAGGGTGAAGGACTGGTTGGGTAATCTCCCCATCCTGTCGTTGTGCTCCATTTATGGTAAACCACTATTTCCTCCAGAACTTGATGACCTTTTGGTATTTTGAAAGAGTCTACCACCTTTTCTCCACTGAGAATGTTTTGCAGGATTATTCTGTACCCAAGTCTGATATTTTCCATTATTTCCAGCTAAAACGCTTTGTTTCAGCTCTAATTTCTTCTTCATCTAAACCGGTCACAATAACATCAATTGAAGAAAGATGTAGCTCTTCCTCTAATTTACCATGCCTTATCCCCTTGCTCTATTCTAACTTGATTAATGCCTTTTTTCATACACTTCTGCACTGATGCACTGCAGAGTCGGCTGTCAGTCAGTGGCGGGGCATGGTTATAGCCATTGCCTTTAGTGCTGTGAGTGGTGGCTGTAATTGCTCCGGGCATGCCTCCATGACTGAAAGCTGACAGTTCCCGGAAGAAATAGTGCTTTTTTTCTCCCAGGTTTCACAGTTTCAGTACTCCGGCCAGGAACTTACATAACAAGTTTAACCTGCAGATTAACCCTATATCTGCAGATTATTAGCATTATCAGGCCTGACAGATTCCCTTTTAATATGTCACTATAGTGTCCAAAATGGCACTTCACCTCAGACTATATTACTGAAACCTCTACTTAAAATAAAGAGGGGGGACGAAGAGATCCACAGTTAAAATATGAATTTTATGAAATATATAATTAAAACAAACAAAAGTTAAAAAAACAGAATGCCTCACATATGGCAGTCCCAACCCCAGAATAAAGACCAGACTTGATTAAATAATTTCCATACCAGATCCGAGAAATTTACAATGGTAAAATATTACCAGTGAATACAGTGATAAATTCAAAATGCAAAATGTGGTAATAGAATATTATAAAAGCAAATTTGGCCTAATATGGAGAAAACAATCACTGTGGCTATTAGTATAAATTATTAGAAAAAGGTCTCTGCTAAAATAAGCAAAAAAATGAATGACATCTATACTGCTAAGCTCCCTATAGCACCAAGGTTGTGATCAAAATAATAGTCCACGCACCAAGGTTGTTATAAATATAATGATGTCGCTAAATAATGCTGATAAGCCAAGATAGTCACAATATGGTGACGGACCCCAAATATAATAATGCTCAAAACATATAAAGCACAGTGTCCGCAGTATAGGAGACCGATTCACCTTGTGTTCTGGAGTTGGTAACCACGTCCTCTCACCCCCGAAGCGCGTTTCGCCACTGGCTTCTTCCTGGGGGTGTTTTATCTTATGTTTGTTTTCATTTTATATTTAATAAAATTCATATTTTAACTATGGGTCACCATTTACCTGCAGATATAGTGGAAATATGCACTTAAATAATGTTTTAACCATATTTTACTGTGTTACTAGATATGCAGCTACTATTAGAAAATTAAGTTAGATTTTCCCTGCAGCAGCTTGCTTCAAGTCATCGGGGCTCTGCAGGAGGCTTGACTGACAGCCAGCACTGCAACATGTACGTACAGAGCAGGATGTCACTCAAGGTGCAGTGGGGAGAGTTTACAGCAGGATTTGG
Source organism: Dendrobates tinctorius (assembly GCF_039654945.1). NCBI lineage: Eukaryota > Metazoa > Chordata > Amphibia > Anura > Dendrobatidae > Dendrobates > Dendrobates tinctorius. The sequence continues at coordinate 44,455,605 of NW_027361738.1, read as the reverse complement.
GATCGTAATGCAATGGGCTGGCATTTCATAGGGATAAAGGGGTAGGACACGAAAGAAAAAAAAGGTGTAGACAAGTTGGAGACGGGTCAAACTATGCTGGCATTTCAAAAAATGAAACCATTGACCACGGGAGCAGATTAGGTCAGTGTATAGGGATGTTTTAATCCAATTCTGAAGACAAATGTGTCCACAAAATTTCATGAAATTGTATTTCTGAAATTGAATGTAGAAGTTTGGATGAACACATTGATGTGGCTGATGTTGCCAATAAATCTTCCTGGTTTTATGCATTTTGGAAAGATAGGGAAAATTGGAAATGTGGACGAAGGGTATTTCTGTATATCGTTATATGAATGGAAAAAGTTAGTGTAGATAATTGGGCGCCAAGAGCTTAGGTTAGCGGCTCAATGGATTTAGGTGAGGAGACTGCGATATCGGAGATATCTTTAATGTTATTGAGGTGACATGTTTTGAAAAACCAACAGATTTCTACCTCAAGCCATCGTATGTTTGTACTTTAGGAATAATATGAACGTGAGTGTGACAGAAACAATCGGGGAGTGGATTGTGGATAAGTAGAAACCCTGTGTGTTGGTTTACAAAAGGAAGGCAAACTCTGAAAAAGTAATTTTTGGTGTAATCTATTGACCCTCCACCACTACTGAGGAGTTGCATGGTATTAAATATATATGTGTTGTGTATATATGTTTATTCCAGGACTTCTTACCATATATGAAAAACCAAGTAGGACATTACGATAAATATTATTAATAAAGATATAGTGATTTATTAGATGGTCTTCATATAGAAAATAGTCTATTTGTTCATGGTCAGTCCATTAGATTGGTTGATGACAGTATCTCACCCATCTTTCTCCATATCCTGGATGGAAGGCTCGTATCATCTGTTTGTGCATAAAAGTCAGAATCCAAAATTCAACAAAGTCAGGATGATGTGTCTGCCCCAGTCAGCTCTGTCCTGGAAACCATGTGTGAGTCTTTGGCTCTAGCACCTGCTGTCTATCTATGGCATTCTGAGCTTATAGTATGACATTACCATCCATCAGAGCTAAGAGTACAGAAATATTATATGTAATGTCAGCAAATATATATGAACCAGTACCAGGTTAAGAATAATAATGACTAGCCATAATTAATAATTAAAATAGGGTCGGCATAACTAATAGAACAGACTGTACAGATTGGTACAGTGTTGATTTTGGGAGATTTTAAAGGGAGCATGTCAATTACTATGACGGTATCAAATTAGCCACAGGTCCTTGTGGGGCAACCTGTGCTAAGAGTTGCCATAACTTTAGTTTAAATATCTCATGGGTTGATTTAGAGAAAATGTTCTTTATGTTACATGCAAACGTAGTGCTTGTAGCACCAAAGTTGGAGTCGCGTCGTCCAGAGCACAACTGTCGAAGGCAGGATCACGCAGTGCACCACGGTGACATATGTGAATAAAGAATGTTTTCCAATACTATACAGTGGATTTTTATACTAAATATAAGGCTTCTTTTAGTATAATGTCCCCTTCAAGCAATTGCACTTAGATTAATACGGAATTTGAAGTTAGTGGACTCTCTTTAACTACCGAGAAATTGGTTGAGGTCATGGTTTTGCTTCACAGTTGATGATTTCGAAAACTGGTTAGATGACTTCTTAAAGAAAATAACATAAATATTCATGAAAATATGTAAAATTCTTCATCTGAGTGTAAATACAATTCAATTGAAACTCAGGATCAGGAGGAAATGTTTTCTATTTTAGGGCAAGTTGGTTCACACATTATGGTTTGTTTGTTTTTTCTTTTCTCTAGATCAATAGCAGTGATTGAATTTCTAAAATATTTACCCATACCCCATTCATTCATTAATATACTCCCCCATCCCTCCGATGAATTTGATAGACATACTGTATGCCTTTTTTAACTGTTCTATGCGACTATGTAAAAGGTAGCGATTCATTAACTTACACATTAACTCAAGAAATGCTTTTGATTCTCTTGTCAACTTTTACTCTATAAGTTGTTCCCACTTGGAAATGTTATCAGTAAGTTCATATTGCCCCATCCCCTCCCACACACGAATTGGTCCATAGCTTTTATGTCTGTGAATGGTCACTAGAGGGCCTGGGGCTGCCTACGTCATTAACGAAAAGGTGCACCTGGTTTTGCAATAATTTTAGTATCTTACTGATACGTGTCTGATCATTTTAATGATGAAAAGTCTGATCCAACGCATTTTACTGCATGAAATTAATAAATCCCTTTTCTACAATCTACATGCATTAGAGACATTCCCAGAAATGTGGACAAACCATTACCTTTATCTAATAAAGTTCAGCAAACCAGCTCGATGGTAAGAATTGTCAGATAACCCTATGATAAAAAAGATAAAACTGAACACGTTTATACATAGCTACATAGGTTTAAAAAAGACTGAAGTCCATCAAGTTCAACCTTTTTCCACCAGTTATAAACTTTTTTGTCACTAAATAATCTATAGCCCGCAATGTTATGTGTACTGAGGAAATCGTCCAGCCCTTTTTTAAAAGCTGTTGTAGTGTCTGCTATTACTACATCTTGTGACCGGCAATCCACAGTCTGACTGCTCTAATTGTAAAGAACAGTTTCCTATTTAGCTGCCGGAATCGTCTTTCCTCCACCTGTAATGAATGCCCCTTGGTCCTTAGTATGGTCTTTGGAAGGAATAAGTCATGTGCCAGTCCTTTGTATTGACCACACATGTATTAGATCTCCTCTGAGATGTCTTTTTTCTAAGCTAAACAAGGCCAACTTTTTCAACCTCTCATCATATGACAGATAGTGATGGGTGGACCCGTGGATATTCTGGTCTGTCGGGTTCTGATGAACTTTAAAAACAAATTTGGTTCGGGTACCTGAACTCAAACTCGAACCCAGATCCCATTCAAATGAATGGGGGGGCTGAACATCCAGCATTTCCCATGCTGTCATCTGCATGACAGCGCAAGAAACATCGGCTCTGATTGGAAGTAACGATTCACGTTACCGCCGGTCACGGTGCTGTGGTTCCCTTGCTGTCACACAGATGACAGCGTGTGAGTCAGCAGCTGTGACCAGCAGGGAAAAGGTTACCGCAGGTCACAGGCGTCGGCGCATGTCCATTTACCTAATAAATAGTAATGGAGAGATGTCTATCAAACACCCCCATTTCTAACTCCTGAGGAAAATTTAATAAAGTCAGAAGTCCCCCAGTGTTTTTTGAAAATTTGATATATTCTTTCAGCTTAATTGTCATATGTCCATATCATTCTGGTGATCTGGGTATCATGACCCGCAAAAAATCTGCAACGTGCGCACATAACCTTAGGGTGTCAACCTCCGCTGGTAGGTAGTCACAGTAGTAGGTTGAGAATGGGGGAATACAGGATTATCTGACTATGTCATAGTTTTTATCTTTTTTGCGATATGCAATAATACAAAAATTATACACCTGCACTGGTTTTTGGTGTGTTTTAGATATTAAAGTAATTAAAGTAATTTTTTATGGGATTGTATGTTCACTACAGTATTGGTTCCATTTCTTTATTTATTATTGTACAACAGTTTTATCCCATTTTCAAGTAGTTTATATGGTGTCATTCAAAAGCTACACAAAAAGAAAACAAGTCCCCATCTGACTTTGTCAATGGAAAAATAAAAAAAGTTACGGCTTCTGGTTGTCAAGGAAAGAAAAAAAAAGCCAAAGAGTAAGAATGACAATTGGCCCCGTCAACTGTGTGCGTGCATTCTTCTCACCTGTCACAATTTTCGCCCTTTTGTGTGACCCAGAGGGAGATCCCGTGATTGTAGTTGAATGAGTGGACGTCCAAGATAGAAATCAATGTTGCTGTCCAAGTGGCTTGCTGGAACTCAAGAGGGTGAGTAAAAGGAACGTGAGCAGACAGGTGAATATGATGTGAGCAAAACAGCCGATATATGTACATTTATGAGCTAATGACCAGAATTAAAAATCCCTTTAAAGGGGTTGTCCAGGATTATATATTTTTTTTTACTAAAAAGTTACAGGCAGGGTAGTTGCTAACATTTGTAACTTCCTGTCTGTTGTACTCGGCAACGACTCAGAGAGGTCACAGACCGCTCCTGCTGGTGATTTAGCTGCTCCAGATTAACAGAGCAGCTCTTTCTCATTCGGGTTGCTGTGTCGATGGGTGTGACTGCCAATGTCATGCTGATTGACGTTCCACTTATTTCATTTGTGCAGTGGTGAGATGATTGACACCATCAACAGATCAAAGTGGATGAGAAGTCACTGCTCTGTCAACATGATGTCAGTGGAAGCCGCTGAATCACTGGCAGGAGCGGTTTGTGACAGCTTTGTGCCGACAGGGATCATCGCTGAGCACAACAGGCAAGTAGTTAGCAGCCATCTACCGGTTAGTTCTTACGCACATTGTAAAAATAAATAAATAGTCCTGGAAAATCCATTTAGCCACATTAATTGGATACTGTATTTTGAGATGCTATGTGGTAGGTTTATTCATTTTGTTATGACACTGTGTGATACTATTATTTGGACGCTGTGTGATACTATTATTTGGACGCTGTGTGATACTATCATTAGACACTGTGTGATACTATTATTTGGACACTGTGTGATACTATTATTTGGACGCTGTGTGATACTATTATTTGGACACTGCGTGATACTATCATTAGACACTGTGTGATACTATTATTTGGACACTGTGTGATACTATTATTTGGACACTGCGTGATACTATTATTTGGACACTCTATGATAGTATAATTTGGACGCTGTGCGATACTATTATTTGGACACTCTATGATAGTATAATTTGGACACTGTGTGAAACTATTATTTGAGCACTGTGTGATACTATTATTTGGACGCTGTGTGATACTATCATTTGGACACTGTGTGATACTATCATTTGGACACTGTGTGATACTATCATTAGACACTGTGTGATACTATTATTTGGACGCTGTGTGATACTATTATTTGGACACTGCGTGATACTATTATTTGGACACTCTATGATAGTATAATTTGGACGCTGTGCGATACTATTATTTGGACACTCTATGATAGTATAATTTGGACACTGTGTGACACTATTATTTGAGCACTGTGTGATACTATTATTTGGACGCTGTGTGATACTATCATTTGGACACTGTGTGATACATTATTTGGACACTCTATGATAGTATAATTTGGACACTGTGTGATACTATCATTTGGACACTGTGTGATACTATCATTTGGACACTGTGTGATACTATTACTTGGACGCTGTGCGATACTATTATTTGAGCACTGTGTGACACTATTATTTGGACACTGTGAGATACTATTATTTGGACACTCTATGATAGTATAATTTGGACGCTGTGCGATACTATTATTTGGGCACTGTGTGATACTATTATTTGGACATTGTGTGATACTATTATTTGGACACTGTGTGATACTATTGTTTGGACACTGTGTGATATTATTATTTGGACACTATGATAGTGTAATTTGGACGCTGTGTGATACTATTATTTGGACACTGTGTGATACTATTATTTGGACACTGTGTGATACTATTATTTTGACAGTGTGTGATACTATTATTTGGACACTGTGCGATACTATTATTTGAGCACTGTGTGATACTATTATTTGGACACTGTGTGATACTATTATTTGGACACTGTGTGATACTATTACTTGGACGCTGTGCGATACTATTATTTGGACACTGTGTGATACTATTATTTGGACACTGTGTGATACTATTACTTGGACGCTGTGCGATACTATTATTTGGACACTGTGTGATACTATTACTTGGACACTGTGTGATACTATTATTTGGACACTGTGTGATACTATTATTTGGACACTGCGTGATACATTATTTGGACACTATGATAGTATTATTTGGACACTGTGTGATACTATTATTTGGACACTGTGTGATACTATCATTTGGACACTGCATGATACTATTATTTGGACACTGTGTGATACTATTATTTGGACACTGCGTGATACTATTATTTGGACACTGCGTGATACTATTATTTGGACACTGCGTGACACTATTATTTGGACGCTATGTGATGCCATTATTTGGACACTGTGTGATACTATTATTTGGACACTGCGTGATACTATTATTTGGACACTGCGTGATACTATTATTTGGACACTGCGTGACACTATTATTTGGACGCTATGTGATGCCATTATTTGGACACTGTGTGATACTATTATTTGGACACTGTGTGGTACATTATTTGGACACTGCGTGATACCATTTTTTGGGCACTGTGTGATACCATTATTTGGACACTGTGCGATACTATTATTTGAGTACTGTGTGACACTATTATTTGGATACTGTGTGATACTATTATTTGGACACTGTGTGATACATTATTTGGACACTGTGTGATACTATTATTTGGACACTGTGTGATACTATTATTTGGACACTGTGTGATACATTATTTGGACATTGCGTGATACTATTATTTGGACACTGTGTGATACTATAATTTGGACACTGCGTGATACCATTATTTGGACACTATGTGATACCATTATTTGGACACTGTGTGATACTATTATTTGGACACTGTGTAGTACATTATTTGGACACTGCATGATACATTATTTGGACACTGCGTGATACCATTATATGGACACTATGTGATACCATTATTTGAGTACTGTGTGATACCATTATTTGGACGCTGTGCGATACTATTATTTGGACACTGCGTGATACTATTATTTGGAAACTCTATGATAGTATTATTTGGACACTGTGTGATACTATTATTTGGACACTGCGTGATACTATTATTTGGACGCTGCGTGATACTATTATTTGGACACTGCATGATACTATTATTTGGACACTCTATGATAGTATTATTTAGACACTGTGTGATACTATTATTTGGACGCTGCGTGATACTATTATTTGGACACTGCGTGATACTATTATTTGGACACTCTATGATAGTATTATTTGGACACTGTGTGATACTATTATTTGGACGCTGCGTGATACTATTATTTGGACACTGCGTGATACTATTATTTGGACACTGCGTGATACTATTATTTGGACACTGCGTGACACTATTATTTGGACGCTATGTGATGCCATTATTTGGACACTGTGTGATACTATTATTTGGACACTGTGTGGTACATTATTTGGACACTGCGTGATCCATTATTTGGACACTATGTGATACCATTATTTGGGCACTGTGTGATACCATTATTTGGACACTACGTGATACCATTTTTTGGGCACTGTGCGATACCATTATTTGGACGCTGTGCGATACTATTATTTGAGTACTGTGTGACACTATTATTTGGATACTGTGTGATACTATTATTTTGACACTGTGTGATACATTATTTGGACACTGTGTGATACATTATTTGGACACTGTGTGATACTATTATTTGGACACTGTGTGATACTATTATTTGGGCATTGCGTGATACTATTATTTGGACACTGTGTGATACATTATTTGGACATTGCGTGATACTATTATTTGGACACTGTGTGATACTATTATTTGGACACTGCATGATACCATTATTTGGACACTATGTGATACCATTATTTGGACACTGTGTGATACTATTATTTGGACACTGTGTAGTACATTATTTGGACACTGCGTGATACATTATTTGGACACTGCGTGATACCATTATTTGGACACTATGTGATACACTGCAGAGTCGGCTGTCAGTCAGTGGCGGGGCATGGTTATAGCCATTGCCTTTAGTGCTGTGAGTGGTGGCTGTAATTGCTCCGGGCATGCCTCCATGACTGAAAGCTGACAGTTCCCGGAAGAAATAGTGCTTTTTTTCTCCCAGGTTTCACAGTTTCAGTACTCCGGCCAGGAACTTACATAACAAGTTTAACCTGCAGATTAACCCTATATCTGCAGATTATTAGCATTATCAGGCCTGACAGATTCCCTTTTAATATGTCACTATAGTGTCCAAAATGGCACTTCACCTCAGACTATATTACTGAAACCTCTACTTAAAATAAAGAGGGGGGACGAAGAGATCCACAGTTAAAATATGAATTTTATTAAATATATAATTAAAACAAACAAAAGTTAAAAAAACAGAATGCCTCACATATGGCAGTCCCAACCCCAGAATAAAGACCAGACTTGATTAAATAATTTCCATACCAGATCCGAGAAATTTACAATGGTAAAAAATTACCAGTGAATACAGTGATAAATTCAAAATGCAAAATGTGGTAATAGAATATTATAAAAGCAAATTTGGCCTAATATGGAGAAAACAATCACTGTGGCTATTAGTATAAATTATTAGAAAAAGGTCTCTGCTAAAATAAGCAAAAAAATGAATGACATCTATACTGCTAAGCTCCCTATAGCACCAAGGTTGTGATCAAAATAATAGTCCACGCACCAAGGTTGTTATAAATATAATGATGTCGCTAAATAATGCTGATAAGCCAAGATAGTCACAATATGGTGACGGACCCCAAATATAATAATGCTCAAAACATATAAAGCACAGTGTCCGCAGTATAGGAGACCGATTCACCTTGTGTTCTGGAGTTGGTAACCACGTCCTCTCACCCCCGAAGCGCGTTTCGCCACTGGCTTCTTCCTGGGGGTGTTTTATCTTATGTTTGTTTTCATTTTATATTTAATAAAATTCATATTTTAACTATGGATCACCATTTACCTGCAGATATAGTGGAAATATGCACTTAAATAATGTTTTAACCATATTTTACTGTGTTACTAGATATGCAGCTACTATTAGAAAATTAAGATAGATTTTCCCTGCAGCAGCTTGCTTCAAGTCATCGGGGCTCTGCAGGAGGCTTGACTGACAGCCAGCACTGCAACATGTACGTACAGAGCAGGATGTCACTCAAGGTGCAGTGGGGAGAGTTTACAGCAGGATTTGGGATCGTAATGCAATGGGCTGGCATTTCATAGGGATAAAGGGGTAGGACACGAAAGAAAAAAAAGGTGTAGACAAGTTGGAGACGGGTCAAACTATGTTGGCATTTCAAAAAATGAAACCATTGACCACGGGAGCGGATTAGGTCAGTGTATAGGGATGTTTTAATCCAATTCTGAAGACAAATGTGTCCACAAAATTTCATGAAATTGTATTTCTGAAATTGAATGTAGAAGTTTGGATGAACACATTGATGTGGCTGATGTTGCCAATAAATCTTCCTGGTTTTATGCATTTTGGAAAGATAGGGAAAATTGGAAATGTGGACGAAGGGTATTTCTGTATATCGTTATATGAATGGAAAAAGTTAGTGTAGATAATTGGGCGCCAAGAGCTTAGGTTAGCGGCTCAATGGATTTAGGTGAGGAGACTGCGATATCGGAGATATCTTTAATGTTATTGAGGTGACATGTTTTGAAAAACCAACAGATTTCTACCTCAAGCCATCGTATGTTTGTACTTTAGGAATAATATGAACGTGAGTGTGACAGAAACAATCGGGGAGTGGATTGTGGATAAGTAGAAACCCTGTGTGTTGGTTTACAAAAGGAAGGCAAACTCTGAAAAAGTAATTTTTGGTGTAATCTATTGACCCTCCACCACTACTGAGGAGTTGCATGGTATTAAATATATATGTGTTGTGTATATATGTTTATTCCAGGACTTCTTACCATATATGAAAAACCAAGTAGGACATTACGATAAATATTATTAATAAAGATATAGTGATTTATTAGATGGTCTTCATATAGAAAATAGTCTATTTGTTCATGGTCAGTCCATTAGATTGGTTGATGACAGTATCTCACCCATCTTTCTCCATATCCTGGATGGAAGGCTCGTATCATCTGTTTGTGCATAAAAGTCAGAATCCAAAATTCAACAAAGTCATGATGTGTGTGCCCCAGTCAGCTCTGTCCTGGAAACCATGTGTGAGTCTTTGGCTCTAGCACCTGCTGTCTATCTATAGCATTCTGAGCTTATAGTATGACATTACCATCCATCAGAGCTAAGAGTACAGAAATATTATATGTAATGTCAGCAAATATATATGAACCAGTACCAGGTTAAGAATAATAATGACTAGCCATAATTAATAATTAAAATAGGGTCGGCATAACTAATAGAACAGACTGTACAGATTGGTACAGTGTTGATTTTGGGAGATTTTAAAGGGAGCATGTCAATTACTATGACGGTATCAAATTAGCCACAGGTCCTTGTGGGGCAACCTGTGCTAAGAGTTGCCATAACTTTAGTTTAAATATCTCATGGGTTGATTTAGAGAAAATGTTCTTTATGTTACATGCAAACGTAGTGCTTGTAGCACCAAAGTTGGAGTCGCGTCGTCCAGAGCACAACTGTCGAAGGCAGGATCACGCAGTGCACCACGGTGACATATGTGAATAAAGAATGTTTTCCAATACTATACAGTGGATTTTTATACTAAATATAAGGCTTCTTTTAGTATAATGTCCCCTTCAAGCAATTGCACTTAGATTAATACGGAATTTGAAGTTAGTGGACTCTCTTTAACTACCGAGAAATTGGTTGAGGTCATGGTTTTGCTTCACAGTTGATGATTTCGAAAACTGGTTAGATGACTTCTTAAAGAAAATAACATAAATATTCATGAAAATATGTAAAATTCTTCATCTGAGTGTAAATACAATTCAATTGAAACTCAGGATCAGGAGGAAATGTTTTCTATTTTAGGGCAAGTTGGTTCACACATTATGGTTTGTTTGTTTTTTCTTTTCTCTAGATCAATAGCAGTGATTGAATTTCTAAAATATTTACCCATACCCCATTCATTCATTAATATACTCCCCCATCCCTCCGATGAATTTGATAGACATACTGTATGCCTTTTTTAACTGTTCTATGCGACTATGTAAAAGGTAGCGATTCATTAACTTACACATTAACTCAAGAAATGCTTTTGATTCTCTTGTCAACTTTTACTCTATAAGTTGTTCCCACTTGGAAATGTTATCAGTAAGTTCATATTGCCCCATCCCCTCCCACACACGAATTGGTCCATAGCTTTTATGTCTGTGAATGGTCACTAGAGGGCCTGGGGCTGCCTACGTCATTAACGAAAAGGTGCACCTGGTTTTGCAATAATTTTAGTATCTTACTGATACGTGTCTGATCATTTTAATGATGAAAAGTCTGATCCAACGCATTTTACTGCATGAAATTAATAAATCCCTTTTCTACAATCTACATGCATTAGAGACATTCCCAGAAATGTGGGCAAACCATTACCTTTATCTAATAAAGTTCAGCAAACCAGCTCGATGGTAAGAATTGTCAGATAACCCTATGATAAAAAAGATAAAACTGAACACGTTTATACATAGCTACATAGGTTTAAAAAAGACTGAAGTCCATCAAGTTCAACCTTTTTCCACCAGTTATAAACTTTTTTGTCACTAAATAATCTATAGCCCGCAATGTTATGTGTACTGAGGAAATCGTCCAGCCCTTTTTTAAAAGCTGTTGTAGTGTCTGCTATTACTACATCTTGTGACCGGCAATCCACAGTCTGACTGCTCTAATTGTAAAGAACAGTTTCCTATTTAGCTGCCGGAATCGTCTTTCCTCCACCTGTAATGAATGCCCCTTGGTCCTTAGTATGGTCTTTGGAAGGAATAAGTCATGTGCCAGTCCTTTGTATTGACCACACATGTATTAGATCTCCTCTGAGATGTCTTTTTTCTAAGCTAAACAAGGCCAACTTTTTCAACCTCTCATCATATGACAGATAGTGATGGGTGGACCCGTGGATATTCTGGTCTGTCGGGTTCTGATGAACTTTAAAAACAAATTTGGTTCGGGTACCTGAACTCAAACTCGAACCCAGATCCCATTCAAATGAATGGGGGGGCTGAACATCCAGCATTTCCCATGCTGTCATCTGCATGACAGCGCAAGAAACATCGGCTCTGATTGGAAGTAACGATTCACGTTACCGCCGGTCACGGTGCTGTGGTTCCCTTGCTGTCACACAGATGACAGCGTGTGAGTCAGCAGCTGTGACCAGCAGGGAAAAGGTTACCGCAGGTCACAGGCGTCGGCGCATGTCCATTTACCTAATAAATAGTAATGGAGAGATGTCTATCAAACACCCCCATTTCTAACTCCTGAGGAAAATTTAATAAAGTCAGAAGTCCCCCAGTGTTTTTTGAAAATTTGATATATTCTTTCAGCTTAATTGTCATATGTCCATATCATTCTGGTGATCTGGGTATCATGACCCGCAAAAAATCTGCAACGTGCGCACATAACCTTAGGGTGTCAACCTCCGCTGGTAGGTAGTCACAGTAGTCGGTTGAGAATGGGGGAATACAGGATTATCTGACTATGTCATAGTTTTTGTCTTTTTTGCGATATGCAATAATACAAAAATTATACACCTGCACTGGTTTTTGGTGTGTTTTAGATATTAAAGTAATTAAAGTAATTTTTTATGGGATTGTATGTTCACTACAGTATTGGTTCCATTTCTTTATTTATTATTGTACAACAGTTTTATCCCATTTTCAAGTAGTTTATATGGTGTCATTCAAAAACTACACAAAAAGAAAACAAGTCCCCATCTGACTTTGTCAATGGAAAAATAAAAAAGTTACGGCTTCTGGTTGTCAAGGAAAGAAAAAAAAAGCCAAAGAGTAAGAATGACAATTGGCCCCGTCAACTGTGTGCGCGCATTCTTCTCACCTGTCACAATTTTCGCCCTTTTGTGTGACCCAGAGGGAGATCCCGTGATTGTAGTTGAATGAGTGGACGTCCAAGATAGAAATCAATGTTGCTGTCCAAGTGGCTTGCTGGAACTCAAGAGGGTGAGTAAAAGGAACGTGAGCAGACAGGTGAATATGATGTGAGCAAAACAGCCGATATATGTACATTTATGAGCTAATGACCAGAATTAAAAATCCCTTTAAAGGGGTTGTCCAGGATTATATATTTTTTTTTACTAAAAAGTTACAGGCAAGGTAGTTGCTAACATTTGTAACTTCCTGTCTGTTGTACTCGGCAACGACTCAGAGAGGTCACAGACCGCTCCTGCTGGTGATTTAGCTGCTCCAGATTAACAGAGCAGCTCTTTCTCATTCGGGTTGCTGTGTCGATGGGTGTGACTGCCAATGTCATGCTGATTGACGTTCCACTTATTTCATTTGTGCAGTGGTGAGATGATTGACACCATCAACAGATCAAAGTGGATGAGAAGTCACTGCTCTGTCAACATGATGTCAGTGGAAGCCGCTGAATCACTGGCAGGAGCGGTTTGTGACAGCTTTGTGCCGACAGGGATCATCGCTGAGCACAACAGGCAAGTAGTTAGCAGCCATCTACCGGTTAGTTCTTACGCACATTGTAAAAATAAATAAATAGTCCTGGAAAATCCATTTAGCCACATTAATTGGATACTGTATTTTGAGATGCTATGTGGTAGGTTTATTCATTTTGTTATGACACTGTGTGATACTATTATTTGGACACTGTGTGATACTATTATTTGGACACTGCGTGATACTATCATTAGACACTGTGTGATACTATTATTTGGACGCTGTGTGATACTATCATTAGACACTGTGTGATACTATTATTTGGACACTGTGTGATACTATTATTTGGACACTGTGTGATACTATTATTTGGACGCTGTGGGATACTATTATTTGGACACTGCGTGATACTATCATTAGATACTGTGTGATACTATTATTTGGACGCTGTGTGATACTATCATTTGGACACTGTGTGATACTATCATTAGACACTGTGTGATACTATTATTTGGACGCTGTGTGATACTATTATTTGGACACTGCGTGATACTATTATTTGGACACTCTATGATAGCATAATTTGGACGCTGTGCGATACTATTATTTGGACACTCTATGATAGTATAATTTGGACACTGTGTGATACTATCATTTGGACACTGTGTGATACTATTACTTGGACGCTGTGCGATACTATTATTTGAGCACTGTGTGACACTATTATTTGGACACTGTGAGATACTATTATTTGAACACTCTGATAGTATAATTTGGACGCTGTGCGATACTATTATTTGGGCACTGTGTGATACTATTATTTGGACGCTGTGCGATACTATTATTTGGGCACTGTGTGATACTATTATTTGGACATTGTGTGATACTATTGTTTGGACACTGTGTGATACTATTGTTTGGACACTGTGTGATATTATTATTTGGACACTATGATAGTATAATTTGGACGCTGTGTGATACTATTATTTGGACACTGTGTGATACTATTATTTGGACACTGTGTGATACTATTGTTTGGACACTGTGTGATATTATTATTTGGACACTATGATAGTATAATTTGGACGCTGTGTGATACTATTATTTGGACACTGTGTGATACTATTATTTGGACACTGTGTGATACTATTATTTTGACAGTGTGTGATACTATTATTTGGACACTGTGCGATACTATTATTTGGACACTGTGTGATACTATTATTTGGACACTGTGTGATACTATTACTTGGACACTGTGCGATACTATTATTTGGACACTGTGTGATACTATTATTTGGACACTGTGTGATACTATTACTTGGATGCTGTGCGATACTATTATTTGGACACTGTGTGATACTATTATTTGGACACTGTGTGATACTATTACTTGGACGCTGTGCGATACTATTATTTGGATACTGTGTGATACTATTATTTGGACACTGTGTGATACTATTATTTGGACACTGCGTGATACATTATTTGGACACTATGATAGTATTATTTGGACACTGTGTGATACTATTATTTGGACACTGTGTGATACTATCATTTGGACACTGCATGATACTATTATTTGGACACTGTGTGATACTATTATTTGGACACTGCATGATACTATTATTTGGACACTGCGTGACACTATTATTTGGACGCTATGTGATGCCATTATTTGGACACTGTGTGATACTATTATTTGGACACTGTGTGGTACATTATTTGGACACTGCGTGATACCATTATTTGGACGCAGTGCGATACTATTATTTGAGTACTGTGTGACACTATTATTTGGATACTGTGTGATACTATTATTTGGACACTGTGTGATACATTATTTGGACACTGTGTGATACTATTATTTGGACACTGTGTGATACTATTATTTGGACACTGTGTGATACATTATTTGGACATTGCGTGATACTATTATTTGGACACTGTGTGATACTATTATTTGGACACTGCGTGATACCATTATTTGGACACTGTGTGATACTATTATTTGGACACTGTGTAGTACATTATTTGGACACTGCGTGATACATTATTTGGACACTGCGTGATACCATTATTTGGACACTATGTGATACCATTATTTGGACGCTGTGCGATACTATTATTTGGACACTGCGTGATACTATTATTTGGAAACTCTATGATAGTATTATTTGGACACTGTGTGATACTATTATTTGGACACTGCGTGATACTATTATTTGGACGCTGCGTGATACTATTATTTGGACACTGCATGATACTATTATTTGGACACTCTATGATAGTATTATTTAGACACTGTGTGATACTATTATTTGGACGCTGCGTGATACTATTATTTGGACACTGCGTGATACTATTATTTGGACACTCTATGATAGTATTATTTGGACACTGTGTGATACTATTATTTGGACACTGCGTGATACTATTATTTGGACACTGTGTGATACTATTATTTGGACACTGCGTGATACTATTATTTGGACTCTGCGTGATACTATTATTTGGACTCTGCGTGATACTATTATTTGGACACTGCGTGATACTATTATTTGGACACTGCGTGACACTATTATTTGGACGCTATGTGATGCCATTATTTGGACACTGTGTGATACTATTATTTGGACACTGTGTGGTACATTATTTGGACACTGCGTGATCCATTATTTGGACACTATGTGATACCATTATTTGGGCACTGTGTGATACCATTATTTTGGCACTGTGTGATACTATTATTTGGACACTGTGTGATACTATTATTTGGACACTGTGTGATACTATTATTTGGACACTGCGTGATACTATTATTTGGACACTGTGTGATACTATTATTTGGACACTGCGTGATACTATTATTTGGACTCTGCGTGATACTATTATTTGGACTCTGCGTGATACTATTATTTGGACACTGCGTGATACTATTATTTGGGCACTGTGTGATACTATTATTTGGACGCTATGTGATGCCATTATTTGGACACTGTGTGATACTATTATTTGGACACTGTGTGGTACATTATTTGGACACTGCGTGATCCATTATTTGGACACTATGTGATACCATTATTTGGGCACTGTGTGATACCATTATTTTGGCACTGTGTGATACTATTATTTGGACACTGTGTGATACTATTATTTGGACACTGTGTGATACTATTATTTGGACACTGCGTGATACTATTATTTGGACACTGTGTGATACTATTATTTGGACACTGCGTGATACTATTATTTGGACTCTGCGTGATACTATTATTTGGACTCTGCGTGATACTATTATTTGGACACTGCGTGATACTATTATTTGGACACTGCGTGACACTATTATTTGGACGCTATGTGATGCCATTATTTGGACATTGCGTGATACTATTATTTGGACGCTAAGTGATACTATTATTTGGACACTGCGTGACACTATTATTTGGACGCTATGTGACACTATTATTTGGACGCTATGTGATGCCATTATTTGGACACTGCGTGATACTATTATTTGGACTCTGCGTGATACTATTATTTGGACGCTAAGTGATACTATTATTTGGACACTGCATGATACTATTATTTGGACACTGCGTGACACTATTATTTGGACGCTATGTGATGCCATTATTTGGACATTGCGTGATACTATTATTTGGACACTGCGTGATACTATTATTTGGACGCTAAGTGATACTATTATTTGGACATTGCGTGATACTATTATTTGGACTCTGCGTGATACTATTATTTGGACTCTACGTGATACTATTATTTGGACACTGCGTGATACTATTATTTGGACACTGCGTGACACTATTATTTGGACGCTATGTGACACTATTATTTGGACATTGCGTGATACTATTATTTGGACTCTGCGTGATACTATTATTTGGACGCTAAGTGATACTATTATTTGGACGCTAAGTGATACTATTATTTGGACATTGCGTGATACTATTATTTGGACTCTGCGTGATACTATTATTTGGACATTGCGTGATACTATTATTTGGACACTGCGTGACACTATTATTTGGACGCTAAGTGATACTATTATTTGGACATTGCGTGATACTATTATTTGGACTCTGCGTGATACTATTATTTGGACATTGCGTGATACTATTATTTGGACGCTAAGTGATACTATTATTTGGACACTGCGTGACACTATTATTTGGACGCTATGTGACACTATTATTTGGACGCTATGTGATGCCATTATTTGGACACTGCGTGATACTATTATTTGGACTCTGCGTGATACTATTATTTGGACGCTAAGTGATACTATTATTTGGACACTGCATGATACTATTATTTGGACACTGCGTGACACTATTATTTGGACGCTATGTGATGCCATTATTTGGACATTGCGTGATACTATTATTTGGACACTGCGTGATACTATTATTTGGACACTGTGTGATACTATTATTTGGACATTGCGTGATACTATTATTTGGACTCTGCGTGATACTATTATTTGGACTCTGCGTGATACTATTATTTGGACACTGCGTGATACTATTATTTGGACACTGCGTGACACTATTATTTGGACGCTATGTGATGCCATTATTTGGACATTGCGTGATACTATTATTTGGACGCTAAGTGATACTATTATTTGGACACTGCGTGACACTATTATTTGGACGCTATGTGACACTATTATTTGGACGCTATGTGATGCCATTATTTGGACACTGCGTGATACTATTATTTGGACTCTGCGTGATACTATTATTTGGACGCTAAGTGATACTATTATTTGGACACTGCATGATACTATTATTTGGACACTGCGTGACACTATTATTTGGACGCTATGTGATGCCATTATTTGGACATTGCGTGATACTATTATTTGGACACTGCGTGACACTATTATTTGGACGCTAAGTGATACTATTATTTGGACACTGTGTGATACATTATTTGGACACTGCGTGATACATTATTTGGACGCTCTATGATAGTTTAATTTGGACACTGATACTATTATTTGGACTCTGTATGGCACTATGATTTTAGCACAGAAAAATGTGTAATGTGGCTCCTGTATGATGCTACTAATTCAGCTTTGAGCAGTGTCTTTATGTGGCATTTGTATTACATTATGATGTTGTATGGGTTCTTGGTGACAAAATTATTTTTACAGTGAATTTGCATTTGTGCCTAGGATGGGATTGATTTCTGAATAAACTGATGTGTGCACTGTATGGTTTCAATATTTTAGAGGGGTGTTCCCATCTGGGATATGTATGGCATATCAATAAGATATCTTCTTGATAAAGGAGTCTAGGCTAGGTGTGCTCTAAAGAAAGAAGCGGCAGTGACTGCATTTTCTCTGCAATATTTGCAGCTCCCGTATGTTGCTATGTGATGTTCCATTGTATGTCTTTCACAGTGCCTTTTAACTAATTTTTTTAGGAGGCCATGTCCCAAAAAAAGAAAATAACACCCTTACCAATTGAAAGGAATTAGATTTTTCTCTTAGCCCTTTGCTTAGTCTTCTGTTAAAGCCATACAATACAACAATGACAGCTCATTACTACAACCTCAAGTGTTTATCTGAGGTCTGATCCAGAAAAGTTCCTTGAGTGCTTGAGCTACACTGCGACTGTAGCGGCGACGCTGGTCGGGCAAACAAACATCTTTGTGTGTTGCTGTTTCTGCAAAAAGTTGGACTCAGTTCGCTAGTTTGCGACTTGCCTGCCATGTCCACTGTACTGTATCGGCTGCATTGCGACCCATTCACCTGCATTATGTTGCAACACATTATAGCAGTGACGCCTAGTAATCTTTAACTTTGCAACCTGTGTTGCAGCCAAACTCGCCTTGTAGTCCCATTCTAATATTGCCCAAGTAATGCATCATCAGAAACTAACATACTTGGCTACTGATATATAAATGCTCCATCTAAGCTGTGCACACTGGAAATGATAGAGTTAAATAAAGTATGCCAGAACTCCCAGTAAAGCTGTTGTTTTTCTGGTTCGTACATTGACCTCACTAGTAAATAGCTTTAGCTCTTTTCTTTCCAGATTGCTCAGCTTAGAGCGGACACAGGTCTATGTGTGTATTTATGATCCATAAAAAGTAATAGATCGCACTCCTTTCTTACAAACCCATAGGCTTTTGGTGACGACAATGCACGACCACGCATGAATATATTGAATATTAACCCTCCGTCAGGAACAATATTCGCACTAACTCGTAATGGAACAATGTGCCTGTCAAGCGCAGGCTAGAAAAATGCCTAGAATATCTAATTTTCTCAATTTCAGTGATCTAAAAGTGATCAGAGACCTTCATAGGCCTGTTTCACACTTCCGTTTTTTCAAATCCGTCAAAATCCGTTGGTTTCCGTAAAAAAACGGATCCGCCATTTTTTGCAGGATCCGTTTTTTTTGTCCCATAGACTTCCATTACGGTTACCGCGGATCCGTCAAAAAAACGGATCCGTTTTTTAAAAAAAGGATCCGTTGGCATCCGTTTCCGTCAAAAAAACGGAAACGGATCCGTTTGGCGGACACAAAAACGGAAGTGTGAAACAGGCCTTAGGGATGTAATAAAAGAGACTACACATTATCAGGTGCAAAACAAACCCATTTACTCAACATAAAAGTAATAACTTTGATATACACAAATTTCAAAACTTCTGAGAAGTACACTTTCATTTGTAAGAAAATCTGCCTTATTTATATGAAATATCCACAAACCTTTCTCTATCCATTCATAAAACAAGCTAAATAAACAATAGTAGTGACTAAAAACATTACATACCAACCTTATAAAGTGTGATGTGTTCGGGACCAATGAGCCTGAGAAGCCAGCACAGCTATATCTTGCTTCCTGAAGCTCTGCAGGCCAACTGTGGTATCAGGTTTCACACAGCAGCTAGAGCCAGGAGACTATCTAGAGGGAGAGGGTTTCCTGAAAATCTGGTGAGAAGGGAGAAATGAAAGTAGAAGAGCTGCGCCTGTCAGATCCATTGTTCCTGACGGAGGGTTAACTTGAGCCTGATGCTCCTTTCATGTAAAGACCTTGTTATCCCTCCACATGTTTCTCTCTGTTCTCCTCTCCTTGCAATTTAATTAGTTTCTTTCTGATTGATTGGTGTTTTTTAGATGACAGACAATCGATTTATATACATGGAAATACTGGTAAAATAGCAAATAAAACCTAAAATCTGACCTGCAGATATCACAGCATATACAGCGAGTGAAATAAGTATTGAACACATCACCAATTTTCTTTGTAAATATATTTCTAAAGATGCTATTGACATGAAATTATCACCATATGTCGGTAACAACCCATCCAATCCGATTCATGTCAATAGACCCTTTAGAAATATATTTACTTCGAAAACTGGTGACGTGTTCAATACTTATCACCCGCTGTATATGTTACAGTAAGTGGACTATAATAACCAGTCACAACTGAGAAGTCAGTGTGGGATTAGCACCATATACTGTACACAAGTAAGATTTTTGGCTCCAACTGCATAAATACTAAGGTCATCTCTGGTGAATGCTGCAGCCATCTTAGGTTGGGAATACAAGGTGTCTGTAGCCACAATACAGGCAGGGCCGGTATTAGACAAGTGGGACCTCAGGCAAAAAATAAAAGTGGGGCTCCACATTATGATATTACCATTTCCCCTGAGGAAGCCACGCTGAGGTTGGCAAAACACGTGGGGTCTCCCCTTCCTCCTCCTGCTACACCATGCGGGCATTAGGTTTTTGTCCATGACTTCTTGAGGACGCATTCCAACTTATGGGTTTGTGGCTTATAGGCATGTTCTACATTTCCACATCTCTTTTTTGAGATATATGCAAGCATAGCCATGTGAAGTTCTAAATAGCTTGTTTTCTGACTATACAGCTTCATATTCTTTTTTGTCTCCACTTTTTTATATTTGGAAACCTATAGGTTTCATAGTGGTATAATACGGTACAGACCTTTGTTCTATTGGCAGCTTGCATCAGTAATATTGGTTCATTCTTAGTGATTTGCACTTTATTGCTTATTTGCACATAACGCCTTGTTATGTTGTACTTCATTATCATATTTGATACATGCTCTATATGAGTTTTGTGTTTTGTGAATATTTGCACATTTATTATATGTATGATTACGTTTTACATACATCTTTTGCCTAACATATTGGAGGAGATGAGCATTAGGTTCTCATTTTGGAACCTTTTTTGGAGTATAACATATGGCCAATTTGTCTTGGCCTTTTTTAATTGTTTTTAATCTAACTGATGTCACTTTTTGTGTGAATTTTTTTGTATGTGAATAAAATTTACTGTTTTGTTTCGTGTTAATATTGTAGTCATGATTATGGGGTTGATCGCATCCGTTATACACACTTCTTTCTTCTGTAATTTGTTCTCATAACCATGAGTGTGGTCAGCGGTCCCCCTTAATATTTTGTAGTGCCCTCAAGTTTTTTGGCTTTCTACTTTGATACTAACCCCAGGCCTCTCTTAAAGGGAACTCAAGTATGGAAGTTAAGCTAAATCCCTCGGCGCTCTGATTCTCACCCCAGGCTTCTATTAAAGGGATCATTGGTATGGAAGTTAGAGCAATTGCCTTCAAATGCTCTGGTACTGACCCCAGGCTCTCTTAAAGAAATCTCCTGTATGGAAGTTAGCGCAAAATCCTCAGCACTCTGATTCTGACCCTAGGATTCTATTAAAGGGATCATTGTTATGGAAGTTAGGGCAAATCCACTCAGCGCTCTGGTTCTGATCCCAGACCCCTCTTAAAGAGATCATTGGTATGGAAGATAGGGCAATTCCACTCAGCGCTCTTCTTCTGACCCCAGGCCCCTCTTAAAGGGATCATTGGTATGGAAGTTAGGGCAAATCCACTCTGTGCTCTGATTCTGACCCAAGGCCCCTCTTAATGGGTTCTCCGGTATGGAAGTGAGGGCAAATACAAACTACGCTTTGGTACTGACCCCAGGCTTCTCTTAAAGGGATCTCCGGTATGGAAGTTAGGGTAAATCCCTCAGCACTCTGATTCTCACCCCAGGCTTCTAATGAAGGGATCATTGGTATGGAAGTCAGGGCAAATTCACTCAGTGCTCTGATTCTGACCCCAGGCCTCTCTTAAAGGGTTCCCCAGTATGGAAGTTAGGACTGTTCCACTCAGTGCTCTGGTTCTGACCCCAGGTTGACGGGATGATGTGGGATATTAGGGATAGTAGTCCGGAGGCTCTGGCTGACGGGATGATGTGGGATATTAGGGGTAGTAGTCCGGAGGCTCTGGCTGACGGGATGATGTGGGATAATAATGATAGTAGTCCGGTGGCTCTGGCTGACGGGATGATGTGGGATATTATGGGTTGTAGTCCGGAGGCTCTGGCTGACGGGATGATGTGGGATATTAATGATAGTAGTCCGGTGGCTCTGGCTGATGGGATGATGTGGGATATTAGTGGTAGTCGTCCGGTGGCTCTGGCTGATGGGATGATGTGGGATATTAGTGGTAGTCGTCCGGTGGCTCTGGCTGATGGGATGATGTAGGATATTAGGGGTAGTAGTCCGGTGGCTCTGACGGGATGATGTGGGGTATTAGTGGTAGTCGTCCGGTGGCTCTGGCTGACGGAATGATGTGGGATATTAGGGGTAGTAGTCCGGTGGCTCTGACGGGATGATGTGGGATATTAGGGGTAGTAGTCCGGTGGCTCTGGCTGATGGGATGATGTGGGATATTAGGGGTAGTAGTCCGGTGGCTCTGACGGGATGATGTGGGATATTAGGGGTAGTAGTCCGGTGGCTCTGGCTGATGGGATGATGTGGGATATTAGGGGTAGTAGTCCGGTGGCTCTGGCTGATGGGATGATGTGGGATATTAGGGGTAGTAGTCCGGTGGCTCTGGCTGATGGGATGATGTGGGATATTAGGGGTAGTAGTCCGGAGGTTCTGGCTGATGGGATGATGTGGGATATTAGGGGTAGTAGTCCGGTGGCTATGGCTGAAGGGACGATGTGGGATATTAATGAGAGTAGTCCGGTGGCTCTGGCTGATGGGACGATGTGGGATATTAATGATAGTAGTCCGGTGGCTATGGCTGAAGGAACGATGTGGGATATTAATGAGAGTAGTCCGGTGGCTCTGGCTGATGGGACGATGTGGGATATTAGGGGTAGTAGTTAGGTGGCTCTCGCTGAAGGGATGATGTGGGATATTAGGGGTAGTAGTCCGGTGGCTCTGGCTGATGGGATGATGTGGGATATTAGGGGTAGTAGTCCGGTGGCTCTGACGGGATGATGTGGGATATTAGGGGTAGTAGTCCGGTGGCTATGGCTGAAGGAACGATGTGGGATATTAATGATAGTAGTCCGGTGACTATGGCTGAAGGAACGATGTGGGATATTAATGAGTAGTCCGGTGGCTCTGGCTAATGGGACGATGTGGGATATTAGTGGTAGTACTTAGGTGGCTCTCGCTGAAGGGATGATGTGGGATATTAGGGGTAGTAGTCCAGTGGCTCTGGCTGACGAGATGATGTGGGATATTAGGGGTAGTAGTCTAATATCCCACATCATTTTCACCATATTTCTGATTTTTTTCACAAATAAAAGCAAGTCATATCAAACAAATTTTACCACTTTCATGAAGTACAATATGTCACAAAAAAAAAATCTGAGAATCAGTGGAATCCATTGAGGTGTTCCAGAGTTATGACCTCATAAAGTGACTGGTCAGAATTGAAAAAATTGGTCCACTCAGGAAGGTGAAAACAGGCTTCGGGATGAAGGGATTAATTTCACATATGAATGAAGTCCATTATCGGCATGTTATTTGAAGTAGTGCTTGTTGATGACTTTATGAAATGCTAAAAGTCTTCTGTAGAGTTTATAGGGGGAATGGTGTCAATCCTGTTTGTAGTGGAAGCACAACTCTCCCTAGGTGATGTCATTTTTTACTGATATTCATTTCTGTAACCAGTCCGTTACAAACTCCCTAAAAATCAAGGCTATTGCTAAGCCTCAGTCACTCAGTTACTTATCAGAAATTACCGATCCTTGCTCTTTGATCAATAACAGTATAAAACAATAAATTGTAGCGATGCAAAAAAACTCTCTTTCTAGTGCCACTTGTAGGTGTTTTTTCCTGTAAACCAATGTCAAGACCAGACACAGTCACTAATTGTCTAGACCATACCTGGGCAAAGTGTGTCCAGCAGGCCACATGCGGTCCTTTGGATGTTCCTCTATAGCTCATGGACCACAACATCCAAAGGGCAGGAAACAGTGGCAACTAGTAACATGTGGCCATCCTCCACCTGTCATCTTAATTACAGTCTTGATCACTCAAATACAGGGATAGAACAGGAAACCGTAAGTACCCTCTCCCACCATTGACACTATGCCTCTGAGAACGCAGTAGGCGCAATGATGCCACTACATTGCAGAGCTCAGTACAGAGTGCAGACCAGAGCTGTGGAGAAACATGTTTTGATGAGTAATTTTGTTTTTAATTTTTTAAATTATCAGTATACTGTATGGGATGGGCTGTGTGGGGACTTCATACTGCATAGATAAGTGTGTGGGGGCATCACAATTTATGAAATTCTTTGTGTGGACAGCATATTGCATGCAGGGCTTTATGGGGACATCACACTAAGTGGGGTCTTTGTGCAAACATCATACTGTGTGGGAACATCAGAATTTTGGGGGGCTTTATGGGGATATCATACTGTATTGAGACTTCGTACTGCATGGGGGGCTTTTGTGGGGACACCACACTGCATTTGGGGCTTGGTGAAGATAATATTTTGCGTGGCTCTGTGAGGAGACATAATACTGTGTTGGAGGCTATCTGGGGACATCATACTGCCTAGGGGGCTGTGTGGTGAAATCATACTTTGCGGGGGGGCCTCTGTGGAGACATCATACTGTGTGGGGTGCTGTGTGGCGAGATCGCACTGCTTGAGGGGCTTTGTGGGGACAGCATACTCTGTGATGATCCGTATGGGGACATCATACTTTTAAGGCAACATCATACTGTTTGTGGTGCTTTGTGGAGATGTCATGCTTGGTTGGGGTCCATGGGGCAACACTTTATGAGGAGGTTGTGGAGACATCATACTGTATGGGAGTCTGTTTGGAGACTTCATACAATTTTTGAGATATTGATGGGGATGTCCTACTCTGGGCAGGTGTGTGGGGACATCATATAGTGTGGGGGGATGGTGGGGCATCATATTGTGTTGGGAGCTGTTGATCAAGGTATAAGGGCTGAATAACAGGAGCATATGATTTATAAACTATAACAAGCAGTAAATAATATGGCGTCAAAATACTTAATTCTGCTCTATATTAAGTGATAAAAATTAATATAAAATAATAAAAATAACAATAATAATAACAATAATAATGAGCAGAATTAAGTTCGCCCTGTTGATTCGTCCCTCCGCAACAGTCATGGTCTCTCATGTAGACCCTTGAGAAAGTTAATCATCCTCCCCTCTCTTCTAGAAAATGCAAATGATGAATTTCAGATACTAACAATACAGTAATTGGAAATGAAGTCTGCTTGACATATTTTTGAAGGTATTTGTATAATTTGTAGCAGCAGATTAGTAAACAGCCCTGCATGCCGGCTTAGTGCAGAGTATGGCACATCCTTACAAGGCATTGATGAAAACATTTTTGGAATAACTTTTAAAATGTTATTTTAGAAAGAATGGAATGGTGGCTCAGTGGTCAGCACTGTTGTGCCATAGAATTGCTTAGAGACATGACTTGATTAAATAAAATTCATATTTGCAATTAAATGAATTGTTAAAAGCTTCTATAAGGAGGATTTATAACAAGATTAATATGGGAAAAATATAAAATAGGTTTCTGTTTAAAAATGGAAATGATGACGATAATAACCTACAGATATAAAAAATGTGCCATGAAAAATAAATTCAATCTTCTATTTCAGTGTTAGCGACTATTTTCTCAAATGCATTGCAGTCACAAATAAAATAAATGCATTCATAAAAGAACACAAGGGATGCGCTCAGGATAAAATTTGGCACAGAGCATGAAAATTATGTGATTGGCAAGTAAAAATGACATAAATTCATCATAACAAACCCTCATGCCAAAAATGTTACAAACACTTAAAAGGATCTATCATCACTGTCCTGACATGTCTGTTTTAGGAAATTCTTATATTCTCCATATAATAAAATTCTGGATCATCTTTTTCTTAGAACTTTGTATTTTGCTGTCCTGTTATTCCCCCTGGAAATAGGTTTTGTGTGTCAGCAGCCCAGTGTCAGAAGGAATGAGGACTCTGTCCTTCGACATAGGGATCTGTAACAGACAATTGTCAAAGTATTAAAACTTTTCCAAAAATTCTAAGAGAAGACGGTCCGGAATTTTTTCTTTACATTGAAAGCAAGTATTTTCTGAAACCCATCAGAAGCTCTGACAGATCCTCCTTAATGCTTTAAGGATGCAACTATTTTGCACATTCTGCACAAAGCATTTTTTTTATATTCCTGTGACCCATAGAACTATAGGTTTTTAATCATTCAGTGAATATGGCCATATATTGTGAGATGAGTAATATTATTCTAGTTGGTTTAGTTTAGTTTTATTAGTTTTTGGGGGGTAGTGATGAAGAATATAAAAACAGCAATTCTTCTGAGAATTTTTGCCCATTCATCCAGAAGAGCATATGTGAGATCAGACACTGAGGCTGGACAACAATCTCCGATATAGTTCATCCCAAAGGTGTCGGATGGGGCTGAGGTCAGTTCTGTGAGCGGACAGTCAAGTTCTTCTACGTACGCTCCCCCAACAATGCCTTTATGGTACTTCGTTTGTGAACTGTTGAACAACGGTTTTTCCCGAACTGTTACCACAATGTTGGAAGCTACAATTGTCCACAATGTCTTGGTATCCTGAATCAATAACATTCTTCTTCACTGGAACTAAACCAATCACGGAAACACAATCTCCATAGCATTATCCCTCCTTCACCAAACTTTAGAGCTGGCAGGTGAAAAAATTTCTTGCATTCACCAAATTAATACTTGTCCATCAAGTAGGGTAGTGAGTCCAGTGGCAGTTGCTTTATACCAGGGCTTATTAAACTTTTTCTTCCAAGACCTCACCAGATAGACCAAGGAGTTACCAAGGCCGCCCCATCTATAGTGGAAGTTCATATTAAAATTAAAAATGTCCCTCAATATACCTTTTACTTATTTTCTGAACCCTGTATGGCTCTACAAATTAGTCAAATACAGTATGTTGTTCAACAGCGTCATTTTGTAAGTGTGTAGTATATGTGTGTCTAAACTAGATATAGCTTATGTGTGTATATGCATGTAGCACATATACAGTGTACTGTTTATATTGTAGGGGTTTCAGCTCTCTGGTCATCGCTTGGACACACAGCACAGGGTTTTAATCAAAACAAAATAAAGTTTATTGTAATTCATAAACTTTTTAGCTCCAAAAAGGAAAACAACTTTCTTCAGCACAAATGAATAAGAAAACAGTCCTTTCTTTCGGGTAAGGCAAAACAAATCCAATAGTCTCACCAACTTACTGTCACAGACACTTCTCAGACTAGCCACCATAAACTGTCTCTCTCCAGCCTCAGCACAACAGCCTCTAGTGAGCTAACCTAGCTACCTGTTATTAGACCTGGACTGGAGTACAGGAGTAACCTTTCACACCCAAGCTCTTTTGGTCTCCCCTAAAGCCTCGACCAAAAATCCAGTCAAAGCTAAAAGCATTTCAGTTTCCTATTGTTACTTGTGCACTTTCTCCCGGAACTTGCATCACCGAGGCCAACCACCTTGGTGACACATACCTGCCATCCAGGATCTTACCTCCTGCTTGCTTACAATGTGTAATGAATGTGTATAAGATTGTGCCAGTGCTGTATGCTGAAAAATGTTCCCACTTCCAAACTTCACTGTTGTTATGGTGGTTGTAGGCTGATATGCAATGTCTTTTGGCCTCCAAACATGGTGGGTATTACAGCAAAGAGTTCAATTTTTAGCTCATCTGACAAGACAATATTATCACAGTGTTTCACAAGCTTGTCTAAACGTTGTTGAGTAAACTTTAAACCCGCTTGAACATGGTTTTTGTTCAGCAATGGAGTCTTGTGTGGTGAGCGTGCATACAGGCCACAGTGGTTGAGTGCATTACTTATAGTTTTCTTTGAAACAATTATACCGGTTAATTTCAGTTCTTTCTGTAGCTCTCTGCAGGTGATCTTTGGCTCTTGGACAACTCTTCTGATAATTTTCACTCCTCTGTCTCAAATCTTGTGAGGAGCACCTGTTCATGGCCAGTTTACGGTGAAATTTTTTTCAATAAAATAGGTGGTGTGTCTTATATTCCCTTTTAACAGCAGCTTACCTGGTGGGGCGGCTGCGATGGAGTGGGGTCACAGGAGGCAGGGTCCCTGTTTCAGGAGGCTGGCAACGGTAGGAGCGGGACAATTCTGAGGTGCCTGGGAAAATGGTAGCAGGAGGTGACACATGCGTAGATTGAGATCTCAGGAGACGAGATTATGTCTCCTAAGATTTCAATTTGTGCATGCGCCACCACCACAGGGATATCAAAGGGAAAATGGACTCTGCTCACCGGCACCAACACCTTCTGAGATCCCAAGCACCGCAGCATCACCCCACTCCTTTCACTGCTGCTGGCCTCCTGAAGAAGCGACCCTGCCTCCTGTGACTCCGCTCCACCGCTGACGGCCCTCGGTAAGCTCACCTCGGAATATAAGACCCACTCTCATTTTCTTTCCAAATTTTGAGCAAAAAAGTGTGCCTCATACGATATGTTCTCTCCACTTCTGGATTATGGTCATAACGGTGCTCACGGGAACCTTCAGTCGTTTATACATTTTTCTGTATCCAATGCCATTAGTATGTTTTGCAACAATAAGATTTCAAAGGTCTTCAGTCAGCGCTCTTGTGCGAGTGGTCACTTGTCCATATGTATGTGATTTGTATAAATTGACACGTAGACAAGCGCATTTTTGAAGCCACACTTTAATGCAAGTATTTCCTTAGCACCAAACCCTCGGATCTCCCTGATTTGCTTGGACTGTATTAAAGCATGAAATACACTGGGTGCAGAATTATTAGGCAAATGAGTATTTTGATCACATCATCTTTTTTATACATGTTGTCCTACTCCAAGCTGTATAGGCTTGAAAGCCAACTGCCAATTATGTAAATTAGGTGATTTGCATCTCTGTAATGAGGAGGGGTGTGGTCTAATGACATCAAAACCCTATATAAGGTGTGCTTAATTATTAGGCAACTTCCTTTCCTTTGGCAAAATGGGTCAGAAGAGAGACTTGACGGACTCTGAAAAGCCAAAAATTGTGAGATGTCTTGCAGAGGGATGCAGCAGTCTTGAAATTGCCAAACTTTTGAAGCATGATCACCGAACAATCAAGCGTTTCATGGCAAATATCCAACAGGGTCGCAAGAAGCGTGCTGATAAAAAATGGCGCAAAATAACTGCCCATGAATTGAGAAAAATCAATCGTGAAGCTGCCAAGATGCCATTTGCCATCAGTTTTGCCATATTTCAGAGCTGCAACATTACTGGAGTATCAAAAAGCTCAAGGTGTGCCATACTCAGGGACATGGCCAGGGTAAGGAAGGCTGAAAAACGACCACCTTTCAACAAGAAACATAAGATAAAACGTCAAGACTGGGCCAAGAAATATCTTAAGACTGATTTTTCTAAGGTTTTATGGACTGATGAAATGAGAGCAACTTTTGATTGGCCAGATGGATGGGCCCGAGGCTGGATCAGTAAAGGGCAGAGAGCTCCACTCTGACTCAGACACCAGCAAGGTGGAGGTGGGGTACTGGTATGGGCTGGTATCATCAAAGATGAACTTGTGGGACCTATTCGGGTTGAGGATGGAGTGAAGCTCAACTCCCAGACCTACTGGCAGCTTCTGGAAGACACCTTCTTCAAGCAGTGGTACAGGAAGAAGTCGGTATTGTTCAAGAAAAACATGATTTTCATGCAGGACAATGCTCCATTACATGCATCCAAATGCTCCACAGCGTGGCTGACCAGTAAAGGTCTAAAAGAAGAGAAAATGACATGACCCCCTTGTTCACCTGATCTGAACCCCATGGAGAACCTGTGGTCCCTCATAAAATGTGAGATCTACAGGGAGGGAAAACAGTACACCTCTCCGAACAGTGTCTGGGAGGCTGTGGTGGCTGCGGCACGCAATGTTGATCGTAAACAGATCAAGCAACTGACAGAATCTATGGATGGAAGGCTTTTGAGTGTCATCGTAAAGAAAGGTGGCTATATTGGTCACTGATTTTTTTTATTTTGTGTTGCTCTATTGGTTTACCTGGTGAAAATAAACAAGTGAGATGGGTATATATTTGGTTTTTATTAAGTTGCCTAATAATTCTGCACAGTAATAGTTACCTGAAAAAACATATCCTCCAAAGATAGCCAAATCTAAAAAAAAAACACTCTAACTTCCAAAAATATTAAGCTTTGATATCTATGAGTCTTTTGGGTTGATTGAGAAAATAGTTGTTATTCAATAATAAAAAGAATCCTCTCAAATACAACTTGCCTAATAATTCTGCACGCAGTGTAAATGACAAAGTCACTCAATGTCATTCAGAACTTCTGGGAGATATCAGCATAGGCTTTCTTCAGACCGTATTGAACTTTACCCAAAAATCATTTAAAAGATAGATAATGGGAATCTGAAATGTGAAATAACGGAGAAAGGAACATATTTTTCAATCATTCGACTGCACAAAAAAGTGAATTCTAAGACTGGCAGACTGTTATTAAACTTTCAATCAGAAATCAGACTGGAGGAAAGCCAGAACAAACTGCAAGATTTCAACACAGACCTAAAAAATTAGCCTCATAATAATTCAATTTCCTCTGTCAAACATGAAAACACCAATTACAAGCTGCAGCCTGAGATACTTCAGCGACTGCGTTGAACGTGTTCTCATCGTAAATGATTGACAACAGATATTTTTTTTCGGTTTTGTAAGACTGAACAGTCACTGAAACACTGGATCTTACTACGTAGAGCTTTCTGTAGGTAGATAATTACATAAAGTCACATAATATCATTGAAAAAAGACAAGTCTACAAAGTTAGACGGAGGGCAGGAACCAATCTGCCCTGAAAGGATCAGTTCTCCCTTCTTATGCCAGAGTCCATTGAATGGGATAAATGTGCAGATGAAGAATCTTATGAAATTACAAAAGTATTTATGTTGTGTGGGTCTAAGAAATCATGTACTATTTCAGAAACAATCGACTGTTACCAGCTCCTGAGACGGGATGTTCCACAGGTTAATAATGCTCATATTAAAGAAGCCTTGTCGCCTCTGGCGCTTCTACTGCTTACAACTCGCAGTTCTCCAAGTATTGATAAAAATTATATCTATATACATATAGAAACACCAGAATAAAACATCACTCCAATCTGCACAAATAACATTCAAACTTAGGTTACATGCCACACTCAACACTACGTACACATAGGCCACCTGCCTCTGACACATGGGACACAACCCACACACTCATAGGAGACATGCTGCACCCAAGCCAGGCGTACATAGGACACATCTCACACACCTGCCTCTCCCACAAAGGACACATGCCGCACACACACATCTCACACATAGGACACATACCGCACACATGCCACTCACACATAGGACATATACCGCACACATGCCACTCACACATAGGACGCATACTGCACACATGCCAGTCACACATAGGACACATACCGCACACATGCCACGCACACATAGGACGCATACTGCACACATGCCAGTCACACATAGGACACATACCGCACACATGCCACTCACACATAGGACACATACCGCACACATGCCACTCACACATAGGACACATACCACACACATGCCACTCACACATAGGATACTCTCCGCACACATGCCACTCACACATGGAACACGTGCTGCACACATGCCACTCATACATGGAACACGTGCTGCTCACATGCCACTCATACTTGGGACACGTGCTACATACATGCCACTCATACATGGGACACGTGCTGCACACATCCCACTCATACATGGGACACGTGCTGCACACATCCCACTTACACATAGGACACATGCCACTCACACGTTGGACACATGCTACACACATTCCACCTACATATAGGACACATGCTGCACACATGCCACTCACACATAGGACACATGCTACACACATGCTGCACACATCCCACTCACACATAGGACACATGCTACACACATGCCACTCACACATAGGACACATGCTACACACATGCCACTCAGACATGGGACACATGCTACACATACATGGGACACGTGCTGCACACCTCCCATTCACACATAGGACACATGCTACACACATGCCACTCATACATGGGACACATGCTACACACATCCCACTCACATATAGGACACATGCAGTACACATCCCACTTACACATAGGACACATGCTGCACACATGCCACTCACACATGGGACACATGCTACACATACATGGGACACGTGCTGCACACCTCCCATTCACACATAGGACACATGCTACACACATCCCAATCACACATAGGACACATGCTACACACATCCCACTCACACATAGGACACATGCTACACACATGCTACACACATGCCACTCACACATAGGACACATGCAGCACACATCCCACTTACACATAGGACACATGCTGCACACATGCCACTCATACATGGGACATATGCTACACACATCCCAATCACACATAGGACACATGCATTACACATCCCACTTACATATAGGACACATGCTGCACACATGCCACTCATACATGGGACACATGCTGCCCACATGCCACTCACACATGGGACACATGCTACACACATGCCACTCACACATAGGACACATGCTACACACATGCCACTCATACATAGGACACATACTACACACATCCCACTCACACATAGGACACATGCTACACACATGCCCCTCACACATAGGACACATGCTACACACACCACTCACACATAGGACACATGTTAGACACATGCCACTCACACATGGGACACATGCCACTCATACATAGGACACATACTACACACATGCCACTCACACATAGGACACATGCTACTCATACATGGGACACATGCTGCACACATCCCACTCACACATAGGATACATGCTACACACGCCACTCACACATAGGACACATGTTAGACACATGCCACTCACACATGGGACACATGCAACACACATCCCACTCACACATAGGACACATGCTACACATGCCACTCACACATAGGACACATGCTACACACACCACTCACACATAGGACACATGTTAGACACATGCCACTCACACATAGGACACATGTTAGACACATGCCACTCACACATAGGACACATGTTAGACACATGCCACTCACACATAGGACACATGCTACACATGCCACTCACACATAGGACACATGTTAGACACATGCCACTCACATATGGGACACATGCAACACACATCCCACTCTCACATAGGACACATGCTACACACATGCCACTCATACATGGGACACATGCTGCACACATCCCACTCATACATGGGACACACACCACTCACACATAGGACACATGTTAGACACATGCCACTCACACATGGGACACATGCTACACACGTCACTCACACATAGAATGCATGCCGCACTCACTCATAAAACACAAGCTGCACACACGCCACTCACATATAGGACATATGCCGCATTCACACATGGGACACATACTGCACACATGCCACGCTCACACATTGGACACATGCTACACACCTGCCTCTGACATATAGGACACATGCCACACTTCCCATTTAAAAAGGATGCATGCTCCACACTTGCCGCTCTTACACATAGTACACATGCTGTACTTAAACCATTCATTCATAGGACATACTGTATGCTGCACACATGTGAGAGTCACACATCACTCACATATAGGACATATGCTTCACTCACGCCGCACTCTTCTTGCTCACACATAGGACGCAGCACACACGCCACTCATAGCGCCATTTACACACTATACACAGTATTTTCTTTTGCCTTGTGCTGAACATTAGTACATACAGTATATCTTACTAAGACATAACCCAGCCAAGCCCAAGACAAGTAATCTGTGCATTCCCCTCCACTGCCATAATCATCCCAGCCAGCTCTTGTTCCCATCAAGTGACAGTGAGGGCCCTCTGAGCTCCTCCGCTGCTGGATTTGGCTTCTCCGGGAGAAATGGAAAATATGGAATACACTTACAGAGCAACAGTCACTTACTTTTTTTCATAAATCAATAGTGCCTGCCAAAATCAGTAACTTTGTAATATATTTTATTAGATAAATCTGCTTCTTTCTTCTCATGGACTGATATATCTTTCTAAAAAATTCTGGTTTCACAGGTAAAATCTGTTTGTAGTGAATGCATATTTACCATTACTGAAATAGGGGATGACAGTTGGTACTCAAAGCTCTATGGAACTTTGAGTTGAAAGTGCTTGCCTCTATCTCCTCCCTCTCCATAGAATTTTAAAAGCACCAACTGTCATTTTCGAACTCAGTAACGTGAACATCTCTCAATACTGAACACAGATTTTATTTATGAATTGAGAGTGAAAAATCAGACTGGGAGGAGAGAGAAGGAAATTTCTCTAATAACCTATTATAGAATGTTGCTTATTTTCTTATGCACTATAAAAATAAAAACTATGGTTGCCCTTTTATCCATCTCCTACATCTCAACTTTTTAAACATTTGAAGGGTAGTGGAATTGATATTAACAAGTCAGGTTATACAACGTATATATATGACCCTAAGGCCGGGGTCACACTTGCGAGAAACTCGCACGAGTCTCAATACCCGGCACTCGGACCGGAGCGCTCAGCTGTATAGAAATACATGCAGCTGCACACTCCGGTCCCGAGACGCAAGACTCGCGCAAGTTTCTCGCAAGTGTGATCTCGTACTAATTCTTAAAAACCTCAAGAAATAGGTTAGTGACAATAAATACCCATGGTACAGGAAAGAAGGCTCGCAAGAGCAAAAGGAGCGACTTCTTTTTGTTAGCCTGCCACCATGCAACAAATGCATCTCCCAATTTTTCTTCCATAGGAGTTTTTATAGACATTTCTATAAGAAATTAAATGTTCGCTCCTTCACACCGTGAGCTACGGGATATCATGTATCTAATTAGGAAATATTGCTCTGGCCTTGATATAGTATTCCTTACCTCACTTCAGCGTTAATTACCTCACTCTTGGCGTCAGCACTGACTTCATTAGCATAACGAGAGCGTTTTCGAGATGACTCGCCCTGAATATATTGCTTTTTACGAATGACTATTAAAATTCAAAATTTATCAAATCCAATTTGTTTTGCCAGAATGTTGATAAATGATTAATTTTACCCAAGTGACACATACAGAACAACTTGACAAAGCAAAAAGCTGGTTCAATATTTTACATGAACCTCCACAATTGTGGTAATTACAGCGTACCGCGTCAGGGACGCCTGCTCCATCATGAGTGGCTGGACGCATCATTTTTCTTTGTCATTTCTCACACTGTATTTATAACTACTTGGTAAATTATATTATTGATGATAGAAATTGGAAACCTCACGCTCTACTTACATTGCTTACATTAACGTGGCGTTTTAGGTGTAGACTATGATAGCACTTAGCGGCAGTGCTAAAACCATACAACATAATTAGAACGAGTTGGATGTACGTTATTCCATACCGAGATATTTACACGAAAAGCTGGAACTGAATTGCACAGTTTTCGGCTGGTAATGAGCACTGATCCATTGGCGCTTGTGTAAAAGACAAAATTGTGCCTTTATTAAGCCGTGTGGTTACAGCAATGATTCAGTTCCTTCTGGAACTTGAAAAAGACTTGAAAAAGGTTCCAGGAGGAATTGAAATGTCTTTTGTGGCTTAATTGAGGCACAACGTCTTATTTTTACTTGAATCTTGGAGTGCTGCCATGTTTTGCATCATATCTGCACACGGATTAGGCCTCTTTCACACTTAAGTTTTTTGTCTCAGTTAAAATCTGCCAAAAAGGCGGAAAAGAGGATCCATTCCTAACTGATGTGAACGGATGGCACAGGATCCATTTCTTGACGGATCCGCAGAATGAAGAATTTTAAAGGAACCGCTGGCAGAGAGAGAGAATTTTTTTCCCCCGCCAGAAAGGATTTCAGGGTTAATTTTCTCCCTGAGTTTCTTTCTCCGGGCATGCGCACTGGAAAATGCGGATCCAAGAACAAAAAAAATGTTGCAAGGTCTGTCCAAGCATGCCGGCGGATGGAAAAAATTTGGCGGATCCTCACAAAAACGGATCCAACGGATGTTCATCCGTCAAGATCCGCCAGTAATGCAACTCAATGGGGAAAAAAACGGATCTGCAAAAAAAAATGGCGGATCCGTTTTTTTCAAAACCTGGCGGATTTTGACTGATTGTCAAAAACGGAAGTGTGAAAGAGGCCTTAGATTGAAATAGCCGGATTTCACCCTTTGCTACTACGGTGCTTCTTCAGGTTTCCTTTTCCTATCTACACATACAGAGCCTTGAAAAAGTATTCGTACCCTGTGAAGTTTTCCACATTTTTTCTTGTTATCTGATATGCCAACACAAAGTAGCAAGTATTTGTGAAGTGTAATTGAATACTTTTCAGGACTGTGTATGTAAATTATATATATATATATATATATATATATGCACACAGGGTGGGCTGTTATGAATGAGTCACCGTAGGAGGCAAAAGCAGAAATACAAGCTAAGTCCAGAAAACCAGAGAAGTTGGCAACTATCAGATTGCAGACCCCTGAACCTATCAACACAACTAGCAGTAGCCGTGGGGGGTTCCTACGATGCCCTAGACCCCTCGATCACAGCCGGAGAATTACATAGGCCTAAAGAAAGAAAGGGGAAATCTAAACTGCCCCAGAGCAGACCCCAAAGCAATAGGCAGCCCCCCACATATAATAAAAAAGGGGGAGACAGAAGCGCACAATAGGGTCTTATCCAATGATATAAACGTTTCACAGATATGGATCCACTCACCTGGTTCAGTTGTGTGGAACACAACAACTATAAGCACAAATGGGTAGGATCCGATGAACTGCAGCAATCAGCCGGTCACTAGAATTGCATATATAGGAAGGAGAGAAGTCCGGCTTTCAGGATCGCGCTGTTCCAGTCCAAAGTTCACAAGGAGTTAATCCAAGGACCAAGCAGTGATTATAACTTCCTTTTTATTCCATAAACTCT
Source organism: Dendrobates tinctorius (assembly GCF_039654945.1). Lineage (NCBI taxonomy): Eukaryota > Metazoa > Chordata > Amphibia > Anura > Dendrobatidae > Dendrobates > Dendrobates tinctorius. The sequence goes on along the minus strand of NW_027361738.1, from coordinate 44,417,881 downwards.
ACGAGTTTCGTGTACACACTGTACACTTCCTCAGGAGCAAAAGTTACACTGGCATCACATTCCACTCTCCTTATATACTACCTTCCCCAGGAAGTGAGGTAGATGCTCATTGCACTAAAAAAAATTCACACATAACTATCAACATAATGTAAAATCACGAAAATCACTAAAATTCATCTATAAAAAACACACTTCTATAGAAACACACAAATGTAAAACTTCACACTAGAAAAAATGTAAAACATTATAATAAAATTATGATTATACTGTGATAAAACACTCCGGGATCGCCTTTGCTGGGGTCAAAGGTCACGTGCGTTCAGCATGAAACTCAGGCGCAGAGCTGGGATTCGTGTATAACTGACCCTGGGTCAGGTTTATTAACGGTGAAAGCAATGCAAAAGGAAATAAAACATAAAACAAATCCTTGCCTGTCCGGCACTAACTAAACAATGGACAACCTAACTACCAACTGGAGGGCTTCTCCCGTCCAGCCAAACCACAGTTGCAGTGGGCACTGCTTCCACTCACGTGTGTCTCTCACACAGACAGGCTCTCTGTGTCCCCAGGCTGAGACACTCACACAACCACCTTGCATCATTTTATATCCACCTCCCATTATCCATTAGTAAGCAGGTGCGATACTGACCAGACTAGGCCACATAGGAAAGGAATCTGGGCGAGATATACCTGCCCTCATCCACTATTCCCACATGATTCTCACATATCCCCCCCCCTCTGCTCAGACCACTCTGGTTGAGCAATGACACCCGCCAAACAGTGCACTCGGGACAGGGCATCTGCATTCCCCATCTGTACCCCTGGGCGGTGCTCCACCGTAAAAGTGTAGGCCTGCAGGGCAAGGAACCACCGGGTCACCCGGCTATTCCGTTCCTTGTTCAAGTGCATCCACTTGAGAGGGGCATGGTCAGTGATCAGCCTGAACTTTCGGCCCACCAGGTAATATTTGAGGGCCTCTAGAGCCCACTTAATGGCGAGGCACTCTTTTTCTACGACTGCATACTTTTGCTCATGTGTATTCAGCTTCCTGCTGAGATAGAGGACTGGGTGTTCCACTCCGTCCCTCACTTGTGAGAGTACGACCCCGATACCGGTATCAGAGGCATCCGTTTGTACCACAAACTCGCTGCGGAAGTCCGGAGTCACCAGTACGGGCTGAGAGCAAAGTGCCCGTTTTAGGCTATGGAAGGCTTCTTCAGCCGCTAAACTCCATTTAATCATGACGGAGTCTTTCCCTTTTGTAAGATCCGTCAGGGGGGTAGCGATGGCTGCAAAATTGGGTATGAACCGGCGATAATAGCCGGCGATCCCCAGGAAGGCTTGCACCTGCTTCTTGTTGACAGGTTGTGGCCAGTCCTGAACCGCCTGAATCTTATCAACCTGGGGTTTAACAACACCCCTCCCAATTACATACCCCAAATACCGGGCTTCTTCTAGCCCGATGTGACATTTCTTGGGGTTCGCGGTTAGACCTGCCTCCCACAGGTCGTCAATCACAGCTTGTACTTTCTGGAGATGAGTCTCCCAGTCCAAGCTGTAAATGACAATGTCATCCAAATAGGCCGAAGCGTGCCGCCTATGTGGCCTCAAGACTCGATCCATCGGTCTCTGGAAGGTCGCCGGTGCCCCGTGCAGTCGAAACGGCATATACACATACTGAAATAAACCTTCCGGCGTAGCAAATGCCGTCTTTTCTCTAGCAGCCTCAGCCAGAGGGATCTGCCAATACCCCTTTGTTAGATCTAGGGTCGTAATATACCGGGCTTTTCCTAACCGATCTATTAACTCGTCGACCCGGGGCATAGGATAGGCAACAAATTTTGAGACCGCATTCAGTGTCCTGAAGTCATTGCAGAACCGGATGGTGCCGTCCGGTTTAGGAATTAGTACAATCGGGCTGGACCACGCACTGTGCGATTCCTCAATGACTCCTAACTCTAACATTGCCTTCACTTCTCGGGAAACGGCTTCACGGCGCGCTTCCGGGATTCGGTAGGGCTTTACGTGAACTGTGACACCAGGTTCCGTTACGATGTCATGTTTCATTAGCATAGTCTGCCCGGGTTTTTCTGAGAAAAACTTTTGGTTGTGAAGTAGAAACTGCCTGACCTCAGTCTTTTGCCGCTCCGAGAGAGTCTCTGCAACCTGTACCTCTGGTACGGTATGCGAGCAGACAGGACGGGCCAGCTCCGCTGACAAGGCAGACCGATCCTTCCAGGGCTTTATCAGATTTACATGATAAATCTGTTCAGGTTTCCGTTTACCTGCCTGGTATACTTTGTAGTTTACTTCACCAACTCTTTCCTTGATCTCAAAGGGGCCCTGCCACTTTGCCAGGAACTTACTGTCCACCGTGGGGACCAGGATCAACACCCTATCTCCGGGTGCAAACGTACGGATCTTGGCGCCCCTATCATAGATTCTTTTTTGGGCTCCTTGAGCCTGTATCATGTGTTCTTTGACGATAGGCATAACAGCCGCAATACGGTCCTGCATTTGTGTGACGTGATCTATCACTGTTTTAAATGGAGTGACCTGACCCTCCCAGGTTTCTTTTGCAACGTCTAACAGTCCGCGAGGACGTCGGGTGTACAACAACTCGAAAGGCGAGAATCCCGTGGAAGACTGGGGTACTTCCCTGATGGCAAAAAGCAAATACGGAAGTAAATAGTCCCAGTTCTTCCTATCCTTGTCTATCACCTTTCTCAGCATCTGCTTCAGAGTTTTATTGAACCATTCAACCAACCCGTCTGTTTGAGGGTGATACACGGATGTGCGTAACGGTTCGATTTGTAACAATCGGCAGAGCTCCTTCATTATCCTGGACATAAAGGGGGTCCCCTGGTCGGTGAGTATCTGTTTTGGTATACCGACCTGACTAAACACATGCACCAGTTCCTTGGCAATCGTCTTGGTGGCCGTGTTACGCAAAGGGATGGCCTCCGGGTAATGAGTGGCATAATCCAAGATGACCAGGATATGTTGGTATCCACGTGCAGACCGTGGAAGGGGCCCAACTAAATCCATCCCAATCCTCTCAAACGGGACTTCAATAATAGGTAGGGGTACCAAAGGGCTACAGAACCGGGGCTTAGGTGCAGAGGCTTGGCAGTCAGGACAAGACTCGCAATATACACGAATATCGTGATGCATGCCTGGCCAAACAAAACAGTGTAATATCCTTTCGGTGGTTTTCTGGACTCCCAGGTGACCTCCCATCACATGTCCGTGGGCCAGGTCCAGCACCTGCCGCCGGTAGGGTTTTGGCACGACTAATAGTTGCACCGTATCTTCCCCCTTTTTCTCTATCTGATAGAGTAAATCATTCTCCAGAACCATGTAAGGATATGCCAGCCTAGAGCCAGGTTCTACGGGTACCCCATTTATCACTTTTACATTTGTCCTAGCCTGAGAAAGGGTAGGATCCTTTATTTGCTCACTTTGGAAGTCATCTTTCTGAACTTCTAAATCCGGCAAACGGGGAGGTGGACGGCTGTCGGCCTCCTCCTCTTCCCCGGTCTCCTCCGTATCACCCGCCATGACTGAAAACGGGAACTGCAGGTCATTTCCCGCAGACTCTTCCCCAGAGTCTTCCGGGGAGACCTCTTCCAGGGGTTCGGGACCCACACGCGCCCTGGGAGAAGAATCATGTACACTATTACCCTGGGGTATCAACTGATTCTCCCACAATTGCCAGAAGTGGGGAAAATCCCGGCCCAGGATAACATCATGCAATAACGCCGGGACGAGTCTCACTTTATGTTGCACAGACCCATAGGAAGTTGTAATGCATATGACCGTGGTGAGGTACGAACAGGTGTCTCCATGCACACACGTTACAGAAAATTTGTCTGATGGTCCAGTCGGGGCTGACACCAGACTGGCCTTCACCAGAGTCACCACACTTCCCGAGTCTAACAATGCCACCACATTTTTGCCATCAAGAGTTAAATCACACAAGTGTTTTTCCACATCCTTTTGACCGGCATTCACACTCACTACCCGTGCAACCATAGACATGCGTTTTTTAGAGTCTGTGACGTCGCACTGCATGGGTTCAGTAGTGACCGGACAGTTCGCAGCAATATGTCCCATCTCTTGGCAGCGGACACACCTAACGGGCCCCTTGCTTAGACCATAGTTCGTTACTCTCGGCCTCGCAGTGCGGGCAGTCCCGTTTTCCTCCCCCACTGTCTTAGGGATTTTTCCATCTCCCCTACTCCCTGGAACAGTCTTACCAGTTCCACGTGGAGATGATGAAGAACGAGGTGGGGTAGCGTCGTCTCGGAGTCCTTCCGCCACGGAGTAACGTTCAACCAGATCCACCAGTTGATCTGCCGTCGTAGGATTTCCATGGCTTACCCACTTCCTCAGGGCTGGCGGTAGAGCTCTCAGGTACTTGTCCATGACGACTCTCTGGATTATCTCTGGCGCTGTCAACACCTCGGGTTGTAGCCACTTCTTCGTCACGTGGATCAGGTCGAACATCTGGGACCGCGGTGGTTTATCCGGCTGATAAGTCCATTGATGCACTCTCTGTGCACGGACAGCGGTCGTCACTCCCAGCCGGGCCAAGATCTCGGCTTTCAATTTGTCAAAGTCCTGCGCGGCTTCAAGCTCTAAGTCATAATAAGCCTTTTGGGCCTCACCGGAAAGAAACGGGGCAATCAGGCCAGCCCATCGTGCCTTCGGCCATTTTTCTCGCACGGCCGTCCGTTCAAACGTGGTCAGGTATGCCTCGACGTCATCTTCGGTCGTCATTTTCTGCCAGTACCGACTCACGTGAATCACTCTCGACTCGGCTTCCAGGTTAAGCTCAGGTAAGCTTGCCAAGCGCTGCGCCATCTGCTGGAGAAGCGAACGATCGGCAACTGTCATGTCCACCAACTCCTTCAGCTGGGCCATCATCACCCGATTAGCTTCTTGCTGGACGGCGGTGGACTGTACCAGCGCTTTCACCACGTCCTCCATGCTCATGCTTGCAACGTGATGCCCGCGTTCTCCACCACAATGTGATAAAACACTCCGGGATCGCCTTTGCTGGGGTCAAAGGTCACGTGCGTTCAGCATGAAACTCAGGCGCAGAGCTGGGATTCGTGTATAACTGACCCTGGGTCAGGTTTATTAACGGTGAAAGCAATGCAAAAGGAAATAAAACATAAAACAAATCCTTGCCTGTCCGGCACTAACTAAACAATGGACAACCTAACTACCAACTGGAGGGCTTCTCCCGTCCAGCCAAACCACAGTTGCAGTGGGCACTGCTTCCACTCACGTGTCTCTCTCACACAGACAGGCTCTCTGTGTCCCCAGGCTGAGACACTCACACAACCACCTTGCATCCTTTTATATCCACCTCCCATTATCCATTAGTAAGCAGGTGCGATACTGACCAGACTAGGCCACATAGGAAAGGAATCTGGGCGAGATATACCTGCCCTCATCCACTATTCCCACATGATTCTCACAATACTCAATAAAAATCTAAATTTCTTGGTACATCATATCAATTAGCAGAACAACATTCACAAATTTCTTATATAACCGCACTTATATTTTCCTTTCAGTATTAACCCTTCATTCAACATATTATACTTTTACTTTCCTTATATTTCAGGCAGATGATCATATACTAATTAATGTATGTACTCCTATGCAGATTTGATCCTGCACAGCAGACCCATGATCTGCACTCAAGAAACTTTTCTGTTCTCTCAGCCAAAGGCTCCACATCTCCAGAGCTGTCAGTTCCTTTTCAAGGCACCAGTCAACTATTCCAGTCATAGTAAAATACCGCCGATTGTATCTCTTTATATGTTAGCGATATGATCATTCCCTTGCTGTAATGTTATAGCATGGACATCACACAATTAACAGATGCCAATACTACTCCAATCCTTAGCAGACAAATATGCAGAGCACCAAAATTATTTAAAGATATCAGATATTTCATTTAAACCGTATGGTTGCAGAGTCTGCAACCTATGAATCCAGTAAATTTCCTTTCTTCTCAGAATGACACTCCTGTTCACAGTGTCTTCTGAAACATAATCAATTGGGGCCACTTTAATACATGGCTTCTTCCCATGTCTTATAGTGCAATGTTTTGATACTCCATGGAACATAAAACCTTCTATTATATTGTGTCTGTGCGAATTCATGCGGTTATGCAGTTCTTGTGTGGTTTTACCCACATACTGTAAACCACATTCGCATTCTATCAGATATATCACAAAACTACTTTTACAATTCAGGGAAAACTTTATATCAAACACCTTATTATTCTGAATTGAACTGAATGTGGTCATATTATGCATAATCATGCCACAACACAGACACCGAGCGGTATTACATTTAAAGACTCCTGGTTTTTTACATTGTTCATCCCTAATTTTTTCTTTTTTCAGGTGACTGGGGGCCAGTATATTTCTAAGAGTAGAGGATCTTTCAATTTCAATTTTCCTGAATTGTAAAAGTAGTTTTGTGATATATCTGATAGAATGCGAATGTGGACAGTGCGATCTTGAAAGCCGGATTTCTCTCCTTCTTATATACCCAACATATAATGACGGTGAAGCAAGATGAAAACACTAACACAGACAGAAAGATAGACTGAGCAAAGACAGGGCCCAAAACTACCTAGATAGGAAAGGACAGGAAGGCTGCTGTCTGCAATCTGCCAAAACCCTATCAAAGACATAAGCCAACAAGCTGATATGAAAAAGGCCATGAAGCAGCTAGGCTTCAAAAACTAAATCAGCACTCAGGCATTTTCAGAAGACAGAGCTAAATGAATTCAGCACACCCCAGCAGGGAATGGCAGAAATCCAGAAAAACAAAGCAAAACAAAGTCAAAGCACAAAAGCAAAAGGCCGAGCAGAAAACTTAGCTTTGGAGGAGCAGGAATTCAGACTGGTCTCCAAGGATCCCACAGAGAAATCACCTGCAGGGCAGAAGGGCGTCGGCAGCCTTATATCCAGTCCGTAACTCCACTCAGCCAGTCATCATCATCAACCTCAGGTGTTTGACAATCAGGCTCACTACCTTCCTTTACCAGAAGAGGGAGTTCCTCGGGCCTCAGTAATGAAGGGGAAAATGAACTCACAACAGTGGGCCATCCATTTATATGGATACACCTAAATAAAATGGGAATGGTTGGTGATATCAACTTCCTGTTTGAGGCACATTAGTATATTGGAGGGGGAAAACTTTTCAAGATGGGTTGTGACCATGGAGGCCATTTTGAAGTCGGCCATTTTGGATCCAACTTTATTTTTTCCAATGGGAAGAGGGTCATGTGACACATCAAACTTATTGAGAATTTCACAAGAAAAACAATGGTGTGCTTGGTTTTAAAGTAACTTTATTCTTTCATGAGTCATTTACACCACCACCCATCTTGAAAAGTTTCTCCCCTCCCATATAATGTGCAACAAACAGGCAGTTGATATCACCAACCATTCCCATTTTATTTTGTTGTATGCATATACGTGAGGAAAAAGATCTCCAGCGCTGAATGAATGTTAAAATACAGACATTTATTGAAAAAAGTTTTTTTTTAAAAAAATACTAAATGTACTTAAAAATACATGAGTGAAAAATAGATGGTCAAAATAGCAAGTGATGTCTCAGATGGTATATTGGCCACTTGCTATTTTGTCCATCTATTTTTCACTCATGTATTTTTAAGTACATTTAGTATTTTTAAAAAAGAAAAACTTTTTTCAATAAATGTGTGTATTTTAACATTCATTCAGTGCTGGAGATCCTTTTCCTCATGTTTTTGCTCTGACAACGTCATGATACAGACAACTCTGCGCTTTGGAGGGTATGGATACATACTGAAGACTGGGTGAGCTGACCTTTTTATTTTTTTCCCCTTTTTCCCTTCTATTTGAATTATCCATATACAAGGCCCACCCTGTATACAGTTGTGGCCAAAAGTATTGACACCCCTGCAATTCTGTCAGATAATACTCAGTTTCTTCCTGAAAATGATTGCAAACACAAATTCTTTGGTATTATTATCTTCATTTAATTTGTCTTAAATGAAAAAAAACAAAAGAGAATGAAGCAAAAAGCAAAACATTGATCATTTCACACAAACCTCCAAAAATGGGCCAGACAAAAGTATTGGCACCCTCAGCCTAATACTTGGTTGCACAACCTTTAGCCAAAATAACTGCGACCAAACGCTTCCGGTAACCATCAATGAGTTTCTTACAATGCTCTGATGGAATTTTAGACCATTCTTCTTTGGCAAACTGCTCCAGGTCCCTGATATTAGAAGGGTGCCTTCTCCAAACTGCCATTTTTAGATCTCTCCACAGGTGTTCTATGGGATTCAGGTCTGGACTCATTGCTGGCCACCTTAGAAGTCTTCAGTGCTTTCTCTCAAACCATTTTCTAGTGCTTTTTGAAGTGTGTTTTGGGTCATTGTCCTGCTGGAAGACCCATGACCTCTGAGGGAGACCCAGCTTTCTCACACTGGGCCCTACATTATGCTGCAAAATTTGTTGGTAATCTTCAGACTTCATAATGCCATGCACACGGTCAAGCAGTCCAGTGCCAGAGGCAGCAAAGCAACCCCAAAACATCAGGGAACCTCCGCCATGTTTGACTGTAGGGACTGTGTTTTTTTTCTTTGAATGCCTCTTTTTTTCTCCTGTAAACTCTATGCTGTTGCCTTTGCCCAAAAAGCTCTACTTTTGTCTCATCTGACCAGAGAACATTCTCCCAAAACGTTTTAGCCTTTTTCAGGTAAGCTTTGGCAAACTCCAGCCTGGCTTTTTTATGTCTCGGGGTAAGAAGTGGGGCCTTCCTGGGTCTCCTACCATACAGTCCCTTTTCATTCAGACACCGACGGATAGTACGGGTTGACACTGTTGTACCCTCGGACTGCAGGGCAGCTTGAACTTGCTTGTATGTTAGTCAAGGTTCTTTATCCAACATCCGCACAATCTTGCATTAAAATCTCTTGTCAATTTTTCTTTTCCGTCCACATCTAGGGAGGTTAGCCACAGTGCCATGGGCTTTAAACTTCTTGATGACACTGCGCACGGTAGACACAGGAACATTCAGGTCTTTGGAGATGGACTTGTAGCCTTGAGATTGCTCATGCTTCTTCACAATTTGGTTTCTCAAGTCCTCAGAAGGTTCTTTGGTCTTCTTTCTTTTCTCCATGCTCAATGTGGTACACACAAGGACACAGGACAAAGGTTGAGTCAACTTTAATCCATGTCAACTGGCTGCAAGTGTGATTTAGTTATTGCCAACACCTGTTAGGTGCCACAGGTAAGTTACAGGTGCTGTTAATCACACAAATTAGAGAAGCATCACGATTTTTCGAACAGTGCCAATACTTTTGTCCACCCTCTTTTTTATGTTTGGTGTGGAATTATATCCAATTTGACTTTAGGACAACTCTTTTTGTGTTTTTTCATTTAAGACAAATTAAATGAAGATAATAATAACAAAGAATTTGTGTTTGCAATCATTTTCAGGAAGAAACTGAGTATTATCTGACAAAATAGCAGGGGTGTCAATACTTTTGGCCACAACTGTATATTAAGTGGACTATGTCTATGTGGTGCGGCGACGTTTCGGTTGCAATGAATCTTTATCAGCCAGAACTCTTTTTTTACAGCGTGCTGCCCCAATTTCTCTTACAATATACTGTACATTTATTTATATTTACAGTTGAAACCAGAAGTTTCCATACACTATAGAAAAAAACACATCTGCATGTTTTTCTCAGTATCTGACATGAAATCAGAATAAACCTTTTCCATTTTAGGTGAATTAGTATTACCATAATTATTAATAATTGCCAAATGCCAGAATAATGAGAGAGAATGTTTTAAGGCATTTTATTACTTACTGCACAGTCAAATGTTTACATACATTTCATTAGTATTTGGTGCCATTGGCCTTAAACTGAATGACTTGGGTCAAACGTTTGGGATATCCTACCACAAGTATCTAACAATAGTTGGTCGGAATTTCGGCCCATTCCTCCTGACAAAACTGGTGTATCTGATCCAGGTTTGTAGGTCGCCTTGCTCCCACTGGCTTTTCAGCTTTGCCCATACATTTTCAATAGGCTTGAGATCAGGGCTTTGTGATGGCCACTCCAAAACATTGACTTTGTTATCCTTAAGCCACTGTGTTACCATTTTGGCAGTATGCTTCATGTCATGGTCCATATGAAAGACCCATTTCCACCCAAGCTTTAACTTCCTGGCAGATGTCTTGAGATGTTGCTTCAGTATTACCACATAATCTTCTTTTCTCATGATGCCATCTATTTTGTGAAGTCCCTCCTGCAGCAAAACAACCCCACAACATGATGCTGCTACCCCAATGTTTCACAGTTAGGATGGTGTTCTTAGGCTTCCAAGCTTTTCCCTTTTCCTCCAAATGTAACGACAGTCATTATGCCCAAACAGTTCAATTTTAATTTCATCAGACCACAGGACACGACTCCAAAAATGAATGTCTTTGTTCCTGTGTGCATTTGCAAACATTAATCTTGGTTTTTTATGTTTCTTTTGGAGTAATGTTTTCTTCCTGGCAGAGTGGCCTTTCAGCCTATATTGATACAATACTCATTTCACTATGGATATTGATGCAATCTTAACAGCTTCCACCATCATCTTCACAAGGTCTTTTGCTTTTGTCCCTGGGTTGATATGCACACGTCGGACCAAAGCACGTTCATCTCTGGGATGCTATCAAAGCAACCTGGGCTTCCATAACCCCTCAGCAGTGCCACAGGCTGATCACCTCCATGCCACGCCGCATTGATGCAGTAATTGATGCAAAAGGAGCCCCAACCAAGTATTGAGTGCATTTACTGAACATACATTCCAGTAGAAGAACATTTCAGTTTTTACAAGCTGGTGTTATAAAGTATTCTAATTTACTGAGATAATCACTTTTGGGTTTTCATTGGCTGTAAGCCATAATCATCATTAACAGAAATAAACACTTGAAATAGATCACTCTGTTTATAATGACTCAATATAAGAGATTCACTTTTTGTATTGAAGAACTGAAATAAAATAACTTTTTGATGATATTCTAATTTTGTGAGAAGCACCTGTATATACAGTATATACACACACACATACAGTGCTCAGCATAAATAAGTACACTCCCGTGAAAAGTGAGTTTAATTAATATCACACTGAACAGCAGTTTATATCTAAAAGGCTGCGTCTAATCTGTGCAGAAGATTCATCTAAGAGCTTGTTCACACTGAGTTTTGCTGCATATTGTATGTGCACATGATGAGTAGTTGCAGATTTTTATGCACCAAATTCCAGTGTTGGCAGGAAAATGGTGCGTAAAATACCCACTTTTTGATGTTTGTTTTTTTATGCACATTTACTGGCGTTTTTCTTCAGCTCATTTGAATGGGTGAAAAACGTACAAATGCTGAAAGAATGGACGTGCTGCAGATTCGAAAAAAAAACAACGAGTTTATGATTCAAATCTGCAAAGAAAAAAACAAGCAGCGGGAACGGGAGGTTTCAGAAATGTCAAATGTTTGCTAGTACTGTAAAGAGTGGTATTTTTTCACTTTTGAAAAACGCGTGGAAAATCGCAGTGTGAACAGTCCTTAACAGTTCAAGCAAAGTGGTTGTAATTGCATGAAAACTCATGTCAACTGTGTATTTAAAGGTAATCTGCCAGAAAGATCCAATGTGGTCATGTTTCTCTCTGAAAGATGTCACCTTTTCTAATGCAATCTGTAGCTCCCTGTTTGAAATGGCTGTTTTAGTTCATATGTAAATTAAGCTTAAGGGCTCTGGGTGTGTCAAAGCACTTCCCAAGCCTCTGTCTCCCATGCTCTCCCTGACCTTCCTACCCAGGCAGCATGAATGGGAGAACGGCTGTGTGATTGCAGCCAGGTAGGTTTGACTATTAACACAATATTTTTAAGATTCACTGTAATTAGTCCTAATTCCATTGCTTCCTCCAGGATGGAGTCAATGCATGATTCACTGACTGACTGGCATCTCCCCGTAGTAGTATATAGATGTGACTGCTTTCATTATGATAGAAATCCCTACCCATAATAACAATATCTCCCCTTTGTCTGCTTTTTTCATATCAATTGCGATATCTTTAGGTTCATCTCCTGTTGGATTCCTTGGTGTCATCAATTAAGCCAGAAAAAGTAGCCGAATAATAAACTAGTTGTGGGAGATAGATTCATACAGTGAATTATGCGCTGTTGACAATACACATTAGTATACTGGGACCAATAAAAATTAAACATTTTAGCTTAAGGCATATGTTAATTAATATTCTTTAATTTCTACAAACAAAAATTAAAGACATGTACTTTGTATTCAAGTGTTCTTAATTAGGAATAGTTGTAAACTAATAAAAAAAGGCATTGATCTCACATTAATATTAATATGGTGGCTGCTGGTGAGGACACTGCACCTACCGGAGGTTTCCCACCAACGTTGCTAATTACTATGTCATTATTAAGATTTAAGTGGAAATACTGCCATCTGCTGGTAATTAGTGGAAACTACAGTGCTGTTAAAAATTGGGGAGCTAAAAAAAAAATAAAATAAATAGGCCTCATACTAATAGTCTGTTTACTAGAACAATCTACAAAATAGCTGAAATAACTAATGTTAACACTCAGGAGTGGAATGAATAGGGTCTGGGACCTCTTTAATCCTCAGCACTGCTTGCACTGTTATGATTATAACTTTTTTTTACTATAGGTCTTGTTTTTACAGAATGAGCAGTATATTATGTACATAAAAGGGGGAAAAGTACATGATTCATAGGGCAGCATGAAATTAAAAGCCAAGATAGGAAGGTGCGTGACAAGACCTACGCTAGGAGCAAAGAGCTCATGAGCTCCTTACATGGAAAAATGGACAGCGGCCGGACCTCATCTCTCTTTCATTGCAGCCATTTGGTAAATTCAAAAAAGTTCAATTTTTCTCATTAATGTACACTCTGCACCCCATCTTGTCTGAAAGAAAACCAGAAATGTAGAAATTTTTGCAAATTTATTTAAAAAAGAAAAACTGAAATATCACATGGTCATAAGTATTCAGACCCTTTGCTCAGTATTGAGTAGAAGCACCTTTTGAGCTAGTACAGCCATGGGTCTTCTTGGGAATGATGCAACAAGTTTTTCACACCTGGATTTGGGGATCCTCTGCCATTCTTCCTTGCAGATCCTCTCCAGTTCCGTCAGGTTGGATGGTGAACGTTGGTGGACAGCCATTTTCAGGCCTCTCTCTCCAGAGATGCTCAGTTGGGTTCTGGCTGTGCCAGTCAAGAATGGTCACAGAGTAGTTCTGAAGCCACACCTTTGCCATTTTAGCTGTGTGCTTAGGGTCATTGTCTTGTTGGAAGGTGAACCTTCAGCCAAGTCTGAGGTCCAGAGCACTCTGGAAGAGGTTTTCATCCAGGATATCTCTGTACTTGGCTGCATTCATGTTTCCTTCAATTGCAACCAGTTGTCTTGTCCCTGCAGCTGAAAAACACCTCCATAGCATGATGCTGCCACCACCATGTTTCACTGTTGGGATTGTATTGGGCAGGTGATGAGCAGTGCCTGGTTTTCTCCACACATACCGCTTAGAATTATCACCAAAAAGTTCTATCTTCGTCTCATCAGCCCAGAGAATCTTATTTCTCATAGTCTAGGAGTCCTTCATGAGTTATTTAGCAAACTCTATGCGGGCTTTCATATATCTTGCACTGAAGAGAGGCTTCTGTCTGGCCACTCTGCCATAAAGGCCCAACTCGTGGAGGACTTCAGTGATAGTTGACTTTGTGGATTGTTCTCCCATCTCCCTACTGCATCTGTGGAGCTCAGCCACAGTAATCCTGGGGTTCTTCTTTACCTCTCTCACCAAGGCTCCTCTCCCATGATTGCTCAGTTTGGCTGGATGGCCAGGTTTAGGAAGACTTCTGGTGATCCCAAACTTCTTCCATTTAAGGGTTATGGAGGCCACTGTGCTCTTAGGAACCTTGAGTACTTCAGAAATTCTTTTGTAACCTTGGCCAGATGTGTGCCTTGCCACAATTCTGTCTCTGAGCTCCTTGGCCAGTTCCTTTGACCTCATGATTCTCATTTGGTCTGACACGCACTGTGAGCTGTGAGGTCTTATATAGACAGGTGTGTGCCTTTACAAGTCAAGTCCTATCAGTTTAATTAAACACAGCTGGACTCCAATGAAGTAGAACCATCTCAAGGAGGATCACAAGGAAATGGACAGCATGTGAGTTAAATATGAGTGTCTAAGCAAAGGGTCTGAATACTTATGACCATGTGATATTTCAGTTTATCGTTTTTAATAAATTTGCCAAGATTTCTACATTTCTGTTTTTTTCAGTCAAGATGGGGTGCAGAGTGTACATTAATGAGAAAAAAAATGAACTTTTTTTTGAATTTACCAAATGGCTGCAATGAAACAGAGGGAAAAATTTAAAGGGGTCTGAATACTTTCCATACTCACTGTAATATATATATATTAGGCTGACAATACATTCTATAGAGAAAATAAAAATAAAAATACATGCACATACTTTTTTTAATCTTTTTTCATTATTTTATTGACAATAAAATACAATAAAAAGTGATATAATCAATATAATAATGTGCATTAGAATGTCATTGTTTTCTAGATAGATATTTATACATTCATCATATAAACCTATTATTCATAGCATGGCATAAACCTCATCAGGTCGGTAACATTTCATAGCATTAAACATGCTGTATTGCTCCTCTCTTGTATTGTTGCTTTTATGTGACAAAGGGCAAAGTTTGACCCTGAAACACGTATTTTAAGCACCTATACTAATTAAGCTTTCTCATAATGAGCTTCAGAGAATTATCTTCAGTTGAAAAAGGCGGTGACCAGGAGATAGGTCTGTTTAATTACCCCTATTGATTAAGTACGGTAATTTATGCACATTTTGGGCCCAGATAATTTAGGCTTAGAATTATTATTTGGGAAAAAAATGCTGGAAAAGAACGAAGCGTACCGCAGTTTGTATTGTCTTGTCAGTCTTCTAACGTTGATCATAGCATTCAGAGGGTTAAATTACAGTAATCAGTTTTTTATGATTTGATCTTCGCCATCACGCTGAGGCTGCGGCTGTGTTGCAGACATTGTCCTTGCCCTGATGGCATTAGCACAATAGGAGAGCCAACGAGATCAGCATGTGGCTCATCGGGATGTGGCTACTACCTGCTGCTCCTGAAAACTGGATTTGTTATGTTTTCCGATAGGAAGCTTTTCATATTATTTTCCATGTCATGTTTTCTTTTAAGGGAGGAAGGATTAACATATTTTGATAACCTGGCTTTATAGAAACCCAACAAATTTAAATAATATGTATTTTATATACAGTCATGGCCAAAAGTATTGACACCCCTGCAATTCTGTCAGATAATACTCAGTTTCTTCCTGAAAATGATTGCAAACACAAATTCTTTGGAATTATTATCTTCATTTAATTTGTCTTAAATGAAAAAACACAAAAAGAATTGTCCTAAAGCCAAATTGGATATAATTCCACACCAAACATAAAAAAGAGGGTGGACAAAAGTATTGGCACTGTGCGAAAAATTATGTGATGCTTCTCTAATTTGTGTAATTAACAGCACCTGTAACTTACCTGTGGCACCTAACAGGTATTGGCAATAACTAAATCACACCTGCAGCCAGTTGACATGGATTAAAGTTGACTCAACCTCTGTCCTGTGTCCTTGTGTGTACCACATTGAGCACGGAGAAAAGAAAGAAGACCAAAGAACTGTCTGAGGACTTGAGAAACCAAATTGTGAGGAAGCATGAGCAATCTCAAGGCTACAAGTCCATCTCCAAAGACCTGAATGTTCCTGTGTCTACCGTGCGCAGTGTCATCAAGAAGTTTAAAGCCCATGGCACTGTGGCTAACCTCCCTAGATGTGGACGGAAAAGAAAAATTGACAAGAGATTTCAACGCAAGATTGTGCGGATGTTGGATAAAGAACCTCCACTAACATCCAAACAAGTTCAAGCTGCCCTGCAGTCCGAGGGTACAACGGTGTCAACCTGTACTATCCGTCGGCATCTGAATGAAAATGGACTGTATGGTAGGAGACCAAGGAAGACTCCACTTCTTACCCCGAGACATAAAAAAGCTAGGCTGGAGTTTGCCAAAACTTACCTGAAAAAGCCTAAAACATTTTGGAAGAATGTTCTTTGGTCAGATGAGACAAAAGTAGAGCTTTTAGGGCAAAAGCATCAACATAGAGTTTACAGGAGAAAAAAGAGGCATTCAAAGAAAAGTACACGGTCCCTACAGTCAAACATGGCGGAGGTTCCCTGATGTTTTGGGGCTGCTTTGCTGCCTCTGGCACTGGACTGCTTGACCGTGTGCATGGCATTATGAAGTCAGAAGACTACCAACAAATTTTGCAGCATAATTTAGGGCCCAGTGTGAGAAAGCTGGGTCTACCTCAGAGGTCATGGGTCTTCCAGCAGGACAATGACCCAAAACACACTTCAAAAAGCACTAGAAAATGGTTTGAGAGAAAGCACTGGAGACTTCTAAGGTGGCCAGCAATGAGTCCAGACCTGAATCCCATAGAACACCTGTGGAGAGATCTAAAAATGGCAGTTTGGAGAAGGCACCCTTCAAATATCAGGGACCTGGAGTAGTTTGCCAAAGAAGAATGGTCTAAAATTCCAGCAGAGCATTGTAAGAAACTCATTGATGGTTACCGGAAGCGGTTGGTCGCAGTTATTTTGGCTAAAGGTTGTGCAACCAAGTATTAGGCTGAGGGTGCCAATACTTTTGTCCGGCCCATTTTTGGAGTTTTGTGTGAAATGATCAATGTTTTGCTTTTTGCTTCATTCTCTTTTGTGTTTTTTCATTTAAGACAAATTAAATGAAGATAATAATACCAAAGAATTTGTGTTTGCAATCATTTTCAGGAAGAAACTGAATATTATCTGACAGAATTTCAGGGGTGTCAATACTTTTGGCCATGACTGTATGTATATATACATATATATTTATTATTATTATTTATTTTATTATCAGTATTTGTAGTGGACTTGTAAAATTGCTGGATGCTGGAATGTTACATCCCTATTAACAAAGTATCATAAAGACATATTTCATATCAGTCAACCGAGCAACATTGTGGCTACCGCCTAGATGTTGGGTGACGTGAAGAATATGTACAGTTACTTTCCTGTTGAGCCAAAGCCTGGAGGCCATTGCTTTAGGTTGATGGTTGAGCATTAGTTATGCAGTTGCATACATACTAATTTAAACCACATCAGCCATTAGTTATTCAGATTGGACCTACATGCTCATTGACAATGGCTCCTGGATGCATGGCATTTGAGAGAACATTTTGAGGTCTATTCCGTTGTGCGGCAATTGTTCGTAAATCTCAATGATCTCACAGATGATGGCGATCTGTCATCAATTGTCTAAAATGACGGTCCCAGCTAAAAACATCCGATTTAATGAAGTTTAACACAATTCTGTTCCTGTCTTACATGGCACTTTCGGGGGAAAAAAACAAGCAGAAATGGAGTTCCTTCATCAGAGATAATAACTTTGCAGGAAATAAAGGGATTGGACTGTAGAGGGACTGGGGTAAAGTTATTTTCTCAGAGGAAACCTCCTTCAGACACATTAAAGACTGGTTGTCCAGAGAAGAAGGGGTGTGCTGCCTTGAGTCCCGTGTCATGCCAGCAGTAAACCATCCTGAGACCATTCATTTGTAGGGGCTATTCATAATTTCGGCTGAACGTCCTCCAAGAGCAACTTCTCCCAACTATCCAGGAGCAATTTGGTAATGAACAATGTACTTTACAGTATGATGGAGACCATGTCATAAGAAAAAAGTGATAACTTAGTGGCTTAGTGAGTAAAACATTGAAAATTTGGGTACATGGCTAGAAAACTCCCACGCTGTCTACCCCATTGAAAACCTGTGTTCAATCCTCAAAATGCGTGTGTACAAAGACATGGCAATTGTCTGAATGGATTGTCATCAGTCAGGATTTGGCTCAGAAGATGATACTCAGCTGCTGGAGCAAATTGCATAGCAAAGCCACTAAGGAAGACTCAAGGTCTCCAAAAATTCATTTTTAAACAGCAGAAAAAAAGGCCAGCCTGCCTAGTCGAATAGTAGGGGCGTGACTAATAGGCTGTGAGCCAGACACTGTGTAGTTCCCTTGTGTGAACAGCGGCCTATGCGGGCCTTTATTGTGCAATTTTATACTAGGCAGTCACCCGCCCCAGGAATGGGTATGTGGAGAGTGGCTGTTAATCTGGTATTTTGCACCTGTGTTGCTAACATCTTGCTTTATGGGCTGGCTGCACCCTGCAGTGCATTTGTTCTTAGACCTGGGCAGGTAAGTGTTGCTGCCTTTTTTTCTGCTGGAGCAAATTGCAGAAGTCTGGAAAAATAAGGGTCAACACTGGAAATATTGAGTATTTGTATTTTATTTCCAATGGCCTTCAGCTCGATCTCAAGCCATAGCTACTGGATGGATGATCTTTAGAAACAAAATCAGTTGCATGATAAAGCTCGGGAAGACATCACCACTTGGCGAGCTACCCAGCAAAAAAACCCCACCAACTCCAATGAATTCTAATATACCAGAGAAACCCCGAGGGTGGACATCTGGCTGTGGGGCCCTCTTTCTGACATCTATTTACCTTGGTAAGCTGCATTGCCATACCTTTTCTTCTTTATAGGTCTACATGCTTTATCTTTTTGGGTCACTTGACCGGAGCGCTTACAAATTTAGGACTATATTGTCAGATGGGTGCCCCTTTGTTTGCCTGCATGTTCCTTGGTGCACTATGATTATTTTGCTATACTTCTTATGTATTTTTGTATGTACAATAAATATTTACATTTATTTATCTCTTTTGTTTTCACCGTGTACTCCTGTTTCTCTGGTATATTTGGATGGATGATCTGTACGAAGATCTTGTGCAAGCATAGATAGGTCCCACCAGGGTCTTCGCCAACGTTTTCTTGTTATCAAGCCATTGGGTTGCTGGTCTTCTGCTTCACCTTGTTCCTTTTACTTGTCTATAAAAGTTTAAAAACTGATGAAATGTTTCCTTCAGTAACCACAGAATCCTATGAGTAAATTATATAAAAAACACTGAGGCAGCAAACTTTGCATAAACCAAAAGTTGTCTCAGTCTCCTGTGGTACAGTAAAGGGTGTTTTACTGGATGAGAGATAAATTTCTCCCAGCAGACTAATGTTTGGCCGGGTTTTTCCCTGAAGACAGGACCTGCGATGATGTCATGGTCACGTGATCAGCCCATGAGATGCCCACCTCACTTGTGGGAGGGGCTATGGGCTATGTAATGGAGGTTGGTGTTTGGCACATAGTGAGTGTGTGTCTGGAAGTTACAGGAACTTGGTTGGACTTAGCCTAAACTTCTATCCAGGATCTCCGTGCTGCAGGACTATAGCATCAAGACTCTCAACAACCCTGGGAATGGCACCTGGCGGATTCCGCGGACCTGGCAGCCACTTAGTTAAGCCCATCCAAGGGGTGAGTCTGGGACCAGTGGTTCTCCAAGCTGGAGTATATTTATGTTTTTCCTTACTTTCTATTAATCTGCTGTTTGTAACGTGACATTAAACCACTGAAATTGGACTTTAAGCCTGTGTGTTGCCTCGTTACTGCAGCCCTGCCATTACCTACCAGAGCTAATCCCAAACAATTGGTGGAAAATGCGGGCAAACACAGTGAGGCCAGGCTGTTTTTCTTATTTTTGATTTGCACCCCAGCCTATGTCCTGGGTGAAACGAGTGGCAACGACCCAGGCGGGGAACTTTCCAGAAATGGAGGCCACGGTAAAAACGCTCATAGACGCCATGCGACAGCAGCAGGCTACACAGCAGCAGCAGAAGGCCATGCGACAGCAGGCTACCACAGCAACAGCAGTCTATGCAGCAGCAGCACCAGGAGGCCATGCGTCAGCAGCAGCAGGCCATGCGACAGCAGGCTATGCAGCAGCAGCAGGAAACCAATCAGCTGTTGATACAGCATATCACGGCAGCGCAGATAAAAGGAACTAACCGGGGAATCCATGATGTCCGGAAAGCGGTTCGTACAGTGGTTCCCAAAATGGAGATGTCGGACGATGTGGAGGTGTACCTGGAGATGTTCGATGGAGTCGCTGAGAGAGAGAAGCTACCCCGGGACCATTGGGCAGAAATCATCGCTCCGTTTCTGGCCCCAGGACCTCTGAAAGCGTATCAGGACCTACCCACGGAGAAAAGGGCAGACTACACGGTCAAGGGTGAGATACTGTGTTCGTTCGGGCCCAGCGGGTACACCAGTGGGAATTTATCCCCTCCAAGCCGGCTCGGTCCCAGTATTACGACCTGATGCACCTGTTACAAAAGTGGTTGCAGCCTGAGGTGTTGTCCCCCACGGCCATGCTGGACCGCTTAGTGACTGATAAGTTTTGGACGGCTTTGCCCCACTCCCTCCAGGTGTGGGTCGGACAGGCATCTCCTACTAATGCCATGCAGATGATAGACCTCATAGAAAGGTATGGGGTTACCAAAGAGCTACAGGGGGGGACTCCCCGGAAGGTAACAGGAAGGTTCCCTAAGTCTCCACCCCTGGTTCGGCGAGCGGAGCCCAGGACTTATCTGGGGAAGTAAGGAGCCCCATAATCTGCTGGCGGTGCCAGGAACTAGGTCATATGAGAGCTGATTGCCCCCACCTGGCTGAGCCCATGGACACAAACTTTGAGTACCGCCAGTCTCACTAAGCCGAACCAATTTGTGCAATGGGCACCCCGAAAGGTCCCAGTATGGAACATTTGTGTAGGGTTGAAGTGGAAGGCACCCCGGCTGTGGCCCGATTGGACTCAGGGAGTCTTGTAACCCTGGTACGAGCCAACTGGAAACAAACCAGCGAGTATATGGTTCAGAAAATAGGTGGGGGTTGTGAATAATCTGCATTATGAAGTGATAATTGGAAGAGACTTTCCTTTATTTTCTGTGCTGTGGCCATCTGTTGTCCCACCCACGGAGCAACTGCCAGCACCAGAGGCAACCAGGTTACATTCTCGAGAAGTAGGGCATGAACCTGGTGGCCCGGAGGAAGAAGCGCTGGCGGTAGGGGTAACCTTCCCTTTGGTGGAGGAGGGGAAGAATTCTCCCATAGAAGTATTGGCTGGAGAGGTGGAAGACTTGCCGCCGGGACCCGAGTTGTCAGACTTGAATGTAGCAAGTGACAATTTTGGTACGGCGCAACTCCGAGACCCTACTTTGGCCCCGGCCAGAGAAAATGTACTGTTTGTTAATGGGGAACCCCAACAACCTGGGGCAGCTACAGTGTTGCCACGCTTTGAGCTGAACCAAGATTTGTTGTACTGAGTGGAGAAAATACGTGGGGAAATGGTAGAACAGTTACTGGTACCTCAGGCATATCGTAGGCTGGTAACGGACTTAGCGCATGTACTTGGGGGGCATTTGGGCCAAAAGAAAACCCTACACCGAATGCTGCAGCAGTTCTACTGGCTAGGGGTCCATGAAGAAGTTAAACAGTACTGTAATTCCTGTCCAGTGTGCCAGGTAACCAGTCCCCAGCCTCACTTTCCGAGTCCCTTGGTGCCTTTACCAATCATAGAGGTACCCTTCAAGAGAGTGGCAATGGATCTGGTCGGGCCTCTCAATAAGTCGGCAAGGGGACACCAACACATCTTGGTAGTTCTAGATTATGCTTCACGATATCCTGAGGCCATTCCTCTGCGCCACACATCAGCTAAGCTTATAGCAAAGGAACTCATGGGTATGTTTTCGCGGGTGGGAATTCCTCAAGAAATTTTAACAGACCAGGGAACCCCCTTTATGTCAAAAATTATGAAGGAACTCTGCCGTTTGTTAAATGTTAAACAGTTGCGCACATCGGTCTATCATCCCCAAACAGATGGTCTGGTAGAAAGATTCAATAAGACGTTGAAGAACATGTTAAAAAAGGCAGTTTCCAAAGATGGGAAGGACTGGGATCTCTTATTGCCAAATTTGTTGTTTGCAGTGCGGGAGGTGCCTCAGGCATCTACGGGGTTCATGCCCTTTGAACTATTGTACAGAAGACATCTACGGGGCTTACTGGATATAGCCAAAGAGGCCTGGGAGAACCAACCTACCCCCACAAAAGTGTGATAGAACATGTTGCAAAAATGCAAGAAAGAATGGAGACAGTCCTACCCTTAGTCTGGGAACATATGGAGGCAGCACAACAGTCACAGAGTCGGGTCTATAACCGGGGAGCTCGGGTAAGAACCTTTAGCCCTGGGGATCGGGTGTTGGTACTTGTGCCTACCGTAGATAGCAAATTTCTTGCAAGGTGGCAGGGACCCTATGAGATCATGTAAAAAGTGGGCCAGTAGATTAGAAGGTACACCAGCCAGGACGGAGAAAGCCAGAACAGATTTACCATGTTAATTTGCTTAAACCATGGAAAGATAGAGAAAACCTTGGTGGGGATAGTCCGCTGCCTGCGTTTCAGATGGAGAAGGCTCCATCACCTCGGGGCGAGGCAGGAGAAGCCCAACCCGCAGTCAAAATTGCAGACACTTTGTCTCCTAGACAGGTTCAGGAGGTCCGGGAGTTCATTAGCCAAAATACAGATGTTTTTTCGGAGCTCCCCGGACGCACCTCCCTAATCCAACATGACATTGTCATGGACCCACAGGCCAAAGTCCGACTAAAGCCATATCGGGTGCCTGAGGCCCAGAGACAAGCCATCTCGGAAGAGGTAAAAACTATGCTACAGTTAGAGGTCATAGAAGAGTCCCAAAGTGAGTGGGCCAGCACAATAGTCCTAATACCCAAGCCTGATGGGTCTCTGAGATTCTGTAATGATTTTAGAAAACTTAATGACATTTCAAAGTTTGACGCCTACCCTATGCCTTGGGTTGACAAGTTGATAGAGCGATTTGGGCAGGCACGGTATTTTACAACTCTGGACCTCACAAAAGGTTATTGGCACGTACCCCTAACAGAGGCGGCGAAGCAAAAAATGGCTTTTGTAACACCCAAGGGGCTGACCCAGTATAAGGTGTTACCCTTTCATGGTGCACCAGCAACGTTCCAGCGATTAATGGATATTGTTCTCCGTCCCCATCGCCGCTATGCCTCAGCCTATCTAGACGATATTATTGTGTACAGCACCGACTGGGAAAGTCACTTAGCAAAAGTACAGGCAGTGATAGACTCTCTGCGACAAGCAGGGCTAACTGCCAACCCAAAGAAGTGTTCCATAGGGTTGGAGGAAGCTCGGTACTTGGGTTACATCATTGGGAGAGGAGTTCTCAAGCCTCAAGTAAACAAAAGTGGAGGCAATTCAGAACTGGCCCTGTCCCCTCACAACAAAACAGGTAAAAGCCTTTCTAGGTTTGGTGGGATATTACAGGCGGTTCATTCCCAACTTTACAACCCTGTCCGCGCCTTTAACAGACTGCTTAAAAGGGAGGAAATCTGTGATGGTCCACTGGAATGATCAGTTAGAGGAGGCCTTTACAAAGTTAAAAGGGGTACTATGTGGTATACCAGTCCTGATCACTCCAAATTTCAAAAAAGAGTTCGTTGTGCAGACGGATGCCTCTGAGATAGGGCTCGGTGCCATGCTGTCTCAGGAGGTTAACGGGGAAGAGCATCCCGTTAGTTTCCCGTTAGTAAGCCTGAAGCTTACCCCAGCTGAAACCAGGTACAGTATTGTGGAGAGAGAGTGCCTGGCCATCAAGTGGGCACTGGAGTCATTGCGCTACTATTTGCTGGGGAGAACATTTCGGTTGGTGACAGATCATTCCCCTTTTACGTGGATGAGTCAGGCTAAGGAGAGGAATGACTGAGTCACGAGGTTGTTCCAGTCCCTGCAAAATTTTAAATTTTCAGTAGAACATTGGGCAGGCAGACTACAGGGGAATGCAGATGCCCTGTCCAGAGTTCACTGTATGTCATGTGTCCACCCCTTAGGGTTGAGCATAGGAGGGAGGTATGTGGTACAGTAAAGGGTGTTTTACTGGATGGGAGATATATTTCTCCCAGCAGATGTTTGGCTGGGTTTTTCCCTAAAGACAGGACCTGCGATGATGTCATGGTCACGTGATCAGCCCATGTGATGTCTACCTCACTTGTGGGAGGGGTTATGGGCTATGTAATGGAGGTTGGTGTTTGGCACATAGTGAGTGTGTGTCTGGAAGTTACAGGAACTTGGCTGGACTTAGCCTAAACTTGTATCCAGGATCCCCCTGCTGCAGGACTATAGCAGCAAGACTCTCAACAACCCTGGGAATGGCACCTGGTGGATGCCGCGGACCTGGCAGCCACTTAGTTAAGCCCGTCCCGTGCAAGGGGTGAGTCTGGGACCAGTGGTTCTCCAAGCTGGGGTATATTTATGTTTTTCCTTACTTTCTGTTAATCTGCTGTTTGCAACGTGACATTAAACTACTGGAATTGGACTTTAAGCCTGTGTGTTGCCTCGTTACTGCAGCCCTGCCATTACCTACCAGAGTGAATCCCTACACTCCAAACATTTGGCTAGGACGGTATATGTACTGTCTGTACTGCTCTTCACCAGATAAGAGTGGTACACTGGGTGTTCTGTACAGGACCCTAGAAAAGGGCCTAATCTCAATAACCCAACTTAATACGGCTTGTCTATTAATCATGGAGGAGAAAATAATCAACCTAATAATAATCAACCTAATTAATAGATGAGAATGGGCATGTCATCTTGAAGAAAACCTGTAAAGGCTGGATTTAGGTCTTTTGAAGCGTTTTTCGTAGCATCTTTTTAGGCGCTCTTACAATAGTAACAAAAAAATGCTCTAAAAAGTCTTGGGGGGGGGAATGATAAACAAATACTTAAAATGAATGTACATTTTTCAAAAGCAATAAAAAATAAAAATAAAAAAAAAACCTGTATGTGTGAAGGAGACCTAACAGATCTTATATAGAGAGCAAATGAATGCACTAAACAGCTCCAAACTGGAAGGGGGATGGAATGAGAACAGGGGTCTCAAAGTCTTTAGTTTGAATAGGAAAAAACCGCACGTTTGACCACGGCCCTGCTTATTTCTATGGTCGGAGACCCACAGAACTGAAAAAGCAGTGGTCAAGTATACGCACTACCACTCCAATCACAGGGATCTTGGGATCAATAGAGGTGCCAGTGACAACCATAGGGCTTGATAAATGCTCAATGATAAAACATTCAGACATAATGAAGATGCTATAATTTTCCAAAATGTTACAATGACGGCCTATGGTAGACCACCGATGTGATCAGTCCTCCCCACCAATCATCAGAGGAGGCACTCTCTGATGCAAAGCAGAGCCTGGCACAGCGACATCCATAGTGGCAGCGCCTGACATTGGCATTGGTGCCTTTGTAAAGGCGCTTTAGCACTCCAGCCAGTGCTGCTCCTTTTTCTGCTGGTGTAGATCCTGGGAAATGGATGCACCAAATAAATAGATGCTAAAAATAAAAGCGTAAATTCAAGAAAAATTCATGTAAAAGGGCAATACATATTTCCATTACTACAAACACAATTGCCAGATAGGACGGTGACAATATTCCCATAGGCTGAAATGTTGTTCATGTTAATAGCTCATCGTACAAACAGTATTTTTCAGTAAAACCTTACGAAATTCTGAAACACGTTTTGCACGACTAAATGATGAAACTAATTTCCAATCATAGATATAAAGATTAATTTTTTTAATAACCAAGAGTTTGACTATCAAGGATGTCCTGGAGGCAAGTGTGGACATCGATTCTTCATCCAATAGTCTAAAAATTATCGATTAGATTTTTACTTTAGACATATATAGCCATATTCTTTCTACAAGATACATCATCTGTAAAAGTCTGTATACGGATATACAAATACTGTGCCGACAGCAAAACAGAGCGATAAAAAATATATATTTGAAAAACAGAGAATAAATAATGCAGTGGATGAAGAATATAAATTCTGTACATACAAAACTTTACAATATTAGTATGTCACGGACATTACTACGGCAGATTATAAATCTCCTGTAAAATTAGATGCAACGTTTCTAACTCTTGTGGCTGACTTTTAGCTATTTTCTTCTTAATATAATGGATCTCCACTTTTCCCGAAGACTTGCCCAAGGCCAGACCCATTAGATTGTTCTTTTCAGGTTCTCCAAATACTGACATACTCAGCACACTGTGAATATGAAGCAGAAAATAATGTCACCATTATAATGTGATAGCACATAAGTTATTCCCGGCGCCACTCCGGGTGCTTGGCAGATCTCTCTGTACGTACACACAAGGGAGAGACGTGACAATCTGATAGAGCGGTGCGGGGGGAATCCAGACATGGGCGGCACTGAATTAGTCACATCATTCTCTATGGTCCCCTAGCCAGATCTTCGAACAATATTTTTTCTGAAATGCCAAATGTTTCCGATAAAAATATACCTGGCTGCAATCGTGGAGCCAGGCTCTGATCCAGGTTGCGCATAGTTTGGGCAGCGAGAAGCAGTTGACAGGTTCCTATTTAGTGCTTTACCAAGACTTTGATGTCATCAATATGAATTTCTAGCATTCTTACTGATGGTGAAGGGAGCCGTGCAGCACCAACATTGGCACAGCTTCATACATTGCGCAGTAGCCATGAGAGCATCCCACGCAATGCTGACCATTGTCCATAGAGGTGTGAGCACTGAAAATCTTAACAGGTCAGAGAATGAACTAAAGTTAGTACCGATCACTAAGGCTATGTGCACACGTTGTGGAATTCCCACGGTAATTTCCGCAGGAATTCCCGAATTCCATTCCACGGGAAAAACGAGCGTTAAAAACCACTGCGAAAAAACCGCGATGTTTGAACGCAGCCTAAGGCAAACCAAAGCCGTATGTGTGTGGACTCAATAAAATGAAAGATAGTTGTGGAGACTGGTGGGTGTCATCAAGCTTCTAAAAATGCTTATAGACTTCCACCATATCGCAGGGGTTATAAATGGCTGTGACAACTGACCCTTCTGGTACCACAGCTTTAGATGGTGTGAAATGTAGGCTTAGGCTATGTGCACAAGCTGCGGATTCACTCGCGGATTTGTATCTGCAGATCCGCAGGTAAAATGACTTGCGGTTTTATCTGCGGATTGGCCAGCGGTTTTCCCCTGCGGCTTGACACCTGGACAATGGAATAGGTGGCAAACCACAGCGGAATCCGCATGTCAATTCTTTCTCCGGATTCAAAACCGCAGCTTTTCCACAGTTGAAAAACCGTAGCATGTGCACTGCGGATTGTCACTGTCTGCAGAACAGCTGCGGATCCGCAGAGGCCCAAATCCGCAGTGGATCTGCAGCGTGTGAACATAGCCTTATGCTGTGGCCAACATGACGTTTAGGACCATGGCTGGGGACACAGTAAATATGTGCTGATATCTGTATGGGCTGATGATGGTTGTCCAGCCCAATGCAATTTTTCGGTAAATACTGAAACTTTCCAAATCCTAGCTTTGCTTGCTGGTTCGATCCATCATCAAGTAACTGCAAGAACTAGCAGTCACGTGCCGACTAGCTTCTGATCCAGCTTGTCTCAATATTGCCTCTGTGCTCCATTGAGAGAAGCAGATGAGAAGCTAATCAGCACATGACTACAAAATCCACAGGGCATGTCTATACATAAGTACTACGTAAATGCACTGTGCCACCAACTTCAATACAGGGAGACTTTGTGACGAACTCTGAATTCTTTGCCCGACATCCCATCCATTAGTCCGGTAAAGAGAAAACTAACTGCAGTCTGGATTATTCATTACATGTCTAAGACGTTGATTGGAGAGACACTTTACCACGCGGCAATGCTTACTCACCGGTCAGGCATAATGGATTCTCTGGCCATTGGATGTAAATAGTTCTGTGACAAATCCCATATGTACATGGAAGACGCTGCATCCAGGACAAAGAACACAGTTGGTCGGGTGAGGGACCATTGCAGGGCAGTAACAGAATGACCATTAGTGCTGTCGTCCCACTGCACAGCCGGGAACGCTGTGCTCATTGTGTGCAATCTAATGCAGCCATCCGAGCAACCGGCCTAATGACGCAAAGTGCAAAGAAATGGCTTTATTCAACAGAAACTAATGCATTTCACATCACAAACCTTATGTATGGCTTTAGGCACTGTTCACATATGTATCATTGCTTAACAATAAGCGATGGACACTGTACCACATCAGCCTTGAAACAGATCCAAACTGTTCCCCACAGATCCCAATGACTTATAATAGGGCTTGCTTTATTTTGACAGAAATAGGGCTGCATTAGGAATAAATTGCCAGAAGAGGTTTCATATGGAGGCGCCAAAGCAGCCATAAAAGTTGTAGACAAAGCTGAGCCCAAGGTGAAGCATTATGCGGTGATGAGAACTTTCCAGCAAAAAAAAACCCGCTATCAGTATTTTTTAGATTTTCCACAGATTTTTTATTTTTTATACTCGGCACATTTATAAGAGTTTGAAGATCAAAGACTTTCCCTTAGGGACAGGTGGAGACTGAGCAGAAGTTGGAGGAGTTTGATGTTGTTTTAGGTTATCGCTTGCTTTCCTAAAGTCCCTATTAGAGAGATATGTCAGCCGCTGTTCTGACATAACTCGGGGCTAGGCTTATTAGTCTCATAAGAGCCTTAGACTAGGAATACTGAAGATAATGCATGTGGAGGCAGACTTGCCATATAATTCTCATTTTCTCATTGCAGGGAGAAGATTAAACAGACTTAACAGGATAACGACAGATTTAATGACTGTCACAATTGGTATTATGTATGGTGTAAAGAGTGTAATGTGAGGACGATGAAAAAGTTCCAGACATTCAGTATATCTCCACCGAAAGTTTAAAAAAAACCCACAAAAAAATGCCAATTTCCTGCAAAGTTGTAAAAAGGTATGCTGACTCGTACCAAATGGGGCCAAAAAGACTCATATTTTTTACCTTTGTTGAGTAAATGGGGATCTAAGGATACATTTGTTGTATAAGCCGAAAGCTTTTACTGGAGGTGCCATCAGCGTGGTCACACAAGACAGATGAAATCTTGCACGATCACATTGGCATAATTCTAGAAGTGTCGTAAGAGAATATTGGAGCAGCAGGAAGAGTGAGGAGCGTGGCGGAAGCAGCAGGAAGAGAGAGGAGCGTGGCGGGAGGAGCAGGAAGAGAGGAGTGTGGCAGGAGCAGCAGAAAGAGAGAGGAGAGTGGCGGGAGGAGCAGGAAGAGGAGCGTGGCGGGAGCAGCAGGAAGAGAGAGGAGCGTGGCAGAAGCAGCAGGAAGAGAGGAGCGTGGCGGGAGGAGCAGGAAGAGAGGAGCGTGGCGGGAGCAGCAGGAAGAGAGAGGAACGTGGTAAGAGCAGCAGAAAGAGAGAGGAGCGTGGTAAGAACAGCAGAAAGAGAGAGGAGCGTTGCGGGAGCAGCAGGAAGAGAGAGGAATAAGTGGTAGCAGCAGGAAAAGAGGAACGTGGTGGGAGCAACAGGAAGAGAAAGGAGCGAGACGGGAGCAACTGGAAGAGAGAGGAACGTGGTGGGAGCAGCTGGAAGAGAGAGGAACGTGGCGGGAGCAGCAGGAAGAGAGAGGAACGTGGTAAGAGCAGCAGAAAGAGAGAGGAGCGTGGTAAGAACAGCAGAAAGAGAGAGGAGTGTGGTAAGAACAGCAGAAAGAGAGAGGAGCGTGGCGGGAGCAGCAGGGAGAGGAATGAGATGGGAGCAACAGGAAGAGAGAGGAACGTGGCGGGAGCAGCAGGAAGAGAGAGGAACGTGGTGGGAGCAACAGGAAGAGGAAGGAGCGAGGCGGGAGCAGCTGGAAGAGAGAGGAACGTGGTGAGAGCAGCAGGAAGAGAGAGGAACGTGGCAGGAGCAGCAGGAAGAGAGAGGAACGTGGCGGGAGCAGCAGGAAGAGAGAACGTGGTGGGAGCAGCAGGAAGAGAGGAACGTGGTGGGAGCAGCAGGAAGAGAGAGGAACGTGGTGGGAGCAGCGGGAAGAGAGAGGAACGTGGTGGGAGCAGCAGGAAGAGAGAGGAACGTGGCGGGAGCAGCAGGAAGAGAGAGGAACGTGGTGGGAGCAACAGGAAGAGGAAGGAGCGAGGCGGGAGCAGCAGGAAGAGAGAGGAACGTGGCAGGAGCAGCAGGAAGAGAGAGGAACGTGGCAGGAGCAGCAGGAAGAGAGGAACGTGGCGGGAGCAGCAGGAAGAGAGAACGTGGTGGGAGCAGCAGGAAGAGAGGAATGTGGTGGGAGCAGCAGGAAGAGAGAGGAACGTGGTGGGAGCAGCGGGAAGAGAGAGGAACGTGGTGGGAGCAGCAGGAAGAGAGAGGAACGTGGCAGGAGCAGCAGGAAGAGAGAGGAACGTGGCGGGAGCAGCAGGAAGAGAGAGGAACGTGGTAAGAGCAGCAGAAAGAGAGAGGAGCGTGGTAAGAATAGCAGAAAGAGAGAGGAGTGTGGTAAGAACAGCAGAAAGAGAGAGGAACGTGGCGGGAGCAGCAGGAAGTGAGAGGAACGTGGTGGGAGCAACAGGAAGAGGAAGGAGCGAGGCGGGAGCAGCTGGAAGAGAGAGGAACGTGGTGAGAGCAGCAGGAAGAGAGAGGAACGTGGCGGGAGCAGCAGGAAGAGAGAGGAACGTGGCAGGAGCAGCAGGAAGAGAGAGGAACGTGGCGGGAGCAGCAGGGAGAGGAACGTGGCGGGAGCAGCAGGAAGAGAGAGGAACGTGGTGGGAGCAGCAGGAAGAGAGAGGAACATGGCGGGAGCAGCAGGAAGAGAGAGGAACGTGGCAGGAGCAGCAGGAAGAGAGAGGAACGTGGCGGGAGCAGCAGGAAGAGAGAGGAACGTGGCGGGAGCAACAGGAAGAGAAAGGAGCGAGGCGGGAGCAGCTGGAAGAGAGAGGAACGTGGTGGGAGCAGCAGGAAGAGGAACGTGGACGGAGCAGCAGGAAGAGAGAGGAACGTGGCGGAAGCAGCAGGAAGAGAGAGGAGCGTGGCGGGAGGAGCAGGAAGAGAGGAGCGTGGCGGGAGCAGCTGAAAGAGAGAGGAGCGTGGCGGGAGCAGCAGAAAGAGAGAGGAGCGTGGCAGGAGGAGCAGGAAGAGAGGAGCGTGGCGGGAGCAGCAGGAAGAGAGAGGAGCGTGGCGGAAGCAGCAGGAAGAGAGAGGAGCGTGGCGGAAGCAGCAGGAAGATAGAGGAACGTGGTAAGAGCAGCAGAGAGAGGAACGTTGCGGGAGCAGCCGGAAGAGAGAGGAATGAAGTGGGAGCAGCAGGAAGAGAGGAACGTGGTGGGAGCAACAGGAAGAGAAAGGAGCGAGGCGGGAGCAGCTGGGAGAGAGAGGAACGTGGTGGGTGCAGCAGGAAGAGAGAGGAACGTGGTAAGAGCAGCAAAAAGAGAGAGCAGCATGGTAAGAACAGCAGAAAGAGAGGAGCGTGGTAAGAACAGCAGAAAGAGAGGAGCGTGGTAAGAACAGCAGAAAGAGAGAGAAGCGTGGCGGGAGCAGCAGGAAGAGAGAGGAACGTGGCGGAAGCAGCAGGAAGAGAGAGGAACGTGGTAAGAGCAGCAGAGAGAGGAGCGTGGTAAGAACAGCAGAAAGAGAGGAGTGTGGTAAGAACAGCAGAAAGAGGAGCGTTGGGGGAGCAGCAGGAAGAGAGAGGAATGAGATGGGAGCAGCAGGAAGAGAGAGGAACGTGGCGGGAGCAGCAGGAAGAGAGAGGAACGTGGTGGGAGCAACAGGAAGAGAAAGGAGCGAGGCGGGAGCAGCTGGAAGAGAGAGGAGCGTGGTGGGAGCAGCAGGAAGAGAGAGGAACGTGGTGGGAGCAGCAGGAAGAGAGAGGAAAGTGGTGGGAGCAGCAGGAAGAGAGGAACGTGGCGGGAGCAGCAGGAAGAGAGAGGAACGTGGCGGGAGCAACAGGAAGAGAAAGGAGCGAGGCGGGAGCAGCTGGAAGAGAGAGGAACGTGGTGGGAGCAGCAGGAAGAGAGAGGAACGTGGTGGGAGCAGCAGGAAGAGAGGAACGTGGCGGGAGCAGCAGGAAGAGAGGAACGTGGCGGGAGCAGCAGGAAGAGAGAGGAACGTGGCGGGAGCAGCAGGAAGAGAGAGGAACGTGGCGGGAGCTGCAGGAAGAGAGAGGAACGTGGTGGGAGCAAGAGGAAGAGAAAGGAGCGAGGCAGGAGCAGCAGGAAGAGAGAGGAACGTGGCGGGAGCAGCAGGAAGAGAGAGGAACGTGGCGGGAGCAACAGGAAGAGAAAGGAGCGAGGCGGGAGCAGCAGGAAGAGAGGAACGTGGTGGGAGCAGCAGGAAGAGAGAGGAACGTGGTGGGAGCAGCAGGAAGAGAGAGGAACGTGGCGGGAGCAGTAGGAAGAGAAAGGAACGTTGCGGGAGCAGCAGGAAGAGAGAGGAACGTGGCGGGAGCAGCAGGAAGAGAGGAACGTGGCGGGAGCAGCAGGAAGAGAGAGGAACGTGGCGGGAGCAGCAGGAAGAGAGAGGAACGTGGCGGGAGCAGCAGGAAGAGAGAGGAACGTGGCGGGAGCTGCAGGAAGAGAGAGGAACGTGGTGGGAGCAAGAGGAAGAGAAAGGAGCGAGGCAGGAGCAGCAGGAAGAGAGAGGAACGTGGCGGGAGCAGCAGGAAGAGAGAGGAACGTGGCGGGAGCAACAGGAAGAGAAAGGAGCGAGGCGGGAGCAGCAGGAAGAGAGGAACGTGGTGGGAGCAGCAGGAAGAGAGAGGAACGTGGTGGGAGCAGCAGGAAGAGAGAGGAACGTGGCGGGAGCAGCAGGAAGAGAAAGGAAAGTTGCGGGAGCAGCAGGAAGAGAGAGGAACGTGGCGGGAGCAGCAGGAAGAGAGAGGAACGTGGCGGGAGCAGCAGGAAGAGAGAGGAACGTGGCGGGAGCAGCAGGAAGAGAGAGGAACGTGGCGGGAGCAGCAGGAAGAGAGAGGAACGTGGCGGGAGCAGCAGGCAGAGAGAGGAACGTGGCGGGAGCAGCAGGAAGAGAGAGGAACCTGGCGGGAGCAACAGGAAGAGAAAGGAGTGAGGCGGGAGCAGCTGGAAGAGGAGCGTGGCGGGAGCAGCAGAAAGAGAGAGGAGCGTGGCGGGAGCAACAGGAAGAGTGAGGAGCATGGCGGGAGCAACAGGAAGAGTGTTTTTTCAGTTTTTTTTGCTGTAGATTTCACCCAAAATAATAAATAGGGAAAATATGCAACAAAAACACATGTAAAAAACGTGCGCCTATTTTATGCAGTGTCTTTCCAGCCAAGACATGCAGAAATGTAGAAATTTCTGCTGCAAAAATACTTAATGTGGGGGGGCACATACCCTTAATAATTTTTTCCGCATATCACAATCTTTATTAACAAATAAAACATAGTAATTTTACAATTTTCGCCCTGGCCACTCGGCCTTTTTAAGTCTCATACTTCCTGTCCTTTCAGGAAGAGTTTTCAGCACTCTCCTTATCATCAGAGGAAGGATTACAATGACAAGTAGCTCTGTATACCCAACTGATGACACCAGATCCACCAGTCACAAAAGGCGATATCACACCTAACCCCACTCCCTTCACAATGACTTTTCCACACACTCGTTGGATGCTTCAATACAAAAGACATGGTCCGCGTCCGTTCACTATATGTGGGACATGAGTTGTAACACGAAGGAGTCTAAA
Source organism: Dendrobates tinctorius (assembly GCF_039654945.1). Taxonomy (NCBI): domain Eukaryota; kingdom Metazoa; phylum Chordata; class Amphibia; order Anura; family Dendrobatidae; genus Dendrobates; species Dendrobates tinctorius. The sequence continues at coordinate 44,384,137 of NW_027361738.1, read as the reverse complement.
AATTCTCTACAGACCACTGTGAAGATTGCAGGATTTCTACTTTTTATTTTAATACACCTTGTCGTGACTGTCGGACACACATAAATTGGCCAATTTGTGCGCCAAGTACCTTTTGTTTTTTCTTTATAAGAATAGCCGAAATTGGAGTAATGCAGTTTAATCTTCATATATTCAATATTTTTATACACCTGCAATCTTTTGTAGGCTTAATTAAGATAAGGTTCTGACATCCTCCAATAGGACCATCACCAATTAAGAAAACAAGGGTCCTGTGTACCCAAAAGCAGCCCTCAATGACATCCATATCCGCAATGAGGGCATATAGACAGGAATTGTCTTTGTGAGACCAGCCCTTTTTAAAAGAGCCAAGTGTGTATATTTGGCTACTTAAATACAGTTATGAAAAGCTTTAAACGTAAAGTAAAATGACCACGTACCAAAAAGGCGGCAGCTCCAAATGGTGAGAAATCAATGGCTGTGACCTGCGACGGCCTGAGCTTGCTGTGCATAGATCTGTATTGCATCGGGGGCTCAATCAACCCGTATTGTGTTCCGTGCGTTACTAAACCCTATGAACAAATACATTTTAGGTGACTGGAAAGAGAGAAATACAGGCTTGTAGTTTACAAGTGAATTCGGTAAAATCCTGTAGAATGACTAAATTTCTCTAATAAAAGCAACAGTCTTTATAACAAAATATAAAACTGAAAAACGCTTTTCAAAAAGAAACCCAAAAGGATCGTACGCTGCTCTCTATAAGGGAAACGTTATGAAATAGTTTATGACTGGGCCATACTCATTTCTTGTTTGGTGATTTAATATATTGGCATATTTTTCTATAATATACGGGAGCCTAATTTTTATGTCATTTTAATTTATTTTATTGCCGATTTCCTCTGTGACTGTGGCTTGAATATTGGCCCAGTTTACAGGGGACTTTCTGCCTCCTACCTGCACTGCTGAGAAGATCTGGGTCTACTAACACCCTCCCAGCACAGGACAAACCTATGATTGCAAGGACGGGAGAGAAAACACTGCTACCCCTGCCTGATCTGTATTTCCAGCGCTTGTTCACCTCTATGAACAGTCTGTCCATCTCTGGCAGCCTGTTGCTTCATCTATGTGAGTAGTTAGCAAGGTGCCCAGTCATATTAATGCAAAATATGATTATGTTCAATTTTACAGAGTGAGAGCAACCCTTATTGGGAAAGCCATAAAGTGCCATAAAGTCAGCTTATTTCCAACTCGATACAAGCAGTAGAGTAGTTAAATAAAAAAATCACTATAGTATGGCAAAGTTATTTAAGTATAACCTCTGTCACACGTCTTTCTTCTCCAAGATAAGCTCTAAATGATATAATGCTATGAACGCCACCAACGTAAAGACAAAAATCTAATCAATGTGCCACAACGCTGGTGATGAACAATTATTAATGTTTAATTGGAGACATCATATTCTACCAAACTGTTTGTGCTGCTATCAAACTTACAATGTCAGTTCCAATAACAAAATGATTGAAGTCTTTAGGAAGAAACTTAATATTCAGAGCCTGGGGGCTTCCCAGCATTAGAACATCTTTGTGAAAAAGCCTAGAAAACAAAAGTTATAAGCATGAACACTGGAAGACTGACACACATGCCTTTATTGTATTTTTGCAAAATTATTAATACAAAAAAATGGCAGAGGATTTAGTGAATTTCACAATGGCCAATGAGGAACCAGCATTTCGACAAGACCATACTATCTACATAAGTCAAGTACGCACAGTTCAATATGGCTTTGTTACATGCAAAATCAGGGATGGCGGAAAGAAGCCCCAGAGAACATTTACTTAGAGCAGCATTTCAATCAAGGGCGCAGGAGTATAATGTGCCAAATTTATAAATCCACCCTCTCCAAATCCAAAAAAATACTGTAAAATAGACAATGGACAAGGATCTGCAGGCCACATTTGGTCCTCTATCAGTCCGTGTCAGGCCCAAAGACATGGTCAGCCAGATATTAAATACAACTAAGCAGCAGTGCGGTGCTGGCAGCAACATAGCCTACTTGGACGCAGTGTGCAACTCGACCCGCGTAGACCAGACCCAAATGCATGTCTTTGGGCCTGACCAGCGCAGACCCGAACTGCGTAGACATGATCGAGCAGACCCGAACTACGTAGACATGACCTGAGCAGACCCGACTAGTGCAGACCTGAACTGTGTAGACACAACCCGAACAGACCCAACCAGCGGAACCCCGAACTGCGTAGACACGACCCGAGCAGACCCGACCAGCGCAGACTCGAACTGCGTAGACACGATCCAAGCAGACCCGACCTGAGCAGACATGAACTGCGTAGACACGACCCAAGCAGACCCAGCCGGCCAGGGCAGACACGACCCTAGTAGCCCGACCAGCACAGACTCGAACTGCGTAGACACAACCCGAGCAGATCTGACCAGCGCAGACCCGAACTTCGTAGACACGACCTGAGCAGCCCGACCAGCACAGACTCGAACTGCGTAGACACGATCCAAGCAGACCCGACCCGAAAAGACCCAACATGCGCAGACCCGACCCGAGCCGTGCGCGGACCCGACCTGAGCAGACATGAACTGTGTAGACACGAACCGAGCAGACCCGGCCGGCCAGGGCAGACACGACCCGAGTAGCCCCACCAGCACAGACTCGAACTGCGTAGACACAACCCGAGCAGATTCGACAGGCACAGACCCAAACTTCGTAGACACAACCTGAGCAGCCCGACCAGCACAGACTCGAACTGCGTAGACATGACCTGAGCAGACCCGACCCGAAAATACCCGATCAGTGCACAAACCCAACCTACGCAGACCCAACCATTAGATGCAGGTCAATGACAAAAATGGAGCTTGAATCCTGAGTGGTGAACTGCTGCTAATCTGCAAGGAGGATTATGATATGTAATCATAGGATGGGGGTCAGGGTAGTGGGCTTGCTGTGGGAATGGCATTTGAAGGAGAATTACTTCTGCAAATTATGCTTGCTGGGATAATACATCAGGGGCATGGGAGGGAACGCCATCTGCGGGAGTTAATATTGAGGCACAATTCAGTTCAGCCAATTGGTTCGGCCCTCCACAGCAGTCCCAGTTTCTCATGTGGACCCTTGAGAATACCATTAGAAAAAGAAAACTAGGTCTCCAGAAGCCGGTAAGGAAGTATTGATATCCCTAATATTAGAAAGGAGTAAGTATGGTGTACTTACTTGTCACTAAGGTGTTTCGATGAGCTGTGAATCAGCTTGACTTTTCCCCCTGGGATTAATCCTAGACATCGAGGTACATGTTATTGGATCACAAACATTGTAAAAAAAGAAACGTAACTGGATTAATAATGAAAACTTACCCAGGTCACTTTGGGAGCCAGCAAGGTCAGCTTTCCTTAGCTCTACCACTACCTGCAATTACATTTATTAATTACATACCGGTACTTGAATTTGTGAAAATATCATCAAAGGGTTTGCAAAGTGGGTCCATTCCCCTCTACATTTCCCAGATTCATGTTGGACACACGGTTTCAGAAGCCTATTACCTTATGTATTTATACTGCAGCAGTAAAAAGTCCATAACTGGCTGTTACCTCTGGGTAATAGAAAAGTAGTGAGCATGTGTGACCACCGACACTGGACACATACGACGAACATTCTAATGAGTAATGAAAAGAACACCAGAGGGCGCCATAACAGGTAAATTAACAGCATCTTTTTTTAAACTTTTGCGTTTTTTGTTTTTTTCCGTTAAGTTGTAATTCTTAATGTCAGCCTCCTGGTGGCAGCAGCATACACCAATGGTTTCCTGTGTCCCACAATAAAGAAGAGTCAGCGAAATAGTTATATTTTGCAGTGTAATAATTCATTATTTAATCATGGGATATGTTGTATAAAAAGTAAAATATATTTCGGTTCCGTTATATATATTTATATTATATATGCCTTTCAAACATACCCACAAAATAAGATGGCCACTTTCATCTAGTGAAGCCACTTGAAACGACAAACCCGACATATCTGCAAAAGAATGGGGAAAATGAAGATCTTTGTCAGCATCTGACCCTTAAAGACTAACCATCATTTTTGTTCCTTTTTTTTTCTTCATAAATCAATAGTACCGCCGCAGCATCTAATCTGCAGCGGCCACATGGTACAGCACAGTGGAGGCGATTTTATGAAATCCCGTCTCCGCTATGCGTGCAGGGACGCGGGTGACACACCTGAAATTACGGACATGCGGCGTGTCTTTTTAGGCCGCAGCATATCTATTTATCTTGCGGAGACACTCAGTCTCTGCAAGATAAATAACCCACTCTATATACTGTATATGATGCGGTGATACCGCATGTGTTCAATGAATACATGCGGTATCACCGCGCGGAGAAAGGGGGGAGGCGCTTTGGGTGGAGTGGGGATTCCGCAGCGTCCGAAGCGCCAGCAATACACTGCGTGGAAACCTACCGTAATAGCGTGAAGCATAAAAACACTGCAAAGTCCTGCATTACAAGGAGCTCTTGTGAAAGTGGGGGTACGCTGTTAGGCTTTAAAAAAAATAATTTAACAGCTAAAAAATAGATTTAAGCTATACACACAAACAATACATACTGTACATACTAGTGGCCAAAATTGTGGATACACCTGACGTTTTTAATAATTTTCGAGGCTTCTGGAACTCGTCGTGATCCTACTTGCTCCATTACGTCATTATTTTTATAGCCCAGGCACGCAATCTGTAGATATCGGGAGACTTGTTTTGGATATTTTGTCAGTAGTTTTTATCATTTTGACCAAAAATACTGGACCTCGTTCTCTGTGAGTAAAATTTATAAAGTTTTAGTTATATGTTAACCTTCCTTTATGTCCATATTAAATTAAAAATAATGTTTTAAAGCTACAGCCGTCACTTGATCCTTTCAGTAGAAGTCCTACAGGCTTTAATTTCTTTACAAACTGTTGAGAATTTTTATTTCTTGTATTTAAATATAATTTATTTTTATTTTTTAACTGAATAACGCTCACAAACTCCTGAATGATTGTTTGTTTTTTTTTTAGATTTTAATCATGCCAGCCATAAACAGGTCTGATTGGTCTGGAAAAAAAAGAGAGCCATGGCTACCGTTTTGAGGAAGCAGGGATACAGTTTCAGAGAAATGCTCGGAAGATGGGTGGTGGAGTCGCTGCTTCTGGAGTGTAAAAGCTGTGTTCACGTTTTGCTGATAGCTGTAGCATCAAAACTAAGAGTGGAGGGAAGAGGAAGGAAAAAGGCAACAACTCCAAAACCAGACAGAAGAATTGTTAGGTTGGCCTTTGCAAAACAGAAGAGCAGCAGCCAAGGAACTCAACCAATTCTTGCACGATGGAGGAGTTTCAGTGTCGGATAGAACAGTACGTCGCCGATTACTTGAAGCCGGTCTGAAAGCACGAACACCAAGGGAAAAGCCATTCCTAAATCTTAAACAGAGAAGTAAGAGAATTTCCTGGGCCAAAGACCATCTTAGCTGGACAACTAAAGACTGAAAGAAAGTAATCTGGAGCAATGAAACGAGAATATCAATTTTTGGTAGTGACGGAGAGCGACGGAGAAGGCCAAAGGAAGACTGTCTTCCACAGTGTATGACAGCTACAATGAAACATCCTGAGCGTGTTATAATAGGGCTGCATGTCCTGGCATGGAATTGGGAGAATACAGGTCCTTGAGGGAACTGTAAATGCTTCAAAATATATTCGTGATTTCCTTGAACCAAAGCTCATCCTATCAATTTGTGACCGTGGCAAGGAACAGACCGAAATTATTTTTCAACAGGATGGTGCACCATGTCACACTGCATGGCAATGTCTAAAATGGTTTGAAAGCGAACAAATTTCTGTGCTTTCAAGGTAAGGAAACAGTCCTGGTCTGTACCCTATCGAAAATCTGTGGTCAAGATTAAAGCGCTGGCTTCTAGTAAGCGACTGAGCAACAAGCAGGCATTGAGTGCAGCTGTTATCAGTTCCTGGTACCATGTTATAACTTCAGAGAACCTGAGAAGTCTTGTTGAATCAATGCCAAGATGCAAAAGGATACCCTACACATTACTAAAGAGAGAATACAAAGAGATAGCATGAAATTAACATATTAGGACGTGATATTTTGATTCGGCCATTCGGCTGTTCTTATGTAGTAATGAGATTTTGTATTATGATAACCTTTTTTCTATGAAGAGGTGTTCTAATTTACCTTAGACTACTTGCGGCATTATTGTTATAAATACTTTGTATGATTGCATGCTAAAAACGTTAAAACCATGGGTGGCACTCACTGTTTCTAAAATCCAATCTTTATTGTAGCAAATTAAAACATCTTCATCAGGGAGGAAGAAAAAGTCGGACGACGGCCGTTTCGCACTCCTTTGCGCGTCTATTGGTTCTGAACATGAAACGGCCATCATCCGACTTTTTCTTCCCGTTCTACCCCTTCCCCGCTGAAGATGTTTTAATTTGCTACAATAAAGATCGGATTTTAGAAACAGTGAGTGCCACCCTTTTTTTTCTTTATTACATGGATTTACGCAATTGTTCACATGGGTGGGCATAAGGGCGGTGTATTTGACAAGGTAATCACATGTAACATACATAGTAACATAGTTATTAAGGTTGAAGGAAGACTTTGAGTCCATCTAGTTCAACCCATATCCTATCCTAACTTGCCCTAACATGTTGATCCAGAGGAAGGCAAAGAAAACCCATGTGGCAAACAGTAAGCTTCACATTGGGGAAAAAAATTCCTTCCCGACTCCACATACAGCAATCAGACTAGCTCCCTGGATCAACGCAATATTAAGGAAACTAGTGTGTATACCCTGCAATATTATACTTTTCAAGAAAGGCATCCAGTCCCTTCTTAAATTTTATTAGGGAATCACTCATTACAACATCATATGGCAGAGAGTTCCATAGTCTCACTGCTCTTACAGTAAAGAATCCGTGTCTGTGAGTATGCTTAAACCTTCTTTCCTCCAGACGTAGAGGATGCTCCCTTGTCCCCGTCACAGGTCTAAGAGTAAAAAGGAGATTTTTGTGTACTCACCGTAAAATCTCTCTCTCTTAGCCTCTAATTGGGGGACACAGAACCATGGGTGTTATGCTGCTGTCCTCTAGGAGGCGACACTATGCATAATCTGAAAAAGATTGACTATGGCTCCTCCTCTGCAGTATACACCCCTGGATGGCATTAGCTGTTATGAATGGGTCACCGAGGAGAAAAAAAGCAACACACGCTAAGTCTCAGAAAACAAGAGAGGTTGGTAACTATGCAGATTGCAGATCCCTGATCTTAACACACAACTAGCAGCAGTCGTGGAGCGTGTCTACGATGGTCCTGGAGGCCTCGTCACAACCGGAGAGCTAAATAAGCCTAAAGTAAGAAAAGAGGAAAACTAACTCCCCCAGAGCAGACCCCAAAGGAAAGACAGCCCCCCACATGTATTGACGGTGAAGCAAGATGAAAACACAAACAAAGGCAGAAAAATAGGCTGAGCAAACGATGGGGCCAAACTAACTTGAAAGGACAGGAAAGGAAAGATACTGTCTGCAATCTGCCAAAAAACCTTACACAAAATAATGTCCAACACTTCTGATAACAAAATTAACCCTGAAGTCACGTCACTAGACTTCTCCCACTATATCAGCACTCTGAAACATTCTGAGACAGAGCAAAAAAGAGGCCAATCCAATAAAAGACAAAAAGGCAAATTGGCAAATACAGATAAATAAGAGTGGAAATTCAGCACAGCCCAGCCGGGCTGGCTGACCACACAAAAACTTGAGTTGACCAACAAGAGCAAGTGTGAACATTAGCAAAAACAAACTTAACTTGAGAAGACTGGAGCAGAGCAGAAGTCCAAGACCTGAGAAGCAGACTGAATCACCAGCACCAGGATAGGGTGTCGGCTGTCTTATATCCAGTCTGATACTCCAGAGATCCAATCATTATCCTCCTCGTCAAGGTGGCAGACCATTACCAATTAAACCAACCTCACTACCTCCTGTCACCACCAGAGGGAGAATGGAAGGAGAACTCCCAGCTGGTGGAGCAGAAAATGAGCTCATAACAGTTAGTCTTCTCCAGTTTTGTGCAAAAGCATTAGGAGGAATATAACAGAAGACATAACCATGCCTGTAAGAAGGCCACTATGTACGACCTCAAAGAACAATATGAGAACTCAACCATAACAACTGCCTGTAAGGGCAACAGGGTGGGAGCTGTGTCCCCCAATTAGACGCTAAGAGAAAGAGATTTTACGGTGAGCACACAAAAATCTCCTTTACTGTCACCTCATTGAGGGACACAGAACCATGGGATGTCCCAAAGCAGTCCCTGGGTGGGAAGCAATGGACGAATATTGTGCAGACAGGTCCTTAAACTTGGGACACCGCCGCCTGCAGAACCCGTCTACCCAGGCTCGCGTCCGCTGAGGACTGGGTATAAACTCTGTAGTGTTTGGTAAACGTGTGTAGGCTAGTCCAAGTGACCTTCTTACACACTTGTTGAGACGAAGCCTGGTGCCGAATGGCCCAGGAGGCCCCTACCGCCCGTGTAGAATGTGCCGTAATACCGGCCGGAAGAGGAGAATTTTTAAGGCAGCAAGCCTCTTGTATGGTGGATTTGATCCACCTAGCAAGGGTAGCCTTGGAAGCCGGCAGACCCTGGTGGACGCCTTCTGGAAGAAGGAAAAGGGAATCAGACTTCTGGAAGGGCGCAGTCCTAGACACGTATATACGCAATGCCCTGACGAGGTCAAGCGTATGCAGAGCCTTCTCCACTCTATGAACCGGAACCGGGCAAAGGGATGGCAGTGAAATTTCCTCGAGGTGGAAGTTGGACACAACCTTCGGAAAGAAGGATGGGACCGTACAGAAAACTACCTTGTCCTGGTGAAAAGCCAGGAAGGGCCGTCTGCAGGAGAGTGCCGACAGTTCAGACACCCTGCGTAGCGAGGTGATTGCCACCAGAAAGAACACCTTCTGGGATAGAAGGCGAAGTGAGACTTCCCTAAGGGGTTCGAAGGGAGGTCCCTGCAATGCTGTCAGGACCAGGTTGAGGTCCCACGTTTCTAGTGGCCGTCTGTAGGGGGGAACCAATCGGGAAACCCACTGAAGAAAAGTCCTTACTTGCGGCTTGTTAGCAATGCGTCTTTGAAAAAGCACTGAGAGCGCTGACACCTGGCTCTTAAGCGAGCCCAGGGACAGTCTGGCCTCCAGACCCGATTGGAGAAAACCAAGTACTTTGGGGAAAGAATAAGGGAGTGGGATCTGGCCGCAAGATTCGCACCAGGTAAAGAAGGCTCTCCAGGTACGGTAATAAATCTTGGCAGAGGCTGGCTTCCGTGCCATGATCATGGTTCCAATGACGTCCGGTGAGAGCCCTGCCTGGGTTAGAACCCAGGTCTCAAGGGCCACGCCGTCAAATTGAGAGCCCCTGAATTCTGGTGGTAGAATGGGCCTTGTGACAGAAGATCGGGACAGTCGGGGAGACACCAGGGGCATCTGCTGTAGGTTGTACGATGTCGGCGTACCATGTACATCTGGGCCAGTCCGGAGCGATTAGGATGGTTGGAACTCCTTGTTTATCTTCCTCACCACTCTGGATATCAGGGGGAGAGGTGGAAAAATGTACAGAGGCTGGAACTGGGTCCAGTCCTGAACTAGGGCATCCGCTCCGAGCGACCGCGGATCGTGTGTTCTGGCCATGAAGTTGGAGACCTTGGCATTGAAATGGGATGCCATTAGGTCCACGTCCGGGGTCCCCCAGCGATGGCAGATCTGACAAAAAATTTCGAGATGGAGAGACCACTCCCTCGAGTCTATTACTTGTCTGCTGAGGTAGTCGGCTTCCCAGTTGTCCACACCCGGAATGTGGACCGCAGAGAGTACCGACCTCGCGTCTCCCGCCCAGTGGAGGATGTGTGTCACTTCTCTCATCGTCTGGGTACTGCATGTCCCGCCTTGGTGGTTCACATATGCCACAGCCGTGGCATTGTCCGACTGTACTCTGATATGAGAGGCTGCCAGTAAGTGACGAAAGGCTCTCAACGCTAGGAGGATGGCACGAATTTCCAGGATGTTGATGGGCATGTTCGCCTCCACTGGTGACCACTTGCCCTGTGCCCTGTGATGCAAGTGCACCGCATCCCAACCCGTCAGACTCGCGTTAGTGGTCAGGACCTTCCATTGACCCCGTTGCGAGCGAGGTTCGCTTGAGCCACCAGAATAGGGACCTCCTGGTTGACGATGTTAGCTGGAACTCCCTGTCGAGGGAAAAAGGATTCCTGTCCCAGGACTTGAGAATGGCTAGTTGAAGAGGTCCGAGGTGAAACTGGGCAAATGGGACCGCTTCCATTGCTGCCGCCATCCTGCAGAGTTCTCTCATGGCAAACCGGAGAGATCGGGGGGGGGCTGCAGAGGAGGATGCGAACTCCTAGACGGAGAGCCAGTGCCTTGTCCTTGGGAAGGAGCACCAGACCCCTGGAGGTGTCGAATAGCATTCCCAGGAAAGTCAGAGACTGATTCGGGGTAGTCGATGACTTTTGTAGGTTGACTAACCAGCCCAGGCGACTCAGAGTGTCGATTGTGATTGAGACGCTGAGCTCGCAGTCCTTGAAGGTGGAAGCTTTGATGAGATCGTCCAGGTATGGAACGACTACTATGCCTCTGGAGTGTAGAACGTCCATGGTGGCTGCCATGATCTTGGTAAACGTTCTGGGAGTCGTGGCGAGTCCAAACAGGAGAGCCACGAACTGGTAGTGGTCCTGGCCGATTGCGAACCTGAGAAATCTCTGATGGGGGGGAGCAATCTGTATATGCAGGTATGCGTCTTGTATGTCTATGGAGGCGAGATATTCTCCTTTCTCCATGGACGCAATGATGGAACGAAGGGACTCCATGCGGAAGTGACGAACCCGTACATATTTGTTGAGTTGTTTTAGGTCCAATATGGGCCGTACGCTGCCTCCTTTCTTGGGGACTACAAATAGATTGGAGTAGAACTCTCGGAATCGCTCGGCCGCGGGAACCGGTACTATGACTCCTGCTTGAAGAAGAGAGGAAACCGCTTGGGCGAAGGCACGAGCCTTGGCTGGCAGTTTTGGGGGAACAGAGAGGAAGAATCGGTTCGGTGGGTTGGAAGTGAACTCTATCTTGTATCCGGAAGACACTAGTTCCCTGACCCACCTGTCTTCTGTAATAGGCAGCCAGACTTGCTGAAAGAGCAAAAGTCGTTCGCCTACGGGTGGAGTGTCTTCCGGAGTTCGAGAGTCATGATGAGGAGAAATTCTGAGGTTTTCCTCCTTTGGGCTTCGACTGGCCTGCTTTTGACTGCCAGGGCTTGTCTGGCCTTTGCGTCGACCGTGAGTTGTCCCTGCGTGGAGAACAGTTACGATTTTGTGCTGGACGAGAGACGGACCAGCCTGAAGAATTCCGAAAGGATCAGAATCGTGTTTGGTTACGCTTTTTGTAAGTGCGTTTAGGTTTCAGTTGAGGGAGAGAGGTACTCTTACCCCAGGTGGCGTTGGATATCATTGTGTCCAACTTTTCACCGAAAAGCCGCCCACTGAGGTACAGGAGGTGCGTGAGTGACTTCTTTGAGGCCGCGTCCGCTTTCCATTCCCACAGCCAGAGGATACTCCGAATTGTGATGGCATTTGATGCTATCCCCGCTACACCCCTTGCTGAATCCAGAGCTGCATGAAGCATGTAATCTGCTACAACTGCTATTTGAACCGCTTGGTCCGACAGCTCATGAGTTGGTGCTTGGAGGCCAGCTTGTAATTTTTTGGCCCAAGCCAGAATGGCCTTGGCAGCCCAAACTGAAGCGAACGCGGGAGCCAGAGAGGCCCCTGCAGCCTCGAAAATTGAACGAGCCATGCGTTCTACCTGCCGATCTGCTGCGTCCCTGAGGGTTGAGCTATCTGGCAGTGAGAGGAGAGTCTGTGCTGCTAGTCTAGAGACTGGGGGGGTCCACTTCGGGTGGATCTGTCCATTCTTTGGTGTCCTTCTGCGGGAAGGGGTACCTTGCCTCCAAATATTTGCGATTAGTGAATTTCTTCTCAGGCTGTGAGAACTGCTTGTTAAGGATCGCCTTAAATTCTGGGTGATTAGAGAAGACCTTCGGCAGTTTCAGAACACCTTCAAAGGAAATCTTGTGTTCTGGGGCCTCCGGGGGCGGATTGGAAATATCCAGCACCCGATGGATGGAACAGATTATGTCCTCAACTAGCGCTGTATTGCTAGGGGGAATTGGGATCAGGGACCCCTCCGTTTCGTTGTCTGAGTCACTCAGACGGGCAGCAAGGAGTTTGTATGTTCTCCCCTTGTTTGCGTGGGTTTCCTCTGGGCACTCCGGTTTCCTCCCACACTCCAAAGACATACTGATAGGGAATATAATAATATTGTGAGACCCACCGGGGACAGTGATGAAAATGTGTGCAAACTGTAAAGCGCTGCAGAATATGTTAGTGCTATATAAAAATAAAGATTATTATTATAAAGATTATTAGAGTCACAGATGCCTTCCGAATCCTGTGTTTCGCTGAGGCGTCCCCTGGTGGGTGAACTGGGGCGAAGGTCTTCTGTGGTCGGGGATCGCTGTGGAGATCTACGTTGTCTGTCCCTGGTAGGGGATGGTCTAGGTGACCTGGAACTACGATGTCTTTCCCTAGGGGGATGACCGTGTGCTATGGGATGACGCAGATGAACGCGACCTGTGGGTCCGCTTACGTCTGGACCCCTGAGTCGAGCTCTCCCTTTGCTAGGTAATGTTCATAGCCGAGGCATGACCCTGCAGAGCTTGAAGCAATGTGGAGGTTAGGTTATCTATAGACTGCGTCATAGATTGCGACATCTGAGTAGCCCATTCCGGCGTGGCATCAGACACCGAAGCATTCGTTGGGGCTTCTTGGGGTTCTGACCCAGTAGTCTGGATACAGTACAGTACGTGCTGCCACTGGGGAGAATGGTTCTGCAGGCTGTGCAGAATGCAGAATGCATAAAAGCAGTCCTGCCTGGTTCTCTTGGGCCTTGAGCCCGGCATAGTGCACGAGAGTGGTGGCTATGCAGAGGGCATTACAGGGGTGGCTATGCAGAGGAACCTATAGGGGGCCTTATAGGAATATGGAATCACAGCCGAGTAAGAACCCCAGCTGTGATCTTACCCCAACAGTGTGCCCCTAGGTCTAGCGCCGAAGATCCACAGTCCTGTGCCCCCTCCCGGAGACTGGCTGGCCTGAACGATATACAGGCTTAATCTTGTCCTGCAGCAGAAATGGCGGCCGTGGAGGAGAAAGGGGGCGGAGAGCAGAAAAAAAGGCGGCAGGTCTGTGTAAAAAACGCGCCCTTTCAGTCTCGATCCGCCCCCTCTATGACACTGTAGAGTGTCATATTTGTCATCCAGGGGGCGGAAACAAGGCGGCGGCCTCGGTCTAAATTAGATGTCCGATGCCCAAGAGGGCTCCAGGTCGAGGCGGAAGTCCGGGAGGGGGAGCGGATCTGAACCAGGCCCTCCCGGATTGAAGGCAGGATAGCGGTGGGGCTATAGGTGGTGGGGGGGTGGGCTGAAGGATCCTCCCCCCTGCTGCTGCCAGAGATACAGGGCACAGGGAGCCCTGTGTCTCAGATGTGCCATGCCTGCCTGCACTCCCCCCGGTCCCGACAGGAGCCCACAGCTGGGCTGGGGTCCCTGGATGCAGGCGCAGTGTGCACAGAGTAGGTAGGGCCTGCACAGGCAGAGTGCTGCCTGTGCAGGCCCTACCTGAGGCGTCTCAACCTAATGACCCCAGAGGGGGACTAGGGAGGGTGCTGCTGTCACCTCCAGGGGGATTTAACCTCGCCTCGACCTCAACCCCGAAACCAAAGGGAATTGGGGAAGGAGGGGAGTCTCGACTTCGAACCAGCACCAGAGGGACTGGGGAAGGAGCGACATGGGGAATAGCCATCTTGACTTCAACCGGGCACCCTATAAAAAGGGGCCGAGGAAGGAGCCATGTCGGGAGTCTCGCAGGAGAACCACTTTTCTTCATCTGTAATCCTTAGGTGTGCCTCCAATGCGACACTAAGCAAAAACTGGAGAAGGCCAACGCCGTCCAGGGGTGTATACTGCAGAGGAGGAGCCATAGTTAATCTTTTTCAGATTATGCATAGTGTCGCCTCCTAGTGGACAGCAGCATAACACCCATGGTTCTGTGTCCCCCAATGAGGCGACAGACATTAAAAAAGGTCTTTGTATTGTCCCCGCATATATTTATACATTGTAATAAGATCACCCATAAGCCATCGATTTTCCAAACTAAATAACCCCAAGTGTAATAACCTGTCTTGGTATTGCAGACCCCCTAGTTCCCTAATAACCTTGGTCGCTCTTCTCTGCACCCGCTCCAGTTCAGCTATGTCTTTCTTATACACCAGAGACCAGAACTGTACACAGTATTCTAAGTGTGGTCGCACTAGTGACTTATATAGAGGTAAAATTATGTTCTCCTCATGAGCATCTATGCCTCTTTTAATGCATCCCACTATTTTATTTGCCTTTGCAGCAGCTGCCTGACACTGGCCACTAAATGTGAGTTTGTCGTCCACCCATACACCCAGGTCTTTTTCAGTGACAGTTTTGCCCAGTGTTTTACAATTAAGCACATAATTATACATCTTATTCGTTCTACCCAAGTGCATGACCTTACATTTATCTCCATTAAAGATCATTTGCCATTTATCAGCCCAAGCTTCTAGTTTACATACCGTATTTTTCGGACTATAAGACGCACCGGACCATAAGACGCACCCCAATTTTCAGAAGGAAAATAGGGAAAAATTAATAATGTGTCAAATGGGGGTCCGTCTTACAGTCCGAATTCAGCTTACCTGGGAAGGGATACGGAGTGGTCACAGGGGTCATTCAGTGGTCCAGGCTCGTGCCGTGGCGGCTCTGTGCTGGGGCAGCTGCGCTGGGGCAGCTGTGCTCGGGCAGGGGCAGCTGTGCTGGGGCAGCTTTGCTGGGGCAGGTGGCCTGTGCTGAGCTGGGGCAGGTGGGCTCTGCGGTGCGAGGGTGGCGGCGGGCTGTGCTCCGGTGCAGCGGCGGCTCCGCCGGCATTTCCTCACAGCCCGGAGGCCCCCGCACATCCCTTTGAATCTCGTCCCCCGAGATCTCGGGACGAGATCTGAACCCGCGCATGCGCCGTCCCCGGACCGGCGGCCATCTTTCCGGCATCCATGTTCCCGGAGGCCACCGCAACATGGCGGCGGCCAGCAAGGGATGTGCGGGGGCCTCCGGGCTGCGAGGAAATGCCGGCGGAGCCGCCGCCACCCTCGCACCGCAGAGCCCCGCCCGCTGCCACCACCGCACCGCAGAGCCCCGCCCGCTGCCACCACCGCACTGCAGGTTAGTATACTGCGCCCATAAGATGCACCCCCCACTTTCCCCCAGAATTTTGGGGGAAAAAAGTGCGTCTTATGGTCGGAAAAATACGGTAAATCCTCCTGTAATATAAAATTGTCCTCCTCTGTATTGATTACCCTGCAGAGTTTAGTGTCATCTGCAAATATTGAAATTCTCCTCTCTATGCCCCCTACAAGGTCATTAATAAATATGTTAAAAAGAAGCGGGCCCAAATCTGACCCCTGTGGTACCCCACTGCTAACCGTGACCCAGTCCGAGTGTGCTTCATTAATAACCACCCTTTGTTTCCTATCCCTGAGCCAGCTCTTAACCCACCTAAACATATTTTCCCCTATCCCCATTGTTCTCATTTTATGTATCAACCTTTAGTGTGGCACCATATCAAAAGCTTTTGAAAAGTCCATGTACACCACGTCCACTGCATTCCCTTGGTCCAGTCCGGAACTTACCTCTTCATAAAAGCTTATCAGATTAGTCTGACAGGAATGGTTCCTCGTAAACCCATGTTGATATTGGGTCATGAGGTTATTCTTCTCCAGATACTCCAGTATAGTATCTCTTAGAAAACCTTCCTGGATTTTACCCACAGTTGAGGTTAAACTTACTGGCCTATAATTTCCAAGTTCAGTTTTTGTCCCCTTTTTGAATATTGGCACCACATTTGCTATACGCCAGTCCTGTGGTACAGACCCTGTTATTATGGAATCTTTAAAGATTAAAAATAATGGTCTATGACTGTACTTAATTCCTGCAGTACTCGGGGGTGTAACCCATACCGACCAGGAGATTTGTCAATTTTAGTGATTTTTAGACGCCGCCGTACTTCCTGCTAGGTTAAGCAGGTGACATTTAATGGAGAATTTTTATCCCTGATCATGTTATCCGTCATGGGATTTTCTTGTGTAAATACTGTTGAAAAAAATCATTTAGCATATTGGCTTTTTCCTCATCCTCATCCACCATTTCACCCAGACTATTTTTAAGGGGGCCAACACTATCATTTTTTAGCTTCTTACTATTTATGTAGTTAAAGAATATTTTGGGATTATTTTTACTTTCTCTGGCAATGAGTCTCTCTGTCTCAATCTTTGCAGTCTTGATTTGCTTTTTACATTTTTACAGTGGATATTTAGGCTCAAGTGTTGCAGCGGTGCGGAATCTTTTCTCTTCAGTATTGATTAACAAAAACGTTAAAAAAATGACAAAAATTTGAAGTGTATCCACAATTTTGGCCACTATATGGGATGGGAAACCTTTGGCATTATAGCTGTTGTGTTACGACTAAGACACCCAGCATTGCTTAACAGCGATAGGTTGTAAAGCAGCTATCTGGCCATGTTGGGAGTTGTAGTTGCATATTAACTCTGGAGCTAAAGGTTGCTGATCCCTGATTTACACCTGTAAGATCAGAGAAAGACTTCGAGATACTGTGAGATCCACCAGGGACCGATATGAGTGACAACCTTTGTACAGTTCTGTATATTCCACAACTAAATATTACATGTCGGCCTCCTACTGACAGCAGCATACACGCATGGTGTCCTGTGACCTCCAATGAAGGGATGGAAAAATAACTTTTCATCTCCATCAAACATTAAAACTAAGGGTAAATATTGTATCAGTATTATAATGGCAAAGCTTATAGTAGAGGACACAAGTCAATCAATAGGAAGTTGTATTTTAAGGCAGTAAAGACTCTTAAAGGGAGTGAGTGTGTCAGCCTAAACTGACCATATAAACTAAGCACACAGCTTGGAGGGGGTATATCCTCTATAACAATCGCACCTTCAGTGATCTAATCGCTGCCTACGTTCTGCAGAAAAAGGAGATTTTTGTGTACTCACCGTAAAATCTCTCTCTTAGCCTCTAATTGGGGGACACAGAACCGTGGGTGTTATGCTGCTGTCCACTAGGAGGCGACACTATGCTTAATCTGAAAAAGATAAACTTTGGCTCCTCCTCTGCAGTATACACCCCTGGACAGCGTCAGCCTTCTCCAGTTTTGTGCAAAAGCATTAGGAGGAACATAACAGGAATAACATAACCATGCCTGTAATAAGGCCACTATGTACGAACTCAAAGAACAATATGAGAACGCAACCAAAACAACGGCCCGTAAGGGCAACAGGGTGGGAGCTGTGTCCCCCAATTAGAGGCTAAGAGAAAGATTTTACGGTGAGTACACAAAAATCTCCTTTACTCTGTCACCTCATAAATAAACTGGAGAAGTGGGCAGCAACTAACAGAATGGTTTTTAACAGGGAAAAATGCAAAGTACTACATCTGGGCAATAAAAATGAAAAAAGCATATACAGAATGGGAGGAATAGGGCTAAGTGACAGCACATGTGAAAAAGACTTGGGTATTGTAATAGATCACAGACTGAATATGAGTCAACAGTGTGATGCAGCAGCAAAAAAGGCAAATGCAATTCTAGGATGTATTAACAGAAGCATACAGTCTAGATCACGTGAAGTCATTATTTCCCTCTACTCCTCTTTGGTCAGACCTCATCTGGAATATTGGGTCCAGTTTTGGGCACCACATTTTAAAAAAGACATCAACAAACTGGAGCAAGTTCAGAAAAGAGCGACCAGAATGGTGACCGGTCTGCAAACCCTGTCTTATGAGGAAAGGTTGCAGGATTTGGGAATGTTTAGTTTGCAAAAGAGAAGACTGAGAGGAGACTTAATAGCTGTCTAAAAATATCTCAAGGGCTGTCACATTGTAGAAGGATCAACGTTATTCTCATTTGGACAAGGAAAGACTAGAAGCAATGGGATGAAACTGAATGGGAGGAGACACAGATTAGATATTAGAAAAAACTTTTTGACAGTTAGAGTGATCAATGAGTGGAACAGGCTGTCACGAGAAGTGGTGAGTTCTCATTCAATGGAAGTCTTCAAACAGAGGCTGGACAGACATCTGACTGGGATGATTTAGCGAATCCTGCTTTGAGCAGGGGGTTGGACCAGATGCCCAGGAGGTCCCTTCCAACTCTACGATTCTATGATTCTATGATTCATTGGGGGACACAGAACCGTGGGACGTCCCAAAGCAGTCCCTGGGTGGGAAGCAGTGGACGAATATTGTGTTGACAGTTCCCTAAACTTGGGGTACTGCCGCCTGCAGGACCCGTCTACCCAGGCTTGCATCCGCTGAGGACTGGGTATGAACACTGTAGTGTTTTGTAAACGTGTGGAGGCTAGTCCAAGTGGCCGCCTTACACACTTGTTGAGCCGAGGCTTGGTGCCGAATGGCCCAGGAGGCCCCTACCGCACGCATAGAGTGTGCCGTGATACCGGCCGGAAGAGGAGAATTGTGAAGGCGGTAAGTCTGTTGTATGGCGGACCTGATCCACCTGGCAAGGGTGGCTTCCTGGCAAGGGTGGCTTTGGAAGTCGGTAGGCCCTTGCGAACGCCTTCCGGAAGGAGGAAACGTGAATCAGACTTCCGGAAGGGAGCAGTCCTAGACACGTATATATGCAATGCCCTGACAAGGTCAAGTGTATGCACAGCCTTTTCCACTCTATGAACCGGAACCGGGCAAAGAGAAGGCAGTGAGATTTCCTCATTGAGATGGAAGCTGGACACAACCTTCGGTAGGAAAGATGGGACTGTACGGAGAACCACCTTGTCCTGGTGGAAAACCAGGAAGGGTCGTCTGCAGGAAAGTGCCCAAAGTTCGGACACTCTGCGTAGCGAAGTGATTGCCACTAGAAAGACCACCTTCTGTGATAGAAGGCGGAGAGGGACCTCCTTAAGGGGTTCAAAAGGAGGTGCCTGCAATGCTGTCAGGACCAAGTTGAGGTCCCACGTGTCCAATGGACGTTTGTAGGGGGAGCCAACCGGGAAACCCCTTGGAGAAACGTCCTCACTTGCGGCTTGTTAGCAATGCGCCTCTGAAAGAGCACTGAGAGCGCTGACACCTGACTCTTAAGCGAGCCCAGGGATAGCCTGGCGTCCAGGCCCGATTGAAGGAAGCCAAGAATCTTTGGGAGAGAGTAGGAGAGTGGAGTCTGTCCATGAGATTCGCACCAAGTAAAGAAAATTTTCCAGGTACGGTAGTAAATCCTGGCAGAAGCTGGCTTCCGTGCCCTGATCATGGTTGTAATGACATCTGGTGAAAAACCTGCTTGGGTCAGAACCCAGGTCTCAATGGCCATGCCGTCAAATTGAGAGCCCCTGAGTTCTGATGGAAGAACAAGCCTTGTGACAGAAGGTCGGGACGGATGGGGAGACGCCAGGGGGCGTCTGCTGAGAGTTGTATGACGTCGACGTACCATGTACGCCTGGGCCAGTCTGTTGCGATTAGGATGGTTGGAACTCCCTCTTGTTTGATCTTCCTCAGGACTCTGGAGATCAGGGGGAGGGGTGGAAAAATGTACAGAAGCTGGAACTGGGTCTAGTCTTGAACCAGGGCATCTGCACCGTGCGATCTTGGATCGCGCGTCCTGACCATGAAATTGGGGACCTTGGCATTGAGATGGGATGCCATCAGGTCCACGTTCGGGGTCCCCCAGCGATGGCAGATCTGACAAAAAATTTCGGGATGGAGAGACCACTCCCCCGAGTCCATTCCTTGTCTGCTGAGGTAGTCGGCTTCCCAGTTGTCCACACCCGGAATGTGGACAGCAGAGAGTATCGACCTCGTGTCCTCCGCCCAGTGGAGGATTTGTGTCACTTCTTTCATCGCCTGAATGCTGCGGGTCCCGCCTTGATGGTTCACGTATGCCACCACCGTGGCATTGTCCGACTGTATTCTGACATGAGAGGCTGCCAGCAAGTGATGAAAGGCTCTCAATGCTAGGAAGATGGACCGAATCTCCAGGATGTTGATGGGCATGGTCGCTTCCATTGGTGACCACTTGCCTTGCGCCCTGTGATGTAGATGCACCGCGCCCCAACCCATCAGGCTTGCGTCGGTGGTCAAAACCTTCCATTGGCCTGGGAGAAAGGATTTTCCCCTTGCAAGCGAGGTTGGCTTGAGCCACCAGTGTAGGGACGTCCTGGCTTTTGATGTTAACCGGAACTCCCTGTCGAGGGAGAATGGATTCCTGTCCCAGGACTTGGGGATGGCCAGTTGAAGAGGTCTGAGGTGAAACTGGGCAAATGGTACCGCCTCCATTGCTGCTGCCATCCTGCCGAGGACTCTCATGGCAAACCGGAGAGATCGGGGGGGATTGCGGAGGAGTATGCGAACTCCTAGACGGAGAGCCAGTGTCTTATCCCTGGGGAGGAGCACCAGACCCCTGGAGGTGTCGAATAGCATCCCCAGGAAGGTCAGAGACTGACTCGGGGTGGTCGATGACTTTTGTAAATTGACTACCCACCCCAGGCGACTCAGAGTGTCGATTGTGATTGAGACGTTGACCTCGCAGTCCTTGAAGGTGGGGGCTTTGATGAGAAGGTCGTCCAAGTATGGAACGACTACTATGCCTCTGGAGTGTAGAACGTCCATGGTGGCTGCCATGATCTTGGTAAACGTTCTGGGAGCCGTGGCGTGTCCGAACGGGAGGGCAACGAACTGGTAGTGGTCCTGGTCTATTGCGAACCTGAGAAATCTCTGATGGGCGGGAGCAATTGGTATATGCAGGTATGCGTCTTGTATGTCTATGGAGGCGAGATATTCTCCTTTCTCCATGGACGCAATGATTGACCGGAGGGACACCATGCGAAAGTGACGAACCCGTACATACTTGTTGAGTTGTTTTAGGTCTGGTATGAGTCGGACACTGCCTCCCTTCTTGGGAACTACGAACAGATTGGAGTAGAACCCTCGGAAGAGCTCGTCTGCAGGAACCGGTACTATGACTCCTGTTTGAAGGAGGGAGGAAACCGCTTGATGGAATGCTCGAGAGCCTTGAGTGGTGGTTTTGGGGGAACGGAGAGGAAGAAACGGTTCGGTGGGCTGGTAGAAAACTCGATCTTGTATCCGGAAGACACTATTTCCTTGACCCACCTGTCTTCTGTAATAGGCAGCCAGATCAGCTGAAAGAGTAGCAGTCGTCCGCCTACGAGTGGGGTGTCTTCCGGAAGCTGTGTGAGTCATGATGAGGAGAAAGTCTGAGATTTTCCTCCCTTGGACTTTGCCTGGCCTGCTCTTGACTGCCAGGTCCTGTCTGGCCTCTGTGCCGCCCTTGTGTTGTCTCTGCGGGGGGAGCGGTTACGATTTTGTGCTGGGCGCGAGACGGACCAGCCTGAAGAATTCCGAAAGGATAGGAAATGAGATTGGTTACGTCTTTTAAACGTGCGTTTTGGTTTTAATTGAGGGAGAGAGGTACTCTTACCCCCAGTGGCGTTGGATATCATTGTGTCCAACTTTTCACCGAAAAGACGCCCACTGAAGTACGGGAGATTTGTGAGGGACTTTTTTGAGGCCGCGTCCGCTTTCCATTCCCTCAGCCAGAGGATAAGCCAGATCGTGATGGCGTTTGATGCTATTCCCGCTACACCTCTTGCAGAATCCAAAGCTGCATGGATCATGTAATCTGCTACTACTGCTATTTGAACCGCCTGGTCCGACAGCTGAGGATTTGAAGCTTGGAGGCCCTGTTGCCATTTTTGAGCCCAGGCTAGAATGGCCTTGGCCGCCCAGACTGAAGCAAACGCGGGAGCCATAGATGCTCCTGCCACTTCGAAGATTGAACGAGCCATGCGTTCTACCTGCCTGTCTGCTGCGTCCTTGAGGGTTGAGCTGTCTGGCAGTGAAAGAAGAGTCTGTGCTGCTAGCCTAGAGACTGGGGGGTCCACTACGGGTGGATCTGTCCATTCCTTAGTGTCCTTCTGTGGGAAGGGGTACTTTGCTTCTAAGTATTTGCGATTGGCAAATTTTTTCTCAGGCTGCGAAAAATGCTTAGAAAGTATTTTTTGAAATTCCGGGTGATTAGGGAAGACCTTAGGTGGTTTCAGAACAGTCTCGAAGCAAATCTTGTGTTCTGGGGCTTCCGGGGTTGGATCAGAAATGTCATGCACCGGAAGGATGGAGGAGATTATATCCTCAACTAGCACTGTATTACTAGGGGGACAAGGTATCAGAGGATTCTCTGTTTCGTTGTCTGAGTTAGAGTCACATATGCCTTCTGAGTCTTGCGCATCGCTAAGGAGCTCCCTAGCGGGTGAACTAGGGAGGAGGTCTTCTGTGGTCGGTGATCGTTGTGGAGATCCGCGTTGTCTGTCTCTGTCAGGGGACGGTGAAGGTGATCTAGAGCCGGTGTCTCTCCCTAGAGGGGGACGAACGAGTGCTATGTGAGGACGCGGATGAACGCGACCTGTGGGTCCGCTTTCGTCTAATACTGTCAGAAGCGGCATGTCCCTGAGACGGGCTGTCCCTTTGCTGGGTAACGTTCATAGCCGAGACATGACCCTGCAGAGCCTGCAGTAATGTGGAGGTCAGGTTATTCATAGACTGTGTCATAGACTGCGACATCTGAGTAGCCCATTCCGGCGTGGTCTCAGGCGCAGAAGAGTTGGTAGGGACGTCTTGGGGTTCGGACCCAGTGTTTCGGGTACAGTCCCGACAGAGCGGGTACGTGCTGCCACTGGGGAGAGTGGACTTGCAGGCTGTGCAGAATGCATTAAAACAGTCTTGCCTGGTCCTCTTTCTTGAGCCCGACATAGTGCTTAGAGGCTGGCTAGCAGGGGTCCTACAGGGGTGGCTGTGCAGAGGGAAGTATAGGGAAACGTTATAGGTAATATGAATTCACAACTGGGTAAGGGAACCCAGCTGTGATCTTACCCCACCGGTGTGCCCCTAGATCCAACGCCGACTATTGATGGTCCTGTGCCCCCCAGAGACTGCTGAGTTGCTTCAGCTATGTTTTCTGCTGCCGCAAGATGGCCACCGGGATTCTGAGGTGGAGTAGGAAGGGGGCGGAGAGCTGAAAAGGGCGCGCTGAGCTATGTAAAAGCGTGCCCTTTCTGCCTCGATCCGCCCCTTCTATGACACTGCAGAGTGTCATTTTCGTCATCTGGGAGGCGGGCCGGGGGCGGGAATAAGGCGGCGACTTCGGCTAGGCCGAAGCCGCGGCCTAAATTTGAGACCTCATGCCCAGAAGGGCTCCAGGACGGCGCGGTTGTCCGGGGGGTGGTCGGATATAACCCAGATCCCCCTGGAATGAAAGGAAGGCTAGCGGTGGGGTCATGAGCGCGAACGGGGCCATGTGGAGGGCCCCTTGGGGCGCTATGCGGCTGGTGCTGCCGCAGCGACAGGGGCGCAGGGAGCCCAGTCTCTGACAAGTGCCATGCCTGCCTGCACCTCCCCCGGTCCCAACAGGAGCCCGCAGCTGGGCTGGGGTCCCTGGGTCTGTAAGCGGTCCAATGGTGCCTGATACAGGCCCTACCTGCGGTGTCTCAACCTAATACCCCCAGAGGGGGATTAGGGAGGGTGCTGCTGTCACCGTCAGGGGGCTTCACCCTTTCCTCGATCTCAACCAAGAGCCAAAAGAAACTGGGGAAGGAGGGGGGTCTCGACTTCGAACCAGTACCCGAGGGACTGGGGAAGGAGCGACATGGGGAATAGCCACCTCGACCTCAACCGGGTACCCCTAATAGGGGACCGAGGAGGGAGCCATGCAGGGAGTCTCGATGGAGACCCGCTTTTCTTTATCTGTAGTCCGTTGGAAAAAAACAAGTAAGAAAAAACGGAGTAAAAATTTTTAGGTGTGCCTCCTTGCGACACTAAGCAAAAACTGGAGAAGGCTGACACCGTCCAGGGGTGTATACTGCAGAGGAGGAGCCAAAGTTAATCTTTTTCAGATTAAGCATAGTGTCGCCTCCTAGTGGACAGCAGCATAACACCCACGGTTCTGTGTCCCCCAATGAGGCGACAGAGTAATTATGTTTCGTCAAACATGCTCGGTGAACAATTAGTGAGGCCAAGAGGCTCAGTGCGCCACTGCGCCAACTGGTTTTGTATGTACCGCCTCCTTCCCTGATGATTGACAGCATCATTGCATCTGCAGAGAGAAAGCTCAGGCCAGCACTGTCAATCACCAGTGAGGGAGGTGGGGCATGCAAAACCAATGGGTGCACTGTGAACTGAGCCTCTTGGCCACACCCAAGGTGCACTTAGCATATTTGAACTTCATTTTCCACAGAACGGATTCAGAAATTAGAACAGGAAAGGTGTGATTTTTATTAGGGCTATGTTCCCTGCAAGGATCTGAGCTTTTGCTATGAATTATCGCTGACAGACTCCCCCCTGAAGAAGCATATTATCCAGGCCAAATGTGAGAATAAAAAATCAGCACCATTATTTCTTGTAACTGCAAAGAACTCGCTGTACCTTCAAAGAAAGAAATCCCATGGCCCTTTGTCTCTGTACTTGGGACAGGTTCTACGGCCGTTACTGGATGTGTGTGACTCACTTGAATAAAAACACCGTCTGCAAAACAAACATATGCAAACAATAATACTAATTTACTGAACTAACAAGTACACATGTAAATAAGTAACTTTGTAATATATCTTTTCAGAGAGTTCTGCATCTTTCTCTATCTGGATTGATCCTTTAGTCTCAAAATTCACAACTAACAGGTAAAATAAATGAAGACAGATTTTCCCATTACTGCGATAGAATGTTACAGTTGGTGCTGATAAAATTCTATGTAAAAGGGGAGGGGTAAGAGGAGGAGCTAAAGGCAGAGCTCCTACGACCTCCTCTTCCCTACCTTTTACATAGAGGCTTATGGAACGTGTCATCTCCTATCCCAGTAATGGCAAAACCCGTCTTCCATACAGACTTAACCTATGACTTGAGAAAGAATGATCAGTCCTGGAGGAGAAACAAGTGAATTTCTCTGATATGATGTATTACAATGTTTCTTATTTTTATGTGTATTATTGATTTGTAAAATAAAAATTAAAACAACTGCAACATGTATGGCCTCTTCTGTGCTTATACAAAAAAGGGAATGTGGGGAAAGACCCCAACTTTACTCTAGGTAAGGAAGTAAAAACAACAACGTAGATTTTATACTTTTTTTTTGTTTTTGTGCTGGCAGATCTCAGTGTACCAAAAACCCAACCTATGGGAACATTACATATTGGATTGTCATTAATTCTGGGAAATGTAGCAAAACTAGGGCAATAAAAAGTGGGACAGGTAACCAATCAAAATGCAGCTAAAATAATGAAAGCCCTCCGACTCTTGGGAATATCTAGTTTAATCATTTGATTGATGGATTTCCATATATTCAGCAATTCCTTAGTTAGCTATTTGAGTGATAGAAACTCGAGACTCATATTAGACAAAGCCTTTAGGTTGTTTGCCACTGTAGCTATGGAGTTTAATGCATGCTTTCATCATGGCTCTTTGTTTCACATGTGCCAAGTTTATTAAGTGTGTGCCTTATTTTGTATACCATAAAAATCTCCATTGAGACCAAAGTTAGAAAACTGGAACTTGACGATCATGGATGGTATATTCTCAGCTATCTTTATACCATACTCATTTAACATTTTAGGGACAGGTCCTCCAGATAAAGAGGCATTCTAGTAGAAGGTCCCTATTGTGGCTAACAGAGAAGTGCCCCAAACACCGAACACCTCCTAACGGATCCATGTGGAATAAAAGGTCATATGAACTTCTTAAAAACTGAAAGTACGAACCTGTAGAAAATGTGGGAGATCTAAATGTCCAGTTGGTGTCTTCGATAACCATAGTCTGATGTATGCTCAGGTCCTCTCGTAGATCCCATACTAAAACAGATCCTTCTGATGTGCCAGCAAACACCAGAGATGCCA
The DNA here is from genome assembly GCF_039654945.1 of Dendrobates tinctorius. Taxonomy (NCBI): domain Eukaryota; kingdom Metazoa; phylum Chordata; class Amphibia; order Anura; family Dendrobatidae; genus Dendrobates; species Dendrobates tinctorius. The sequence continues at coordinate 44,357,952 of NW_027361738.1, read as the reverse complement.
GGCCGGGGCTGAAACAGCAACATTTCACCTATACAATTCCAATAAGTAAAGTGTGAAAATGTAGTTTGTACTAAGTCTGAAATATTAAAGGGGTGATCCGAAATTAACACTGATTATTTCAGTGTTAAAGCTCTGTTTAATGTAACGTAACTAAAATGGACTCAGTAGCGGGTGCGGGAAACGGTCAAGTTTGACGCTAACATCATCTATATATCTCTGGACTCAACTTTCCTCCCACACTCCAAAAATATATTGATCGGTTAATTAATTTCCCATAAGAATGTTGTCACTGATGCAGAGAAGCTTTACTGTATGAGGCAACTAAGCAGTTAACAAAACTAGGGGTTTGTGAATAACCAGGCAAAAGTGAAAAACAAAGTATAAACAATCAAGAAGAGACGTTTCATGGATCACCTAAACAGAGAAATAATACAACATTTTCATACCTCAGACTGACAAATGAGGATTTTCTGCGGCGTGGAAGGCTGCCATATATTCCATACACAGATAATATACTTTTCCCAGACACTGGTAGACGTGGTGCTGGTGTCCAGTCCGTGCAGAGTAAGCAACAGGTGCCTCTGTGCTTCAGAAAACTGCAGTAGGTAGACGCTGCGACCTAGAAACCATAAAGGGGAAACGTGTTCATAGGGCTGTTAATTTTTTTTTTTATCTTTAACAAAAAGTGTAACTGTAAAAATGAACAACTCAAAGGGAATCAGTCAGCAGGTTTTTGCTATTAAATGTGAGAGAGCAGCATATTATAGGGAAGAAGGGCCTGATTCCAGGGATGTGTCACTTATTATGCTTTGTGTTGTAGTTTCAATACAATCAGTGTTTTATCAGCTGGAGATTATCACTACCGGACTACATCCCCCGTGCCAGGCAGTCAGGATAATTTGTGCAACCTCGCCCCCACCACTGATTGTCAGCTTGCTGACAAGTCACAGTGCACACAGGAAGCTCCCAGTCAGAGATGTGGGTGAGGTTATACACAGAGCAGAAGACTTGGCTCTGCTACATCTACATCAGACAAACAAGAATTCTATCAAAACTGCACCAAGCAGCCCAGTAAGTGACACATCCATGGAATCAGGGTCACTGTCCCTACATTAGGATGCTGTCACATAATAGTGAAAAAAAGAGGGATTTTTGGTACTCACAGTAAAATCATTCTTAGAACCTTCATTGGGGGACACAGGTAACAATGGGTGTATGCTGCTGTCACTAGGAGGCTGACACTAGGCAAAAAAGGAAAACAGCTCCACCCCACCGACAGGCACAAAGAACCTCAGTTATTGTTACCGACAGGCACAAAGTACCTCAGTTAGTGTTAAAGCAGTAAGAGAAGCAACCTAAAATCAACATATGTACCAACCCAACAACAAAGGCACGTAGGCCCAATAGAGGTACAAACAGTTAGGTAGGGTGCTGTGTCCCCAAATTATAGCTCCAAGAAAGAGATTTTACGCTGAGTACCAAAAATCTCTCTTTCTTTTTTGCTTCATTGGGCGACACAGGTAACCATGGGACGTCCCAAAGCAGCCCCAAGGGTGGGAACAGAAAGAATGCAAAAAAAAAACAGATCTAGGTCGGCCGGTGCGAAACCGCCGCCTGCAGCACCTTCCTACCCAGGCCTGCATAAGACGAGTATGAACCCAGTAAAACCTCACAAAGGTATGCAAAGATGACCAGGTTGCAGCAGCCTTACAAATCTGTAAAGCCGAGGCCTGGTGACGAATAGCCTAGGAAGCCCTCATCGCCCGAGTGGAGTGAGCCTTTACCCCCAGAGGAGTCTGTTTGTCCTGAACGCGGTATGCCTCCAATATTGCGAAACAAATCCAAGGGCAATAGTGGCCTTTGAAGCTGGGAGCCGCTTACAACGACCTTCAGAGAAGACAAACAAGGCATCAGAGTGGCGAAAGGAAGCAGTCCTTGAAAGGTAGACTCGGATAGCTCTTACCAGATCCAACTTGTGGAGGGACTTCTCCAGGGGATGGACCGGAGGCGGACATATAGAAGGAAGGACAATGTCTTCACTAATGTGAAATGAAGAGACCACCTTAGGCAGGAAGGAAGAAACAGGTCTGAGAACTACCTTGTCCTGATGTAGAATTAGGAACGGAGAACAGCATGATAATGCCGCTAGCTTAGAAACTGTCCTGATGGATGTAATGGCAAGTAAGGCAACTTTCCAAGAAAGGAGAGAAAACGGAATGTCTTGAATGGCCTCAAAAGGAGCACACTAGAGTGCGCCAAGGACAAGGTTAAGATCCCATGGATCTATCGGAGGACGATAAGGATGTGCCAGGTGGGAGACTCCTTGAAGAAAAGTCTTTACCTGGGAAAGAGATGCCAGATTTCTTTGGAAAAGAATTGACAGAGCGGAAACTTGCCCCTTAGGCTACTTTCACACATCAGGTTTTCGGCGTCAGGCGCGATCCGGCGTCGTGCCGGAACGCCGGATCCGGCAAATGTTTAGTAAAACCGGATCTGACGGATCCGGTTTTCTGCCGGATCCGTCTTTTTCTTGACAGACAAAACCGGATCCGTCTCATCCGGTTCATCCGTTTTTCTATCCGTTTTTCGACGGATTACGCCGGATCCGGTTTTTAAAATTGACCCTTGTGGCCTTCCGAACGGGATTGGCTACTGGAAAACTATATATAGAGTGTTCCTACAGCCCTTCTTTGACAGGTTGTCGAGGAGAAAGTGCAGGTTGGAGAGAAGAGCAAGTTACTGGCGAAGATGGATGTTGTCATTGGAAATATTTTGAAGAATTTGGCGGATTTTATAGCGGAGGCGAATCGTTTGAGGGTGATTGTTCTGGAGGAGAGAGCGAGACAGCAGCGCATCAGGCATCGTAGACGACGTTTGTGGATCCACCCCATCACAGCCAAGAGAATGACGCGTGGGGTCTATTCTACACTCTGCATGGACCTTCGACGAAACCCGGATAAATTTTTTGGATATGTGCGGATGAAAATGGAGAATTTTGATTACTTGGTGGAGCGCATTGCACACCTCATAAGAAAAGCGGACACCTATTGCCGCTTCTCTGTTTCACCCGCAGAGCATCTGATGGTGACTTTAAGGTAAGCCACATTTATTGGATGTGATCGCATCAGAGCACACTTTCACTGCAATCTTGTTGGTGGTAGTTTGTATCTCCAAGTGTTATAGGTCAGTTTTGGTATGTAATGCTGTGATTTAAAACTAATTTATTGTTTTTTAATTCCCCACAGATTTCTTGCAACTGGAGAATCCCTTTCGTCACTGCATTTCCAGTACAGACTCGGGATTTCCACCATATCTGGAATTGTGAAGTACACATGCCGTGCTGAAGAGTTTTTACCAGAGCCCACAACAGAGAGGTGGATTGAAATTGCTGACAAGTTTCAACAGATATGTCAGTTTCCCAACTGCTTGGGCGCTGTGGACGGGAAACATATCCGCACTGTAAAGCCAGCTGGATCGGGATCGGAATATTTCAATTACAAGAAATATTTTTCAATTGTCCTCATGGCCATCGCTGACGCGGAATACAAATTTATTGCGGTTGATATTGGGGCCTATGGCCGCTCCAATGACTCTCAAGTTTTCAAACTGTCTGCCATGGGGCGTAAACTGTATGGAAACACCTTCCAGTTCCCACCACCTAGACCGCTGCCGCAAACATCTGGTCCACCTATGCCATTTGTCTGTGTAGGGGATGAAGCCTTCCAGCTGTCAGAACACCTTTTGAAACCGTACTCTAGCAGAGGATTGACAAGAACAAAACGCATTTTTAATTACCGCCTCACAAGAGCAAGAAGAATGGTTGAATGTACCTTTGGTATTCTGACAGCCAAATGGCGGGTCCTATTGACTGCGATCAACCTCAAGACAGAAACTGTGGACGAGGTGATCAAAGCGTGCGTGGTACTCCACAATTTTGTTATCTGCAAGGAACCCATTTCCATTGAGGACACCTCTGAAGAAACCACCTTGCAAGATTACCATGACATTACCACTAGAAGTTCTGTGACGGTTTCAGTAATGAGGGACAATTTTGCACTATACTTTATGTCACCTCAAGGCAGAGTACACTGGCAGGATGACAGAGTGTGAAAGATTTGTGCCCTAACCAAACTTGTGTACCTTCTGTACCAACAGTATATACCTTTGCCAACCAAAGTTGGCTATCTTGTCATGGTCTCTATTTTTAGCTTTAGGCCACAGGTGTGTACCTGGTTGTGTTTTATGCAAAGTATTTCACCTTTTAACAAAAGTTGTGTACATTGTTAGGAAATCACCAACAATAAACACAACTTTTTAGGTGAAATACTTTGCTTCAAACACAACCAGGAACACAACTGTGGCAAAAAGCTAAAATTTACCCACAGTTATATACCTGGTTTTGATTACCATTTCACCTTTTAAATACCCTGTATTTAACCTTTTTCGCCGCAGAAAGAAATGACAGACAACCAGTGTAAAATAATTTAACTTTTATTAAAAAATGTTTTTTTTAGTAAACTTTTTTAAAATTTTAATAAACTTGTTTAATAAAGCTTTGAAACCATAAAACTGGTCATTTTTATTTAAATACACACATTATAAATCTGTGTAGTGTGTGGTGGAAATACTGCTGGAGGGGCTGCGGGACACTTCGACACTGGGAGTGTGGAGAGAGGACTGGGATCGTGGTGGGGAAGGAACAGTTAGAGGTGAAGGTGTGGAAAAAACTACAGAATGGGTGGACATGTGGGAAGCAGAAGAGGTGGTGGGTGGTGGAGTGGAGGGTTGGGCAGGGACTGTAGGAGCAGATGATGTTGATGGCAAGTTGTATGGGGAAGGAGTTTGGTACGGGGCAGGTTGCTGGAAGTGGGGAGATGTCTGGTACGGGGCAGGTTGCTGGAAGTGGGGAGATGTCTGGTACAGGGCAGGTTGCTGGAAGTGGGGAGATGTCTGGTACTGGGGAGGTTGCTGGTACTGGGGAGTTTGCAGGTACTGGGGAGGTTGCTGGTACTGGGGAGGTTGCTGGTACTGGGGAGGTTGCTGGTACTGGGGAGGTTGCTGGTGCTGGGGAGGTTGCTGGTGCTGGGGAGGTGGATGGTATGTAATAGGAGGGGGAGGATGGAAAGTGGCTGGAGGGGGTGTAGATGTAATAGGAGGGGGAGGATGGAAAGTGGCTGGAGGGGGTGTAGATGTAATAGGAGGGGGAGGATGGAAAGTGGCTGGAGGGGGTGCAGGTGGAGGAACTACTGTGGTGGGAGGAGGAGGTTGGGAGGTAACTTGCTGGAGAGCAGCGTGGCATGAATGCATTACATGCATCTGCTGGGCAGGAGAGAGCGTTTCCATGCGCTCCACAACAGACCTGAAAAAGGTGTGGTTTGGCGAAGATCTTGCTTCTGAATGCATGGTTTGCAGAAGTGTCTTCACCTCCAGAATGCTGGAGTTGATCTGCTGATAGCCTGCGGAGATTTGCTCTGACAAGACTTTTAGACAGTTCTGGAAAGATGCATTCAGATGCAAGAACTCTGGCGCATAAGTCTTTTCCTGACCCCTCTGCCGTTGCTGCCCAGTACCCGCAGGTGTACTAGAGGTGGCAGGGGCAGAAGGGTGGGGTAAAGGGAAAGCGATCTCCTCACCAGCAGCTTCATGTAATGTAGGCGGCCACGATGCTCCTGTGCTGGTGGATGGGACAGATGGGTCGAATGTGTGGGAAGGCTGGGAAGGTGCAGATGTAGCGGGGCGGTCGAAGTGTCCCTCGGTGCCGGTCTCCTCAGGGATCGCCTCAGAAGGGTCCAATCGTGCAGGCTCCCGAGTGCTGCTCACCGTGCTGTGGAATAAAGAGAAAAAAAAACAATTAAAATAGTGACATGGTATGGCCCTGGCTGAAAAAAAAAAGTTACATCTAAACATTTTTTTGTCACATGTGGTGTGTAATATTTACCTTCTGGTGAGCATTGTCTCCCGGAGGAACGACAGGGCTCGTGCGTACTTGTACTTGCTCCTGCGTCCTCCAGATCCACTCGGGGCCCGCATCTCTTTATTGAACTCCTTCTTGAAACGATCCCTCACAGACCGCCACCGCTTCACAATTCTCTCCCCTGAAACGAGAAAGGACAAAGTGGTTAGTATACAACATCAGTGTTTCCCAAACTCCAGTCCTCATGGTCCCCAGGGGTCATGTTTTCAGGATTTCCAAAGTAAATAGAAATCCTGAACACATGATCCGTGGGGACCATGAGGACTGGAGTTCGGGAAACACTGGTTTAAATCAAGCAACCGGTACTGTATATACTTACGCTCTTTAATCTGGGCCCGAGCTTCGAGGTCCTCCCAGCGGTCCACAAGGAGCGAACAGATTTCCTCCCAGAGTCGTCGGGTAACGATCAGGTCAGCGTGGCGGCGGTCAGTCATATTCCAGAGTGGCTCCCTTTCTCTGACGAGATCGATGAGGCGGTCCACATCAATCCCCCCATCCTCACCGTCAGAGTCGGGAGCACGCTGTGAAGGCTGTTAAAGAAAAAGACAAAAATAACATAATTAGCCTCCACAAAAGAAATGAAATAAAAAGTGCAAAAAAAACAAAGCAAAAATATTTATACTTACACGCTGGTGACCGCCGCGTTGCTGTCGCCGACGACCCTGGGAGGCACTGCGAGGACCTCTTGGCCGAGCACCAGATTGGGAAGACTAGAGAAGAAAACAAAAAATGTTATGTCTTTGGATGTAGGCATTTGTTTGCTGTGTGTGGTCTGCAGAACATTGTTTTCTATGTGTTGTGTGTAGTGTGATGTTGTGTTTCTGCGTTTGATGCAAAAAACTTACCAATTGTGAGCCCACTCCAAGTGTCTGTCCACCCCTTCCTTCTTCTTCTGGGAGCTCCTCTTCATCTTGTGATTCCTGTTTTGAAATAAAAGGCAATGAATACACATATATTACAGAGATGATGGATTTTGGAAATAAAAACTTACCGTCAAACGCTGACGATGCGAGGGAGGGCTCCCAGAAGATGTGCTGTCTTCCTCATGGCCAGACTCCATGGCTGTGGGTGGTGTTTCTGCTGCTGCCATTGCTGCTGCTGCTCCTGCTGCATCTATTGGGCGGCTGTTGAATAAAGAGAAACAAAGGGCCAATGAATATCTTGATATTCCATAGCCCTAGTTTGGAGGAATGGGGGATTTGATAATTACCGTCTCTCATCTGCTGCTGGACTCCCCTCCCGTTGTTCAGCATGCTGCTCCATTTGGGGTGGTGCTGATGGTGCTGCTGCTGCAGATGTCTGCTGCCTTCTCCTGCTCCTGGTTCTTGGCTTGGGTGGCATGTTGGGTGTGGCTGAGGGTCCCATTGTCTTGCTTTTATATATGTCCTGTGGGCAGAGCTACTGAGCATGCTCAGACCAAAGAAACCGGATCCGGCGCATTGCGGCGCTCATAGGCTTTCATTGTATGAAAAAGCCGGACACGCCGGATCCGGCGTGTCCGGCTTTTTCGCCGGAGACAAAAAACGTTACAGTAGCCGTTTTTTCCAGACGCCGGATCGCGTCACATTGCCGGATCCGGCGAAAATCGGATGAAACGCATGGCCATCCGGCTCGATCCGGCTCTAATGCAAGTCAATGGGGGGGAAACCGGATCCGGCATTGCATTTCGCTGGATCCGGTTTTAGTCAAAAGCGCCGGATCGCGCCTGACGCCGAAAACCTGATGTGTGAAAGAGGCCTTAACGGTAATGAGCGATAGACCAGAGTCAAGACCCGCTTGTAGAAAACCAAGGATGGAAGGAAGGGAAAAGGACATAGGGACTAAATTGCTGTCCTCACACCACTGGAAGAAGGCCTTCCAGTATCTGTGGTAGATACACGAGGATGCTGGTTTTCTCGCCCTAATTATGGTCTGAATGACCTGATGGGAAGAACCAGCCTCTCTCAGAACTGCAGCCTCAACCGCCATGTCATTAAACTCAGATTGTGAACTCTGGTGGAACAGGGACTTTGTGAGAGAAGATCCGAACAGTCTGGAAGCCTCCGGGGAGCATTCAGGAGCATGTTCACCAGCTCCGCGTACCAGGCCCTTCTTGGCCAGTCTGGAGCTATCAGGATTACGGGAATCCCTTCTGCCTTTATCTTTTTCACGACTCTCAGAATCGAGGGGAAAGGCGGAAAAAGGTAAGGCAGTTGGAATTGGAACCACAGGATTACTAGAGCATTGCAACCGATGGCTAGCAGATGTCGGGATCGCCCAACGCAAGACCCTGACGGCTCAGAAAATTGGCTGCCCAAATTTTCCACCCCTGGAATGTGCACCGCTGATATGGGGGGAACACGACGTTCCACTCATCGCAGAATCCTTGCTACCTCTACCATAACCTGTTGCTGCGAGTCCTGATGGTTTATGTAAGCCACAGGGGTGGCGTTGTCTGACTGTATGCGGACCGGCTGGCCTGCGAGGAGGAGTTGCCAGCGGCGAAGCGAAGGACATAGAAAATAGCCCTGATCTCAGGAAGACTTATGGGGAGAGTGGCTTCTTGGGCATTCCAGCAATCTTGCGCTGTGTGATGTAGAAAGACGGCTCCTCAACCAAGGAGACTGGCATCGGTGGTGATGACCTGCCACCTTAGAGGAAGGAAGGACTTCCCTCGTAGGACTGATGCCGACAGCGTCCACCAGGTCAGGGACTGCCTCATCTTGAGAGGCAGAAGCATGGGTCAGTCCAGGGAGACGGTCCTCTTGTTCCAAACCGACAAGAGGTCCAGCTGAAGAGGATGGGTATGGAACTGGGCAAAAGGCACGGCTTCCATGCATCTTCCCCAGAACGCTCATGCAGGACTGCAGGGGATGAGGAGTTGGTCACTTTAGTGTGCGGATCCCCTGGCAGAGGGAGAAAAACTTCGCCTTTGGAAGGAAGACATGGGCTTGAACCTCATACCCAGAAACATTAGGTGTGAGTTGAGGGTCAGGGAGGACTTCTCTCTGTTGACAATCCAGCCGAGACGGACCAGAGTGATCGGAAGACTCTGGTCGCATTCTCGACGGGATGGCCCCTTGACCAGAAGATCATCCAAAAAGGAATTATGAGAATCCCCTTGGAGCGAAGGATGGCCATGACCGCTGACATGACGTTCGTGAATACTCTGGGGGCAGTGGCCAGGCCGAAGAGAAAAGCCGTGAGCTGATAGTGATCCTCCTGGATCGCAAACCGTAGGAATCTCTGATGCTGAACACAAACAGGAATGTGAAGATAAGCGTCATGAATGTCTACAGAACAATGACATTTTCCCGTTTCCATGAAGACGATTATGAAACGTAGGGACTCCATCCTGAAATGACGGTTCAATCGCTTGAGATCCAAAATCGGACGGAGCGATCCGTCTTTTTTTGGGACTATGAAAAGATTGGAGTAGAAACCTGAAAAACGTTCGTTCTGGAATGGGTACAATTACTCTTGTGCGTAGTAGGGAAGAGACAGCAGATGAAGCATGACACAGATGTCTTGGGGGCGAGACAGAAAGAAACGTCTTCCGGGGGGGGGGGGGGGAGAAAAATGATAATTACACACATATATATATATATATATATATATATATACATAAACATATTCTGGTGCCCCACACAACCATCACCAAGATAGGGCGTGAATCAATGCGGTGCTGTCATGGCTCTAGAAAATCAAATTACCTGTAAGTAATTATCATTTTTTCCCTTCCCCATGACAGCACCGCCCATGAGAGGAAGAGATAGAAGAGACTCCTAGGGTGGGACAAAAGCAGATAACACCTTGCTCCCAAAGGCAAGATTTGAGAACCCTAGATCTAGTCTATAGTGACGGAAGAAAGTGGATGGTGACAACCATGCTGCTTTACAAATCTGTTCTACAGACGCATTTGCCCTTTCAGCCCAGGATGTGACTATGGCCCTTGTAGAGTGAGCCGTTACACCCAGTGGGGGAGTCTGACCGGAGGAAGAGTAAGCCAGTGAAATGGCCATACGTAGCCATCGTGCAATGGTTGATTTTGAAGCTTTTTTACCCGTTTGTCCCCTGGAAGGAGACAAAAAGGGCTGATGACTGTCACCATGCCTTTGAGACTTCTATGTACTGAAGCAGGCAACGTCTGACATCTAGACAATGAAAGGTTTGCGCTCCCTGGGATTTGGGGTTGGCACAAAATGAGGGCAAAATTATTTCCTGGTCCCTGTGGAATTTGGAATTAACCTTCGGTAGGAAGGCCGGGTCAGTCTTTACGACTACTCTTGCATCCAGAAAGGTAGTGTATGGGGGGTTTACAGATATAGCCTGGAGCACGCAGACACGCCGAGCTGACGTCAGGGAAACTAGGAGTACTGTTTCCAGTGTTAGCGCCTTTACCGAGATGGAAGTAATAGGCTCAAAAGGAGAAGAGGTTAGGGCATTTAAAACTAAATTTAGATCCCAGGGAGCTACCTTAGTCAGTAATTTCGAGGGCCTGTTTGTGAAGGAGGCTCGAATGAACCTATAGACCCAAGGGTGGTTGGCAAGTTTTTGATCAAACAACGCACCCAGGGCAGAGACCTGCACCTTTAGAGAGCTTGTGGACAGTCCTTTTTCTAGCCCTTTTTGGAGGAATTCCAGGATCTCCTTTATTGGGACTTCCTGAGCTGTTTCGGATAACTGCTGGCCTGTGAACTCTAAGAATTTCTCCCAAATTTTTTGGTATTTGAGTGAGGTTATCTTCCTCCTGCTAGCGAGCAGGGTGGTCACCAACTGGGCTGAGAATCCTTTTGCTAAAAGGAGTCCCCTCTCAAGTTCCATGCCGTTAGATGGAGTCTGTGAACCCGAGGATGCTCCACTGGGCCCTGGTATAGAAGATTCAGGATATCCGGGAGGATCCATGGGTCATAGATAGACATGCGTCTGAGCCATGTGAACCATGCCCTCTTTGGCCAGAAGGGCACGACAAGTATTATTCGAGTTTTGTCCTCCCGAATCTTTTTTAGGACTATCGGAATTAACGGGATCGGGTGAAACGCATAGGCTAGATAAAACTTCCAGTGGTGTAGCAGTGCATCCACCCCTTCTGGGCGCTCTCTTGGTTTTAGAGAGTAGAACCTGTCTACTTTCCGATTTTCTCTTGTAGCAAACAGGTCCACCTCCGGCGTGCCCCAGGCGGCACAGATTTCCCCAAATATTTTGTGATTTAGGGACCATTCTCCCTGGTGCAATACATGACGGCTTAAAAAAATCAGCTAGATGATTGTCTGCCCCACTCAAACGTGTACCCGACAAGGACAAGAGGTTGTTTTCTGCCCATGTGAATAATTCTCTGGCTTCTGCCATCAGGGTTGTTGACCTTGTACCCCCTTGCCGGTTTATGTAGGCTATGGCTGTGCTGTTGTCGGATAATATTGCGACATGCTTCCCTTGAACTTCCTCTTTTACTTGAAGGGCCTGCCTTACATTTGCCAATTCTTTTAGATTTGAGAATGCTGTTCTCATTGAGGGTTCCCATTGGTTTTGTAGGATTTGATCTCCTAGGTGTGCCCCCCAACCCATCGGACTTGCATCCGTGGTTAGCACCACCGCGTTCTGAACAGTCCAGGGCATTGCCCCGCTTAAGTTTTCGGTGCTCAGCCACCATTTTAATGATTTCAGAACTTGAGGTGAGAAGATGATCTTCCGATTCATGTGGTAAGGGCCCGTCCCTTGCTCGGATAGGATCTGCCACTGCAGTTCTCTTGTGTGGGCCTGTGCCCACCGGACCGCTGCTTTCAATGTACCCAGGAGTGACATTGCCTCTCTTATCGATATGGCCTGACCAGGTTGTATTTGTTGTACCCTTTGTTGGATAGTCCGAATCTTTCATTCTGGGAGGACACATTGTTGTTCTACTGAATTTAATTGAATTCCGAGGAATTCCTGGGTATGAACTGGAGCTAATCTGGACTTTTTTAGGTTTATTATCCACCCGAATGTGGTTAATATTTCCAGAACCTCCGCGACCACCTTCCCGCAATTTTCTTCGTTGTTTGCCACGACAAGGAAATCGTCCAAATAGGACACTAATAGTATGTTCTTTTTCCTCACAAAGGACGCCACTTCTGCGATGATCTTTGTGAATATGCGAGGGGCTACTGACACCCCAAAGGGGAGGCACTGATATTGGAGATGAGTGGGGATTTGAGCAATCTCTACTACCAACCTTAGGTATTGCTGATGTTCTCCCCATATTGGCACATGCTAGTAGGCATCGGTCAGATCTATAACTGCTATGTAGCAGCCCGGGTCGAGTAATTTCACTCCCAACCTTAAGGTCTCCATTTTGAACTTTATATTGGTTCAAGGCTTTCAGGTTAAATATTGTCCTCAATGAACCATCGGGTTTTGGCGTGAGGAACAGGGTGCTGTAGAACCCTTTCCCTATTTGATGGTGTGGTACCTTTATTAGTACTTCCTTTTGTATGAGGAGCTGAACCTCTTTTTCTAGCGTGGTCTGATTCTTCTTGGCCACCTGGGTCATTTTTATTCGGTGCGGCGGAAGGCTCAGAAAGTTTAGTTGCAGACCTTCGGATAACAGGTCGATTACCCACTTTGATGCGGGTAATGCTGCCCACTGATGAACAAACCCCTGAAGCCTTCCCCCCAACTGGTATTCTGGAGTCATTGTTTGGTATCAGGTTTCGGGGTGGCCTTACTGAAGAGGAATCTCTTTTCCTTCTTCTCCCCCCAGGGTCTGCCCCGTATGGCCCTATCATCCGGCCGGCCTCGGCTCCCTCTATTCCCTGATCCACGAAAGGACGAGCGAGCGTCACTCCAACAGCGCCTAGGGAAGGGGGGTGGGAATCGTTTTTTCCTGACGCTTTTTCCAATATTTCGTCTAATGCTTTCCCAAACAGGTACTGCCCCTCAAAAGGGACGGCACAGAGCTTGACCTTTGACTGGAAATCTGCTGTCCAATTTTTTAACCACAGTGCTCTGCGGCCTGAATTTGAAAGGGCACATGCACGGGCGGCACCTCGGACGGAATCCACTGCGGCGTCAGCCAGGAATCCTGCCGCCTTCTGTAGGGAAGGTATTGCTTCTAGCAACCTTTCCCTTGGGCATTTATTCTTTATTTGGTCACTCAATTCCTCCAACCACTTGACCATAGCACGCGTTGTGCAAGTGGCGGCTACCCCCGGTTTAAATGAGCATGCCGTCGCCTCCCAAGCTGATTTTAGAAACGCATCAGCTTTCTTGTCGAGGGGGTCTTTTAAGGCACCCATGTCCTCAAATGGCAATGCTATTCCTCTGGAGGTACTAGCAATAGCAGCGTCCAGTCTGGGAGCTTTTTCCCATTTCTCGCATACCTCCTCGTCAAACGGGTATTTACGTTTTAGTGCTTGTGGTATGGACATCTTTTTGTTGGGCTTTTTCCATTCTCTTTTTATTAAATTTATCAGGTTATCATGAAAGGGAAAAACTCTGCGTTTCTTCCCTTCTAAATTACTAAACATGGCATCTTGAATAGACCGCGGCTCCTTAGGTGTTTCAACCCCCATGGTAGACCTTACAAGTTTGAGTAACTTTCCAATATCTTCGGATAGGAAATAAGGACGACCTTCTTCTCGTCTGAGGAGTCCAGGTCTGAGTCGTCAGAGGGGCCTACTTCCCCCGGCTCTTCGTCGGAGTCTACATATGAAGTGAAGTGGAGGTGGGGTGAGGTTGGGGTTGCGGTGGGTTTGGCGGAGCTAAGTGCAGTCTGCTCCTTTAATTCGTCTTTTACCGTTGTTTTTACTTAGTCCTGGATCATAGATTTAATACTTTGAAATAGGGACGGTGACTCACTGTTTTCTTAATACATGAGCGACAGAGTCGCTTGTCATAACTTTTAGCTAGAGTCTTTTTGCATAATGCACATTCCTTATTTTTTTGCTTTGAGGTGGCCTTTCCCTAAGAAGAGACATGACATAGGGCAATCGTTAGTAACATGTGTTTGCCTTACAAAGGCACTCACCCGAACCCTCTGGGTACCACGGTAGCCTGCAGGTCTTCCTCTGGTGCGCGCACTTCGGCTCCTGGGTCCGCCATACTGGAGAAGCTTGCTGCCTCTCCACTGCCTGCGCACCGCATCTTTTATGTGCCCCCCTGGAACCGCTCCCTCCCGGAAGTGTCCAGCACACAGTCTCCTCCGGCGTGTGACGTCACTTCCGGCGTGACCGGAAGTCGTCTCCACTCAGTCGGCGCCAGTGTCATGGTGGACACGCCTCCCCCGACCAAGCCTCCCGACAGGAGTGGCCGCCAGGGAGTTCAGTGGGGGATAGGACACGCGCTGCAGCTCCCAGGACGTCGGGATGACGGGCATGTGCTACCGTGCCTCGCTAGTTCCTCCCCGTGGACCTCAGCCTCCCAACCGGCTATCGTCAGAGGGGGATCCCCCTGGAGGTACGAAGTCTGCGACAGGCATCCGCCTGCAGGAACAGGAAACCAAACTGGGGAGAGAGGTGCCGCCCCCTTCTTTTATCTCTGCTAGAGGTTTCCTGTTCCTGGGGGTGGATACCATCTCTCATGTGCGGTGCTGTCATGAGGAAGGGAAAAAGTCGATTTTATAACTGAAAGTGACTATCTCTCTGACCGAGGCATTGTCGACCACCGACAACCATACTTCCTGGAAGAGAAGAAGCCTGCCTCCCACCCTGGAGAGTTTCCCGGTTGGGAATGACCAGTCACGCTGAGAAGCATCTGTTGGCGCGGGACCTTGAAGACTTGGATGAGCAACTCTTTGGTCGCCAGTGAGGGATAGGTTTGAAAGACGGCTTCTTCCTTTCCCCTTGGGCGGAAGAGAGGTCCTGAAGCAGAAAAGGGCCGAAAGGAACGAAAATGAAGTGACCTCTTATTAAAAAGACGTTTAGGCTTGGACTGGGGAAGCGAGGTGCTTTTTTCCGCCAGTACCATCGGAAATTATTTGATCCAATTTGGATCCAAAAAGTCTAGAGCCTTGGAAGTCAAGGCCAACGAGGAACCTTTTTGATGGTGGATCTGCATTCCACGCTTTCAAGCAGAGAATGCGGCATATAGCAATGATATTGCTGGTAGCCTTGGCGGAACAATCAGCCACGTCCAAGGAAGCGGTCAAAAGACATTTGCCAGCATGGGCAATCTGGTCTGCCATATCTGCCATCTCATCCAGGGGAGCTGCCGCTAGAATACCATGATGAAGCATTCTTGCCCAGGCAGACATGGACTTCACCACCCACTTGGAGGTAAAAATGGGACAGAGGCAGGCGTCAGCTGCTTCAAAAGATGACTTAACCAAGTACTATCTGCCTATCCGTAGAATCACTAAGGGATGCACCATCCGGTAGAGACAAGACTGTCTTAGAAAACAGGCGAGAAACCGGCAGATCCACATTAGGAGATTCTGTCCACCTACCAACGAGGTCAGGGCTAAAGAGATAGAGAATATCTAGATGCTTCCTTCCTGGGAAGCGCTTGTCAGGGTGTTCCAGTGTTTGGACATAATCGCTTCAAATTTCCTGTCATTAGGGAAATTCCGGGAGGGACGTTTTACCCATTTGAAGAAGACAGGGTGCTCCTGAGTAGGTGCCTCGTCCTCCTTTAGGTTCAGAGTTTGGGTAATTGCCAGGATAAGGCTATTGACCATATCCTGCATCTTTTAGGTCTGGTCCGTATCAGACTCAGATTGGGAATCCACATCCGACCCAAAAGCCGCCTTCGAGGGGGGCATGGGGTGAAGAATGCATCCAGGAAGATGCAAAGGGACCCGGAGAACAGGAGGAAAAACCGGAAAGAGACCGCTTCCTTTGCTTTGTACCCGATTTGTCCCTGTGAAGGTCGCAGTCAGGTGTTTGCGAATCACTGTGAGAGGCGTTCAGAGCACTGGTTGCGGTAGACAAATGCGGAAGTTGTTCCAGGACCAGGATCAGAGACTGTGAAACTTTATTCAGGTCAGAGAACGACTGTGACATGGCAACAGCCCACTCCGGAGGGAGGGGAGTGCTCTCATTCCGGGTGTTAGAGGGCTCCTGAGAGCAGACATGGAGGAGGGGCTGCAGGACAGGCAGAAAGGGGAGGAATGGTCTGAAGACCACTTTCTTTTGCAAAGGGCATTGGCGTAGTGAATCACAGCGGGCTTAGAGGGGCAAGAAGCCTCTCTAGGGTTGGCTATAAGTTGAGCCTTGGGGATACTGCTGTGGAAGAGCAAAGACAAAAAGAACAGATCCGACCCAATGCCAGCGATGACCAGCAGAAAGAACTGTGGAAGCTCTGTCTCCTTTTG
This sequence comes from Dendrobates tinctorius, assembly GCF_039654945.1. Classification (NCBI taxonomy): domain Eukaryota; kingdom Metazoa; phylum Chordata; class Amphibia; order Anura; family Dendrobatidae; genus Dendrobates; species Dendrobates tinctorius. Next base: position 44,341,711 of record NW_027361738.1, on the reverse strand, counting down.
TGCAGAGAGTCCGCAAGTCTGCAGAGAGCGCAGGATATAGCTGTATCTCTCCGTGTGCAGAGCGCCAGCAGGTCTGCAGAGCACACCGGATATGGCGGTATGAAGAGACTGATGCAGCCTTGGCTTGTTTCCACACAGCTGCAATCTGCCAGGACAATCTGCCGGCCGGTGAAAACAAAGGTCCCCTCCGATTGGCTCCTATTGGATAAAAAGAGCGCATGATTTAAATGGGCGACGGTGACTGGCTAAAGGAAATAGGGAAGAGGTGCGGCCAGCAAAGGGAGGGGTAGTGTCCGCAAGTACTGAGCCCGGCTGTGGGAAAAATGGCCGAGGCTGCCTGATGTTCCCTACCACTAACGCCGCCCTGTCCCCTTGCGACGAAGGGACAGCGTTCCCCGGGATGACGCCTGCCGCTGCGGAGAGAGAGGAGGGACACATACCTGTGGTGAGCCCCGGTCCCTCTGCAGCGATGAGGATCACATCAGGAACCCTCGGGTGAGTGGGGGTCGCTGGAATCAGGGATCCTCCTTCCCGCACCATCTTTAGACTGTGCAGACGACGGCGTCCACCCCTTACAAGAAGGGGGGAGGCCACCGCTGGTGACCAGCGCCTTCCTCCCAGGCCTCTCTGAGGAAAGGGGTGCGGTGTGGAAAAGGCAAAGGACCGGCCACCTGGAATCACCCTGAAACACACGTAAAAGTGACAGGGGATTAGGTCCTGCCTTGCGGGCCCGACAGTGGGCGATGTGGGTGACACAACACTGTTCTCTCAGTTGCATAGGTACGGGAAAGCAGGGTGAGAAATTACACCCTGTTACCCTAAGAGAAAAGAACCTGAAAGACAGGGAAAAGGTTAATAAACACACACAGGGAACCTGAAAAAGAAAATGCGGATCTGGTAGCAGATCCAGGTCCGCCTCTTACAGACACTAAGCTTAAATTGAGGTACTTTGTGCCTGTAGGTGGGTGTGTACTGCTATTTCCTTTTTTGCCTAGTGTCAGCCTCTTAGTGACAGCAGCATACACCCTTATTTACCTGTGTCCCCCAATGAAGCGATAAAGGGAATATGTCAGCATTTTTTTCTTTAACTATATTAGTGTCATAAAACATTCAATAAGGACTAAGAACTCTATTTGATTTTAGAAAATGACAAAGATAGCTATTTATAAAAAAAAAAACTAAGCTAAAAGACCAAATTAAAGTGACCATCCCAGGAGAGCAAAGACTAACCCCCACACTACAAGGCGATTTTCCATTTTTTTCCTCCCCTTCTTCCAAGAGCCATAACTTTTTATTTTTCTGGCCACATAGCCATACAAGGGCTTTTTTGTTGCGGGACGAGTTGTACCTTTGAATGATACCATTTATTTTACAATAAAGTACTGAAAAACGGGAAAGAAATTCTAAAAGCATTAAAATTGCAAAAAAAAAGTATAATTCCACAATTGTTTTTTAGTTGTTTTTTTTTTTATTTACCATGCACACTATATGGTAAAACTGACCTGACAATATGAATCATCGGGTCAGTACAAGTATGCAGAAACCAAACATGTACCATATTTTTCGGATTATAAGATGCGCTTTTTGTCCCCCAAATTTGGAGGGAAAATGGGGGTGCATCTTATAATGCGTAAATACCTTACCGATACTGTTGCTGCAGGCCGCAGGCTGGGAAGAGGGGGTGTCCGGCGGTGCTGCGGGGGTGTCCGGCACTGTGGGGGTGTCGAGCGGTGCTGCTGCAGTGTCTCCAGTGCTGGAGGGGCTCTGCTGACATTTTGTGAAAGGCCAGAGCCCCAGCAGTTCCATGGTTACAAATTCAAGTCACTCCCTTTAAGCCAATTGAAAAAATACACATATTTGGTTTAACCGCATTCAGAAATGTAAAATAAATTAATCCAATTGTTAAATGACAAAAATTTTCTGAGCATTTACATTTTTCAGCATATGGGGCTGGCTGAGGATTTATTTTTTTGCGGTCTGAGCTGATGTTTTTATTGATAACATTTTGGGGTAAACAGGATGTTTTGATCTGCCCTTATTGCATTTCTTTGCAACGTTGCGGAGGCCAAAAAAAAAACAATTCTGGAGTTTCGATTTTTTTTTTTCCTGTGATGCCATTTACCGATTGGATTAATTTATTTTGCATTTCAATGGATCTGACATTTCTGAACGCGGTGATACCAAATATGTATATTTTTTTTAATTTGGATAAAAGGGGAGTGGACTTGAATTTCTTTTTTTTTTTTCTTCATATTTTGAAAAAAACTTTTTTACACTTTTTATTGACTTCAATAGTCCCTTTGGGAGACTTAACGAAGCAATGACCCGATCGCTTGTGCTATACATAGCAGTGGATCAGCACTCCTATGTATAGCAGAAAGAAGGATTTTTGGTACTCACCATAAAATCTCTTTCTTGGAGCCTTCATTGGGGGACACAGGTTACCATGGGTGTATGCTGCTGCTACTAGGAGTCTGACACTATGCAAAATACGATACATAGCTCCTCACTCGGCAGTATACACCCACCGACAGGCACCAAGTACCTCAGTTTGTGCTTAGTGTCTGTAGAAGGCGGACCTGGATCTCCCCAGAACCGCAACTAACCTTTTTCCTTTCAGGTTTTGTTGTGTTTTATTAATGTTTTTCCATTTCTTTTTCAGATACAGCTTCGGGGAAACAGGGTGTAAGTTTTCACCCTGCCTTCCCATATTGTGCGGCTGAGCTAGCAGTGTGGCGTCGCCCACATCGCATCCCTCAGGCCGCAGGCAGGACTCTATCCCCTACCACCGTCATGGGTGCTTCTGGGGGATAACCGGTGGCTAGTCCTTGCCGATTCCCCTCCTCACCCCTCTCTCCAGAGAGGGCTGAGAGGAAGATGGTGGTTACCGGTGGTGAACTCCCTCCTTCGCTGAAGGGGTTGATGCCGTCTTCTGCAATGTAGGAACAGTGCGGGAAGGAGGATATTGTCTCCCAGCGACCCTCTCCATCCAGGGGCCCCTGTGGTATGCCTCCTCATCATATACTAAGGTGGAAAAGAAGACAGACGCTCCACATAGAAGTCTACGGTACCACAACCCCACATGGCCGTGCACTTTATTAATAGCAGCTTCATAGTTCACTCAGCGCCCGGGCCCTGCAGTGTCCCCACCGCTATCACCGACCCCCTCCTCTCTCCAGGGTATCGGCTTCACCCTAGTGCATAGCGTTTTTCCTGTCAGGCGCCGGCATAGGCGGCCTCACTTTCATTGTCACAGGGGTTTTCCCTGTTCAGTGCGCGCTTTTTTGGCACTTATTTGTCCCCCATAGTCAGGCCTGGAAGCCCGCATGATGCACGCCCCTGTCCCTCAGCCCAGGCCTATCATGCCAGTCGGACACTAGCCATGCCCATCGCTAAGGTCCTTCACGCTCCAGGGTCATAACGATGCCCAGCACCTCGTGCACTACCCTGGCAGCCCACGGGCTTACTATTCGGGGGACACAGTCGCGCTCCTGCTTGTTGCATCGGATACATTTTCTATATATAGCAGAAATCGTGATCTCCTATGAATAGTTAGCAATTTTGCAGACTGACCCCCCGCGACTGTCATGACAACCAGTCGGCGCCCCTCAATCAAGTAACAGGGATTGTTAAGAGGCACAAGCACTGGATGGCTGATTGGATAAGTCATCTGGTGGGGTGAGTGATCTGGCCTTGGCGTGCGAGCCCATATCAAAGGCAGCGACATTATGTCACGTACATCAAAGGTAATGAAGGGGTTAAAGAGGACCTTTCACCAGTTCAAATATGGCCACTTCTGTCTCTTACTTTACTGCTGATGCCCCCAAGTATTTTTTCTATTTAAATACCCCAGAGATAGGGGCCTGTTTTTTTTGTGCTGATTTGTATTGCCTTTTACAAGGGTGGGGGTGACTCAAAAGGTAATAATGAAATGCTGCCCAAAGACACACCCCTGCAAGAATAAAAGCTAAATCCACTTTTGAACTGGTGACAGGTCATCTTTAGGGTGCCAATACACAGACTAAAGTCAGTTAAACCCACAAATATTATCCTCCAGTCTAATGTGTATGGGGGTATCACGACTTTCCCCCTGAAGATTAAGTCAGAGGAGAGACGTATCCAGCCATTTCTCTCTGGAGATAAGGAGCTGGCAGAGAAGTCTAGCAGCGGCATTCTCATAGAGAACACATGAGCACTAGGCCTGTGTATGAAGGAGTTGGGCGAGATAGCTGTTGGCCGACTGCTATTTATTGTGTCTGGGCGCCTTTCCTTTAGGGCCCCGTCACACATAGCGACGCACCAGCGATCCCGACAACGATATGACCTTGTCAGGATCACTGGTGTCGCTACATGATCGCTGGTGAGCTGCCAAACAGGCAGCTTCACCAGCGATCCGCACCAGCGACACGCGGGTAACAAGCGACGCACGTCGCTTAGTTACGCACTGTGTACCTTAGTTACCAGCGCGCTGGTGCAGGGAGCTGGCAACCAAGGTACACATCGGGTTTCTAAGCGGCGCGCGGCACTTAGAAACCCGATGTGTACCTTGGTTACCAGCTCCCTGCACCAGCGCGCTGGTAACTAAGGTACACATCGGGTTTCTAAGTGCTGCACGCTGCTTAGAAACCCGATGTTTACCTTAGTTACCAGCGCCAGCTCGCTGATCGCTGGTCTCCCACCTGTCACACGCAGCGATGCGTGCTGGCCAGCGGGAGAACAGCGATCAAAAAAATGTCCTGGCCATTCCAGGATGATCAGCGACAACCGGCAGGGGGGGCCGGTCGCTGGTCAGTGTCACACACAGCGATCTCGCTGGTGAGATCGCTATTGCATCACAAAACTTGTGACTCAGCAGCGAGATCGCTGTGTGTGACGGGGGCTTTAGCCGCAATACCCCAGGTCAGCACTACACATGGCCATTGTGGCCCTAATCTAGTTAGACAAAGCATTATTTACTAAACAACATCAAAGAAGCCGAGGAGTTTTCAATATCAATAATTAAGGTTGCATTTCTACTGGCTAATCCGCAGTGATTTAGACAGGCTGTCCGCATTTCTTTGCATACAGAACGACTGTTACTATGATTGTTCTGTGTGCATGAAATATCAGTGTTCTTATCAGCACGTGAGGTTTACAAATTCTGATGTGCTGCAGAGAGAACCATGGTATTTAATTAAGCAAGCTTAAAAATGATCTCACATTTTGCTCATGCATCATCAGGTGATTGGCGACCTCAAACACTCCTTCCCGATAATTGGTTTGGAGACACGGGGGTCAGTGTGTGCTCCCTTCCGAATAATACGTCTGGCCTAATTAAGAATAAATGCTGTGTCGTCACAATTGATCAATGCAAATGGCCCCTAAATAAAGGGGGAAGAAAGAGTGCCAAGAGCCCTGGAGTGATGATCTAGAACTGTAATAACGTTTGCTTTAGCTTAAATACATGATCAGAAGTAGAAACAGGGGAATGTCAATGGATAGATTTTTTTTTCTACCTTGGAGAAAAGCTAGGTTGCTATTTAAATGGAAGCAGCTCTCGCTGATGGCCAGGCAGGGGTCTTTAGACTGAACCTTGTAATTAGATTGCTTTTCAGCACGATCCTCTTCTAGCAGAATAGTGACGACCTAGACATAGACACATTAGTTTCAAAGTAGAAAAAAATAAAAGCAATCAAACATTCAATTACAATAATTATATGTTGGCAAAGTTACAAAAATAATAAAAAAGGAAGTAAGAAGCTTATGCAACATGCTCAGAATATCGGACCAGACCAACCTGACAGGCAGAACGAAGGAACATTGTCAGACGCTGAGTGTCCACCTTGGTGACAACCCCTACATTTTGAACAGCATCATTTCTGTGACCTGCAAGTTGTAAAAAAAATTATAGAACATAAGCAGCTCTCCTCCCTAAACAACCAGCAGTTAAAAAGATATAATTTTTTTTAAAACGATAGGTAGTACCCAACATGTGTAGTCTGGATCCTTAGATTGTCACAGATTGCCCCAAAAAACACTCTTCAGAGCGCTGCTCAGCAAGCACAAAATAGGGATTTTTGTGTACTCACCATAAAATCCTTTTCTCCGAGCCAATCATTGGGGGACACAGACAGTGGGTGTTATGCTGCTTGCCACTAGGACACTAAGTAAACACAGAAAAAAGTTAGCTCCTCCCCTGCAGTATACACCCTCTCGCTGGCTGGGAATTCCCCAGTTCGGTGAAAAAAGCAGAAGCATTAAACGAATGACAATAATCATAACTCTGCCGAAACCTAAAAATGCTACAGTGAGCCAATAGACCAAACAGGGTGGGTGCTGTGTCACCCAATGATTGGCTCGGAAAAAAGGATTTTACGGTGAGTACGCAAAAATCCCTATTTCTCCTACGCCTCATTGGGGGACACAGACAGTGAGACGTCCTAAAGCAGCCCCTGGGTGGGGAGCATACAACTGCTAATACCCCATGTACCACTGGCTTAACACTGTGGTACTGCCGATTGCAGGATGCGTCTGCCAAGAGCTACATCCGCAGAGGCCTGAACATGAATTTGGTAATGTTTTGTAAAGGTATACAGGCTGGACCAAGTCGCAGCCTTGCAGACAGGCCTGAGAATGAATTTGGTAATGTTTTGTAAAGGTATGCAGGCTGGACTAAGTCGCAGCGTTGAAGAGCTGTTCTGCCGACGCCTGGTGCCGAATGGCCCAAGAGGCGCCCACTGAGCGGATAGAATGCGCCTGAATCCCTGCTGGGACAGGCGTGTCCCGGAGACGGTAGGATTCCTGAATAGCCAAGCAAATCCACCTGGCTAGCGTGGTTTTTGAAGCAGCTAGACCTTTCCTATGCCCCTGTGGAAGTAGGAACAGGGCATCTGACTTGTGGAAGGGAGCCGTCCGCGAGATGTACAGTCTCAGAGCCTTGACCACATCGGGGGTGTGGAAGGCCCTCTCAATGCAATGGACTGGAGCCGAACGGAAGGAAGGCCAAACAATTTCTTCATTGAGATGAAAAGAAGACCCGACTTTGGGCAGGAAAGACGGGGACGTCCTGAGAGCTGCCTCGTCCTGATGAAAATTCAGGAATGGAGGACGGCACGACAGGGCTGCAAATTCAGAATCTTGTGCAATTGACGTAATTGTCGCTAGAAAGACCACCTTCCAAGAGAGAATAGCGAGTGGTACGTCCTGCATTGGTTCGAAAAGAGCCTCCTGTAAGGCTCCGAGAACCAAGTTAAAGTCCCATAATTCCAATGGCCCTTAAAATATAGAGGCACCACCTGGGAGACTCTCTGAATGAATGTCTTCATCTGAAGTCCGGTGGCAATTTTGCATTGGAATAGCACTGACAAGACTGAAATCTGGCCCTTGAGCGAGTTAAGCGCGAGACCTGACGTTAATCTAGATTGTAGGAATTCCAATATGGAAAGAATAGAAAACACCAGAGGGGATTGACCACGGTCCTTGCTCCACAAGAAGAAGGTTCTCCAGGTGCGGTGATAAGTGCACATGGACACGGGCTTCCTAACACTAATCATGGTGGAAATCACATCGGGAGAAAAAACAGTCTGTGCTAAAAACCAGGATTCAACGGCCACGCCGTCAAAGACAGGGCCCCAGAGTTCTGGTGGTAAATCGGGCCCTGTGAGAGTAGATCCATGCGATCTAGAAGTCGCCAGGGAACGCCGGCGACTAGTTGTACTAGTTCTGCATACCAGGGCCGGCGAGACCAATCTGGCGTGACTAGGATCACTGGTATTCCCTCTGCTCTAATTTTCTTGATGACCCTCGGGAGCAAGGGAAGAATGCACGGGAGCCGGAACCGGTGCCATGGCAGAACTAGGGTGTCCGCTCGGGTAATGAATCAAGGAGCCCTGTTGTTTAGTCTTTAGGCCATATGCTCCACATCCGGAGTCCCCCAGCGATGGCAGATCTGCTGAAAAAACTTCCGGATGAAGAGACCACTCTCCTGAGGCAAGGCCTGGCGACTGGCGAGAGAAAAACAACGGGCCAATTGTCCACACCCGGGGTGTGGATTGCTGAGATGGGCGAATGGTTGGTCTCGGCCCAATGGAGCATGTGACTCACTTCGTGCATGTCCATATTGCTCCAAGTACCCCCCTGATGGTTGATATAAGCCACAACCGTGGTGTTGTCGGATTAGATCCTGATGAGGTGACCTGTGAGGAGATGGTGGAAACTCAGTAGAGCTAATTTGATCGCTCGAATGTCCAAGATGTTGATGGGGAGACGTGACTCTCGAATTAACCAACGACTCTGTGCCGTGTGGTGACGAAGAAAAAACCGCACACTAGCCTAGGAGACTGGTGTCGATGGTCACCACCGACCATCGTACTGGGAGAAAGAACTTCCCTTAACTCGGAGGATTTCAGTGTCCCCCGCTTGGGGGCTCGTCTGACCCGCAGGGACTGAAGGAATCGGCGGTCCAGGGAGAACGAGTTCTTGTCCCAAGTTAATAGAAATGCATGTTGTAAAGGGCGGAAATGGAACTGTGCGAATGGGACCGCTCCCATCTCTGGCACCATGTTTCCGAGAACTATCATGCTGAAAACGTATGGAGTGAGAAACCAGTCGGGAAGGAGTCCATGCTGCCTGTTGTAAGGCTTGGGTCTTTTCTGGAGGGAGAATGACCAACCCGCGGGAAGAGTCCAAGATCAATTCCAAAAAGGAAATCTGCTGAACCGGTTTTGGGGAAGACTTTTCGAAGTTTATCTTCCGACCCAGGCGAGAATGTGTATTTACTGTGATATCCACGGATTTCTCGCAGGCTGGAAGGGATAGACCCTTGATCAGCAGGTCGTCCAGATACGGCAGTACCACCACTCCCTGAGCGTGGAGAATGGCCATGACAGCCGCCATGGGGGCGGTGGCGAGACCGAAGGGCAAGGCAACGAACTAGAAGTGTTCTTCTCGAATTGCAAAACGCAGGAACTGCTGGATGATAGGGACTCTCCCTTTTGCATGGAGGAGACACCGATCGGAGGAATTCCATTCGGAATCACCGTACTTTGACAAACTGATTTAACAGCTTGAGGTCCAGTATGGACCGCATCGTTCTTTCCTTCTTTGAAACCACAAAGAAAGATTTTAATAAAAAAACACTAAACCATTCGTCTTGAGGGACTGGAAGGATGACTCCGTCCCTTTGCGGCGCATGAACGGCCCGAAGGAAGGCTGTGACTGAATGATAGCAGACTGCTGCCTACTTTGTTGGTGTCTGCCGGATACCACAACAAGTCATTGAGTAGAGGATCTATGGGATATGCTTCGTTAGATCCAGATGCTGTCGGCCTGGGTTTCCAAGAGTGGTTAGGTCTGTGAGAGACCGGGGAACCACACGGGGACCGACCTGATCCGGAAGAGAAGGTTGTGGAGGACCAGCTGGAGCTGTTGCGAAAAAGGTCGAAAAACGAGTCGGCTGTTGATTCCGAAAACGGCCGGGCAGCCCCTTTTTGGGGAAGAAACCTACTCTTCCCCCCGTAAGTGTCAGAAATGAGCTGGTCTAGTTTCTTGTCCAAACAGGTGACCAGTTTGATACGGCAGAGAAGTCTCTGGAGGTGGAATCTGCCCGCCAGTCGCGTAGCCATAGGGCTCTTCTGATGGAAACTGCATTAGCGGTTGCCTTAGCAGCGCAATGAGCGGCATCTAAAGAGTCGTCTACTTCAAAATCCCCTGCGTGAATTATCTCCTTGGTGATAATGGTTGTCTCCGGAGGAGGATTGCTACCTTGGAAGGCAGTAATTAAGACCTGCCCAAGTGGCCATTGCCTTAGCCACTCAAGTGGCCGCAAAAGATGGGAAAAAAGCTGCTCCTGAAGCTCCAAAAACTGAAACCGTAAAAGGAACCATCGCCAGAAGAATCAGCCCCAGTCGTCGCAGGAAAGTGTACGGGGAGGTATACTCCGCGTGCTTGCCTGTTGTTGGTTCGGGGGAGAGCGGGCAGTAGAAAGGAACCATCGTCCCCTTCACTCCGTTAATTAAAAAATAAAAATTTACAGACAATTCAAAAATAAAATAAAAACGGTGGGGTCTGAAGCCAGACCCAAGCGCCTCCTACAGACACTAAGCAAGAACAGGGGAATTCCCAGACAGCGAGAGGGTGTATACTGCAGGGGAGGAGTTAACTTTTTTCTGTGTTTACTTAGTGTCCTCCTAGTGGCAAGCAGCAAAAGACCCACTGTCTGTGTCCCCCAATGAGGCGTAGGAGAAAACAGAGAGCAGTTTACATGCTCAACAGAAGGACTACAAGCCTGTACACCAACTGGAGAATGAGCTCATAGGGGCTGATTCATCAGGACTGGTGTACCACACTTAAACAGGTTGTCCATTACTATATCATTGATTAGCCATCCTTAGGATAGGTCTTCAATGTCTGATCTATCAGGGTCTGACATGCGGCAACCTGCTGATCAGCTGTTCTCGGCGTCCGCAGCCGCAATTGCTCAACTGCGGAGCTGCTCAATCTTCTATGCAGCATAGTGGATATCCGCCTTCTATTGATTTGAATAGGAGGCGGATGTCCTGTACCTGCCCGCAATTGAGCAGTTCGGTCTAGTGGCCACCACCAGCACAAAAACAGCTGAACGGCAGAGGTGCCGAGTATTGCACCCCCACGATCTGACATGGAGAACCTATCCTAAGGATGGGTCATCAATGATAAAGTAATGTACAACCTCTTTAAAGAATTCAGCCCCACCATTCGCCGCCCCAGAAATGCTACTCCAGTTGTACACTAGAATAGCATTTTTGGAGTACAAAACACTAGTACATTTAAGGAATTTTACAAGCAGGTGTGGCCATTAATAATATTGCCTCTTCTCCAGCTCCACCCATTCTGGCAGAGCTGATTCCCACTGGCGTGACGACGCCCAAGTTACAAAATTTGCGACCTTATAAAGTTTTTACACTAGCTTTCTGGCATAAAAGCCTTGACAAAATCATCCCCATTTCTATTTAGTTTTTGTACACCTCTTGTTGCACACAATCAGGCAGAAGATCAATGCTTCTGCCTGATGAGCAGCCGACTACTTTTTCAGTGATAGCCGAAGTACTCAGGACCTGGAACCACACTGATCTGCTACCTGTTAGATAGTAGCAAAATAAGAAATGATAGATACGCTGTATAAGTGTGCAAGGTACCACATTGAGGCTGCACAAACCTCAAGCAGGCCATCTGCACCTATCCAGGTACATAATGTGAATAATACATGACAAAGAATATCGATCAGGGGGATTCCAGCCATCCTCAAAAAGTCCTTGTTCTCACTGAAGAAGAGGCTGAGTACATGAATTATAGGATAAGCACTATTTTAAATTTATTTTAATATGCAATAGAAACATGAAAAAATGTTTCATCTGTGGGGTTACCCAAATATTGAAAATCCCTCACAAGTCACTCAAATGATGGGGTGGGTGAAGAAACAGACTGCTGTAATAGAAGAGGGAAAAGAGGGATTTTTTGTACTCACCGTAAAATCTTTCTTGGAGCCTTCATTGGTGGACACAGGTAACCATGGGTGTATGCTGCTGGCGCAAGTAGGCTGACACTAGGCAAAAAAGGAAAATAGCTCCACCTCAGCAGTAAACACCCACCGACAGGCACAAAGCTCTTCAGCTAGTGGTAAAGAAGGAGAAGCAACCAAAAACTCAACCTATGTACCAACCCAACAACAAAGGCACATAGGCCCAATAGAGGTACAAACAATTAGGGAGGCTGCTGTGTCCCCAATGATGGCTACAAGAAAGATTTTACGGTGAGTACGAAAAACCCCTCTTTCTTTATCACTTCATTGGAAGACACAGGTAACCATGGGACGTCCCAAAGCAGTCCCAAGGGTGGGAAAAGAGAGAATTCAAAGAAAAAACAGACTTAGGTCGGCCGGTACGAAACCGCCGCCTGTAGCACCTTCCTTCCCAGGCCTGCATCAGACGAGGCATGAGTATGAACCCTGTAAAACCTTGCAAAGGTGTGCAAAGATGACCAGGTCGCAGCCTTACATATCTGTAAAGCCGAGGCCTGATGACGAACTGCCCAGGAATCCCCCACCGCCCGAGTGGAGTGAGCCTTCACCCCCGGTGGAGGCTTTTGTCCTAAACGTGGTATGCCTCCAATATTGCGGAACAAAATCAACGGCCAATAGTGGACTTAGAAGCTGGGAGCCCCTTATGACGACCCTCAGAGATGACAAACAAGGCATCAGAGTAGCTAAAGGAAGCAGTCCTTGACAGGTAGACTCGGATAGCTCTTACCAGATCAATCTTGTGGCGGGTTTTCTCCAGGGAATGGACCGGAGACGGGCATAGAGAATGAAGGACAATGTCTTCATTGATGTGAAATGAAGAGACCTCCTTAGGTAGGAAGGAAGGAACTGGTCTGAGAACTACCTTGTCCTGATGTAGAATCAGGAACGGAGAACAGCAGGATAATGCCGCTAGCTCAGAGACTCTCCTGATGGACGTAATGGCAACTAAGAAGGCAACTTTCTAAGGCAGGAGAGAAAACGGAATGTCTTGAATGGACTCAAAAGAAGCACCCTGGAGTGCACCAAGGACAAGGTTAAGATCCCATGGATCGGGGACGATAAGGGCGACTCCTTGAAGAAAAGTCTTCACCTGGGAACGAGACTCTAGATTTCATTGTAAAAGAATTGAAAGAGCAGAAACTTGCCCCTTAAGGGTACTGAGTGATAGACCCGAGTTAAGACCTGCTTGTAGAAAACCAAGGATGGAAGGACATAGGAACCAAACTGTTGTCCTCACACCACCTTCCAGTATCTGTGGTAGATACGCGAGGATGCTGCTTTTCTCGCCCTAATTAAGGTCTGAATGATATGATGGGAAAAAACAGCCTCCCTCAGAACTGCGGCCTCAACGGCCATGCCGTTAAACTCAGAGGCTGTGAACTCTGGTGGAAGAGGGGGGCCTTGCGAAAGAAGATCTGGACGTCCATGAGCATGTCTACCAGCTCAGCGTACCAGTCTGGAGCTATCAGGATTACGGGAATCCCTTCTGCCTTTATCTTTTTCACGACTCTTGGAATCAAGGGGAGAGGCGGAAAAAGATAAGGCAGATGGAATTTGGACCACAGGATTACTAAAGCATCGCAATCGATGGTTAGTGGACCCCAGGACTTGGCTACCTACTGAGGAACCTTGCGGTTCATCCGAGAAGCCATCAGGTCGATGTCCGGTGTGTCCTTCTGGCATATCTGGTGGAAAACAGCGGGGCTGAGAGACCACTTGCCCGATATGAGACCCTCACGGCTCAGAAAATCGGCAGCCCAATTTTCCACCCCAGGAATGTGCACTGCTGATATGGTGGGAATGTCACGTTCTGCCCATTGCAGAATCCTTGCTATCTCTATCATAACCCGTTTGCTGTGAGTCCCGCCCTGACAGTTTATGTAGGCCATGGCGGTGGCATTGTCCAACTGTATGCGGACGGCTAGCCTGTGAGGAGCTGTCAACGGCGAAGGGCAAAGAAAACTGCCTTGATATCCAGATTGATGAGGAGAGTGGCTTCTTGGGAATTCCAGCGACCCTGCACTGTGTGATGTAGAAAGACCGTTCCCCAACTGACGAGACTGGCATCGGTGGTGATGACATGCCACCGGAAAGGAAGGAAGGACTTCCCTCGTAGGACTGATGCCGATAGCATCCATCAGGTCAGGGACTGTATCACCTTGAGAGGCAGAAGCACGGGTTGGTCCAGGGAGAAGGTCCTCTTCTCCCAAGCCGACAAGAGGGCCAGCTGAAGAGGATGCATATAAAACTGGGCAAAAGGCACAGCTTCCATTACGGCAATCTTCTTCCCCAGAACTCTCGTGCAGGACTGTAGGGGGAGAGGAGCTGGTCGCTTTAGCATGCGGACCCCCTGGTATTGGGAGAAAACCTTCTCCTTTGGAAGGAAGACACGGGTTTGGGACGTGTCGAACCTCATGCCCAGAAACACCAGGTGCTGTGCTGGGGTCAGGGAGGATTTCTCCTTGTTGACTAGCCAGCCGAGATGGACCAGAGTGTCTAGAGTGATCTGGAGACTCAGGTCACATTCTCGACGGGGCTCCCACTTGATCAGAAGTTCGTCCAAGTAAGGGATTATGAGAAACCCCTTGGAGCGAAGGATGGACATGACCATTGCCATGACCTTTATGAACACGCTGGGGGCAGAGGCCAGGCCGAAGGGAAGGGCCGTGAACTGATAGTAATCCTCCTGGATCACAAACCGTAGGAATCTCTGATGCTGAACACAAACAGGAATGTGAAGATAAGCATCTTGAATGTCTACAGAACAAAGAAATTCTCCCGGTTTCATGGAGGTGATTACCAAATGTAGGGACTCCATCCTGAAATGATGGATCCGAACGTGGTGGCTCAATCGCTTGAGGTCCAAAATCGGACAAAGCGATCCGTCCTTCTTCGGGACTATGAAAAGATTGGAGTAGAACCCACTGTTCGTTCCGGGGAACGGGTACAATTACTCCTGTGCATAATAGGGAAGAGACGGCCTGAAGAAACCCTGCAGCCTGAGACAGATGTCTTGGCGGGCAAGAACAAAATAAACGTCTTCCTGGGGAGGGAAGAAAAGTCGATATTGTAACTGGACGTGACAATCTCTCTGACCCATATAATCAAAAAAACTTGGCACTCAAAAAGGTAGTGATGAGAAAAAAGTTCCATTTTACTGTGCACACGTAAGTTGAACGTTTTCAGTCTACACCCAGAGCTTCATCAGAAACTGTGTGCTTCAGTGTGAGGAGCCCCAGAATCCAGCGCAAGGGAACGCGAGCTGTGTTGCTAGAGAGAGAGCGTTGCAGTATCTCTCTGACCCAGGCATCGTCGACCACCAACAACCAGGCATTCTGGAAGAGAAGAAGCCGGCCTCAAACCCTGGAGAGATTCCAGGGTGGGGGCGACCCGTCACGCCGAGGAGAAGCTAGATTTGAAAGACGGCTTCTTCCTTTCCCCTTGGGAGGAAGGAGCAGTCCTGCTAGGCGGAAGTTACTGAAGCAGAAAAGAGCCAAAAGGAACGAAACTGAAGTTACCTCCTCATTAAAAAGACGTTTCGGCTTGGATTGGGGAAGCGAGGTGCTTTTTCCGTCGGTAGCATCAGAAATTATTTGAGCCTTGGAAGTAAAGGCCAGTAAGGGACTTTTTTGACGGTGGATTTGCATTCCACGCTTTCAACCAAAGAATGTGGCGAATAGCAACGATATTGCTGGTAGCCCTGGCGGAACAACCGGCCATATCCAAGGAAGCGGTCAAAAGATATTTGCCGGCATGGGCAATCTGCTCTGTCAAATCTGCCATCTCATCCAGAGGAGCTGTCGCCAGGATACCCTGGCAAAGCATTCCTGCCAAGACAGACCTGGACTTTACCACCCAGGTGGAGGCAAAAATGGGACAGAAGGAAGGCGTCAGCTGCTTCAAAAGCTGAATAGCCAAGAATTCTGTCTATCCGTAGAATCACTAAGGGATGCACCATCTGGTAGAGACAAGACTGTCTTAGAAGACAGGCGAGAAACCGGCGGATACACATAAGGAGATTCTGCCCATCTACTCTTCCTGACAAAGCGGTAGCAAAACGCGCGTAGGGAGTGGTGTGTGCAGGGGGCAGGAAAGCACCTTTTGGTCAGTGTACACTTTGTATATTACTTTCACTATTGCACTTTATTTTTTGATCTATGACTGATTATTTGAAGAGATGAATGGTTCCTCTCACACTTGCACTTTACCTTGTACTATATGCTCCTTGTGATTATCCACCATAGTGCATATTGACTTCAGTACTTGCAGTATATTGCGCAAACTCTATTTTAATAGTTGTATATCTCTTTTATATGGGTGATAACTATCTTGATTACACATATTGATTGATATGTACAATGATTATACAGAGATCTATTTTTCACCTCTTAGATTGTGTATATATATTACTTTACCAGCCATTTTTGTTTTTTTCCTTGCCCCCTGCATACACATTGCGTTTTTATAACTTTTTCTTATTATATTTTAATGATTTTTTTTTTTTTTTTTAAATTCGTTTATTAAACCATAAGCAGTTTTGCAATACATACATTCAGTACAAAATGTTAAGCCTAGTACAAAATAGATATGTACAATTAGCATGAAGACATGAGGCATAATATGTGCATCAATTGTATGTAAATAAAGCAGACATAATACCAATTGAATCACAATGGTGTTATGTTATTGTACCAGTAATAAAACCTGCCTGGCTTCTAAACTCTACCTACATCTACTAAAACATTAACTATTCTGCAGCCTACTTCTATATAGCAAGCAGTTTATTGTGCGACATCTCCGCTCTGCAAGGTAAAGTGAGGGGAGTTCCATCTCTCCCAAATCTTTTTAAATTTACCCGGGCACCCTCTATTCTGATACAGTGTCCTTTCATATGGGATAATCGAATTTACGAGAGTGATCCCAGGACCCAAGAGAAGGAGTTGAATTCCCCATCCATCGTAGTGCCAGTATCTTTCGTGCCATGAACAGTGTCTCCCATAGAAAAATCCCAACATAATGACCCCACGTCTCCTCATCCCACACTCCAAACAGACCTATCAGCGGTTCGAGGGGAACAGGTGTTTGTACCAAGGATGTTAATAATGACGTCACCCCTCTCCAGAATTGCACAACAACAGGACAGCACCAAATCATATGAATAAAGTCTGCATCCATTGAATGACATCTCAAACATTCCGATGACGGATATCGGCCCATCTTAAAGAGTTGAATTGGGGTCAAATATGATTGATTAATAATGTACAATTGTATCATCCTGTTGTTGGCAGACGGAGACACCCAGATTGGCGACTCCAGAATTTCTTCCCATTCCTCATCCCGTGTATCAGGAATGAGCCTGTCCCATTTCTTCTTAACGGAGTCTATGGCGCATTCTGTCCCCACTGACAACATATATGTATATAGAGAGGAGATGAGACCTTGAAGGCCCTGTGACTTGAGGATCCCTATCAAGGGCAGAGACGAAATGGCATCACTCATATCTAGATTTCTCATATGCGATTGAAAAGCTGACCTTAGTTGTAGATAACGGAAAAACTGGTATCTCGGGACACCGCGATTGACTTGTAATTGCTCAAAGGATATTAAAGTACCATGATTGTATAGATCACCTATCGTAGAGACACCGTACTGAACCCAGAACTCGGCAGATGGATGTTCACGCAGCACCGCGAAGGTAGTCATTATTCCACAGGGGCATTTCAGCTATAACATCGCCAAATCCAACCACCCCCTTAATCTGTCTCCATATCGATCGTGCCAGACGGAGCAGAGGCAGCAGTCTAGGGACATTTATTTTCCTCATTTCTAAAATACCTAGTGGGCAACCAGTCCCTGCAGCATGAAGAAGATGACTCTCAGAATTCGGGAGGTGGCCTCCAGGCATCCATGCACTTAAGGCCTTGGCCTGTCCAGCTAGATAATATAAAAAGAAATTGGGTAATGCTGCCCCCCCTCCCCTCTTGGGCCTCTGTAGAGTGGTCAGCTTTAGTTTAGGCCTGGCTTTCCCCCAAATAAAGGATGTGGTTTGGGAATTTAAATGAGCAAAAAAGGATTTGGGCACCACCACCGCACTATGTTGAAGAAAGTAGTTAAGCTTGGGGAGTAATATCATTTTAATTAAATTAATACGTCCGGCTACAGACAATGGAAGCTTACCCCAGATCGCAAATTTACCCCTAACCGTCTCCAGCAGTGTGTTGTATATTGAGTTGTAGATCAAATTTATTGCCCTTAGAGATATGAACCCCCAAATATTTGAAACTGGTCACGATGGGCAGCAGGGAGAGAGTCTCAAGTCGTGGCATTGGAGCATGGGAAAGAGGCATCAAAGCAGATTTATCCCAATTTATGTAAAGGCCAGAATATTTACTAAATTTATTTATGGTAGTAATCACTCTTGTTAGGGTTTCCTCTGTTTTGTCCATAAATATCACCATATCATCAGCATCATATGGTATCCGTCCGACCCGCTATCTCTATACCAGCGATATCAGGGGATAATCTTATACGAATTGCCAGCGCCTCAATAGCGAGAGCAAAAAGGGCCGGGGAAAGAGGACACCCCTGACGGGTTCCCCTATGCAATGAAAATGATTCAGATATGGAGCTATTTACGATGACCTGGGCCTTGGGCTTCATGTATACGACATTGACCCAGTTTTGGAATCTTTCGCCAAATCCATATCTCTGCAAACATGCACGGAGAAAAGGCCAATCAAGTGAGTTAAAGGCCTTGGCCGCATCTAGTGATGCCAATGCCCATTCATTATCCGGTACCAGAGAACTATATTGGGCCACTGACTGGACACGTCTGATATTTGTGGAAGTGCTCTTACCCGGCATAAAACCCGTCTGATCAGGGTGTACAAGATCCAATATAACTGTATTTACTCTTTTGGCTAAAATTTTTGTAAAAATTTTATAATCCACATTTACTAGTGATATAGGCCTATAAGATCCACAATCCAAAGGGTCCTTCCCCTCCTTTTTTAGAACTATTATACTGGCCTCATAAAAAGACTCCGGCATGCATCCCCCCTCCCAAATCCCACAAAACACTGTCAACAAAAGGGGCGCCAGTATATCCTGATATTTTCTATATAACTCCATAGGAAATCCATCCGGCCCAGGGGCCTTCCCGGAGGCCATGTCTTTTATGGCATCCTCTACCTCCTCCAGAGTAAACTCAGCATCCATATAGGCCTGATGGGAAGGACTTAGCGTGGGAAACTCTATATCTAACAAATAGTCCAAACACTCTGGGCCATCCACATCTGTCTTAGAATTGTACAATGAGCCATAATAGTCAGAAAAGCACTTTAGTATCTCCTCCGTTGAGGAAACCAATGTACCATCTGAATCACGGATCTGTAGAATTGTTTTGGTTGCATTATGCTGTCGTACTAAGTAGGCCAGAAACTTACTCGCCTGATTCCCCATCTCAAAATAAGACTGCCGGGCAAAAAATAATTTACGTTTCGTCTTGGTGTCCGTGTATTGAGCATATAACCTTTGAGCGGTCATCCATTCTATCCTATTACTGTTAGATTGATCCGATATATAGGCTGCCTCCAAGTCCTTCAGATGTCGCTCCATCTCGCCATCTTCCTCCGATGTCACCCGCTTAATGTGAGAAATCGTAGAGGATAGACAACCCCGTAAATAGGCTTTAAGAGCATCCCAAAATATATTAATATTTCGGGGTGGGACGAGATGAAGCAACGTAGCTGATCTATCGTACTATCAGGGGGTGTTATCAACTTCAGCCAAAAAGGGTTCAGCTTCCATGCTATTCTGTTAGTCAATGGCCCATATTTAAGTTTGAGAATGACTGGACCATGATCCGAAACTCCCCTGTTCCCGTGTTTAAATGTCCTCCACCCATGCCGCCAGATCGCTGGATCCAAAAATGTAGTCTATGCGAGACAGAGAGCGTTTAGTGGAGGAATGGCAAGTGTATTCCCTCGTCTCTGGATGGTGCACTCTCCATAGATCTAGCCACCCACTCCCCGCCATGAATTGTGACAGTTGGGATGTGCCCGGGGGGGGGGACCCCACCCTGTATTCCATCGCCCAGTCTCAATTTATCAAGATGGCTATTCATGACCAGATTAAAATCTCCCATACAGATGACATGTGCGTCTGGGTAACTTAAAGCGAAGCTCAATGCCTTCTGGATAATTGATATATTGGCTGGAGGGGGATTGTAAATACAAAGGATGACGTATTTCCGAGAGTCAATCAGCGCATGAACAAACACAAATCGTCCCTCGGGGTCTTGCCGGGCTTCCCTGACCTCCCACCGAACATCCTTATGAATTAATAGAGAAACTCCCCTTGAGTAGCTGGTGTGAAAAGAATGCATAAACCACTGCACCCACGGTTTTTGCACCCACCGAACTGTATCCCTGGTCAGATGCATCTCTACTAGGGTCAATATGTGAGGACGGTATTGTCTGACCTGTGAGAATACCTTAATTTTCTTGCGAGGGGTTTTTATGCCCCTCACATTCCAGGTCATACAAATCAGCTCAGAACCCTTTACCATCCATTCAAATATGGTGTATAATGGTGCCCGAGCCAGGTGCAGAGAGTCCACACAGATAGCAGAATTTGACGTCGGCTGCAGCCTCTATCTAAACAACAACAAACATAAAAAAACTTTTAAAAAAGAAAAAGCAAAAGCAATGCAGGAACCTAGTAACATAGGCGTACAGTCTTACGCCCCCAACAGAAAATGAACAAGGGGATACCATCACTGAGCACAGTGTCCGGTATAGCTGGTATCTGGGAACTCGCCGGGAGAGCTCCAATTACACCTTTGGTTGAAAGGATCCGAAATAACAGTCGCCCCATTAGGACTCCCTCGCAGGGGTTCCCCCATGGGACCGCAGCCATTCAGTCGCTTCCGCCGGATCCGTAAAAAATACAGAAGAACCCTCATGGACAACTCGGAGCCGGGCTGGATATATCACAGAATATACAATGTTCCTGTCTCTGAGTCGCTTCTTGACCTCGAAGAACTGCGCCCGCTGTTTCTGCAGCTCCACGGAGAAGTCCGGAAAGATGGAAAAGACAACATTATTGAATTTAATAGGACTTTTCAGGCGCGCCAGACGTAAGATGGTGTCTCTGTCCTTGCAGTTGAGCAGGCGTGCCAGGAATGGTCGAGGTGGGGCCCCCGGAGGCAGGGGTCTTGTAGGGACCCTGTGAGCTCTTTCAACGGCGAACACTGAGGAGAATTCGTCCCCTAAGGAGGTCTTAAGCCAATCCTCCAGAAACTGCTCAGGATGCTGACCTTCCGAGCGCTCAGGCAGTCCAACAATAAGTATATTATTCCTGTGCATTCTGTTTTCTAAATCATCCGCCTTTTGCTTCCAGGCATTCACGGAGCCCGCCACCTTCGTTAATTTAGCCTCCATAGGTGTAATGGTATCTTCCACCCTGGACACCCTCGTCTCCACCTCCGTAATGCGTCCCTTCATGGCCTGCATATCCTGACGGAGTCTCCCCACCTCTGTATAAACATCCTCAATTTTCTCTGTCAGGGATGTCCTGGTCAATGAGATAGCCTGCATCAACTGTGCAGACGCTTGTTTAAGGGTCAATTCTTCCTGATCCGTCTCCTCCTCACCCCCAGAAGGGCGATTTTTGCACTGAATTTGAGAGGATGTGCTCCTATTGTGCCGCGCACTTTCAGCGGGGTCAGGTCTAGCAAACTCCTTTAATTTTTCTGCCGCTCCCGGCCCCTTAAGTCGGCTCATGATTGTCTGCAGTGCGGCTGATAAAACAAATTAAGGTGTGCAATCCAGGTATTGCCCACTACAGATGGGTATCACAGCGGGCTGGTAACAGTTAATTGTGAATCAAACTACAGAGGGACGTTTGAGGGATTACCAGGGCAGCAGCAAGGCACAGTCCAGATGATCTTTATGGCCCGGGGAGGGAGGGGGGAGGGGGTCCCGCAGAGGCAGCTGCAGTGAGAGAGGGTGCACAAAGCCTCCCTTAATGATGGCGCCAGCTGGTAGTGAGTAGATAGGCAGAGAGGGATACCGCGCAGGGGCCCGTTTCCCAGGGCACTCACCTCGCGCTCCCCCGGATTGTCAGTCAGATTTCTTCTCTGCCCGGCGGCGGTGCAGCAGTGGGAAGCCGGCGCTGCAGCTCTCAGCAGTTGAGCTGCGCGCCCAAGATGGCCGCCGCCTCGTGGGAGAACCAGCCGCCCGCTCTTATCTCCCCCGTCGCCCGCTCTCAGGATCCGTCTCCCGACCTGCCACAAAGCGCCCAAGGGGTCCCAGCGTCCGAGGGAGGTCCAGCCAGCAGCAGGTGAGCCGCCAGAAAAAGGTCTAGGGACCAGGATATGGCAGGATTATGAGGAGCTCTCTCCACTAGCGTCCTCTCCCTGTCACGGCATAGCCACGCCCCCATTTTAATGATATTTTACTACTAAGGCAGATACATGAAGCTGCAACCCATAATCACGTCCTTGTTATGGGGGACATTAACTACCCGGATATTAACTGGGAAACAGAGACCTGCGAAACCCATAAAGGCAACAGGTTTCTGCTAATAGCCAAGAATAATTATCTTTTACAATTGGTGCAGAATCCAACCAGAGGAGCAGCACTTTTAGACCTAATACTATCTAACAGGCCTGACAGAATAACAAATCTGCAGGTTGTTGGGCATCTAGGAAATAGCGACCATAATATTGTACAGTTTTACTTGTCTTTCGCTAGGGGGACATGTCAGGGAGTCACAAAAACACTGAACTTTAGGAAGGCAAAGTTTGACCAGCTTAGAGATGCCCTTAATCTGGTTGACTGGGACAACATCCTCAGAAATAAGAATACAGAAAATAAATGGGAAATGTTTAAGAACATCCTTAATAGGCACTGTAAGTGGTTTATACCTTGTGGGAATAAAAGGACAAGAAATAGGAAAAACCCAATGTGGCTAAACAAAAAAGTAAGAGGGGCAATTAACAGTAAAAATAAAGCATTTAAACTACTAAAGCAGGATGGCATCGTTGAAGCTCTAAAAAACTATAAGGAGAAAAATTCTTTATCTAAAAAAATAAATAAAGCTGCCAAAAAGGAAACAGAGAAGCACATTGCTAAGGAGAGCAAAACTAATCCCAAGCTGTTCTTCAACTATATCAATAGTAAAAGAAACAAAAGTGAAAGTGTAGGCCCATTAAGAAATTGTGAGGAAAGTATGGTTGTAGATGATGAGGAAAAAGCTAATATATTAAACACCTTCTTCTCCACGGTATTCACGGTGGAAAATGAAATGCTAGGTGAAATGCAGAGAGACAAAGAAAACCCTATATTAAGGGTCACCAATCTAACCCAAGAAGAGGTGCAAAACCGGCTAAATAAGATTAAAAAAGATAAATCTCCGGGTCCGGATGGCATACACCCACGAGTACTAAGAGAACTAAGTAATGTAATAGACAAACCATTATTTCTTATATTTAGAGACTCTATAGTGACGGGGTCCGTTCCACAGGACTGGCGCATAGCAAATGTGGTACCAATATTCAAAAAGGGCTCTAAAAGTGAACCTGGAAATTATAGGCCAGTAAATCTAACCTCTATTGTTGGTAAAATATTTGAAGGGTTTCTGAGGGATGTTATTCTGGATTATCTCAATGAGAATAACTGTTTAACGCCATAGCAGCATGGGTTTATGAGGAATCGCTCCTGTCAAACCACTCTAATCATTTCTTATGAAGAGGTAAGCTATAGACTGGACCAAGTTGAGTCATTGGATGTGGTATATCTTGATTTTTCCAAAGCGTTTGATTCTGTGCCACACAAGAGGTTGGTACACAAAATGAGAATGCTGGGTCTGGGGGAAAATGTGTGTAAATGGGTAAGTAACTGGCTTAATAATAGAAAGCAGAGGGTAGTTATAAATGGTAGATTCTCTAACTGGGTCGCTGTGTTGGGACCTATTCTCTTCAACATATTTATTAACGATCTGGTAGACGGTTTGCACAGTAAAATATCGATATTTGCAGATGGTACAAAACTATGTAAAGCAGTCAATACCAGAGAAGATAGTATTCTGCTATAGATGGATCTGGATAAGTTGGGAACTTGGGCAGATGCAGTTTAACAATGATAAATGTAAGGTTATACACATGGGAAGAAGGAATCAATATCACCATTACACACTGAACGGTAAATCACTGGGTAAATCTGACATGGAGAAGGACTTGGGGATCCTAGTTAATGATAAACTTACCTGGAGCAGCCAGTGCCAGGCAGCGGCTGCCAAGGCAAACAGGATCTTGGGGTGCATTAAAAGAGGTCTGGATACACATGATGAGAGCATTATACTGCCTCTGTACAAATCTCTGGTTAGACCGCACATGGAGTACTGTGTACAGTTTTGGGGACCGGTGCTCAGGAAGGATATAATGGAACTAGAGCGGGTACAAAGGATGGCAACAAAATTAATAAAGGGGATGGGGGAACTACAATACCCAGAGAGATTAGCAAAATTAGGATTATTTAGTCTAGAAAAAAGACGACTGAGGGACGATCTAATAACCATGTATAAGTATATAAGGGGACAATGCAAAAATCTCTTCAAAGATCTGTTTATACCAAGGAATGTGACGGTCACAAGGGGCATTCTCTGCGTCTGGAGGAGAAAAGGTTTCACCACCAACATAGAAGAGGATTCTTTACTGTTAGGGCAGTGAGAATCTGGAATTCCCTGCCTGAGGAGGTGGTGATGGCGAACTCTGTCGAAGGGTTCAAGAGAGGCCTGGATGTCTTCCTGGAGCGTAACAATATTGTATCTTACAGTTATTGTTAGGTGCTTTAGAACGACGTAGATCTGGGGATTTATTCCGACAGAATTTTATAGGCTGAACTAGATGGCCTAATGTCTTTTTTTGGCCTTACTAACTATGTTACTATGATAACAAGAATAAAATCGCTTTTTGCAACATCATGTCTGTTTTGCCTTTAAATGATACTATATGTCTTGAGATCTTTTTTGTGGTATATCGAATAAAATAATTCATTTTTTATTTGCACTTTGATTGTATTTTTGTTTGGGCTATATTCTATAATAGATAATCGGAGTATATATACATTTTCAGTATACTATTGGTATTTCTTTTCCGTATAGGTATCCTCCCATCTACCAACAAGGTCTGGGCTAAAAGGATAGAGAATATCTAGCTGCTTCCTTCCTGGGAAGCGCTTGTCAGGGTATTCCCAGTGTTTGGACATAATCCCATCAAATTCCCTGTGATTCCGCAAATGATGTTCTACCCGGTTGAAGGAGACGGAGTGCTCCTGAACAGGTGCCTCATCGAGTTTGGGTAATTTGACCATATCCTGCATCCTTTAGGTCAGACTAAAAGTATCAGACAGACTGGGAATCTACATCCCCACATCCAACCCAAAAGCCGCCTCTGAGGAGGAGGTATGGGGGTGGGGGGTGGGAAGATGCATCCAGGAGGATGCAGAGGGACCTGGAGAATTGGAGGAAGAACCGGAAAGAGCTCGCTTGCTTTGCCTTGTGCCCGATTTGTCCCTATGAAGGTCGTGGTCAGGTGCGTGCGAATCACCGTGAAAGGCGTTCGGAGCACTGGTGGCATTGGACAAACATGGAAGTCGTTTCAGGACCTGGACCAGGGACTGTCAAACTTTAGTCAGGTTGGAGACCGACTGTGACATGGCAACAGCCCACTCCTGAAGGAGAGGAGTGCTCTCACCCCGGGCGTTAGAGGGCTCCTGCGGGGCATACATGGCGAAAAGGCTGCAGGACAGGCAGAAAGGGGAGGACTTGCCTGAAGACCACTTTCTTTTGCAAAGGCCACAGGCATAGTGAATCACAGTGGGTTTAGAGGGGCGAGAAAAAGCCTCTCTAGGGATAGGCATAAGGTGAGCCTTTGGGATACTGCTGTGGAGGAGCCAGACAAAAAAAAAAAAAAAGAACAGAGCCTACACGATGCCAGCGACGAACAGCAGAAGGAACTGTGGAAGCTGTATCCCCCTTTATGCAGAGTATCCGCAGGTCTGCAGAGAGAGCAGGATATTGCGGTGTCCCTCGTGTGCAGAGCGCCAGCAGGTCTGCAGAGCACGCAGCGGTATGCAGTCTCCTCGGTTTGTCCCACAGCGCTGCAATCGGTCAGCAAAAGAGAAAGCAAGCGTCCTATTGGTTGACGTACTGGGGGCATGAACAGTCAGGTCAATCTGCCGGCCGGCGAAAACAAAGGTCCCCCCGAATGGCTGACAAGCCGAGGGCGTGAACAGCCAGGAAGGAGAAGCTCCATGACAAGAGCGGAAAAAGTGCACCATAAAAAAAAAAAAAAAAAACGCGCGCTGCGGGGGTATGGGGGTATGGCCCGACTCAAATGAAG
This sequence comes from Dendrobates tinctorius, assembly GCF_039654945.1. Taxonomy (NCBI): domain Eukaryota; kingdom Metazoa; phylum Chordata; class Amphibia; order Anura; family Dendrobatidae; genus Dendrobates; species Dendrobates tinctorius. The sequence continues at coordinate 44,315,768 of NW_027361738.1, read as the reverse complement.
TGGAGGAAGATGCCTCCTAATGGACAAAAAGACCACGCGATTTAAAAGGTGACTGGCTAAAGGAAGACAGGAAAGGGGTGCAGCCAGCAAAGGGAGGGGGAGTGTCCACAAGTGCTGAGCCCGAGCCTGGGAAAAATCCATACCACTAACTGTCCAGAAGGGACAGCGTACCCCGGGATGACACCTGCCGCTGTGGAGGGAGACATACCTGCGGCGAGTCCCGGTCCCTCTGCAGCGATGAGGATCCCACCAGGAGCCCTCGGGTGGGAGACGGTCGCTGGAATCCGGAATCCTCCTTCCCGCACCGTCTCCAGACAGTGTAGAAGACGGCATCAACCCCTTATGAGAAAGGGGGAGGCCACCACTGGTGACCACCGTCTTCCTCCCAGCCCTCTCTGACGAGAGGGGTGGGGTGGGGAAAAGACAAAGGACCGGCCACCGGGAATGACCCGTAAAGGTGACAGGGGATTAGGTCCTGCCTGCGGGCCGGAGAGTGGACGATGTGGGTGACACCACACTGCTCTCTCAGTCGCATAAGTACGCATAAGTATGGGAAAACAAGGTGAGAAATTACACCCTGTTACCCTAAGAAGAAGAACCTGAAAGACAAAGGGAAAATGTTAATAAACACAAACAGGGAGCCTGAAAAGGAAAATGCCGATCTGGTAACAGATCCAGGTCCGCCTCCTACAGACACTAAGCTTAAACTGAAGGCTTTGAGCCAGTTGGTGGGTGTATACTGCTGAGGAGGAGCTATTTTCCTTTTTTGCCTAGTGTCAGGCTCCTATCGACAGCAGCATACACCCATGGTTACCTGTGTCCCCCAATGAAGCGATAAAGAAAATCCAGCAATCCCAAATAGAAAAAAATATATGTTAAAACTTCACATTTAATAAAAAAAAAAAAAAAATCCATCTTGAACGAGGATATAATGGCGGAGTAAATAAGGGGTTGGGTGGGGGGACTATAAAATATACACAGGTGACACATTTCAAACCACGCTGGTTCTGGATCATAACATTCCTTTTTATTCTAATATACAGTATATATATCTCTTTACAGAAGAAAATAAATTTTAATAATTACTATAGTTGATGTTACCTCCGCACACAACAGTGCCCTCCCCTGGATGCTGGGTCCACTTTTCTTCAAAATCTATTTCTTCAGTCTGAATTTCTCGGTCTACAGCATCTTCGTTACATTGAACATAAGCCTGAAATAATGAGATAAGTGGCTGAGACTTTTCATTATAAATGCCGCCATTTAATGGTGCTTACAGCAAATGTACGGTATATCACAAGCGCGGTATGAGTTTTGAATCATTTTTTTTTTTTTTTAGACCTGCTATTACTATGTACCTGCTTTGTATTGGTCTTTCCGAAATTCCGGATGTACATTTCATACTCTTTCACAGGAGGCAGATCCAGTAAAGAAAAAGTGGAGGAAAAATCTAGGTCGACGAGTCGGAGGATTTCTAAGCTGCGTATTCTTAAGTAAAATAATAATATACAAACATATTTAATGTACAGCTGGAGACAATATAAAGCCAAAGTAGAAGTAATGCCAAACGTGGAAATTGTCTAATAGATTTGTACAGAGACTTAATCATTGCCTAGGAATCTGATAGCCAAGATTTTATCCACAGCCAAACAATAAGGCTGTGTTTCCTGTTACCTATGCAAACATATGCACTGCACCTAACTAGTACAGGATCTCCTTAAATATTTTTAACTTAGTGACTCTGTGGGACTTTCACTTTTTTTACTTTGATCACAGGTATAATGCTTTGCAGCTATTCTTGTGCCGCTCAGCTGTCAGTGACTGTGGGCGCTGAACTGTCACTGCTAGTGTACATGCAGTGACAGCTTAAAGTCATGACGAACATAGCACATCATGATGCAGGAATTGACATAGTTTCACACGGTGCTAGCAGTGACATCACGACAGTTTCCGCTGTTCATCATCTAGCTCACACTGAACTGAGAATGGGACAGCTGCCAGTGATCTATGATGTTACCGCTCGCCATTGAAGCTGCGTCGCAAGCTCAGCTCAGTGTGTCCTGGATTCAGGGTTGAGCGGTCAACATCATCCTCTGCTCAGCCATGTAATCCAGATGTAGCAGAGCTGGACTTCTTCATGGGACAAATGGATTGTCATTGGAGAGGTGGGGAATATAGTTTTTTATTATTTTCATTTGTACAGTAATAAGTTGGAAAAAGAGGGTGGGGTGTGTTTATTACAAATAAATGAGTCTGTGTCTTTCTTTCAATAACATTATTCTGGCTGCGTATTTTTTTAATATGACAATGGGGTTAGTAATGGGGGTATCTTATAGATGCCTCTCCATTACTAACCCCTGGGCAGCCATAAAACAGCTGACATCAAGCCCAACCCTATTACCAGAGAAGAAGAAGAAGAGCGAAGCCAAGTGTCAGATTTAGTGCATCTTATGGATGCGAAAATTCCTGGGGCGGCTAAGGGCTGATGTTGGTAGCTGATGTTGCCCCCCCAAGGCAATATCCCGAGCCCTTTCCCAGGCTATTAATATCAGCCCACAGCTGTCTGTTTAGCCTTTGCTGGTTAGAATTTATAGGTGGACCCTAAGTAATTTTTTTGGGGGGTCCCCGTAAACTAACCAGTAAAGGCTAAGCAAACAGCTGTGAGCTGTTATTGATATCTTGAGAACCTTATTGGATATTGTCCCTTTTCACAGATTATTAATATCATCAGCACCCATCTGTGGGCTTTCCCCCTCCTGGTTATGAAAATTACATGGAAGCCCATGCCATTTTATTTTTATTATTTATTTTACACACAATATACACAGCGGGTGCTGAATACAACTCCCATCATTATTGCCTGGTCTCGCTAATCTTAGGTGACAATTATGAGAGCTGCCTTCAGCACCCGGAGTTTTGCCGTTGGACACATGGTCAGTGGAAACACATTGATATGTGCACAGATTCATTCATTTGAATTAGGTGAGTGTCTCCGGTACGTGTGAAAACTGTCACACTGAGACACCGAGATGTGAAGGAGGCCTAAGAATGCCTCAGCAAGGACTTCTAGAAGATGCCAATACTAGTTGGTGCTAAGTGCTCATGCTAAAAAGTGCTCACATCTACAGGCTCAGTCACCCAACTACGGGCTCCCCCTTCCAACTTCAGGCTCCCTCTCCCTACTACGGGGCTCCCGCTCCCAACTACGGGGCTCCCCATCAAAACAATGGGGCTCCCCCTCCCAACTAAAGAGCTCCTCCTCCCCCAACCATGGGCTCCTTCTTTCTATTATGGGCTCTCATTCCCAACTATGGGCTCCCTTCCCCTACTACAGGCTCTCACTCCCAACTATGGGCTCCCTCTCCCAACTACGGGCTCCCACTCCCAACTACGGGCTCCCTCCAGCTACTACAGGCTCCCACTCCCAACTACGGGCTCCCTCCAGCTACTACAGGCTCCCACTACCAACTACAGGCTCTCTCCCCCTACTACAGGCTCCCATTACCAACTACCGGCTCCCTCCCCCTACTACAGGCTCCCACTCCCAACTAAGGGCTCCCTCCCCCTACTACAGGCTCCCACTCCCAACTACGGGCTCCCTCCAGCTACTAAAGGCTCCCACTCCCAAATACAGGCTCCTTCCAGCTACTACAGGCTCCCACTCCCAACTACGGGCTCCCTCTCCCAACTACGGGCTCCCACTCCCAACTACAGGCTCCCTCCAGCTACTACAGGCTCCCACTCCCAACTACGGGCTCCCTCCAGCTACTACAGGCTCCCACTACCAACTACGGGCTCTCTCCCCCTACTACAGGCTCCCATTACCAACTACCGGCTCCCTCCCCCTACTACAGGCTCCCACTCCCAACTACGGGCTCCCGCCCCCTACTACAGGCTCCCACTCCCAACTACGGGCTCCCTCCCCCTACTACAGGCTCCCACTCCCAACTAAGGGCTCCCTCCCCCTACTATGGACTTTCTCTCCTAACTATGCAAGGTGAATTTTGCAAAGAGCAATGTTAACTTTCTAATTGTTCTTTTTTAGCAGGATGACAGTCACAGTTATAAAGTCCTCATCTGCCATAAGCTATTTGGTTAAAAGTCATAAATACATACTTCTGCTTGTTTGAGATTTGGCCACTAACTTGACGCTTTTTTGCAGATCCAAAATCTATAAATGTTCCTCGCTGAGAACTCCTTCTTGGAGTGGAACTTCGCCCTACAAATAAACATAAGAAAGTTTTGAGTGCAATAGTCAAAAACTGTCTGCACTGTTTGACACACTAGTAGCAAACTATAAAACTCTAACAATGGGGGATTCATGAATTTGACAAGAATTATTTATGGTGCATGTGTGTTAGGTGTTAGGATCAGCAACCGTTTTGCTGTTAACGTTTTTCATTTTAGTCATGCTGGCGTCAAATTTTATATAGAAAGCCACCTTGACGAAAATATTCTCTATGAAGATTTACGCTTGCTAAGGGACTGCAAAATTTGCAATAATTATTTGCATGATTAAAAATGGAGCCACGGAACAAAATGACAAATTGTACACTTCAGAATGGTTCCAGGGAGAGCAGTGTACTGTCTACAAGACTTTTTGCACCTGAATAACATGGCTTTGCATTTTTAATAAGCCATGTGAATGTGGAGACTATGTTAATAGGAAAATCCCTTTAAGGCAGAGGTGCACTACCTACGGCCAGGAGACCACTTGCAGCTCTTGATGAGATTCTATAAGGTCCTCAATTTTCTGGTCACTCACATGCATTGTTCACATCAAAAAGAAGAGTAGTGGCATTGGGGTTGATGTTTTTGGTGCACTGTGCAGCTATTTGTAGGAGCCCCCATATAGAAAGTATAGAGCACCCTACTCCTTTCTAGGCAGCCACACATCACTCAGCTGGGGTGGCCATTTATGAGTGCTGTTCTCTTTAGTGAGGCCTGATGTAGTGCTATGTACATAAACTACAATGAACAATGCTGTATCCATGATCGCTTCCTTTTTGGAGCACAGATGAGACAATCCCACGAGTGGAAGTCCTGGAAATGGACCCTGCACCTATTTTATGGCACAAAAACAGGATTTTTTGGGTTGCTAACCGTAAAATCTGTTTCTCGGAGCCTTCATTGGGGGACACAGAGACCATGGGGTGTATGCTGCTGCCACTAGGAGGCTGACACTATGCACAAAAAAGGTTAGCTCCTCCTCCGCCGTATACACCCCACCGACCGGCAGGAAATTCCTCAGTTAGTGAGAAAGCAGTAGGAGAAGTAACGGAATAGATTGAAAACAGAACGAACAACTCAACTGTAACCAATCGACAAACATAAGAACAGGAGTTGTAGAACATGGGAGGGTGCTGTGTCCCCCAATGAAGGCTCCGAGAAACAGATTTTACGGTAAGCAACCCAAAAAATCCTGTTTTCTCGTTCGCCTTATTGGGGGACACAGAGACCATGGGACGTCCCAAAGCAGTCCCTGGGGTGGGAAACAAACTTCCATCAGGCCAGTGGACTCACCACCGCGGCCTGCAGAATCCTTCTACCTAGGCTGGCGTCCGCCGAAGCGTAGGTGTGGACCCTGTAGAATTTCACAAAAGTGTGAACCGAAGACCACGTTGCAGCTTTGCAAAGCTGCAGCGCGGAGGCTCTGTGGCGCACTGCCCAGGAGGCACCCACCGCCCGGGTAGAGTGCGCTCTGATCCCTGAAGGAGCTGCACGATGCTTGACCCGGTATGCCTCCAAAATTGCCGATCTGATCCAGCGAGCAATAGTGGCCTTTGAGGCTGGGTGACCTTTCCTTGCACCGTCTGGAATGATAAACAGAGAGTCTGACTTCCGCAAGGAAGATGTCCTGGCTAGATAGACTCTCAATGCCCTGACCAGGTCCAGCTTGTTCAAGGATCGCTCCAGAGGATGAGCTGGGCTCGGGCAGAAGGATGGCAGAACAATGTCCTCATTGAGGTGAAACGAAGATACCACCTTCGGAAGTAAAGAGGGCGGAGGCCGCAGAACTACCTTGTCCTGATGAAGTACCAAAAAGGGATAGCGGCAAGAAAGGGCCGCTAATTCTGACGCACGTCGGATGGAAGTAATGGCCACCAGAAAGGCCACCTTCCAAGAAAGGAGGGCAAGGGAAACATCCCTGAGAGGTTCAAAAGGAGGACCTTGCAGAACCCCAAGAACGAAATTAAGATCCCAAGGATCCACGGGCGCTCGGTACGGAGGAACCGTGTGAGCCACACCCTGAAGAAAGGTTTTGACCTGGGGCCGGGAGGCCAGCGTCTTCTGAAATAAAATGGACAGTGCCGAAACTTGACCTTTCAAGGAACTGAGAGCAAGCCCCGCATCCAGCCCTGTCTGAAGAAACGCCAGAACAGAAGGAAGCGAAAAAACCATGGCCGCGATGTCATTGGCCTCACACCAGGAGAAATAGGCTTTCCAAGTACGGTAATAGATCTTGGAAGAGGAAGGCTTTCTGGCGCGGATCATGGTATGAATCACTCGGTCAGAGAATCCTGCCCGTTTCAAAACCTCGGTCTCAACAGCCACGCCGTTAAATTGAGCGACCGAGAATTGGGGTGGCAAATCGGGCCTTGCGACAGCAGATCTGCCCTGTCGGGAAGCTTCCAGGGGGCGTCCGCGAGAAGGTTGACAATGTCCGCGAACCAAGACCTTCTGGGCCAATTCGGGGCGATGAGGACGACTGGAATCCCTTCTGCCTTGATTTTCTTCAACAGCTTGGGAAGAAGAGGCAGGGGAGGGAACAGGTAGGGGAGCTCGAACTGTGACCAAGGAACGGCCAGAGCGTCGGCGCCCACTGCCAGGGGGTCCCGAGACCTGGACACGAATTGTGGTACCTTCCTTTTGAGGCGAGACGCCATGAGGTCTACGTTCGGGGTTCCCCACCGACGGCAGAGCAGATGAAACACCTCCGGATGTAGGGACCATTCCCCTGCCGCGAGACCCTCGCGGCTTAGAAAATCGGCGGCCCAGTTGTCCACGCCGGGAATGTGAACTGCGGAAATTGTTGGAACAAAGGTCTCTGCCCATTGAAGAATTCTGGACACTTCCGCCAGGGCTGAGACACTCCGTGTCCCCCCTTGTCGGATGATATACGCCACCGCTGTGGCATTGTCTGTTTGAATCCTGACAGGCAGGCCCTTGAGGCGCCGTTCCCAGTGGACGAGAGCCAGAAGGATCGCTCGTATCTCTAGGACATTGATCTGCAGAGCTGATTCCTGAGTCGACCATCGACCCTGAACAGTGATTGCGGAACACTGCACCCCAGCCGATGAGGCTGGCGTCCTTTGTGCCAATCTGGGAAGAAAGGACCGCCCCGAGAGAATGAGGGGAGACGTCAACCACGAGTTGAGAGACCGCTTGATCCGGCATGAAAGACGAACCGGACGATCCAGAGACAGAGCCGACCTGTTCCACCTGGACAAAATGGCCTGCTGGAGGGGCCTGGCGTGAAACTGGGCAAAGGGAACTGCCTCTATTGCTGCCACCATCTTCCCCAGAATCCTCATGGCTGTCCTGAGAGATGAAAACCGTGCGATCTGTAGTGATCGGACGCCCTGCTGCAGGGAAAGAATCTTGTCTTGTGGGAGAAATACCCTTGACCGACGAGTGTCGAAAAGAAGGCCCAGAAACACAAGACGTTGAGTAGGGATCAGACAGGACTTTTTCCGGTTGACGATCCACCCAAAACTGGACAGGGTGTTTAGAACGATCGCCACACTTAGGCGGGCCTGATGAAAGGAGGGAGCCTTGATCAGAATATCGTCGAGATACGGAAAAAGAGTAAGACCTCTGATCCTCAACAAGGCCATCAACGCCGCCATAATCTTCGTGAAGACCCTGGGAGCGGTGGCGAGCCCAAAAGGGAGCACGACGAACTGATAATGTTCGTGGTGAATCGCAAACCACAGGAACTTCGGATGTCCGGGAAATATGGGCACGTGTAGATAGGCATCTTGGATGTCTATGGAACACATGAATTCCTGCTCCTTCATGGAGGCAATCACCGAGCGAACCGACTCCATCCGGAAGTGGCGGAGGCGAACTCTCTTGTTGAGTAACTTGAGATCCAAGATGAGTCGAACCGCCCCGTCCTTTTTCGGCACCACAAACAGGTTTGAATAAAACCCTGTGAATCGTTCCGATTCAGGAACGAGCACAATCACCCTGGAGCTGAGGAGAGAGGCGATGGCCGAACCGAACCCCGGGATCAAGGCAGGATCCCGTGGCGGACGGGATGGAAGAAGCGATCCCGTGGAAGAGAAACGAACTCTATTTTGTATCCTGTCGATACAACCTCTCTGACCCAAGCGTCCTCTACTGAGGCGAACCAGACGTCGCTGAAGAAAAGAAGTCGACCTCCCAATTGGAAGGGACCCACGGAAGACCGATGATAGTCATACGGACGTAGACCGTCCAGATCTAGATCTGGGTGGTCTTCCCTGGGAAGGGTGGGACCGCCAGGACGGAGTGGGCCTGAAGGAGACCTTCTTTCTTTCCTGACGTGCTTGTGGCCTTTGCTGGTTGGAAGGGTTTTCCGCCGCATTGAAACGGCGGAAAGTCCGAAAGGGACGGAACTGACTGCGAGGCTTGGATTGGGGGAGAAGAGAACTCGTACCTCCGGTAGCGTCCTTAATAATCTGGTCCAATTGGGACCCAAAGAGACGCACTCCTTGAAAAGGCAGATTAGTCAGACTTTTTTAGAGGACAAGTCCGCCTGCCAGGCCTTGAGCCAAATTGTACGTCGGATTGGCACGATGTTGCTTGACGCCTGAACCGCGCAAGATGCGGCATCCAAGGAAGCAGAAAGCAGATAATCCCCCGCATGGGAAATCTGATTGGCGAGATCGGCCAAATGCTCAGATTGTGCCTTATCCAGAATGCCCTGCCGAAGGTCCTCTGCCCAAGCGGATATAGCCTTTGCTGCCCAAGATGAAGCAAAGACTGGACATACCGCCGCAGATGCCGCCTCGAAGGCAGACTTTGCTAGGGATTCTATGATTCTGTCATTAGAATCTTTTAGAGACGCTACACCCGACAGCGGAAGAACAGTATTATTAGAGAGTCTGGATACGGGAGGGTCCACTGAAGGAGAAGCGGCCCAGTTGTCCGTGAGCTCTTTAGCGAACGGATACAGCACGCCGAGACGCTTTTCTCTTTGAAAGCGTCTAGTCGGATCTTCCCTTTCCTTGGTAAAAATCTTCCCAAACTCGGAATGAAAGGGAAACACCCTGGAAGGTGTTTCCGCCCGTCTGAACGAAACCTCCTGATCTGAGGATTTCGCAGGGGCGTCAGTGATGTCGAAGGTATGGTGAATCGCGGCAATGAGGTTCTGCACCGTAACCTTCATGTTCGCATCCTGATCCGAATCCAGCTCTAAGACCCCTTCAGATTCCGAAAGCGCTTCACCTGACTCGGGAGAGGAGGCCCGAGAGGGAGACTGCTGGGGAGTATGGGGTGAGGTAGGGCGAGGAGAGGACTCCACCTGGAGATCCTGCCTGGGTCTCTTGCGACTGACACTGGCTGGCTCAGATGGGACGTCCTGGGACGTGCTAGGTCCCGCAGAAGCTCCCAAGGGCAACTTATCCAGAACGGCTACTAGGGACTGAGACACCTTGGTGAGGTCTGCCACCGACTGTGATAGGGAGGAGGCCCAACCCGGCAAGGGGGGCTCACTCACCCCTGGGGCTATGGATGGCTCCTGAGCGGCGTCGGGCTGGATTGGATTGCTACAGTCCAGGCAGAGGGAAGAGGACTGACCCCTGAGGTAGTGCCGGAAGGTTGGGGGACAGAGGGCGGAGAAGGGTCAGTCTGCCGTGCAGAGCTACTCACGGTCCGGTGTCCCCAAAAGCGATGCTGCTCGACCTGTCCGGGGATGCAGATCAGGGAGAAGTCTGGCTGGCCGTCCCAAAGAGGCAAAAAGCTGCTTGCAGAAACTTCTCAGGGGCTGGGGAGCGTCTCCAGCTGCGTCCGGCTGGCAGGCTGTGAAGATGGCGCCTGCCTGTAGAAAAGCGCGGGTCCCGGGGAAGGGCGGAGCTCCTCGCAAGGTTAATAATTGCTGCCCTCTAGCCATAATATGCTGGGCAGGAGAGGGAAAGGCGGGGGGAGGGCCTGGGGAGAGCGGGAGAGAAGCCCGCTTAAAAGAAAGGCGCTGGGGGGGCGTGGCCGCGACGCTGCGGTAGGCCCGAACACAAGCCGGGGCCTAAATTAGTTGCGGCGGCCGCCTGTCAGCAGGGGGTCGGCGCGGAAGACGCGACGCAACACCGGGCCGCGTCCCTGCCCAGAACTGCCCGACTCCAGCGCTACCCCTGCCGAGATGGAAAAAAGGGGGGGAAGCGCAGAACGAGGCCCGTGAAGACCCGGGGCCTGCATGGATGCGGTGACCGTGGGGGGATGCGGGGCGTGCAGGGACCCTAACGTGGTCCCCCTGGCGACCGCTCCAAGAGAAAACGCCGAGGGAAGACTGACATACTCACCCAGGCAGGGGGCCTTACAATAAAGGTACCTGAAAATCCCACGCTGTCTGTCTCTATGAAATCCGCGCCTCATCCAACCTTCAGGCTCTGGTAGGCGAGAGGGTGGGAGGCGGGGGGCAAGGACCGTCCGTGCGGCTGGCACGCACCTGTGCGAGGCTCCTGGTCCTGCTCCGGAGACCTATGAGGATACGGGGTGGCAGTACACGCCGTACTCATAGTCTCTTTGTGGGAGTACGGATGTGACTGTTCACTCCGTATCCCTCCGGAACCTGCAAAGAAACGACGCACACTGAGGTAGATATGGGTCTAATAAAAGACCCGTGTCCACCTCCTACTGACACTAAGCTAAACTGAGGAATTTCCTGCCGGTCGGTGGGGTGTATACGGCGGAGGAGGAGCTAACCTTTTTTGTGCATAGTGTCAGCCTCCTAGTGGCAGCAGCATACACCCCATGGTCTCTGTGTCCCCCAATAAGGCGAACGACAAATTCCTGTTTTGTTTTTTTTTCAGCCCTTTTACAATCTGGCCCTTGATCCAGAAAAGGTAAATTGCTGCTTGAAGGTAACCAAAAGTAAAGAAACAACCCTCCCTCACTCTCCCACCAAAAAAAAGAAGATCAACCTTCAGTGCTTGGATCATCATCCTGAAGATCGTGCGCCTTGTGTCTATAAGCAGATAGAATAGTTGTTACGCTGTCATTCTCCAGGAGCATGGCCTTCTGAATTTCCTCTACTTCAGGATTTTTGGAAATTTCTTTGGGTTCCAGGGTTTTGTCTGCAGTCTTCTCCTCTTCGCTTCCGTCTTCGAAATCATCATCGTAATCCTAAAAAAAGAAGAAGTATGTTCACGAGTAATAGATCACAATCAATTGAGATGACCTTTTTATATATATCTCAACTTTTTGGCTTTCATAACATTTTGTTGTAACATAAATTGGTAAAACACAATGACATTTAAAAAGAGTTTGCTACTACTGGACCACCATTGTTAATGACTTCAAAGCCTCAATAAAACAAAGACGATGCATGCTCCAGTGATGGTGGTGCCATTAATCCCGGCTGGTAATGTAATACTGTTTAGCCACGGGTCTAATGCAGTCAGTTGGCGGCCGATGATTGGCTGCACAATCATGACGATCCGGTCATAGTGAATGTCCACTCTGAAGGGATGCTGCAGCCAATCAACAACCGCCGAGTGGCTGCAGCAGACCCATGGACAACAATGTGACCATACGGGAAATACGGCGCAGTCATCACGCAGCTGTAAGAGTTCAATACGCATTGTTATTATTTTTAATTGGGTCCTCAGGTGCTTAAAAATGGACTGATAATGGACAACCCCTTTAAGTCAAGTTACTCACTTCAAAGTCTTCTTCATAGTTTGTGGACTCATCGTATGCTGTATCGGCGTCAATTTCCTTTAAATAAAAAATAAAAAATAAAAAGTGAAATCCTGTACTTTAAACGCATTTTCCAGGCATAAGATATTGATAATTTAGCCTTAGAATAGGTAATCAATTTCAGATCAGTGTGGGTCAGACATGTGGCACAGTCTGCAGAGCCAGGAGGCCATAGATCCATCCACTGTATAAAATAAAGGCCATTCTCAGGCGCTGCAGCTAATCTCAATAAGAACATCCAGGAGGCGAGCCACGTCGGCTCCATTCACAGCTAAGGGCCCCATCACACATAGCGACGCACCAGCGATCCCGACAACGATATGACCTTGTCAGGATCGCTGGTGAGCTGTCAAACAGGCAGCTTCCCCAACGATCAGCACCAGCGACACGGGGGTAACAAACGACGCACGTCGCTTAGTTACCCACCATGTACCTTAGTTACCAGCATGCTGATGCAGGGAGCTGGTAACTAAGGTACACATTGGGTTTCTAAGCGCTGCGCGCTGCTTAGAAACCCGATGTGTACCTTAGTTACCAGCGCCAGCTCGCTGATCAATGGTCTCCCGCCTGTCACACTCAGCAATGCGTGCTGGGCAGTGGGAGACCAGCGATCGAAAAAATGTCCTGGCCATTCCAGGACGATCAGCGATACCCGGCAGGGGGGCCGGTCGCTGGTAAGTGTCACACACAGCGATCTCGCTGTGTGTGACGGGGGCTTTACATCCAGCCGCTGGATGGCGTCATTCAAAAGTAGAACTCATCCCGCCAAAAAGCATGTTCTCACAAGGCTACGTCAATGAAAAAATAAAAAATTATATATAGCTCTTGGTAGAAGGGGAGGAAAAACACGAAAGAGCAAAAACCGAAAAAAAAAAAATGCTTTTAACGCTTACTGAATGTCTCTGCAATGAAATGATGTATAGTATGACTGACAATGTTGATTTACCTACATGGGAAGATAACTGTATGCTTATGAATATTACCATAGTCTCAGAAAGGCTTCACTCACTGGGTACAGGTATATGTTAAAGGGATAAGTCCACTATTCGGACAACCCCTCCTCAATCAGCAAGTTTTCCCAAGGGTGAGAAGGTCACTGGTAAAATACTAGAGGTGAGATATGAGGGGCATTCAATAAAGATTTCCCCTGACTCCCTTCTATTTATCACATAAACTGCATGTGTAATGATATATGTCTCTATAGGTTACATGCTAATTTGCAATTCAGGACTGATAACGGTCTTGATTTTACAGGTGCTGAAGTGGTGTGAGGTTTGATAATGGACCAGCTGGAATACAGAGCAGTCATCAAGTTCCTTTACTTGAAAGGCCGCACATCAAACAAGACGTTCGATCAGATCAAAGAGGTTTATGGTGAGGATTCCTCAATATATGATGTAGTCAAGAACTGGCATCGTCAATTCAAATGTGGTTTGACTTCGGTGCAAACAGCGCAAAATCCAGGGTGAGCCCACTCTGCTATTGATGAACACACAATCCAGCAAGTGGAGGTCGCCATTTTGGAAAATCGCCACGTAACCATTTGCCACCTAGCCCAAAATGTCAAGATTAGTGTGGAAAAAATCATCCAAGACCATCCATCTTCACATGCATAAGGTATCCGCTCGTTGGGTTCCCGGCTGCTCCCGCCTTCCCAGAAGCAGGAACGAGTCGAATGCTCTCAGGCTCTATTGACGATGTGCCATGGAAACCAGGAAGACTTTTTCAACAGACTGATCACACAGATTGAAAGCTGGGTCTATCACTATGATCCTGAGACTAAAGTAGAGTTGATGCAATGGAAGGATCATGACTCACCACCTCCAAAGAAGGCACGTGTCCAACCCTCGGCAGGCAAGGTCATGCTCACATTATTTTGGGACCAGCACAGAGTAATATTGATGGATTTCCTAGCAAAGGGTCCCATGATCACTGGGGCATACTATGCTTCACTGCTGCAGAAATTGTGGGAGGCCATCAAAACCAAGAGACGTGGCATGCTCACTAAAGGTGTCTGCCTTCTGCAAGAGAATGCACCAGTTCACAACTCACATGTTGCCTGAATGGAAGCATGCTCCTGGTGCTTTTAAATTCTACCACCTTATTCGCCTGACCTTGCACCATCGGACTTCCACCTCTTTCCAACAATGAAGTTATTTTTGAAGGGCAAGCATTTTCCAGATGATGAGACTCTGATTTCCAAAGTCACAACGTTGTCTACAGTTGCGTAAAGAGATGGGAGAAGCGCGTGTCCCTAGGTGGCACCTATGCAGAGAAGGACGAATAACTGTGCCAAGTTTCATTGCTTACAAGAAGTGGGTCAGGGGAAATCTTTACTGAATGCCCCTCGTATGTGTCAGTCAGGTTGTTAGCCTCAGTGATATGACCCTGGAAAAATGCTCCAGCACACTAAGTGCTGAGCGGGGTTAATCGGTCATGTTAGGCCTCTTTCACACATCCCTCTTTCACCATCAGTCAAAATCCGCCATTTTGCAAAAAAAACGGATACGCCATTTTTGTTGACGGATCCGTTTTTTCCCCATTGACTAGCATTAACGGCGGATCTTGACGGATGGTCATCCGTTGGATCCGTTTTTCTATGGATCCGCCAAAATTTTAGCGTCCGCTGACATGGCAGGACAGACACTGCAACGTTTTTTTCTGTTGCCGGATCCGCATTTGTACAGTGCGCATGCCTGGAATTGACTTTGCCGGAAAGTTAACTCACCCTCTCTCTCCTCACCCCGCAATCCGATCTCGTCCCGGTCTCTTCTTGTGGCTTGTCCCGACCCCGATCTCTTCTTGCGGCTCATCCCGCGATCTCTTCCCAGTCCTGCGGTACTTTTTTGTTGAGGTTCTTTTAACATTACTACATCGAAGGACCCCGTCAATGCAACGGTCCGGTGGCACCCGTTGGTGTCTCGACGGACACGGATCCGTTCGCCGCCTTTTTGGCGGATGGCAACTGACGGGTACAACACAAGTATGAAACAGGCCTTAAGGGCTGGGTTTATGTGAACAGTGAAGAGTGGGTGGGAGGCTGTTCACCATATCTCCACCCCAGTGTGTGGTCCAGAATGTAAATGTGGAGCCTTTGGGCTCATTCAATGTTCGGTGTGTCTGGAGACGAGATCTGTCGAGCTGTGCTCGTGTTAAACAGAACTGAACTGTGTTTTTTTCCCCATTTGCTGGCGGATCCCTGCAGCCACGCAAACTGTACTGTATGCTATTTTGTTTTTCTCGTCATGCCAGAAAGGGAGTGTTATTTACTTAACTTTGCACTTATTTATGCAGTACGTTTTAATAAACCAGTTGAAAACTTAAATGGAAAGTGTTCCTGTGACTACCTCTTTGAGCAGCTGTAGTAACATAACACTTATACTTATCTCCGATGTCGGCACTGTTAAAGCGGTGTCGGCACGGACTCTCCCACTGATCGCGCCACATTGTTATGTCATGCGATCCTTGTGCCCAATAAGCACTGGCTTCCCTCTTCTGATATCAGATATGAAGAGGTAGTAAGCGGCCAGCTGCAGTTCTAACTTCCTCTTGATATCTGATTCGTCCAAAAGGTGGGGAGAGTTAAGCCAGTGCTTACTGGGCACAAGAATCGCGTGACATACATAATAATGTGACGGGATCAGTGGGAGAGCATGTGCTGACACTGATGAAACAGCACCGACCAGCTTGGCCCCGGCGGGGTGTACACTGCGAAGGAGGAGGACCTAACTTTTTTATTTGCGTAGTGTCAGCCTCCTAGTGGAAGCAGCATAACACCCATGGTCCTGTGTACCCCAAGGAAGCGATAGAGAAATAAATTATATTATTTTTCTGGGGGCAAATACGTTGATTGAGAAGGGGTTTGTTTTCCGAGTAGTGGAAAACCCATTTAAAGAAGTCCAGAAGCTGCACACACTGCACGTTATCAAACATAACATTACAGTGTGTGCGGTGCTTGAATAGTTTGAGTGGAGCAAAAAGCTTTCCTCACATAAATGTTTATTCTGCGGTATGCTAAATTCTGATCCAAACCCTGCAAGCACAAATAAAACAATGCAAAATGGGAGAAGAACTGTCATGGATTGGTTTCAAATTCACTTTGAAAATGAAAGAAAGAAAGAAAATAGCAGTGGAGGCATGGTGCTTATCTGGCCACCGCGCTGCTGCTTCGTAGAATCTCGGCCGCCACTGCAATTATTTCCAAAAGGCAGATATTTCTGCTTTTAAGTTGATTAACAATAATTTGTCACTCAGTCTCTGGCTCCATCGGACTGACTTTATCTTCTAGGCAAACAGACTTTATGTGAAAAACATATATATCTGCCTTTTTTGCGTTTAAAAGTTCATGTGCCCACATTTTAATGAGTAAAATTACGATTTTTCCCTTAAGCGATGGCATGACATACAGTCAAGAAAAGGTAACTTATACCTTCTCATCATTGCTTTCTGGTTTAGCCAGCAACAACTGTGAACGGCTTTTATAACCTGAGATGTTTTCCTGTTAAAGTGGAAACAAAACGTTTTTTTTTATAAGGGGGAAAAAAAAAAGAAAAATCAACGCAAAAATTGATGCATTCAAGGAAGGCAACAAAATAAAGTAATCCCTACCATGGAATTTTTTTTTTTTTTTTTTTCTTAAGATCAAGCCTGAAAAGCAATAGGACTAACCTATTTTGACATCCACCATACAAGAACAGCACATCAAGTGTGGACGTATGGAGTGGGCTCAGGAGCTGTGTCATACAGCCAACATCTACCTGTAACAGTGATTTGAGCTAAACTGAAATGAAAGACCCGTGTCCACCTCCTACTGACACTAAGCTAAACTGATTAATTTAGTGCCAGTCAGTGGGGTGTACACTGCGGGGGAGGAGCTAACTTTATTTGCATAGTGTCAGCCTTCTAGTGGCAGCAGCATACACCCATGGTGCCTGTGTCCCCATATGAAGCGATGGAGAAATGTGCTTTGTTAATGTCTGTAAACTGACATATAAAGCGGCTATGGATATACTAGGTCAGATAATATCCGTGAACACAGCAGCCATGATGTTGATTCTTAGGGCGAAGCTTCACTGCATTGTCTCCATTACAAGAACAATGGAAGGACATAGCAACCACAATACCCACTCAACCACAACACATGTTAAGAAAATGGGCCGGCAGAATATTGTCCTAAAAGTGCTACCAAAAAACAGGATTTTTAGTTGCTTATCGTAAAATCTGTTTCTCTGAGCCTTCATTGGGGGGACACAGGAACCATGGGTGTATGCTGCTGCCACTAGGAGACTGACACTATGCAGAAAAAAAGTTAGCTCCTCCTCCGCAGTGTACACCCCACCGACAGGAAGTAGGATGTTCCGTTTAGCTTAGTGTCAGTAGGAGGTGGACACGGGTCTTTCATTAGACCCATATCTACCTCAGTGTGCGTTGTTTCTTTTTAGGTTTTCCGGAGGGATACAGAGTGAATAGTCACATCTGTAGTCCCACAAAGAAACCATGAGTACGCCGTGTACTGCCACTCCGTATCCTCATAGCTCTCCACACAGGACCAAGCGCCCCCTAACACGGATGTGTGTCAGGCGATCCAGAATGGTCCTGGTCCCCCGTCTCCCACCAGAGCCTGTCGGTTTGGAGGAGACGCGGACGTCCTAAGAAAATTCACGGACGTCTTTACTTCACTGGACAATGAGGAACCTCTCTTTCCTCAGGTTTCCTCACACAAAAAGAGCGAGGAATCACGGTTCCTTCACTCCCTGTGGCAGTTAGGTACAAGGCCTCCATGCTGGCTTTCCCCCTCCTCTCCCTGCGCCTTTCTTTACTAAGGGCTTCTGCCCTCCCGGCTGCACTTATTCATCTCTACAGCCGGGCTTCATGCAGGGATCCATGTCGGGAGCGGTCGCCGCGGCGGTGCAGCGGTGGCTCCGCGCCGCCCCGCGTTCCCCGGCGGCCACCGGTTACTCCAGGCCCCGGCTTCAATTTGGGCCTTGTTCGGCGTCGCGGCCACGCCCCCCGCCTTCATCCTCGGGCGGGCTTTTTTCCCGCCTGTTTCAGGCCCGCCCACCGCTCTCTCCCTCCATGTTCTGTGCCCCTGAGGCGGCGCATGGCCCCGTCCACTCCCCCTAGCCTGCCTACTGTCTTTAGGCTGCTCCATCTTCGGCCTTCTAACAGTGTGGTTGATTCTGCCTATTCTCCCTTCCTCGGCCCCTCAGTGAAAGTGCGCGCTTTTCTGCACTGCTCCTCTCAGGCTGCCCCCATTTTCTCAGTCCCCCAACCTTCTGGCAAAAGAGGCGATCGTTGTCTTCCAGCGTGAGACCTGGTTAGTTCCTTCACCGGGCAGGTACAGCCTTTCCTGCCCATCTCCGCTCGGCCTAAACAGGTACAGTGCGGAGCATATTCCACTTATAGTAAAATTAAGCTGGGCCTCACTATCCGCAGGCCAGTGATGGCGCATTGAATCCATCTTTCCTATGGAAACTGATGGGAATTGTGCTATAGCGATGCAGTCTCTCATGTATACAGTGCAGCCATTAGTGTAATAAGTACCCCTAGCCGTACTATCATTAATAGTAATACAGCCTTACAGACACCGGATAAAGCCTCCAGCGGATCACAGATGTGACTTTTGGCCGTGACTGTGGCATGTATCTCACCTCAGACAGGAGTGGGATCTCACTTTGCGCAAGTATCGACCAGGGTAGAAAGCTGCTCCAGTCTTGGATCTAAAGCCCCCATTACACACTGCGATATTGCTAGCAATATCGCTGTAAAGTCACCGATTTTGTGACGTAGCAGCGATATCGCTACATGTGATACTTACCTCCGACCGGTTCCCCCGCTGGTTATCGCTGGTCGCGCGAGAAGGTCCTGGACCATTTCTTGTAGTCAGCTTCCTGCGGCGCTACCTGCTGTGACGACGAGCGACGCGTGGACGCGGGTGGGAGGACGTCAGGATCGTCGCGTCTGACACGTAAGTAGCGACCCCCGACCCCTGTGATGTCGCTGGTGAGATCTGCCTGTGTGGCAGCTCACTAGCGACAACTTAGCGATGCACCAGCGATCCATATCGTTGTCGGGATCGCTGGTGCATCGCTATGTGTAACGGTACCCTAAGGATGAGTATGGTTCATCGAGTAGAATGGGAGGGGAGGGGGGAGGGGGCGAAGCATTTCTAGGAGCGGGACTGCTTCCGACACTATCTATGGAAGATAGGGATAAGTTGGAGTCTCCTATCACAGTAGAGGAGTTGGAGATGGCTCTGCATGGCATGACTAATGAGAGGGCCCCGGGAGCAGACGGTCTTCCTACGGAAATATACAAACACCTAGAAGAAATTCTGCTACCCAAGCTATTGATAGTGTTTGAGGAGGCTATGAAAGAAGGGATTTTGCCTGCGTCTATGCGGGAGGCGGTGATAGTGGTGATTCCTAAGGAGGGTAAAAATCCAGGAATTCCGGACTCATACAGGCCAATATCCTTGCTGACAGCTGATGTGAAAATACTGGCTAAAGTGCTGGCGAACAGACTAACTGGTGTTGTTGATACATTGATCCATATGGATCAATCGGGGTTTATGCCTAACAGGTCAACAGCAGCCAATATACGGAGACTATATCTCAATCTGCAGTTGCCAGTCGATAACCCAGGTGGGAGGGCGACAGCCTCACTTGATGCCCATAAGGCCTTTGACTCTGTAGAATGGTCATACCTGTGGAGAGTGCTACATAGTATGAGCTTTGGTCCTCAATTTACAGCATGGATTCAGCTATTGTATACTTAACCCACAGCTAGAGTTAAGATTAATGGGGTAATGTCCGCAGGAATACAGCTGCACAGAGTAACGAGGCAAGGCTGTCCACAGTCACCGCTCCTGTTCGCTATTGCGATAGAGCCATTGGCGGCTGCTATTAGACGCAACAAGGCAATAAAGGGGTTTCAATATGGCGATTTGGAGGAAAAGGTGGCCCTATATGCGGATGACCTTTTGTTATTCCTAGGGGACCCCTCGGCTTCATTGGATCATGCTGTGCAGACCATTGAGGGGTTCGGTGAGATCTCAGGACTGACCATAAATTGGTCTAAATCAAGCCTATTTAAAGTGGACAAGGAGGTGGTATGGACTCAGGAAGACATAGGGGCCAATAAACTACAATGTGTGGAAATGTTTAAATATTTGGGGATACGGGTTTCCTTGCCGGTGACTGAGTACCTTAATACTAATCTGATACCCCTACTGGCAATTCTAAGAACTAAGGTGGATACTTGGAACAAATTACACTTGTCGGTGGTGGGAAGGATTAACCTACTAAAAATGACTAAAAATGGTTTTAATGCTCAAGCTTTTATATATATTACATAACTCCCCAATCTGGATACCACAGAAAAGGTTCGGAGCGGTGAATTCACTGTTCAGAGTCTTGGTATGGGGTAAGAAACAACCTAGAATAAGGCTTGAAACCTTGCAGAGACCAAAGGATGAGGGGGGACTGGCACTGCTAAATCCGGAACTGTATTTTTTAGCTGCCCAAAGTCAACATCTTAGAGGGTGGTCTAATCAAGAGAAGGCAGGCGTCAGAGGAGTGCTGGAATACGTACTAAATAGAAGCCCGTTGATACTTGGCCTAGAGGATGGGAAGATGGGTGTAATGGGAGACGGGTGTCCCACTCTGCGACTCTTGCAAGACCTGTGGAACAGGCTAAAGAGGGTGAGAGGGGTGACCGGGTTGACTAGATTCACAGCTAAATGGGATAATAGTAACCTCCTAGAGATTCGGAAACTTGGGAGACTGAAAGGCTGGAAACGTAGGGGGCTGACATTAATGTCTCAATTTATGGGAAACGGGGAGCTGAGACCGTTTACGCAATTACAGAGTGAGTTTCAGTTGCCGGATTCTGAATGGTACCACTACTGTCAGGTACGGCATGCCATTACGGCTCAAAAACTTTCCAGAAACCTGCAGATACAATCTGACATAGTTTTGGACTATATATGTTGTTGTGCTGGACTTACAAAAGGGGTAATTTCTAACACCTACAAAGATATATTGCATACACATTTAATGGGGTTCCCACTTAAAGCAAGATCCAAATGGGAGGACGAGATTGGGGTGATGACTGACGAGGTATGGGACAGCGTCCTAGAATATGTCCCCAAACTCACTAGGAGTGAACCAGTTAGGTTGTCCCATCTTTATGTGATCCATCGTGTGTACCGCTCCCCCCTTCTGATGTTTAAAATGGGGCTGAGGGACAACTCTGACTGTCCAAGATGTGGGGGGTCTGATGCCGGAATCCTTCATATGATGTGGACTTGTCCCAGGCTATCCGCGTTCTGGGTTAATGTCATTAACAGAATAGAAGGGGCTTACGGATGTGTTAAACCCAAAAACCCTCTGGTCTGCATACTGGGATATGTAGAGGAAATTGAAATAGTTAATAGTGCTAAGCTTGCTATAGCCAGACAGCTTTATGTAGCAAGGAAGCTGATTGCGAGGAACTGAATCAGGAAAGAACCACCTTCTGGGAGAGAGTTTGTGAAACAAGTGACTTGTATCGTTCGGCTAGAGGAAAGGATATATGTTAAAAGAGGCAATTCTAAAACCTATGAGAGGTTGTGGAGTCCCTGGTTACAATACGGTACAGTTAACTGATGGGAATGTGCTATATTTTACAATGTTGGTGTTGTGGATAAACCATTAATACCCGAACATAGAAACATTTATGTTTTGTATGGTTTGATTGACAATATGGGTAAATAATAAATTACGGTGTAAGAGGAAGATGAGTATGGTGATAACATGTTTCTTATTTCAGCCGGAATTGTATTTTTTTTTCTGTGTCCTTTGGGCGCGTGTTGTCTTAGACTTAGGCACACGGTTCTACACACTGTAATCCTCTCCCTACTCCGGAGGGTCCAGGATGGATTCGGCCGTTTACATCGTCATAAGAATTGACCTTCCTTTCATCAGCCTAGTTGTCTTTCTGGGGTCTATTTGGGCTACCTAGAGCCAACTTTCTTTGCAGTTGCCATACATCATGTTTTGCTGTGGACTTTCCTGGCTCGACTGTTCGTTGTTATAAGTCTAGCTAGGCTAATTTTTTTCTATATTCGCCCTCATCCCTGTATGTGGGGTTTATCTTCCCCTTGATCTCAGTTTGAAGGGGCATCCAGTAGTTTTCAGTCTACCTGCTTAATCGAGCGATCAGTTGTCTCTTCATAGCCAACCGGTGCCTACATTGCAGCAATGAGATCCAGGTTATCCCCTGGTTCCATTCAGTATGTTTTCAGTGTTCGGTTCTTTAACAGGTTCTCAGGGCCTGCTTTCAGAGCTTGTCATATTCTCATGGAACAGACTTCAGCCGTTTCCAAATAAGGAGGCGCCTCGGTGTATCTTTCTCCTGAGCGCTTCACAAATTAGACTACTTCTGCGACTACGAACCCTCCGGTTCCAAGTTCTCTGCTACGGCCTTTCCTCGCCCAGACGTTCTGCTCTCAGGGATACCAATGTCGAAATCACACAGTAGTTAGCAGGATCAACCTTCAAAGCACCCGCCGCTATAGCGTGTCCTGCCTTAGCTTCCTCTAGTGTGGCGAAGTTCTATGGACGTGCGGCCTAGTCTGCTCAGAGAACTCTTTCTGGAGACCGGTCAGTAGTTTTGACCGTTCCTACTGTCCAAAAAATTTTTCCTTGCAGGGAGAGAGTTTTTCGCCTAATCGTTCTCATCTAAGGGTCCAGTTGGCTTTCTGTTCATGAGCAAAATTATGCAGCAGAAACCACAACAGCCGTGAGACAAAGTCAGATCTCCGAGGCAAGACGTGCGAGTGAAAACTTCTACCAGGCAGACGCCATAAGGCAAGTTTGACCATGTCCAATGTACGTGGGCGGACGTAGAGTGGATCGTGACACAGAAGACAGCTGCAAGGGGTAACTAATACACCATCGACTGCATGGCTCTTGTGTGCTATGATACTGGACGTACTATTCCACTAGAGACTGAGCGGCAGAAGATTACCATTACGCCAGTGAATTTTGTGCATGACCCCGGACCTCCGAGCGCAGGCTGGTCTCCCATTCGGGTCTCAGCCCAGGCTCAAGCTGCTTATTGGTCGCATCTGACGAATGCGGTCACGCTCAGCCTAGAATGGCCGGTGGCACTGGGTTACAATTGCCTAGGGCTGCATGGCTCTAGAGAACTACCGGCTGTAGATCACCATTACCCCAGTGACTACACGACGCCCAGGAACAATTACGTTAGCGACTGTACGGCTCCGGAGCACTGTTACGTCGGTGAACGCACGTTTCCAGAGCACCATTACGCTAGTGACTGTTTACATGAGAGACTGCATCGCTATAGCACAATTCCCATCAGTTTCCATAGGAAAGATGGATTCAATGCGCCATGACTGGCCTGCGGATAGTGAGGCCCAGTTAATTTTACTATAAGTGGAATATGCTCCGCACTGTACCTGTTTAGGCCGAGCGGAGATGGGCAGGAAAGGCTGTACCTGCCCGGTGAAGGAACTAACCGGGTCTCACGCTGGAAGACAACGATCGCCTCTTTTGCCGGAAGGTTGGGGGACTGAGAAAATCCATGTCGGGAGCGGTCGCCACGGTGGTGCAGCGGAGCCATTGCTGCACCACCGTGGCGACCGCTCCCGACATGGATCCCTGCATGAAGCCCGCCTGTAGAGATGAATAAGTGCAGCCGGGAGGGCAGAAGCCCTTAGTAAAGAAAGGCGCAGGGAGAGGAGGGGGAAAGCCAGCATGGAGGCCTTGTACCTAACTGCCACAGGGAGTGAAGGAGCTGTGATTCCTCGCTCTTTTTGTGTGAGGAAACCTGAGGAAAGAGAGGTACCTCATTGTCCAGTGAAGTAAAGACGTCTGTGAATTTTCTTAGGACGTCCACGTCTCCTCCAAACCGACAGGCTCTGGTGGGCGAGTGGGTGGGAGACGGGGGACCAGGACCATTCTGGATCGCCTGACACACATCCGTGTTAGGGGGCTCTTGGTCCTGTGTGGAGAGCTATGAGGATACGGGGTGGCAGTACACGCCGTACTCATGGTCTCATTGTGGGACTACAGATGTGACTATTCACTCTGTATCCCTCCGGAAAACCTAAAAAGAAACTACGCACACTGAGGTAGATATGGGTCTAATGAAAGACCCGTGTCCACCTCCTACTGACACTAAGCTAAACTGAACATGCTAGTTCTTGTCGGTGGGGTGTACACTGCGGAGGAGGAGCTAACTTTTTTCTGCATAGTGTCAGCCTCCTAGTGGCAGCAGCATACACCCCCATGGTTCCTGTGTCCCCCAATAAGGCGATAGAGAAAAGGACTATATCAATAGCTGGGACAAGATGGACGTCATCTTTTCCATCCACACATTAAAAGATTTTTTTTTTACTGCACTGTGTCACTCCCATGTAGGACATGGGCACGGTTGCAAATATGCGCTGTTCATTTCTTATACGGTATAGGTCAATTTCCGTCAGATTTCCACTTTCCAGCTTGTATGAGATTTCCAAAAATGTAATTCACTTTGAAGTCTCTGTAAAACGCTGTAGGTTTTCCGCATGCAAATCTGGGTGGAAAATCCACAGAGTATTTACGTACAGGGGTCTGTCCTGGTGAAGCAAAACAGGATTTTTTGGGTTGCTTACCGTAAAATCTGTTTCTCGGAGCCTTCATTGGGGGACACAGAGACCATGGGTGTATGCTGCTGCCACTAGGAGGCTGACACTATGCACAAAAAAAGGTTAGCTCCTCCTCCGCAGTGTACACCCCACCGACCGGCAGGAATATCCTCAGTTAGTGAGAAAGCAGTAGGAGAAGTAACAGAATAGATTGAAAGCAGAACAAACAACTCAACTGTAACAAACCGACAAACATAAGAACAGGAGTTGTAGAACATGGGAGGGTGCTGTGTCCCCCAATGAAGGCTCCGAGAAACAGATTTTACGGTAAGCAACCCAAAAAATCCTGTTTTCTCGTTCGCCTTATTGGGGGACACAGAGACCATGGGACGTCCCAAAGCAGTCCCTGGGGTGGGAAACAAACTTCCATCAGGCCAGTGGACTCGCCACCGCAGCCTGCAGAATCCTTCTACATAGACTGGCGTCCGCCGAAGCGTAGGTGTGGACCCTGTAGAATTTCACAAAAGTGTGAACCGAAGACCACGTTGCAGCATTGCAAAGCTGCAGCGCGGAAGCTCTGTGGCGCACCGCCCAGGAGGCACCCACCGCCCGGGTAGAGTGCGCTCTGATCCCTGGAGGGGCCACTCGATGCTTGACCCGGTATGCCTCCAAAATTGCCGATCTGATCTAGCGCGCAATAGTGGCCTTTGAGGCTGGGTGATGAACAGAGTCTGACTTCCGCAAGGAAGTCGTCCGGGCTAGATAGACTCTCAATGCCCTGACTAGGTCCAGCTTGTCCAAAGACTGCTCCCGAGGGTGAGCTGGGCTCGGGCAGAAGGATGGCAGAACAATGTCCTCATTGAGGTGAAACGAAGATACCACCTTCGGAAGAAAAGAGGGCGGAGGCCGCAGAACTACCTTGTCCTGATGAAGGACCAAAAAAGGAGAGCGGCAAGAAAGTACCGCTAATTCCGACACGCGCCGGATGGAGGTAATGGCCACCAGAAAGGCCACTTTCCAAGAAAGGAGGGAAAGGGAAACGTCCCTGAGAGGTTCAAAAGGAGGACCCTGCAGAACCTGAAGAACCAAATTAAGATCCCAAGGATCCACGGGAGCTCGGTACGGAGGAACCGTGTGAGCCACACCCTGGAGGAAGGTTTTGACCTGGGGCCGGGAGGCCAGCGTTTTCTGAAATAAAATGGACAGTGCCGAAACTTGACCCTTCAAGGAACTGAGAGCAAGCCCCGCATCCAGCCCTGCCTGAAGAAACGCCAGAATAGAAGGGAGCGAAAAAACCAAGGGCGCGATGTCATTGGCCTCACACCAGGAGAAATAGGCTTTCCAAGTACGGTAATAGATCTTCGAAGAAGAAGGCTTTCTGGCGCGGATCATGGTATGGATTACCCGATCAGAGAATCCTGCCCATCTCAAAACCTCGGTCTCAACAGCCACGCCGTTAAATTGAGCGACCGAGAATTGGGGTGGCAAATCGGGCCTTGAGACAGCAGATCTGCCCGTCGGGAAGCTTCCAGGGGGCGTCCGCGAGAAGGTTGACAATGTCTGCGATCAAGACCTTCTGGGCCAATTCGGGGCGATGAGGATGACTGGAATCCCCTCTGCTTTGATTTTCTTCAACAACTTGGGAAGAAGAGGCAGAGGAGGGAACAGGTAGGGGAGCATGAACTGTGACCAAGGGACGGCCAGAGCGTCGGCGCCCACTGCCAGAGGGTCCCGAGACCTGGACACGAATTGTGGTACTTTCCTGTTGAGGCGAGATGCCATGAGGTCTACATCCGGGGTTCCCCACCGACGGCAGAGCAGATGAAACACCTCCGGATGTAGGGACCATTACCCTGCCGCGAGACCCTCGCGGCTGAGGAAATCGGCGGCCCAGTTGTCCACGCCGGGAATGTGAACCGCGGAAATCGTTGGAACAAAGGTCTCTGCCCATTGAAGAATTCTGGACACTTCCGCCAGGGCTGAGACACTCCGTGTCCCCCCTTGGCGGTTGATATACGCCACCGCTGTGGCATTGTCTGTCTGAATCCTGACAGGCAGGCCCTTGAGGCGCCTTTCCCAGTGGACGAGAGCTAGATGGATCGTCCGTATCTCTAGGACATTGATCTGCAGAGCTGATTCCTGAGTCGACCATCGACCCTGAACAGTGATTGCGGAACACTGCACCCCAGCCGATGAGGCTGGCGTCCGTAGTGACAATCTGCCAGTGAACGGGAAAAGACCGCCCCAAGAGAATGAGGGGAGACGTCAACCACCAGTTGAGAGACCGCCTGATCCGGCAGGAAAGGCGAACCGGACGATCCAGAGACAGAGCCGACCTGTTCCACCTGGACAAAATGGCCTGCTGGAGTGGCCTGGCGTGAAATTGGGCAAAGGGAACTGCCTCTATCGCCGCCACCATCTTCCCCAGGACCCTCATGGCTGACCTGAGGGATGGAAATCGTGTGATCTGTAATGATCGCACGCCCTGCTGCAGGGAAAGAATCTTGTCTTGTGGGAGAAATACCCTTGACCGACGAGTGTCGAACAGAAGGCCCAGAAACACAAGGCGTTGAGTAGGGACCAGACAGGACTTTTCCCGGTTGACGATCCACCCAAAACTGGACAGGGTGTCTAGAACGATCGCCACACTTAGGCGGGCCTGTTGAAAGGAGGGGGCCTTGATCAGGATATCGTCGAGGTACGGAAAAAGAACGAGACCTCTGATCCTCAACAAGGCCATCAACGCCGCCATAATCTTCGTGAAGACTCTGGGAGCGGTGGCGAGCCCGAAAGGAAGCGCGACGAACTGGTAATGTTCGTGAAGAATAGCAAACCGCAGGAACTTCTGATGTCCGGGAAATATGGGCACATGTAGATAGGCATCTTGGATGTCTATGGAACCCATGAATTCCTGCTCCTCCATGGAAGCAATTACCGAGCGAACTGACTCCATCCGGAAGTGGCGAAGGCGAACTCTCTTGTTGAGTAACTTGAGATCCAAGATGGGTCGAACTGTCCCGTCCTTTTTCGGCACCACAAACAGGTTTGAATAAAACCCTGTGAAGCGTTCCGATTCGGGAACGGCACAATCACCCCGGAACTGAGAAGAGAGGCGATGGCCGAACCGAACCCCGGGACCAAGGCCGGATCCCTCGGCGGACGGGATTGTAAGAAACGATCCCGTGGAAGAGAAATTAACTCTATTTTGTATCCTGTTGATACAACCTCTCTGACCCAAGCGTCCTCTACGGAGGCGAGCCAGACGTCGCTGAAGAAGAGAAGTCGACCTCCCAATTGGAAGGGACCCACGGGAGACCGATGGTAGTCATGCGGACGTAGACCGTCCAGATCTAGATCTGGACGGTCTTCCCTGGGAAGAGTGGGACCGCCAGGACGGAGTGGGCCTGAAGGAAACCTTCTTTTTTTCCTGACGTGCCTGTGGCCTTTGCTGGTTGGAAGGGTTTTCCGCCGTATTGAAACGGCGGAAAGTCCGACAGGGACGAAACTGACGCCTTGGAGGAGGTCTGCGAGGCTTGGAGGGGAGAAGAGAACTCGTACCTCCGGTAGCGTCCTTAATAATCTGATCCAATTGTGATCCGAAGAGACGCACTCCCTGAAAAGGCAGATTGGTCAGAGACTTTTTAGAGGACAAGTCCGCCTGCCAGGCCTTGAACCAAATTGTACGTCGGATTGCCACGATGTTACTTGACGCCTGAACTGCGCAAGATGCGGCATCCAAGGAGGCAGAAAGCAGATAATCCCCCGCATGGGAAATCTGATTGGCGAGATCGGCCAAATGCTCTGGTCGTGCCTTATCCAGAATGCACTGCCGAAGGTCATCTGCCCAAGTGGATATGGCCTTTGCTGCCCAAGAAGAAACAAAGACTGGACATACCGCTGCTGATGCCGCTTCGAAGGCAGATTTTGCTAGAGATTCTATGATCCTATCATTAGAATCTTTTAGCGACGCCACACCTGACAGCGGAAGGACCGTATTATTAGAAAGTCTGGACACGGGAGGGTCCACCGAGGGAGAAGTGGCCCAGTTGTCCGTGAGCTCTTTAGCAAATGGGTACAGCACGCCGAGACGCTTTCCTCTTTGAAAGCGTCTGGTCGGATCTTCTCTCTCCTTTGTAAAAATCTTTCCAAACTCAGAATGGAAGGGAAACACCCTGGATGGCGTTTCTGCCCGTCTGGACGAAACCTCCTGATCTGAGTATTTCGCAGGGGCGTCAGCGATGTCAAAGGTATGGTGAATCGCGGCAATGAGGTTTTGCACCGTAACCTTCATGCTCGCATCCTGGTCCGAATCCAGCTCTAAGACCCCTTCCGATTCCGAAAGCGCTTCGCCTGACTCGGGGGAGGAGGCCCGAGAGGGAGACTGCTGGGGACTATGGGGTGAGGTAGGACGAGGGGAGGACTCCGCCTGGAGGTCCAGCCTGGGCCTCTTGCGACTGCCGCTGGCTGGGTCAGATGGGACGTCCTGAGACGTGCTGGGTCCCGCCGAAGCTCCCAAGGGCAACTTGTCCATAACGGCTACTAGGGACTGAGACACCTTGATGAGGTCTGCCACTGACTGTGATTAAGAGGAGGCCCAACCCGGCATGGGGGGCTCACTCGCCCCTGGGGCTATGGATGGCTCCTGAGCGGCGTCGGGCTGGACGCAGAGCGGGTACGATCAGACTTAGCGTTGGACATAGTGAAAAGAGAGGCAGTGCCGGCCGGTTGGGGGACAGAAGGCAGAGAAGGGTGTCAGTCTGCAGGTGCAGAGCTACTCACGGTCCGGTGTCCCCAAGGGCGACGCTCTCTGATCTGGCTGCAGGATGAGGCCAGGCCAATCCGGCTGAAAAAAGGCCCAGCGACCGAAATCCGGCAGGGAATGAGGTCCGGCTGGCAGGCTGAGAAGATGGCGACCACCAGGGAAAGGGCGCGCTGCCAGAGGGAGAAGAAGAAGGGCGGAGCTCGCCGCAGAGATCCCCTTAGCACCGCCCGCTGTCCAATAGCAGGCTGGTGTGAGGCAAGGGGGCTGGGAAGGCCTAGGACGGGCGGGAGAGAAGCCCGCTTAGAAGAAAGGGGCAGGGGGCGTGACCGCGACGCAGCGGTAGGCCCGAGATGAAGCCGGGGCCTAAATTAATAGCGCCGGCCGCCTGTCAGCAGGGGGTCGGCGCGGAAGATGCGCCGCAACACCGGGCCGCAACCCCGGGCCGCGTCCCTGCTCCCCACAGTCCGACCCCTGTATACCCCTGCCGGGATGAAGAAGAAACGGGGGGGGGGGGGGCGCAGAACAAGGCCCGAAAGAAAAGGGGCCTTCATGGATGCGGCGACCGTGGGGAGAAGCGGGCGCGCAGGCCCTACCGTGGTCCCCTGGCGACCGCCTTAGGATGAAAACGCCGGGGGACCGCTAGACCGCATACTCACCCAGGCCGGGGGCCACAATAAAGGTACCTGAGAATCCCACGCTGTCTGTCGTCTTTATGGAATCCACGCCTCGTCCAACCGTCAGGCTCTGGTAGGCGAGATGGTGGGAGGCGGGGGGCAAGGACCGTCCGTATAGCTGGCACGCACCTGTGCGAGGCTCCTGGTCCTGCCGCGGAGACCTATGAGGATACGGGGTGGCAGTACACGCCGTACTCATAGTCTCTTTGTGGGAGTACGGATGTGACTGTTCACTCCGTATCCCTCCGAAACCTGTAAAGGAACGACGCACGACGAGGTAGATAGGGGTCTAATAAAAGACCCGTGTCCACCTCCTACTGACACTAAGCTAAACTGAGGAACTTCCTGCCGGTCGGTGGGGTGTACACTGCGGAGGAGGAGCTAACCTTTTTTTGTGCATAGTGTCAGCCTCCTAGTGGCAGCAGCATACACCCATGGTCTCTGTGTCCCCCAATAAGGCGAACGAGAAAAGCCTATAGTAGGGCTGATATGTATATATTGAGCCTAAATTGATTGTCAATCAACTTTTCCTAAAAAAAAAAAAAACACTGTGCCTAAGAAAGACTATATAAAATGAACACAACGTATATACTCGTGTATAAGCCGAGATTTTCAGCACATTTTTTTGTGCTGAAAACGCCCCCCCCCCTCAGCTTATACCCGAGTCATTGTCCAGAAAGCCGGCGGGGGAGGGGGAGCAGCGGCAGGAACTGGCGGCTGTGGCACACTGACAGCTACATTTACCGGCTTCAAGAAGACATCATACTCACCCTCCTCATGCCGTCGCTGCATTTCCGTCCCAGCATCTCCTTCCCGGCGTCGGCAGCTCTTCCCCTGTGCTGAGCGGTCACGTGGTACCGCTCATTAAGTAATGAATACACATGCGTCTACTCTCCCATAGGCGTGGAGCGCATATTCATTACCTTAATGAGCGGTACCACGTGACTGCTCAGCGAAGGAGAGCTGCGGCGCCGGGACAATGAAGATGCAGAGACAGCGCAAGGAGGGTGAGTAGGACTGGGGGAGGGTGAGCCATGCATACGATGGGACGGGGGGGGGGGGGTGAGCCATGCATACAACGATGGGGGGGTGAGCCATGCATACAAGCATGGGGGGGGTGAGCCATGCAAACGATGATGTGACGGGGGTGAGCCATGCATACAAGGATGGGAGGGGGGGTGAGCCATGCATACAACATGGAGAGCCACACATACCAAGATAGGACAGGGGGAGCCACACATACCAGGACAGAACGGGGGAGCCACATACCAGGACAGGACGGGGAGAACCACACATAGCAGGACAGGGATGAGGGGACATTGCATATCCGGCTTATACTCAAGTAGGTAAGTTTACCCAGTTTTCCGTGGAGAAATTAGGTTCCTCGGCTTATACTCGGGTCGGCTTATACTCGAGTATATACGGTATGTAGAAAAAAGGACAAATAATCGGAGGATTTTAGAATTTCAAGTAAAATGTTATATAATTCAGGAGGGTTGGTAACCTCCGTATCCCTGATCGTAATAAAACCTGCATAATGTCAGTGAAACCAATGAACATGCCGCCATCCTTTACCTGGGAATCCGTTTTCGTTCTTTCATGTGCACGCGTTCTTCGGTCTTTTTTATCCCTGTGTCTTTGCTCTTTGTCTCCATGTATATAACCCTCAGTAGAAGGTTTTTCCTTAGCTCTGTCTGACCATAGAACAGGATCTTCATGGGTCCTTTGGTCTGAAGGTGTCCCCTTCTCTTGCCTGCTGTGATGTCTCTTCTCTCGGTCAGAGACCTCACTATGTCTTCGGTCACTCCTTCTCCTTTCCCGATCTACGTCACGGCTAGTCAACACTTCGCTTGCTTTGCGGTGTCTTTGCTTTCGATCCTCGTGCTCTTCGCTCTCGAATAAGACAATAATAAGATTACATATTAATTAGGGTAGTTATTAATATCACACTTCAGAAAAGAATATCCTTTAAAGACACAATTAAAGAGACAATTTGCATAATTAGCATATTTCCCAGAGGAGCATTGCGGCTTTAAGTCTCCTCATCTCAACACGCTTAGCATGTCATTCTCCGCAAGGAGAAATGATACTTCTTGGATATCGGTCAGACGCCTCTCTCACAGCCAAACCAGATCTCACACTTTGCACTGACGAGGGGCAGTACCCCGAAACACAGTGTCTGCAAATTGAGATTCTGGCTTGGCTTTTATCCCAAGTCATGTAACAAGGCTCGTTAAAGGGTCGACATTGACTTTTAGGATTGCTACTTCCAATAGGTGGCACTAGAGTTGTAGTCCTCTTCCTCTTTGAAGAGACAATTTGCATAATTAGCATATCTCCCAGAGGAGCATTGAGGCTTTAGGTCTCCTCATCTCAACATGCTTAGCATGTCATTCTCCGCAAGGAGAAATGATACTTCTTGATATCCTTTAAAGGGATTTTCTAGAAGTTTGATATTGATGGCCTATCCCTCAGGAAGGACATTAAAATTAGATTGGTGGGCAACAGATTCTTGACATCCATGCCAACTTGCTAAATTACTGATTTCAAGGAAAATGTTATATAGGGGCCGGTATTCTCAACATCCCTGACCACAATCTGATCTACATGATTTAATCCTTCCAAGGACAAGTCAACATTCATTGCTTGTGCAGGAGAAGCAATAGATCTTAATAGGAAAGGGTTCTTTACAGTTAGAGCAGTCAGAGTGGAATGGAAGAGGTAGTAATTAGTGATGAGCGAGCGCGCTCGGATAAGGTGTTATCCGAGCATGCTCGAGAGCTAACCAAGTGTCTTCGGCATGCTTGAAAAATATGTTCAAGTCCCCGCTGCTGCATGTCTCGCAGCTGTTTGACAGCCGCAACACATGCAGGGATTGCCTAACAAACAGGATATGAAGCCGCGGGGATTCAAACAGATTTTTTTAAGCACACCAAAGACACTCGCATAAGACCCTATCCAAGCATGTTCACTCATCACTACTAAAACCGAGCCACCAATGATCAGCTGGAAGGTGGCGTCCATCACTACAGGCCACCACAAACAAGCAGCGCAGTCTTCACTGATATCAATCAGAAGCCCATGTGATGCACAGAACCGCAAATCAAGAGGTGCTGATAAACTTTTTTCTGCAGAACAAATTGGCGATACCTCACGTTTTCTGCCTTCTTTTTCTCGTCTTTCTTTATGTCGTCTTTCTCGATCTTCATTTCGGTGTTTGCTCTTTTCTAAGACTGAAACATTAGGAAGTAACATTAACGACATACTAGTGGCCAAAACTGTGGAAACCTTTTGTTAAAAAAAAAAAAAAAAAAAGGAGCATTTTTGGTGTTCGATTGCTCATAACACCAGATTATTTTTAATAATATAAAATTATACATCATTTCCATTTCTTGAAAAGTTAAGAGCTTTTTGCCGCCTTCTGATAGGACAGTGCCTAAGTGTGGAGCGGATTCCATCAGGAGCCGCCTCACAGTGATGTGCACTTTGTTCCCCTCCATCAAATGTTTTTTAAAAAATCTGAAGCAGAAAAAAACACTAAAAACATTGAATAAGTAATGTGAGAATCATGTGGGAATAGTGGATGAGGGCAGGTATATCTCGCCCAGATTCCTCTCCTATGTGGCCTAGTCTGGTCAGTATCGCACCTGCTTACTAATGGATAATGGGAGGCGGATATAAAAGGATGCCAGGTGGTTGTGTGAGTCTCAGCCTGGGGACACAGAGAGCCTGTCTGTGTGAGAGACACACGTGAGTGGAAGCAGTGCCCACTGCAACTGTGGTTTGGCTGGACGGGAGAAGCCCGCCAGTTGGTAGTTAGGTTGTCCATTGTTTAGTTAGTGCCGGACAGGCAAGGATTTGTTTTATGTTTTATTTCCTTTTGCATTGCTTTCACCGTTAATAAACCTGACCCAGGGTCAGTTATACACGAATCCCCGCTCTGCGCCTGAGTTTCATGCTGAATGCACGTGACCTTTGACCCCAGCAAAGGCGATCCCGGAGTGTTTTATCACATTGTGGTGGAGAACGCGGGCGTCACGTTGCAAGCATGAGCATGGAGGACGTGGTGAAAGCGCTGGTACAGTCCACCGCCGTCCAGCAAGAAGCAAATCGGGTGATGATGGCCCAGCTGAAGGAGTTGGTGGACATGACAGCTACCGATCGTTCTCTTCTCCAGCAGGTGGCGCAGCGCTTGGCAAGCTTACCTGAGCTTAACCTGGAAGCCGAGTCGAGAGTGATTCACGTGAGTCGGTACTGGCAGAAAATGACGCCTGATGATGACGTCGAGGCATACCTGACCACGTTTGAACGGACGGCGGTGCGA
This sequence comes from Dendrobates tinctorius, assembly GCF_039654945.1. Taxonomy (NCBI): domain Eukaryota; kingdom Metazoa; phylum Chordata; class Amphibia; order Anura; family Dendrobatidae; genus Dendrobates; species Dendrobates tinctorius. Next base: position 44,281,473 of record NW_027361738.1, on the reverse strand, counting down.
GAAAAATGGCCGAAGGCACGATGGGCCGGCCTGATTGCCCCGTTTCTTTCCGGTGAGGCCCAAAAGGCGTGTTATGACCTGGAACCTGAAGCTGCGCAGGACTTTGACAAATTGAAAGCCGAGATCTTGGCCCGGCTGGGAGTGACGACCGCTGTCCGGGCACAGAGAGTGCATCAATGGACTTATCAGCCGGATAAACCACCGCGGTCCCAGATGTTCGACCTGATCCACGTGACGAAGAAGTGGCTACAACCCGAGGTGTTGACAGCGCCAGAGATAATCCAGAGAGTCATCCTGGACAAGTACCTGAGAGCTCTACCGCCAGCCCTGAGGAAGTGGGTAAGCCATGGAAATCCTACGACGGCAGATCAACTGGTGGATCTGGTTGAACGTTACTCCGTGGCGGAAGGACTCCGAGACGACGCTACCCCACCTCGTTCTTCATCGTCTCCACGTGGAACCGGTAAGACTGTTCCAGGGAGTAGGGGAGATGGAAAAATCCCTAAGACAGTGGGGGAGGAAAACGGGACTGCCCGCACTGCGAGGCCGAGAGTAACGAACTATGGTCTAAGCAAGGGGCCCGTTAGGTGTTTCCGCTGCCAAGATATGGGACATATTGCTGCGAACTGTCCGGTCACTACTGAACCCATGCAGTGCGACGTCACAGACTCTAAAAACCGCATGTCTATGGTTGCACGGGTAGTGAGTGTGAATGCCGGTCAAAAGGATGTGGAAAAACACTTGTGTGATTTAACTGTTGATGGCAAAAATGTGGTGGCATTGTTAGACTCGGGAAGTGTGGTGACTCTGGTGAAGGCCAGTCTGGTGCCAGCCCCGACTGGGCCATCAGACAAATTCTCTGTAACGTGTGTGCATGGAGACACCTGTTCGTACCTCACCACAGTCATATGCATTACAACTTCCTATGGGTCTGTGCAACATAAAGTGGGACTCGTCCCGGCGTTATTGCATGACGTTATCCTGGGCCGGGATTTTCCCCACTTCTGGCAATTGTGGGAGAATCAGTTGATGCCCTCGGGTAATAGTGTACATGATTCTTCTCCCAGGGAGCGTGTGGGTCCCGAACCCCTGGAAGAGGTCTCCCTGGAAGACTCGGGGGAAGAGTCTGCGGGAAATGACCTGCAGTTCCCGTTTTCAGTCATGGCGGGTGATAATGAGGAGACCGGGGAAGAGGAGGAGGCTGACAGCCGTCCACCTCCCCGTTTGCCGGATTTAGAAGTTCAGAAAGATGACTTCCAAAGTGAGCAAATAAAGGATCCTACCCTTTCTCAGGCTAGGACAAATGTGAAAGTGATAAATGGGGTGCCCGTAGAACCTGGCTCTAGGCTGGCATATCCTTACATGGTTCTGGAGAATGAATTACTCTATCAGATAGAGAAAAAGGGGGAAGATACGGTGCAACTATTAGTCGTGCCAAAACCCTACCGGCGGCAGGTCCTGGACCTGGCCCACGGACATGTGATGGGAGGTCACCTGGGAGTCCAGAAAACCACCGAAAGGATATTACACTGTTTTGTTTGGCCAGGCATGCATCACGATATTCGTGTATATTGCGAGTCTTGTCCTGACTGCCAAGCCTCTGCACCTAAGCCCCGGTTCTGTAGCCCTTTGGTACCCCTACCTATTATTGAAGTCCCGTTTGAGAGGATTGGGATGGATTTAGTTGGGCCCCTTCCACGGTCTGCACGTGGACACCAACATATCCTGGTCATCTTGGATTATGCCACTCGTTACCCGGAGGCCATCCCTTTGCGTAACACGGCCACCAAGACGATTGCCAAGGAGCTGGTGCATGTGTTTAGTCGGGTCGGTATACCAAAACAGATACTCACCGATCAGGGGACCCCCTTTATGTCCAGGATAATGAAGGAGCTCTGCCGATTGTTACAAATCGAACCGTTACGCACATCCGTGTATCACCCTCAAACAGACGGGTTGGTCGAACGGTTCAATAAAACTCTGAAGCAGATGCTGAGAAAGGTGATAGACAAGGATGGGAAGAACTGGGACTATTTACTTCCGTATTTGCTTTTTGCCATCAGGGAAGTACCCCAGTCTTCCACGGGATTCTCGCCTTTCGAGTTATTGTACGCCCGACGTCCTCGCGGACTGTTAGACGTTGCAAAAGAAACCTGGGAGGGTCAGGTCACTCCGTTTAAAACGGTGATAGCTCACGTCACACAAATGCAGGACCGTATTGCGGCTGTTATGCCTATCGTCAAAGAACACATGACACAGGCTCAAGGAGCCCAAAAAAGAATCTATGATAGGGGCGCCAAGATCCGTACGTTTGCACCCGGAGATAGGGTGTTGATCCTGGTCCCCACGGTGAACAGTAAGTTCCTGGCAAAGTGGCAGGGCCCCTTTGAGATCAAGGAAAGAGTTGGTGAAGTAAACTACAAAGTATACCAGGCAGGTCAACGGAAACCTGAGCAGATTTATCATGTAAATCTGATAAAGCCCTGGAAGGATCGGTCTGCCTTGTCAGCGGAGCTGGCCCGTCCTGTCTGCTCGCATACCGTACCGGAGGTACGGGTTGCAGAGACTCTCTCGGAGCGTCAAAAGACGGAAGTCAGGCAGTTTCTACTTCACAACCAAAAGTTTTTCTCAGAAAAACCCGGGCAGACTATGCTAATGAAACATGACATCATAACGGAACCTGGTGTCACAGTTCACGTAAAGCCCTACCGAATCCCGGAAGCGCGCCGTGAAGCCGTTTCCCGAGAAGTGAAGGCAATGTTAGAGTTAGGAATCATTGAGCAATCGCACAGTGCGTGGTCCAGCCCGATTGTGCTAATTCCTAAACCGGACGGCACCATCCGGTTCTGCAATGACTTCAGGAAACTGAATGCGGTCTCAAAATTTGATGCCTACCCTATGCCCCGGGTCGTAGAGTTAATAGATCGGTTAGGAAAAGCCCGGTATATTACGACCCTAGACCTAACAAAGGGGTATTGGCAGATCCCTCTGGCGGAGGCTGCCAGAGAAAAGACGGCATTTGCTACCCCAGAAGGTCTATTTCAGTATGTGTATATGCCGTTTGGACTGCACGGAGCACCAGCGACCTTCCAGAGACTGATGGATCGAGTCCTGAGGTCACATAGGCGGTACGCTTCGGCCTATTTGGACGACATTGTCATTTACAGCTTGGACTGGGAGACTCATCTCCAGAAAGTACAAGCTGTGATTGACGACCTGTGGGAGGCAGGTCTAACCGCGAACCCCAAGAAATGTCACATCGGGCTAGAAGAAGCCCGGTATTTGGGGTATGTAATTGGGAGGGGTGTTGTTAAACCCCAGGTTGATAAGATTCAGGCAGTTCAGGACTGGCCACAACCTGTCAACAAGAAGCAGGTGCAAGCCTTCCTGGGGATCGCCGGTTATTATCGCCGGTTCATACCCAATTTTGCAGCCATCGCTACCCCCCTGACGGATCTTACAAAAGGGAAAGACTCCGTCATGATTAAATGGAGTTTAGCGGCTGAAGAAGCCTTCCATAGCCTAAAACGGGCACTTTGCTCTCAGCCCGTACTGGTGACTCCAGACTTCCGCAGCGAGTTTGTGGTACAAACGGATGCCTCTGATACCGGTATCGGGGCCGTACTCTCACAAGTGAGGGACGGAGTGGAACACCCAGTCCTCTATCTCAGCAGGAAGCTGAATAAACACGAGCAAAGGTATGCAGTCATGGAAAAAGAGTGCCTAGCCATTAAGTGGGCTCTAGAGGCCCTCAAATATTACCTGGTGGGCCGAAAGTTCAGGCTGATCACTGACCATGCCCCTCTCAAGTGGATGCACTTGAACAAGGAACGGAATAGCCGGGTGACCCGGTGGTTCCTTGCCCTGCAGGCCTACACTTTTACGGTGGAGCACCGCCCAGGGGTACAGATGGGGAATGCAGATGCCCTGTCCCGAGTGCACTGTTTGGCGGGTGTCATTGCTCGACCAGAGTGGTCTGAGCAGAAGGGGGGGATATGTGAGAATCATGTGGGAATAGTGGATGAGGGCAGGTATATCTCGCCCAGATTCCTCTCCTATGTGGCCTAGTCTGGTCAGTATCGCACCTGCTTACTAATGGATAATGGGAGGTGGATATATAAGGATGCCAGGTGGTTGTGTGAGTGTCTCAGTCTGGGAACACAGAGAGCCTGTCTGTGTGAGAGACACACACGTGAGTGGAAGCAGTGCCCACTGCAACTGTGGTTTGGCTGGACGGGAGAAGCCCGCCAGTTGGTAGTTAGGTTGTCCATTGTTTAGTTAGTGCCGGACAGGCAAGGATTTGTGTTATGTTTTATTTCCTTTTGCATTGCTTTCACCGTTAATAAACCTGACCCAGGGTCAGTTATACACGAATCCCCGCTCTGCGCCTGAGTTTCATGCTGAATGCACGTGACCTTTGACCCCAGCAAAGGCGATCCCGGAGTGTTTTATCACAGTAAGAAGAGTCTTTCAAGTGAATTTAAAGGCATTTGTTATTTTCTCATTTAGTCTTTTGTAGGCATTTGTCAATGCGGATACACTCCAAAAACTCCTTGTGCGTAAAGCCCTATATAGGTATTCTCAAGTTGACTGTTGGGAAACGCACAGCTCTGCAGTGTTTTTAACCCCTTCACTCCCAAGCCTGTTTTCACCTTCCTGACCAGGCCAAACTTTACCATTCTGACCACTGCTGCCACTTTATGCAGTAATAACTGGAACGCTTTAATGGATCCCACTGATTGTGAGACTATTTTTTTGTGACATATTATACTTCACGATAGTGGTAAAATTTGTTCGATGTGACTTGCGTTTATTTGTGAAAATATTGGAAATTTGGCAAATTTTTTTCTTAAACTTCACAATTTTTAACCTTTTAATTCTTATGCCCTTAAACCAGAGACTTATGTCACACAGAATAGTTAATAAATGATATTTCCCACATGTCTACTTTACATCTGCGTCATTTTTTAAATATAATTTTTTTGGTTAGGACATAATAAGGGTTAAATGCTGACCAGCGATTTCTCATTTTTCCAACAAGATTTACAAAACCATTTTTTTAGGGATCACATTTATCCTTCGCCCTACGATGAGCACTTTCGCATTTCCATCTATCTCCGAGTAACGTGATTCAGATAAAATCCACAAGGGAGCCACTCACTGTAATGAGGCAGCAGTTACTCTTGACTCCGTCTGGTCTCTGTTCAGCGGTCTCCTTTTCAGAAGTGCACAAAACTGTGGCGGACCAAGCTTTCATGCACACCTAAAAAGACGGACACCGCCAGATCATAGACAGCCACACGGCGTCCACAGTGCCTTCATCTGTATCATTATAGGGAATCTTCCATCGGAATCAGGTATTTAAGAGATTTACACGGAAACCCTGGTGTAAGCGCTCAGCGTAGAGAGCAGGATAAATGTGAGCTGAGACTTACTGCGATCTTTGGGATGCAGAATTAACAAATCAACAGCAGATGAAGAATTGTTTCTATTTTTTCTGCCATTCCTCTTGCGGTATAAGCGATTAGACAACTTTATTCATGCTGGTGTGATTACAGCGATACCAGGTTTGTAGGGTTTTTTAATGTTTGGCTGTTGACACACACTAAAAGTTGCTTTTATTCTTTTAGCAAAAACTAGCTTTCTCTATCGCTTCATTGGGGGACACAGGAACCATGGGTGTATGCTGCTGCCACTAAGAGGCTGACACTATACACAAAAAAGTTAGATCCTCCTCTGCAGTATAAACCCCACCGACTGGAACTATGATAATCAGTTTTAGCTTAGTGTCAGTTGGAGGTGGACACGGGTTTTTCATTAGACCCATATGTACCTCAGTGAGCGTCGCTTCTTTCAGTTACCCAGAGGGATACAGTGTGAACAGTCACTACTGTAATCTCACACAGAGACTATGAGTACGGCGTGTACTGCCACCCCGTATCCTCATGGCACTAATTGGCCGGACCCCAACCCCTAACACAGAAGCGTGTTTAGGTGATCCAGATCCGGTCCTTGGGTGGGTGGGTGTCTCTCACCCACTCGCCCACCAGAGCCTGTCAGTGTTAGGAGGCGTGGACGTCCCGCAACGCTGCAAGTTCGAACGTCTTACATTCCTGGATGGAGAGGTACATTACTTTCCCGCTCTCCCCCAGGTTCTCCAGAGGCGGTGAAGAGAAGTTCACAAGAAGAAAACAGAGATTGAAGAAAGAAGAAGAAAAAAATTTTTTTCCCCCCCTTATTTAATCGTATGGATTGGAGTGTTGGGGCACTTTTAGACGATAGGGGCCTTTTTTCCCCTAGTTTCCAGGTGGAATGGGGTGCTGGGCTACCTTTTTGCAGTTCCTTTAAGGCCTCCGCGCTGCTCCCCCTGCTCCGGCGGTTAGGAGTCAGGAAAATAGATCGAGGTCTCGGCTTCTCTCGGGCCTAGTGTTCGTCGTTGGCTCCGCTCTTTCTTCTCTGTATTCAGGCGGGCTTTTTTCCCGCCCATCTCTTCTCCCTTCATCCTCCACCCCCTGGTGCTTAGCTCTGCCCACTCCTCCCGGCCCCAGCTAAACTACTATATCGCCGCCATCTTTCTCCTCCCGGACCTTGCGGCTGGCTCTGCCTCTTGAACCGGCCCCAGAGAGTGGGCTTCTTTATCAAGAGTGTGCTCTACCCCCTGCTGCGCACACTTTTCACCTTGCGCCCACAGTGCGGTCGCCATCTTTTTTGGATACTCCGGATGCTGTTTAGTTCCTGCGGGACCAGCATCGGCTTTACTCTTGGAAGCAGATTACAGGACACCAGCATTGTTCTGTGAGTAGCTGCTTTGCAGACTGACACTCTCCTCTGCATCTTCCTGTCCCCTAACCTTTGGCACCTGTTAGTGGGTCTGTTTCATCATGCCAAATACTAAAGGAGAGCGTTCTTGCCCTCCTACCTCTTTTTCTTCCTCTGCTCGTCACACATTTTGTGTGCTCTTTGTGCAAGTGCAAGCTTCCTTCAGGTCAGTCCTCTCCCCTCTGTCAGGACTGCAGCAACCCCATCGTGACACCGCCCAGGAGTCCCTTTATGCCCCAGCTGAGAGCAAGGCCCCTATTCCACTGTGGGTTTCCTCTCTGTCACAGTCCGTGGCGGACCTCACCAAAGGTGTCTCAGACCCTGGTGTCTGTGGTTGACAGGTTGCCCCTTCCGACATCCGTAGTTGCTAGTAGGTCACAGGAATCACCGTCTGGCCCTTCTAATACAGCCTCAAGAGATCCAGGCAGGAGTGCCATTCTAGGTCCTATTCCCGTTCCATCTCACCCCCAGGCTTTCCCGGCGGTCTGCCTCTTCCCGCTCCTCCTCTCCCGAGTCAGGCGAGGCGTTCTCAGACGCACCATCACAGGAAGATTCAGACCTGGATTTGAACCAAACCTCTAATACGAGAGACATGGTCCAGAGCCTCATTGTGGCAGTCAATCAGACCTTTAGCATTAAGGCTACCTCTATGGAACCCGCAGATCAGGTGGTTTAGGTTAGACGGTCAAAACCACCTTCCAAGGTCTTTGCTCCTAATACAGAATTTGAGGAGGTACTTGCCAGGGAAAGGGAGAACCCGACCAGACGCTTTCAAAGAGGGAAGCGCCTCGGCATCCTATATCCTTTTTCTCTGGAGCTCACCGCCAAATGGACAGTTTCTCCGACTGTGGACCTGCCAGTTTCCAGACTGTCCATTAACACCGGTGTCCCGCTTGATAGTGGAGCTTCCCTCAAGGATTCCAATGACAGGATGATAGAATCCTTTGCAAAGTTAGCCTTCGAAGTGGCAGCTTCTACATTATGTCCGGTTTTGGCTTTTACTTGAGTTTCGAAGTTCATAGCCAAATGGGCCAAACAGCTCCGTCAGGGCATTCTTGCTGGAGCTTGACCGGAGCAGCTGGTGGATCTCGTCGACCAGATTTCTCATGCAGAGAAGTACTTGGTATCTGCCTCCCTGGATGCGCCGTGTCTTGCGCAGCTCAGGCATCCAGCAATATTGTGGCTATCCGGCGGACTATTTGGCTTAAGGCCTGGCAGGCGCACTTGTCAAAAAAGTCCCTTACCAGCCTGCCTTTCCAGGGATCACGTCTGTTCGGCTCCATGCTGGACCAAATTATTAAGGACGCCACCGGGGACACAACTTCCCTTCTCCCCCAGTCCAAACCTCGCCGGTCTCCTCTGAAGTGGCAGTTTCGGTCTTTTCGTAGTTTCGCAGAAACAGAGGATTTTTCCCACCAGCAGAGGCCGCAGGCTCGCCAGTTTAGGAAGGTTTCCTTTAAACCCATCCCTTCCTGGCGCTCCCGCAACGCCCAAAGTAGATCCACCAGGCCTAAACCTGGCAGATCTGCCACGGCATGACTCATACCGAGACCCCAGCGTATCTCCCAAGCTGGGCGGTCGTCTTTTTTTCAGAGAAGTTTGGCTCACCTCGGTGGATGACGCATGGGTCAGGGAGGTTGTATCTTCAGGATCCAAAATAGATTTCGTTTTGCAGCCCAAAGATCGATTCTTCGAATCCCGTCCTCCAAAAGATCCTTCTCTGGTCCGAGGTTTCTTTGCATCCATCGCCTTTGTTCTCAGTTCGGGGTAATCGTTTCCGGCCCAGACCGGGATCATTTCACAGGTTTCTATTCAAATCAGTTTATGGTGCCGAAGAAAGACGACACGGTTCGGCCCATCCTGGATCTCAAATTACTGAACAAGAGAGTCTGCCTGCGACATTTCAGGATGGAGTCCCTTTCGTGCAATAATTGTTTCCATAGAGGCGCAGGAATTCCTGTGCTCCATAGACATCCAATACGCCTATCTCCATGTTCCTATTTTTCCAAGGCATCAGAGATTCCTGCATTTTGCGGTACAACAGGACCATTTACAGTTTGTTGCCCTGCTGTTCGGTCTCGCAACCGCTCCCAGAGGTTTCACAAAAATCATGGCAGCGTTGATGGCCATTTTGAGGATCAGAGGTCTAGTTCTCATCCCGTACCTCAACGACATCCTCATCAAGGCTCCATCCTTTTCTCAGGCCCAGGAAAGCCTGGCCATAGTTTGACACCCTGTCCCGTTTCGGGTGGCTTGTCAACAGAAAGAAGTCCTGCCTTGTTCTGACTCAGCGCCTCATTTTTCTAGGCATGCTGTTCGACACCCGTCAGACAAGGGTTTTTCTCCCTGAAGAGAAGAGAGCAATCCACCAGCAGGGTGTTCACTCTCTACAAAGCCCTCGGCTTCCTTCCTTCCGCTCAGCCATGAAGGTCCTAGGGCAGATGGTGGCATCGTCGGAAGTGATCCCCTTTGCCTAATTTCATTCAAGACCACTTCAGCAGGCCATCCTTTTGCAGTGGGACAGGTCTGTTCTCTCACTGGATCATCCAATTCTGCTCTCTTCCCGAGTCAAACAGTCTCTCAATAGGAGGCTGGCATCCCCCCTCATCTTCCAGGGCTGGTCCTTCCTGCCCGTCCACTGGCACGTAGTGACGACGGATGCCAGCCTTCTCGGCTGGGGTGCGGTATTTCTGACTATCCAGGGACGTTGGTCGGCACAGGAATCTTCTCTGCCGATCAACGTCCTTGAGATAAGGGCCATCCTTCTGTCCCCCATTCACTGGGAAAGGCTTCTCAGGGGTCTGCCAACCCAGGCTCAGACGGACAATGCCACTGCAGTGGCATACGTCAATCACCAGGGAGGGACTCTGAGTCCTTTGGCCAAGGTATCCAAAATTCTCCTCTGGGCAGTGGTGTTGGTTCTGGCGATATCCGCAGTGCACAACCCCGGCGCAGAGAACTGGGCCGCCGATTTTGTCAGCCACGAGGGTCTCGTGGCAGGAGAGTGGTCCCTGTATCAGGAGGTCTTCCATCAGATTTGCCTTCAATGGGGGACTCCGGATGTGGACCTCATGGTGTCCCGGCTGAACAGGAAGGTTCCACGGTTCGTCTACAGGTCCCGCTATCCTCTCGCGGTGGGCGCTGATGGCCATTCCCTGGTCGCAGTTTGTACTTCCCTATCTGTTTCCTCCCCTTCTTCCCAGGCTGTTGAAGACGATCAAGGCGGAGGGGATGCCAGTCATACTGTTCACACCGGATTGGCTCAGGAAGTCTTGGTTTGCAGAGATCGTCAATCTTCTCGTGGACGCTCCCTGGAGGCTCCCAGACAGACCGGGTCTGCTGTTCCAAGGACCGATCTGTCACCAGAATTCTCGGTCGCTCAATTTAACGGCGTGGCTGTTGAAAGTGCGGTATGGTTAGCATTTTCTTTCCATCTTGTTGTTTCTCCTACTGCTTTCTCACTAACTGACTATCATAGTGCGAGTCGGTGGGGTGTATACTGCAGGAGGTGCATAGTGTCAGCCTCCTAGTGGCAGCAGCATAGACTGTTATGAATGAGTCACCGTAGGAGGCAAAAGCAGAAATACAAGCTAAGTCCAGAAAACCAGAGAAGTTGGCAACTATCAGATTGCAGACCCCTGAACCTATCAACACAACTAGCAGTAGCTGTGGGGGGTTCCTACGATGCCCTAGACCCCTCGATCACAGCCGGAGAATTACATAGGCCTAAAGAAAGAAAGGGGAAATCTAAACTGCCCCAGAGCAGACCCCAAAGCAATAGGCAGCCCCCAACATATAATGACGGTGAAGCAAGATGAAAATACTAACACAGACAGAAAGATAGACTGAGCAAAGATGGGGCCCCAAAACTACCTAGATAGGAAAGGACAGGAAGGCTGCTGTCTGCAATCTGCCAAAACCCTATCAAAGACATAAGCCAACAAGCTGATATGAAAAAGGCCCTGAAGCAGCTAGGCTTCAAAAACTAAATCAGCACTCAGGTATTTTCAGAAGACAGAGCTAAATGAATTCAGCACACCCCAGCAGGGAATGGCAGAAATCCAGAAAAACAAAGCAAAACAAAGTCAAAGCACAAAAGCAAAAGGCCGAGCAGCAAACTTAGCTTTAGAGGAGCAGGAATTCAGACTGGTCTCCAAGGATCCCACAGAGAAATCACCCGCAGGGCAGAAGGGCGTCGGCAGCCAGTAATGAAGGGGAAAATGAACTCACAACAATAGACCCATGGTTCCTGTGTCCCCCAATGAAGGCTCCGAGAAACAGATTTTACGGTAAGCAACCAAAAATCCTGGTTTTGCATCGCCATACATTGAGAGCTATAGATATATATATTTTTTTTTGCTGATGGACACCTGTTTCACACTTCCGTTTTTTCAAATCCGTCAAAATCCGTTGTTTTCCGTAAAAAAACGGATCCGCCATTTTTTGCAGGATCCGTTTTTTTTGTCCCATAGACTTCCATTACGGTTACCGCGGATCCGTCAAAAAAACGGACACAAAAACGGAAGTGTGAAACAGGCCTTTGGTGGCTTGTTTTTGCGGGACAAGATGACATTTTCAGGGATACTATTTTTATGTACATTCATCTTCTTGATCAAGTTTTATTCCACTTTGCTTCAAGCAGTATGATGAAAAACCATAGTTTTCAACACTTTTTTATTGCATTGCCTATAGGGGTTAACTAGAGTGACAGTTTTATAGATCGGGTCGTTCCGGATGCGGCAATACCAAATTTGTGTACTACTTTTTTTTTTTTTTTACATAATAATGTTTTTTTTTTTACTTTTTTGACTTCGTTCATGTATCTAAAGCAATGCTTTATACCTATCAGACCTGCACTGAGAGAAGCTTCTTAGACCATGTTCTGAGCATGATCTAAGCAGCTTGGTAGCTTTACCGTAGCTTGGTGACCCGGGGGTCGGCATGTTGTCAAATCGCAGAGGAACCGTTTTGAAGGGAGAGGGAGCCCCCTTCCCTGTCACAGCCTACTAAATGTTAGGATTGCTCACAATCGCAGCATTTAGGAGGTTAAACTGCCATGGGTGGTGCAGACACTGTTCCTGGTTCTTAGAGCAGGAGCTCGACCACCTCATGCACGATCACTGTGATCAGTCACAATGACTGACCAATCACAGTGCTCTGAGTGCGTGTGGGGATCGATGGCATGGGTATTTACAGCTCATGACGTGCTGTCCGTCATTGGTCGTAAAGGGGCCACTTCCAGGGTGCAGACACTCCTCTTTCAGTGACAGTTCTGGTGAGTAGCAGATCTGTAGTATTAGTAAAAGTATAAAGCTCAGCACAAATTCTACTGTAAAACATTCAGCTATCTCAGTGTTATGTTCTGGAGTCTTTATTGTATTAACCCCTTCAACCCAGGGCCATTTTGTTTTGGTTTGTTTTTCTCCTCCCCTTCTTTCCTCCCATAACTTTTTCATTTTTCTGTCCATATAGCCATATGATGGCCTCTTTTTTGTGAGCCGAGCTGTACTTTTAAATGACACTATTGATTTTACCACATAAAATACTGGAAAACGAGGAAAAAACTTTAAGTGCAGTGAAATTTCAAAAACCGTGCAATTCCACAATAGTTTTTTTGGGGGGGGGTTTTTTGGGGTGGGGGGTTGCTTACTGATTGTATAACTAACATAGCAAATAATAAAACTAACCTAGTAATATGATTCTCCAGGTCAGTATCAGTACACAGGTACCAAACATGTATAGGATTTTTTTAAATTAAAGGGAATCTGTCACCCACATTTAGTGATATCATGTAAAAATATCACTAAATTGTGCGTCCCATAAAGATTCTATTCGGGCTTTTGACTCCCCCGACCCCGCACCTTTGAGGCATAAATACCTTTTTTAGCTTGTTGTGGATGCATGCAAACCGCCGCGGTCCGGTCCGATGGGCGTGGCTTAGTAGTCTACCCCCCCCCCACCACCACCTCGTCGGCTTGCTTCACGCGATCTTCATCTGTGAATACCACAGACGCCGCTGGTTTCCGCGCTTGCGCAATGTAAAGGCCCCCGGCGCCTGCGCAGTATGCTTTGCCCAACTGTGGGCGAAGCATATAATCGCTACTGCGCAAGCGCCGGTATTTTCCAGTGCGGTCTATGCTCCGGAAGTCTTCACATGCAGGACACACTTCCGGAGCATAGAACGTGCAGGAAATTACCGGCGCTTGCGCAGTAGCGATTATATGCTTCGCCCACAGTTGGGCAAAGCATACTGCGCAGGCGCCGGAGGCCTTTACATTGCGCAAGCGCTGAAACCAACGGAGTCTTTGGTATTCACAGACGAAGATTACGTGAAGCAAGCCGAGGAGGTGGGGGGGGGGAGAAGACCACTAAGCCACGCCCATCGGGGAGTCAAAAGCCCGAATAGAATCCTTATGGGATGCAAAATTTAGTGATATCTTTACATGATATCACTAAATATGGGTGACAGATTCCCTTTAAGTGGCGTAAAAAAAAAATTCAGACATTTGTATTAAAAAAAAAGTTTTGCTTTTGTTGCCATTTTCTGACACCTGTAGTGTTTTAATTTTTCGGAATATAGTTAGATCTCACAGGTCACTGTAATATGGGGTCATCATATGCCCTCAGGGTACCATGGCAACAATCGGCACCAGCGATTACGATCGTGGGGGGATCCTGCCGTAGCAGGTCATTTAACCCCCTTTTAACCACTTAGGCTAGTTTCACATTAGCGTTTACGGCCGCGTCGGGCTACGCACGGCTGCCGCTAAGCCCCGTCCCCTGCCGCGCCTCCGCCTACGGACGCAGGGGACGCATGCAGCGTCATGCGTCCGTAGGCAGAGCTACTGGCGGAGGCGCGGCAGGGGACGGGGCTTAGCGGCGGCCGTGCGCAGCCCGACGCTGCGGCCGTAAACGCTAATGTGAAACTAGCCTTAGATATCGCTGTCGCGATTAACAGCAGTATTTAAGGGGTTAATTGGCCCCAATCGGTTTCAAAACCGCCCGGGCCCGATACCGCCAAGTGTCAGCTGTGTTGCCAGTATGAGACATGTACTGAATGACAGACTGCTCTTCTTCTCGGAGCGGAGTGTGATTACTAGTGATGAACGCAAGTGCTCGTTACTCGATTTTGCCAATGGTGCGCGAGTATCGTGGGTGCTCGAGTGACATATTCAAATCCCTGCGGTCGCATATTCTGAGGCGGTTAGACAGCCACAAAACATGCGGGGATTGACCGTGTTTGTCGAGAAAACCCTGCATGTTTTGTCGCTGTCTAACAGCTGCGAAACATTCAGATGCTTGGACCCAAACAAGTCACTCGAGCACCCACGGCAAACTCGAATAACAAGTACTTGTGCTCATCACTAGTCATTACAACTGGGTATCATTTTGTTCAGCCTCTTATGACCTACATGCCCGTATAGACGGCTTAGGCCTGTTTCACACTTCCGTGAAAAATGAAACAAACGGATCCGTTTCCGTTGTGACGAGAGAGAGAATTTTCGCCGCTTCCAGGCCGGTATTTCTGTGTTAAAATGTTTCCCGGAGCAAGGCTTCTGGGCATGCACACTGAAAAGTAGCGGACCGTCAACCCAAAATAAACGTTGCAGAGTCCATCCGGGAACCGCTAAAATTTTCACGGATCCGTCAAAAAACGGATCCAACGGATGACCATCAGTCAAGATCCACCGCTAATGTAAGTCTATCGGGGAAAAAACGGATCCGCCCCTTTTTTGGCAGATCTGTTTTTTTCGAAACTTGGTGGATTTTGACTGACGTCGAAAAACGGAGGTGTGAAACAGGCCTTAGGAGTGTGGATCTGACCGATGAGAATTCCATCAATTAGACGGAGGAACAATGGTGCAGAATGTTCTGCAATGATGAGGCCAGAATCTCTTTATCCAGGAATGTTAGTATGTAGTGTGCGAGAAAAAGTTGTGGGTTTGTGTGTGTGATTAACGGGACTCTAAATGCAGAAAAAAAATACAATCATGAAATGCTTTTGGACTAAACTAGAGCCTTCCGCATGTGATCTTTCCCAAAATAATGAAGCCTTTTACATTTCAGCAGTTTCCGCTTCATACCTTCATGTCATTACTGCTGTGTGAAAAAAGTGGTTTCAGGATAAAAAACAGGTCACTTTTGTAATTGGATTTAAAAAAAAAAATTAGCGGTTTAGTTTCTGCAGCTTTTCTTTATCATGGTACATAGCCAGTGGTCGGAGCCGATTGTCAGATAATGGCACTTACCATGACTGTCTCTCATCTTCCTTTCTTCTCTCCCAAGATCATATGTTCCATATTCTTTAATTGGTTCCTCCCCAGTGTCCATTTTGTCACTGGTTTTCTCTCTGTCCTTGGTTCGGTGCCGTTCTGATACACGATGTTTGTCCTGGTCTCCTTCTCTGGCTTTCTCCTTCTCTTTGCGCTGCTCTTGATGTTCACCCTTCCCTTTCTCAGTATGTCCATCTCTCCCTTGATAGTTTGGTTGCGCTCTCTCGACTCCCTTCTCATCAGGTCTATGTTTGCGTCGTGTATGCTCATCATCCTCTCTGTGATGACTTCTTACCTTATTTCTCCTATCATTACCGCTGTCAGACTGCATGGTCTAAACAAAAACAGAGCCAAAAGAAAATGCAATTATATTCATGGCCAAAAGCGTTGGTATCCTTGAAATTGTTCCAGAAAATGAAAAAATTTCTCCCAGAGAATTATTGCAATTACACGTGTTGTTATACATGTTTATTTCCTTTGTGTGTGTTGGAACAACACAAAAATACAGAAGACAAATTTATCTTGGATCCCGAGACCTTAATTGCCTCTGACGGCTATTTTCCCGGAGTCTACTTTCACAAAATGTTGGTGGAGCCCCCACACCGCCGAATACCACCTAATACCAGCCTGGGACGGGCAGCATCGCCTCACTCCTGCTTCCGCTGAACACCACCTCCTACCAGCCTGGGGCCCACAGCATCTTCTGCCTCCGCCAAACACCACCTTCTACCAGCCTGAGGCCAGCAGCATCGCCCCAGTCCTGCCTCCGCCGAACACAACCATCTACCAGCCAGGGGCCTGCAGCATCGCCCCACTCCAGCATCTGCCAAACACTACCTTCTACCAGCCTGAGGCCAGCAGCATCTCCCCTCTCCAGCCTCCGCTGAACACCACCTTCTACCAGCCTGGGACCAGCAGCATCGCTCACTCCTGCTTCCGCTGAACACCACCTCCTACCAGCCTGAGGCCCACAGCATCTTCTGCCTCCGCCGAACACCACCTTCTACCAGCCTGAGGCCAGCAGCATCTCCCCACTCCAGCCTCCGCAGAACACCACCTCCTATCAGCCCGGGGCCTGCAGCATCGCCCCAGTCCTGCCTCCGCCGAACACAACCATCTACTAGCCTGGGGCGCACAGCATCGCCCCACTCCAGCCTCTGCCGAACACCACCTTCTACCAGCATGGGGCCCACAGCATCTTCTGCCTCCGCCGAACGCCACCTTCTACCAGCCTGAGGCCAGCAGCATCGCCCCACTCCAGCCTCCGCAGAACACCATCTCCTATCAGCCCGGGGGCTGCAGCATCGCCCCAGTCCTGCCTCCGCCGAACACAACCATCTACCAGCCTGGGGCGCACAGCATCGCCCCACTCCAGCCTCTGCCGAACACCACCTTCTACCAGCATGGGGCCCACAGCATCTTCTGCCTCTGCCAACTTCCTGCAGCAGTGACCCTGCCACCTGGGACCCTGGTCAACCGGTGCCACCCTCCAAGTAAGCCATCGTAAAAGCAGAGAATAAGACGCACCACCATTTTATTTAAAAATAAAAGAAAAATCTTATTTTCCTACTCAAAATTTGGAGTGCATCTTATAATCTGCAAAATACGGTATATAATTTTTTTCTTTCTTTGCTTTTACATACAGGCATGTATTTTGGGCTAAAAATATATTTTGTAGATGGGTTTCGGTAACATTTTTACACCATTTGCTTTCAAAAGCCTCTATGCTTCACTGTCTACTGCTGCAGAATGAGTTATCGAAGCATCAGTCAGTGAACCTGATTGGACAGAGTTTATGACTCTCATATCTGTCTTTTCTGAGCTCCTCTCAGTTGAACTATGACCACAGATCACATCAAAGGAGAGCTGAAATTTCATGTGATCATAAATAACCTGAGAGAAGTTTAGAAAAAGACAGAGAGAAGAGCTATAAACTCTTCGGCAGAATAGGCTCACTGACTGAATCGCCGTTATCTCATTCTACAGCCAGCAACCCGCTAGGAAACAAAGAGCCTGTAAAAGGCAAATGGTGCAAAATTTTTAATGAAGCCCAACTGCAAAAATTATTGTTACCCCAATATACATGCATTTAAGTAAAGTTGCCCTCGGAGCGGTCCATATCTTTGAATGTATAGACGCTTTACATGGACTGGGACAAATCCATTAAAGAGAGTTAGGTCTTTATTACATATGGAAGGCAAATGATTAATCTGAAATCTGAGGACACATCACTCAGCATTTATTACGGGTGTGAGTAGGGCACTAGCAATGAAAAAAATTGTAACAACCTGCTTTTAGTAGAATTTACAATATTAGGGACATCCGCTGTCAGTACATAGTGAGGCAGTATTCACTTTCTGGTGTATGCACCATGCCATCCGGGGAGAAGCCACATCTTATAAACATTTTGCCACTTGGAAATAAAAAAGGATTTGGAGCAATTTAGAAAACATGCAAATTATTTGCGAAAGGATCAATTTGCTTCCCTGTCCAGGTGCACAGCAAAATAGTCCTGTAATAGCAACATCCAAACGATGGCAGGCACTCACATTTTCTTAGAAGAATTGCTTTATTGATCCAGTAGTATACAGACGTAGTCAAAATTGTTGGTACCCCTCGTTTAATGACAGAAAAACCCACAATGGTCACAGAAATAACTTGAATCTGACAAAAGTAATAAATAAAAAAATCTATGAAAACGAACAAATGAAAGTCAGACATTGCTTTTCAACCATGCTTCCACAGAATTTTTTAAAAAATAAAACTCATGAAATAGGCCTGGATAGAAATGATGGTACCCCTGAAAATCATGTGACAAAAGGGACATGTTAAATCATGGTGTGTCCACTAATTAGCATCACAGGTGTCTGCAATCTTGGAATCAGTGAGTGGCCTGTATAGGGGGCTACAGATACTCACTGTGCTGTTTGGTGACATGGTGTGTATCACACTCAACATGGACCAGAGGAAGCGAAGGAAAGAGTTGTCTCAAGAGATTAGAAAGAAAATTAACGACAAACATGTTAAAAGGTAAAAGTTATAAGACCATCTCCAAGCAGCTTGATGTTCCTGTGACTACAGTTGCACATATTATTCAGAAATACAAGCTCCATGGGACTGCAGCTAACCTCCCTGGACGTGGTCGCAGGAGGAAAATTGATGACAAATCAAAGAGACGGATAATACGAATGGTAACAAAAGAGCCTAGAAAAACTTCTAAACAGATTAAAGGTGAACTTCAAGCTCAAGGAACGTCAGTGTCACATCGCACCATCCGTCGTTGTATGAGCCAAAGTGGACTTCATGGGAGACGACCAAGGAGGACACCATTGTTGAAAAAAAAAAAAAAAATCATAAAAAAGCCATACTGGAATTTGTCAAACTACATGTTGACAAGCCACAAAGCTTCAGGAAGAATGTCCTATGGACAGATGAGACAAATGGAACTTTTTGGCAAGGTACATCAGCTCTATGTTCACAGCATATCAAGAAAAGAACACTGTCCTTACTGTGAAACATGGAGGAGGCTCTGTTATGTTCTGGGGCTGCTTTGCTGCATCTGGCACAGGGCACAATGAAATCTCAAGACTGTCAAGGGATTCTAGCGAGAAATGTGCTGCCCAGTGTCAGAAATCTTGGTCTCAGTCACAGATCTGGCAACAGGATAATGACCCAAAACACACAGCTAAAAAAACCCAAGAATGACTAATAGGAAAACATTGGACTAGTCTAAATTTTTTTCGGGTGTTTATGTATGTGTGTGTTTTTTCTGTGTATCCTCGTCGTGGACTAGGGAATTTTAGGGTGTTACAGGGTCACCGACGTTGAGCGGGGGCGCGACATCGTCAACAACTAGGGTGCCAACCTCCGCGGTCAGGAAGGGACTAACTAGGGCCCATTAGGGCGAGTGTAGTTGTCCTGAGTATATTGTATATATTAAATTCTGTCTGGTGGTCTTTTGGTGATTTATTGTCCTGTACCCTATGAGTTGGGATTGTCCAAAGTTTTTAATTATTTAATTAAAAGTGAATTTTTAGGGGTCATTTTTTGATTGCTCTCCTGGGTTTTTTTTTATCCTTTTTTCATTTGTTTTTGAGGTTTTTTGACTATTCTGAATTGGCCTTCTATGAGCCCTGACCTAAATCCTACTGAGTGTCTTTGGAAAGAGCTGAAACATGCCGTCTGGAAAAGGCAACCTTCCAACATGAGACAACTGGAGCAGTTTGCTCTTGAGGAGTGGGCAAAAATATCTGTCGAGAGGTGCAGAAGTCTCATTGACAGTTACAGGAATCGTTTGATTGCAGTGATTGCCTCAAAAGGTTGTGCAACAAAATATGAAGTTAAGGGTACCATCATTTCTGTCCAGGCCTATTTCAGGAGTTTAATTTTTTTAAAAATTCTGTGGAAGCATGGTTGAAAAGCAATGTCTGACTTTCATTTTCATAGATTTTTGCTTTATTATTACTTTTGTCAGATTCAAGTTATTTCTGTGACCATTGTGGATTTTTCTGTCATTAAAACGAGGGGTACCAACAACTTTGATCATGTGTGTATAAGGCACAAAAACTGGTTAAACACAACACCACAAATATTAAAAGGCAGAAAAGAAATCCACTGCGCTCCCGAGCAACATGCTTCAGACCTGCATGGACCTTTTATACCACTGGCTGAATAATGCAATCTTAAGATGTGAGTGCCGGCTATTGAATGGACTTATGCAGATTATTTCCATGTTTTATTTCCTCTGGGAACATTACAGTGTTGTATTGTGACACTGATGACCTTTTCGTTGTGTTATTAGTATAGCAATAGATAGTTTCGGAGTCATGGTCGTCACATAGTCGTTCAGTAGCTTTACGGCAACAACCTGCCATACAGCAGACTAATAGATGTGTGGCCTTGAGATCTCAGGCATGAAATTATTTGTGTCTCATAGAATGGATGACATTTTTATAATATTATTCCTCCTCTGTCTCCTAGGTTAGGACAAATCTCGACTCTGACGAGAACGCTACGCCTCGCCGACAGCTATTTGGGTTTCATTTGAATACAGGAGTGATCGGGGGGATATAATCTGTCGGGGGGGCAGATGGAAGATTTAGAGGAAACTCATGGGTCACCTTCAGGTGTTTCTTCAGCTCCTCGGTGCTCCAGGTGTCCTCCTTGGATTTATACTGCAAAATATACAAACAAACAGTTTAGTGAAATATATGAAAAAATGTCTAGAGCACAAATACTGAGAAATAAGGAGAACGCGCAGAGCAGAAAGTGGACATCGCTATATTTAATGATTACCGAAAATGACATTTTATACAGCCGAAATCTGTGTTGGGTGAACCCGAATGACAGGCGGTATAGCAGCCACTATGTACATGGAACATGTGCCGACATCCCCTGCTCCATAAGTCAGCAGAGTCGCCACTCTGGATCCCAGAAAAGATGGATCCCAACTTCTATGTGTCCACATTCACAGTTTCCACTGTATATGAAAGGTTCAAAAACTTGCATTTTCACCCTTTTATGACCAGGTACATTTTAATGTTTGTTTGTTTTTGCACATACAGTTTTAAGAACTTTAAAGTATTTTATCTTATTTGGTTATTCAATTAATTTTCCCTTTTTTCTTGTGATCCATGGAAAGTATTATTTTTAGATTCAATATACTATTTCTTTTTTTATTGAACATTTTTTTCAACATTATTTTTCAAAGCTAAAAAAGGGTGAAAGGAAAGCAAAGTGCAAGGAGAGAAGAAGGAAGCCAGGAGCAGAACAGGTACGGGAGACATCATGGCTTCCGCTGACATACCCAGATCTATATGATGTGCTCCGCGGTTTATTGCTTTTTATTTCACTGTTGGCGTGATATCACTTATGCCTGTTCCCTGCCCATGGTAAAAGACTTACCAGCCGCCATCTTTTGTCATCATGTCATCAATGCAGCATGTTGCATTTCGGCGCGCACGGCGCACCGTCAAAAGTGCGCAGCACGCTACTTTCACACTGGCAGCGCATGATCTGCGCACCCTATGCTAAAGATAGGGTGCGCCGATCGCATGCGTGCAAATGCGAAAGTAGGCGGTGATCCCGGATGGGGCGGGCAGGGAGCCGGCTCGGGGCGGGGCTTAACGACGCAGGGCGCAGCGTTGTTTTAACGCAAATGTGAAACCAGCCTAAGAAAAAAAGTTATTTGGACTGTCAGTGACTTTCGGGCATTTTAATATTTAAATACATTTACTTTAAATTGCTGATTTCCTCTGTAGCTGTGACCGGCATATATGCCCCAGTTACAGGGGATACTCAGCCACCTGCCTGCACTGCAGAGGTGATCGGGTCGTGCAGCTCCAATTTTCTCCTGGCACACAGCGATTACATGATCACTAGGTTGGGGGGGGGGAAGCAACATTTCTAATTCCTAAACCCTATACACATCACTATACAGCAGGCGTAGGTATTGGGGGGTTGAGTTGTCAACCATCAATAATTTTATGGGTGAGTCTGTAAAAACCCGGTGCATTTTCATGTCATCTGTAGCGTCGGGCAGAAAAAAAGCATCATCTGTGATTTTTTAAAACAGTCAAAGTTTGTACTGCGCATGCGCGAAAACCACAGACATACGCATTACAAACAGAAGAGTGACCACAGCGCACTGCGGATCCTGCAGAGAGCGGAATTCCTGTTCACGGCCTCCGGCTTCTCAGCGTTCAGTCACAGGCAGAATGACAGGCTTGGTAAGTATGGCTGATGTTCTCAGACAAACCTGTCTCCTGCCTCTGACTGCTGATCAGAACAGCCTCCGAGCAGTCAGTACATCTGACTAATGAACTGCCTGACCGATGGTGTGATAGCTCATGCAAACAACCCCCCTACCTCCCTGTAGCTCCCTCCACCCCCTGTACTGAGGGGGCTTTATTGGAAAACCACTGCACTGGCCCATTCAGAAGCAGTAGCTGCAGTGTGAACTCTGCCTGAGTGGCCAGTGCAGCTGTTCCCCAATAGAGCCCCCCGCAGTACAAGGGGTGGTAAGTGGCTACAGGAGGGGAGGGGAGGTTGATGTGATGGCTGATGTTAACATGGGTCAGGCAGCTGTCAGATTTTCTCAGAAAGGAGAAGATTCACTGACTGCTCAGAGGCTGTTCCCAGCAGCAATCAGAGGTATTGAAGAGGCAGAAGACAGGACTGGTGACAGCTGGAGATCTGACCCGTAGTGCTGATGGATGGTCTGAAGACCACCAGGGTGGAGCTGCTGAAGATGGGGGAATGCACCTGCCAGTGGGACATCATATGTAGATTTACAATTATCTATGTGTATTGGTATACTTGTGTGTATATATCTACCTGTGCAAAGTGTTTATATGTATGGATGTGTATTGTAGTTATCTGTCTATGTATGTGTGTACGCACACACTGATCTCCACAGTACACTATGGATATCTATGTATATATACAGTATATAATAGCACAAGAGTGTACAGTAGTTATCTGTCTGTGTATATTTTATATTTATTACATATACTGCTCAAAAAAAATAAAGGAAACACCAAAATCCCACATCCTAGATGTCACTGAATGAAATATTCCAGTCGCAAATCTTTATTCATAACATAGTGGCATGCGTTGAGAACAATAAAGCACAAAAATAATCAATGTAAATCAAAATCAATATCCATGGAGGTCTGAATTTGGAATGATACTCAAAGTCAAAGCGGAAAATCAAATTACAGGCTGATCCGACTTCAGTGCAAATGCCTCAAGACAAGGAAATGATGCTCAGTAGTGTGTGTGGCCTCCACGTGCTTGCATGACTCCCCTACAATGCCTGTGCATGTTCCTGAAGCGGCGGCTGTTCTCCTGAGGGATCTCCTCCCTGACCTGGCTTAAAGCATTAGTCAACTCCTGAAAAATATTCGGAATTGAGAGTCATCAGTGGTAGTCAACTCCTGGACAGTAACATTTCAGCCACATGAGCCCTAGCATTGTCATGCATCAGAAGGAACCCAGGGCACCTGCATATGGTCTCAGAATGGGTCTGAGGATCTCATCCCGGTAGCTAATGGCAGTCAGGCTACCTCTCGCGAGCACATGGAGGGCTGTGCAGCCCTCCAAAGAAATGCCACCCCACACCATTACTGACCCACTGCTTAACCGATCATGCTGGAGGATGCTGCAAGCAGCAGAACGTTCTCCACAGCATCTAAATACTCTGTCACATGTGCTCAGCGTGAACCTGCTCTCATCCGTAAAGAGCACAGGGCACCAATGTTGATTCTACCAATCAAAGTGTTCTCTGGCAAATTCCAATCGTCCTGCACGGTGTTGGGCTGTAAGCAAAATACCCACTTGTGAACGTCGGACCCTAATACCAACCTCATAGAGACTGTTGCTGACAGTTTGGGCAAATGCATGGATGTTAGTGGCCTGCTGGAGGTCATTTTGCAGGGCTCTGGCACTGTTCCTCCTTCCACAAAGGAGGAGGTAGCGGTCCTGCTGCTGGGTTGTTGCCCTCCTATGGCCCTCTCCACATCTCTTGGTGTACTGGTCTGTCTCCTAGTATCTGCTCCATGCTTTGGACACTGTGCTGACAGACACAGCTATCCTTCTTACCACAGCTCGCATTCTGCCATTCTGGATGAGCCACACTACCGATCAACTTCTGTGGGTTGTAGACACCGCATCATGCTACTGTACAGTGCCTCTAGCAATGAGAAAATGCAAGTGACCAAAACAACAGCCAAGAGATTGAGAACAGATAAATGGCCTGTGGTCAGCCCCTGCAGAACCACTCCTTTACACAGGAGTTGTCTTGCTAATTGCCTGTCATTTCTCCCTGTTGTCTGTTCCATTTGCACAACAGTAGGAGAAATCGATTCACAATCAGTGGTTGCTTCATAACTGGACAGGTAGGCTTCACAGAGTTGTGCTGTTTAAAGTGTTCCTTTACTTTTAAGCAGTGTGTGTACAAATTTTATAATATATTATATACATACAAACACAGTTATGCTCAAAAGTTTACATACCCCGGCAGAATTTTTGCTTTCTTGGCCTCTTTTCAGAGAATATGAATGATAACACTAAAACTTTTTCTACACTCCTGGTTAGTGGTTGGGTGAAGCCATTTATTGTCAAACTACTGTGATTTCTCTTTTTAAGTCATAATGACAACCCAAAACATCCAAATGGCCCTGATCAAAAGTTCACATACCCCATTTCTTATACTGTGCATTGCCCCCTCTAACATCAATGACAGCTTGAAGTCTTTTGTGGCAGTTGTGGATGAGGTTCGTTATTTTCTCAGATGGTAAAGCTGCCCACTCTTCTTGGCAAAAAGCCTCCAGTTCCTGTAAATTCCTGACTAGCATGAACTGTGTGCTTGAGATCTCCCCAGAGTGGCTCAATGATACTGAGGTCAGGAGACTGAGATGGCCACTCCAGAACCTTCATCACTTTGTTCTGCTGTAGCCAATTGGGGCCTTTAAGTGATTACACTGGGGTTGGGGGTTGCCCAGTCCACGTGGCCCGTTTAATCAGCCATATTGGTTTTTTTAGTCATTCCTAACCTGATATTTGGGATCACTTACATAGGACAGAGGTTTAGTCTGTGTGGGCACAGATGTGTGGAATGTTACCCTGCAGATAGTTTATAAGGCCTCAGCATACAGTTCACATGGCCCCTGGACGCATGCTTTCAGAAACAGCTCCACCCCTGGGTACAGGTCGTGTGTGGTACTGCAGCTCAGCTTTATTGACGTGAAGGGTGCCCAGCTGCAGCACCGCACACAACCTGTGCACAGCGGTGGCGCTGTCTCTATAAGAGCAGACATCTCCAATCCTATCCAAACTCCAAAATTATTTTCAAACAAGCAATTTATTTTGCATAAACTCCGTGACCTAGTGGCGCCCCCTACTGATGAACTACATGTCACAGGATGACTGTCAGACTATGCAGTAGCAGGCGGTCACAGTGTGTACAGTAAAGTATATGAATGGCTGTATACTTCACCCTGTCGGGCTGCATGGTCCTACGTCCGTCTTCTTGATCATCAGCCTGAGCCTCCACCTCCTGCTCTTTCCATTACCAAGCGAGACTCTCCGTTCCGTTGCCTAGACGGGCCGGCGCCATGACACTCAGGTTAATCGTGTTTGCGCATGCGTATAGGCAGTTTCACCAAGGCAACGGCGGCGTCAGTTTACCTGGCAACCTCAGCAGTGCGCGAGAAGTTTTTGAGCGCGTTCTCGATTACTCAGTGCGCATGCGGCTTACGTGTCTGTTGTTCTCTGATTTGGGGGCTTTTTATGCAGCAGGTGGGAGCCTTTCCATACTGTGAGCAGCAGTGGTGACCCTGTATGGGGGCCATCTATCTGGGACATTGTATATGGGGACACAACTTGTTCACTCTGTATAAGGAGACCCCCTAGCTGGGACATTGTAGATGGAGATTTCCTAGCTGAGACACTATATATGATACACTAACTTGTGCACTTTATAAGGAGACCCCCCCTTAACTGGGACATTGTAGATGGAGACCCCCCCCAGCTGAGGCATTGTATGTAAGGACCCTCTGGCAGGGCACTGTGCATGGAGACCCACTAGCTGGGACATTGTAGATGGAAACCCCCTAACTGGGACAGTGTACATGGAGACCCCCTAACTGGGACAGTGTATATAAAGACCCTCGGGCCCAGTACTGTGTATGGGGACCCCCTAGCTGGGACATTGTAGATGGAAACCCCCTAACTGGGACAGTGTACATGGAGACCCCCTAACTGGGACAGTGTATATAAAGACCCTCGGGCCCAGTACTGTGTATGGGGACCCCCTAGTTGGGACATTGTAGATGGAAACCCCCTAACTGGGACAGTGTACATGGAGACCCCCTAACTGGGACAGTGTATATAAAGACCCTCGGGCCCAGTACTGTGTATGGGGACCCCCTAGTTGGGACATTGTAGATGGAAACCCCCTAACTGGGACAGTGTACATGGAGACCCCCTAACTGGGACAGTGTATATAAAGACCCTCGGGCCCAGTACTGTGTATGGGGACCCCCTAGCTGGGACATTGTAGATGGAAACCCCCTAACTGGGACAGTGTACATGGAGACCCCCTAACTGGGACAGTGTATATAAAGACCCTCGGGCCCAGTACTGTGTATGGGGACCCCCTAGCTGGGACATTGTAGATGGAAACCCCCTAACTGGGACAGTGTACATGGAGACCCCCTAACTGGGACAGTGTATATAAAGACCCTCGGGCCCAGTACTGTGCATGGAGACCCACTAGCTGGGACATTGTAGATGGAAACCCCCTAACTGGGACAGTGTACATGGAGACCCCCTAACTGGGACAGTGTATATAAAGACCCTCGGGCCCAGTACTGTGTATGGGGACCCCCTAGTTGGGACATTGTAGATGGAAACCCCCTAACTGGGACAGTGTACATGGAGACCCCCTAACTGGGACAGTGTATATAAAGACCCTCGGGCCCAGTACTGTGTATGGGGACCCCCTAGTTGGGACATTGTAGATGGAAACCCCCTAACTGGGACAGTGTACATGGAGACCCCCTAACTGGGACAGTGTATATAAAGACCCTCGGGCCCAGTACTGTGTATGGGGACCCCCTAGCTGGGACATTGTAGATGGAAACCCCCTAACTGGGACAGTGTACATGGAGACCCCCTAACTGGGACAGTGTATATAAAGACCCTCGGGCCCAGTACTGTGTATGGGGACCCCCTAGCTGGGACATTGTAGATGGAAACCCCCTAACTGGGACAGTGTACATGGAGACCCCCTAACTGGGACAGTGTATATAAAGACCCTCGGGCCCAGTACTGTGCATGGAGACCCACTAGCTGGGACATTGTAGATGGAAACCCCCTAACTGGGACAGTGTACATGGAGACCCCCTAACTGGGACAGTGTATATAAAGACCCTCGGGCCCAGTACTGTGTATGGGGACCCCCTAGTTGGGACATTGTAGATGGAAACCCCCTAACTGGGACAGTGTACATGGAGACCCCCTAACTGGGACAGTGTATATAAAGACCCTCGGGCCCAGTACTGTGTATGGGGACCCCTTAGTTGGGACATTGTAGATGGAAACCCCCTAACTGGGACAGTGTACATGGAGACCCCCTAACTGGGACAGTGTATATAAAGACCCTCGGGCCCAGTACTGTGTATGGGGACCCCCTAGTTGGGACATTGGGATATTATAGCTGGAAACCCCCTAGCTGAGGCATTGTATATAATAACCCAATGGCCAGGTACTGTATATGGGGACCCCCTAGCTGGGACATTGTAGATTGAGATCCACAGGCTGAGGCTTTGTATACAATGACCATCTGGCTGGGCACTGTGTATGGGGACCCACTGTCAGAGGCATTGTAGATGGAGACCCCCTAGCTGAGAAATAATGAACTTTACGAGGGTCTTGCAACTTTTTGCTCATCTCTACATGCAAGACTACTGCTCAAAAGAGAGACCAAAGGGTCACTATTCTCGTGATCAGTGCGTTTTTCAGGGGTCAGACCAGACCCCCCCCAGCAGTGAGGTTACAGTATCAGTGGGGTTACAAATATGGAAGGACCCCTCACCCCCACCTGAATGCCATCATTGATGGCCTTTTTCTAATGATAAAAGTAAACACTTTATTCTAGTTGCCACATGCAAGTCCACCATACTTTTTAGGGTATAATATTTTTTTTTAAATGACACAATAGTCATGCCTGGGTCACTCATGATGATTTGTAGGATGACTTCTCATTTTCTGTGTGAGCCTCCAGAAGATAATATATTTCTGAAAAGAACTTGAGTGTCTGATTGTTGACAAGCTGACATACCAGAACATCACGGGAACTCCTGTTCTGAACGTCTACGTCGCCCTCGAGAGGAGTTCATGGCAGTTCACAACCTTCCTCCTCCACCTAGTGATGCAGCGTAACATCCAGTGCAGACACAATAACGCATTAGCTGCGGGAACAGTTGATGGGGAACTGAAATTGAATTCTCCATAAATTCTAATATTTGATGTCACAATGCATCTGGCTGTATTATTTTTTCCCTACGGGGCTAAAACCTGATAGACAAGTAGTTGCAGAGTACCTTCTTATCACCCACTCCTGGTTTTGTCGCACAAATACTGAGGTAAAAACTCTCCAAATATTGAACGTGTGAATATGGCCTTAGTCACCTCGCTATGACTGTCCGACAGGGAGTTTATAACTAGTTTGGGCTTTTTTCAAACCCCAGAAGAAGCTGACATTTGTAGGGCAAAACCCTGGGCCGGTCTCTAGACATTCAGCGTCTGCCATGAGCTCGACTGCTCCATGCATTATTTTTTTAAGTGCTGTTTTAATTACTTTTGTGAGTGTAATAAATGCCTTTTCACTGCTTATCCTGTCTAGTGGATCTACACTATATCCCATTTGATCTGTTGAGGTACCTTGTCACCTGGATTTATCCACTTCATCCCCTACGTCACTCACCCGCTCATGTCACCTACACCTCAAAAACATCTCTAGAATTCAACCTTTTGTTACCTTTGAGTCTGAAAAACTCTTATTCATTCTCATCTAGACTATTGTAACTCTCTACTAATCGGTCTCCCTATTACTAAACTCTCCCCTCTCCAATCCATCCCAAAGGATGCATCCAGGATCATATTGGTGTCCAACCGTTACCCCGATGCCTCTACCCTGTGCCAGTCATTGCACTGGTCGCCCATCTGCTACAAAGTCCAATATAAACTTCACTCTCACCCACAAAGCGCTCCACAGTTCAGCGCCACCCTATATCTCCTCCTTTGTCCCAGTCTACCATCCTACCCGTGCCCTCCATTCTGTTAATGTTAATAAAGTCTAACATGCTCTATAACCTGAACCTCCCAAGTCCCAGTCTCCAAGACTTCTCACATGCTGCGCCAATTATTTGGAATGCGCTACCCAGGACATTTTGATTAATTCCCAATACCCACAAGTTTAATTGTGGTCTAAAACAGCATTTCTTTAGACTGGCTTATCGCCTCACCTCACTTATCTAACTATCCCCATTTGGCCCATACCAAATTTTCTTCAAAATCAGGATCCTCATAGCATCTGTTCACACCCTCCATGCACTTAATAGCCCTCTGTGTCCGTACACACTCTGGTGACCGCTTTGTGCAGTGTTATGTGACTACCCTCTTATACTGATGGCTGGACGGCACAATACAACCACATTTTACCATCCACCTTTCGTGTCCCCCCTGTTTCCGCTACAGATTGTAAGCTTGCGAGCAGCAGGACCCTCGCTCCTCCTGAAATCTGTTGTGCTATGCTGTAATGTCTTATCTTATCTGTACAAGTCCCCTCTAAAATGTAAAGCGCTGCGGAATATGTTGGCGCTACAGAAATAAACATTATTATCTGCATCATGACATTTACAGACTCACCGGCTGTTTCACTATGGATTTTCTACGCTCGTTGCTTGGAAGCCAAGGACCTTGTTACCCTTTATCTATATTAGCTGGTGAGCTCTCTCCCATTTCCGCCCCTTGTCGTTTATATTTTATTTTTGTATTTTTTTGTTGCAATTTAACTCATATAACTTTTTTTATATATATATTTTCAGCTGATTATCACAAACCATATCAAAAGTTGAGTGCGCAGCGAAACACAACCCGTAAAAGCGAAAAAGGCGCAGTGGTTTTTTTTTTTATTAAGCAAAATCCAACTGCAAAAATGATTTTTATACCTTAAATACGTAAAAAAAAATTATAAAAGTGCCCAAAAAAATGAAAAAACCCCTTAAAGTTTAAAAAGAAAAATTGCACAACCCCTTTAACTTAGCAATGCATGAAATGCATGCATGGAAGAAATGACAGGATCACTTTTGCTCTCGTTGTTAACATGTTTTGTTTAAATAAAGCTGCTTGAAAGGAAGAAGGAAAAAAAAAACTTCCCCAGCAGCAGCAGCTCTGGCTCCTCTAGCTCCGCCTCCCTGCACATCCTGTAGCTGTGGCCGGACGGGGGGCGGGGCCTGAGTGACACAGGAGCTGGGAGCCAGGGCTGCAGTAGTCGCTGTGCATGGCAGAGGCGAGGGACAGCTCAGCACAAGGAGCCTGTGGAGGGCGCAGGGTGGGCGGCAGCAGCTACTGATGTGGGCTTGTGGCTGAGCTGCTGTTTGCAGGAGGAGGAGGGGGGAGGTATCCTCTGGAGTTGATCTGAAGCCCAAAGACTGGTGATCTTGTGCTTGTGAGCTGTGCAGGATGACCCAGGACGGGGGCAGTGTGCAGGAGGGGGCTGGAAGCCCTGCAGAGCCCCCTGCTCTGCCCTCTGAGGAACCTGGCATGATCAGTGTGGATATCACAGGACTCTTCTATCAGTTCGCCAAGACTTTCGTGCTGATCTTCCCTGTGTATGTGCTGGGATACTTCGGGCTGAGCTTCAGCTGGCTGCTCATCGCTCTGGTCTTCCTTATGTGGTTTAGGAAAAATAAAGGGAATAAAAGCTCCCGGCTGCACCGTGCGCTGGCGTTCCTGGAAAACGAGGAGAAGACGGTGAAGCACAGCATCGCCTCTGCAGACCTGCCCGCCTGGGTAAGTGGCCACCGGCACCAGGCAGCTGGCAGATGTTCTAGCTTTGTGCTTCCGCATGGGACGAGACAGCGTACGACAGTCACTTTTTTTTACTCTTTGAAAGAACGGAGCATAGCAAAATGCAAACGAACAGGGTCCCGCCGCAACCTACGAAGCGCCGTGAAGTTCGTCAACGCAGCAAAGGAAGTCGTAAGGCTGGTTTCACACTAGCGTTTTTTAGCGCTGCGCTCCGTGCGCAATAGAATCGCATGCAAAAAACGCATGATGCATTTTGTATGCGTTTGCTTTTTTCAGGCGCATGCGTTTTAACCAGTTTCTAACCATGTTAACTCTTAAAACGCATGCCTGCGTTCCCATAGACTAATGTGGTTTTGTTTTGTTTTTTTGCGCATTGCGTGCACCTGCTTTTTTTTGAGACAGGTCGGACGGACCAAAAATGCAACAGGTTTGTCCGGCGCGCCTAGGCGCACACTGCACGAAAACGCATACGAACGCGTGCATACGCTTAGACCATGCGCCCCCATGTTAAAGATGGGGGTGCAGGACGCATGCGCATGGACGCGCACGAAACGCAGCGCTAAAAAACGCTATTGTGAAACCAGCCTAAGAGAAAAAAAATCGACTTTTTATGACTTGCTCGCGATATTTTGTAGGGTTGCAAGGTGACAGCGTTCGTTTGCGCTTTGGTACAGCGACGCCGTGGCATACAGCGATCTTTGGTCTAGCCCCAGTCTGGGGGGGGTGCAAATCCTAAATCGTATTTTAGTTTTGCACCATGGGGGGTCATCGTCCCGCAGCTCTCGCGGAACGCACGCATTTATTTGTCGTAGTCGCCGTCTTAACTTGTCGTTGCCGCCGGATCCTTTTCCGTCGGCTTTAAGAAATAGAGTAAGGCCGGGGTCACATTAACCGACGCAAAATACGGTCAGTATTTTACATGCGTAATACGGACGAATGGCCCCTAAATAGTGCTCCGTATGTCATCCGTAAGCAAGGTATGGTCGCGTATTTTGCGCATCTAAGCATCCGTATGTAAACCGTATGGCATCCGTATGGCGAGATTTTCTCGCAGGCTTGCAAAATGGACATATAATGGAGCCCAATGACAGGGTTTATAACACAAACCAAAGAATAGATATAGACACATATATATATATGTGTATTCTATGTGTATAT
The DNA here is from genome assembly GCF_039654945.1 of Dendrobates tinctorius. NCBI lineage: Eukaryota > Metazoa > Chordata > Amphibia > Anura > Dendrobatidae > Dendrobates > Dendrobates tinctorius. Next base: position 44,249,626 of record NW_027361738.1, on the reverse strand, counting down.
ATCTATTCTTTCTTTATTAAACCTGTCAGTGTGAGTTTACTGTATAGCGCACTGAATTGCCGGCTTTGCTAAAAGACACCTGGTGCGTATTTCTCGCAAGTCACGTGTGTAATCCGTATTTTTTTGCGCACCCATAGACTTGCATTGGCGTATTATGGCCGTAGTACGCTGACAATCGCAGCATGCTGCGAGTGGCACGGAGCGTAGGATACGGATGAGAAAAATACGGCTGGTGCGAGTGACCCCATAGAGAATCATTGGTCCGTGTCTAATGCGTGCTTTTAGCGCCTCTCACTCGGCCGTATTACTCGCCAGTGTGACCGCGGCCTAAGGCTGTAAAAAGGGATGCACCATGTTCTATAACGCTGATAGACAGAATTTATATCCCATAGCTTCGTGTAACACAATGTCATTAAGTGTTTTCCCATAAACTACAGCAGTTCTAAAGTGTGACCGCTGCTCCATTGACTTCCATGGGGTTCGGAAGTGGTAAAGCATATGTGCGCTCACCACTCCCAAGCCAATAAAGTGTCGGTCACACACTGCCGCGTACATCGCGTGATAGGTGATGAATGTGGGTTATGGGACAAATCCCTTTAATATCAGTACCCTTCTTTAAAAAAAAAATGTGAGCTGTCACCACGTTCTGACTGAGCCGTAGAAAATGTCATAATTTGTTGGCACGCCCGTCCTGCTGCACGGTGAATATCGGGCCCATCTGCATGAGGTTATTGCCATCCAGGGCACGTTTTTCCGGCCGGTCTTGGTATGGCGTATTGTCTGTGAGTTATTTGGGCTGGACAAGGGGTTCTGCAGAAGTCAATGGTTAGGCTCAAGCACGCAGCGCGAGGCTCATAGACGTGGCTGGAGCTGAGAGGTATGCGTATCATCGATGCATTAGTAATGTGGCAGCCGAACAAGAACAGCTTTCAGGTTTTATTGCGTCCCAGATGTCAATATTTGTATCTCGGAGGGCTGTACGTTGCATCACACTTCTCGGGCAGCGGTCATTCTAGTCTGTAGGTATGACTAGCGCTTCGTGGAGCTTCTGCAGCAGCTCAGTCTGCATTCCTTTTGCAGAAGTGCTCTAAAATAATCCCAAACCAGTTCAACAGGTCTGTGTTTTCGGCAGGGTTGGAGTATATGCCTGAGGCTACGGCAACTTCCTTTTAGGCATTATAGGGGTTAAATAATTAGTGCATCAATCTGTGGTCTTCTGTCATGGGCAGCATAATGGGAATCCCATAAGCGATTTATCCTATTACTAAGGTCCTTGCTATAAGGGGACTTTGGCCATCTATAGGGTGGACGTGCAGTGAGGGTGTCCGCCCAACGCCCTTCACCCTGCCTATGGATGGACACGTATAATGCACCCTATTCAGGGGAACGCAGGCACCGCCACTGTACGGGAGGGATCGATACCGCCGTTACAGACCCGAGCGCTCGCTAGACAAGGTCCATCCACTGGACATCAGACTCATGGAAACAGCAAAGTCTGCCCTGATAACGGGAATCCAGGGAGTATTACTACAGGAATGCGCAGAGCATTAGGCTAAGTGCACACACTGCCGATTTTTATCTGCGGAACCGCAGGTGAAACTGCAGGTAAAATGACCTGCGGATTGGCCTGTGGTTTCCCCTGAGGTTTATCATCTCTACAATGGAGGAGATGGTAAACCGCAGCAGAATCCACAGAAAATAAGTGACATGTCATTTCTTTCTGCGGATTCAAAACCGCAGCAAATCCGCAGTTAAAAATCCGCAGCGTGTGCACGGCGGAATGTAAATCTCATAGACTTACATGCTACTGTACACTGTCTGCAGAACTGCTGCAGTTCTGCTGCGGCCAAAACCGCAGCGGATCCGCAGCAAAAACCGCAGCGTGTTCGTTGGATACTGCCTGTAAAAAGAACAAGCAATTTGCTGCTTATTAAAATTTGCAGCTGCTCTTGAGATATTAACACCTTACTTTTCTTTAAAGCTCGTTGCTTAGGAGACTGACCACTGCTGCCATCTAGTTATTCATCAGTGCTGAAGCTGACCGGCATTAGGAGGCAGCCGCGCTCTCCAGAGATCCTGGCCAGCTTCAAAACAGTGTTTACAAGCTCAGTAGAGAAGAGCTTGTAAGCGCTGCTCATATTCTGCTGTTTAGCAGCAGTGGTCGGTCTCCAAGGCAATGAGCTTTAAACAAAAGAAAGGTGTTAAGATCTTAAGAACGGCTGCAAATTTTTAGAACCAGTATATTGCATACTGCTCCATAAGTAAAAAACTGAACGCATGGAACACAGTCGGATGAAAAATGGACCATCACACGGGGAAGAAAAATCTTTTTCGTCAATGCAAGACGGATCTATTATTCTATTCTATCCATCTAAGGGAGCGATTTCAATAAGAGGTAACTGCAGGAAACTTTTGTGTGTGTATAATATACTAGCTGAAGAGCCTGGCGTTGCCCGGGCATAGTACTTAACTGTGGGTCCCGCTGTCTTCCTTAACAGTCCCGCTCTCCACCCGCCGTCCCGTTCTATCCCTCCGCAGCCGCGCTCTACATCCGTGTCCCTCCACATCCCCGCTCTCTCCCTCCACAGCCCCGTTCTCTTCGGCCACAGCCCTGCTCTCCCGCTCTCTCCCTCCACAGCCCCCGTCTCTTCGGCCACAGCCCTGCTCTCCCGCTCTCTCCCTCCACAGCCCCGTTCTCTTCCGCCACAGCCCTGCTCTCCCGCTCTCTCCCTCCACAGCCCCGGTCTCTTCGGCCACAGCCCTGCTCTCCCGCTCTCTCCCTCCACAGCCCCGGTCTCTTCGGCCACAGCCCTGCTCTCCCGCTCTCTCCCTCCACAGCCCCGGTCTCTTCGGCCACAGCCCTGCTCTCCCGCTCTCTCCCTCCACAGCCCCGGTCTCTCCCTCCACAGCCCTGCTCTCCCGCTCTCTCCCTCCACAGCCCTGCTCTCCCGCTCTCTCCCTCCACAGCCCTGCTCTCCCGCTCTCTCCCTCCACAGCCCTGCTCTCCCGCTCTCTCCCTCCACAGCCCTGCTCTCCCGCTCTCTCCCTCCACAGCCCTGCTCTCCCGCTCTCTCCCTCCACAGCCCTGCTCTCCCGCTCTCTCCCTCCACAGCCCTGCTCTCCCGCTCTCTCCCTCCACAGCCCTGCTCTCCCGCTCTCTCCCTCCACAGCCCCGTTCTCTTCGGCCACAGCCCTGCTCTCCTGCTCTCTCCCTCCACAGCCCCCGTCTCTTCGGCCACAGCCCTGCTCTCCCGCTCTCTCCCTCCACAGCCTCGGTCTCTTCGGCCACAGCCCTGCTCTCCCGCTCTCTCCCTCCACAGCCCCGTCTCTTCGGCCACAGCCCTGCTCTCCCGCTCTCTCCCTCCACAGCCCCGTTCTCTTCCTTCACAGCCCTGCTCTCCCGCTCTCTCCCTCCACAGCCCCGGTCTCTTCCTTCACAGCCCTGCTCTCCCGCTCTCTCCCTCCACAGCCCCGGTCTCTTCCTTCACAGCCCTGCTCTCCCGCTCTCTCCCTCCACAGCCCCGTTCTCTTCCTTCACAGCCCTGCTCTCCCGCTCTCTCCCTCCACAGCCCCGTTCTCTTCCTTCACAGCCCTGCTCTCCCGCTCTCTCCCTCCACAGCCCCGTTCTCTTCCTTCACAGCCCTGCTCTCCCGCTCTCTCCCTCCACAGCCCCGGTCTCTTCGGCCACAGCCCTGCTCTCCCGCTCTCTCCCTCCACAGCCCCGTCTCTTCGGCCACAGCCCTGCTCTCCTGCTCTCTCCCTCCACAGCCCCGTTCTCTTCCTTCACAGCCCTGCTCTCCCGCTCTCTCCCTCCACAGCCCCGGTCTCTTCCTTCACAGCCCTGCTCTCCCGCTCTCTCCCTCCACAGCCCCGTTCTCTTCCTTCACAGCCCTGCTCTCCCGCTCTCTCCCTCCACAGCCCCGTTCTCTTCCTTCACAGCCCTGCTCTCCCGCTCTCTCCCTCCACAGCCCCGTTCTCTTCCTTCACAGCCCTGCTCTCCCGCTCTCTCCCTCCACAGCCCCGTTCTCTTCCTTCACAGCCCTGCTCTCCCGCTCTCTCCCTCCACAGCCCCGTTCTCTTCCTTCACAGCCCTGCTCTCCCGCTCTCTCCCTCCACAGCCCCGTTCTCTTCCTTCACAGCCCTGCTCTCCCGCTCTCTCCCTCCACAGCCCCGGTCTCTTCGGCCACAGCCCTGCTCTCCCGCTCTCTCCCTCCACAGCCCCGGTCTCTTCGGCCACAGCCCTGCTCTCCCGCTCTCTCCCTCCACAGCCCCGTTCTCTTCCTTCACAGCCCTGCTCTCCCGCTCTCTCCCTCCACAGCCCCGTTCTCTTCCTTCACAGCTCTGCTCTCCCGCTCTCTCCCTCCACAGCCCCGGTCTCTTCCTTCACAGCCCTGCTCTCCCGCTCTCTCCCTCCACAGCCCCGGTCTCTTCCTTCACAGCCCTGCTCTCCCGCTCTCTCCCTCCACAGCCCTGGTCTCTTCCTTCACAGCCCTGCTCTCCCGCTCTCTCCCTCCACAGCCCCGGTCTCTTCCTTCACAGCCCTGCTGTCCCGCTCTCTCCCTCCACAGCCCTGCTCTCTTCTTCCACAGCCCTGCTCTCCCGCTCTCTCCCTCTACAGCCCCGCTGTCTTCCTTCCTCCACATCCCCGCTCTCTATGCACCACACGCGGTGACGCCGGGACCAGGAGCGAGAGGTGCGCAGATTGTTAGTTCGGCCGGAGTGGGCGGAGCTAGAGCGGAGCTGCAGCGCATGTGATTGTGCGGACTGCGGGGACGTGGGCGGAGCTAGAACTGAGCTTCAGCGCGTGTGATTGGGCGGCCTGCGGGGGGCGTGGCCTAGCACTGTATTAGGCCACAGTAGAAGCCGGGGACTAAATTTAGGCCGGGAAGCTGCAGGTGGAGAGGAGGGATAGCGCAGTTGGCGACGGGGAGCGCCGACTGAGCCGGGACAGGGTTGGGAGGGTGCCCGCACTATTCGGCCCCTGTCCTGAAGACTGTCTTCCTCCACAGCCCCGCTCTCTATGTACTGTCCTGCTGTATCCGTCCTCAGCCCCGCTCTGCTGCTTCGTGATTGGTTGATGATACACACACACATTCAGATTTTTATATATATAATATATTTTGAAGTGACTGAGGCTGGCTGGTGTTGGTCCCTGTGCCCATTCTCTTATATTGTACACATTCCCGTCTCCTGAGCATTGCTGATTGATCACACACCGTGATAGGGGAGTGCCCCTGTATATGGGAGAGCCCCATTGGCGGCACAGTGAGGAGTTCCTGTCTGGCAGCCGCCCAGGTATGTCAGTGATGTGCTGCAGATGGTTATCTGTGAACGCTAAGGCTTTATCTTGCTGTCGGTCTATTTGAAGAAGCCAGTGTACTGCAAGCTCTGATCATACTGTCTCCATGACCCAGGCATATGGTGACAGAAGGATAAGCCATATATCCAATATATCCGTGGGCAGACTGTGCAGCCATTGCCTCTGTGCAAGGCAAATTATTTAAAGACAAAAAACATGATGTGTTTTCCATCATTTTTAAGAAAGCTAACAAGTGTCTCGGGAATGAGACCTGTCAATTACAGCAGAATTGGGATTTAGGCTTTATGCACAAGGTTATATTCTGGCTGCATGGAAGTTTTGAGCTAATGAGCAATATTACTGCCCCCTCAGGACTTGTGAGGCCATAATGTCCCTCCATACTAATCCTACTAATCTGAATTTAAAAGCAGGTATACAGATTCTTTTTCAAACAGAATTGGGTTTGTGGCTGTGTTATACTGAAATGTGGGGACTCTGCTACTGTGTGATTGGATATTCTATCTATCTATGGCTGCAGAGATTTATTTTCATTTTTTAAATCATAAAAATGTCATTTAGGGGTAGAGGCGTCATAGGAAGCTGAAAAAATGATGCCTTGATATCTGCGATCTGATGTCTATTCCAGAGAAATTCACATTTTTCATATATGTAAACGAGCTGTTAAGATCTATGGGCCGGACATAGATCTACCTGAGAATTTGCCTCCAGAGCTTATTATAAATGCGGGGGCGTTACCAGTGTGAGACATGTAGTGACTGACAGTCTGATCTCCTGAACTGCATGTGTCACACTGGCAGGAGCGGATACAGACAGAAGAGGACGACTGTGCAAGAACAGTATGTGGGGCCGTTTATCATAATGCAGTCCTTTAGGGCTCTATGATAGAAGCTGCTTGCAGATTTGGAAGTTGTCCCCCTTGCCTCTCGTGCCTTTGTGGAGCTGCACAGGTGGCACAAATGTTGTGTCCTCCCCGGTACACTGGTAACTCTTCCTTTCATATAAAATAAGCTCTGGAGGCAGATTCTCAGGGACATCTATGTCTGGCCCATAGATCTTAAATGCTTGATTACATATAAGAAAAATGTGGATCGTGTCTAGAATAAGACATCAGATTGCCGATATCAAGGTAACCTGTTGTTCAGCTTCCTATGACCTACATGCTCATATACACGGGTTGATCCTACTGATAGGATTTGTTAAATGGAATCTAAGTCATGAGACAAGGCGCAATAAAGGGGCAATACTGACTTCCAGGATTGCTACCTCCAATAGGTGGCACTAGAAACCCTTCTTGTAAGAGATTTTCTTACTTTGTCACAGGGAGCAGGGCTTGGCCTATAAGTCTCCTTATGCCGGCCTGTGTTGTGAATTAGCTTTCTGGCCTCCCTCTTGTTATTGCTGAAGGTAGTGGAGCTGGTCAGATTGACAGAGGGGTTGCGAGTTCTCTTTCTGGGCTCCCTCTGGTGGTTGCTGGAGGTAATGGAGCTGATCTGATTAACAGTGGCTTGCCACCTGATAATGAGGACGACGATTGGAGATCTGGGGTTTCAGATTGGGTTTTAAGACAGCCGACTCCCTCTATCCCTGCTGGTGATTTTCTTCCTGCCTCCTGAGGTCTTTATTTCCAGCTCTGTCCCTGCATGTTCAGCTAAGTGTTCATTTGCTATTCTGTTTACATTTGATCTGGTTTTGTCTATCTCAGTTTTATGTGGGTCAGCCAGCTCTGGCTGGGGCTGTGCTCAATCACCGTCCATGTGTTACTGCTTGTGCCAGTTTGTTTTTGTCCCTTATTAGATTGGCCTCAGTTGTGAACTCATTTTCTGGTTTACCTCTGGCTTCTGGTGAGGGTGGTGGAGCTGGCTGTATTGACAGAGGAGTCATGAGTTCTCCATCCGGGCTCCTTCTGGTGGTGAGAGCAGGTAATGAAGCTGATCTAAATGGCAGACTGTGATTGGACATCAGGAGTCTCTGACTGGATTTAAGACAGCCGACTCCCTAATTTTGTGCTGGTGATTTTTTTTTTCCTGCCCTGAGGTTCTGGTTTCCAGTTCTGTTCCTACCTTCTCAAGCTAAGTGTGCTCTGCTATTTTATCACATGAGATTTGGTCTGGTTTACTCAGTTTTTGTGGTCAGCCAGCCCCTGCTGGGGCTGTGCTGAATTTCCATTCTTATGTCTCTGTTTATGCCAGTTTGCTTTTTGTCCCTGATCAGATTGGTCTCTTTTTGCTCTGTCTTCAGAATATACCAGAGTGCTGATATAGGGAATTGAAGTCTAGCGACTTCAGGGTTTTTGTTATCAGAAAGTGTTGGACATTTTTTGGCAGGATTTTGTGCGTGATTGCAGACAGCATCTTTCCTTTCCTGTCCTTTCTAGTTAGTGTGGGCCCCATCGTTTGCTCAGCCTATCTTTCTATCTGTGTTTGTGTTTTCATCTTGTCTCACCGACAGTATATGTTTGGGGGCTATCTATTCCTTTGGGGTCTGCTCTGGGGCAGTTTAGATTTCCCCTTTCTTGCTTTAGGCTTAGTGAGCTCTCCTGCTGTGCCGAGGCGTCTAGGATCATCGTAGGTACGCTCCACGGCTACTGCTAGATTTGTGGATAGGATCAGGGGTCTGCAATCTGCTTAGTTACCAACCTTTCTGGTTTTCTGTGGCTTAGCCTGGGCCTGCTATCCCCCTCGGTTACCCAATCATAACAGGCCTGACTGTCTCCTCAAGGAAAAACCTTATCCCTTAGATCTTAATAAATTTGCCACCTCTTCCATTGCTCCGCTGTTTAAGGCTGGTGTATAAGGTGACAATCTTTGTGAAGTGTGTGTTTTATTATTTCCATTGACTTCTTATGTAGCTACCATCTACCTGAGCTCCGGTGCGGTGGCTGCCAACAGCGAGCATTCATGATTTTGCCTAAAAGCGGTTTCAATTAAAAAAAGACAGTTGCCTTGGACGATCTATGCTGAAACTCCCCTGTGAAGTGGGATCAGTGATGATGTTGGTGGCTTGGGGCTACACTGAGCTGTCAGTCCCGACCGTCCAGGGAATCTTCTGCGATCATATGCTTGGCGATGACGTCCGCGTTCATGTGTTCTCAGATATCATAGTCGTTTGATAATTTATGGTTGCTGATTGCAACACACCTTGCAGTTCTGCGTTAAAGAGAGTCAATCAGCACACACTGACTGTTCATACCAAGCACTGGCGCTCAGTGCACCCTTGGTGTGGCCAAACAGGTCATTGCACCTACCCCCACCTTTTTTTTTTTTTTTTTTTTTTTTTGGTCCCCGTATAGCTCCACACTCCTGGCTCTTGTAAAACCAGTGCTGTCAATCAAAGAAGACGACGGCGGAGATGGATGTGAAACAACTAAGTGGAGCGCCGCAGTGACGTCCTTGGCCACACCAAGGGTGCACCGAGCACTTGTCTTTGGTTTGAACAGTTGTTTTGTGATGACTGTCTCCCTGTAAGTGCTGGGTTAATGGAATAAAGGGGTATTGCCATTTGTGTGACTGCTCAGGATGTTTCATAATCTGTCACTTCTTGGGATCCAGTTTATACCAAACAGAAAGAATGTTACCTTCTTTACTTTTACGTATTGCAACATCTTCTCAAATTACAACTTGAAGAAAACACATCGCGTTTTCCTGCTTTTAAGAGCTACTTCATCACTAAGTCATCCCAGATTTCCGAGCACTTTGGAAAAGAAACAAGAAATCCATTTGGTGCGGGATCCTGATGTGAGTGCAGCGTAGAGGAGCGCTGAGCCGCCCTTCCTTTCTGCTTACAAAGCTCCGCTCTGTCATCCTTGCATTGACCGGCTTCTCCCCCCCGCGCGCTTCACAACTTCTAATAAGTGAAGGCAATCCATTTTTAATGACCACTAGAGATGAGCTGCTGTGCCTTTTTTCGGGTCGAGTCGGGTTTCATGAAACCCGACTTTCGCAAAAGTCGGGTCGAATGAAATCCGCCGACTGAAACACGAAACCCAATGCAAGTCAATGGGGAAGCAAAGTCAGCAGTGAGTGGAAGACAGTAAACACACCTACAGTGCCCATTTCAATGCCAAAAACATCAGTTCTTATTACTGAAGCTTGTCAACCTTAATTTACTTCCTAAGAATAGTTACGCATTGAAAACTGGGGGTTATTTGGCTAAAGTTGTGGGGGGTAGGGCTGACTCCAGGTTCTTGTGTGCCCTGGGCCAAAGAGTGTCAGTGCGCCCCTTTAACACATACCACAACTCATGATGCTCCAATACGCCACAGAAATATAGGTATAGTACAATGACACATACTTCACTGATTACATGACATGACTGATCTATTTTAAATTGTACAATAGCTCCAAAAAAGGACAGTATATTACTTCATACAGTGTTATGGCCACCACATTGTGCTCCATACAGAATAATGAGGCCCATATATTTCTCCATACCAAATAATTAGTCACATATAATGTTCCATACAGTATATGGTGAGCTCCACATAATGCTCCATATATAATGGGCCCCATTTGTAATGCTCCAGTGTATAATCTTCGTCAGGAGATTTATTTCCGAAACGCACGTCGGGGCACGTTTAAATACATTCCACACAGCGTCAATTGGCTTACAGGTATTTTATACACTGCACTTTGTTTATTGCGGTCATGTTGCACATTTTTTAGTGGGATCTTATGTTTACACAGTTGCACTTTAGCACTTTGAGCACATATTGCTTTTAAATATTTGGTCATACTTTTTGTGTCACTTGATTCATTACCTGGTTTATTAATTAACCCTTATGTTATGAATTGGTTTTTCCGTTTTCCATACATATATTGGTAACGTGGTTGTATATTTTACCTCTCTTTTATGCACTTACATGCTGTGCCAATATTTTAATAAAGGCATTTTTTAACACTTAAGCATTGTGTCCCTGATCATTTATCATTATTATATACTGTATACATATTTTTATATATTTATTTAAATACATATATTAGAATTTTTTTGTTTAATTTTCTTACCCTGCGGGATTTTATTTCCATCCATCTTCGAGACATTCTACTTTTACATATACCGGATGGTCTGCCATCCTTTTTTAGAGAAATACTCATAAGCAAAAACAAACTAAGAGAACATACTCCTGGCATAATGTATATCACACCTAGATGTCTCTGTTTATTAAATAGGACCTAAATTCAGATCCACCGCCAAAGCAATATACCAAAGGGGTGGAAAAACCACTAAAATGCGACTACAGATCCAGTGTAAAAATAGAATATCTTTATTAAGGCAAGTACACAGTACAGGACAAAGACAGTGTGGAATGGTGCATAAAAACAACCCACGCGGTGTGAACTGCAGAACAGACCCACCTCAGGAACTCATCATATTATATTCCAAAACAGAAAAAAAAATAAATAAAAAAATATATATATATATATATATATATATATATATACACACACACTCACTGGCCACTTTATTAGGTACACCATGCTAGTAAGGGGTTGGACCCCCTTTTGCCTTCAGAACTGCCTCAATTCTTCGTGGCAGAGATTCAACAAGGTGCTGGAAGCATTCCTCAGAGATTTTGGACCATATTGACATGATGGCATCACACAGTTGGCGCAGATTTGTCGGCTGCACATCCCTGATGCGAATCTCCCATTCCACCACATCCCAAAGATGCTCTATTGGATTGAGATCTGGTGACTGAGGAGGCCATTTGAGTACAGTAAACTCATTGTCATGTTCAAGAAACCAATCTGAGATGATTCGAGCTTTATGACATGGCGCATTATCCTGCTGAAAGTAGCCATCAGATGTTGGGTACATTGTGGTCATAAAGGGATGGACATGGTCAGCAACAATACTCAGGTAGGCTGTGGCGTTGCAACGATGCTCAATTGGTACCAAGGGGCCCAAAGAGTGCCCAGAAAAAATTCCCCACACCATGACACCACCACCACCAGCCTGAACCGTTGATACAAGGCAGGATGGATCCATGCTTTCATGTTGTTTACGCCAAATTCTGACCCTACCATCCGAATGTCGCAGCAGAAATCGAGACTCATCAGACCAGGCAACGTTTTTCCAATCTTCTACTGTCCAATTTCGATGAGCTTGTGCAAATTGTAGCCTCAGTTTCCTGTTCTTAGCTGAGAGGAGTGGTACCCAGTGTGGTCTTCTGCTGCTGTAGCCCATCTGCCTCAAAGTTCGACGCACTGTGCGTTCAGAGATGCTCTTCTGCCTACCTTGGTTGTAACGGGTGGCAATTTGAGTCACTGTTGCCTTTCTATCAGCTTGAACCAGTCTGCCCATTCTCCTCTGACCTCTGGCATCAACATGGCATTTCCGGCCACAGAACTGCCGCTCACTGGATTTTTTTTCTTTTTCGGACCATTCTCTGTAAACCCTAGAGATGGTTGTGCGTGAAAATCCCAGTAGATCAGCAGTTTCTGAAATTCTCAGACCAGCCCTTCTGGCACCAACAATCATGCCACGTTCAAAGGCACTCAAATCACCTTTCTTCCCCATACTGATGCTCGGTTTGAACTGCAGGAGATTGTCTTGACCATGTCTACATGCCTAAATGCACTGAGTTGCCGCCATTTGATTGGCTGATTAGAAATTAAGTCTTAACACACAGTTGGACAGGTGTACCTAATAAAGTGGCCAGTGAGTGTATATATGAAATGCATCTATGGTCACCTAAATACCTTCATGCGTCATATAAATCCCCATAGATTATATATATCAATAATCAAGCCCAGCTTAACAGCATGTCACAGCATCAATATGAGCCCATGAATCACTATAGCAAAAATACCAGAGGAGCGCTAAACAAGAGAAGGTCCAAATATATATGGGGTATAGGTTCGTACACAATCCCACCATACCGAGATGAATGTAATATAGCTCTGGCCATAGTCCCAGTCAGATAGTACTTAGCTCAATTCCCACTAATTCAAAAATACAAACCGGGAGCAGTAGAATCTCACCAAAATAGGTCGGTAGGTCGGAGAGTCCTGGGGGGGTCCGTGCGTCTGCCCTTTTTTAGGGGGATTGGTTCAAATATAGTTTTGAGTCAGTATATATTATCATACATATGTTTATAAATTATACAAATATATTGTGAGTTTGAAATCTTTTTCCTCTGTTCATTTCCAAAATAGGGTTAAATTTCCGTCTATACTTCCGGAGTCAGACACAGACACTCACAGGCTCACTATGTATTACACCAGAATTAAAAGAGTAAAAAAAGGGAAAGGTATTCATAGCGTACATCAGTATACAGTATTGTGGTACTTTTAAATTTTCATATATATTTCAATCTCAGTAAGCCAGTCAAGACTCTCCACTACTGGAAACTACATGAATACAAGTATAGACGCAAAGTCGAGTGTTAGCAGAAATTTTGGAATTACTCATCGTGGGAAAACCTCCCGGTATATGTTGCAGAGGCGATGCAGACCCTCAATTACTGTGTCTGTGGAGAAAGCGAAAAAGGTTCTTTGTGAAGAAAGGATTGCTTTATCGCAGTAGCGTGGATCACATCACTGTTACTCGTCTCCATCAAATTGTGATCACAGGGAGAGATGTACTCATGGTCCTCACTGCCTATCATGATGTGTCTGGTCATTTTGGAGTGCAAAAGACAGAAGCCACAGGCCGTAGGCGATTGTATTGGATTGGCATGAGAGGAGACATTGAAAAATGGTGGCAGGAATGTCACACGTCTGTGACTATCACAACTGTGAAAGGTGATCATAAACCACCACTGCATCCGCTTGTAAGTTGACGTCCATTTCAAATGGTAGCCATTGATCATCTGAAGGTAGAGGCCAGCAGGACAGGCCATAGCTACATCTTAACCATCATTGATCAATACACCAAATTTGTAGTGGTCGTCCCTGTGAAGGATTTAACTGCCCAGACTACACAGCGGTGGAGCAGGGAGAGGTAAGTATTGCAACCTTCAAGTGCTGTGGCCATGTCCAAGCAGAGGGGGCGCAATCGTGGTCGACGGTACTGGCACAGGGCCCCTCATAGTACGCTGGTGTGTCTGACGGCGAGTGGGCTCTCCCATCGTCTGAGACACTGTATTGTACTATGAGGGGCCCTGTGCCATTGCCTTCGGCCATCAGTGGGCCCATCCACCTGTTCAGAGCAACGGCACTTGCCCGGGTGCGCCAGGTCTTGACCCCAGCCGTTGGGGGAGGGGTGGGTAGCCCAGTTATGGAGGTTTAAAAATTGGCATATGTAGATGTGTTGGCTGGACATTCAGCTGCTGCAAAAGGAGTAATTGGGCAAGTCCGGGGAAGAGGAGGGAAAAGCCGAGGCACTTTTCTGGTAACCTACGTGTCAACAGGGGAAGGTGGTACAAAATCCTTTGAAACCCATGCATGGTTCATTTTAATGAAGGTTAGATCATCAACATTTTGGGTCGACAGACTAGTCCTCTTTTCTGTCAGGATTGATCCAGCAGCACTAAAGACTCTTTCAGATAACACACTAGCAGCAGGGCAAGCGAGTTCCTGTAAGGCATATTGTGCCAATTCAGGCCAGGCGTCCAGTTTAGAGGCCCAATAGTCAAAGGGGAATGACCTGTGAGGGAGAACATCGATATGGGAGGAAAAGTAGTTTGTAACCATAGTTGACAACTGCTGCCTCCTGTCACTTTTAATCGATGCAGTATTAGCAGTCATGTGAGCGGTACTTGAGAAATCATTCCACAACATGGTCATTAAACCCCTGTCTCCGACGCCACTTCTGCTGTGTGCACCACGAACACCTCTTCCATTGTGCTCACTACGGCTCGTGGGAGAACCAGCACCTGTGCTGTGTGCTGGGAAAGCCTCAAACAAATGGTTTACCAGAGTTGCTTGTTTGTTTGCCAATATTATCTCTAGGTTCTCCTGTGGCATGATGTTGTGTAATTTGCCTTTGTAGCATGGATCGAGGATGCTGGCCAACCAATAGTCGTCATCCCTCATCATTTTGGCAATGCGGGGGTCCCTTTTTAGGATCCGCAAGGCATAATCGCACATGTGGGCCAATGTTCCAGGTGTCAATGATGCACTGCCCGTGGTGGGTGGAGGAGCAGTTTCTGGCAAATCCACATCCCTACAGTCACACACAAACACTGCCCCTGACCTTGAAACGCCAACATTTTCTCTTGCCCCCTGAGAAACATCCTCCTGCCCAAAATAATCATCCCCCTCATCCTTCTCCTCTTCCTCTTCTTCCTCCACCTCGTCCAGGACAGTTCCCTGACCAGACAATAGCTGACTGTCATCAAGGCTTCCCTCCTCCTCCACTGCAGACGCCTGATCCTTAATGTGCGTCAAACTTTGCATGAGCAGGCGCATAAGTGGGATGCTCATGCTTATGATGGCGTCGTCTGCGCTTACCAGCTGTGTGCATTCCTCAAAACACTGAAGGACTTTACAGAGGTCTTTCAGCTTTGACCACTGCACACCTGACCATTCCATGTCTTCCCTCAAACTGCCTGCCCGTGTATCCTCCCACAAATGCATTACAGCCTGCCTCTGTTCGCACAGCCTCTGAACCATGTGCATGGTGGAGTTCCACCTTGTTGTAACGTCTATGATTAGGCGGTGCTTGAGGAGGTGGAGCAATCGCTGCAGCTTCTGCATACGACTGGAGTGTACGGCCGAGCGACGGATGTGCGAGCACAGTCTTCGCACCTTATGGAGCAGGGATGTTAACTCCGGATAATTATTAAGGAAGCACTGCACCACCAGGTTCAAAGTGTGAGCCAGGCAAGGTATGTGTGTGAGTTTTGCACGGGCTATGGCTGCCACAAAATTACAGCCGTTATCACTGACTACCTTGTCAGCCTCAAGATGTAGACTTCCCAGCCATGACTCAGTTTGTCGCTGCAAGTAGTCGGCCAGTACCTCCGCGGTGTGTCTGTTGTCACCCAAAGACATCATCTTTTACACAGCCTGCTGACGCTTACCACTAGCTGTTTGATAGTAGGACACCTCGTGTGCAACACTGCCAGCTGCGGATGTAGTGCTCATGTGACTGCGCTCTGTGGACGAGCTTTCACTGATAGACGAGGAGGAGCGAAAGCCTACAGCCAACTGTTTCCTATACCGTGGGCTAGGCAGCACTGCTCCACCGCCGCTGTCCCCAGTGGAGCCTGCATCCACAACATTAACCCAGTGCGCAGTGATGGACACGTGATGGACACGTGATGGACACGTAACGGCCCTGGCCATGCCTACTGGTCCATGCATCCGTTGTGAGGTGCACCTTTCCACTCACGGACTGTTTTAGTGCATGGACAATGCGGTCTTTCACATGCTGGTGGAGGGCAGGGATGGCTTTTCGAGAAAAGAAGTGACGACTGGGTAGGTCATAGTGTGGTACTGCGTAGGCCGTGAGATCGCGGAAAGCTTCGCTTTCAACCAAACGGTAGGGCATCATCTCTAATGAGATTAGTTTCGCAAAGTAGGCATTCAAACACAGTGTACGCGGATGAGAGGATGAGTACTTTCTTGTCCTACTCAGAGTGTCTGGTAGGGTGAGCTGGACTAGAGAGCTGCATATGGGAGAAGTAGCGGTGGACCGGATGGAGTGAGAGGGGGGTTGGTGATGGTATTGGTGGTGATGGCCTAGATTCAGTGTTGTGTTGCAAAACCGTTGTGATACCCTGAGTGCTTTGGCCTTGCGACGACACCTCCACATTTAGTGCTGGTGGTGTGCTTAATGGTGGCGGTGGTCTTACAGTGGGGGTAGCGATGGAGCGTTGTTTGCTACCTTCAGTCGGAGCAGGTGCACACGTGCTACCTGAGGTTTTGTAGTCCGGCCACGCTTGCAAGTGTATGTTGATTAAATGTCTAAGCATGCAACTGGTATTCAAATTTGAGTTGTTTACCTCGGCTAAAGGTCCTTCCGCACTTCTTACAGGTAACTTTTGCTTCGTCAGTAGGATTTTGGACAAAGAAGTGCCACACTGCACTCTTCCTACTATGGTGAACATTTTCTGGCCTTGCACGCTGTGCTAAGTTGACCGTCTGGTCAAGCTGTCCTGCAACCCTTTTTAGTTTTTGTTCCACGTTTTAGGACAGCTACGGGCCTGCTAGATAACCGCTGCTGTGATGTCAGTGCCTGCTACGGATCCTTCTCCTTATCTGAACTATTGCCAGCGCCAACCTCCTCCCCCAATGGATGCCAATCCGGGTCCAGAACTGGGTCATCCATCACCTCCTCTTCAAAGTCATCTGCACCTTCCTCTTTACCTTCCTCTGTGTCACCGTGTAAGTTGGTATGGTATGCGGGATGGGGCACCTGGGTTTCATCAGGGTCAGATTCTGGCTCAATAGACTGCGAGGGCAATGTAGTGCTGTGGGTCAATGTACCAGCAGAATCATCTAGCAGTGCCTGTGCGTCAGTGCACTCCATGTAAGATTCATCTTGGACTGGTGAATTCTGGATTTGACTGGATAACCCAGGCATGGTATGTGAAAAGAGCTCCATAGAATAATCTGAAGTGTGGGCTGCGCATCCGTAACTTTTGGTGGGGGTGAAGGACACAAGGAAAAGGGGTTTTTTATGACCAGAACCCTGCACTGACGACTCCGTGCTTGCAGTTTTCGACCATTCAGAAGAGGAGGCAATAGAGCTGGTGGCTCTTTTGGCAATGTAAGCCAAAACCTGTTCCTGATGCTCCGGCTTTAAAAGCGGTTTTCCGACTCCAAGAAAAGGCAACCTTACAGGCCTTCTTGGGCCAGAGGATGACGCAGGCTCAACACCTCCTGCCTTAGCTGCTATTGTGCTTTTGCCAGAACCAGCCGATGCACCACCACCATCAGTACCAGCTGCGCCCCCCCTTGCCACGTCCGCGGACTCTTCCACCATACTTCCTCATGTTTGGGAAAATGTACCAAAAATACCAGCAGAGAGATGGTACTGTATGAGGAGCGTCCAGCTGTGTAAGGTGTATTAAGGGCCTGTCACACTAAGCGTTATCGCTAGCAATATCGCTATAACTTGTGACGTTATAGCGGTATTGCTAGCGATATCGCTATGTGTGATACTTACCTACGACCCGCTCCCCGCTGGTTATTGCTAATCGCGCGAGAATTCCTGGACCGTTTCTCGTCGTCAGCTTCCTGCGGCACTTTCTGTGGAGAGACGAGGGACGAGCGTGGAGCCGGGCGGGAGGACGTTAGGATCGCTTAGTGTGACAGGTAAGTAGCGACCCCCGACCCCTGCGATGTCGCTGGTGAGATCTGCCTGTGTGGCAGCTCACTAGCGACCACTTAGCGATGCACCAGCGATCCTGACCGCGTTATATCGCTGGTCGGGATCACTGGTGCATCGCTAAGTGTGAAAGTACCTTTAAACAAATGAAATCAATGAATATATTAGTCACAGACGCTCTCACAGTATGTATTGGACCGTAATACAACAAGCAGATATACGGAACTGTTTGAAAAACGGACACAACTCTAAGGTGTAGGTGTGGAAAAACGGACAAACTCCTCGTTTCTTTTTTCCAGAGTCACACACAGGTAGCTTCTATTTGTCCGTGATACCAGCCGGAATACACGGTAGTGTGTGAGGAGCGTACACCGCTGTACGGTGTGTGTGTATGTAAAATTGTCAATCTCCGTGTATTTGTATACGGACTGACACGCGCTGTCTCTGTCTAGTTTTGACTGTAATCAAACAGCAGATATACGAAACTGTTTGAAAAATGGACACGACTCTAAGGTGTAGGTCTGGAAAAACGGACGATCTTCTCGTTTTTTTTTTCCAGAGTCGCACACAGGTAGCTTCTATTTGTCCATGCTAGAAGGCGGTACAAGGTAGTGTGTGAGGAGCGTACACCGCTAGACGGTGTGTCAAGCTCCGTGTGTTTGTATAGGGAGTGACACACGCTGTCTCTGTCTAGTTTTGACTGTAATCAAACAGCAGATATACGAAACTGTTTGAAAAACGGACACAACTCTGAGGGTATGTGTACACGCAGTGAAATCTGCGTTTCTGCAGCGGTTTTGGCTCTGCGGAAACGCAGCAGATTCTGCTGCGTTGTACAGTACCTTTATTTCCAATGGAAAAAAAAAACGCTGTGCACATGCTGCGGATTTTTCCGCGCGGTTTTGCTGCGGTTTACAATCCGCAGCATGTCAATTGTTTGGTGCAGAAACGCTGCAGTTTTACACCTCATCCATTATGAGGTGTACCGCATATACTCGAGTATAAGCCGACCCGAGTATAAGCTGACCCCCCTAATTTTGCCACAAAAAACTGGGAGAACTTATTGACTCAAGTATAAGCCTAGGGTGGGAAATGCTCCATAGATTATTCCCCCATATGGTGTCCCCATAAGAAGCTCCATAGATTGTTCCCCCATATGCTGACCCCAGAAGAAGCTCCAGATTATTCCCCCATATGCTGCCCCCATGCTGCTGCTGCTGCATGTAAAAATAAAAAAAATGACATACTCACCTCTCCGTCGCTGGGTGTCGGGTGCCGGCACCTGAGATACTCACGTGTCCTGCGTCCATGGCTGCTCACCGCTATCTGCCACGTCATCAGTCAGTGACGTTCAGACTGCAGGGGGCGTGGCGCGCACTAATCACGTCACCGCGCCCTCTGCTGTCTGAAGTCACTGACCGATGACAGACAGCAGCAGGCAGCCATGGACGCAGGACAGGTGAGTATCGCTATACTTACCCATCCTGACGCTGTGTCTTGAGCCCCCAGCTTCTCCCCGTGCTCTCTCTTCCTGCCTTCAGCGGTCATGTGGTACCGCTCATTAAAACTCATGAATATGCGCATATTCATGAGTTTTAATGAGCGGCACCACGTGACCGCTGAAGGCAGGAAGAGAGAGCACGGGGAGAAGCTGGGGGCTCAAGACACAGCGTCAGGACGGGTAAGTATGACCTGACACCCCCGCCCCCCCTCCCCCTCTGACCCCCTTTGTATATGACTCGAATATGACGAGAGGGGGACTTTCAGCCCAATTTTTTGGGCTGAAAATCTCGGCTTATATTCGAGTATATACGGTAAAACCGCAGAGCAAAATCCGCACACCCAAAAAACTACGTGTGCACATAGCCAAGGTGTAGGTCTGGAAAAACGGAGAAACTCCTCGAGTCACACCCAGATAACTTATATTTGTCCGTGATAACAGCCGGTACACGGTAGTGTGTGAGGAGCGTACACCGCTAGACGGTGTGTGAAAAAATGAACGCTCAGTAGCTCACCAGGACAAAATAATAAAAATTGGAGTGCTTTGAAAAAAGCAGTTTGAACAGCAGTGTGCACACAGCAATGCAGGTAGCCTTACAATGCAGCCTAATCGCCACCAGCGCTGCTGCGCACAACAAAAATCCTCCCCTTTCACTGCACACTAACTGTATAGTAAAAGCGCTATCGGCAGAAGCAGTTTTTTTTTCTTCTTCCCTGCCTAGCGCTCTCCCTGTTCAGAATCAGCAGCAGCACCTCTCCCTATTGTAAGATCGGCAGAAGTAAGATGGCGGTCGGCAGTCACAGCCTTTTATACCCCCTGTGACGCCGCACAAAGCCAGCCAATCACTTCAATGCCCTTCTCTAAGATGGTGCTGGCCACTGCGCATGTCATCGCGTTGCCCACAGTGTGCGTCCTCCATCATTGGGTGAGAAAAGGCGCTGGAAGCATTATTTGAAACTCAACTTTGGCGCGCTGATCGGCGACCTCATGGCCGACCTCACACTAGGGTCGGGTTTCGATTGGCGAAACCTGGCTTTGGCGAAAGTCGGCGATTTTTTAATCTGACCGACCCGTTTCGCTCAACTCTAATGACCACGGAAATCCAATCTGGCAGCGCTTGTGTTGTGGGGTTATTCTGGATGTGAAAGGGGTGGCTTCATCCCGCAATAGATACATTTAATTGTTGTGATGAATGGAAACTTGTGGACTCTTACGTTGTTCACATGTTAATTTTTTGCTGCGTATTTTTTTTCCTGCAGGCGACACATGCTTTTTTTTTTTTTTTTTGCTGTTTTTCAGGTACATTTTTCTCTTGTGCGTGCTGATACAATTAGTACCGCCTGTTCCTGCATTTTCTGCAGCAAAACCTGGTGCCTGCATTTTTGCACTGACCCCTTTCTTTCTATAGATGAAAAAACGCTTCCAAAACCCTATTGTGCACACGTTGCAGATTTTAATTTGCATAAAAAAGCGCAATGTGTGAACATAGCCTTAGCTAGACTTTAAAAGTGTAAGAATTATAATTTTTATTATTATTATTATTATTACAATGTCATATTTATGGGAAAACACGCAAGTCCCTCCAGTAAGAAGGTGCGCTGCCGGAGTTCCTCGTATGCTTTCCTACCTTTTGTGTGAAGCACAATGGTGCACATGTGTAAACGTGTCGTCCTCCTGAATCGTTGCTAGGTTACAAACCGCCGAGGTGTCAGGCATCGGTTTCCTCTATTTTGTGGTTGTGCAAGGTTGTTTCTGTGAAGAGGTGTGGTGGTAATTGTGTTACAATCAAAAATGTCATGGGTCTAAGGGGAAAAGATTGTCATTGAGAAGAGCACAAAATCGGCATAGAGAGTTAAGATTTATTTACAAAAATCATGAGGTGCTGGCGCCATTCCAGCGGTGTTGGCATGGGCTCTCTCGGGGCTCACATGACATTATGCATTGTCACGTGATCCCTGCGGCCATCAGTGGATTCACTCCACCCCACCCTAACAAATCAACGGCCATGCCGATAACATCAGGAGATAAGATTCCTGGGCCTCCTGTCTAGCCACCCAGTACCAATGACCTTAACCCCTTAACGATCGCCGATGCGCCTTTTAACGGTGGCAGTTAAGGGCACTTATTCCTCAGCGCCGCTTTTTAACGGCTCTGAGAAATAAGTGTATAGCCCCACCCAGTGTCGGAAAATCTCTGGGGTCTTGTCTACAGGGAGTAGCTGAGACCCCGGAGAACATGATTCAGGTCGGTTTTTACCGACCCCAGTGTTGCGCTCAGTTATTCATGGAAAAACGGCTACGGCAAAATAAAAAGTCATATTTTCCATCTATTTCTCTCTCCTCTGATGTGATCTAGCACATCAGAGGAGAGCGAAATGGGGTCCCCCGATCCCCCCCTCCCCCAGTACCTGCGATGTCCCTCTGCATCTTCTTCCCGGAAAAAAAATGACGGGAGCTTGCGCAGTGCGAATGTCGAGATCTGCCGGCCGGCATCTGGCAACAGTAGGGGATTTTTCTTATTGGTTTATCTTGATCACTGTGATAGACCCTATCACAGTGATCAAAATAAGAAAAATTGTAAATCAAACCCCCCTTTATCACCTCCTTAATTAGGTAAAATAATGTTAAAAAAATTTTTTTTAATCTTTTTCCCGTTAGGGCTATGGTTGGGGTTATAGCTAGGGTTAGGATTGGGCTAGGGTTGGTTTGGGGTTATGGTTAGGGTTATAGCTAGGGTTAGGATTGAGGCTAGGGTTATAGTTGGGGTTATAGTTAGGAATGCGGTTAGGGTTATAGCTAGGGTTAGGTTTGGGGTTATGGTTGGGGTTCTAGCTAGGGTTAGGATTGGGGTTTGGGTTCGGGGTTAAGGCTGGAGTTAGAATTGGGAGGTTTCCACTGTTTAGGTATATCAGGGGGTCTCCAAACACGACATGGCGCCACCATTGGTTCCAGCCAATTTTGGGTTCAAAAAGTCAAACGGTGCTCCCTCTCTTCTGAGCCCTGACATGCGCTCAAACAGTGGCTTTCCCCCACACATGGGGTATCGGCGTACTCAGGAGAAATTGCACAGCAAATTTTGTTGTCCATTTTTCTCCTGATACCCTTGTGAAAATAAAAAAAGTTTGGTTCCAAAGTAAAATTTTTGTGAAAAAAGTTAAATGTTAATTTTTTTTCCTTCCACGTTGCTTTAGTTCTCGTGAAGCACCTGAAGGCCTAATAAACTTCTTGAATGTGGTTTTGTGCACCTTGAGGGGTGCAGTTTTCAGACTGGTGTCACTTTTGGGTATTTTCTGTCATATTGACCCCCCAAACTCAGTTCAAATATGAGGTGGTCTCTAAAAATAATGGTTTTGTAAATTTTGTGGTCAACTTTTAGCCCTTATAACGTCCTAACAAAAAAAGTTTCCAAAATTGTGCTAATGTAAAGTAGACATCTGGGAAATGTTACGTATTAACTATTTTGTGTGACACCACTCTCTGTTTTAAGGGCACAAAACTTAAAATTTTGAAAATTGCAAAATGTTTGCCAAATTTCTTCTTATTTTTCATAAATAAACGCAAGTCATATCAATGAAATTTTACCACTAACACGAAGTACAATATGTCACGGGAAAAAAAAATATATCTCAGAATCTGTGGGATATGTTGAAGCGTTCTGGAGCTATAACCTCATAAAGTGACAGTGGTCAGAATTGTAAAAATTGGCTTGGTCATCAAGTACCAATTTGGCTCTGTCATTAAGGGGGCTAATGTTGGACCTGAATTCTGTGAATCGATCCGCTCCTCTCTGTTTAGGCCTGTTTCACACATCCGTTTTTGTCCATCAGTCAAAATCCGCCGTTTTGCAAAAAAAAACTGATCCGCCATTTTTCTTGGCGGATCCGTTTTTTTCCCATTGAGTTGCATTACCGGCGGATCTTGACGGATGGCCATCCGTTGGATCCGTTTTTTTGCGGATCCGCCAAAATTTTGACGTCCGCCGACGTGTCCGAACAGACCATGCAGCGTTTTTTCGGGCAGCCGGATCTGCATTTCTTACTGCGCATGCCCGAAAGACTTCACTCAGCTGGAAATTTAACCCTAAACTCTGTTCTGGCGGCTGAAAAATTCTCTATCCGTTAAAATAACGGTCCGGTGCCAAACGTTGTGGTCAGTACAGCAACGGATCCGTTATCCGCCATTTTAGCGGATTTTGACTGACCAAAAAAAATGATGTGTGAAACAGGCCTTAGATACAACCCTCATTCCTTTTCTTTTTAGTTTTAGAGATATGTGGGCAGATCTGTCACCAAATTTCACTCTACAAGCGAGATATTTTTTGACCTGATAAGACTGGTGTACTTTCTTTAAACCTTTTGTGTCTAAAGGTACTGTCACACTAAGCGATATCGCTAGCAATATCGCTATAACTTGTGACGTTATAGCGATATTGCTAGCGACATCGCTGTGTGTGATACTTACCTCCGACCGCTCCCCCGCTGGTAATCGCTGATCGCGCGAGAACGTCCTGGACTGTTTCTCGTCGTCAGCTTCCTGCGGCGCTTCCTGTGGAGATACGAGCGTGCAGCCGGGCGGGAGGACGCAGGATTGCCTAGTGTGACAGGTAAGTAGCGACCCCCGTCCCCAGCGATGTCGCTGGTGAGATCTGCCTGTGTGGCAGCTCACTAGCGACCACTTAGCGATGTACCAGCGATCCTGACGGCGTCATATCGCTGGTAGGGATCGCTGGTACATCGCTAAGTGTGACAGTACCTTAAGTGACAAATCCGATTTTAAAAATGTTTGACTCAAAGTAGAAACGTCAAAGTTCACTTGAATGGCCTGCGCCTGACGTGGCAAAGTCATTGCCCACTGACCTCCTGCAAGTCACTTTTAGCAAGTGAGTTTCTATAAGGTGTACATTTTGATGAAGAAAAGGTGTAATGTTCTGGTAGACATTCATATATGAAACCTTTTCACTTTCAATCACCATTTTTAAGGATGTCATCTGGTCAAGGACAGTCTGGAGTTGTCCCGTCTCCCAAGGGTTATTGGTGGTATTTTTGTTTGAGCCCATGACTGAAAGCTGTGCTATTTATATGGATGCTATATGGTGTCCTTTGCTTCTAGTATTTCAGTGTTCACAAGTGGCGTCCATCATTAAAACTAGGGTTAACCTTGGGACTATATTGTTTCGGGTCATCTATGAATTGGAGTAATAATTCCACTTAGCCTGTATAGGCGTATAGATGCTTAGACCTATTGTATCATGTATACGGTGGTCTTACAATAGGTTTAATTGATAATAGGAGACCACCATATATATATAACGTGTATATATATTTAGAAGACCACCGTATATATGATACAATAGGTCTAATTGATATTAGATCATGTATACGGTGGTCTTCTAATATCAATTAGACCTATTATATCATGTATACGGTGGTTTTCTAATATAATTATGTATACGGTGGTCTTCTAGTATCAATTAGATCTATGGTATCATGTATACGATGGTCTTCTAGTATCACAATTTTGGATCGCTCCAACTTCATCCGGTTTTGTGAATGTAGATTTATTTTAAGGGATTGCTCACTGTTGCAGAGAATCTTGACCTCGTGTCAGTCCCATCCGTATGGACCATTTAAACGTTTTGAAGCATTTTTTATATAATAGCTCCTTCTCAAAAGCCAAATTTAGTTCAAAAGTGCTCTAACTCAGGGCTCATTAGACAGTCTCTGGGTCCTTACTCTCATACTCACTATTGAGGATCCATTTAAGGTCTTACACAATCACCAGCTAAGCCCTCTAACATCGGCAGCCTGGCTGACAGCCTAATGTGCATGAGGGTCCTCCCAACTCCACAGACATGGTATTGGGGGTGATGAGGATTAGGTAGGTCCAATTTTGGACTCCTTTTTGTTTTCTATAAAATAAGCTACCTCTAGAGTCTAGCAGGCCACTTGTAGAGAACACGGGGCGCTTGGCAGGGCGAGTTCTCCTGTGTACGGAGGAGTCAAGAAAGGTCGCGGTTGACCAAGCAGTTGGCAGAACCATCATTCAGCTGACGGCTGACTATTGATTGTGGGTCCCCTTCTCTGAATTTTTAAAGCCATCCCTATTCATGAGATTGTATTGGGAGGACCTGCCAAAGAACTAATTGTGTACTTGTTAACATGCCCGTTCTCAGGTGACTGTTTGGCAATTTACAGGACGGTCAAAATCGTTCCCAAATGAGTCAGATCAGTGATCGATCATGGGAAAAGCCTGGAGGAGGAGATCCTGGCTTCAAACACCTTCAGGACACACTTGGTGGGAAAATTCACACAAATGTATGGCATTTGTTCACTTTATTTATGTTTTCTTTAGCTATCACCTATACTAAAACAAGACATTCCCCAGATGGCTCGCTCTCTTCAAAATGTGTTGTCTTGAGATCTTACAACTTGATCCAATGTAACTGCTTATTTCATGTGTTTACACGCGGGTGATTTCAGAGGCTCTTTTGATCATAGAAGCCATCAGATTCCTTGTATGGGCAGGCAAATCTCTAACAAATCGTTCTATTTTTTTTCCATCTGACATTTTTCAAAACCTCAAAAAGAAAATTTAAAATGCTTATTTAGCTGAATAATAGAAAGAAGTCTTTCAATCATTTTTTTTAAGCTGATCTACTCTGAAAAACTCCGTGTGCACATTCGCCCGAGGGATCAGTCCTATTTTGACAGAATTTTTTTTTTTTTTTTTTTTTTTTCTCTTTTGCTTCAGACTTTGCACTGACTGCTCCAGAAAAAAATTGCATGTAATTATGTACAGATTTGGGTGCAGAATTCCAGGAGATTTAAACCTTGATACATTCAAAGGCGTCAAAAATTTAACGAGATTGTCATTCTTCAGGTGTGAAAATTTTACGGTGGTTTCCATGCTGAAAAAGGCCAAAGCATGGGGATAAGATAAATAAAACGTCGTCCGTTTTCCTGATACTGTACTCCACTGTAGCATTATTTGTTTTTTACTGTGAAGTACACAGCCGTTGTTACTTACATGGACTTTCTTTTATGATACAAAGAAAACTACCGTACTTCAAACATGCATGTGGTTTTTGGCGATTATTTTCAGGATGTATTCTAAGAAACATTTGTTGAACTTTTCTAAAGAAAAATATGTTGTCGGTGTGGTGTGTTCAATGAATAAACACATGCTTCCTTTTTTTTTTTTTTTTTTTCTTCTTTAGCATATGATGGTTTTTGAGCTTGTCATTGGCAAGGAAGTTATTGTAAGAACACTAATCCTAGAGCTCTAATCTCACTATTGTGTGCAAATAATAGTTTGAGAACTATCTGTTCACCTTGCACTATTGCATAAAAAAAATAGTATTCGGCTAAGTTTACGCGTTTTTTTTTGTTGTTGTTGTTATGCTTGTTTGCGTGTTTTTTTTTCTGTCATCAGGATTTTATGCTTGGCTTTTTTTTTTTTTTTGTCTTGCATGTCACTACTTTAAGCATTTTTCAGCATTTCTTTCACCCATTGAAATGAATGGGTGGTGAAAAAATAAAAGCGCAAAAAAATGCAGGTATCAGATTTTGTTACCTTTTTGTTCTGTGCTAGAACCTGATTCTGTAGACTGGGACTGTTTTTTTTATTTTTTTCTACCAACATTACATTTTATCAACGTGCAAAAGAGACAAATGTAGTATGCCAAAACTGCAACAAAAATTGCACAAAAAAAAGCGCTTTTTTTTTCTGCAGCTCCTTTCTCCTACAAAGGGATCAGGTTTTGCTGCAGAAAAAAAATGCTGAAAAAAACACCTAGTGTGAACTTACCCTATTTCTGATAAGAGAGGCCGAAGATATCCCGTGTGAAGCCACTGTTCAAGAAGGAAAGGGAAGCAAAACGCACAAAAAAGTGTTTTTTTTTTTTTTTTTTTTTTTATATAATGCATCAGTTTCTAGTAAGTTTTGTTCCACAAGCACTTAAGAAACGAAAGGTGTAATAGATGCTGTAGCTCCGATACAGACGCTTAAATATAGGCGAGAGGAACTGCTGCTTACAATGTGCCAGACTAAGTGGATCATCTTGTCCTCTAATTATGTCGAAGAGCGTTGACCAGGATCTCACCGTAATGGTGGGATTTACAGTCCATCTCATATGACAGCTACAACCTGTTTTTGAGGTTTATCTATACTATTCTATTGTAAGATAGAAATCCTTTACTGAAGAAAATGGTTTAGTTTTACTTTTAGAACTTTTCTAAGAAAACAAAACTAAAACTATTAGTAATTTACTAAATTGAAGTAAAATAGAGATGAAAAACATAAAAAAGCTCCTATGTGGATTTGTGTCTTTATAGTTTAAAAACTACAAATAATCCCTGAGTACACCGCACACCGTGTTCCAAATTATTATGCAAATGCTATTTTTCCCTGATTTTTCCTAAATGGTCGATACAATCTGAGTCCATGTAATGTTCCAGGCATCACTCCTGAGATTATATTTTATTGGACAAAACTCCCAATGATAAAAGTAATTTTTTCAAAACTAAAAAAACTCAAAATGCGCCTCTGTTCCAAATTATTATGCACAAGAATTTCCAAACATTTTAGAAGTCGTAAGAGGTCACATCTACTGAAATCTCTTACCAGGCCAAATCGCATGTTAAAATAGGACCCCTTCTTGGATGTCACCTTCACAGTTCTTGCATCCATTAAACTTGGGAGTTTTTTAGAGTTTCTGCTTGAAGTTCCTTTTGTAGGATGTCAGAATCGCCTCCCAGAGCTGTTTTGATGTGAATGGCCTCCCATCCTCATAAATCTTTTGCTTGAGGATACGCCAAAGGTTCTCAATAAGGTTGATGTCAAGGGATCATAGTGGCTACAAAATAGGTTTTTCTCCTTTTTTGCCCATAGCAGCCAATGACTCAGAGGTATTCTGTGCATTATCATGTATGAAGATGATTTTGCTATCTATGACCGTTTTTCTTTTTATGTAACATGGAATAATGGGGTCAGTTAGAAACTCTTATTTACTCTGCCAAGGTCATTTACATAGTATAGTAACATAGTTATTAAGGTTGAAGGGTGACTTTGAGTCCATCTAGTTCAACCCATATCCTATCCTAACTTGCCCTAACATGTTGATCCAGAGGAAGGCAAAAAAAACCCATGTGGCAAACAGTAAGCTTCACATTGGGGAAGAAAATTCCTTCCCGACTCCACATACGGCAATCAGACTAGCTCCCTGGATCAACGCAATATTAAGGAAACTAGTGTATATACCCTGTAATATTATACTTTTCAAGAAAGGCATCCAGTCCCTTCTTAAATTTTAGTAGGGAATCACTCATTACAACATCATATGGCAGAGAGTTCCATAGTCTCACTGCTCTTACAGTAAAGAATCCGCGTCTATGAGTATGCTTAAACCTTCTTTCCTCCAGAGGTAGAGGATGCCCCCTTGTCCCCGTCACAGGTCTAAGAGTAAAAAGATCATTAGAAAGGTCTTTGTACTGTCCCCGCATATATTTATACATTGTAATAAGATCACCCCTAAGCCTTCGATTCTCCAAACTAAATAACCCCAAGTGTAATAACCTGTCTTGGTATTGCAGACCCCCTAGTTCCCTAATAACCTTGGTCGCTCTTCTCTGCACCCGCTCCAGTTCAGCTATGTCTTTCTTATACACCGGAGATCAGAACTGTACACAGTATTCTAAGTGTGGTCGCACTAGTGACTTATATAGAGGTAAAATTATGCTCTCCTCATGAGCATCTATGCCTCTTTTAATGCATCCCATTATTTTATTTGCCTTTGCAGCAGCTGCCTGACACTGGCCACTAAATGTGAGTTTGTCGTCCACCCATACACCCAGGTCTTTTTCAGTGACTGTTTTGCCCAGTGTTTTACAATTAAGCACATAATTATACATCTTATTCGTTCTACCCAAGTGCATGACCTTACATTTATCCCCATTAAAGCTCATTTGCCATTTATCAGCCCAAGTTTCTAGTTTGCACACCTTTTAAAGGACCTACCAGCACTCTCCCCATTAATCTGGCCCAAAACATGACTCTGCCTTCTCCTTGCAGATGTTACAGCCTTGTAGGGATGTAGTGCCCATCCTCGAACCATTCATTACTCCATCCAGCTGGACCATCCAGGGTTGCATGGCACTCTTCAGTAAGCAAGACTCTTTTAAAATTAGTCTGCTGAACCCGTATTTGTTTGTGAGCACTGTTTAGGGGTGGCTGAATAGTAGGTTTATGCCCGACTGCAATCCTGTAGAGGATTCTACACCTTTTGAGGTTTGCGGGACTCCAAAGGCCACCAGCAGCTTGACATACTTATTTGCTATTTTCAGTGGCATTTTAACAGCTGTTTTCTTAATCCCGATGAATTTTTGTCTGGCAGAAGCCTTCCTCATTATTCCTGTATCTGCACAAACACGCATGTGCTGTGTATCGGCCACAAATCTCATCAATACTATGATCATGCCAAGTTTTTTTGTGAAGTATTTGTTTTCATACCTTATCCAAGGCATTGCACTATTTGATGCTTTTCGTTAGGAGAGAGATTCTTTTTTTCTTTCCCATATTGCTTGAAAACTTTAAACCTTTGACACTTAAACCAAATCTACCTAATAATTTGGAGCGTGGTGTAGTCTGATCCTGCAGTCACACTCTCTTCCGTCTGCCTGGCACTACTTTAAAGTGCACAAACCTGACAGATCTTGTGCTAGAACCGTTGAACGTAAATGCAGTATATATTTTACCTACGGATGTATATCTTGGCACACCTTGCAAATACTAAAAAGCAGAATCATTTAGGAGGCTGTTGGCACGTGTCTAGATCTTTGATCTGACCCATTTTCATACATTTACAATTTCCTTGGCGCAGCAGTGAACTTATTTCTTGTAGTACGCCGTCAGCATAAATTTGAGTCTCCATAAGCTGACAATCCATTGAACAGCTGGTGCTGGAATCCTTGGGGTCTTAGAACTGCTTTTCTTGTTTTTTGGAAGTAAACAAATAAGGACGGGCGACCGCATTGCGTGACTGAATCATGAGCAGCTAAAGAGCGCAACGTCAAGGAATTAAATTTTTTTGAGAAGACAGAAAAATTGTCTGAAGATCAGACGCATTACAGATTAAGTCCGCAATGTCTAGTGTAACATTAGTAATCATAAATAACAGCGCGTAAGATAAGCAGACCCTCATCACTTAAGTCACTTCAGAGAGAACCTCTAAATGATGGACTGCTGATGTATGTTCTACTTAAAGGGTTCATCCAGGATTAGAAGCCAAGCACTCTTGTGTTATCAATGAGAAAGCTGCCAATTGTCACGTCAGCCGGCGGCTTATCTCGGGAAGAACAATGCGATCGAACATACTTGTTCGACATCCGTTCCCACCATCAGTTGGCCGGCACTTTCATACACTTTGGATAGTCAGCTGGACCTTTCCATATTGACGGATTCATCCAACATAAGTCTAATGTGTATGGCCAGTTTCAAACTATGGTAATCCTTTGTTGATGTACCCTTTCAATTTGTGACAGCATTCAGCCTTTTTAGGCAGGAGTTTGTCAGCTTGGCACTTATATAACTGACAATGTTTGCCCTTTCTTCCTTGCAGTATTGCTCCAAATCTGTCAGATTGGGAAGGGCATCCCCCTGTCTACAGGTCCCTCTGCAGGTCACCCACTGATTTTCCATGGAATTCAGGTCTGGACTCTGGCTGGACCATTCCAAAACTTTGATCATCATCCTCGTGAAGCCACTCGTTTTTTTTTTTTTGGTTTTTTTTTTGGTCTTTGTTTTGAAGGTTTTGCTTAGGGTTATTTGTCGTGCTAAAAGGTGAAATTCCTTTTCATCTTCAGACTTTTAGCAGAGGCCTGAAAGATATTAGCAAAACTAATATTTGAAACTGTTCATAATTCCCTCCACCTCAACTAAAGCCCCTGTTCAGGCTGTGGAAAAAAAGTCGAAAGCAAAACGCTGCCTCCACCATGCTTCACTGTAGGTATGGGGTTCTTTTGGTGATGTGCAATGTTTGTTTTGCACTAAACAAACCTTTTGCAATTATTGCCAAAAAGTCCAATCTTGGTCTCCTCAAACCATAACATGTTTTCCTTAAGGTTGATCGAATAGCTATAGCGCTTACCGAATAGCTACATCGGGAACCCGGATACCAGGATCACTCTCGATAATCAGCTGTTCGGTGCTGCAGGTGTCAAGGCTGTGTGACAGTCAAAACACATGCATAGAGCGCCTGTTTGTGACTTTCACACACCCACGACGCATGCAGCTGCGGCACCGAACAGCTGATTATCGGGAGCGATCCAGGTTACCGAGGCAGCTATTTGGTAAGCGCTATAGCTATTTGGATAACCTCTTGTCCGAAGCTATTCGATTAACCCTAATTTTCCTACATCCTTTTGTAAAACTTGATGTGGGTTTTGACAAAGCATACCCTTGGATGTTATGTGTTTCTAAGGCTAGCTTCACACTAGCTTTTTGGCCCGCAGCGCACGGCGCCGCTAAGCCCCGCCCCCTCCGGTCATCTCCGCCTAGTATCGCACGTCGCTGCATGTGATATGCACACCCTATCTTTAGCATAGGGTGCTCTGGCCGTGCGCTAGTAGGATTTTGCGTGCGCTGCGCCCTTTTGAAGGTGCGCCGACATGTGCCGAATGCACCATGTTGCATTTTGGTGCACTCGGAGCACCATCAGAAAGGCGCAGCACACGCAAAATCCTACTAGCGCACGGCCAGCCCACGGTCTGTGCACCCTATGCTAAAGATAGGGTGTGCAGATCGCATGCAGCGATGTGCGATAGTAGGAGGAGATGACCGGAGGGGGCGGGGCTTAGCGGCGCCGTGCGCTGCGGGCCAAAACGCTAGTGTGAAGCTAGCCTAAGACCAGGAGTCCATCTTGCTACCCTGCCCTTCAGGCCAGACAATGGAATAATATGGGAGATTGTTTTCACATACAGTATACAACCTGTACTTGTCAGAAATTTTTGCAGCTATGTCATTGTTGCTGTAGGAATTTTGGCAGCCTCGCTGCCTAAATTTGTTTCTGGTCTTTTTTTTTTTTTCTAGGTAATATCACTGTATATCTAATGCCTTGAAAATTTTGTTTGTACCTTTCTCCTGACTGATAACTTTCAACAATGAAGATCCCCCTTACTGTGTTGTAAGCTGTTTACATACAATGGCTTTTACTGTAAAATGCAAAGAAGGAAATGTCGGGAATATCCTAATGAAACAGCTAAACTTTACATCACAATGACTGTAAATAATGGCAGCTGTGTACTGACTACTATGTAACATGAGTGTAAATGGTTTTGGCTAATTCTGAACACGGACACATCCCCAATTGTTGGAGGGTGCCCACACTTAAGCCGTCACCTTACCGTAGTTATATGATGTGTACGTCATCTTATACTTGATCTTTTAAACTATTTTGAGGAAAAAAAACTTTTGTACAATATTTTCCTTCTAAAGTTGAAACCCTAGCTTTTTTTCCATCAAGATCGTCGTTACTGATCACCCTACATATTTGATATACGGACAAATTTCCATAGAAGGGAGCTAGTCACTCCGCTACATATATTTTGGGTAGGTTTGGCAGGAAAATCTCCATGGTACGTCAGAACAGAATGGGTGTTGACAGTTGTTACGGCTTTCGTGCTGACATTCCTGTGTTGTGAGTCACGACTCTTGTAAGGTCTTCTACATGTGACAACATAGTCAGGCCCAAGTCAGAATACTTCTCTGCCCTGCATCAGTCAGCGATCAGTCAGATACCGTGTGCTATGTACAAGGCTCAGCAGTGAATCCAGCTTCTTATACCTTCCATCTAATGACAGGGCATATCTGCGGGAAATCACTGCCTCCCAAAAAATGTATAACCGCTTGCTTCAGTCAAGGTTATCATGGCAGCAACCAACTGTTTATCTGTATAATTACCTAACGTGATGACAACTGAATAAGGGCTTGAGACTGGTGGTGCCCACCCACAGGCAGACTATGTCATTGAATCAGCTCCCACATTTTTTTCATTACAAGTCATCTCAAGTGTTCAGTTGTCTCTAAATTAGAGGGCGGAGGCTAGCCACTATATTGTCTTCCATACACCGTACACGGGCGAGAGGGATTCCTGCTCTTCTTTCTCAGTCGCACATAGAGAGATGCAGCAGCACTGAGCAATGTAACTGCGAATCCAGCACTTCTCTTTTCCCTTCAGAGAGTTTAATAGGCTGTGTAACATGATAGTTCTGTGAGCTGGTAGTCTATTTTGCTTTGACCCAGCTGAATCTGAGTAATTTATTATTTTTATTTTTTTATTTATTTTTTTTTATTACAGTGCATGCATACATTTCTGCTACAACTTAGGGCACTTTTATGGTGTAAATCATAGTAAATTTGTCAGGCCGGAAGCACAGACTTGCACATTAGGGTCTATATATAACTGCCTTCTGTGCCCTAAATAAATAAGCACCAACCACTCTCTCCATGGCTCTTTAATAACTAAAGTGTAGCTATACTAATGACATTTTTCAGAACTCTGCGATAGTAAAATTTCATCTTCAATGCATTGGAGCAAGTATCAGGACTCGTGACCTCTTAGAATTCTCTGAACTTTATAAACGTACATCGTTTTTGTTTTACTTGCCAACCAAAGCATGAGGTGCCATATTTCTTAGGGTCTGTGCATGCGTTGCGTTTTTGTGGCGTTGTTTTTTTTTTTTTTTCCTGTACACGGTTTTGTCACAAAACCATAAGGATATCCTAGTACCAACAAAGTGAATGATATTCCTGAAGTATCATGCACACGTTGCTTATTTTTTCCTCGCAGATTTATATCTGCAGCATGTCAATTTCATAATTATTTATATAGCACCATTGATTCCATGGTGGTGTACATGAGAGGGGTTATATACAAAATACAGGTATAACTTACAGTAAAAAAACTAACAATGACAGACTGATACAGAGGGGAGAGGACCCTGCCTCTGTGGGCTTACATTCTACAGGATGATGGGGAAGGAGTCAGTAGGTCGGGGGCTGATAGACCCTCTGGGATTCTGGACAGCGGTGAGGTGACATCTGGGCCAGAGCGGTATATCTGAGTGTCATCAGCGTGCATATGGTACTGGAAGCCATAGGACTTCAGTTGTCCCAGGCCAAGGGTATAGATCGAGAAGAGTAGGGGTCCGAGGACAGAGCCTTGAGGGACTCCAACATGGAGAGGGCAGGATGAGGTAGTGTGGGAGTAGGAGACGCTAAATGTGCGGTTGGTAACGTATGAGAAGATCCAGGATAGGGCAAGGTCTTTGATGCAAAAGGAAGAAAGGATCTGTAGTAGGAGGCAGTGGTCAACTGTGTTGATGACAGAGGACAGGTCATGAAAGATGAGTATAGAGAATTGTCCGTTAGCTTTGGCTGTAAATAAGTCATTGGCAATTTTGGTCAGGGCAGTTTCAGTGGATTGGTGGGGACGGAAGCCAGATTATAGGTTGTCGAAGGACGAATTTGATGAGAAGTGGGAGGAAAGTTCAGCTTGAACATTCTACTCAAGGAGATTGGAAGCGAATGGGAGAAGCGATATGGGGTGATAGCTGGACAGAGCTGTTGAGTGATGTTTTATTGAGTATAGGTGTGATTGTGGTATGTTTGAAAGCAGAAGGGAAGGTGACAGAAGTTATTGATAAGTTGAAGGGTTAGGGATGGGAGAAGTGTGGTGAGATTGGAGAGGAGATAGGATGGGGTCAAGTGCACAAGTGGTGAGGTATGATTTGTAGAGGAGATGAGTAAGCTCTCCTTCAGTGATGTTGGAGCGGGAGGTTATGGGGTGAGGGCATTGGTCAGGTATACTTAGGGATTGTGGTCATCGAACAATAAAGACTTTCCTTGTTTGGTCGATCTTATTTTTGAAATGTGTGGCAACGTCCTCAGCAGAGGTGGGGCAGTGAAGGAGGAAGTTAAGTGTTGAATAATTGTTTGGGGTTGTAGGATAAGGAGGATATGAGGAATGTAAAGTATTCCTGTTTAGCTGAGGAGTGGCCTGATTTGAAGGCAAGTGTTGCTTGTTTGAAAGCGGTAAAGTCATCTTGCCAATGTGTCTTCCAACGCCGCTCTGCAACTCTGAACACTTGCCGAAGCTTCTTAGTGAGGTTATTGTGCCAGGGTTGCCTACTGATTAGTTTTACTCTGCCATGAATGAGAGAGGCGACCAAGTCGATAGCTGATGCGTGAGTGGCATTGTAGAAAGCAGTGGCGCTATCTGTGTTGTGGAGTAAAGCAATGGATGCTAGTGGTAGAATAGTCAGAGAGTGTGCGAGTGTCTAGATGTGTGAGGTTTCTATGGGGGTGCACTAGATGCTGGACATGAGTGACAGGTGAGGAGGACAGGGATGAGAGCGTGAGTGGATGGTGATCAGATACAGGAAAGATGTATATCTTCGTACCGTGTTAGCCAGTAGATAGAAAAATATTCAGGATTGAGAGTCGGCTAAAGGTATCAACTACTGAGGACTCTCAATCCTGAATATTTTGGTGATCAGATAGAAAGTTGTGAGGTTAGGTAGGAAGCAGAGGTGGGTGAAGACAAGATCTAATGTATGTCTGTGTGGGTGGCTGAGAAGGACCTCTGAGTAAGTCCAGAAGATAAAGTAAGTGACAGGACTTAAATCATAGAATCGTAGAGTTGGAAGGGACCTCCTGGGCCATCTGGTCCAACCCCCTGCTCAAAGCAGGATTCACTAAATCATCCCAGTCAGATGTCTGTCCAGCCTCTGTTTGAAGACTTCCATTGAAGGAGAACTCACCACTTCTCGTGGCAGCCTGTTCCACTCATTGATCACTCTAACTGTCAAAAAGTTTTTTCTAATATCTAATCTGTGTCTCCTCCCATTCAGTTTCATCCCATTGCTTCTAGTCTTTCCTTGTGCAAATGAGAATAAAGATGATCCTTCTACAATGTGACAGCCCTTTACATATTTGTAGACAGCTATTAAGTCTCCTCTCAGTCTTCTCTTTTGCAAACTAAACATTCCCAAATCCTGCAACCTTTCCTCATAAGACAGGGTTTGCAGACCGGTCACCATTCTGGTCGCTCTTTTCTGAACTTGCTCCAGTTTGTTGATGTCTTTTTTAAAATGTGGTGCCCAAAACTGGACACAATATTCCAGATGAGGTCTGACCAAAGAGGAGTAGAGGGAAATAATGACTTCACGTGATCTAGACTGTATGCTTCTGTTAATACATCATAGAATTGCATTTGCCTTTTTTGCTGCTGCATCACACTGTTGACTCATATTCAGTCTGTGATCTATTAGTATATCCAAATCTTTTTCACATGTGCTATTGCTTAGCCCTATTCCTCCCATTCTATATATGCTTTTTTCATTTTTATTGCCCAGATGTAGTACTTTGCATTTCTCCCTGTTAAAAACCATTCTGTTAGTTGCTGCCCACTTCTCCAGTTTATTTAAATATTTTTGAATCCTCTCTCTCTCTTCTCTAGTATTAGCTATCCCTCCTAGCTTTGTGTCATCAGCAAATTTAATCAGTTTACCCTCAATTCCTTCATCTTTGGAGGCTGCTGACTTGCAGGTATCAATGGGAATGTTGAAGTCACTCATGATGATGGTTGGAATGTCAGCCGAGAGAAAGTGTAAAAGCCGAGTGGAGAAATGGTCAATAAAGGCAATGGCCGGGCCTGGAGGTCTATGACTGCCACTTAGAGGTTGGAGGGAGAGTAGATGCGGATAGAGTGGACTTCAAAAGAGGGCAGAATAAGGGAGGGTAGAGGTGGGATGGGGTTGAAGGTACAGAAGTTGGTGGAGAAGTGGGTCTTCTCCTTTCTATGTCTGTTGCCAGGGGGAGGAGTGTGGGTGAAATGGAGGCCGCCATAACACAGTGCAGCAGGGGAAGCTGTGTCGGAAGGTGTCGGCCATTTTTCGGTGAGGCCCAGGAAGGAAAGATTGTGAGATGTAAAGAGATTGTGAAACACATGAAGTTTATTGCAGACAGAGTGGGCGTTCCTGAGTGCTCCAGAGAGAGAGCAGAGGAGTGGGCATCAGGGGCACGGGTTTTATATAGGAGAGATTGACGAAGTTCGTATTAGTTAGGGTGCGATAGGAGGGGGAATTAATGGGAACCATCAGCTGGGGGGTCCTGTATTGGGAGATATGTCGCCAGCAGTGAGGAGAAGCACAGTGAGGGAAAGCAGGTGGGAGAAGGAGGGTGGCTGGCTTATTGTATAAGGCCTCTTTCACACATCAGTTTTTTTACAATCAGTGTCAAAGTAAGGCCTCTTTCACACTTCAGTTTTTTACAATCAGTCACAATCCGCCAGGTTTTGAAAAAAACGGATCCGCAATTTTCTTTTGAGGATCCGTTTTTTTCCCCATTGACTTCCATTATTGGCGGATTGTGATGGATTGCCGTCCGTTGCATCCGTTTTTTTTTGCGGATCCGCCAAAAGTTCCTGTCCGTTACCATCCTCAAAGATTTCAAAACGGAGCTTGCAACGTTTTTTTTTTTTTCTCTCTCTCTCGGTCTCTCTCTTTCTCTTTCTATCTCTCTCTCTTTCTCTCTCTCTTTCTTTCTTTCCAGGCTGCGATTCCTTTAAAATTCTTCATTTGTCGGATCCGTCAAAAAAACGGACAGCTGCCATCCGTTGTCATCAGTACTACAACGGATCCGCCATCCGTCCTTTTGGCGGATTTTGACTGATGCAAAAAACTGAAGTGTGAAAGAGGCCTTAGAAAAAACTGATCCTGCGCAGATTTTGAATAACTGATGTGACGGATCTGGTTTTTTGACAGATCAGTCGCAGCAGCTGTAGGGGTTAAATGAAAGGAATAGAAATTATTCCGGGCATGCTCAGTTTTAAAAAAAGGAATCTGTCGCCGGATTCCTTCTTTTGACGGACAGCGACGGATCCTGCGCTCATAGGCTTCCATTATAGCCAACAATGGACGGCGCTGGATCCGTCGCTGTCCGACTTTTCGACGTAGACAAAAAATGTTACTTTGTCCGTCGTTTCTGGCCGATGGACAAAGAATTTCCGACGGATCTGTCCAACAACGGATGAAACGTGCGGCCATCCGTCGCAATCTGTCACTAATACAAGTCTATGACAAAAAAACGGATCCAGCGGCATCAGTTGCTGGATCCGTTTTTTTCAAAAAATGACGGCTTGTGACTGATGGCAAAAAACTGATGTGTGAAAGAGGCCTAGAAGGAGAGATCAGAGGTTGAGGAGTAGGTCTGCAGATGAGGTCAGGTGGGGAGGTAAGAGGGAAGGGGAGATTATTATTTTGGTTAGAGGGTACTTGGGTGTGGGAATAGCGAAGGAGAATGAGGATTTTTAGAGAAGAAACTGTAAGGCTATGTGCGCACATTGCGTATTTGCTTGCAGAAATTTCGGCAAGGTTTCTGCATCTCTTGGCAGAAAAACGCAGCGAAAATACATGTGTTGTTTGCATGCTTTTTTTCTGTACATTCAATAGGTCAAAAATGCAGGAAAAAACGCAAAAAGAATTGACATGCTGCAAAAAAAAAAAAAACGCACTCCAAATACGGACTGAAATTTACTGATAATGTGCACAACACTTCAGGATTGTCATTGAATTAACTTGCATAAGTATTCAATTTTTTTTGACCATTTACGCGCAGAAAAAAACGCATCAAATACGCAAGGTGTGCACATAGCCTTAAGGGTGTATTGGTAAGCATAGTGAAAGAGTAAGTGTGGAGGAAAAATGTAATAAATAGTGCTTACTTGTTCACTTCTGGAATATTTCTATCAATTCTTTCAGCATTTTTACTGCAGATTATACCCAAACTAACAAGTGGGGAAAAATCTGCAACAAAAAACACGTGTTGTTGCAAATACTTAACGTCCTCAGATACTTAAGGAATATCTGTCTTTAGCAGGTTTTTATAACATGGTGCACATTGCCTGTGCCCAACTCCTAATGCATCTGCTGCCATTTTTCATAGTCCTCATATATAGAAATGTTTGCTGTCATATGAGAAGCGCCATCACAACCGGTACAGTCAGTGAGAAGCTTTAGTTTCCTTTGGGAGCTGTCAATGTTTGTTTTTAGCTGATGCTAATGTGGGGGGTAAATGTGTAGGAAATGAATGTACTCATGATATTGTAATCGTGTGGGAATCTCATTCATTATGTGCAATGAACCATAACCACATGATCCTCCTGTGACTTTTAAGGACATATTAAAACAAAAAAAAAATTGTGTGTGTATATAATGAGGGCGAGATATACATAGCTATGTACATAATTATTTTTAATATGTTGTTAAGTCACAGGACAATCACGTAGAGATAGATACATTAAAAAAAAATTATACACACTCCTCGGCACTGAAATTGCAAAACCAAGAAGGAAAAGTGCACCATACTCAGAAATCCTCGCACTTGCACACTTTGGCTTCTATCAGTGAGGTTATTACTGGTTGTCTGAGAAATGTCCTGCCACACTGAATGCACTTAGGCAAATCATCAAGATCCACTGCTGGCAGCTCCCTTTGCAACTGCTGGCCCTATGTCATCCCAAATGTGCTTGATGGGAGACAAGGCCGAAGACTCTGCAGTCCATGGTGGCATGTAGAAGCCTAACAGGCTGCTTAGAATAGTAGAAGCTGTATGCGGCTTGGCATTGTGAAAAGAAAAATAATCAGTAATGACGGATGATAGCCAGTAGTTGTGCATGGTAGACCTCATTGAATATAGTGGTGTCCATCCCTTCACAGGACAATATAGGGCCTCATGGTGCAATGTTTTGCCCTTTGTACATTGAACACTACAATATGGTGTTATGTTTAATTATCTCTGTATATATACTGTATGCAGAAAGTAATATCTCCAAGATAAGTACTTGAGGGGAAAAATATCCAACGTTATAGGTTTAGGAGCAAGTTAGACGCGTCTTGTATAAATCACTTACCAAGAAAGTGATCTATTAACTCGTATATAAGTTACGGTATATCACTGAGACCATGGCTTCCATATGCCCCATAAGGCACAGAGCCGCTCTGTACCTCTTCCTGTACCTGCAAACCCCTGACAATATGCAATGTTTCTGGGGGCGGGTTAGGAGCCGGACATGATACCGGTAGAAGAAGTTCTCACCGCGGGTTAGGAGCCGGACATGATACCGGTAGAAGAAGTTCTCACCGCGGGTTAGGAGCCGGGCATGATACCGGTAGAAGAAGTTCTCACCGCGGGTTAGGAGCCGGACATGATATCGGTAGAAGAAGTGCACACCGCGGGTTAGGAGCCGGACATGATACCGGTAGAAGAAGTGCACACCACCAGTGAAAACTGTCTGACACCCATGTAGACGTAACAAAGGTTAACGCATTAGGTGCCAGTATTTTTTTATTACTAATATCTCTAATATATTACAAATATAAACACACAAACATTTTTTTCCGCTCTGTAGCCCTCATGTGTCCGGGTCAACATGAAAAATTTGGTGAAAGGTTCTCGAGAGAGATTCTTAAAATGTATCAATGGCTCACGTTGTTTAATAAATCTGTCTACTTTTAATGTAAGTTTGATTTATGTAAAGTTTCACCACTTATTGGTTGGGTTGTTTAGTGCCAGAAATGGGCGTCTTTTTTTTTTATTTTTTGCCCCGTGATGGTGTCAGAAGTAGAATTCTGCATGGAGATGTCTTTGGTGCTCTTTTTTTTAATGTCATTTGTCCTCCTGTTACTTGGCCTTGCGCTCAACTACTGTTCTTTGTAGGAGTTCCCACAATGTGCCTGTGAGCGTCCAGCCTTGTATAATTCCCTCCATGGATGATAATTTTACCTCTCGGTCTGTGGCATAAAGCGTACAGCTGGTATGTGTGAAGCTGGTGACATGGAAATGCCATTCACTACTGAGCTTTCTTTCCATAGTCCTTACAGTGATCGGCAGGAACATTATCTGATCTTGCCTGCAAATGCCTGAATTAAAGGGCCACACTACCTACAGTACTAATTGATCCTCTTGGTGTTACTGTATGGAGGACTGGTCTTTTTGTATATTGAGTTGTGATCTTATTTAAGCACTTAGTTATTCATGCACCTCTCCGTTACAGATATGGTAGCAGTTCTGTTGGACCGAGATGTCCGAACTGGTTATGAGTCTCTTGACTCAAACTCGTCATCCTCATATATACCTAT
Organism: Dendrobates tinctorius; assembly: GCF_039654945.1. Classification (NCBI taxonomy): domain Eukaryota; kingdom Metazoa; phylum Chordata; class Amphibia; order Anura; family Dendrobatidae; genus Dendrobates; species Dendrobates tinctorius. Next base: position 44,208,394 of record NW_027361738.1, on the reverse strand, counting down.
AAGTTCATGTTGGGAAACCCGTGGCCGGTCCAGACACAGAGATCTGCCCTCCACCATGATTCATGGGTATGTGAATTTGGCCTGATGTCAAGTGTCTGTGCACAAAGCATTGACGTATGCAGGGATGCTGTTTGGCGGTATACGAAGACCCTAAGGGTCCATATTATGGACAATACATAAGGCGCCATGTTATGGCCAGGGACAGAAGTGGAAGGCCCCCTTCACCCATGTGTATAAAACATGTGCAGTCATCACTGTCTGTTTTTTTACCATCAGTGTGTCATCAGTGTTTTTCCGGTATGATGACAGAAAAAAATGACAAAGCTTCTATTTTTTGCAATATTAAAACCGAATTACTAAAATTGTAACCCTAACGGATGGGTAATGTGTCCCCATAGGGCACCAAATACAAAGTAACCTAATAAATAATTTGTGCCAGGAACCCCTGACGAAGCATTGGTGAAACACACGACAATTTCTTGCACAATTTTTTCTTTGGTTAAACATGGACAGCATACACATACCATCCATGTGCTGTACTTGCTTTTCACGGACCCTCCTGTTGCCATAAAATTTGTTCCACGTGATGTCCAAACATGTCTGATTCTCTGACTTCGTTTATTTTTCTCCCAAAAATATGGCTAACGCTGCAGTAAGAGATTGTTTTAAGCCCTGCACTATCTTCTTTCCTAAAAAGTGTGGTTGTTAACCAGATTGTCTGTCAGTCTTAAAGGGGTTATCCAGTACTATTTACATTTTTTACAGTGAACATTCGGGCAGATAATTGCTAACTACCTGTGTATTGTGCCCGGCGCTGATCTATGCCCACAGAGCGTGTACTCAGACCGCTTCTGCCAGCAATTCAGCGGCTTCCGCTGACGTCACCTCGACAGAGCAGCTTCTTCTCTTCTGCTCTGCTGTGTTGATTTTGCATGACTGCCAGTCATGCTGATGGACAGCCGGCTCCCGACTGCCTACCTGCAGGAAGACGTCTGTCAATCAGCATGACATCGCCAGTCATGCTCCATCGACAGAGCAGTGCGGAAGACCAGGGCAGCAGAGTTGTCTACCGGAGCTCTCAGTGACTGCTCTGAGGCGCCACCGGGTAGAACAGGCAGGTAGTTGTCTCTGTTAGCATCAACTTGCCTGTTTTATAGTCTTTAGCCCATAGTAAAAATAAAATAGTCCTGGACAACCCCTTTAACCTTGTTTAGTGCAACCCTTGGTTGGCAATGTTTTGACAGCAGAGAGGGAAGAAAAGCAACCTAACTGACGTCTAGCCATGCACCTCCCTATCTAAGAGTATGTTCCCATATCCTATTTTTTCTGCGTTTTTCCAGTGCTTTTTTTCTTTTTTTTCCCACGTAAAACGCAGCCTTTCTCTGTCCCAGCAAAGTGACTGAGATTTCTGAATGCTATTGCGCATTATACCGTACTCATTGTTTCCTTGCAGTTTTGAAGCAGATTCATATATGTAGCATGTCGATTCTTCCAGCAGTTTTGCGTTTTGTTTTGTTTTTTTTCACCAATTTTGGCAAAAACAGTGTATTTTGTCTGCAGCAAATACTTTAATGTGTGCACATACCCTAAAAAATACGCATCCGAGAGTGAATATTAAAGGGAACAAAGTACTACAGTGCGCAGGTGTCGGGAAAGGTCAGAGAGGCCCATCGCCTGCGCACAGCAGGAATTTGCTCTGCTCTCAACAGGGCAGATCAGTACGCCTGCCCAGGAGCGCGGCACCAAGCAAGTAGGATGACGACATCGCATGTAGATGAGAGGCGCCGGACCTGGGACCTGCGACGCCCATCGGACCGGACCGCCCCCGGGTGAGTATCATAAAACTTATGCTTCTTATCTTTCAGGTCAGATTGGGGGCTTATCTACAGCATTACAGAATGCTGTACATAAGCCCCAAAAGGCGGTAGCCGCATCTTATAGCGACGAAATGAAGTGACAGGTTCCCTTTCAAGGCGGTCTGTCAGCACAAAATGACTATTTGAATTGAATACAGGCGCTCTCCGCACCCTCTGCGTGGCCAAACCGTTCAAACCATACTTGGCATTTACACTACGTGGGAACATGGCTTAAGGGATAACAATATTGTGAGGGGGCTTCTTTAATAACCAACAGGCAGTAGAAAGGAGTGTCTGACTACAGGCCGGTCTTGTTGTAGTCTGTAACCATAGAAACATAACAGATTATTGATGAAGACACGGAATAGTTGTATAGCGCTCACGTTTCAGTATAAATGTATGTTTCCTTCATTTACAGAAGCATTTGCCGTTATAGTTATTGGGAACATGGACAGTGGCTGGGACGGTTCGCACATGTTGGTACACAGATAAGACAATCCTATATATCTGTGTAAATTGTGTTTGAGCGAAGTCCACAAGATAGATTGTTTCATGTCTTGGAAGTCGTGTAAATCTGCAGCTTATCTGATAGATCCGTGGTCACACAGTCAAGGACAGCGTAGCAGAAATTCCCCGTCTACTGCTTATATCACACATGGTCCTGGTGACTGAGTCCATAGGACATCGTGTTGTAGCTGCAGAAACTATATATTATCAGGCGCACTGACGCTGCAGGTATCAGAGTTTTGGAAAGTTAGTGAGCCAAGGATCTGATTAACCAAAAATCTGATCTGCCTACACACCTGTACCATAAATTATTCATGTATACCCCTCTGAGAACCACCCTAACCTTGTTAGCAGCCCTGCTCTCTGCTGCAGATGATACAGGAGTTTTTTTTTTTGGGGCTCAACAATACCATTTAATAATCTTTAATAACAATCTGTTTTTATGGACCCCAATTGCCCTTTAGCTAAATTAATTACCGTATGTACAGACATTGAGAATTTGCATTTGATCAGATTTTTGTACAGTGAAAACCGTTGGCAAGAAAAAGGCTGCATAAAATACACACTTGTTTTGATATGTTATTACTTAGGGTTGGTTTTCTTTATTTTTTTTATTTTATTTTTTTTTTTTTGAGAACATTCATTCATTTAAATGGATGAAAAATACTGAAGGAATTGACATACTGCAGATGTAAAAAAACAAAAAAACAAAAACCACTTTGTTGTTTCAAATCTGCAAGGAAAAGCTAAGCAGCGTGTGCATCAGATTTCAGAAATCTCATTCACTTTTTTGCTTGTGTTTTTTATCCGTGCAAAACATGTGGAGGTTTGGAGAACATTTTTATAGTAAGAAAATGTCATAAAAGTATAGGCTGACCTTTGCTAATTCTGACTATACATTAGGATGTAACTTTAAAAGGTACCTGACAGCAGGATTGTGCTCAGTAACCTACAGACAGTGTCAAGTCGGCGCTGTTATACTGATTAAAATGATACCATGGTTGATGAAATCCGTCTTGTGGTTGCTGTTTAATCTTTATTTCTAGTTTTCAGTTAATGAGATTCTCGTGCTGCGGGGCGGCCTGTGGGTGGGGCTCTATGTGGGTGGCCTGTGGGTGGGGCTTTGTGGTGCTTGTGGCGCATGCGCAGGAGCATCTATCGCATTCCGATTTTCTAATCCCACAATATTCTATGCAGAATGTAAAATAGGGGGCAGGTCACTGAGGGATCAGTGACCTGTCACTATGTGCTGTGAAAATTTCCCAGTCAGGTGGGTGCATGACCGCAAGTATGCGATTTGCATACATGCAGTCTCTGTCCCTCCCCACTTCTAAAATCTGATCTAAGTGAAACTCCCAATGATACAGTCTGTCCCTTTTAATATGTGTTTATATTCTTCTGTCACTTTAAAATTGCGGAGCGGCGGGCTGTGACCAGACACCGGCCATGACTCGTACCTGGGCTGCAGGGTTTGGTTAGCCAGGCGCTCACTTGACTGTGTGCCTGATGAATGGAGGGCTCCTGCTTCCAAATTATGTTTCGATTATGTAGATCATTTGAGGCACGTGGTTTTCCTTGGTGTCTCTGAAAACGATCCTCTGCTTGTATTGTAGGTTGGAGGACATGTATTTATGGCAGTCATACCTCCTGTGACGACAGCTGCTGTAATTGTTAACGTGTGGACTTTTGACACGCTCCACAAGCTCACGCTGCCCATGAGCTCGTGGAAAAGGAGCAACCATACTTATTTTCAGCTTATTATTAGCAGAACTATAAGAGATCTTATCCTTAAATCAGTGCTGCAAAATCAAAGTCAATAATTGGATTCAAGGTCTTAAAGGGAACCTGTCACCAGGTTTGGCCGATACGAGTTACGGCCACCGTCTTTCAGGGCTGATATACTGCATTCTATAATGCTGTATATCTGCCCCCAACCAGACCTGTAAGAGAAGAAAAATAGCTTTTATTATACTCACCTGCGGGGCGGTCCGGTCCGATGGGTGTTGCTCTTCTTGGTCCGGTGCCTCCCATCTTCTTATCATATCGACCAAACCTTCCTTGAAGGCATGTGCTCACGACGACTTTTTCAGGGCAGATTTCTCCATGGAAGCTGCCTGAAAAAAATGCTCTAAAAATATATATGTATTTTTATGAGCATTTCTATGTAAAAATGACTTGCTGTGCACATGTTCAGGATTTTGAAAGTCTCAACCACTTCAGGTTTCTAAAAACGCTAAGTGGTTAAAAGAGGTTATTACCTGACTGTTCTTCTTTGATGAGGTTCTGAACTTTAAAAAATCTGTCTTTTGGAGTGTTTTCCTTCTTGTTTTTACTTTAAAAAGAAAAAATCTAGCAGTTTAGACATTATTCAATGGAATGAAAAATAAAAAATGACAGTAAAAGATGTAACCAAAACCACTGGGAAACCCACCAAAAAAAGTCATTAAAAAATCTCAAGTTCACTGGAATTTATATGTCGTGTGCATGTATCCTTAGGTTGTCCTTTCAAAATCCAAAAATATAAAAAAATAAACCTCAAAAAGTAGAGAATATCAGAAAAGGAGCACTCGAAATGTACAGGTATTAACTATCCAGTCCATTAATTTCAGTAGGAACTGTGTAATGTGGCACCTTACCCCCGTTTTTTTTTCCCTCTTGCAATATAACCAAGCACTTGCTGACAGGTTCCCTCTAAGAATATGGCCTGGTCCAGACGATTGCACGCAAAAGTGTTTTTTTTTTCATCAGATTTCACACCCCGAAGTATATGTGTATATAGCTCCTCCTGATTGCTTGACTGCTCCTTTTGCCCGATGAAACACAGCAGAGAGGCTGTCAGTCAAGCAGGAGGAGGTGGGGAATAGAGCTGGAGTGACAGAGACTTCAGATCTACAATAGCTCTTCAGTCTTCAAACGTTGATTTCTCAGTAAGCTTCTTTTACACTTACTGGGTTTTTTGCGGCCCGTTATTGCGGGCCTTTTTTGCAGGCCGTATCGCCACAATTTTCAATCTGCCGCAATAACGGAGCACAAAAAACTTGCGGATCCCAGTTTTTCAGGTTTTCAATACTATGAAAGAAGTATTGGGGGAAAAAAAAACGGTGTTTCGCAAAACCGGAAGTGACGGTGCACCGCAAAAACAACTTCGGTTTGTTTTTGCGGCCCCATTGATTTTCAATGGGGGCCGTGTCCGTAAGCCATGAAAAAGATCGAGCAGGCTCGATCATTTTCACGGCCGCAAATACGGCCCTCACGGCCATACGGCACACTGCGGTCCGACTAATTTTTGCGGGTCGATTTTGCGGCCCCATAGGAATCTATTGGGGCCGCAAAAACGGCCAGCAAAAACATGGTTAGCGTAAAAGAAGCCTAATAGAGGAACAGACAGGCCATGTAAAGGTATTGCTGGACTTGTCTTTGAAAGAGCTACTTGTCCATATAAATAGTATGAGGTGTGAAATGCTGCTGACAGATTCCCTTTAAAAAAATATATCCTTGAAAATTGCATGACAACCGGATGGTGACCTGTGTGTGATTTTAGTTTTTTGCTGACTCATTAACTGTTAATAAGAGTCTGATCCTCAAAACTGATCAAAATGATACATGCTGTGATTTAAGAGTTTAGTGAAGATATCACTATATACCATGTGGTAGACATGGTCCGCCAGGGAAAGTGACTAATAAAGGTGTTATCTCACGACAGACATTTATGTCATGCCCTACGTTGGTCCCCGTGAATGGAGAGAGTCGGCTCATGCACCGTTAACTCTCCTTTTACTGCAAATCGGGAACCAGACGAAACAGAGGTTTCTGTGGTCCCTTCCTTCCTGGACACTGGTGTGGGACCCATATTTATTAGACATTGTCCTGTAGATACACCATAAATCTTTGAGACATCCACTTTTTAACTAACTAATAATTTGTGGTCTTGAATCTGCATCCTCTATCGGGGTTAGGACCGTATCTTCTGTAGATCTTTAAGACTTTACTCGGCAAATGCAAGACAGTCCTGCAGTCAAACGACTAGGAAGGGCTGACGTCTAGAAATCAATCTGTGCATTTATAGATGATCATTCCTCTGGCATAAAGTTGTGGCTTCTGCTGGGAAAAGACAGACGCCATTTCCAGAAAGCTTCATGTCTGGGGAGTTTTGGCCATTGGTGCAATTACTCTTTGTACAAGGTATCATATTGCCATCGCTTAATGATTTATGTTGGTCAGTTCTGTGTCATTTCCATTGGAAGTAATGTAGATAAAAGGGTTTATATTCTTTCAGTGATCTGAATATTTCAGGAGGGCATGCCGTACAACATCCAGCTCCTGGAACAAGTCTGTATTTTTATAGTCGGTGCTCATGCTTTCATGGCCTCCTCTGTATGAATGAAACGCGAAACCACCCTTTTATGGGATCTCTGACTGTACAATTGACTGTTGTGTCTGATGTTAAATGGTTTATGCTAAGATTAGAATTTATCACCATCCATATTTTGGAGTATAATTTCCTTACCGCTGTTGGACGACATCAAAATTGAGCAGAGGTTGCGTAAACGCACCTCCTTTCAATGGGACTACCGACAGTTGCCAAGTACAGCACTTGCCTATCTCCTGCTGTCCCATAGCTAATGAATAGAGCAGAGGTGTGCATGCTCTTACTCTGAATCATTCCCCCATGGTTTGGCACAGAGGAGTGCATGCTCGACCTCTGATCCATTGCCACAAGGTTTGGCACAGAGGAGTGCATGCTTGACCTCTGATCCATTGCCACAAGGTTTGGCACAGAGGAGTGCATGCTCGACCTCTAATCCATTGCCACAAGGTTTGGAGCAGAGGTGTTCATGTTCGACCTCTGATCCATTCCCACAGTGTTTGGTACAGAGGTGTGCATGCTCTACCCCTGAATAATTCCCCCCATGGCTTGGCACTAAGGAGTGCATGCTCGACCTCTGATCCATTCCCACAAGGTTTGGAGCAGAGGTGTTCATGTTCGACCTCTGATCCATTCCCACAGTGTTTGGTACAGAGGTGTGCATGCTCTACCCCTGAATAATTCCCCCCATGGTTTGGCACTGAGGAGTGCATGCTCGACCTCTGATCCATTCCCACAAGGTTTGGAGAAGAGGCGTTCATGTTCGACCTCTTATCCATTCCCACAAGGTTTGGAGCAGAAGTGTGCATGCTTGACCTCTGATCCATTCACATAGGATTTTTCATCCCCTAAGGATAGGGAATAACTTCCAATATTGGCATAAACCCTTTATTGCCATCTTACAATTGCTGAGTGAACGAATGTATAACTGCTGATTTGATCATTAATGTGGGCCTTCGTTGTCGGCAGCACATTGCCCTGGAGAAGCAGGGGATGTTCTGCCGACTAGATGATGCTGTTTGAGGACAACTTGATTCCATTCTGTTCTGTCTTCATGTTTGTGTCAGCCCATGTGAAACAAGCACTAGACTACTTGTACATAGTCCTTCAGTGTTCGTTTAGGGACAAAAATCGTCAGGTGTAATGCACCTTAAGACACTTGTTTTGGAAAACCCCTTTGGTAATATAACCTGAGATAGGGAATTCCATGGCTGCTTTCTCAGCACAGTCCCAATCCATGTGTGAGCTGACTCATCTACGCAGAGGGACGAATGCTAAGAAAACATTGCTGAAAGGGCTGTGGCGCAGTTCGTATGTAGAGACACTGAGGAGTGTATGAAGTCTATATACAGCTTCACTTTCCATGAAAGCATGATCTCAAGTAGTCCTAATTTACAAATAGACATGGGTGTATGGGCTTAACTGCCCATACTCCGGAGATGAACATTAGTTGCAAACTTGGTATTTATTCTATTTTATTATTTTTAGTTTTATATAGCGCCATCATATTCTGCAGCACTTTACAGATATATCTGTAATCACTATCCCAGTATGTCTGGGAGGAAACCGAAAAACCTCAAGGAAACCCGTGCAAATATGGGGAGAACATACAAACTCCTTGCAGATGTTGTCCTTGGTGGGATTTGAACCCAAGACCCCATTGCCGCAAAGCAATTGTGCTAACCACTGAGCCGCCGTGATAGCAGATGCCATTGGAGAAGGAGTTGTGCCTGTTTTGATTTCGATGTACTTGATCCTTGTAGCTCTCATGGGACATACGCTGTGTCTGACAGTTGTGGAAGACCCTCATATACATTAGAATAAAGCCAGCAGAACTTAATGTGTATGGGGGTCTCCTGAAAGATGATGTTAGGAGGCAGAATGATGGTGAATTTCAAATTTAAATGGCCGATCCTCTACCGCTAGATAAACTGCCGCCAAAGCTGTCCAACAGCGGTTTACTCACTGGGCCAAGGGTTCGTGTGTGAGGAAGTTGAAAGAGATACCTGGCTGTCTAAGGTGTGAAGGCGCCATTAATCTCCTCTCCTCACTGACGACACATGCACACTTGACCAGTGGAGTGTGCCTGTGGATGAGGTATCTGGAGAAACAGCTGTCGGCAATAACAGGCCTGTAGCCACATTTGGCCTGCATTCACCTATGAGTGTTACCATCTGAGAGAATCGCACCGATTTATTTCTCAGGTGTTCTCTTAGTCGCTTCCAGTTTTTTCTCCTTTTTTTTTTTTCCTCACTGAAGACTAGTACTTTCTTTCATGCCAATAAAGACCCCCTGGAAGATCACATTTTATCATTTAACATTATCAATAAAAATCAGATCTCTTCGACACAAATGCAAGTTGAAGGCTTCAGATCTGCGTTCATGTCTCACTGATCCCCATGGACTTCAATGGCCCATTCTGAGCCACAAAATCCGATAAGAATAGGACATGTCCTGCCTCTCGTGGTTCTCGCTCTTGGACTTGTGATCTTATCAGATGAGTGAATACATCCATTTTACTTTATGGGCCCTGAGTACTGTCCGATTAAAAAAATAAATGTGACAGCACTTAGACGTGACTCACGGATCCTTAGTGTGGAGGCAGCGAGGTGACAAAAGCACTTGAGGTAATGGCCGTTTATTAATTTGACAGGCCTGTTTTCTGGTCCATGTGTAGTCTGTAGACCTGCGGTTTGCCATCATCTTTGGCACCAGGGACTCTTCTTATGTAAGTGACTGACTTAGTGGCCTCAGCGTTGGCTGGCTTCATATAAGGGTTTGTTTTGAGGAGATAATCCGGAGTGTTAAGTGCTGGTTGCTGTAAATCTGAGCATCAGACTAATGCTCCATGGGGCTGAGCCGCGAACATTGAGCTTTTCTTACCACCTATTCACTTATCCCTGACGCTACAGAGTAATGCCCGACCTTCAGGTATCTCGCTCTGTGTCTCTCTCACTCTCTTTGTATATCTCTAGATCGCGCTCTCTCTAGCTTGCGCTCTCTCTCTAGCTTGCGCTCTCTCTCTAGCTTGCGCTCTCTCTCTAGCTTGCGCTCTCTCTAGCTTGCGCTCTCTCTCTAGCTTGCGCTCTGTTTCTCACTTTCTTGCTGTCTTTCTCGCTCACTCTATGTATATTGCGTGCTCTCTCTTTCTGTTTCTCACTCTTTCTTGCTCACTTTCTGTATCTTGTGCACTCTGTCTCGCTCGTTCTCATTTTTTAGATCACATTGCTTGTTATATTATTTTATGTTTGTATCACGTGACAAAATTCAATGATCTTTGTCACAAGGCTACAACTATCCATTCTCATTCATTTTTTTTGCATGGAGTGGGGGGGGGGTCCTGTCAAACTATAACTTCTCACTCTTTTTCTACCTGAAGCAGATATTGATGCCCTGTGTTCAAGCATTTTGGTAATTTATAAACTGGATGTCTCTGATTTTGTTTCAGACTTTCATCCATCTTTGGTCTGTTAGTTTTTCCGATCAGCGTTTTGTCAGCTTTTTTTTTTTTTTTTTACAAGCTTTTCATTTAAAAAAAAAAAAAAAAAAAATTTGGGCACTACACCGATCGCACGTGGATGACTCATGGATCACAGACTTGAATTAACGAGTTTGATCCGTCACCTGGATCAAAATTTAGAAATGTTGCCGTGTTCTGGTGCGGATCACTCGGACAAGTAGCTAGCCCCATAGACTATCGTAGGTATGATGAATTAGGCCTATGGGTGTGGTGTTGGCTACAGAGTGCAGACAATGTCAGATATCTGCTATTGCTTGCCACGCCATGGTCCACGAGAACACATCACGCCTCCTGTCAATAAATTTAAAATTCAGGAACTGAGGTATGAATCTGACAGCAGAGCGCTTGCTTGCAGCTCTTGGAGGGGTAGAGAGACCGGCGGTGTTCTAGCGTATCCAACATGCTGACAGTATAATTACCTGGTATGAGACGGAGCGCAGACACATCCGCTATAAGGATTTGGCAGCTGTGTTCCCCTTGCAGGGTATTTATAGTGCTTGGGAGTGTTTCCCTTTCTTGCAGTGAAATCTGCTTTTTATCTGTTCACATGGGTTATTGATATCTGCTGTGAAGCTGCGGAAGTGCTGTAATCAATCACAAGTAATCCATACATTGCAATGCCGCGGCTTTACCGCTGTTCCAGCAAACCGCATGGACCCACGGCATCTCATGATATGTGTCTCATCTATTCAGATTGATAGGATCCAGTGTGAACTCGGGCTGTCAGACACAGAAATTTTAGGGAAAGCTCAGAATGGATAAAGTGGATCTGTCACCAGATTTTACAAAACATATATTTTTTTTTTTTTTTTTTTTTTTTAGAAATTATCAAATCAATCTTAGACCTGATGCAAAATTATCCGAGAATGGCTGTATAATCCTAGTTGGTGAACACTTTGAGTGCAGCCATAGAATGAGAGCGTTCATGAGTAGGTGGATTCAGTTCCAGCCCACTCAGCCTGACTGACGGCTGCAGCGTGTACTGAGCAGTGTGGGATCTCAGCTGTGAAGAGGGTCACTTAGGAACTGTCAGTCAGACCAAGTGGGCAGACATTGATTTTTAAACTTCAAAAAGTGTTAGCCATTCTGATCTGGATTATCAGAGTAAGTGCACCAGCCTCATCAGGTCTGAGAAATCTAATTCATGTTGTACGCAGTTGTATATTGTGAAATATGGTTATTTAAATAGTAACTGTGGTAAGAAAACTAGGTCCTGCCCCCTAGGAACTCCCCCTTCCCCTAATGGCACAGGATTCTCTATTTTTGGCCAGAGTTTGCCTAAACCTCTGCCCTTTCACACTCCAATTTGGAAAACTGTCCAGACAAAATTGAAACTGCGTGCAGGCTGATGCAGAGAAACTGCGGCTACTTTTGATTATTATATCAATTTGTTGTACTTGATGGCTATATACTTTCTGGACAGGGGTATGGGTTTGTATTGTTGCATTATTTAAAGTAATTTTATTACTCTTATGTGTGTCCCTTTTTTTATAATTACATTTTATACATACTCCTGTATTAGGTATGCACATCCTTATTGCATTGATTCTATATTCCATGGATGGTTGTTGGAAGGGGGTCCCCGCGAACCGCCTCTTCCTCACCGGGGTCTCCAGCTGCTCTTTGATTAGCCGGCTTGGCGTGAAGACATTGTTGCGGCTCGATATACACAATGTCATGCCAGTCTGAAAAATAAAAAGAGGAGTTGGAGATGCCAACGTTATTTTCCAGGTACCATCATACGCCCACAAAATAATGACCTGGTCCTGGGTCCTTCAAGTAATCTCTGGTTACTAGTGAATGTAGAGGTTACATTTTTGTGAATCCAATGAAATGTATGGAAACGAATCCACATTATGCGACCTGTTTTCTTCATATCTAATGGTGCTTCGACCATTACTAGGAAGTGTCGTGTCCCATTCCCCAGGCGATGTGGGCATGGTGTCCTATTTTACGCGTGCACAGAGTGACTGCACAGCGAGCGTCACAGGCTGGTACACCTGTTTCTATTGTGTGTTTCATAGGAGAGAACAAATCTATATAGTGCTGCCTGTGTAATTAGGATTGTATAGAGGACATTGTGTCCCCAACATAACATAACCTTCCCTCCCGCTGGGGCCGTGTATTTATATCCTCCACTTAAAGCTTGCTTTCTTTCCATACAAGAAAATACTCTTCTGTTCTCTTTTTTTTTTTTTTTTTTTTTGCATTCTTCATGTATTTTAAGATGCGGTATAGAGAATTACCATGGAGCAGAGAATTGGTTTGAATGACTACTAGTCATTGACTTAGCGGTCTTCATGCCATCTCCTGTTCAACGCATGAGTCTTATGAAGGGTGGAATGTCTCCTCTGGAAAATATGTGATGTTTAAAGTGGATCTACAATACTGACCTTGTGGAAATCTGGGTCCTCTTCCCACCCACCCCATAACTCTTGGGATGTCCCTTTATAACTTTTGGAGACAGGGTGGTAAATTGACAACTGAGTGTTAAATGGACTTTTCACTTGATTCTTGCTTTCTGAACCACTGGCGTCATGAATCTGATGTGTCTTTACACTGCTGAGTTTTTCAGGGAAAACACAGGTTGAAAAGCTGGCCGGGGACTATGTGTCTCTAATGACTAGTCCATGGTTGGCCCGCAGCAGATTCTCCCCACCCCACAATCCAGCGGTTACACAATCCTCCTTGTGTGTTTCGGGAGAGACCTGTCCATCATTGTATGTAAGGTGTGGACATGCCCTCAGGGAACTGCCTTGGATTAGTAAACCAAGACAAGTCCCTGGACGGCCTTTCAAATATTATTGTTGGTGCAAATCAGTTCACAGGACACAGTCAATCAGCCACATAGTCTATGGTCGCTGTACGGAAGCCCTGAGGACTGCCTGTTACAGGACCAGGCTCTTCTTTTGATTAGCCAGCCTTGCATGGAGTCATTGTTGTGGCGTGATGCACATGTAACCTTGTGCCAAGACGGGCAATTAAGAGAAGAGCAGAGGATGATGTCACGTACGAGACAGTTCTCAGGGCTCCCCTACAGCAGTCATAATTACTGATGGGACTGAAGACCAGGTCCTGCTGATCGAATCGCACCACCTGTATAACATCTGTAGCGTGTGAGTAATACGTGGCTGCAATAAAACAGCACCTGATTCGTGCTGCCCGTGGTTCAAGCAGCATGGATCGACCCTTTAACATTTTAGCATGGATCAGCCCTTTAACATTTCAGCATGGATCAGCCCTTTAACATTTTAGCATGGATCGGCCCTTTAACACTTCAGCACGAATCGGCCCCGTAGCATTTCAGCATGGATCGGTCCTTTAACATTTCAGCATGGATCGGTCCTTTAGCATTTCAGCATGGATCGGTCCTTTAACATTTCAGAATGGATCGGTCCTTTAAAATTTCAGCATGGATCGGTCCTTTAGCATTTCAGCATGGATCGGTCCTTTAGCATTTCAGCATGGATCGGCCCTTTAACATTTCAGCATGGATCGGCCCTTTAACATTTCAGCATGGATCGGCCCTTTAACATTTCAGCATGGATCGGCCCTTTAACATTTCAGCATGGATCGGCCCTTTAACATTTCAGAATGGATCGGCCCTTTAACATTTCCCTTGGCAAAAGCATGTATCCACATACGCAGGCAAGTGGCTAACCACAGATTAGGCAATATCACTGTGCAGGGACCTCCCCTCCCGAAATAGTAACACCCAGAGGTAAGTTTATTCCTACATTTTTAGGATGAACAATGGAGGCACAATAGAACACAGAGATGAAAGGAAAGGTCAAGCGGGATTATCAGTAAAATCCTATAACTTTTTGTATTCTGAATAACCAGTAAAATGACTAGTTAGAAGGAATACGGTCCCATGGCTAATGGTGGGTGGGGTCCCAGCGCCTTCTGTTATATGCCCCCTTTACCAGTGTCACAAACCCTGCAGTTGTTATGGGAGGGACATGTCGAGCGTTAACCGGTAACCCCGAAATCAAGCAACATTTTTGCGCTTATCGTTTTCAGATACCATAAAGTGATGCCAGAGCCTGGGATTTCTGGGCACGATGCCGCTAATCCCTTGTCCCGGATTACGTGTGTATCTCATTCAGTTCAGTCCATTGCAGCAAATGTTCCATTGATTTCTTACGCTGCATATGCTGAAATGTTATTACATAAACTAAATGCACCGTAGGCCGAATATCTGCACATTCGTGCGGCCGGCCCCATTGTCACACATGATGATGATGCGTCCAGTTAATTAAGATGTAATTTGTGTAGCATCTGTTTGATGATTGTGAGGAAAGAGCTGGAGCCTTCATCTTCAGTCCATCCACTGCAGCCAGTGTAACGTGTAATTAGTCACTCATTTACATCATTTACATGTGATTGTTTGTTGTAAACACTAATTATGTCATTGCTTTTATGACACGTTGAAGCAGAGTTCATAAAAATGCGGTAGAAAATAAAAAAATCATGAGTGAAAAGGAAGGAATGAGAACCAAGTAGGAAAGCCTAATATGTAGTGTGCAAAGAGAAATGTGCTGTCACCTTCTCGTACCCTGTGGGGGGACTAAATGCGCCCACCAGTGGCCCAAAGGGCTTCAAAATGGACCCACCTGCCATTATCAAACCGCTGACAACATAGTTACAAAGGTTGGAAAAAGACCAGAGTCCATAAAGTTCAACCATTCTCCGATTATACGCTCCATTAATTGTCCATTGGACTGCCAGCGAAAGCCAAGCAGAGTGCTCCACTCTTTATGGCAGTCCCTCCCATGCGCACCTCTGCTCCATGCATTGTCCGTAGGACTGCCAGGGAAAGCCGAGTAGAGTGCTCCACTCTTTATGGCAGTCCCATGTGCACCTCCACTCCATTCATTGTCCATAGGACTGCCAGGGAATGCCAAGTAGAGTGCTCCACTCTTTATGGTAGTCCCATGTTCACCTCCACTCCATTCATTGTCCATAGGACTGCCAGGGAAAGCCAAGTAGAGTGCTCCACTCTTTATGGTAGTCCCATGCGCACCTCCGCTCCATTTATTGTCCATAGGACTGCCAGAGAAAGGCGAGTAGAAAGCTCCACTCTTTATGGCACTCCCATGTGCACCTCCACTCCATTCATTGTCCATAGGACTGCCAGGGAAAGCCAAGTAGAGTGCTCCACTGGTTATGGCACTCCCATGTGCACCTCTGCTCCATTCATTGTCTATAGGACTGCCAGAGAAAGGCGAGTAGTGTGCTCCACTCTTTACGGCAGTCCCATGCGCACCACCGGTCCATTCAAGATTGGGCTCTGCAAAGTCTTGTTTTCAAGGATCCAGAAAGCCATTATATAAATAGGTGCTAACTTATGGTTTTGGGAATGAACCTTTTATTACCTGCTGCGATATAAAATGATCTATATAATTGACATTACTTATGGAGGACGCCTCAGTTGTAATCGCTGAGTAAGTGACCAAAAACTCATATACCCCTGACACGTCACATAGTACTGGTCATACACGAGCATAAAGCTGGAAGACTGGTGACCAGGAGGTCGTGGAGGATTAGCACCTTCTCGTATATAGAGATTTGTAAGATTTGCTACCTTCTTAATGAGCGGTGACGAAGCTCGGTGCTGCTGTAACTGCTGCTGAAAAGCCTAAACCGTACACTTACAATCCTATTACATTCATACTCGCTAGCCCCGGGGCATAAGTTACCGCAAGTGTATAAAAAAAAAAATTCCAGTAGAATTTTTTTGTAGCATATACACTTTATTTTATTGCTTGAAATTGTGCAAGTTTCAAATAAACTTATCATTTTAACCCCTGCGCACACAGGTACATCCTCTAGGAGTTAAGATGTGACGGTCTCCATTCAATAACTAAAAGCCGAGATCTTGAAAACATTGAGGAACTGAAAAATAGAATATAGTAGAAAAATAGATAATTCAGACATTTTCCATAAATTATGTAAACAGGACCTGCCAAGTATCCAGTTTTTGCTCTAATTTTATGGCCGATGCTACATTGAATATCCAGGGCTTTTTTTTTTTTTTTAAATGCGCCTAAAAGAGTAGCAGAAATATGGGCCTTATTTATTTATTGTCTTTACTTCGGGGGCAGTGCTTACAGGATCCTCTGGGGCGTGTCTTTAGGCTGATCTGCATATTTTCCCTGTGAACCACGCCCCCTTAGTAAGGACTATAAAATTAGCACCAAATAAAAAGGCCCATATGTCTCAAACCAGATTTAAGAAAAAAAAAATATTGATATGCCCTGCAGTGGGAATAAAGTAAGTGCAAAAACTGGACACTTTTAACCTGCTTATGGTTCCTCTTTAAGGAGAAAAATAAGTTTTATTCCTTTTCTAAAATATGCAGGAATTTAAGCATAAATAACCTTCTCACTCATATATTGATGCAGCAGGAGAAAAATTGTCATTTTAGAGGGTTCATTCTCCATTTATTTAAATATCATCTACACAGGTTTAGCCACCTTACTTATTTTGCAGTGATCTTGAATTACATCATTTATTATTCTGCAGAGCTGCCTTCATAATTCTGCTGGTTGTCATCGCACATGAACAGCAAGCTCGCCATCAGACAAATCTTTTTCTCTTAGCAGAGCTCTCCTATTGAGGCGGGTCAGTAAGATTCCCACATCAGATTACTGCCAGCCCTTGGTCTCATGATCACCTATACCAGAATACAGGTCCCCAAACATGGCATGCTGGGAGACTTCAGCTCTGAAGTTTACACAAATATGAATGCAGCTTTGGATCACAACACAAATTATGACTCCTGTAAGAGCTAATGCTCTGAGCTGCTCAATGTTTCATATGATTTTGTGGTAGATGTATAAAGCTGAGCATCCGTTTTGGGTTTACATTGTGTATAAGGGCCACTCTATATTATGACAAATTCAACTCCATCTGTGGCACTTTGTGAGGCAATAGATACCAGGACACAATATAGAAGAGGTGACTTGACTTCACTTTGCTCCTCCACCTTATTGGCGAATGTCTTCCTGGCAGACCACCATCATCATCCCAAGTATCCACTGCAAAGCAAAGGGAAGCAGAGTATGTCTAGAAGTGTGCAGTCACTGAGTTTTAGGTGGCGCATGGAGCTATATGAGAGACAATCCCCCAAATCACAGAGAATGGTGACTACTTGGTAAATTTCTCACAGGTCATTATTAAAGGGAATCTGTCAGTAAAGTCACCCCCCACCAACATAAAGCACATATATAGGCATTCTGGTCTTTGAAAAGTACATCCATAAACAGCTTTTAAATCTTCTACCTGTTGCAGCAAAGTAGTTGGCGTCTTAATTTTGTACGCAAATCGGGCCTCGTGTGCTCCAGGGCATGAAAAGCACTTCTTGAGCCTCTCCCTCGCAAGGTTATATCCTTGTCCAAAACCAGCCTATTTGGTTGAAGGCTCACTGTCTGATCTCCTTTCTTGGCCCTAAAGGTCATCCAAACCATGAGCGATAAATCAAGCTAATGAAGATGGTGCTGGGCCATGAAACAACCTGAGTCAACAGTGGCTTAAGTGCATTGTCAAGCCCAGAGCACTTGAGACATAATTTGCATATTCATTCAGATGCAAATTTCTCAAGAGTACAACAACAGATAGAAGATATAAAAGTGTTGATGGATTTACATTTAAAAGACCTGCAGGTTCATATCTTACAGATTCCTTTTAAACCTATACACAGAGCTGATACTAATCCCAAATGACACCACCATCTAGCATACCAGGTCCTTCTTTCCATCTGTTATCTGGGGGAAGTTGGGATACCCCATACATATTCTTCTCGGGGAAATCTTGCATTTGTGACCACTTTTGGAGCAACAGTGGATTTAAGGCATTCAAGTCTGAATTTGGGGCATATGGGCAAAGCTCAGGATCCACCTTTCCTTTTGGAAATTCTTCCCATATATTATTTGGCTACTCATTTCAGGACCTGGCATGTAATAGTACATTTTTTCTGCAGCATGCGCTCCTGTGGTGATATATGGCTTAGGTCTACGAGCCCCAGATATGGCAGCCCATCATTAACAGGGGAAGGGTTTGTCTGTAAGTTATTGATTTGTGTAGACAAGTCCCTGAGTTACCCTTTTTTATTCATCAGTTCCTTTCTTAGCTTGACCAACAAATGCTGAATCTGCAGTGATAAAAATGTATTAATACCAGCCACCATCACCGTGCCCATTGCTGTACCCTTGGGTTTGCCAACCAGCTATTCACAATCTCTACATAAAACAAACATATAAATCCTAAGGCTGAGTTCACACGTGGCGTTTTTTTCGCGTTTCTGCGGTGGTTTTAACCGCGCGATTTTGCCGCGAAAACGCGAAACATAAGCATCCCATGCATTCCTATGGGATTCCGCAATGCTGTGTTAATGCTGCGGTTTTTACCGCAGCGGAATCGCTTCGCGGTAAAAAACGCAGCATGCTCATTAATTTCGCGGAATCGCGGCGATCCCACACCCATAGGAATGCATGGGGTGCCTTCTGTACGAGTTTTTTAAACATTTTCGCGGCAAAAACACTTAAAAATCGCATCGTGGGCACACTGTTCTAAGTTATATTTCCTACCCTATCTTTGTTTTCTTACATCACTTCCAATATACCTTTCTAGCAGATCATCATAAACCAGGGGGCTCAGGATGAATAGTGTTCTCTAAGAGGATCAAACAGGGAAAAGTAGATATCCTTGCAACATGAACACATAGGGGGTGGGGTCGATAAAGTTGCAAATTTTGATGCAAGTTTAGCGCAAAAAAAAAGTAGCTTTTTTTTTGTTTATACTCCGCTCCCAGCACTTTGCCATGTAGGACTAATCATGGAGGAATTTACAATGTTTTGTTATCTATGGTGTTTTCCTGGAAGAGTTTTCATAATGGATTTTTGTAACATCTATAGGCTCATATTAGCTTGTGGAAGGCCAAAAGAGTGTCATTCTTATTATTTATTTATTATGCTTTGTTTATATAGCACTTTCTTATTCCACAGCACTTTACAGACATTATCATCACTGTCCCCATTGGGGCTCACAATCTGAATTCCCGATCAGTATGTCTTTGGCGTGTGGAAGGAAGCCCACATAAACATGGGAGAACATACAAACTCCTTGCAAATATTGCCCCTTGCCTTCTGGACATGGCCGGCCGGTACCAAGTAATATTATGTAGTAGAGTCCCCTTTGGTGATGATTGCTGCGCTTTGCATACAGTATACAGTATGTCCCAGCATATACATTAATGGTGGCCGTGATGAGTGCAGATTTAGTTTTTTGAAAGACAATTGTCCCTCAGTGGTCCTTGGTGGTCTCCTGCTGCTTCTTGTTTTTCTTTGGTCCTCAGTTTCTTCACTTCAAACAAGTATCTGATTTGGGGAAAATGAAGGTTAAGAATTTGAGGTTGGAACAATTTGTGTGAACGGGAGGAGAGAACATCACCTGACAGAACAATACAGATACCGGAATAACCTAACATGGGCCCCGGGGCACTTCTGGGCCCGACCCATGAATCTGACACGGATTATTACATGCCGCAAACTCAACAGAAGCAAGGATACGGGGCAGCACCTTGTCAGGGCATGCAATACATGGAAATGAAAGACCCTTGAAGTTGGCGTAGACCAACAAGATGCCTGCGAAAAAAACAATATAAAAATTATAGATTATTATTCACCCAGTCTGAGGATAGGGATCAGTGTTCTAAGGGATAGAAAAACATGGATGTAACTCCCCCCAACAATGGCTCTACTCCTGCACACAGGTTGTGTTAAAGTGACTTGCTCAGAACTTCAATACCTCGCACAACCTGTCAACAGGTGTGGTGCTATTAGAAAGAGACCAGCCATTGTTTACCAGTCAATGAAACTCTTTTAAGCCCATTTTAACTCACAGAAAATAATATATATACCGCAGTTGGAGAAAAGAGAAGTTCCCAGGAAGTCCCTTCTGACAGCACCATGGAGGTTGTCGTCCTCCTCCTTACATGGATCCAGGACGTCCCTCCTGACAGCACCATGGAGGTCGTCCTCTTTCTCCTTCCAGGATTCAGGACGTCCCTCCTGACAGCACCATGGAGGTCACCCTCTTCCTCCTTACAGGGATTCAGGACGTCCCTGCTGACAGCACCATGGAGGTCGTCGTCCTCCTCCTTACAGGGATCCCGGACGTCCCTCCTGACAGCACCATGGAGGTAGTCCTCCTCACAGAGATCCAGGACGTTCCTCCTGACAGCATCATGGAGGTCATCCTCCTCCTCCTTACAGGGATTCAGGAGGTCCCTCCTGAAAGCACCATGGAGATCATCCTCCTCCTTACAGGGATTCAGGAGGTCCCTCCTGACAGCACCATGGAGATCGTCCTCCTCCTTACAGGGATTCAGGAGGTCCCTCCTGAAAGCACCATGGAGATCATCCTCCTCCTTACAGGGATTCAGGAGGTCCCTCCTGACAGCACCATGGAGATCGTCCTCCTCCTTACAGGGATTCAGGAGGTCCCTCCTGACAGTACCATGGAGATCGTCCTCCTCCTTACAGGGATTCAGGAGGTCCCTCCTGACAGCACCATGGAGATCGTCCTCCTCCTTACAGGGATTCAGGAGGTCCCTCCTGACAGCACCATGGAGATCATCCTCCTCCTTACAGGGATTCAGGAGGTCCCTCCTGACAGCACCATGGAGGTCATCCTCCTCCTTACAGGGATTCAGGAGGTCCCTCCTGACAGCACCATGGAGATCGTCCTCCTCCTTACAGGGATTCAGGAGGTCCCTCCTGACAGCACCATGGAGATCGTCCTCCTCCTTACAGGGATTCAGGAGGTCCCTCCTGACAGCACCATGGAGATCGTCCTCCTCCTTACAGGGATTCAGGAGGTCCCTCCTGACAGCACCATGGAGATCGTCCTCCTCCTTACAGGGATTCAGGAGGTCCCTCCTGACAGCACCATGGAGATCGTCCTCCTCCTTACAGGGATTCAGGAGGTCCCTCCTGACAGCACCATGGAGATCGCCCTCCTCCTTACAGGGATTCAGGAAGTCCCTGCTGACAGCACCATGGAGGTCATCCTCCTCCTTTCCACCTCCTCCTTACAGGGACCGGAAACACAGGAGAGGTTAAAAAGACCTCTTTGATCAGTTTTTGTAGCAAAATGTCACTTTCTGCAAAGCAAATGATGAAATTGTCTCATTTTATTTTAGGCGACAGGAATGTGTTTCTTACTGAGCCAAATGCCCGTCTGTGTCAAAAGTCACTCATGTCACACTTGTTACCCATTACATAAAGTATATGTAGCAAAATGACACCAATATGACTGATTCCTATTAGGCTCCACTGCCGCCTCTCTGCTGCTCCCGGCCACTCTTTGTTTACTTGGCTCCTTCAGTCATCACATGTCTACAGCACTTGACCGCTGCTGTCAATCTATGGTCTCATGCTGCCTACCTGGATATCACCTAATGATTGGCTGCAGTCATCATATGCTGTAGACATGACATCATCACAAGACCCATGTTGGAGCAGCGGAGATGCAGTGCCATGGTGCGGATGGGCACACAGGCGTCGGTGCAGCAGATAGGTAGGACACGCTGGACATGGGCAGCCTAGACAAGGAGATCGCTGGTATGTAGTTAGGATGCAGGAAATCTCAGACAGGCGCGAGACACCCAGGAGATACCACGAAAGTTGTCGGTTGTCGGGATGCTGGAAGCCGCAGGCGGGCAGGAGATGTTCAGAAAATTGCAGACAGCAGTTGACCAGGTCAAGATGTAAAGAGCATAGACACTGGTGTGTTTTGATAGGCCTTATATAGGCTCGGGAAGATGCTCACATGGGATCACGGCTAGCCATTTGCAAAGCCCAACGTGGAGCACAGCAGAGTCTAGCGGACCTACTTGAGGGAAGCAAGACACTGATCTGGGACCAGTGAGTAACAATTATTCTTGGTTCAGGAGACCAATGAAAGATACATTTTATTTATATGTATATTATATATTTATGTAGACATTTGAGTTGGACTTGATCAATGGCGACACCTCGGTGGGAAAAACTGAGTGATGTACAGCATGCGATACTTGCACTGTGCCTATGGGCCCATACACATCGCATTAGCATATGCACCTGCTCTGTATGACGCAGTCCATACTGCAGGTATTATGACCGATGTATGATGCTTCTGTGAGGCCTAGTATTTTTCCCTAGAGGCAATGCTCTTTGAAGAGATTATCAATTGTTAAAGGCTACATCCATTGCAAAGCATATGGACCTCAATTTTTATGCAATTCTTCAATAAATGGGTCTACTTTTATCCCAGAAACGGCGCCACTCTTGTTTCTTGGACTTGTCTGGTAATGTAAATTTATGACATTAAATTGGGCTGAGCAGCAATACCACATATAACCTGTAGATAACAGTGGCGCTGTTCCTGAACGGAAAGTAAGAAAATTGTCACTGGTGCTGTACATTTAAACTGTTAACCATTATTATCTCAGAACGGTGGGTATATAGTGATTTCATAGGACTGTTACTTAGGCCACGTTCAGTATTTGGTGTGTGTTGTTTTGTTTTTTTTTGTTTTTTTTTAACCTCCGTATTTGTAAGCCAAAACCAAGAGTGGGTGAAAAATGTTGGTGATGTGTTTCTATTATACTTTTCCTCTGACTGTTACACTCCTGATTTAGGCTTACAAATGCTGAGGTATAAAGCTGACCAAATACTGAATGTGTGAACGTGGCCTTGTCTGTATATACCATATACCTCTGTGGGCGTATAAAAAGCTGGTTGGACCTCAGAACAGTTGTGTGCCTTCTGTAGAACGTGGTCGTGTCTGAGGTCACTTTAAACACTTTCTATGTTTTTATAGCTGGTTCGTATAGATTTTGGGCATGAGCCTAGCCCCCATTATTGCTCTGTTTACAGTCAGCATCCGCCTGGAGACCAGCGCTGGTGAAACTTGCCAGGCTGCAGTGTAGCAATGGGATGACTCAGAAAGGAAACAGACTGGCTTTGCGAGCTGCTGTCTGGGTGGGGCACTTGGTTTTTCGATAACATTTCGTGATTCATAGTATTGTATTGTGTCAGCAGAGAAGCTCGTGTGCTGCATTGCTTACACCAGGGTTTCCCAACTCCAGTCCTCAAGGCACACCAACAGATCATGTTTTCAGGATTTTCTTAGTATTGCTCAGGTGATAATTGCTTCACCTGTGCAATACAAAGGAAATCCTGAAAACATGATCTGTTGGTGTGCCTTGAGGACTGGAGTTGGGAAACCCTGGCTTACACAATGAGGACAGCCGCTCCATGGCCTGATCCTCCAGCGTGGAGGTGGTGCTGGAGCCTGGTGGATTGTTACACCACAGTCTACCACAGAGTAGTGCACGTACACAACCAGCATTATACCTGTTGCATGGCATGATGTTATGATTATTGGGGTTGCCACTAGCAGAATTCTCTGCAAACTTTTTGTCACAGGGCTGCCTGCAGTCTGGAAATTGATGGTCCACGCCAAGAAAAAGCTTTCAGTGACTGACGGCTGGAAGTCTCGTGGTTGTTCGACTGGCGCAACACATGCAGGGATTCGAATTCCCTGTTTGTTAGGCAATCCCCTGCATGTGTGGCAACTGTCAAAGAGCTATGAGACATTCATCCTCTGATAGACCTCCTTTAAAAATAACCTTTCGCTAAATCTTTCATGTTGATCTGGAGCATACACATACATTAGGTAGGAAGGATCATCTCCGCGCTGCCGCAAAAAGAATTCCAAAAGTTGTAGAGGTTTCAACGTGGTTTATTCTACGCGTTTCAGGGTTCAGGTGACCCCTTCATCAGGACATAACACAAACATTGGTAGTCCTGATGAAGGGGTCACCTGAACCCGGAAATGCGTAGAATAAACCACGTTGAAACCTCTACAATTTTTGGAATTCTTCTTGCGGCAGCGCAGAGATGATCCTTCCTTCCTACCTAAGTGTATGCTTCAACCAGGTCCTGCACCGACCTGTGGCTCTGCAGCAGCCGCCATTAATATGTCTTTCCTTCACTCTCACCAGGTGAGTAGTTCTCTTGGTGGGCAACTGTGTGTACTATTTGCGCTTTTGTGTCTCCCTCTTTTCTCTGACATGTTGATCTGGACACATAATGTAATAATGGCTGAAAAGCAAAATTTATTTTATTTATTTTTTATTAATTTTGCCTCTCCATTGTGGAGACCTTAGTAATCAAAGGATTTGGTACCAAAACAGTTTTTTTTTTTTTTTTCAGTCTAGTCTAAGTGGGCAGTTACCAGAGAGATTTCACTGGGGGCGTGTACTTTTTTCTCCTTCTACCACTGACCAATCATAAGCAGGCAGCAACACAATGGAGAAAGAAGAACACACCCCAACAATAGCATCAACAGTCTACTTTCCTCACTGCAGGTTGATGAGTTTCTGCTGCACAGCAGAGCTAAGTGTGATCGACAGCTTTAAGTTCTCATTTCTGGCAGTCAGTATGGGGATTGTTCAGATTAACTATTTTACTCTTTGCCTGACTGTCCGTGAGAGAAAAATAGCAGCATGCACTACTTTTTTCCCTGGTGCAAGAGAAAAAAATCACGGAACATTTGAGTGGCATCTGAGTATTTTTTACGGATACATTTCTGTTATTAACCTAGGAAACAGGATTAGATCATGTTCGTTTTTTTTAATGTAGATGTAAGAAAACGACACACAGATGAAAAATAGATGAGAATCGTCCGAGTATGAACAATCGTCAGCAGATTTTTCATACGCTCGCTGCAGCCGGCCTTATACAGCTTGTTGTTATCTCCCCGACATTTCTAGCACAGAACTCGTCAGAGGTACTTGATTGGGGAAAAACGACTTCCTAGCAGGGCCTGCACCATCCCCCCCCCACCCCTTCTAATATTGGAAAGGTAAGGAGGGGGAACTGTCGGTCTCCAGCCAAAAGAATTTTCCATTTTGCCTCATGATTGACTGTAATTGAATTCCGCTCCACATAAATGTCACACTGCTCCTTTCACCCCTGTGCGATTTGGGATTTTTTTTTTTTGTATCAGTAAATGTGACGTCCATTTGCAGATATCAACCTTTTGTCGAGCGAGCCTTCATCATAAGACCGGAGGAGCTGCAGATCATGTGTCAGAGTTGATCCTGAGAAACCAATGTTCCCCTACGGAATGTTAAATAATTAAACCTGTGTCCTGAAAAGCAAATAACTCCAATTTGCTTATGTCTAGAGCAGCATCAAAGTGAAGGCTGATTTAGTGCTGCGGAAGCCTTTCTGCACTTGTGCAGGTCCTGAGCCAGCGTTTCCTGGCATTATATATAAGGCAGTGTTGTCATTATGGTTCATTATAATGGGTTTGCATTGCACCTACACGTCAAGTGTGGCTCTGCTGGATTTTTTGCGACTTGCTGGTCGCAGTAGTGTAGGTGTCGCACTTCACCCCCATTCACTTGTATAGCGCTGTGGTGTAGCAGCGGCACCGAGTGAACTTCGGTTGCACGACGGCTATTGCGCAAAAAAACACTGTGAAGCCGTTCTCGACATCTTGTGCTGTATTCCTGAGTATTCTGCCATACGGTTCCAGAGATATGGGCCATCTTTTGTTCAATGCTATTTTTTATGGTCTTTACAAGGGGGCAGTGCTCACATGGACATTATGCAAAGAAGCTTTTAGACACGTCCCCAGAGAATCCCGTGAGCACCGCCCCCTTGTAAAACACACACAAAAATTAGCAGGGAATAAAAAAAATACTACTGCCCCACAAGTACATAAGACTTTAATTGCAAAGAAGCCCTCCAACAATGTATTTATTTTATTTGGTATGAAAAATGCAGGTTAGACTGTTAGTAAGCAAAACAATAGATGCCGGTGTGTACCAGTTTTAGTTGATGAGCCATATCTGGGCTGTCTGCCACCTTGATTTCCACTGAGCTTTGATATGATTCTTCTAACACAGACTATATTTCCCATGATGCCTCTTGTCTTTTTGAAAGGTGCAGTCTGGTCCCAATAGTTATGCTTCTAGCTAAAAGCAGCCAGTGATCTATCAGGGACTTAAAGCTGCTGTCCCCTGATGTATACAGCCGACTCTGTGTCTCATATGTGATGTATATACAGCAGGCTCCTTGTATCCCATGTGATGTATATAAAGCAGTCTCTGGGTTTCTCTTGTAATGTATATTCAACTGTCTCTGTGTATCCCTTGTGATGTATATACAGCAGAGTCTGTGTTTCCTTTGTGATGTATATACTGCTGTGTCTCTGTATATCCTGTTTGTCGTATACAGCAGTCTCAGTGTATCCTATGTCATGCAGTTTAAAAGAGTTTTCCTGTGAAAATTTATGTTTTCACCTATCTACATTATAGGTGATTGATTATTGATTGGGCATCAGAATGCTGGGACTCCCACCCTCAGAATTGTGCACTATTATACCTGTTAGATTGGAGCTGCTGCACTCAGCTTTCTCCAGAAGCTTCATAGGGAATGAATGGCGCAGCGGTCGGGTATGTTCACTGCCGCTCCATTCTAATGGGAATAATAGTCAAAATCGGGGACTACCTGTGGGAGTCTCATCAGTCTGGTCCCCAGTAATAAATAATTTATCAGCTATCCTATGGATAGGTGATCTTATTTTAATTGGACAATTCTTTTAAGCCATATCATATAGGATACACTGAGAATTGGCAGTGTACATCAAGAGACAGCAGCTCTATGTAATTGATTTATCGCTAACTGCTATTGTCTAAAAGCAAAAGCTTTGTGATGAAACTTTGCACCTTTCACAAAACTAGATGCATCATGGGAAACGACACCTATTGGACCCCCACGATCAATATTTTATCACCTATCCTGTGTTTAGGTGATAACTTAATCTCACCGGATAAGTCTGGTCTCCTCTGCCTCCTGGTTGTGATAAGGGACAAACCTACATTTTACAAGCAGGAGGCATGGAGAGAAGTGTGTAAATCTACAACTCATAGGATTAACTGTACAATTTACACACGCATACACAGATAAATAAAATATGTGCAAGTCAGAGGTGTTTTATAACTGAAGCTATCAGATATTGAATCCTTAGAACACTGGACTTGAACGGTGGGTTATTGAATGTAAGGAAAAATGAAAATCATTGTCACACAAACTTTTTTTCTGTTGTAAGACTTTTTAAAATCCTGTTCCTTCTACCAATGGTAGCTAAGTTTTTGGAGACTAGTGCCAAGATGTTGCTGCCATTATAGTGTGGACCAAAGACCATTGAGATATTGCACAGATCATTGGCATCTCATTGTCATTAACAACCGTTTTAAGGCTGTGTGCCCACGTAGCGTTTTTTTAAGCGTTTCTGCAGCGCTTTTAGACAAGCGTTTCTGCTGCAGAAACGCTTAAGAAAAGCATCCAAAGGATTTGCAATGAAAAACGCACATGTTGCGCTAATGGTGCGTTTTTAACCGCTGCAGAAACGCTTAGCGTTTAAAAACGCAGCATGTTCATTAATTTTGCGGAATCGCGTGCGATTCCGCTTACCATCAATTATATGGGCAAAAACGCTTGACAAACGCGCGTCAAAAAACGTATGCGTTTTCCCGGGAGCAGGGTGTGCGATTCTGCTCAGGTTTATTCTGCATGAGAATCGCTACGTGGGCACATAGCCTAAGGCTAACTTTTGATGGAAATGTGAAGCAGTTATATGAAAATGCTGCAGTGGAAGAATCACATTTAATAAAACATTTGGGGCTGTGTAGTTGTGGTTGTTTTGTTATAGTGTGCGTGCTGCGATTTTTATCGGATGGACGAAAACCAATCAGACCCCATAATAGTTATCCGCGACTTTCTACTTAAGTTTTGCACGTTCTGTAATAGATTTACTATGTTCCACATTCCATAAACGGAACTCAAAATACAAGTGTGAACATCACCAAATCTCCATGCAATGATATGTGCTATCCGTGCTGTTTGTAATTGACTGATACTTGCTTTGCAATGTAATATTTGTCATTGTTAATGTCATCAGGCTCAGTAATTATACTTTTTTTTTTTTCTTACAGGTCCATTTCCCGGATATTGAGAGAGCGGAATGGCTCAATAAGGTATGGATTGCTGTTGCCATCTTTATGATTATTTCCATAACCTGTGTTCTTAAAAGTGTACAAAATATGTTATATGTCTTAAATTTACGGTATATTTAAGTGACTTGCCCCAAGTCTGAATTATTACCTATCAAGAGGATAGGGAATAACTTATTGATTGCTGGGGTCTGACTGTTGAGATCCCGTCCCACCTCAAAAATAGGGGTTGTGAATGGATCTTAGATCGAGCTTGTACACCACCGTGGGGCTGCCAGAGACAGCCAAGTATAGGCCTCTTAAATTTCCAACAGTTCCATAGGAAAAGTATGGCTCTGGATGTGCATGCTTCACCTCCGATCCATTCAGTAGCTTAGGTATCCATGGTTACAACCACTAACAGCTAGCTGTCACTGTTTGAGTGGTTGTCACCATGGATACCTAAGCTGCTGCAATGCTCTACACATGTGGTTAGTGACATAGTGAATCAGAAGAACTATAATAATTTCTAATTGGAGGTATTTTCTAGTATTATTACACCTACTACATATTGGGATAGGATCTCGGAGATGGGAAGAATACCCCTTTAAGTACTTGCAATCCGTATAAACGCACAAGTCTGGAACATCTCTTTCCTCTGTTATTCCTCCTGGAAAAATAGGCTTTCACATTCTAACCGTTGTATGATTCAGCTATGTGGGCATACAGTGAGCAGGAATGCATACCCACTGTCATCCTAAATGGTGATAGAATTCCCCTTTAGTGCCCTTTTTTATATAAGTAATGTTGAAACGTTCAGGAAATGATTATGCTTATACTTGTAGTGCTCCTCACACATTGCAGCATCCATATGGAAAATGAATATTCGTTACCTTCTTGGTAGCAGGAGCGGATTATATGGCCGGGCACAAGAAGTGGGTACGGATGTTCAGTGGGCTCATAGCGTTCCTCCCCTTCCTTTCTGTAAATGTCAATTATTTTCTCCAGGGGATTATGCGACATCGGTTTGTCACTTGCAGACTCGTTTCAGGTCCAGCACGTCATTGGACTTTTATTCTTTTATTATTTCTGTTGCACATAGGCATAACCGATGTTATTGGAGGAGATGACACAATGGCGCCTGCTGTCGTTAGATGTGCTGTCATACACCTAAGACATGTATAGTTATAGAAGTCATAGCCAGTGTAACATTCAAAGGGACAGATTAAAAACGTAATACAGGATGTACTTTTTTTTTTGATGTTTGAATAAAAAGTCCAACAACTTATCGGCATATATTTTTAGTTTTTACCATTTTCAAATATCTGCGCTTGCTGTCAGTGAATGGAAACCTTCCTGTTCAGAATCTGATGCGGACAGCCTATCCCTGACTGCAGAGTGTAGGATACCGGAGCTGAGTGATGATGAGTTTTCAGCCACTGAGATAAGGAAATGTTGAACCAAGCGCATCAGAAAGTTTTATGCATTCACATAGAATTGTTTTTACGTAAAACCAAAAAATCCCTTTAAGATGATAGACTTTTGTCTGTCATCCCTTTAAGAGAAGAACAGTTTTGGTCAATGTGTGTGAGACACGGATGTGTAGACGTGGCCTTCTTGGCTTCTGTTTGCAAAACCAAAGTGATAAGCCCGAGTGTAAGTGGGTATACATGCAGCGTATAGGAGCACGTTCACACTGTGGCCATTTGAACAGACAAAACCTAAGATTCAACGTGCACATAAACCCTGCTGTCAGTAAATGGTATGTTTTAATATTACGGTAAGTTTTGTTTGTTAAATGGCCATGAACATTCTCCTGTACGTATACTAACTTCTGTTCCGGCTCATTTCTTTGGTTTTTCTGTCGTTTTTTTGTACTTTGTATAAACAGAGTTTTGGAGCTAGGCATATCGTCTCCATATAGCTTCCCTTGGCTCAGTCCTGCTCTGCCCCATTTACCTTGAGGTTGTCGGACACAAGGTGAGGTTTTAATACTAGAAATGGGGTAGGGCCGTGCCGATTAGGGTACACCTTGTCGCGGTGGGATGGTTTTCACGCTTTTTTGATCAAATCAGTGTTTCCTAAACACACTGTCATTTATAGTCCCATTTACTTCCTTACAGCCGCATGTATGATCATTTTGTTTCGGTCTTAGGTTTAGGCTTCTGTGTGCAGTACAGGGGCTTGGTGCACAGTTCTTACTGCTATGAACTGTGACTTTTAGGGGTTATCTGGATTTTAACAAAATTTGCGTAAGAATAAAGATTATTATAAAATAAAGAAATAAGAATTATTTGACCATTTAAACCGCCTGATCAGGATATGCTTTGGAACCCACACCGATCAAGCTTTGTCCTGTGGACATACCAGACATATACAAAAAATGGAATTATCCCTTTAATTGAACATTGTACTGTTTTAAATGTTACATAAATCAATAGTGCAGGTGAATATAAGAAATTTTGTAATGCATTTTGAAACAAATATTTGCTTTATTCTCACTTATGACCCACTTCTCATACTTCAAATTCCTCACCCCGCCTAAATTCCTCATAGAAATCCTTCTCGAGACCTACACACTTTCCAGGTTACTGATAATCAAGTTACATTCTTGTTGGAAATCTATGAATGAGAAAGTAGCAATGGAGATATATAAACGGCTGGTAGTAAGTGATTTATCTCACCTCAGAGCTGGATTCACAGCTGCACTGCTCAGTACTGCCATATAATGTCCTCCATGCTGCTGCTGTTTTTGAACATGTACTACAGAGAGACATGAGAACAGAAATCCCTCTGTTTCCGTGTGTTTTGTATAGGATACCAGCTTCTCTCCATCCCCTAGCTCAGAGACAACTAGAAAGAGTCCGGTTTCACACAGTTTGTGTCCCTGGACTGTGTTCAGATCGCAATACACAGTCTGACTGCCAGGTCTCCTGACCTGAGCTGACTGCTGCAGGGAAAGACTAGTCTAGCTGTAGCTTCCAATCCGAGCTTCGTCCCTGTTTGACTGGTTTGTGAAATCATTCTTGGAGCAAGCAGAGGGGGAAATCTGTTAATAAATGCAGGATGTAATGGCCACGAATAGCGATATTCCTAATAGACAGATTTCAGACAGGGCTTTTGGATATCAATACTAGCAATAGGAAAATATACGTTGCCAGGAAGTTAGGCCAATCGAAGGGTCCAGAGACCCTCCTTTATGATGCTCTTGAGTCATGAGTTTCAATAAAGAGCAGCTTTCAAACTGGAGGAAGTGGTGTGGCCAAGTGTCACTCACGGCCAAGTTTCCCTTGTAATGTCAGCTGAACGCTCCGGTACTGGAGAGCTGTCATAATGAGACAACTCCTGTAAACCATATTTTAAGGTATATATTCAACATTCAATATGTTTTATATTGATTTATTTTTAATGTCTCTTTCCATTGACATTAATAATTTTTAACACCAACCCTGGGAGATTAGGGATTAAAGTCCCCCATGCACACTAGATGAATCCGGCCAAACCTGACCATTTTTGTGGGACATCGGACCATCTGATGTGTATGACATTCTTTACTCTCCGCGACATCATCATCAGGACCAGGCAGATACAATTTCAACTCCCGGTCCTTTTGTTTCCAGGGAGATAAAGTCCCCTGGATAGTTAAAGGTAATCTGTCACCAGGGTTTTGACACTTAATCTGAGAGCAGCAAATTACAGAGACCCTGATACCAATGATGTGTCACTTACAGGGCTGATTTAGTGTAGTTTTGATAAAATCGTTCTTTTATCAGTAGGAGATTATCACTAGAGAACTAGTAAACCTTCTGTTATGTAGTCCTCCATATTCATGGGCTCTGTATAACCCCCCGTCCACCACTGATTGGTAGCTGTTATGTACGCTGTGCCTAGGCAGTAAGCTGACAATTGGTGGTGTGTGCGGTGTTATGCAGGACTCAGAATTCAGGAGCCGTTATATATCTACAGCAGATAAATCAGTGATTTCATTAAAACTACAGCAAGCAGCCCAGTAAGTGATACATCGCTGACATCAGGGTCTCTGCCTCTACATCAAGCTGCTCTTAGATGAGGTAGCAAAACCCTGGAGACAGATTCCCTTTAATATTGATCAATGTGAATCCCACCGACCACCATAAAACAGGATTTATATCCCTTGTTGTTGTTGTTAATAATAACTGACGATAACGGCGCGTAGTACTTGGCTATCTTCAGCAGTGTCACAAACCTGAATGGTGAACGCTCAACCTGCTTCACCTTTCTTCTATAAATCCGTTTTGCTGTGTAGAGAAATCCATAGTGACATTGTATGCGAATGAGGTGCAAGTGCAGTGGGCGAGCGCTGCACTTACCGCTCTCTGCCCTTCCTCCTTATTCCCTGCCCATTGCCTGTCTCCTGTTTCCAAAAGACATGTCACTCATGTTTGTGACCTTTCGGTCCGAGGCAGGCGGGGAAAAGACGAGCGAGAAGGCAGGAGAGATTTCATTGCAGCAACCGCCCACTGCACTTGCAACTCGTTAGCATAAAATTAAATCTATGGATTTATGCAAGAAAGGTAAAGATTGCTCAGCATTAAAGCTCCTTTATAGATACATGCCATCAGTTTGGGGTGTAAAATCCTGATGGGTTCTCTTTAAAGGTGTTGTACAGACTTGGAGTGATTGCAGGCTCGAGCACCAAGTGATTTGCAGGCTTATGAATTCTCACAGTGCACGCTGTCCGGATTCTCTGGCGCAAGGTGCAGACTGTCATGTGACCGCAAGTATTGCATACTTTCGGCCACATTCAGACTAGACGTGTCCGGCCTCTCTGAATTCACTTGCATTGAGCCAGACCCTGCAAGTCTAGTCAGTGGGTGACCGCACAAGTGCAAATCGCATACTTGCAGTTATTCGCTTCTGACACAAGAGATTCCTGGCAGCTCACATTGTAAGGACTCCTAGAGTGACTACAGATTTGGACCCCAAGGTTGGACAACCCCTTTAACTCCTGGTGCGATTGGAGGCGCTGGTCTCGATCTGTTATCGCCTGTGCCGTGGATATGTCACAGCTGGTTTAGGCCGGAAGCCCCTCGGTAGCATGTACGTACTCTCATTTATGTCCATCACATCTTGGCATTGTCTCTGTTACTTGAGTGCCGACCCCTCTGTCGTTGATGCCTATTTTGAGGCTAGCCTAATTTATTCCTGGCTCCGGATTTCAGGCATGTGAACTAATGTCTCCTAATTCACTCTTCCCCTTCCAGCTTGTCGCACATCATTTCTTGGCACTCTGAGATGACACTATGGGGACGCAATTATAAACAATGTCTCGAAGGTAGTGCCGTGTCGTCTATATTAAAATTGAGAAGACTTGAAATACGTCTGGCTCCTCTGACGGGCGCCACTCGTGCCCCCTGCAAATAATTCTCTCCTTTCCCCTTGGATTCAGTTATGATAGATTTTGATTTATTGCAGTGAAGTTTTAGGAAAAAGGTGAAAGACACCAATTAATGTTTTTTTGGTTTTTTTCTTGTATAGACAGTCAAGCACATGTGGCCTTTTATCTGCCAGTTCATAGACAAGTTATTCAGAGAGACCATCGAGCCGGCGGTCAGAGGAGCCAATGCCCATCTGAGCACGTTCTGTTTCACCAAGATTGACATGGGCACTCAGGTACGTGGTGGGAGCGTTAATACCTTGATAGATGAACTATGGAAGATGTCTCTGGCTGGAGAAGAATTGATCAGCAAGGAGACCTCTAGACCACCTCAAATGGCTAATGGACCTATGCAAAGCTCGGATAAAGGGCTCTGCATAGGCTGAAATATCATATTTGGGAACTATGATTTAATAGGCGAGAGGGTCAAATTTATGATTTTTAATTTTGGAGCATTGTGAAATTGGCTTTTGCTGCATTTTTTTAATCTACAGTGTGCCAGTTTCTGTTAAAAACCTTTTTGGTATGGGTTTTTACCATCAATTTATTTGAAGGCCTTTAAATATACAAATTTTCACTGTCCTGTTATTTTTCTTTTTTTTTTTTTAATTTGTCCATCCCATTAACACACGTGTCCCATAAATAAACTAAAAAAATAGACACCCCGAGTTTTCAGGCTGTGGAGTCGGTAAGCCAAACCTGCGACTCCGACTTCTCAATTTCCCTTCCACCGACTCCACGACTCCGACTCCCACACATATTGCTTGTATTTAAGTGAAAAATTTATTGTAATACAATGTGAACATCAGACATTTAATCATTTTTATGATACAACTAGCTGAAGAGCCCGACGCTGCCCGGGCATAGTAATTAACTGTGGTTAGTTATAGCAAATTATAATTATCCTCCATCCCATAGTCCCATGCCCATATACCCATCATACATATCCACGATCCCATAGTCCTGTGCCCATATACTGTACCCATCATACATACCCTCCATCCCATAGTCCCATGCCCATATACCCATCACACATCCTCCATCCCATAGTCCCATGCCCATATACCCATCATACATATTCTCCATCCCATAGTCCCATGCCCATATACCCATCATACATATCCTCCATCCCATAGTCGAGTGGCCATATACCCATCACACATCCTCCATCCCATAGTCCCATGCCCATATACCCATCATACATATTCTCCGTCCCATGCCCATATACCCATCATACATATCCACGATCCCATAGTCCTGTGCCCATATACTGTACCCATCATACATATCCTCCATCCCATAGTCCCATGCCCATATACCCATCACACATCCTCCATCCCATAGTCCCATGCCCATATACCCATCATACATATTCTCCGTCCCATGCCCATATACCCGTCATACATATCCTCCATCCCATAGTCAACCATTATGACATCATAATGAGTGGCGGGGCATGCAACCTATGATGACATCAGCGTCGCCATGGCAACCATTATGACATCATAATGAGGGGCGAGGCTTGATACACACACACTTTTTCCCCATTATGTAGATAGGGGCAAAATTGTTTGGTGAATTGGAACGCGCGGGGTTAAAATTTCACCTCACAACATAGCTTAGGACACTCTCGGGGTCCAGACGTGTGACTGTGCCAAATTTTGTGGCTGTAGCTGCGACGGTGCGGATGCCAATCCTCCATCCCATAGTCCTGTGCCCATATACCCATCATACATATCCTCCATCCCATAGTCCTGTGCCCATATATCCATCATACATATCCTCCATCCCATAGTCCTGTGCCCATATACCCATCATACATATCCTCCATCCCATAGTCCTGTGCCCATATACCCATCATACATATCCTCCATCCCATAGTCCTGTGCCCATATGCCCATCATACATATCCTCCATCCCATAGTCCCGTGCCCATATACCCATCATACATATCCTCCATCCCATAGTCCTGTGCCCATATACCCATCATACATATCCTCCATCCCATAGTCCCGTGCCCATATACCCATCATACATATCCTCCATCCCATAGTCCCGTGCCCATATACCCATCATACATATCCTCCATCCCATAGTCCCGTGCCCATATACCCATCATACATATCCACGATCCCATAGTCCTGTGCCCATATACTGTACCCATCATACATACCCTCCATCCCATAGTCCCATGCCCATATACCCATCACACATCCTCCATCCCATAGTCCCATGCCCATATACCCATCATACATATTCTCCATCCCATAGTCCCATGCCCATATACCCATCATACATATCCTCCATCCCATAGTCGAGTGGCCATATACCCATCACACATCCTCCATCCCATAGTCCCATGCCCATATACCCATCATACATATTCTCCGTCCCATGCCCATATACCCATCATACATATCCACGATCCCATAGTCCTGTGCCCATATACCCATCACACATCCTCCATCCCATAGTCCCATGCCCATATACCCATCATACATATTCTCCGTCCCATGCCCATATACCCGTCATACATATCCTCCATCCCATAGTCAACCATTATGACATCATAATGAGTGGCGGGGCTTGCAACCTATGATGACATCAGCGTCGCCATGGCAACCATTATGACATCATAATGAGGGGCGGGGCTTGATACACACACACACTTTTTCCCCATTATGTAGATAGGGGCAAAATTGTTTGGTGAATTGGAACGCGCGGGGTTAAAATTTCACCTCACAACATAGCTTAGGACACTCTCGGGGTCCAGACGTGTGACTGTGCCAAATTTTGTAGCTGTAGCTGCGATGGTGCGGATGCCAATCCTCCATCCCATAGTCCTGTGCCCATATACCCATCATACATATCCTCCATCCCATAGTCCTGTGCCCATATACCCATCATACATATCCTCCATCCCATAGTCCAGTGCCCATATACCCATCATACATATCCTCCATCCCATAGTCCCATGCCCATATGCCCATCATACATATCCTCCATCCCATAGTCCTGTGCCCATATACCCATCATACATATCCTCCATCCCATAGTCCAGTGCCCATATACCCATCATACATATCCTCCATCCCATAGTCCTGTGCCCATATATCCATCATACATATCCTCCATCCCATAGTCCTGTGCCCATATACCCATCATACATATCCTCCATCCCATAGTCCTGTGCCCATATACCCATCATACATATCCTCCATCCCATAGTCCTGTGCCCATATACCCATCATACATATCCTCCATCCCATAGTCCTGTGCCCATATACCCATCATACATATCCTCATCCCATAGTCCCATGCCCATATACCCATCACACATCCTCCATCTCATAGTCAACCATTATGACATCATAATGAGCGGCGGGGCTTGCAAGCTATGATGACATCAGCATCGCCATGGCAACCATTGTGACATCATGAGGGGCGGGGCTTGATATGCACACACTGTTTCCCCATTATGTAGATAGGGGCATTATGACATCATAATGAGGGGCGGGGCTTGATACACACACACTTTTTCCCCATTATGTAGATAGGGGCAAAATTGTTTGGTGAATTGGAAGGCGCGGGGTTAAAATTTCACCTCACAACATAGCTTAGGACTCTCTCTGGGTCCAGACGTGTGACTGTGCCAAATTTTATGGCTGTAGCTGCGACGGTGCAGATCGGACACACACACATTGAGCTTTATATATATATATATATATATATTCACTATGTAATAAACTATGTAAGTGGCAAAAAAAAGCTTTCAACAAAAACATACTAAATAACATTTATCGTCTATGAATTTGTTCTAAGAGATAGAATTGCCTCCATCAGATCCTCCTTCATAGATGACCTAAAATCTGACCTAATAATTTTAAGGCCAGAGAACAACCTCTCTACAGTAACTTGGGTTGGAGGCAAAGCCGTAACCACATGGGCAACATCTCTAACAATTTCCAAATATAAAGGAATTGCCTCATGCACAGTCAGTTTTGATGAACGGTTGAATTTTTCTTTGAGAGCAAGTGAAACATTTTGCTGAAATATGGTCAATCTGCTTGCTATAGGAGACAGAGTGAAATCTTTTTCCTTGCAGCAACGCTTTGCCTGCTCCATATCATCCAAATACTTGTCAAAGTCAAACTCCTCATCTGACGAGGATGAAGATATGGCAGCAGTAGCACTGTCAGGACCCAAGTCCTCTTGTGCCTGGCAGTCCTCCTGTAGGCCACTCATCCTAACTGCTACCTAAGTCAGAGCTTCTTTTCCTTTAGTAAGCTGTTGATCATCAAGCAATATACGATCACTTGGGTCCACATAAACAGCTGCCAGAAAATTTTTATTTTCCAATAGCTGTGTCTCTCTCCGTTTCATTGAAGCAGAAATGCCATCTGCGATTAAATCTCCTCTTTGGGACAGGCAAAATAGCAAGTTCTTCCACTCCCTTATGACAATGCCAGGAGTTAACTCCTCAGCTTGTAATTTTTTAGTCACGGTAAATAGGTGATTAAGCAATTCCTTCAATTCAGCCACCTGTGTCCATTGACCTTCATTTAGGGTTACCTGAGGGTTCGCCATATCTATAAGAAACGGTTTTAGCCAGGATCAAAACTAGGGGGGGGGGGGGGGGGCAGAACCTCATACTGTTCCGCAGAATCTCATACTGCACACCTCAGCTGCTGCAGAACCTCATACTGCACACCCCTACACTTGAAAATAAAGCCTGCACCTTAAGATATGGTGAATGCAGTCTGTTTATTCCAACTATCAATTGATGTTGATGTGATACTGAAGACGAGTAATGCCTGTCCTGGGCGTCCTTTTGGGCAGCTATGAGGTGTACCTGACTGGTGCTAAAAAAAAAACGGAGTGTTAGTCTGTGTGCTACCCGGCTTTCATTCTTTTTGGTACAGATAAGATATGGATAGACCGATATGGATAAATGGATAGATAGAGCAGATTTCTAATCTGCTTCTGCTATTGAAAACATTATCTATGAGCTCAAAAACCTTTCAGGTGATGTGGTTTTTTTAAAAAGCTGATCTGCTTTTGCAGCTGAAAAACATCCTCAAAAAATGCAGCAAAAACGCTGTGTGTGAATGTAGCCTTAGATCAGGAATAGAGCAGCCATTTATAGGACATTTCATAACTTTCCCAAATTCCTATGAAAAAATATTCAGCACATTCTGCATTGAACTACTGTACCCAATTTATTATATGTTTTAGGAGTCGGACGATTTTATTCCGACTAAACCAAAATGAGCTCCGACTCCACAACCCTGGTTTTCAGATTAGGAATCAAGCATAAAATCTGTACCAAGTTTGCAATATGTGAACCTGACCTAAAACTATTACCCCAAGGCATAATGTCAGGACCGTGACCATCTACCGGTTTTCCTTTTTCTTACAGCCACTACGAGTGAATGGCGTCAAAGTGTACACCGAGAATGTTGATAAGAGACAGATTATACTGGATCTCCAGATCAGGTAAGATTTTCTAAAAATTTGGGTTGTGCAGCGTAGCACAAATATATATTTTTTTCTAACCTTAGAGTTACCGTATTTTACGAGGTATAAGTCGACTTTTTATCCTCTGAAAATCTTCTCAAAAGTCAGGGGTCGTCTTATACGCATAGTGTCATCTTATAGGGCGGATATGGAGTAATCTGCAGTCACCGCATATGGTGGGGGGGAGTGGTCCCGATGACGAGGTGAGGGGGTGTCTTACCGGGAAGGTGTAAGTGAAGCAATTGTAGGCGTCCGAGACGCCCTGGGTATGGAAAAAAGAGAGAAAGCGGCGCTGTGCCCAGAAAAACACGCCTCTTTCACCCATCTGGCACGCCCTTGTATCCTATTACCTTCTTCTCTGCCTCTCAGATCTCGCCCATGCGTTCCTGCGCTGCTTCACCGCAGTCCTCAGGAGTAGAGATGGGCGAACCCAAACAGTAAAATTCCGTACTGTTCGGGTTCGACTACCCGAAAATCATCCCCGCTGGTCAGAGA
The DNA here is from genome assembly GCF_039654945.1 of Dendrobates tinctorius. Taxonomy (NCBI): domain Eukaryota; kingdom Metazoa; phylum Chordata; class Amphibia; order Anura; family Dendrobatidae; genus Dendrobates; species Dendrobates tinctorius. The sequence goes on along the minus strand of NW_027361738.1, from coordinate 44,168,662 downwards.
ACTGCAGTTCCCATGCTGTCAAATGACAGCGTGAGCGCTCAGCTGTGATTGAAGGTATAAAGTTTACCTCTGGTCACTGGTGTCAGCTGATGGGACTACTGATCCCATCATCTGACACCTGCTACCGCTAATTACAGTGAGAGCGGCGGATGGGGATTCATCAACAGCTCCTGCACTGTAACGGCGTGGGTTCCCCTGTATTTTTGATAACCAGCCAGGCAAAACTCACAGCTGGGGGCTGCAACCCTCAGCTGTCAGCTTCAGCAAGGTTGGCTATCAAGCTATCAAGAATAGAGGGGTCCCCACACCTTATTTTTTTATTATTTAATTAAATAATTAAAAAAAACAAACAGCGTGGGGTGTCCCCTATTTTTGACAACTAACCTTGGTAAAGCAGACCGCTGAGGCTAGCATTCTCAGGCTGGTAAGGGACCATGGATATTGATCCCCCCCCCTCCAGCCTAAAAATAACAGCCCGCAGCTGCCCAGAAAAGGCACATCTGTTAGATGCTCCAATTCTGGCACTTTTCCCAGCTCTTCCCACATGCCCTGTAGCGGTGGCAAGTGGGGTGATAGTTGGTGGGGTGGATGTCACCTTTGTATTGTCAAGTGATAATAAGCCCACGGCTTAGTAATGGAGAGGCGTCTATAAGTCACCCCCCCCCCCCCGTTACTAACCCCATAGTCACATTGTAAGAAAACTCACACCCAGAAAAAAGTCCTTTAATTGAAAGAATGACACAGAAGACTCCTTTATTAATCTCAATTAAACAATACTTAAAACCTCGTCTAATTCCACCGAAGCCCTCGATCTCTTGTATTAAATCAAAAATAAAAAAACAACAATATACCATACCTGTCCGTCGTTCTGTCCCACGCCATAATCCGTGCCTGGGGGAAAAACAGTTTTCAACCTGGATGGTGCCAAGATGCGACCGTCCAGGCTGAGAACCACTGGTGAATGAACTGCTGCGAGTGGAGCCTCAGAGACCGGCTTTGACGTCACCGAGGTTACCTCCGGTCACTGAGGCTCCGTTCCCAGCCGGGCTGAACTGCGGTGACCTTCGTGAGATCCCCGCTAGCACGGTGAGAAAAACTCTCCGCATAGAACTTCCACATTTTTGTTGAACTCTTCAGAGACTTTTTTAATATTTTTCTTGCAGGTCTCATTTTCTTGTCAGCCCATACCAAGATTATTCTTTGCACCGGTTTGATATTTGACATGAGAGTGATCCACATATATCATACATAGCGGAGGGTGGTAGATTGTAAGCTCTTATGTGACGAGGGTCTTTTTTCCTAAACTTTCTACTTGACACTACATTTATATTCGTCTTGTGATGGTTTTTATGTAACACTATGATGCGCTCTTTTAGATGGTGCAACTTTTTTTTTTGGAAACATCATTTTTATTGATTTTGTAATGAAGTTGCATTTCAGTTTACCCAGATTACCACTCAAATCCTCTAATAGATACCAATCCGAATCCACAAAGGCGCTCATGAAGTCTTGAATTTCTCTGGTGGTCAGTGATGTTTCTATAAACACTCTCCATTTTTTTAAATACATTTTCGTCATTTTATCTTTATTTCTTTCTGTTTCTCTTTTTTCCAAAAATAAGACCGATGTTAAACCTTCCTTGATCTCTTTTATCCCTGGGAGTGTTTTAGCTAGCCAGTGTTGCAGAATTAGATGTTTTGTCTCCATTGCAATGGTGTGAAACAAGTCATGTAGCCGTCCCCCCTCTTGTTTTACCCGTCGTAAAGTGAAACAACCAACACAATGGATCTACTTCTACCCATATCCCACATAGCTTCAGACACATATCCTGGACTTTTAACCAGAGTTCTTGTGTCCTGGGACATGGCCACAATCCATGTTCTTTGTCTGTTTTGGGCATTGTACATTTTGGGCAACTTGTCTGCCTATCAGGATTCTGCGGAGTTGGAGGTATATTGAGGCCACATTAGATGGTGCAACTTTTATAGGGGCGGAACTAAAATTTTAAGGGCCCAATAGCAGAGTCCCAGAATGAGGTCCGTTTTTCTGACAGTAAATGGAACTACTGCAATATAGATATCAGCATAACTAATTCTAAAAAAGCAGTGGATAAAAGTGCCAAATATAATGGTCCTATACAGCAGCCCCCGGACCCAGCGCAGCTCCCCTGCATCCTACAGCTATACTTACACTGTATACATATAGTCTATAATTAAGCCTCTGTGGAGGGCTTTGGGGATTCGTGAACCCTTTTCATCTTTTTATTTCCGAGCGGTATTATAATAAGCAGCCCGTGCTGCTGAAATCTGACGTCATCGTCCGTGTTAGCCGCTAATGGATTTTGCATGTTTGTAATTACATCACTGTGAAAGCAAATTGGACGGATTTCAATTACACTCCTTGTTCTTTTCCTTTCTTAGTTTTGTAGGAAACACAGAAATCGATTTGGAGATTAAAAGATATTTCTGCAGGGCTGGAGTGAAAAGTATCCAGGTAAAAGAGTTTATAGATGCAAGCAGCACTACGATGCAATGGGTGTGAGATATTGTATTTGGGGTCCTGTACTGACACCCCAAATTCCCAAGTGGGGTGCTGATCTGAAGGATGATCTTTAAAGAAATTATGGTGATTCACTGGGTCAAGTGGTCCTGACCACGGGGGCCTGAATTGGACGTGTTAGGCCCCCCACTGAGGTCATGTAGGAGGAGCAGATAATAGATTTTCTTTTACCAAAGCAACTAAATGGGAAAAGCAATCAAGTTGGGAAGTATGGTTTTGTGCCTCCAGTGCTAAGCAGAGCCATATGTTTCCATAATAAAAGACTAAACAAGCTCTGCATATTCTGGTCCTACAGTCATGTTGGCATACACGTGTCCCCTAATATGGGACAGATGAAAGGAAGCAGGACTGCAGAATTAGGGTGGTACTATTGTTACCTGATAACCTTTAATGCACCACTCAGTTGAATAATGCATGTTCCCTGCCCCTAGTAATATAGATACCAGCTGCTGTCTTCTGCTCTTCCCAGCACCACTCTGGTCCCACACCACCATCATGTGACCGCAGCTCCTGACTGACCGGAAGTCGCAGCTAACGGTCACTAGCGCTCAGTGTACGTGTCCGAGACCCTCGTTCTACAAGACCCTCGTTCTGGCTCACATAGACATTGAGAAGGGACCTCCTGCTCGCCCACCAAACGCTGGAGCAATCAGGAAGGTCAGTACTAGCAGAAGATGAGTTCTCCTATAATAGAAGTCATTAGAGGCTTTACAGACATCTGTCTGGGATGGTTTAGTGAATCCTGCATTGAGCATGGGGTTGGACACGATGACCCTGGAGTTCCCTTCCAACTCTAACATTCTATGGTTCTATGACCAGAGCGACACCAAGAACAGAAGAAGACGGCGCCTGGCAAGTATTCTACTACCGGCAGGGAACAGACCTTAGGAATACCACTCCTGGGGCGAAGTAAAAAATGCTGCAGTGGTGCTTTAAAATGAATGGGGTTTGTCTATGCCAAACACACTGGTACAACAGGTTCGGCCGTGACTCTCGTGTTGGTGTATGGGCCCCAGACATATGATTGTCAGGGGAGATAAGGATCAGGCATGTCCAATTTACATCTGCCTATCCTTTCGTCTGCTAGAGATAATAAACCTTCAAAGAAAATATGGGAGCACTCTGCAGAAAATGGGAGAGATGGCTGATATAACTATGTCCGACCTACAGCCAAACACTCGTTCCACGACAGCCATATAAGGTGTATGGGGGGATTTAGTGTAGTTTATCAATATCAGATCAGACACCCCCACCGATCAGCTGTGCAGCTCAGGCGGTGGCCTGATGTAAACTGTGAATGGAGCTGCACTGTATCAATCTGAAGTGACCGGTGTCCCATAATGAAGGGCAAGAGAATAAGCGAGTAAGAGCTGATCTGCAGTACCTGGCAGCGGCTGCTACACGATGAACAGAGCTTCACTGTGTAGTTCCATTCACAGTTAATATCTGGCTGGAGCTAATCATTGATTTTCTATGGTGGTGAAGGACCCGCATTGTGTGATATTAATGACCTATCCCACGCAAAGGTCATCAGAATCCTATTCCCCGAGAACCCCTTTAATAGGTGAGGATATGTAATGCATGGCTGTACATGGCCTACTAGTGCTGGATCCCCTCTTTTACAAAGAATTACTATATACTCGTGTATAAGCCGAGATTTTCAGCCCATTTTTTTTGGCTGAAAGTCCCCCTCTCGGCTTATACACGAGTCATATACCTGGGGGTCAGCGGGGGGAGGGGGGCGGGGGTGTCACAGATTATACTCACCCCTCCTGGCACGGTCTCTGCAGCCCCCTCGCTTCTCCACTGTCTCCCTTCCTGCCTTCAGCGGTCACGTGGTACCACTCATGAACATGCGCATATTCATGAGTGGTAATGAGCGGTATCACGTGACCGCTGAAGGCAGGAAGGGAGACAGTGGAGAAGCGAGGCTGCAGAGACGTTCCAGGACGGGTGAGTATAGCGATATTCACCTGTCCTCGTTCCCACGCTGCTCACCGCCGTCTGCTGCTTCCTGTGTCCGTGATGTTTAGCCAGCAGGGGGCGCGGTGACGTGATTAGTGCGCGCCGCGCCCTCTGCTGGCTGAACAGTCACTGACAGAGAACGTGCAGACAGTGGTGAGCAGCGATGGACCCCTGACAGGTGAATATCACAGGTGCCGGGTCCTGAGCAGGAGAGGTGAGTGTAGATTTTTCTTATTTGCAGCAGCAGCATATTGGGGCATAATCTATGGAGCAGCATATGGGGGCATAATCTATGGAGCAGCATATGGGGGCATATTCTATGGAGCAGCATATGGGGGCATATTCCATGGAGGGGCATATTCCATGGAGCAGCATATGGGGGCTTATTCCATGGAGCAGCATATGGGGGCATATTCCATGGAGCAGCATATGGGGGCATATTCCATGGAGCAGCATATGGGGGCATATTCTATGGGGCAGCATATGGGGGCATAATCTATGGAGCATTATATGGGGCATATTATTCTATGGAGCATCTTATGGGGCCATTATTAACCTTTGTGCAGCATTATATGGGGTGTATTTTGTATGGAGCATTATATGGGGCTCCTGATTCAATATGGATATTCAAAAACATTTAACCTACTGATGTCTCAATTAATTTTACTTTTATTGGTATCTATTTTTATTTTTAAAATTTACCAGTAGCTGCTGCATTTTCCACCCTAGGCTTATACACGAGTCAATAAGTTTTCCCTGTTTTTTGTGGCAAAATTATGGGGGTCGGCTTATACACGGGTTGGCTTATAATCGCGTATATACGATAATCTTAAAGTAAATTATATCCAAATTTAGTTTTTATGAAACAATATGTTTTTCTATTCCAGCTCCATGGTACGGTGAGGGTGATTCTAGAACCTTTGCTCGGAGACATACCAATAATTGGGGCACTTTCTTTGTTTTTCCTGAAGAAACCGGTGAGTGCGATCCATTGATTTTTGAACCTTTTTTTTTCCCCATTATTGTTGATTGGAGACACGGGAGAGTAGAAAATATTGCAGGCCATTGCGTCTGTCGAGTAGCCACTAAGATGGTAGGACTATAGGTAGAATGTTAGGACTTAAATAAACACAATTTTTGTGCAGACATTTTGTGAAAAAAAAATTTGAAAGAATGTTTTTATTTCTTGTTCATATGATTTTAATACAAGGGCATTATACAGGGTGAGCCATTTATATGGATACACCTGGGTGGGTCATGTATATGGATACAACCTAAATAAAATGGGAACGATTGGTGATATCAACTTCCTGTTTGTGGCACATTAGTATTTGGGAGGGGGGAAACTTTTCAAGATGGGTGGTGAACATGGCGGCCATTTTGAAGTCAGCCATTTTGGATCCAACTTTATAAATAGACCACCCTGTATACATGTGGATTCTCTCATTCCGGAAATTGCCAGTAGCATGAGATCAATTACTGCAGACAGGATATCCTTAGGGTCAATCTAGTTTTATAAAAATAAGCTCATATGTTGGGAAATTAAACAAAATTGAAAAGTATTTAATGTTATCCAAAATGGCAGTTTCAGCAAGAAAAATTACTCATGAGAAACACCGAGATGCATTACATGGAGTGGTGATGGCACTTTACCTCTGGGCCCCTACTCCCCATACTGCATACAGACTAATAATTCCTGTTGTGAAGTGATGGAAAGGCAGTCCTAACTAGAGATGAGCAAAAACATTCGCCAATCTCAAATTCGGCACGAACGTAGCACATTGGGATTGGTGTTCAGATTTTCTAGCATTTTTACTCAAAGTCGCCACAATTCGGTCACAGTTTGGTAAATCGCATTTCCACTATTGTTTTTGTTATGACCTTGGCTAGGACAGCGGTGCCGTATGATGCGCAGGAATGACGAGGGGACGTGTTTGATGAGGGGAGAGGATGTGTCTCGGTCAGAGGAGCTGTGGAGTGTAAATTTTTTTCTTCTTTAATAACTTATTGTGCGTACATTCCTGCAGCCAAACAGGGCGCAGAAACCATCCACAACATCATGAAACAAGGTCTTCTGAGATTGGCTGGCAAAGTCACATGTCCCTGTCCATATAAAAAGCATACGGTCTTCTTTAGCTGGCGCCATTTTCTCAGTGTCACAGTGCAGAGAGGTCACTCCTGCACTAGTGCTGCTGCTGACAGTGAACTTGTCAGTTACCTAGATAGGATCCTGTGTGAATTCAGTCTTCCAGCATCTAACTAGATTGTGCTAAAACTGAGTTGCTGTCTCAGGAGGCCCAATATTCGCTAATCCAATATCGTTTGTGATAAAACTGTGTTTCCGTGAGAAATCGGAAGGCCAGATTGCCACTTAAAAATCATTATTGGGGTTCAGCCAGGAGGCCTGACTCATGAGCGCCTTCTTGCTGCGCTATGTTCAACATGATGCCCATATTATTAGGATTAGAAATGGTGCTGACTACTGGGTTGCCACTCTGTTAGATCCACGATACAAAAGTAAAGGTAGCGAGATGCTTCACCGCCATGGAAAGGGACACGTGCATCCTGGAGATTCGAAACACGCTTAAAGACAATCTTAAGAGTGGTTTTCCCTAAGACAGCAGTGAGGCACTTAGTTCTAGCTGTCCAACCCCAGAAACGTCAAGGCGTCATTGCAAGAACAGCAGCAGTGTGAGTGGCATAATCAATTTCTTTAAGTCGTTTCACACTTTTTTTTTTTTTAGACCAGCCCATTCATCAGCAGAACACAGTAAAAGTCTTTGACACGTTGTGAACAACTGGAGAGGATGGTGCAGGAGTATCAGGCGCTCAGTATCAATGTCATCAAGGGGGGTTAGGACCCTTTTGCATTTTGGTCTTCAAAAATGGAATTGTGGCCTGAGCTCGCCTGTCACATCTTGGAGGTTATGTCATGCTCGTCACCCAGTGTTCTCCCAGAACATGTCTTCAGCGCTGCTGGTGATGTCCTAACGGATAAGCTTAGCCGGCTGTCCCCTGAAAGTGTAGACCGCCTAATTTTAATCAAAATGAACAAGTCGTTGATCTCCAATGAGTTTTGCACCCCAGTCGCAGACTGGGCAGGCTAGGCGATGATGTATTTTTTTCTTTTAGTGTGCTGCATTGATCTTGTGTTATTGCAGTCTGTGCCACCTTTGTCGTGGCTTCTGTGCCTGCTGTTGCTACTGCTGCTGATTGTTTCCACATTTCAAAAAATTGTGACTCCCAGTTCGGTCTCCATCTGGTGGGTTGTCTGTAGTGGAAGGTGTGTCAGGGGCCCATTATACTATTTCTACTCTGTGGAAATTGATGCCAATTTAGTGCTGTGTGACAATAATATTTTGAAATGTGGAGAATTCAAGTTGGCTCTCCATCTGGTGGGTTGCCTGCTTAAGTAGGGCTCCTAGACAGGTGGGGCTGCACTACCTTTCAATCAACTATCTGTTACTTTCCTTACATATTTCAACCAATAGTACTGTATGAAATTGATGTTTGTGCCATCTGAGTGTGGCTGGGAAAAAAATAATTGGAGGTGTTGCATGAGGTATCAGGTCTCCCAGCTGAGAAGGCTTACACCGCTCCCTTATCCACCAGGTCCACAGCTGTAAATGCTGGCCCAGATCCTGATACCTCATGTATGGCCCATGGCTGACTGCTGCTGTACCATTTGCAAATTTCATGGTGTCTGCGCCTAATTTTAGCTGTTTGGAAAGCGCTTTGTCACCCTTTAAAGTGCACCTGTCACCTCTTTTGGCCTATAAAAGATACGGCCACTGCCTTTCAGTGCTTATCTACAGCATTCTATAATGTTGTACATAAGCCCCCGATCGACCTGCAAGAGAAGAAAAATAAAATAAGTTTTATTATACTCACCCGGGGAGAGGTCCGGTCCGATAGGTGTTGCAGGTCCGGGTCCGGCGCCTCCGATCTTCTTGTGACGCAGTCCCCCTGCTTGCTTCATCACTCCCAGCATCGCACTTCTGTGCAGGCGTACTTCTCCGCTGAGGCCAGAGCAAAGTACTGCAATATGCAGGCGCTGGACCTCTCTGACCTTTCCAGGCACCTGCGCACCTCGGTACTTTGCTCTGCCCTCAACAGAGAAGTGCACTAGCGCGGAAGCGCGATGCGGGGTGCGAGAAAGCAAGCAGGAGGGCGTTGTCACAAGAAGATGGGAGGTGCCGGACCCAGACCTGCGACACCCATCCGACCGGACCGCATCGGACTGCCCCCGGGTGAGTATAATAAAACTTATTTTTCTTATCTTGCAGGTCGGACTGGGGGTTTATCTACAGCATTATAGAATAGCAACCCTGAAAGGCAGTGGCTGCATCTTATAGCAGCCAAAACAGGTCACAGTTTCCCTTTAAGGTGTTGTGTATACGTTTAGTTTGGCCTCCCATTGAATTCACTGGGGCTCGGCGACCGTCTAAATGTTCGGTGAACCGAACTGAACCTTAATAGGTTCGCTCATCTCTAGTCCTAACACCTATAGTGCTGGCAGACTGCTGATGAAGGGCAATCATTCACTTAAAATGAGTGGATGGCAGGTTACAGAGCGTGAGTGTTGAGACATTTCCTAGACATATTAGACTGCTATGTGCACCAAAAGCTGATTGAGGATGTGATGGGGAAGAATCGCAGCATTCTCTTCTACAGGTCTCGTGTGAAAGGACAGGTACACGTTACTGCTAATTGGTTTTGTTTGAATAGTAAAAGTGCATTTCTGAACCATTTAAAGAGTTTGTCCATGGCTGAAATATTGATGACCTATCTGACACTCCCACCGATCTCCTTCGGAAAGGTCATCAATAAATAGTTCAGTCCTGGACAACTCCCATAAATTTCATTGACTTCTGTGCAGATCTATGCTTACTTCCACCTTTGACTGTCATCGCTGAACTAGATATCCCAGCATTCCCTGGTACCTGTGTATTTCACTATATATTATTTATTTTGTGTTTTCTATGCTCTTGTGCATTATTGATGTGCTATCCATGTAGGAGATTACTGCATAGATAGGTCTGGATCCTGTGGCTTTCCAGCTGCAGTCAGATAGACAAGTCATGTCCATCAATGACTTTATCTAGTGTACCTGGGTCTCTGTACATCCACAGAAGATCTGTGGTCAGTTCTTCAAGATGTTTGGAGAAACCTTCTGCCGAGTTAGATCTGTGGTCAATTCTTCAAGATGTTTGGAGAAACCTCCTGTCGAATTCCTTCAAAAAGTATTGCATTTAGAAGAACTGATCCTTTGATGCCGTTTTGAAGACAAAGGGAAATACAATTACTGATTTGATTTAGATTTCTCTTTTGTTCATTTCATTTTGTATTTTGTTAATTAACAAAAATAAACTATTAACATTTCAACCTTTTGAAAGCATTCTTACGTTGCAGCATTTTTTCCATGCCTGCATAAAAGAGATAACATATATCTACCCATGTTAGAAACAGGGGGCAGATACACTGGGCCTGATTCGGTATTACACTTGTGACTTTTTTTCGTCCAGTATTTGGTGTTTTTAGCCTGTTTTTTAATTTTGTGTCAAATTCTTCTTGTAATTTGCGCCTTTTTTAAATTATTCTTTTGTGTTGGCTTGTTTTATGCTCATTATTGTAAAAGGGGTGTGAGGCTCCAGATTTTTTATTTTTTTTTTCAACTGATTCCTCAAAAAAAAAAAATTAAAATGTTGCCAGATTTTTGCCCAGGAGTGCAGTCATTGAGCACATTTGCACACAAGCGCAGTCTTCCCCTTGGAATGTTTTTATATACACTTGAAATTTTTGCATACATTTTGAGACTTTTAAGCAGAACATGCGACTTTTGGCTTTAAAACGTTGCAAAAACTGTTAGACAAAAATAAAGAACAGATGGGATTAAACGAAACCACAAACTTTGTATCCGGGAAGCAGCTTCATCTTGTAAAGTAAATGAAGCCAAAAGGAGTCTGAAGTACAAGCAGCGGAGATTAGAAGTCTCTGTGCTCCCCTCCCTCCACAATATGTCTTCCATTATCGCAATGAATGGTTTCTGGTCTGCAAGCAAATGTAACATGTAATCACACAGCACAATCGTCTGCATTTGTGTATGGGACAAGTTGTTCAAAGCCGAGAACACCCATGTGAAAAATTTACTGGGCCGCTAAAAAAAAACTGGTTGCTCCACCTTTGATAAATATGAACTCGGGTATCAAGAAGGAGGACGGAATACTTCAGGATCATTCTGTTATAATCACAAGACAACAGATTGCTCAATCTAATATGTACCTGAGTTTTCATGAAAATTAAAAATAAGATATGGATTTCTTTTTAGTAAAGGTATTGGGTCAGACAAAACCCTGTAGAACGTAATGGGCCGGTAATAATGGCCAAACGTACCTATAGTGAGTACACTGATTAATACAATGTGCAGGTCACATACCAATAAAAAAGGTATATTTATTAATAAACAATTCAAATAATAGCCATTAAAATAGACAGAGACAGATGTAAAACCTAAGGTGGAATGAACAGGAGAGGATTGAATTATTGAGCCGTGTACAAGTACAGATAGGTAATCACTGCAACAAGTATATGTGCAGCAAGATGGGAGAACTGCAAGATTAATAGTGAATTATCCTACATAATTAAAGGATATTGGAGCAGGTCCAGGGCACAAATGTAAATGTCAAGTGTGAGGGGAGAGGGGTTATCACCTTTTCTGTTTTTGTATGTGATTTATTCAGGGAGATGTTCCCCGAGGCTGTAACTACTTGTTAAATCTGCCTTGTTTTGCACTTATTAACCCCATAAGGATTGCTCTGCAGGTCCTCTTTGCCCCCCTCCCCCGCAGGCCCTTCCCCCCCACCCCCCTGCAGGCCGTCAGTACTGCACTCCACTTTGCCTGCACAACCAAGTACTGCAGAACCAAGCGGTGCTTGATTTCTGCTGTGACAGATCAGTCATATGAAACTGTAAATGCTGCTCTTATGATGCATATTGCAGAAGATAATACTCAGCCGTATGCATTAACAGAACAACATTTTAAATTTTGCACAATTGATCTGTCAATGAGGTGACGTAAGTAATGTTATCTCATTTCACAGCACCCAGTTCTCATGATGGCAGTGCCGCTATGAACTGAGAACCTAACTGTAAGGTCACCTGAGTTCACAGCAATTGGTTCTCAAGCTATGCAGCGCAAGTGCCGGACTGATGATCGATGGTGAGTCCAGCACTAAAGCTACCCTGAGACCCAGTGGATGTGAACTCAGCTAACCTTAAAGGCTTGGGAAACTTTAAGGCTACTGGAGTTTCCAGCTGCTGCTGCAACACCTGGAGAATGTGAGCTAAGATTACCTTGGGTGTATATTTTATTGTACTTGTTAATAAATTTAAAAAATGACGTGAGGTCCCCCTAGTTTAATAACCAGTTAAGGAAAAGCAGACAGCTGAGGGCTGACGTTTTTACTCTGGGAAAGGGCCAATATCTTTAAAGGTTTCCAGCCTATCAATATCAGCTCACAGCTGTCTGTGTAGTATTTAGTGGCTATTAAAATGGTGAAACTCCCCAAAACACCATGGGGTTCCCCCTATATTCAATAACCAGCAAAGGCTAAATAGACAGCTGGGGGCTGATATTAATAGGATGGGAAGGGGCCATGGATATTGGCCCCCTCCCAGATTAAAAGTACCAGCACTCAACCGCCCCTGAGATGACGCATCCATTAGATGGGCAAATACTGATGTTTCACTTTGGCTGTTCACACTTGCCCTAGTGTGTTGGCAAGTGGGGTAATTGTTTTGGGGTTGTCCGCTGTTTTATGTCTGCTGACATCATGCTCACGCATACGTAATGGAGAGGCGTCTATCAGATGCCCCCATTACTAACCCCGCAGTCAAAATTGGTAAAGACACACACAGGAAAAATGTCATTTAATTGAACAAAACACTCCCCGACAATTACCCTCTTACCCATGTATTAAGCTCAAAATAAAAATAAAAAGTAAAAGTATTCATCACCTACCTGCCAATAATCCCTATGTCCCTCAACGAGCTCCAACTCTGCTACATCCGACTGCATTGCTGAGCAGTGACATGAGTAATGCGACCACACAGCCCAGCATCCAGGACAAACTGAGTTGACCATGAGAACACAGCAGCGTGTAACCAGCAGTAATCTTCATGACGTCCCTACCGGTCACGCGCAGCCGCTTTTTCACACTCGGCTCAGTGTGAGCTGGTTGCCGGAATTAGCAGTAAAATTTGTCACCGCTCAGCAGTGCAACCATGTAGCAGAGTTGGGGGTCGTCGTGGGACACCAGCATTACCAGCAGACAGGGGACTATAACTTTGATTTTTTTTTTTTTTTAAATTAATAAATGGGTAAAAAAGAGTTATGGGAGAGTGCTTTGTTCAGTTAAAGGACTTTTTTTTCTATGTGTGTAATTATTAATTTTAACTACAGGGTTAGTAATGGGGGTGCCTTATAGATGCCTCTCTCCATTATTAACCACTGGGCTTCATGTCAGCTGACATATAAAATAGCTGACATCAACCCCAAAACTTTTACCCCACTTGCCACCGCATCATTGCAAGTGAGAAGAGTCAGGCAAAGCACCAGAATTGATGTATCTAATAAATGCACCTTTTATGGGCAGCTGCGGACTGCTATTTTTAGGCTGGTGAGGGCCAATATCCATGGCTCCTTCCCAGTCTGAGAATACCAGCCCCCAGCTGTCTGCTTTAGCTTGGCTGGTTATCAAAAAATGGAGGAGACCCCACACAGGTTTTTTTTAATTATTTAAATAAAGTTTTTTAAAGAAAATGGCTTGGGGACTCCTCTATTTTTAATAACCAGCAAAGTTAAAGTTGTGGGCTCCAGCCCGCAGCTGTCAGCTTTACCTGCGCTGGTTATCAAGAATAGAGGCGATTCCTCATCTTTTTTTATTTTTTTTACACAGTACACTGCCGACCAATCACAGCTGTGCCAATACTTGATATTGCTGTGATGGGGCCAGAAGTGCCCGCACAGGAAAAGCTTTGGAGTCCGTGCACGGACACTAGGTGTCCAATAAGGAATCCCAACATTACCATTCGGGTTCTCCCATGTCTAATCATTACCTTTTATTACCTACATTGTGGAGGCTGATTGACACATATTGAAACGCTAACATAACATTGCCTAAATGCTCAGGTTTATGAAGAATTATCACCAAGGCTTTGAAAGCAAACAGCAAGGCATTATTTAGACATCCATGTTTTATCTACATCAGTAGGTTTTTCTGGGGACCAAGTGTCTGGGGAAAAAAAAAAGTCATGTCTGTCTCTGAGTCAGTGATGAAACTCACCCATTCAAATGAATATGTGAGGAAAAAATAAATATAGTGCTCGGAACCATCTGTGTTTCATCCAAGTGCTGTTTACTATTTAATAGGTAGAAGCTTGGAAAATTGTATTCATTTATTTTTTGCACGCGAGAAAATCTAATGAAACCCTGATGGTATAACCTGACACGGTAACCAAAAATAGATGTAAATCGGATCCATCGCACTCATGAAAAATGTTCCCTTGTTTGTTTTTTTGTCATCTGAGAAACCTAATGTCCATCTGAATGAGGCCTGAGAAAGATAATTTTGCTCGAAATCGGTGATGCTAAAACTTTTCTGGTCTGAGGACCATGTAGTTCAATCCAAGGGACCACAATTCAGTCTGAAAGGGTTATTTCCATCTGAGAGATTTTTGGCATATCAAAAGTATAGGTCATAAGTATCTGATGTGTGCTGGCTTCACTTCCAAATGTTGTGAGGATCGAGAGAATAAGGGTTCCATTCTCTTTGCACTTTGACATGCCACGCTCTCCATTGTAGCTTCACTACTGCTATAGCAGCACCCTTGCGTGGCCATCTCTACACCTTACATGCTCCCTTCTAGAATGCCATTTTGCCATTAATATGACACCTACGTATTCCTGATCCAGTGCTACATTTTTCTCCTCTCTGATGTGCAAAAATCCATATGAATATGAAAGTTTGCAGTGCTGGAGAACTATGTTATTAATTTGTGTCATGCAAGCTGCAGAAAGATCAAAATTGGAAATGGAAAGTTGTACGTTAGTGGTGACGGTATAGCGCGCTCACAATGCTGCATGTTCTTACAATTCTAAGTACGGTTATATTGATTTTGTTATTGACTAAGTAGCTGTTGCGGAGCACAGACACAGTTGGGAACTTCTCTTGTAATTGACATGCATTACTCTTGTTACATAAAGCACGCACACTAGGTGAGGTACATTCTCTAAGCCCCAGGTCCGGGTGGGTACATGGGCCACATGCGTCGGTGTAGCAGGCGTGTATTGCACTCTGGAAACAGATAGCAGAGTTTCTGGAGGCAAACAAAGTCTTAACATGATCCTGGAAGCTGTAAGCGGACAGGCAACTTCCTGGAAGCTGCAGGCAGACATGTAGCGGCAAACAAAGTCTTAACAGGGTCATAGAAACCATAGGTGGCTAGGAAACATAGAGGAAATAAAGTCTTAAAGGGGTCCTGGAGACTACTGGCAGGAAGCAGGGGTACTGGAAGCCGCAGACAAGTAGCTTAGGAAACTGCCTGGAACCTGTGGACTGGAACTGTGCACAGACAAACTAAAGGTTACTAGCAAGCCTTAATACAATACCAAGATTCAGTTGTGAGTCTTGAGAGGCCTTATATAGACCTAGGAAATGCAACACATGTGAGCTTGTGGGGCTACTTGCAAAGCCCAATGTGGAACACAACATTTTTTAACAGAATGGGGCAGATGCTCAACTGCTCTAGGTTTCATTTAATGCTCAATGACAGATATATGCATTATGGAGCTGGTGTAGGGTGTGTGGAGCGGGCTCAGGAGCCAGAATCTGACAGCCAACATCTTGCCTGCAGCTAGTTCCAATGGCTGCCTTTAACTTCTTCACAACATGTGCCATACATATATGGCACTTGTCGTGTTTCCCCCTTTTGATGCGGGCTTCGGAGCTGATCCCGCATCTTTTCCTGGTACATGACAGCTGATTTCAATGTCAATCTCTGACGACATTTAACATGCACACGCACCTCCCCTGTCACATGATCACGAGGCGCCGATGAGTTGGCATAACAAGTCTGTAGGGGACCCTTGTGGTTGTCATAACTGATATGCTATGAGCGCCGCCCTGTGGCCGACGTTCATAGTAGGTGAGCAATTGTGTTGCACACAACAGTGCTGAAGTCCTGCTATATGTAGCACAAGCGATCAGAAGATTGCAGCTTCAGGTCTCCTATGGCGACTGTTAAAAGCAGTGAAAAGTGTATAAAAAAAAAAAGTGGTTAAAAATATAACCATTCAAATCACCCCCATTTGCCCCTTTCAAAATAAGGCCGGTTTCACATTTGCGCTTTATGGCGCAGCGACGGCCTGCGCACGGCCGCCGCTAAGCCCCGCCCCCTGCCGGCTCCCTGCCCGCCCCATCCGGTCATCGCTGCCTACTAGCGCACATGGACGCTTGCGATCTGCGCACCCTATCTTTAGCATCGTGCGCTGGCCGTGCGCTAGCAGGATTTTGCCGTGTGCTGTGTACTTTTGAAGGTGCGCCCCTGTGCGCCGAACGCAGCATGTTGCATTTCGGCATGCACGGCGCACCTTCAAAAGTGCACAGCGCATGGCAAAATCCTGCTAGCGCACGATCTGCGCACCCTATGCTAAAGATAGGGTGCGCAGATCGCAAGCGTCCATGTGCGCTAGTAGGCGGCAATGACCGGATGGGGTGGGCAGGGAGTCGGCAGGGGGCGGGGCTTAGTGGCGGCCGTGCGCAGGCCGTCGCTGCGCCATAAAGCGCAAATGTGAAACCGGCCTAAAACCATAAAAAAATCAAAATACACATATTTGGTATCGCTGGGTTCAGAATTGCCCGATCTGTCAAAATATAAAAATACTCTGATCAGTGAAAAAAATTCAAAATGTCAGAATTACGTATTTTGGTTGCCACAACAGTGCAATAACAGGCAATCAAAACATCATATCTACCCCAAAATGGTATGAATAAAAACATCAGCTCGGCATGCAAAAAATAAGCCCTCACCCAGCCCCAGATCCCGAAAAATGGAGACCCTACGGGTTTCGGAAAATGGCTTTTTGTTTTTCTAACAAACTTTGTTGTTGTTTTTTTTTCACCTCTTTAAAAAATAACCTATATGTGTTTGGGATCTGTGAACTCGTAGTGACCCAGATAATCATAATGGCAGGCCAGTTTAAGCATTTAGTGAACATGGTAAAAAAAAAGTGGATTTGCACTTTTTTTGCATATTCACCGCACTTGTATTTTTTTTTTCCCTTTTTCATGTATATGATATGGTAAAATCATTGGTGTCGTTCAAAAGTGAAACTCGTCCCGCAAAAAAACAAGCCTTCACATCGCCATATTGACGGAAAAATAAAAGTTATTTGTCTGGGAAGAAGGGTAGCGAAAAAAACGGAAAATGGCCTGGGGGGGGGGGGGGTGAAGAAGTTAAACCTCTGACTGCAGCAAAAAAGCCACACATGATCCTGTCCAGGCGTCTATTCCTACCTCCTAAGGGCCCCTGTTCCTGCCCTGTTGCTACTTCTTTGAAGGCCATCCACAGGCTGAGCTTTATAAGAGGCAGTGATTAGGACTATATACTGCAATATTTAGGTAGTACAGTATAAGTACAAGCAGTCGAGCAAGGTTCAAGTCCCACATGGGGACTTATTTAAAAAAAAAAAGTTTATTTTTTTTATTAAAAAGGCAATGTAAAAAATTCTGATTCCCTCATGTCCGCCCCTAGTTGATACACGGAAGCCTGTCAATCACTGAACCACCCACTGGACTCTTCAGCGTAGAACAAGCAGGGATTTCAAGCTAAGTAGTGCTGATTTTTCTTCCGCAGGCCTGTATATCTGTTTGCTCCACTCCTGCTGAATACAACTTGGCGTGTTCCCTTTAATAGGGAGCAGCGTTCGCCATGTTGGTCCTGTGTCCCGTTATACCTAATAGTCTTTGAAGATGTTAGTGACGTGGGATTTTCGGCAGAATCCACAGATGGATACTGAATTTTTCTATACCGCCTGCAGACGAGTTCTGCATTTTCTCAGGTTTATTACTGTGTTTTTTATTAGTGTATATATGGAATAAAATCCCGCTTGTGTGGAGCAGAATGAGTCGCTGCCGGGTGCTTTATAATGCAGGGACGGAGCACTCGTCACTCTCAGGACACTGGAATTCTCTGGCTCCATCACTAAGGCGGGATTTTTGTCCCTCTCACATTTTCCAGGCCAGGAGAATTGGCAGAAGATCGCCTTGTTGTCTCCGGAGTGTTTGTAGGACTTCTTCTCTCCCCTTATAAGGCCGTGTTGTCTAAATTAATAATAATGTACATTCTTATCAAGTGCGTCTGAGCCGGCCCGGTGACTGCTGGGCTGGAAATGTTTGTAGCATAGGCTAAGATTCACTTGGCAGCGCGCTGCCTGACCTTCTGGAGTCGGAGAGAAGGTTGTAGTCATCTGCCATAGATTAAATGCTTAATTTCTTGGGAAAGAGATGTCTTTGTATGGAGAGGAGTGTGAGCCTCTACCAAAGGGAAGGACGTCCTGCTAATCTCTCCAATATTATGGGCAGGAACCAGACTGTGTCTTAGGCTAAGTTTACCCGAGTGTATAAAAAAAAATCGTCCTATTTGCATCCATATAGTGTTCAAAACGCAATCCTTATGGCATCCGTTTACAATAGCGGTAATTAATACTAACAATGTGTGTATAAAAGCCACACTCGATACAGTTGATCCGTATTTTTTTTGCGTACCAATAGACTTGAATGATGCACATTGCAATTTTTTTTTTTTTTTTTTTTTACTTGGTCAATGATCACCAACGCACATCTGAACAGCCCAAGTGAATAACATTGGTCCTAGTGCTGTCGGTGTCATGTCACTTTTCTTTCATGGGCAGAACTTGGACCAAAAAAACGTGGTGTGAACCAGCCGACTGTTATACTGCGCTCTGCATTGGACCCGTAGGCTATGAATGGACTGACAACACACAGGCTTTCCTGCGGCCGTGCACTGAGGAGGAACCGGGAACTTGTGACCCTTTTGATCATGGTGGTAGAAGACAATCTTGGGGAAAATCCCTTTAAATTAGAGAGCGTTGAGATTCTAGTCAGATGATGGAGCGCTGAAAGATGACCCTGCCAATCAGATGATGATGCTCAAAATGTTAGCATCTCTTTGGTTATATATTTCGGGCACAAGATTTGCAAAATATGGACTGATTCACACATCTGTAGGTGTTAAAACAGTGAGGGTAGTGTCCTGTATTAATTTGATACTTAATGAAATATATATAATAAAAACTAAATATTAAAACAACCCCTCTGAGACAATGGATGGCAGACCATCCGGTGAAAGGACCACTGTACACACTGGGTATGGTGGAAGATGAAACCGGCAAGGTATCATATAAATGTAATATATGCAGCAACACACAAAATAAATAAAATAACCTTCATTAATATAGTAATGGGTGTACACATTAAACAAATAAAAAGGCATCCCAAATATATACATGGTATTATAATATGATGAGCATAAAATAGAGCTTTTTTAATAACCATGTAAAACTGGCTCAATAATGGGCAGGTAAAACATTTTTTTTATAATAATTATATACTTGTTAAGGCCCCCAAAAAGAATTTTTTATGTAGTGTAATGTGAAACAAAAGATGATGATGGCAAAAAGCCAACAAAAGAAATAAAGTGCACAGATGATATGGACAATAAATGCCAGTACGTGGTAAGGAGAAACCACCACACAATGAACAAAAGCCACACAATGGGAGAAAAAAATGGGGAACCAAAAGTAAAACAATTACCTGGTGAGCCAGTAATGGTGCCTGGTAACGCGCCCCGACGCGCGTTTCAGAGTTGATCTCCTTCGTCATCTGTAGGTGTGCGGTCCAAGTACGGACCACGATACACCTACCGGCCACGGGTCTCCTGACTTGAACTCAGCCGCTTCATGGGCATATATGAGGTTGTCAAGTTCGGGTTAAAAGATCCGCTGCCGGTCCGTGCATCCTGGTCCATACTCTGACTTCGACATCCGTGTGTGACTGTAGCCAGAAGGTGCATTTATACCAGCTGTCCGTGGCCGTTAAACGTCTACTGATCGACTATATACAGGCTGATCAGTGGGTGTTTACTGCCCTGTTTAGAAAGGTCCGACGAACACTATGTACTCAGAACTATCGCAAATCCGATCATTCTGTGCCCATGGATTATCATGTTGTCCGCAGCAAATCACCTGTTTTATACAGGATTATTATTTTTTGTGCCGACTTAAAAATCTTTGCACTCAACTAGTGAGCGTTTCGCTGGATCTTCAGGTGTTTTCCAGTCTGTTTAAACAGCTTGATAGTCGGGAATGAGCATTTTTACAAATTCTCGCTATCTCATTTGCCTCTTCTAAATTGGCCTTAAGTGTTCCTGTACCTAATATTATGACCCTCATATAAAAGGGGGCTGGGTAGAGGGGGTCCTCATATATATCCAATCAGATCCCTGCTGTAATTTTCTTGTAGTCAGTTTAACGCTGGAGCGGGAGGCTGGTGGCTGCAGGTAACAGCTTCACGGTTTGCACAAGGACAGGAGTGTCAGGAGGGTCATTAGAAGAAAGTGTATGAATGGGTGCCAGGAAGGCCTGATGTAAATGAGTTTTCAGAGTGTGTCTACAAGGATATGATGAATGATGCCGCACTCTTCAGCTGCCAGTACATCTCTCTGTGGCTATTATACCACCGCTTGTCGGTCCTGTGTGTGACACGAGTCACAGTCATATCTCTTTTACCGCTGACCACAGATAGCTCTCATGACTTGATGGTTTCTAGGCAGTGTGCCTACTTGTCCACAAACAGTCTTGTGTAGGAAATCATGTACAGAAATAAACCACCATACAACACGTAACCCTCTGGTTAATGACAATGAACACTAATGCATTTTTCATGGCTTTTTTTTTGTTCTTTTATGGTTTGTAAAATGAGATTAACATTGCTGGAGCGTTGCAGAACACCATGAGAGGGAATCATTTTCATTGTGACGTAATGCATCACCCTGTCAAAAAGGGACAGTTTTTGCTTTTATATTATTCCCGCTGCTCTTCTGAACATTCTTTTTTTTTCTGTGTAAATCCACCAGATATATGGTCCCTTTTTTATATGTAGTATTACTTTAAGTTGTTTCCTACAACTCTTTCCTAAAACTCTGCATGTCCTGAAAAGTAACCACTCTGGGGCATCTCTCCTTGAACTCTGCATGTCCTGAAAATTAACCGTTCAGGGACATCTGTCCTAGAATTCTGCATGTCCTGAAAAGTATCCACTCTGGGCCATCTTTCCTAGAACTCTGCATGTCCTGAAAAGTAACCACTCAAACATCTTTCCTAGAACTCTGCATGTCCTGAACAGTAGCCATTTTGGGACATCTTTCCTACAAATCTACATGTCCTGAAAAGTAACCACTCAGACATCTTTCCTAGAACTCTGCATGTCCTGAACAGTAGCCATTCTGGGACATCTTTCCTACAGCTCTGCAATGTGCCTTCATATTATTATTCCTAAAATTAATGACTAAATTGAAGACTGGATGGTGCCATCCCCTTTGTCAAGTGGGTGTCCCCCCAGGCAGTCTGACGTTGACAGTACTGATTGTACAATAGGTTGCAGATACGTACAGAGACTGGTGGCACTGACAGCTGGCAGTACGGAGTGTAAAATCTACCATTGATGTAACTGTAACCTGTTGGACTACAACTCCGTGTGCTCTGCCTGAAGCCTCATGCTGCCAAAGCTTAACTAATGTATGAGACCATATTTACAAAACTGACAGTATCTTTCCAGACCTTCTGAAATTTGGCCTTTGACACAGTGGTTTGGCATTTCCTCCTATTAGTCAGCAGTGCAGAGGAATAAAAAACTTTAACGGTAAAAATGTGGCTTTTTATATTCGTATTTATAAAGTCATAGTAATACTTTTTTTTTTTTTTTTCTTCCCCAAGTTTACGAATTTTGTTTTTAAAGCTAAAACACATTTGTCATTCTAGAGGAAACTGTATCGGTATAGTAATAGTATTGTCATCGCCATGGCCGGCTTCCAAGTCATCATTTGGAGGTCCAATACAAAATCTATAACAGCCCCCAATTATGACCCATAACGTGTGCTCCTCTGCAGACTGTTCTCCCTCCTGAATTCTGGAAAGGATGTACAATAACAGGGAAGTTTCGAGTTGTGCGACCTCTCTGGTCCTTATCACTTGCCCTGCAGTAAGGACGTGCCGAGGTGGCTGTAAGAGGTGCAACTCTCTTCGTTGGTTTCTAGCACGCTCCGCTGTTTCTAGAAGTGAATGGTGAGAGTCGCACATGCCCTGCCACCTCGCCATTTACAGAGGCACAAGACCGAGATGTCTGGCTTGTGGTTACTTTTTCAATTTTATGACTTTTTTTTTCTTTTTCAGCTCCTAGATATTAACTGGACAGGACTTACAAATATGTTGGATATTCCTGGTCTCAAGTAAGTTCAGAAAGTAATTTCAAGTACCAAAACACAAACTAAATTACTTATACAAGTATGTAAGGGGACGTAGCCCCTATAAAATCCTATCTTTAGTATAGGAAAGATGTATATCTTTGTACCGTGTTAGACAGTAGATAGAAAAATATTCAGGATTGAGAGTCCTCAGTAGTTGATACCTTTTAATGGCTAACTGAAAAGATGGTAACACATTGCAAGCTTTCGAGACTACTCAGGTCTCTTCATCAGGCTAGCTAGCCTGATGAAGAGACCTGAGTAGTCTTGAAAGCTTGCAATGTGTTACCATCTTTTCAATTAGCCATTAAAAGGTATCAACTACTGAGGACTCTCAATCCTGAATATTTTTCTATCTTTAGTATAGCTTTTAGTGGTTTAGGTGCCAGAAATGAAAAACTATTTGTGTGCAAATGAGGGGGCCTCGGTGCACCCTTGGTGTGGCCGAGGGCACCGCTCTCCCCCCTCATTTGCTTATTGAGCTATGTAATATCTCGTTTGTCAGTGCTCAAACTCCTCTGCGCTCAATTAGCCGCTCTGCACGGACACTGCAGCCGCGCTCACATAGTGTCATTGCCGCGGTCTGCAGCCGCCCTTGGTACTGTACTACGGACAGGCGCGCCAGCGTTGAGAGCTGGCAATGACGTTATGTGAGTGCGGCTTCAGTGTCCGTGTGGAGCCGCTATCTATGTTCTGGCAGCGTCATTTAAAATATGACATGCAAATTGAGGTGGCATAATGATGTAGAGCTCTTGGCCCCCAAAGCCTCCCCATTTGCATACACTTTTTTTTATGGAAATTTAACCAATAGAAACTATGCTACAGGTATGTTGTTTGTTTTTTTTTCAATTGAAATTTTTATTGACATTTTTCAAATTTTTACAGGAAAGGAAAAAATAATTAGGCATTTTAGATTTTTTACTATCGTTTATAGGTTAACGACCAATGTAATACTATAGTAATAGTTAAACATTTTCAAGTAGATAAAGAGTAAAATTTTACAAACACCTATAGAAGTGGTTTAGTTTTGGATGTGACAGACTCCCTTTCACCGTCACTATGAATTGAGAGCATACATGGGCTTATAGTGCACATATGGATATTAAATGGTGTTAAATTAGCGTTAATTACCCAATAATAATAATAATCAGTACATACAGAAGCTTGGAAATATCAATGTAAAGGAACCAAAGCATAAAAACAGTCTTTCCATACTTTGTAGTGTCTGCTAGTGAAAGGTTACTCTACATACCAAAAAATAATTATAATATTACTTATTACTGATATTGTTTTGTCCACATTAAATAAATATATATATATATATAATTGTAGACCCATCGCTCTGTGAATGTATTCTACATATACCTTGCATGGCAGAGCTGATGGTTTTTAGCAGATGGAAATCATCTTGTACATCGACCGTTGTTGCCACCTTGGGCCATTTCTCCTGTAACATAGGCTAATTTGGATGTCCTGGGTACAGCAGAATACTGCCTAATAAAAAATATGAATTGTGAATGCCCCCCGAGATCTTTTCTGACTGCTTGAAAGAGCAGTAGTGCCTTGATAGAGGCTCGACTGCCGCTTTCTTAGACAGGGATCTTCTGGGCCTAGTTCTCGAGATTGGTAGGGATCGGTAGGGTCCCTGTAGTGTTCAGCGATACAAAGACTAGGTGATGTCTTTCAAATCCTATAATTATCATGGCATTGCATGCTAATGAAAAAGTGAAGTTATTTTTTTCTTTTTTATTTAACAGTGGTGTCTCTGATACTATAATTTTGGATATTATATCCAACTACTTGGTTCTGCCCAATCGCATCACTGTGCCGCTTGTGAGTGATCTGCAGATTGCACAGCTGCGCTTCCCTATTCCCAAGGTGAGTAGAAAAGGAAAAAGCTTATTACTGCGTATTAATGAGTTTTTACACGGCCCTATACTTACCTGGCCATTCCTACTGTAGTAAACAAGTAAAAATGCCATTTTACTAACTAGAAGATAAGCTGATCAGCATTTTTACGATCCTGCTACCCAAACCCCATTGATCAGCCGTAGTCAGCTGGGAAGCCAGTTAGTAAGTGTTCAGTTTAACGAATATTACTAAAAGTTGGCGCAATCTGGTGATTTTTTTGACGGATCAGCCCACCAGCTGGGTCAGTTTGTCAGGGAGAAGAAGGATTTTGCATCTTAGATTTTAACATGATTGATCCAATTTGAAATAAGCTCTTTCTAATTGAAAAAAAAGTATTTTCTGACCCATTCCATCTTTATAGTGGGGTCATGAGGAAAAGCTGTGGGCTGACAGCTATCTTACATGTATGGCTACCTTTTTTAATGACCTTCTGGCTGTTTTTTGCCAAGTCTTGGTCTGAATATTAATATTTTTATCAGGGATTGAAATTTTTTTTTAATATTTATTATTTATTATTTTTTTTATTCTGATTTTTCCTTGTTTGTTTTGTCAGAGATGACAAGTTTGAGTCAAATTCGTTCTCCTTTTTATATTTTAAAGTATTATGGGGGTTTGGTATTAGCGTGCATTATGCTTGTTGAGATAGCACATATCCAAAAACTGGGTCTCCTTGGGCCTCCTTTCCCGTCTATCCAACGCATTTTCTGATTCTTCCTATTCATGATTAACAGGGAGTTTTGAGGATACATTTTATAGAAGCTCACGATTTGATGTGGAAGGACACGTATATGAAAGGGCTTGTGAAAGGAAAGTCAGACCCGTACGGCGTGATCAGGATTGGCAATCAGGTGTTCCAGAGTAAAGTCATCAAAGAGAATCTAAACCCTAAGTGGAATGAAGTATATGAGGTAAGGAACCTCGGGTGGTGGCCGGTTATCTCTGCAGGGCATGAACAAATGCCGTATAAGCCCGTACACACACTAGGAGTAAATGTACTTGTTGCATCATGTTTTAATTCGGTGTATTTATGGCTTAGCTAACTAACCCCATCATATTCCATGCCGTTATTTCTGTCATGAACAGGGTAATTCCTACTCCATGACTGATATACTGTGTATGTCACGGTGTATTTGAGGGTACTTCTGCTGTACCATGAGATCAACAGCTAAATCACATAGCTGACATAGGTTAGAACATCCATCCCCACAATCTAAGCCATTAGATGCCGCTGTCAATATTGGCCGCAGTATCTAAGTGGTTGGACAAAGGTAGAGGGCTCCATTTGTCAGTCCAATGGTTAACAGTATCCTTAGAGGAACCGGTCATGTTGAAAAAGATACCTGATCTGGCAGGAAGAGCTGATCAGATAGATATTTTTGTGGGAACACTTTCCATAAACTTTGCATTTTATTCATTGAAATCCCTAGGTTTTGTATGCATAAGGTCCAGTGGGCGGTCCTATTCAGTGATTGACTTCCCTGTGTAATGGTGCATGCGGAGATATCGGTCAATCACTTGTAGGACCGCCAACTGGACTCATCCATACAAACACCTGGGGTTCAATGAATATAATACAAGTTATACTGAATCTTTTCCGACAAACCTGTATATCATTCTACTCAACTTCTCCTTGTCTATACCGTGCTGTCCACTGATCAGACTGCAGATACAACGCGACAGGTTCCCCTGGAGATTCAAAATAACTTCATTCTGAATAGGGTTAAAAACACCAGTTTTCTAGTAACTGCAGAATTTCACTTTAGAGATTTTAGGTTAAACATAGTGACTGGTATGTGGTGTAGAATTATTGCAAAGATGTGCCCTAGGACGCTGTCTTAAATCACAATGGCCCCAACTTATAAAGACTGGTGTTTCGTACTTCAGTCTTAATGAGGGGCGTGCAGAAATGAGCTCTGAATTCATTAGAGGCGCACGCTATTTTATGAGTTTGGCGCATCTTATTAGCTGTGTGGACCTAATTGTTACTCCACCACTTTCCATGAAGTTTAAAGTCGGCCAAAGCCACGACCCAGCATCTCCCTAGCCCCAACCATTTGACAGCTGCCTGAAACTGGCGATGCCAAAAGCAGCAACATATTTTCTCTTTCGTCTCATTGGGGGACACAGAAACCATTGGTGTGTGCTGCTGTCACTAGGAGGTTGACACTATGCATGAAAAAAAATGTTGCCTCCGCAGTAAACACCCCTCCGACCAGCTGTAGGAAAATCAGTTTTGCTTAGTGTCAGCAGGAGGTGGACAGGGGTCTCTCGCAGATCCATGCCTACCTCAATGTGCGTTGTTCCTTTTCAGGTAACCATGGAGGGATACAGAGTAGATATGCTACATCTGTATTCCCACACCGGGATTATGAGTACGGCGTGTACTGCCACCCCGTATCCTCATTAATCCCGCGGGCAGGACCCTATCCCCCTAACACAGGATTCGTGTTCAGGAGGCAGCTCCTGATCCTGACCTTCGTCTCCCATCACTCGCCCACCAGAGCCTGATGATCGAGAGAGACGCCCTGCAGAAAAGGTTTGGGACAACAATCTTTTCATGCAAGTAAACCGACCCCTGTTACGGGGTGAACTGGAGGTAAGAGGCTGCAGCGTTGTATGATCTGCTCACCAGCCGCTCTAGCTGAATGTGACCGCTATAATCAGCACTCGGGTTTGCAGCCCATGGCTCTATACTTAGTTTAAGAGCCAACACTTACTTCCAAGCACGTGGTGCAGCACGGTTCCAGCCTCCTCCCGTGGCAGCGTTATGGCCCTGGGCTCCAGCAGGAGCCCAGCACGGCTGACACCAGATTCCAGCTTCCAGCGGGCTCCGCCCCCCGGCTTCCTCTTCCTATACCAGCGCCATCTTGGTGCTCCAGGAGGCCAGAGCAGGGCCCCGCCCACCACTTCCGGGCAGGGATTTCATAAGGCATCTAGGCAGCGGCAGGGCTGTTCACCTCGCTCTCTCTCATCAGCCTTCGGCGGGGACACAGGTCGTGGGTATGTGAGTACTGCACTACAGGTTGCTCCCTTACTCCGCTCTCTACCCCCGACGGTCGGCACCAGGTAAAACCTGTCAGTATGCCCAAGGGAGAGCAGTCCCTCTCCTCCTCATCTGCTTCATTGACCTTGGTCAAATATTTTGTATGTACCAAATGCAATGTCAGGCTTCCTTCAGGTCAGTCCTCGCCACTCTGCTCAGGTTGCAGCAGACCTACGGTGTCACCTACGCTAGAGAGCAGGTGCAGCCCCCCCCGCTTTGCCGGTCAGAGCTCCCACATTACCCCTGGAGCAGGAGGAAGCCACCTTGCCTGCCGCCCAGGGGCCATCCATCGCCACGGGAGACAGTGAGTGTCCAGGATGGGCCTCTTCCTTCTCTAAGGCCATGCCCGACCTTACCAGGGTATCACAGACCTTGGCAACAGTGCTTAACAGATTGCCACTTCAGACTCCTGTGGACACAGGAGCACCAAAGGAGCCTCCTTTTGGTCCTTCTAGAGGCCGCCAAAGGTATAGACAGGACCACCAACCCAGGTCCACTTCTCACTCCATCTCACCACCAGAATTCCTCTGGCCGTCTGCCTCCTCCGGGTCCTCATCCCCGGAATCAGGCGAGGCATTATCAGAGACACACTCAGAGGAGGGTTCCGAGTACGGACCAGAACAGTCCCAGGTCAAAGATATGGTTCAGGGCCTCATAGCCGCAGTCAATGAGACTTTTAACATTGGGGACACCACATCAAAACCTAGTGATCAGGTTTTTTCATTTAAGCATCATAAGACCCCCTCTAGGGTCTTCGCCTCCCACATGGATTTTGAGGAAGTGTTGGCCAGGGAAAGGGAAAACCCAACCAGGTGGTTTCAGAGAGGGAATCGTTTTGGGATTATATATCCCTTCCTTCCAGATCTCACCGCCAACTGTACCGCCTCCCCTTCGGTGGACCCACCAGTGTCCAGACTCGCTACCAATACAGTCCTCCCACTCGCCAGTGGGGCAGTCCTAAAAGATCCCAATGATAGGAGGATAGAATCCCTGGCAAAATCCGCCTTTGAGGCAGCAGCCGCTACAGTTAGGTCCATATATATTTGGAAAGAGACAACATTTTTCTAATTTTGGTTCTAGATATTACCACAATGAATTTTAAACAAAATTCAGATGCAGTTGAAGTTCAGACTTTCAGCTTTCATTTGAGGGTATCCACATTAAAATTGGATGAAGGGTTTAGGAGTTTCAGCTCCTTAACATGTGCCACCCTGTTTTTAAAGAGACCAAAAGTAATTGGACAATTGACTCCAAGGCTATTTCATGGACAGGTGTGGGCAATCCCTTCATTGTGTCATTCTCAAATAAGCAGATAAAAGGCCTGGAGTTGATTTGAGGTGTGGTGCTTGCATTTGGAAGGTTTTGCTGTGAAGGAAACATGCGGTCAAAGGAGCTCTCCATGCCGGTGAAACAAGCCATCCTTAAGCTGCAAAAACAGAAAAAACCCATCCGAGAAATTTCTACAACATTAGGAGTGGCAAAATCTACAGTTTGGTACATCCTGAGAAAGAAAGCACTGGTGAACTCATCAATGCAAAAAGACCTGGGCGCCCACGGAAGACAACAGTGGTGGATGAACACTCTCCAGAAGGTAGGCGTATCAATATCCAAATCTACCATAAAGAGAAGACTGCATGAAAGTAAATACAGAGGGTTCACTCTATGGTGCAAGCCACTCATAAGCATCAAGAATAAAAAGACTAGACTGGACTTTGCTAAAAAACATCTAAAAAAGCCAGCACAGTTCTGGAAGAACATTCTTTGGACAGATGAAACCAAGATCAACCTCTACCAGAATGATGTAAAGAAAAAAGTATGGCGAAGGCGTGGTACAGCTCATGATCTAAAGCATACCACATCATCTGTAAAACACGGCGGAGGCTGTCTCATGGCTTGGGCATGCATGGCTGTCAGTGGCACTGGGTCACTAGTGTTTATTGATGATCTGACACAGGACAGAAGCAGCCGAATGAATTCTGAGGTATTCAGAGCCATACTGTGTGCTCAGATCCAGCCAAATGCAGCCAAACTGATTGGTCGTCGTTTCATACTACAGATGGACAATGACCCAAAACATAAAGCCAAAGCAACCCAGGAGTTTATTAGAGCAAAGAAGTGGAATATTCTTGAATGGCCAAGTCAGTCACCTGATATCAACCCAATTGAGCATGCATTTCACTTGTTAAAGACTAAACTTCAGACAGAAAGGCCCACAAACAAACAGCAACTGAAAACCACCACAGTGAAGGCCTGGCAGAGCATCAAAAAGGAGGAAACACAGAGTCTGGTGATGTCCATGAGTTCAAGACTTCAGGCAGTCATTGGCAACAAATTGTTTTCAACCAAGTACTAGAAATGAACATTTTATTTACAATTATTTAATCTGTCCAATTATTTTTGGTCCCTTTAAAAACAGGGTGGCACATGTTAAGGAGCTGAAACTCCTAAACCCTTCATCCAATGTTAATGTGGATACTCTCAAATGAAAGCTGAAAGTCTGAACTTCAACTGCATCTGAATTGTTTTGTTTAAAATTCATTGTGGTAATGTCTAGAACCAAAATTAGAAAAATGTTGTCTCTGTCCAAATATATATGGACCTAACTGTACATTGTGTCCAGCCTTCGCCTCAGCCTTGGTAGCTAAGTCTGTTACAGAATGGGCCAAACAGCTTAGACAGGGCATATTGGCCGGGGCACCACCAGCGGAACTGGCGGAGTTCGCAGATCAAATCTCTCATGCCAGGAGATATATGGTATCAGCAGCCCTGGATGCTGCATCTTGTGCAGCTCAAGCATCCAGTAATATGGTAGCCGTCCGGCGGAAGGTTTGGCTAAAGGCTTGGCAGGCTGATTTGTCCTCAAAGAAATCACTGACCAATCTGCTGTTTCAGGGCACCCGGCTCTTTGGGTCAATGTTAGATCAAATCATTAAGGATGCAACGGGGGGTACAAGCTCCCTTCTCCTTCAGGCCAAACCTCGTCGATATGTTTTCAAATGTAGGGCTCAGCCCTTTCGCCGTATCCCAGCGACAGGCACTTATGCTCAGGGCCCGCAGATGTCGCAAGCACCGAGAGATAGGAGGAAGGTATCATTTCGGGCCACCCAGTCATGGCATTCCCGCAGTTCCAACAGCAGAACTACCAGGTCAGGGCCGGTCAGAGCCACTTCAGCCTGACGCCAGCAGGGAGTCCAACTCCCTTCCCAGTACCTCTCCCAGACTAGGAGGCCGCCTTCTCCTCTTCAGAGATGTCTGGCAGAATTCAGTAGAGGATATCTGGGTAAAGGAGGCAGTATCAACTGGATGCAAGATAGACTTCAACGCGCTTCTGCGATATCGCTTCTTTCTATCTCAGCCACCAAAAGATGCTGCTATGGCTCTAGGTTTTTTCTGCAGCAATCGACTCTCTCCTCAACGCAGGAGTAATCGTTCCCGAGCAGGAACGTTTTACCGGCTTTTACTCAAACCTGTTTGTGATAGCTGATGGCTCAGTTCGTCCCATACTAGACCTCAAAAGGCTAAATAGATGGGTCCGCTTACGCCATTTCAGGAAGGAATCGATTCGGTCGGTAATTACGTCTATGGAGGATCAGGAATTCCTATGTTCCATAGATATCCGGGACGCCTACCTTCACGTCCCCATTTTTCAGGGACATCAGAGGTTTCTGTCAAAAGCAGCATTTCCAGTTTGTGGCCCTGCCATTTGGGCTGGCAACAGACCCCAGAATTTTTACAAAGATTATTGCAGCGATGGTAGCTATATTCAGGGTCAGAGGCATAATATCGGTACCATATCTCGACAATATTCTCGTCAAGGCGCCCTCCTTCGCTCAGGCCCAGGAAAATCTAGCGGTAGTTTTAAACACTCTCTCCCGGTTTGGTTGGATCATAAACAGGGAGAAATCCCGCCTAACGCCAGCACAACGCCTAGAATTCTTAGGAATGGTAATCGACACCCGCCGCTCAAGGGTCTTTCTCCCAGAGAGGAAGTGGATTACCCTCCAACAGGTAATTCGCTCTTTGTTGAAATTCCGGCTTCTATCCTTTCGCGCTGCCATGAGAGTCCTAGGAAGAATGGTGGCAGCTTCAGAGGCAATACCCTTTGCCCTGTTCTGTTCCAGGATACTGGAGAGGAACATCCTCCTTCAGTGGGACAGGTCCATCTCTTCCCTGGATCGCCCCTTCCTCCCCTCCACTCAGACCAGAATGTGGTGGCTGACCTCCCCCTTGTTCATCTGGGATGGTCTTTTCCCCCTGTCCACTGGCAGGTAGTAACTACAGATGCCAGTCTCCTGGGCTGTGGTGCGGTATTCTGCCACCTGACTGTCCAGGGACGATGGTCGAAGAAAGAATCCTCACTATAAATCAACATTCTAGAACTGAGGGCGGTCTTTCTCTCATTTCTACATTGGGAAAGACACCTCAACAACCAGCCAGTCCGGATTCAAACTGACAACGCCACGGCGGTGGCATACATCAATCACCAAGGGAGAACCAGAAGTCCCCGGGCACTGGCCGAGGTATCCAGAATCTTCAACTGGGCAGAAACCGCAATTTCGGCAGTTTACATTCCCGGCACAGACAACACGGCCGCCGACTTCCTCAGTCGGGAGGGGCTCGCGGCAGGGGAATAGTCCTTACACCGGGAAGTGTTCCGTCAGATATGCCAGCTATGGGGGACTCCAGATTTGGACCTCCTGGCATCGCGTCAGAACAGAAGGTTCCAACAGTTTGTCTCAAGATACCGCGATCCTCTAGCAATAGGGGTCGACGTGCTGGTCATTCCCTGGAAACAGTTCAGACTCCCTTACCTGTTCCCTCCCCTTCCTTTCCTGCCCAGGCTGCTAAAGAAGATCAAGGCAGAAGGGGTGCCGGTCATATTGGTCGCCCCGTACTGTCCCAGGAGGGCCTGGTTTGCAGAAATTATCAATCTTCTTACAAGCACCCCCTGGAGACTCCCCGACAGACCAGATCTCCTTGCTCATGGGCCGTTTTACCACCCGAATTCTCGGTTGCTCAATATGACGGCATGGCCGTTGAAACCACAATACTGAGAGCAGCGGGTTTTTCAGACCGAGTCATTAATACAATGATCCAGGCTAGGAAGCCTTCCTCTTCCAGGGTCTATAATCGAGCCTGGAAGGTCTATTTTGGCTGGTGTGAGCCTAATTACGTCGCACCTATGCCCTATACCCTGCCATCTGTCCTAGCTTTTCTCCAGGCAGGGTTAGATGGCGGTCTGGCCCTAAGTTCCTTGAAAGGCCAGGTATCTGCTCTCTCTATTCTTTTTCAAAAGAATTGGGCCTCCCGCTTACAGGTTAAGACCTTTCTGCAAGGAGTGGCACATGCCTCCTTACAGATCCCCTGTGGCTCCATGGGATCTTAACTTGGTCTTGGAAGCCTTGATAGGTTCACCCTTTGAACCCCTACAGGAAGCTCCCATGTCTTTGTTGTCCTGGAAGGTGGTATTTCTCGTAGCCATCACCTCTATTAGGCGGGTTTCAGAATTAGCGGCATTGTCCTGTCGTTCTCCATTTCTAATTATGCACCAGGACAAGGTTGTTTTGCGGCCTCCTCCTAACTTTCTTCCCAAGGTGGTATCGGCCTTCCACCTGAACGAGGATATAATCCTTCCGTCATTTTGTCCCGCTCCAACCCATCCTCTGCAGCGTTTTTTGAATAAGCTAGACCTGGTCAGGGCGATAAGGATCTATCTGGCCAGGACCACTCCTTTCAGGAAGGCGGACTCGCTCTTTGTTATCCCCAATGGGGTGAGAAGAGGCCTGCCGGCCTCTAAGGCAACAATTGCCAGCTGGATCAGAATGGCAATTTTGGAAGCCTATCGGGTAAAGAACAGGGTGTCCCCTGCTGGGGTCAAGGCCCATTCAACCCGGGCGGTGGGCTCCTCCTGGGCGGTACACAACAGGGCATCAGCCATGCAGTTGTGCAAGGCTGCCACATGGTCATCCGTGCATACCTTTTCAAGGTTCTATAAGGTCCATACCTATGCTTCAGCGGACGCCAGCCTAGGCAGGAGAATCTTGCAGGCGGCAGTGGTGAGTTCTCCGACCTGAAGGAAGTTTGTCTTTTCCCACCCCAGGGACTGCTTTTAGACGTCCCACGGTTCCTGTGTCCCCCAATGAGACCAAAGAGAAAACAGGATTTTGGTTGCTTACCATAAAGTCTGTTTCTCAGAGTTTTCATTGGGGGACACAGCGCCCTCCCATGATTTTATTACGTGTAATGAATATAAGATGACTTACATGATAATGTCCCCTACTGCTTTTTCACTAACTGAATGTCCTACAGCCGGTTGGAGGGGTGTATACTGTGGAGGCGGAGTTAACATTTTTTTCATGCATAGTGTCAACCTCCTAGTGACAGCAGCAGACACCCACGGTTCCTGTGTCCCCCAATGAAGACTCTGAGAAACAGATTTTACGGTAAGCAGCCAAAATCCTGTTTTTGCACCGATTACTGTATATTATATATAATATATATTGCCTCGTTTGCATAGCTATTTCATTAAACAAAAGGAAACCCTTAGGCTGTGTGCACACGCTGCGGATTAGGTGCGGATTCATCCGCGCGGATTTTGTAAAATCCGCAGGTGAAACCGCAGGTCAAAAGACCTGCGGATTGCTCTGCGGTTTTGTCCTGCGGTTTTTCATCTCCTCAATAGAGGAGATGGCAAACCGCAGGAGAATCCGCAGAAAGAATTGACATGTCAATTCTTTCTGCGGATTGAAAACCGCAGATAATCCGCGCGGAAAATTCCGCACCGTCTGCACTGCGGTTTTTGATTCCCATAGGGAATCATGGTACTGTACACCGCAGCAAAAACTGCTGCGGGTCCGCAGCGGCCAAAACCGCTGCGGAACCGCAGCAAAATCCGCAGCGTGTGCACACAGCCTTAGAATTTGCTTGCACTTCTTTTTCCAGTGGAGCTCGCTGGCTGAGATGTGGAGCTTCGGGTCAGTGTTAGAAGGTTTTTTCCTTCTATGCTAACCCAGGGTTGTGACTATGGAAGGAATAGACAAGAAGAGGAAAGAGTCTGGGTATATCTGTGTTCTGCACATGACTGGGTGAGCAGAAGGCGTAACGCGGTCATAACGGCAGACGCCATGGAACGTTCTGTCCTTAGGAGTGTTAGTAAGAGCAGCTATAGAGCACAAGCTGATGTCACCAGGGAAATTCATGAATGGGGATTCCTTATAGGATTTGGACATAAGGGAGGAATTAAAAGATTTCATTGTCTGATAGATGATTGTGAACACTGATCCACAGGGAGTTTCCATCAGCCTCTGGAATTTACCTAGTTGTGTGTTATACCTAATAATGTAAGCGGACACACAGAATAAATGTGCCATTGTATCAGCTCGGTATATGCCGTGATCATAAAGGGGTTTTCCCATGAACAAAGTTAAAGAGGTTGTCCACTACTTTTTTTTCATAAATGACCTATCCTTAGAATAGGTCATCAATGTCTGATCGACCGGGTCCGGCAGCCCCCTGATCAGGTGTTATCGGTGTCTGCTTGGTAGTGGCCAGGAACTTAGTACTGCACATCCACCTCCTATTCAGATCAATGGGAGGTGGACGTGCGGTACTTTGCGGCGGCCACTATCAGAAGACGGCCAGCTCCGCACATGAGTACTTCCGGCCTGTGGCCACCAATTCCGATAACAGCTCATCTGCGGAGGTGCATGTGCCGGACCCCTGCCTATCAGATGTTGATGACTTTTCTTAAGGTCAAACAATGCTTAAAAATGGGCAGGGAAATCTTTTATCTCACAAAAGAATCAACTGTGATCCCATGCTGTCCTGTCTGCTCTCTTTTGCTTCCTCCCCTGGAGATGTGGTATGATCAGACCATGTTCCTGTACGGTAAGACACAGCCATTACACAGTACACAGCAGGGGCACATTTGTAAGATTATCTCAGCACAGGAACATTTTTTTTCTTAACACCTCCAATTGTAAAACTTATTATTCTGAGATTGATTAATTAAAATATGCTTTGTTCGTGGGAAAACCCCTTTAAAGTACTTCATCACAGGTGCACTTTTTTACTTTTTTGTTCTTCATTTTTTTTTATAATTTATCCATCATTTCCTATTTCCAGGCTTTAATTTATGAGCACCCTGGCCAGGAATTGGAGATCGAACTATTCGATGAAGATACTGATAAAGATGATTTCTTGGGGAAGTGAGTGTCCAATTTCCTTTGTTACTTCTTCACTACCTGTTGCATTTTCTAAGGTTTCCTTGTTGTGGTTTCAGACTAGTCAAGGGTCAGTAGCAGGGTTGTGAAGTCAGTGAGCCAAACCCCCAACTCTCTCATACACGTCTCATGTTTAAGTGATTAAGTTTACTATAGTAAAATGGTAACATCAAACTTTCATCACCATGATGATACAATAATTAAGCTATTTACTTACCTTAATCTTATTTTCTTGTTCGCTCTTACAGTTCTTGAGATGAGTGCAGGCATTCCTTCCCAGTGCCTCTTTGCTCTGATCTGTATAGTAGGGGCTTCACTACTGAGCATGTGCATAAAGTGCATGACAGTCATCTTGACTCCGCCTCCACAGCACTGATCACTACTGAGCATGTGCATAAAGTGCAGCACAGATTCATCTCAACTAAAAGCCCAGATCCTTAGATCAGGAACAGAACAGACATTTATAGGACATTTCATAACTTTCCCAAATTCTTATTAAAAAAAATATTCAGCACATCCTGCAATGTACTACTGTACCCAATGTAGCCACGATCCATAGCGGCTGCAGCCCAGCACATCACGTGCCTCTGACGTCACGCAGGTCCTGTGCTGACGAGCACAGCGTGACGGTCGGGCACAGCGTTCAGCACGCACAACTTTTTTTCAGCTTGCATATAGCGCTTGCTGCTGCCGCCCGCCGGGGCAGCACCGCTACCGTGACTATTGCAAGCGATAAGGAGAAAGGAACCATTTGGTTATTTAATAGAGGAGCGATATCGGTACTAAAAGGACCTGTGGAACCTGTAACTTGGAATCAGCGGCGGCTTCATTCAAGTCTGTAGCCACCTACTTCACTTCTGGCAGCCTCAACCCTTACTACTGGAGGAGGTAACTTTGATCCATGTGCAATGTCTGCTACTGGGCACCTTGATTTCAGACTGAGTTCATTCCTTTTTTTTGTGGTAGTTTAACCCCTACTGCAATAGGAGACAGGATCTATGTGCAATATCTGTTACTGGGCACCTTGATTTCAGACTGAGTTCATTCCTTTTTTTTTTTTTTTTTTTGTGTGTGGTAGTTAAACCCCTACTGCAATAGGAGACAAGATCCAAAGGGATTTATATGACTAGTTTTGTGCTAACTATACTGTTTGTCATAATTTGGTTATTCATTACTGGCTCATATATTTGTTTTTCCATTTTATTTATGTTACAGTGATTCCAAGCGCAATAGTAATATTTTTTAGTTCTATTATATATTTTAGTAGTCTGAGTCGGTCCATTTTATACCGGCGTACTGAGGATCGCTGTCATATGCACAATCCTTTTAAGATGTATGGACACTTCTAGTTTTACTCCCCAGGGATTCTATGTTTTTTAGGTTTTCCGTAACAAAACACTTTTATACATATTAAAGAAAAAACATGGGAGATACTCGCCCTCCCCAGGTCCAGCGCCAGCTTTACCCGTCTGCTGTGGTGCCTTGTGTTTTAGCTGCAGCCAAGACATCACTTCTTCAGTGCACATAACTGCTGCAGCCAATCACCGAGCTCAGCGACTTGTGCCATCTACATCAAGTAAAGCCGCTGAGCTCCTTGATATATACTAAAGTTGTGACGTCTCCACTACAGCCAAAACAAAGAGACAGGAGCAGCGACAGAAAGCCGAAGCCGGACCCAGGGAGGGTGTGAGTATCTAAGGCAAATCAGGAAGATTGTAATATTTTATTGAGGCAATTTGGCTTTTTGTTCAGCTGATCTAGTATCTCTATAAAATCTAAATCCTTCCTCTGTGAGTCACAAATGGGTATAATGTCCGCAGCACTAACATGTAATAGTAGAGAACTCCCTCACAGAAAGATAATGAAGTAGGACAGGAAATATATATTTCAGTCAGCGCCTTAAACATTTTGGTTTTCTTTCAGCCTCTTGATTGATTTGGCTGAAGTGGAGAAGGAGAGAATAGTCGATGAGGTAAGTGACCATGTGGTGTATTCGGGGACTGTATTGGGCTACATTCACACTCTACAGTAGGCGTATGCATCGGCAAAGCTCCCAGCACATATGTTACGTATATCTGTTTGTCTCCATGTACCCGAGTGTCTCTCTGGCCTCCGATGACTTGAATGGCTTCTTTTCTGCTGTATGGAATAGTGCCATTTGCTTCAGCATTGCATATCGAGATATCCTGAACCAAAAATGTACCGCATGGTATGTGATATGCCGTCCCCCCCCAGCACCTGCAGCATGAGGAGTCACGGACCATGTGCTCTTGGATCATAGCCTGGACTCCCTCTAGATCGCAGGCTTTATGTCACCATTCAGATGAGCATATTATATATACGAGTGCTGTGTTACAGCCGGACATCACACGGACCAGTGATTTTGTATTGAGCTGCTCAGATGATAGAACTGAATGTCCATGTGAAATAAATCGCAGCATTGCCCATTCAAGTATATCGGTGTGCAAAAGAAAATAAACAGATGCCAAACAGATCATCCTTATTGCATCCAGTGTTAACAGATACATTGCAATTATTATCTTAGGAAACTCTATTTGGTCTTTTGCATTTTTTTAAACTGTTATGTAGAACGGATGTTATAATGATGTAAAATAGAAAAATCCGATGACAATACGGATGAAATTGTTCATTTTGTTTCTTTTCTCGATCAATTTTTCATACTCTTGTCTGGACCTGGTCTTGTGGTTATGGTGACGCTTTGGTTTTTGTAGAAACGACGATTGCGTGATTAACACACCTTGCCTTAAGATCGGGAGACGGCACCTGGAGAGAATCCGTTCAGGAACTGCGGTGAGATGTCGGTGCGCTACCCGATAAGGAAAGTGAACACACATCGAATGCTCAATTTATAGTGAATTGGGGACTTTAAATAAAAGTAATTATTAGTGATAAGCGACTGTAACGTGCCTGGATAACGTATTATACTCGCATGCTCGGGTGCTAACAAACAGGTAATCCCTGCTTGCGTTGCAGCTGTCAGACAAACATGAGACATGCAGCCACGGCGACTCTAATCTATTACTCGAGCATGCCAAAAACACTTGGTTAGCACCCGAGCACGTTCGCTCATCACTAGTAGTTAACCACTTGATGTTCGTTCTACTTTCCTTATCGGGTAGCGCACCAACACCCCACTGCTATACAAACACGTACAGAGAACCTACTGTCTCCATATTTTAGTAAGTTTTTGTATTGCCCATGAAAAAAAAACAAGTCTTGGGCATGTTTTCTGATAACTCTGCATTGTGCTCCTGGAAATGCATGAAAGACTGATCTTTAGGTATCGGTTTTTAAGATTTCTCACAATGACCACTAAAAATCTTGGCAGAACTCATTAAGGCTAAAGGAGATTGTTCCGATTGTTCCGTCATAATTATAAATTATTACGATATATTACGTTATAAATGATTGTTCCTTTATAATACATATAATCCGCAGAGGTGTGCATGCACGGCTTCATGTCTTTATAGTGGTTTACTCTTGATGAAGCAACTTCTGGAAAACTCCATTTAAAGCTTGAATGGCTTTCTCCAAAGTCCACCACCGAGAACCTGGACAAGGTATGCGCACCACCCGGACGTGATCACAGATTACCGTAGAGTCTGCTTACATTGGGGAGATTTGTTCTTTATGGGGGGGCTCATGTATATGGCCATATTAGTGTTTTGTCCAGAGACTCCTATTAGAGGTATGAGCCCTCTACACCATAGGCCTACCACTTTATGTACAGGCATGTACAGTAGACGCTGTGTGTATAGGGGTATTCTGTAGATGTGGAGTTTGTACAGTGTTGCATAAGTTTTCAGACTCAAGCATTTTTTTATTTCTTCTTTTTTTTTTTTAACTGAATCCTGTAGGTACTGACCAGCATTAAAGCTGACAAGGACCAGGCAGACGACGGCCTTTCTGCAGCTCTGCTTGTGCTGTACCTGGATTCGGCCAGAAATTTACCTGTAAGCACCATGTGTCTCCAGGCATTGGTTTATCGAGTTGTCTCCACACATTAAATATTCCTTCCTTATCTTCAGCCAGGAATTTATCACTTGGTTTTATCTGGAAAATATTAGTAGAATTTCTTTTGCTTGAGATGCGGAGACTGATTCCCACCACCTTGATCCAGCAACATGATTAGTAGTCCATGGCTGCATGGACAGTATTCCATGGCCCTGAGAATTGCCTCCTAATTGCCGACATCTTTCCTCTTTAGACAATTTCCTCTTTAGATTAGCCGGCCTGGTGCGACTTCAATATTGCGTCGTGAGGCACAGACTACGTCACACCAGGCTGGCTAATCTAAATGGGAGCCGGAGATGCTGGCACGTAGGAGGCCATTCTCAGGGCCATGGAATACTGTTCCTGACCGCTGGACCATCTGTAGATTCCACCTATATATATTTCATGGTCTATGCATAGAAAATGCTTGACCTTGGTAGTTGAGCTTAGGACACTAATGTAATTGTATTTTTTTTTTATAATTTTGGGAATTGATTACAATCCTATTATTCTTATGTTGTGTAGTGACCAGACATCATTTATCACACAGTCATGTTCATCGTTGCAAGGGAGACTGCACACTACTGTACCATGCTTGCAGATTTGCTGAAAGAAGTGAAAAAAAAATCAATGTACAAAGATTAATATGGTCCCGTCAGGGCAATAAATACGAAAGGAAGGTATCTGGCGGCACATTAAGCTCTTGTGGTTTTGTATACCACTCTAGCTCAGTCAATGTGCTGCTATATGGTGGCTTTATGCCTCACCGTTGGTCTCCTCTAGAAGAAGTGCGTCTGGAGGATGCTGCCATTTTTTTAAGTCAAATTTGTACAAAATCTAAAAGAAAAAACCTGTGCGTAACATGAGAGCCATACAGAGATAAAGTAAGTGAAACGGCTTGGAGGTTGTATGGAGACGTAACACACCCGTGCGCATTAGAGATGGGTGCACAGCTTGTCTAATACAGTAGAAGCCCCTTGGATGGGATTTTACAAAGTATCCGCATGCTTTGGAAGAAGTCTGCAGCTGCAGATTTGACTTCTGCATGTTAATTTATGAGGATTTTCGGTGCAGATTTCATCCTTTTATGTGCACAGTCTTTTCTTATTTCTGCACATAAATCGTCAATGCCGACTTTCAGGTTGCAAATTTGCTACAAATTTTGTGCAATTTTCCAAAGCTGCTACGGTCGATCCCAAAGGGGCACATATTCTGCCCAGATCAGACAAAAGTCGCTCAGCACAGCTTGAAATGCCAAGATGCTTCTGGAGCCAAAGCCTAGTAGAATAACAATCACGCATTTACCGTCCTTCCTTGTCACATAATTATTAACGGCTTGATCCCATTTCCAGCTTTTTCCATTCAGTTCCGTATTATTCGTTCCGTCACTTCCTCCATTGTTTTGTTACTTGTGGTCTTTGTTTGCTCATATGCTTATCGTATCAGTATTATTCTTCTGTTTTTGCTTCGCTTTTGGTCATTCTTTGCTTCCTTGCCTCATTCTCATGTTTCAAGAGTATCTACGAGGGGAATTTGGGGTGTGGCTACTTAAAAGAGAGGAAGGCTTCTGGACTGATCTTTTGTGAAAACACCTCCTCCATGTATAGAACATTATTTGTGAGTTTCTTGGTGGCGGCTGCCGAGTGCTGCAATAGACATGCATGTGTGACTACAGTGCATGTTTTTCAGCATGTCCTCAATACCAACCAAGTGAAGTGACACTAAGCAATCGTCCATAAATGTTGTATGTTTTGATTTGGATTTTAAGAACTTGCCGTTTGGGATCTGTCCTGGGAAAATTATACTCAAAGCCTAGCGGTGTATATAGCCACTTAGGACTATATGTCAGGATTAGTGATGAGCGAACGTGCTGGGATAAGGTGTTACCTGAGCATGCCCGTGTGCTAACCGAGTGTCTTGCCCGAATAAAATGTTCTAGTCCATGCGGCTGCATGTCTAATGGCTGTTCAACAGTCACAACACATGCAGGGATTACCTAACAGGAAACCTCTGCATGTGTTGCGATTGTCTAACAGCCACAAGACATGCAGCCGCGGGGACTCAAATAAATTTTTCGAGCATGTCGAAGACACTTGGTGAACGCATGAACATGCTCGGATAACACCTTACCCCAGCATGTTCGCTTATCACTACTACTCGAGTTTGCCTCGGGTGCTCTGGTATGCACCGAGTATTGCGGGTGCTCGAGCAACATGTTCTAGTCTCCACAGCTGCATGTTTCGCGACTGTTGCACAGCCACAAAACGTGGGGATTGCCCGTGTTTGTCAGGCAATCACCGCCTGCTTTG
Source organism: Dendrobates tinctorius (assembly GCF_039654945.1). Lineage (NCBI taxonomy): Eukaryota > Metazoa > Chordata > Amphibia > Anura > Dendrobatidae > Dendrobates > Dendrobates tinctorius. Next base: position 44,127,038 of record NW_027361738.1, on the reverse strand, counting down.
TGGCTGTCGAACAGTTGCGAAACATGTGGTCACAAGAACTTGAACATGTCACTTGATCACCCACGATACTCGGTGCATACCCGAACACCCTAGGCAGACTCGAGTAACGAGCACTTGCGCTCATCACTAATCAGGATGTTACATTATTAGCCGTTTTGTAATGCTCGTTACCTTGCAAGAAAATTGGGGGGAAAAGCAAGGAATTACTACTCCTTTTTATGGGAATGGCTGATAATGCATTTCCATATAGCATCTGCCAAGTATAAGAAAAAAACAAAACCACTTTCCATAGGATGTCAGAGCTGAATATCTATTATCAGTTCTGCCATTCCCCCTAATAAGTGTGAGATAGCCGCTTTTTGCTGTTCTGCAATCCCAGTGGCAAAGCGACCAGTGTATCTGTGAGCTTCGACTACTGCTCACAAGGTATCGCGAGCTATCCTAAGAAAATGAGCTACAGCTTAAATCAGATTTTTGTGCAAAATGTATTTTGGTAATGTTTTGTTTCTATATCACAATCCGCATTAAAAATAAAAAGTAAAAATCTTGCAGTTTTCAAATTGACCCCTGGGGCTTTTTTTAGACTCTAAATTCCTATTGTTTCAGGAAACAACACATGTACTGTATATTGGCCACAATATATTTGTGTTGTTTCCTGAAACAAAGACTCTTTACCGTACTCTTTTTGTATTGAAGCATCTAATGAGCCTGTACCAAGGTCATTGTGAAGGAAGGGTCAGCTGTGTATAGGGGTGTTACCTGTCATTGTAATCCTGCGGAACCCTGATGAAAACAGGACAGGAAGCATGAGTCTAAGAATGCCCCAGTGAGAAATTGCAAGATTACTAATTTTTTGTTTTGGCTTTATTTTTTATTTTTCTAAAGATCGTGATAGATCTAGAAAAAAAAATTGCCAACAATAAAGAAACAAAACACGTGTAACACAGAAAAAAAGGTTTAAACAATAGGTGATTTTCTGCTGATGGCTGTCCTCCAGCGTGGTCTTGTCCCCCCTGCTTTTTACCGTATGACATTTTTGATCTGAGTGTTAATTGTTTTTCTGTTGCACCCCACAGCGAACCTGAACGCAGATACGATTGTGTCTTTAGTGTTTGCTGCCTCTGGAACATCTCTCTCCTATTGTCCACATTGTGTCCTGTGTCAATATGTACCTTCCTCAGTCGAGTTTGTCTTTCCGTGTCCTGTGCCCGTGTCGTCCTGTGGTTAACCTGCTAGAGCATCCTCCATAGCTTGGTTTATTAACCCTGAGTGTGTTCATTTTTCCCTGTCATAAGAATAATCCATTAGAGCTTAACCAGGATGGCATGAAGAAGTCTGCTGTTGACAAAGCTAAAAAGGTAAAACAATCCAGTTAAACCCTTTTAGGACCTTAAGGGATAAATCCATAAAATGAGAGTAATCTATGTATAAGACTCGCACAATCCTTCCCGTAAGGTCACAGGCAAGTGGGCATGAGTATGTCAGATGGGCGATCACCCACCCGCAGTGGTTACGGCACTACACCAAATCATGTGTGAACAGGGAGCAGGCCTGCTGTATAGTCTGTGGCTGCGACCTGTATGAATCAAGTCATCGGACCCTTCTGCATGATAGACTGGACACTGGTTCATACGCAGCAGTGGCCGCATCTATGGGTGGGTGATGGGTACTCGGTGCTTTATTAACCTGCATAGAGCTTGGCCCATGAAAGGTAATAACCGCACCTCTACTCATGTATGTGACCGCATGGACAGTGCTCACCACACGGGCATGCATCAGATATCCTGCATACATGAGGATGAGGATGGACCTCAAAGCCAGAAAGGCCAGGATGAAGCCACAGTTTTGGCTCTTGCCCTCAAATCCTTGCAGATCACCCCAATCTCTGCCCTCGGTGTCTGCAGGGAGTTTGATCTCTGCAACTTCCCAATTAAAGGTTCGGGTCTTTCCTACAGTAGGTCTAATTTGGCCAGTGCCAATATATGGGGTAACTTGGGGGGAAAAAAAGTAAATTTCCTAATATTTTTGTATAGGTACTTCCACACAAGCATCCAGGATTCGAAAAACATGGCTGCTTACTCCGAAAACAGCACCACGCATGAGTACAGGTTGTGCCTGATATTACAACACAGCCCCATTTACTTCAACGGAGCTGAGCCACAATATAAGACGCAAAGTGTGGACAGTTGTGCCGTTGTTTTTTGGGGGGGAAAAGGCAACTAATCCTGGATAACCCCATTATTAGATTTCAGTATAAATCCCATTGCCTTATACTGCTTGTAACAACACGGCACAAATTACAATGTAAATTACTTCACAAAACACATTCTTGTTTTGCAAAAGTGTGAGCAGCTAATGGTAGATTTACCTCTGTCCTTAAAAAGCACCTGTCATTTACAATAAGGCTAAGTGCACACCTTGCAGAAAATTTCTGCTCAAAAACCTGAATCCCTTCCCAGAAACCGCACCTACTTTTCCGCGGCGGTTTTTGCGCGGTTTTGATGCGTTTTTTTCCGCAGCGGTTTCAAACCGCATGGAAGAAGCCAAAACCGCAGAAAAATCCGCAAAATTAATGAGCATGCTGCGTTTTTTACCTCAATACGTTTTTTTCGCTGTAAAAAATGCATCAATGTGCACAAAAAGTGCAAAATGCATTGAAATGACTGAGAAGCTTATTTTTAGTGGTTTTATAGTGAAAACCGTGGTAAAAACCGCTAAAAAAAAACCGCTGTGTGTGAACACAGCCTAAATGTGTCAGGTTTTTTTTACCTGGTGTAAATGCCGCTGTTCCTGAATTCGGCGTTTTTCTTTTTCACCTGTGCCTCTTTGTTCCTAATATATGGCCCCCTCTTCCCTTAATATTAATCTATTATTTTTAGCCAAATGGGTGTGTTACTCAAAGAAATTCCTAGAGAAGAGTTGATGAACACACCCACTTGGCCAGCAATACTAGATTTTATTTATAGGGAAGAGGCAGAAAAACAGCGCAGGATTCAGGAGAACAGCTATTGTACATTCAAACTACATATTTATGGCAAGTGACAGGTTCTCTTTAAAGGGGAAATTTACTCTGTCGCCTCATTGGGGGACACAAGACCTTGGGTGTTATGCTTTCTGTCCACTAGGAGGCGACACTATGCTTAATCTGAAAAAGATTTGGCTCTGGCTCCTCCACAGTATACACCCCTGGGCGGCATCGGCCTTACCTCAGTTTTTGCTTAGTGTCGCAAGGAGGCACACCATAAGAAGATTCTTCTTGACACAGATGAAGAAAAGAGGGTCTCTCTGAGACTCCCGACATGGCTCCCTCCTCGGTCCTCTTTTTTAGCGGTACCCGGTTGAGGTAGAGATGGCTCTTCCCCATGTCGGTCCCTCCCCAGCCCTTCGGGTGCATGGTTCGAGGTCGAGAACCCCCCTCCTTCCCCAGGCCCTGGGCTTTTTGGGTTGAGGCTGAGGTGAGGAAGAATTCCTCCTGATGGCGGTGAAGCGCCCTCCCTAACCCCCTCTAGGGATGTTAGGTTGAGACGCCACAGGTAGGAGCTGCGTTCGCAGCGCTAACTTTATTGTAGCCCCAGCACTGCTGTGGTCTGCTATGGGGCCGGGGGCTGTCATATTTGGGCTACAGTATGCAGGGATTCCTGTCCCTGCGGCAGCATCAGCCCTCTAAAGGGGTCAAAAAGACCCTTCACAGAGCTGTGCTTCGTATATAGGGGCGTCCGAGCGATATGGCACTCATCCGGGGGGGGGTTTTGGTTCGTTTTCCGCCCCCCTACGGACTACCGCGCCGCTCTGGAGCCCTTCCCGGGCAGGATTTTGTACTTTAGACCGCCGAAGCCGCCGCCCCTTGTTACCGCCCTCGGCCTGCCCCCCTGGATGATGATAATGACGCTGCACAGCGTCATACAGGGGCCGGATTGAGCCAGGAAGGCGCAGTTTTGCCTGGCTGCGCGCCCTTTTTCTGCTCTCCGCCCCTCCTCCCTCCCACCTCTTTACCTCAGGGAAGAGAGCAGCGCTGCTATATTACTCAAGAACACTGCACAGTCTCCAGGGGGCGCAGAACCGAAGTATTTCTGCTGGCGCCGGATCTAGGAGCACACCGGTGGGGTAAGGCACAGCAGGATAATATCCTGCTGTGGACGCAGACTTCCCTATAGGTTCCCTATAGCGCTCCTCTGCATAGCCACCCCTGTAAGGTTTTTGGTCAGAATAACCTGCCGGCACTCAGTGCACTATGTCGGTCTCCAGGTCCGAAAGAAGAAGAAAAAAAAAAAAAGAAAAAAAAAAAAAAAAACAGGTTTATCTGCTGTTACGCAGTCTGTTCAGCCTGCAAAGCCAATCTTCCCAGTGGCAACATGCACCGTACTGCTAGAGTTGTTCCCAAAATGCTGGGTCAGTGCCCCAAGAGGCCCCTGTCACTGTTTCAACTCCACTGACATGCCGGTATGGGCCGCATCTATGTCACAGTCCATAGATACGCTGACTTCCACATTGCTTCAGGCTATGCAGGGTCATATCCCAGCTATAAGCGGACAGGCAGTCCCTGGCAATGCTAGTAGTGAACGGCCCCATAGGCAGAGGCGTATCTAGGCTTTCTGGCACCCGGGGCAAGAATTTGGTTCGGCGCCCCCCCCCAAGTACATATGCGACTTGCACACTTAGTCATGTACCCACGAGCTGCTCTCCCTAATGCTCTCAATGTTCAGTAAAAAACTGAAAGCAGGAAGAGAAGCTCGTTGTCACAGGACCATAACTATGAAAATCGCATATGAGTGAAGTGTCCATGTGATGACTACTGGAACCTGCAGAGCTGAATCCTGACACTGCAGCTTCTGAATTCTCACAACTAATGCACTGCACACATTTAGGATTCTCCCTTGCCGATGTACAGTCATGTCAGCACAAGTATGTGATTTATATACTTCTGGCCACATTCCGACTAGACGTGCCCAGCCTCGCTCTGTTCATTATCATTGAGTGAGGCCACACATGTCTAGTCAGCATGTGACCGTATGTATGTAAATTACCGGCATGAGAGAATCCTAACAGCGTTCAGTGAGCACTGAGAATTCAGACGTCTGCAGTCACATAGAATGACTGCAGACTCAGCACAAACCTGGACAACCCCTTTAATGTTCCTAACAAATAAAAACATGAGAATTAGTCAGTATCACAAATAACATTTACATCCAAGTACCTTATAGATGACGTCGTCTCTGGAGTCAGTCACCTTTTCTTCTTCTTGTCCAGACCCCATGATGAGTTTTCTCATCCACAGCTGTCTCTGCAGACTTCCATCTTCTCCGGTCTTCTGCAGCAAATCCCCACACGATGCCCTTAAAGATAGAAGTGTCATTATAATGCCCCTAAATACAAATATCTGTAATATACTGTCGCCTCACGCTATTCCCCTCCCTCCTCATACTGTCTCCTCATATATTTACCCCCTCACTCTCTATACTGTCTGCTCACACATATCCCCGACTCCCCATACTGTGTCCACATGCATTCACCCGTTCGCACCCCTTACTGTCTGCACCCATCCCCCATACTGTTTCCTCATACATACTCTTCATTTTGTGTCCTCAAATCTCCCCACATACATTAAATACCATCCCCACTCCAAATCCCCCCCATCCCCAATCCCCCACACACATTAAGTACCCCCCATCCCCACTCAATAACCCCTCATCCCTACTCCCAAATCCCCCCACACATTATGTACCCCCACTCCAAATCCCCCCACACATTAACCCCCATCTCCACTCATTAACCCCAATCCCCACATTAACCCCCCACATTAATCCCATCTCCACTCATTAACCCCCATCTCCACACATTAACCCCCATCTCCACACATTAACCCCCCACTCATTAACCCCCATCTCCACACATTAACCCCCACTCATTAACCCCCATCCCCATTAATCCCATCTCCACTCATTAACCCCCATCTCCACATTAATCCCATCTCCACTCATTAACCCCACACATTAACCCCCATCTCCACTCATTAACCCCCATCTCCACTCATTAACCCCCATCTCCACTCATTAACCCCCATCTCCACTCATTAACCCCCATCTCCACTCATTAACCCCCATTCCCACATTAACCCCCATTCCCACATTAACCCCCATCTCCGCTCATTAACCCCCATCTCCGCTCATTAACCCCCATCCCCATACATTAACCCCCATCTCCACTCATTAACCCCCATTCCCACATTAAACCCCATCTCCGCTCATTAACACCCCCCCCCCCCCCCCCATCTCCCATCTTCGGTGGTTCTTCAGCTCCACAGTGGAGCACACTTACCACCAGCGTTCGCTCTGAGCGCCGGGAGTGACGTCAGCAGCGTGATCACATGACCTGATCACGCTGCTGACGTCGCTCTGACCCGGCGCTCTGGTCAGAGCTTCAATTGTACTGGCGTCTATATAGACGCCAGTACAATTGCTGCCTGGAAGTCGGCGCGGTCTCCTTCTCTGCGTCGGCTGTCAGCTTGACAGCTGACACAGAGAACCGCCGACTCCCAGGACTGGTAGCGGCAGAACGCAGCCGCCGCAGGGGGGGGGGAGATACTGGCATACTGCGGACCGCTGCAGTAGGCGGCCGGGCGGCCCGACTGCGCCCCCCTGCTGCCTGCGCCCGGGGCAACTGCCCCGGCTGCCCCCCCCTGGATACGCCACTGCCCATAGGTCACGTTCAGCTACGTCCTCCCATGGCTCACGGTCGTCCCGCTCTAGGCAGAGACACCGTAATTCTAGGTCTCCTAGACCGTCTCGTTCCAGAGACGGGAGCAGCAGATGTCCACAGAGATCTTCGGGCATGGAAAAGCGGCGGTCCAGATCTCCCTCCAGGCAACGCCTCAGCGATGCGCAGGATTCAGAGGGCATCTGTGACTCCGAATCAGAAAAGGAAACATAGGAGTCTCAGGCTCCTTGTCCTCCTAGCAATACAGCGCTAGTTGAGGACATTATCACTTCTATTCCTCGGGTGCTGGTTTTATCCGATGCTCCCCAAGAACCCCCAAAACATAAGATCTGTTTTGAGGGGCCCCTGAAGTCCCTAAAGTTTTTTTCTGATCACCCAAGCTTTCAGGACATCCTTGATAAGCATTTTTCGCAGCCTGCCAAAAAAATTCGCCAACCGTAAATAAAACCGTAAAAAAGGGCTAGATACTCTTTTTTCTCAAAAAGACCAAGAAGTGGATAGATCCACCGGAAATCGATCCCCCTATCTCTAAGCTTGCAGCACAGTCTTTCCTCTCACTGCCAGATAGCTCAACCCTGAAGGATACAGCAGATCGGCAGGTTGAGCGCATGGCTTGTTCAATTTTTGAGGCTGCAGGAGCCTCCCTGGCTCCCGCGTTCACCTCAACGTGGGCAGCCACGGCCATTCTGTTATGGGCCAAAAGATTGCAGGAGAACCTACAAAAGTCTGCTCCTCAGATGTTCGATCAACTAGTTCAGATAGCGGTGGTGGCAGATTACATACGCCTTGCAGCTTTTGATTCTGCAAGAGGCGTAGCAGGTATAGCAGCGAATGTAATTACAATCAGACGTATCCTCTGGCTGTGAGAATGGGAAGCGGACGCGTCTTCAAACAAGCCTCTTGCGGATCTCCCGTACGTCAGTGGGAGATTTTTTTTCGGGGAAAAATTAGACAAGATGATTTCCAATGCCACGGGGGTAAGAGTACCTTTCTTCCCCAACCGCAACCTAAACGTACGTTTAAGCGACGTAACCAGGCTAGGTTCTGGTCTTTTCGGAACTCCTCAGGCTAGGCCGCTTCATGTCCTTCACAGAATTACAACCGTTCCCCCTCACAGGGACAACCAAAGGACAGCACAGAGGACGGACAAGAATTGGCGGTCAACATCAGGCCAGGCAAAGCCCAAAGGAGGGAAATTCCAGAATTTCTCCTCGTCATGACTCACGAAATATGGAAGACACCCCACCTGTAGGCGGTCGACTTTTAATCTTTCAGCAAGTCTGGCTGCCTATTACAGAGGACAGGTGGGTCAAGGAAATAGTGTCTCTCTCTCCTTCAAGCAGGAGTCATAATACGGGTTCCCGAAAACGAGAGATTCCGAGGACTCTACTACAACCTATTCGTGGTTCCCAAAAAGAGAGGCAGCATTCGGCCAATTCCTGGACCTAACGCAACTCAAAAAGTTTGTAAGAGTTCGGCAGTTTCGCATGGAGTCCCTTCGATCCATCATTGCGGCTATGGAACAGGGAGAATATCTCGCCTCCATAGACATACAAGAGGCATACCTTCACATCCCTATTGCGCCTGCTCATCAAAGATCTCTCAGGTTCACAATAGGGCAGAATCAGTACCAGTTCGTGGCTTTGCCTTTCGGATTAGCCACGGCTCCCAGAACATTCACCAAGGTTATGGCAGCCACCATGGATGTCCTACACTCCAGAGGCATAGTGGTCGTCCCATGTCTGGATGATCTACTCATCAAGGCACTTACTGTCAAAGACTGCGAAGACAGCGTCTCGATCACGATCAACACACTAACTCGTCTAGGCTGGCTAGTCAACTTTAAGAAGTCGTCAACTACTCCCGAGTCAGTCACTGATCTTCCTAGGGATCCTGTTCGATACCTCCAGGGGTCTGGTACACCTTCCCAAGGACAAGGTACAAGATATCCGCTGTGCAGTTCGCATGTTAATCCACATACCTTGCCGATCTCTTCGGTTTGCCAGGAGACTCCTTAGCAGGATGGCAGCAGCAATGGAGGTGGTACCATTTGCCCAGTTCCACCTCAGACCTCTTCAACTAGCCATTCTCAGATCCTGGGACAGGAACCCTTTCTCCCTCGAAAGGGAGTTCCGACTGACGGAGTCAACCAGGAAATCACTGTACTGGTGGCTCAAACCACCCGTACTGGCCAAAGGAAAATTCTTTCTTCCCAGTCGATGGAAAGTCCTGACCACCGATGTGAGTCTAACAAGATGGGGTGCAGTGCACCTACTTCACAGGGCACGTGGTCTCCAATAGAAGCGACCATGCCCATCAACATTCAGGAGATACGAGCTATCTTCCTGGCGCTAAAAGTTTTTTGCCATCTGCTGAAGGCCTCTCACATCAGAGTGCAGTCGGACAATGCCACGGCAGTGGCATATGTGAACCACCAAGGTGGGACTCGCAGTGCCCAGGCAATGAGAGAAGTGGCGCGTCTCCTTCGCTGGGCAGAAAACAAGAAATCAGTACTCTCAGTGGTCCACAGTCCGGGTGTGGACAACTTGGAAGCCGACTACCTCATCAGACAGGAAATAGACTCGGGGGAGTGGTCTCCATCCCAAAATCTTTCGTCGGATCTGTTATCGCTGGGGGACTCCGGACGTGGACCTAATCGCATCTCATCTCAATGCCAAGGTCTCCATTTTCATGGCAAGGACATGCGGTCTGAGGTTGCTCGGGGAGGATGCCCTGGTTCAGGACTGGACTCAGGTCCAGCTTCTGTACATTTTCCCACCTCTTCCCCTGATGGCCTGAGTCATGAGGAAGATCAAGCAGGAAGGAGTTCCGACCATCCTAATTGCGCCGGACTGGCCCAGACGTACATGGTACGCCGACATCCTTCAGCTTACAGCAGACACCCCTTGGCGTCTTCCAGACCGTCCCGATCCCCTGTCTCACGGCCTGTTCTACCACCAGAATTTAGGGACTCTCAATTTGACGGCGTGGTCCTTGAAACCTGGGTTTTAACCCAGGCAGGGTTTGCTCCAGACATCATTAGAACCATGATCAGGGCACGGAAACCAGCTTCCGCCAAAGTTTATTATCGTACCTGGAAAACGTATTTTACTTGGTGCGACTCTCGCGGGCGAATTCCGTTCCCTTACTCTCTTCCGAAAGTTCGTGGTTTCCTTCAATCAGGTCTGGACGCCGGCCTATCCTTAGGATCGCTTAAGGGTCAGGTGTCAGCGCTTTCAGTGCTCTTTCAGAAGCGTATTGCTAACAAACCACAAGTCAGGACGTTTCTTCAGGGAGTCTCCAGATTGGTCCCTCCTTACAGACGTCCACTGGATACGTGGGACCTTAATTTGGTCCTAACTGCTCTACAGGCACCTCCTTTTCAACCTCTTAAGGAAGCTCCACTTTGAGTTTTATCACAAAAGGTGGTCTTCCTCGTGGCAATCACCTCGCTACGCAGGGTGTCTGAGCTGTCAGCGCTCTCCTGCAAACAGCTTTTCCTATTCTTCCACCAGGACAAGGTGGTTCTCCGTACAGTTCCATCCTTCCTTCCAAAGGTTGTGTCTGATTTCCACCTCAATGAGGGCATCTCATTACCGACCCTTTGCCCGGCTCCGGTTCATAGAGTGGAGAGGGCCCTGCATACTCTTGACCTTGCCAGGGCATTGCGTATATGTGTGTCTAGGACTCCACCCTTCCGGAAGTCTGATTCTTTTTTTTTCCTTATTCCAGAAGGCATTCGCAGGGATTTACCGGCTTCAAAAGCTACCCTTGCCAGGTGGATCAGGTCCACCATCCATGACGCCTACCGCCTAAACAATTCTCCTATTCCGGCCGGTATCACGGCACATTCCACACGGGCGGTAGGAGCCTCCTGGGCCATTCGACGCCAGGCTTCAGCACAACACGTGTGTAAAGCGGCCACTTGGACTAGCTTACACACGTTTACAAAACAATACAGTGTGCATACTCAGTCCTCAGTGGAAGCGAGTCTGGGTAGACGGGTACTGCAGGCGGCAGTGTCCCAAGTCTAGGGACCTGTCAGCACAATATTCGTCCATTGCTTCCCACCCAGGGACTGCTTTGGGACGTCCCAAGGTCTTGTGTCCCCCAATGAGGCGACAGAGTAAAGGAGATTTTTGTGTACTCACCGTAAAATCTCTTTCTCTTAGCCTCTAATTGGGGGACACAGCTCCCACCCTGTTGCCCTTGCGGGCTGTTATTATGTTGGGTACTCATATTGTTCCTTGAGCTGTACATAGTAGCCTTTGTTTATAGGCTTGGTTATGTTGGATTTGTTATCTCCTCCTACTGCTTGGGTACAAAAACTGAGGTAAGGTGGATGCCGCCCAGGGGTGTATACTGTGGAGGAGGAGCCAGAGCCAAATCTTTTTCAGATTAAGCATAGTGTCGCCTCCTAGTGGACAGAAAGCATAACACCCAAGGTCTTGTGTCCCCCAATTAGAGGCTAAGAGAAAGAGATTTTACGGTGAGTACACAAAAATCTCCTTTTTTTTAAAAACTGACCGCCTTATAGAAATGCCAAAACATCACACTGATGATGTCAGTCCCCCACTGATTCCAAGAAGTACAGAGAGCTCATGCGCCTCATAGATGTAATTGGGGATGTCTCCCATAACTTCCCAATACCCTGGTCCTATGGACGAGTTATGGTTTGCTCAGGCTCTGCTCATATCTTCAGATGAATTCCGTGACTCCACCAACGTTTCTGTCTATGCATCCAAACCAGCAGAATGCCTAACAGCCCCAATTTGGAAAAGCATGATGTGCGTTGGATCCATAGTACTGCAGGTGTGAGCAGAGCTTCCGCATATAGTGTTGGATTTCCGGTAATAGAGATTTAGGGGCCGTTTTATAGACCTCCTTGGTCCTGGAAAATGGTTGGGTATTCATGATGAGCGAATGTGATGGAATAAGGTGTTATCTGAGCCTGCTCGGGTGCTAACCGAGGGTCTTCAGCGTTCTCAAAAAGTATGTTTGCGTCCTCGTTCCTGCGTGTCTCACGGCTGTTTGACAGTCACAACTCATGCAGGCAATTACTGCATGTGTTGTGGCTGTCAAACAGCCGAGGGGACTCAAACATATTTCTTAAGCGCACTGAAGACACTCGGATAGTGCCCGAGCATGCTCAGATAACACCTTCTCCTAGCACGTTCGCTCATCACTAGTGGTTATCCAAGCTGAAGGTTTCCATTAATGCCTCACATCAGAAGTTCCTATTATAAATTCCTAAACAGAACCCCCTCCCCTGAAGTGATGTGCCTTACTCTAAATGAAGGCCAGTAGGCCCATAGACATTTTAAAGGTGGGCAATGACAATGGTTGGCTGTCTCCACTATGTGTAGTGACAGGTCTACTTTACCATAGATGATCCTTCCCCACGATCAAGAGATCTCACCAGGATGGATCAGCGTAAGCTAGAACCAGAGCTTCCTGACAATCTCTTATTTCCCCCTCCGCCATTTTCGCTAATTCTTTTTCACGAATGTACAATGGTGCAGCTTGGAAGCGTTGTACATTTGTGTTCCTGCATACATTCTCCAATGGCGTCTTTCCCATTGCTAACCTGCATGGGCTTGCTGTTATTTTTTTTTTTTTACTTTATTTTTACTTTATTTTATTGCATTTTACATCTGTGTTTCTTTGTCCAACTTCATTTGGAATGAAAGAAATGTTATTTTATCAGATGTAATGGCGAGACTTGCTTCATACATTAACCTGGTGTCATGTGTACCCGGTGCACGAATCCGATTGTTGGCACGACAAGTCGCCTAATATTTGCCTTTTTTTTGGTTCCGTTCCAGTCAGGGAAGAAAATGGGCAGCACACCTAATCCCTTTGTGGTGTTTTCTGTGGGTCACAACGTGCAAGAAAGCAAGGTAAGATGGGGTCCGAGGATGGCACGAACGTCACGAGTACAATGGGGGCTTTGTCGATGGTCGTCACGAGGTGTCCGGCATAGAGAAACAATATTGGATTCCCCCAGTCTTCACTAAAGGGTGGCCACTCGTCCTTCACCTTTGTGTCTTCTGTCTCTTAAAATGAATCAAAAATATGGGAATTGTCTCCATTTAGAGAAGACTTTGCAATTCATTGCAATGGCTTGTACAGGTGCATCACGGCCACTAGTGGCCATGTGTATGCAAATTGGCATGTAAGGAATGTCCACCTTTTATAGGGTGAATATTCATTACTAATTAGAGGGAATGTGTCATCAGAAAATGACCTATTGATTAAAGGGAATCTGTCAGTAGGATCAACCCTCCTCAACCGTCTATATGGGCACGTAGGTCATAGGAAGGTGAATAAAACAGTATCTGTGATCCGATCTCTTACTCCAGAGAAATCCACAGTTTTCTTAACTTCTTCACGACGGGACCAGTTTCCGTTTCTTCCTCCCCTTCTTCCCAGAGCTATATCTCCTTTTATTTTCTGTCCACATAGACATATGAAGGAATGATGAGTTGTACTGGAAAACGGGGTGAAAGTGTGAAAAAAAAAATGCAATTCTGCAATTGTGGTAAAAATGACTTCGCAGTGTGATACTGCTCATCAGTACGATTATAATAAAATGCATTTGTGGCACACATGGTATATGTGGTAACGAGAAAAAACAATTGATCTTTCTCAAAGTAATTCCATCACTGAACAAAATTTATCAGTAGGTTTATACCACATGTATACCTGTACCAGGACTAGTAAAGACAAACTGCAAACTAAACTAGAGCACACTGAAGGACAAGCAGTCAGAAAGTCCCATAAGAAATTACTTTATTAAATATACATTATAAAATGGACAACAAGGTACATGGAGTGATGGCATACAAAGAGCCAGACTCACTACCCACCCAGCTAAGAACAGCAGATGACCTTATAAGGTGGATGTGAAATATCATGGAGATATAGAGCCGTTATTACAATCATAAAGCAAGTGCTAGTATCCTCAATGCCACCCAGCTTACTGCAAATGACCCTATAGATGTAAGCTATTGTGAGGGTACAGAACCATAGACACAATCATAAAGCAAGTGCTCATACCCTGAATAGCAGTGGAAAGGCATTCAACATGGCATTTTACCTTATGGCTGTTGTTGCATAGGGAAGCCGGCCCACCCCGACGCGCGTTTCAGAGTGCCAAGCTCCTTCCTCGGGGCGTGAATAGAGGGCGCATTATACATACATTTATATATCGCCGACGGAAGTCCTGCGAGCGCGCTGGCACGCCTATCATACTGCATACAGTACCTCCCCTAGCGGCGAAACCGGAAACACGCGGGCCCCACATTAGTACGATTACAGCGATACCAAACATGTCCAGTTTTTCTCATTATTTTAGTGATGAAAAAAAATTTAAAGTTTGCAAAACCTAAATTTTGGGGGGTTGTCACCATTTGTCCCCAAATCCAGGTGTGAAAAACTTGTTGCATCATTCCCAAGAAGACTCATGGTTGCACTAGCTTGAAAGGTGCTTCTACTCAATACTGAGCAAAGGGTCTGAATACTTGACCATGTGATATTTCAGTTTTTCTTTTTTTTAATAAATTTGCAAAAATTTTCTACATTTCTGGGGTTTTTTTTGTCAGTCAAGATGGGGTGCAGAGTGTACATTAATGAGAAAAACAAATGAACATTTTTGAATTTACCAAATGGCTGCAATGAAACAAAGAGTGAAAAATTTAAAGGGGTCTGAATACGTTCCGTACCCACTGTATGTACAGTAGATGGCACAGGGTCCACTGTTCACAATAGGTGATGGGACAGCTCACCTCCTCCCCCTACCTTCACAGCCGCCTTTGCCTTGATTAGAGCATGCTCAGTTCATTGCGCCCAACAGGAGTCTTGCATTAGGCCAAGGATTCGGTTTTAAATACAGGCAGTGAGATGAAAAAAGTAAGTAAAAGGCGGAAAATAATATATATAACATACCTGATTGAAACAATAGTTCATATTCTGATGACACATTCCCTGTAACTTTACATCTATGTAGAGGAGTTGGATCTCTATATCAGGAATAAAGCCGTAACCATTGTGAAGATACGTCCTGCAATCCGTCAGCAGATAACTTTGAAGACCCTGTAATTCTGTTTTCTAATAAGGGTTATATGAACTGAACGTAGAGCTTTTCTTGTCGGCTGTGTATAAGAAATCCCTGCTCCATTTCAACATATCTATTTTTGAAGAATAATAGGCATCATTCCTATAACTGTATATGGGATGATATATATATATTTTTTTTTTTTTTTTTTTTTTTTATCTGCAGGTAAAATACAAAACGGTTGAGCCAGTGTGGGAACAAACATTTACTTTCTATGTCCACAATCCGAAAAGACAAGACCTTGACATTGAGGTAGGTCGTTGTGTACAATGCTGTCCCCCTAGGGATACAATACAGTATACAATACAGGACTCTGATTGTGTTGTCTCCTGCTGGCAAGACAACAGGACAAACAAGCTTGGGCCGCACTCTCCTTTCACACCTGTATTCAGCTCCTGCCATCTGCCTTTTGTATGATAAATGTTTGTTTTTTTTATCAGCCCACTTTCTAGTGATATCGCTCATTTGTGTGTTTTATAAATGTAAAGTATTCTGTCCTTATACTTGAAATATCCTTCCTATTCTGAACATAAGCCTTTCCAGCAGTCTCATTATCATTACGAGCAATATTACATTGTAGATAACAAAGGATCCACCATTCAAGACAAGTGATGTCACAGCTCACTTCCTACACTGGCTTCCTACATTTGGATAACCTAACATACAATTTGTATTGAGACATATTGAGGTTTTTATTCATTTTGTGAGAAAAAGTTTAGTTGGTGGAGGACTACCTACAACTTACTAGTTGGTTCTGCCATCCTGGTGTATGAGGTCTACCAGTAGCGTCATCCAAGGCCTTCTCCATATTTCCGTTAGTTCCTTCCCATCAATGCAGATCTGATGATTCCATTATAAGTTATCGGAAGGAGGAACAGATCATTACAGATCATCACACGGATTTGGTAAAAATGATGGCAATATTGGAGCTAGACTACCAGTGTTGGCTACAGAGAGATTTTTTTCTTTGCTGAGCGGTGTTCTTTCTTACAGGTGAAGGATGACTATCATCAGAGCTCTATGGGAAACCTGAAGATCCCGTTGAGTCAGCTGCTGACCAGCGAAGACCTGACCATGAATCGGAGGTTTCAGCTGAATAACTCTGGTCCTAACAGTGTCATAAACATGAAGATTGCACTAAGGGTATGTAGATATTTTGTATAGCCCGTCTTTAAGTGACTCTTATTTATGGGATCTAATTATGTAGTTTGTCTCACTGTTAAAACATTAATAAGACTGCAAACCATAGCATAAAACGTGATGACAAGTCCCCTTTAAAAAAGAAATTGAAGACGATGGACACCTTTAACGTGAATATTCTTTTTTTTATCAAGTCAGTAGTTATTGCTGTTAACTTTCAGTCTGCATTCCTTCATTCATTTTCAGACTCCCTGATAATTAGTTTGCAGCCTGATCCAAGTCAGATTTTTCTTCTTGTGGGAATGTTTCTCCCAGTAATATAGGCTGGATGTGAGCTCCGTGTATCTGCAATATGCTATTGTCTTCACTAGCTCTCATCAGCACCCATTCATTCCTGGAGTGATTTCCTCATCATCTGCTTTTCTTCCTACATGCAAGCTGTTTTCTCTGCCCTACCTGATGCTTTCTCCACTCTCCAAATTGTGATCTGATATGTACAACCCTTTTTCTTGTTCATTCTTAAGAGAGTGGAGGAAAAAAAGCTGACAAGCAGATCCCTGAGGGATTAGTATTAGAGTTTGCAGAGTAGCCAGCTAAGTAAAGGACTAGCACAGACTCTACAGCAGCTAACTGATAGGACTTATTATTGAAGACGATTTATAAAGTTGTTTAAATTTGCAAATAGGCAGGAAAAAAATGAATGCACAGTTGTAAATGGCCTTTAAAGGGCACCTGTCATCTCTAGAAAATAGAGTTATACCTGATTAACCAGGTGTTGAGAACACATGTATAATAAGTGGTAGCTCTGGAGACTGACATTTTTCTATAAGGGTGAATGAAGAGACTTGTTTAGTAAAAAGGCTTGTGATTGTCGAGCTCACTGGTGTTTCCTCTCTCAGATCCTGTATGTGGATAGACCCGTGCGATCTCCCGATGAACAGTACACATCACATGTCAAGAGACCATCAATATTCAAGGGGAAATCAATTCCACCTACGCCGACCACACCATCTACTGTACGAGAAGCGCCAAAGCCGCCGCCAACACCCAAACTAGACCCCAATAAAAAGATTGAAAATGGGGAAAAAGAGAGTCCCCACAATGCAAGTCCCCAGAGACCAACCGAGCTGCACAAAAGCTCCTCCAACCTCTCAGGATCCAGCTTTACATATTCTCCTTCACATCTGTCTATGAAAGAGCCCACACCCAGCATCGCCTCCGATATATCGTTACCCATAGCCACGCAGGAGCTCCGGCAGCGACTGCGGCAGCTTCAGAAGTAAGTCCTGCTCCTATCACAGAGTTGTCCACCTTTCTTTATCGCCTTATTGGGGGACACAGAATACCATGGGTGTATGCTGCTGCTGCTAGGAGGCTGACACTATGCAAAAACAAGAAAATTAGCTCCTCCCCGGCAGTATACACCCACCGACAGGCACCAAGCACCTCAGTTTGTGCTTAGTGTCTGTAGGAGGCGGACCGGGATCTCCCCAGATCCGCAGTTATTAATCCAATTTTTCCTTTCAGGGTTTAGTTTGAACTTTTTAATCCTTTCTTCTTTTATCTTTTAGGTTTTTTCCGTTGGGAAACAGGGTATACTTATCACCCTGATTTCCTATATCATGCGGCTGAGCGAGCAGTGTGGTGTCACCCACATCGCAACTCTCAGTACCGCAGGCAGGACTTTTCCCTATCACCTTCCGGTGATAAGGGTTGTGGACAGGTGGCTGGTCCTTGCCGAATCCCCCTCCTCACCCCTCTCTCGGGACAGGGCTGAGAGGAAGACGGCGATCGCAGGTGGTTCAAGCCGTCTTCTGCAGGATGCGGGTACAGAGGACTCCCTTCCCCCCAGCGGCCTGCCGTTTCCCCGTGGGCCCCTGTGGTCATCCTCTTCAGGGACGTCAGGTAAGTGCCTGTACGTTCCCTCCGGCCCCGCATAGGCTTCAGTGCATGGGAGAAGTTGGACCTTGGGATTACATGTCCACAGTTTTTGAATCTCCCGCCCTTTCTGCCTGCCGCGCGCTCACACAGCTGTTTGCGTCCCTTCCCTCCCCCTTTTCTAGTCAGGGAGACTCTGGGGATCCCTTCACTCACCGCAGCAGCGTCGCAAGCAGGGGACCGCTGTCATATTGCTTCCTGAGCGCGGTATGTCGGGGTAGGCATGGGGCTGCGGCGCCGTCACTTTTACTTTCACTTTCCCCTCAGCGAGGGGAATTTCTCTGCTCCCTCCTCCCTTCCTGAGCGCGCTCTTTTCAGCGCGCCTTTTCTAGCCCATCACAGGGCTTCTTTCTCTTTGAGATGCCAGCCTCCCCTTTCTGCCATGCCCTCTCCGTCGCCGTTAGCCAATCACTGCGCAGCCGCTAAGCTCCGCCCCCATCTTCCAGCACAAGGATTTCCTGGGTTTTCACTACCTTCCTGCGCTGCTTGGGGGACACTTCGGCGTTTCTTCTGCTGCTCGCACAGAATCTCGGTAGGCTCGGCTCTGGGACAGGGATTAGCTCTCCTCGGCAGTTATTCCCTAATTTCTGCGGCCATTCACTTATGCCCAACCCTTCAGGGGATCTCTGCTTCAGGCCCACCGCTACCTATTACGCCTGTGCGCGCTGTAAAAAGAAGTGGGCATCGGGTCAGTCGTCCCCATTCTGCCCCCCCTGCAGTCCTTCCATTATGTCAGCATCTCAGGAACGCACAGAGTCCCGGGCGGAGGGCGCTCTTCCCTCCTCTCTCCCCCCCGGAGTGGGCCGTTACAATGTCACAGTCTGTTTCTGACTTGACAAAAGTATCACAGTCGCTGGTCCAGGTCTTAGAACGATTACCTCAGCTATCCTCAGCCACCTCTGCCCCGACCACCTCTCGGGGTGAGTCGTCCGCACCTGACCGCGACCTTCAGAGAGACAGACAGGGAAGGACTTCTAGGAAGCGGGCTCTGTCTACTTCGTCTTCGAGCTCGCAGGGCCCTTCCGCTCCCAGGCCTCCTTCTCCTTCCTCGGATGACAGCCTTTAGTCAGGCGATGATTCTCATTCGGAAGCTAGCTCAGAGGGGAACAGCGTTTCTAAAACGCGGGACATGGTCGATAGTCTTATTACAGCTATCTTCCAAACACTAAAACTTAAACAGGATGAGGCTCCGGTTCAGGAAAGCTCGGTTCTCTTTAGACGAGCCAGACCTCCGTCCCGAACCTTTCCCAATCACAACGATTTCGATACTACCTTATCCAAACACTGGGAGCGCCCTGAGCAACGCTTCTCAGGCCGCAAGTATTTGGACGTTCTGTACCCCTTTGACGCAGAACTGCTCTCAAAGTGGTCCAAGGCTCCAGAGGTAGATCCTCCAGTATCCCAGATAGCCTCTAAAACGGTGCTCTCTCTGCCAGACGGGGCATCGCTCAAAGACCCTACTGACAGGCAGATTGAATCTCTGGCTAGGTCTATCTTTGAGGCATCTGGCGCCTCTCTCTGCCCTATTTTCGCATCTGCCTGGGTGGCGAAGGTCATTTCCGCTTGGGCAAAAATTCTTCGCAGAGGCATCTTAGCGTCAGCTCCTCGAGACGAATTGGCAGATCTTGCAGATCAGATTAACCAGGCGGGAAAATACCTTTTGGCCGCCTCCTTGGACGCGGCCGGCTGCGTAGCAAGGGCTAACAGCAACATAGTAGCTGTACGCCGAGTCCTTTGGCTAAAGTCATGGAATGCGGACACTACTTCGAAAAAGTCGCTTACCAATCTGCCATTCCATGGCTCTAGGCTCTTTGGAGCAAAGCTGGATCAGATAATTTCCGATGCCACTGGAGGTAAAAGTACTTCGCTTCCCCAGTCTCGACCAAAACGTCCCTTCAACAAAAGGGGGTTTCGACCATTCAGGCCCTTTCGTCCCTTCTCTGCCACGGAGAGAGCCACTCAACAGGATCGGCCGCCTGCCACCAGGGAGCGGGATCAGAGGAAACCTTCCTACAAACCCACTCCTCGCTGAAGATCTAGAGGACAATATTCCAGATCTGCAGGAGCCAATTCCGGCAGATTTTCGTCTAAGTGACGGGTCATCCCCACCTGGAATTTCTTACAGGGTGGGCGGCAGACTTTCCTTTTTCGCGGATGCTTTGCTGTCCGCTTGGGTCAGAGAACTCGTCGCATCCGGTTACAAAATCGAATTTGCTTCACTCCCGAACAGACGGTTTTTCCGGTCTTGGCCTCCGCGACAGCGGGCCCAGGTTCCGGGTTTTCTGCAGGCCATTTCCTCCCTTCTTTCCGCCGGAGTCATTGTTCCCGTTCCCTCAGACGAACGGTTTTCCGGGTTCTACTCCAATCTCTTTGTAGTCCCGAAGAAAGACGGCTCTCTTCGTCCAATTCTGGACCTCAAATTGCTCAATCGCCACGTGAAGATTCTTCATTTCAGGATGGAGTCTCTTCGGTCGGTGATTGCTTCCATGGAGCCCGGGGAATTTCTCTGCTCGGTGGACATTCGGGATGCCTATCTGCACATTCCAATATGTGTGCAACATCAGAAGTATCTTCGATTTGCATTTCAGGGAGACCACTTTCAGTTCACAGCTCTCCCTTTCGGCCTAGCTTCAGCGCCCTGGGTTTTCACGAAGGTGATGGCGACCGTCATGGCCATCCTTCGCTCCAGAGGGATCCTCATCATCCCTTATCTAGACGATCTTTTGATCAAGGGTTCGTCTCACCAGGACTGTCTCCGGAGCCTTCAGATAACCCTGGACACTCTCAGCCGCCTAGGTTGGCTGGTCAACAAGGAGAAGTCCATTCTGATCCCCACCCAGCGTCTGACCTTTCTGGGTATGGAATTCGACACGGAGCTAGCCCGTGTTTTTCTTCCAAAGGAAAAATTTACAACTCTGTCCAAGGGCATCAGAACTCTCAAGAGGCCTGCTCCCATTCCCATTCGGTTCTGCATGAAGGTCCTGGGGAAGATGGTGGCCTCCATGGAAGCAGTGCCCTTTGCGCAGTTTCACCTTCGCCCCCTCCAGCTGTTTCTGCTTTCAGCCTGGGACAAGACCACGAGGTCCTTGGACCGTCCTATTCGGCTTCCTCTCAGAGTGAGGCAGTCTCTCACTTGGTGGCTACGGCCAGCGTCAGTTCTCCAAGGGAGGTCCTTCCTTCCGCCTCAGTGGCGAATCATCACCACCGATGCGAGCCTTCTAGGATGGGGAGCCGTGTTCCATCAGAAAGCGGCCCAAGGCCGCTGGAAGCCACAGGAGTCTCTCCTTCCAATCAATCTTTTGGAGATCAGGGCAATTTTCCTGGCCCTTCTTCACTGGCAGCCCCTCCTCTCCGGCAAGCCGGTCCGTATTCAGTCGGACAACGCCACGGCCGTGGCGTACATAAACCATCAGGGGGGCACGCGCAGCAAACAAGTAATGTCAGAAGTGGCCAAGTTACTACGCTGGGCAGAACGTTACGTTCCGACAATCTCCGCCGTCCATATTCCAGGGGTGGAAAATTGGGCAGCCGACTTTCTGAGTCGCCAGGGCCTAGCGTCCGGCAAATGGTCCCTGCACCCCGCGGTTTTCTCTCAGATATGCGACCGTTGGGGCACCCCGGATGTCGATCTCATGGCATCTCGGATGAACCGCAAGGTGCCGCAGTTCGTAGCCAGGTCCAGGGACCCTCTAGCCGTCGCATGCGACGCACTGGTGACTCCGTGGTCCCAGTTTCAACTTCCGTATCTGTTCCCGCCTCTGGCATTGATCCCTCGGGTGGTCAAAAAGATAAAATCGGAAGGCGTACCAGTGATTCTAGTCGCTCCAGATTGGCCAAGACGGCCTTGGTACGCGGAACTGGTCAACATGCTCGCGGACGTTCCCTGGAGGCTTCCGGACCGTCCAGACCTTCTCTCGCAAGGCCCCCTTTACCACGAGAATTCTCAGTCTCTGAATTTGACGGCATGGCCGTTGAGACCGCAATTCTGAAGGAATCAGGTCTGTCCAGTCAGGTTATTCAAACTATGATCAGAGCCAGGAAACCAGCCTCTTCCCGCATTTACTATAGGTACTGGAAGGCTTTTTTCCGTTGGTGCGATGATAAAAGAGTCTTCCCAATGTCTTTTTCTATCCCGTCTATCCTGGGGTTTCTTCAGGCTGGGTTAGACGCGGGTCTGTCCCTCAGTACGCTCAAGGGCCAGGTTTCCGCTCTCTCTATCCTCTTCCAAAGAGAACTAGCTTCTCTACCACAGGTCAAGACCTTTCTACAAGGGGTTTCCCACGTGGCTCCTCCTCATCGTTCGCCAATAGACCCGTGGGATCTCAACCTCGTCCTTAGCGCGCTCCAGAAGGCGCCGTTCGAGCCTCTCCAGGACATTCCTTTGTCCCTTCTCTCTTGGAAGGTCACCTTTTTGATCGCCATTTCATCCATCAGAAGAGTTTCTGAATTGGCGGCCTTGTCATGTCGTTCCCCTTACCTCATTCTCCATCAGGACAAAGCCGTCCTCAGGCCCGTTCCTTCTTTTCTTCCAAAGGTGGTTTCCGCTTTCCATATCAATGAGGATATCGTCCTTCCTTCTTTTTGTCCGGCTCCATCTCATCCTCTTGAGAAGTCTCTCCACAAACTGGACGTAGTTAGAGCCCTGCGTGTCTATCTTGCCAGGACCTCTTCCTTTCGTCTGTCCGATTCCTTGCTGATCATTTCTGAAGGTCGCCAGAAGGGCCTTCCGGCTTCCAAATCCACAATCGCTCGCTGGATTCGTTCTACCATTCTGGAAGCGTATCGTCTTCAGGAAAAGCGGCCCCCTCCGGGAGTAAGAGCTCATTCCACCCGGGCTGTGGCGGCTTCGTGGGCTGCTCGTCACCAGGCCTCGGCCATGCAAATTTGCAAGGCTGCAACCTGGTCATCTTTGCACACCTTCACGAGGTTCTACAGGGTTCATACCCAGGCTTCGTCTGATGCTGTGGTTGGTAGGAAGGTTCTGCAGGCGGCGGTGGCTCACCGGCCGACCTGAGCCTTTCGGTTACTTTCGTTCCTTTTTGCTGTTCCCACCCTTGGGACTGCTTTGGGACGTCCCATGGTATTCTGTGTCCCCCAATAAGGCGATAAAGAAAGATGGATTTTTGGTTCTTACCGTAAAATCTCTTTCTTGGAGCCTTCATTGGGGGACACAGCACCCTCCCTGTTTCAGTTGTACCGTGTTGGGTCTTAGAGTCCCTTGTTGGGTTGGTACATATGGTTCGAGTTTTTCTTGTTGCTTCTCCTACTGCTTTTTCACCAACTGAGGTGCTTGGTGCCTGTCGGTGGGTGTATACTGCCGGGGAGGAGCTAATTTTCTTGTTTTTGCATAGTGTCAGCCTCCTAGCAGCAGCAGCATACACCCATGGTATTCTGTGTCCCCCAATGAAGGATTCAAGAAAGAGATTTTACGGTAAGAACCAAAAATCCATCTTTTCTTCCCAACATGGTCTGTTTCCATTTTCTGCGTTTTTGATTTTTTTCTTCCAAGAGCCATAGCTTTTTCTATTTTTCCACCCACGTAGGTGTAAGAGGGGTTGTTTTTTTTATGTAGGATAAGTTGTACTTTTGAATGACACAATTACACAGTATTGCTGTATACAACAACAATCCATCTCCTGTGAAGCCAGGCCACAGGCTGGAGATCAGTGGAGCTCCGTGTTGACAGGCACGGAGGTTTCCCAGCTTCATGCGATCATATCTATGGGCAAATAGAATGAGGCCCCCCCATGTCTGCACGCTGTTGTCAGGTATTGACGGCAGCATTTAACAGGTTAACCATTGCGGCCGGAGCTTCACTCCACCTGTGGCTGTTTCAGAGGCATGTCCTGACTGTGTGTCACAACCATTACCTGCTGGGTATGGGGCAGCCTGCTCCATACACCCTTTCCCAACTTGCACCGTATATGTACGTCGGATGTTGGTAAGGGGTTAGATGCATTAATTTTTAGCTAAACATCATTTTTGTATTTGGGTTTCATTAATAACATTGCACACTTTGCCCTCTGTAGCCTCTGTGTTGCACTGCCCATAGGTGGCTGCAGAATGGGGTAACTGAGAATCCACCAGTGAGCTCATTCTGATGGTCCAGTGGCAGAATTTCCAACTCTTTTATCTGACTTTTTTTGAGTTCCTCTCCGCTGATTAATGACCACTGAGCACAACAAGATTTAATGTGCGGGAAAACAAGGAGCATATAAAAGCAAAATGGTGCAAAACTTTTCATGCATTTACATGCATTTAAGTAAAAAAAGAAAAGTTGACAACCCCTGGAATGCTGATGACATTTTATGCAGCTCCCTCGATAATTTATGTGCAGTTTGCACAGATAGAGCACTGTAATAGGAGAGTTACTTATTTTTTCTAAATATAATCAATAATGGTGGGCGCTAGTATAGAGAAAGAAGATACCAGCTGCAAACAGAACACCACAAAGTTGTCAAAATAGATAGTAAATGAATTGTTAAATGTTTGTGCTATGGGTATCCTCCCAGTCACACAAAGTTGCAACTTGTGGCAATGGTGACTATATAGAATAAACCTTCTTCCGGAGTGCTGTCCCGGCCGGTGACAGGCGCTCCAAGCACTCCCGACTCCAATGTTGTGCTAGCATGGGTAGCTCACGGTAAGGACCTGTGGCCTGCGACCAATTATGGAATTGGTCCATAACTTGCTCCATACTCCATCACGTGACCGCCTACGTCATGCAGGTCCTGCCGGCTCCAGATGCCGCAAGTCCTTACTGCGAGCTACCCACGCTAGCGCACCATTGGAGATGGGAGTGTTTGGTGTGCCTGTCACCGGCCGGGACAGTGCTCCAGAAGAAGGTTTTTCCTACATAGTCACCATTACCACAAGTTGGAACTTTGTGTGGAGCAGCTTCGACATATTGACTTCAGAACGGCGCCTGCAGCCACTGGAATGAGATAAAATTCCACCATCCTCCTTGGTCTTATATCTGAGTCCCCACCTGACTGTGCAGACTCTGTGCTTACTAACCATTTGTGTGTGACATTCAGAGGATACCCACAGCGCAAACTTTTATCAATTCATTTACTTATTTTTTCTCTCTGCCATACAGAATCCTTGTCCTGTACTTACACCCGGAGTGAGACTCCATTACTCTGCAGCGTTATTTTATCGCCCTAATAAAACCAGCAATTGCCATAATGGCATCCACTTAATAGCTCTTTAAGTGCCAATTAGGGAACCTGAAGCCTCGGACCCTTTTGTGAACGCACATTGCACATTTAATAATGTCTCGATTTATAACACCGTTTTCTTTTCCCAGTGGGACATCGTTGGGACAGTCTCCTCTAGGACAGATCCAGTTAACTATTCGGTACAGCGCTCAGAGACATAAGCTGATGGTCGTGGTACATTCCTGCAGGTAAGAGCCGGAAGGCACAATGGATTCCCAGCAAAATGTCTTTTTATTAATGGTTTGGAATATATGACATGAAATCCTAAATACTTGATTATTGGCGACTGTGACCAAACTTTCAGATAGGTCATCAATATCCAATTAGTGAGTGTCTGATTCCTGGCAGCTAGTAATGCGCAGCCGTGCGCGGATAAGGTGTTATCAGAGCATGCTCGGGTGCTAACCGAGTGATGTCGGCGTGATTGAATAATATATTAGAGTCCCCGCAGCTGCATGTCTCGCAGATGCTCGACAGCCCAACACATGCAGGGATTGCCTAACAAACAGGGACTCTCTGCATGTGTTGCAGCTGCCGAACAGCCGGGAGACACGCAGCCACGTGGACTCGGACATAGTATTAGAGCATGTCGACGTATCCTAGCACGCTCGCTCCGGACCTTATAGAAAGTTTTGTAGCAGTGACCGTCACCCCCCAAAAAACTTATAATGTAGGTCTGGTATGAATCAGTGTTTTTTTTCTTCTAGAAACCTTATCGCGTTCTCTGTCGAAGGCTCGGATCCATACGTGAGGATGTATTTATTACCAGACAAACGCAGATCGGGAAGAAGAAAAACCCACGTTCATAAGAAGACACTAAATCCCGTGTTTGATCAAACGTATGACCTGTTCTTTTTTTCCCTTCCTCTTTATTCATGTGTTATTGCTGGGAGTAAATTTTCATTGGTTTTCAGTTCCACTTTTCCTCGATATTCTAGGGCATTTTTCATCGAGTCTGCCTACGTATAGGTGTAATCCGCTTCACATCAATATCCGCCCTATGTACATTGTATCCCAACACTTCTAGGGTGCGGTCACACGTAGGATTTATATCTTAGGTTTAATTTTAATGTTAGAAATCTGAGGTTGACCCTTACATTTTCTGTTTCCGGATCTGCCATTTGCTTAGCGCCTCATTCAGGATAGTCTCCAGTCAACGACCTTAACCAAAGTGTCTCGTGTTTCATGTGCAGATTTGAGTTTAATGTGTCGCAGCCCGATCTCCCGAGGAGAACACTAGATGTTGCTGTGAAGAATAGCGGAGGATTCTTATCTAAAGATAAAGGTTTACTCGGAAAGGTGAGCTCTCATCTATTCTCTATAAGCAGTGTTAGGCCGTGTTCACACGTTGCTGAAGATTTACGTTCTGGATTTGGTCTCAAATCTGCAATGAATCCGCAGACTGAATTCTGATGCGGATTTCACCCCACTCCATTACTAAGCATTGAACAGGGTAAAATCCGCCATGGAAATCCGCACAAGAATGAGCATGCTGCAAATTCTAAATCCGCGCCGTGCTTTCATTTTTGTGCACATCTTTTTGGGACGACCTGTTTATGGGATGTCACAAAAAAAACATACGCGTATATTATAGTGTATAATGCCGCAGCTTTGCGGAACAGAAACCGCACTGCAAATCTACAAAATGTGAGCATGGCCTTAATGTGTCTAAGGCCGGGGTCACACAAGCGTTGATTCTCTCTTGCGATTATGTAAATGACACTCGCCTCAAACTCTGATCAGTGTTGGAGCCGAGTGTCAGCTTAGTGTGAGCCGATTCTTTCACGTAATTGTATCGCAGGTACGGAAAAGACTGACAGCTTAATTTCTCCATCTTCTTCATTGTCTGTGGGAATCGGACTGCGCTTTGTTGACATCCGAGTGTAGTTTGATGTTTTACATAGACTTGGATAAGTGCACGATTTGCGGAGCCACTCGGTCTGTAGAAAATAATCGCTGATCTGCAGCACTGCCCCATAGTATAACATTGGGCCAATAAAATATAAGCAATCGCTTGTGTGAGTGTACCCTAAAAGAAAGAGCGAGCTTGGAAATGACCCTGATTAGACTGCATCATAGTTGCAATATTGAATAGTAATCTAAAGTCACTGAAAATTGGGAGAGGCTCAGGTTGCTAGTCTTTTCCCTCTCCCATGCTTTATACTGCAGCTCTGCTTGTTTAGAACAACTACAGAATAGAAGCATATGCCAGGCCCATCAGCCTGCTATGCACAATATTCACAAGGGTATTTACTCATGCAGCTAATCTTTTAGTTGGATCACTTTGTGCCAAAAATGAACAAATATTAGCGCAGTGCTGCATCTTAGGCCATAAGCCCCCTTATTTCTCAGCCCCCCCCAGGTTACACCCTTTTGGCGCCTTTGTAAGGTAATTGTCTAAAACACCTGGTAATTACAGTGCAGGCCATGAGAGACCTTTTTTTTTGGCTCCGATTGCGCCAGAATTCTGGCACATTGAGTTTAGTTTATCTCTTTTCGTCTGTTATTAAATATGTTTAAAACAATGATCTATGGAAAAGTTTTGTCATTGTGCTTTTGTTTTAATTTTTCAGTTATTACTCGATTCAGAAGAAATTGCCAAAGGATGTACGCAGTGGTAAGAGGGAGCTTCTTCTACCGACAAAGCGCACATCATTAATGTCTGTCGTACTGATTATTCGCACATGGAGGGTCTCTTTATGTAAGGGGGGGACTCCCGCAGATACATATTGCAGCAACCTCTCTGTGCAGCCACATGAAGTGCTCCTTTTCCAGTTTAAAAGCTGTTCTGCAGCTCTGACAATGTGTATTGTTGGGAATAACGTGCTTTCTGCAATACTGTTGGACTGTAAGACGTCCCTGGCAATGTGGATGCTTTCACACGGCATTTAGTGCACGCTCTGAGACCCCGTCCATCAAGGCAGATGTCCGACCCCCCCCCCCTATACACCAACGCAGCCATACAGTGCCGGCAGAGCGATCGTGCTTTTTGCCGTGCATTGTTTTTGGGTGGGTACACCTGCTGGAGGCGGACACCCAGACGCAGTTTACTACGCCTTGGCATCAAGGGTTTACTCTTAAACTGGAAAAAAGGAGTCTTAACTTTTTAGTATAAAACCTGGACTTGTTTGTTCTTGCACAAGACCTGAGCCTGCAGTCTGATTTTTTTTTTTTTTTTTTAAAGAGACTCTCAATTCTTCTAACGAAGAAAGCGGATTTTTTTGGCTTGTAGAGGAGAAAATTCTGTCTGAATTGAAAGACAGGAATTAAATATACTTCTCCCCCTGAACATACAATGAAAAAACTGTGTTCCCAGAATGTACAGGGTGGGACATTTATAAAGTTGGAATCCAAAATGGCCAACATCAAAATGGCCGCCATGGTCACCAACCATCTTGAAAAGTTTTCCCCCTCCCATATACTAATGTGCCACAATCAGGCAGTTGATATCACCAACCATTCCCATTTAATTTAGGTGTATCCATATAAATGGCCCACCCTGTATAACAGACGCGCGTAATACTGCCTAGTGCCACTGCACGACCGAACACATATATATTCTATTACTCTAGCTAGAGTCACCTCAAGCTTTTGATACTCCTCTGATAAAGCCACAGAAATGGGGCCGAAACACGTTGGCAGGGGGTTGTGTGGTCTGACATGAACAAGGTGTCGCTTGGGCACTGCCCTTGTTAGGGCAAGAGTCTTTACATGGGGCACGACAGGGGAATATACAAGGGGTGTAATCGTAGGCGCACATATATTTATCCTTCCCCTTGCTCCGTCGCTGGGTTTCCATGGGCAGGTGTCTCAGTACAAGGGTGAGATCCTTCCAATGTTATACTTGCTCTGTTTTCGCCGTGGTCACGTCATGCAATATCGTTCTTCCTACATGTGGCTGTGTGTGTAATATGTATTGTCTGTTGTTTTTTTAATCTGATAACTTTTTATATCGAGTTCAGTTAAAAGTTTCGCGTTTTAAGATACTCTTTGCTTTGTACTCTGCAGCACCACTGCCATTGAACTTTAAAGAGAATTTGACAGCAGATTCCTACTGTTGACCTACGGGCAGCAAGTGTCAGCCCCTGCTGTGTGATCTTAGCCAGGTGTGTCGGACTCTGATGCACTGCGGCATTTCAGAGAAAAGCATACATTAAAAGCCGCCGGGGACAGAGCTGCACAAGAGACTAGCTGGACAGGCGGGTCCCCAGCAACTGCTCCCCTGGATTGACAGGTCTCTCCCTGCAAGCATGTGTATGGAGCGACTTGTCAGTCGCCGGCAGTGTGCTTGGAGCAGCCACCCGCATACTTGCCTTAGGTCGGGTAGCATTTATCAGCTGTCGGGTTCCCTTTAAAGACATGGAGGTAATTGACTATATTACCGGTGCTGCAGGAAGTCATGAGAAGCTTCTCACCCACCGCCCTCCACTCAGCAAGTTGATTTTCTTTGTTGGTGTTCTTCTAGACGCCTTTGTATACCTGGATACTGCAGCTCCCCGGTTGGGAATCTTTGATTTGGTTTATATATTATTATATATATATATATATATATATATATATATATATATATATATATATATATATATATATATATATATATATATAGTTTAGTATATTAATGCTAAAGTCACTAATTATAGTTAAAGGGTTATACCCATCTTTTACAACTGCCCTGTTCTCAACACTTTGTGGTCTCCTGGCATCAAGCTCGGCCGGGCTGTAACATGACCGCTGCAGGCATTCGCTGATCAGATGCAGCGCTTACATTTCCCCTGAACAGGAAGAAACCTCTCTGTTCCAGGGAAGCAGGGGTGCCTTGCTTTAATTACTGTATAAAATAAATAAATCTATATACCATGTATGTGTGTGTGTGTGTGTGTGTGTGTATCTATCTATATATATTACATAAATTTAAAAAAAAATTGAAAATGTGATTGAAGAATAAATGTAGCTGAATTCCTGTGTGTTTAACCAGCAGATAATCTTCTTCTTCTTCTTCCAGGTATGATTTAACAGAAGATGGATCAAGGACGTCTGTCTCAAACTAACCCCTTTAGACGCGTCACAAAGCCCCTTTCATCTGCGGCCACATATGATGAATGCATTGTGCTCACGGGATTTATCAATATATTTTTTTATAGAATCATGTATTTCATTATCCAACTTCACACTCATTTTAACTCCTTTTTACCTTGTTTTGCAGACTTTGGTAAATCCTGTCATTAAGCTTCTTTAGCTTTTCAGCTTTACCTTTTGTCTATTAATGTGCAATAGGGCGTTTTAACTGCATTAAACTATAATTATGTGTATCCTTTTATAAACCTGGGAAATATGTTGTTTTTTGTTGCTGTTGTTTACCATGGGTGGAGTTTTGTACTTTGCCTCCGTGCACCATGTAAATATGTACTATTACTATATTTTATATTATTTTTCTTTGTTGGTTCAGTATTGGTTTGCATTTTTTTTTTTTTTGTGGTTATACTGACATTGTTTCATATGGCCTAGCGATGGCAACTTCTCAAGCCTACGGATTAGTGTAAACTCTTTGTTGCTCTGAATTGCTGATCCTTTTAGCTGTAGGGATTACATCGGGGGTACGCTGTGTGTTTTGCTGTTTCCATGTTATAATTGATCCTTTCCTTTTACCAGGCTCTTTCTTTAATCAGATGTCCATACAATGGCCCTAAGCAGCTGAAATAATGTCTCAAACATTAAATTGGCACCGAGGAGGCGATCGCCCCGGCTGGTGTAATGTCCAGATTAGATTTAATAAT
The DNA here is from genome assembly GCF_039654945.1 of Dendrobates tinctorius. Taxonomy (NCBI): domain Eukaryota; kingdom Metazoa; phylum Chordata; class Amphibia; order Anura; family Dendrobatidae; genus Dendrobates; species Dendrobates tinctorius. The sequence goes on along the minus strand of NW_027361738.1, from coordinate 44,096,136 downwards.
TCCACTAGATCTGAATGATGTAAAGGGCAATACTCCACTTAAAGGAATTGTGTATTACTTTTTGCTTGTTTTACATTTCTAATAATATATATTAATGATTTCCCATTCATCTGCCATGCTGCATAAGAATACCCTCATTGTACGTTGTGTTGCTGGGATCCAGCCATATACAAAATTTTAAAGTAAATCTATATGTGCATTTATTGTATTTTTATAATCCCCCAATGTATGTAGATTGGGAAAAAATAGGCTTCCTGTGAGACCCAATTCTCTGGGGTAATGGTTTGTTATAGAGAATGCTGAAAGTGCAGGAGAGCTGTCAGGTAAGGATACCAGTCTGTTATGACATCGAACTATTGTACATTTTCAGGTACATGGGGATACATAGGAAACCACTGAGGTTTTGTTGACATGACAATCTGGCCAACAGTGGGACCTCATACGGCCTCTTTTTGAGCCTTTTTGATAATCAGATTTTTGAAAATCTTTTTGAGACGATATCTGAGCCTTCCATAAAGATAGGAAATTGGAGCACCCCAGAACCTTGAGGTTCATATCTAACCATAAGTATCACCAGGGACATCTTATTTATAGGTTATATAAGACAGTTTAAAAGGAACCTATCAGGAGGTATTTTTTACCCCCCTAGCTGCCACCACTGCCATCTATCGGTGCTCCAGTACTCTACAGATCTTTAGATCATGTCCTGATTTTACTTAAAAAGCAAAAAAGTTACTCTAAATCATTGGTGTAAATTAAAGTAGCTGTCCAATAAAAAGTTCTCACCTATCCCTGGGATGGGTGATAATTTGGCGAATGGTGACTGTTCTCCAACTGGGTCCTGTACTGATCGGCGGGGAACTTTAACGCCTGTTACAAAAATTCACTACAGATCAGCTGTCTCACCTATATAACAGCATCCACGTCATCTTCAATAACCCTTTCGTAGCTTCGGCAAAACGGAGGACCATTCGTTCTCCTCCTCAGATTGTCCTTGATTCTCCGCTCTTCCTTTGCTCTGTTTGGCTGTAGAATTCAGCGCACCCTTTTTATTTGTGGTGGCTGAAGGTTCGGACGCTTCGAAGCTGCTGAAAATGAATGTATGTTGTAGTCAGGTAAAGCAAGATGATTCAGGTAGTGATGAAGTAGGTGAACTTGGTCAGGGAGACCTATGCAATGTAATCGATAAAGAATATATTGAGATCGATGAAGAGAACTTTCTTGTACCCCTCTTTCTGAGCTGTTTATTGAGTTTACCGACATGGAACTGATAAGAAAAAAAACATTGATTTCAATAGATCTGTGCCATATATTTGACACTATAGTTCTATTTTTACTTTTACAGTTCAGTATATATATACCAAATCTTTAGAACCCATGAACGGACCCTCCACCATCTGCAGACCGCACATCTGTCGCTTATCAATGCTGGGGCTCCGTGTCCTGTAATATCTTGGCATAGTGATTCTAGCACGGGGCAATATTTTAGTATCTATTTCTCTATAAAAACATTATGTGATCTTATTAAGGAGACGCCTGATTTTGACAGACGCTCAGATGCAATGACCTAGTTTGCAATATGCTACCAAGCTGTCGGGGGGGAGAAGGATTGCTGGGAAACCATGAATGATCTACTCCAACACACAAGAATACTGATTATTAGAGGGATTTACAGATCTAAAAAATATAGATATAATACAATGAAAAAGGTTTCCCATATCGAACATATATCAGGGACGCTGCTACAGAGAACGTGTATTTGGATCAAATTGTATTTAAGTGCCTCAAGCCTCCGTAGTGGCAGCAGATCTGAATGGACGAAAGGATACTTTTTCTACCTATATATTAACCAAAGCGAATAGCTTAAGGCAATGGTCGCCCGTGGCAGCAGCCAGAGCCCCGGGTTTATGTTATGGCTGATATGCTTTCTTATTGTTTGCTATTTAGTCTTACACTTTTCATTATGGGGCCATTTTTATGGAACTCTTTTTGTCATTGAGAAAACCCATTACCGTACTTCAGGGACATACAGATAAACGTCTGCCTGGTATCAGGCATAACTGTTATCGCCGCTGGACTGCCCAGGAAAAAAATTCAAAGTATCTTCTAGAGTTGCGCAAAAAGATTTGCGTTGTCCTGGGTCATCATCCAGTCCTCTGCTGTAGTTGGACCAGAGCAGTCTCATGTCTGTCCCCAGCCTCATTAGTTCGGCATCCTCGTCACCTGCCTTACGAGACCCCATAATGTCATGATGTTGCAGATCCTGGTAAGTGCAAGTGAATCCCCGGTTGCCAGTGGAGAAGTGAAGACTGCCCTGCATCGGCTGCCATGGATAACCAAATTGGATGTTAGGGGTGGTGCAAAACTTTTTGCTTCATTGTAGTATCTACTAAAGCATCTATTACTGTATTAAAGGAGTAATATGCCTTATCCACAAGACTGATTATAAATGTATGGTTAGTGGGGTTTGTACTGCTGGGATCCCAAAAAGTGGTCCGGTGTCCTCGGTGTTAATGGAGAAGTCATTCCCAGGCATGATAACTACTCCCATGGACAGAGCGGAGTCTCCAAATCACACAATTGCTCGATTCATTCAGGGGACACCAGACCTCCGTCAGTCTCCCAGCAATCATACTGTAATAGGTCATATAATGGCAGCACCAACATAGCAGCATGTTAGATCCCAAGCAGAAAAGCACTTACCTGCCCAGTGGAGCACTTAACACATACTACTCTTACAGGAAAATTATGTTATAGTCTTCAGTTTCAAAGATTATCCTCCTTATTGTATCCATAGAAATGCCTGGCAGGTCCCACTTTTGCTAGAATCTCTTTGAAAGGGAACCGGTCAATAGATTCATGCTGAACCAAACTGCTTCTCCCCGCCCTGCTCCAGTTGATTGACAGGTCTCTACCATGTGTGTGCATGGGGAGAGATCTGTTAGTCATGGAGAAGCTGGGGTCCACATCAGACAAATAAGGTCTTCCCTACAGTCCCAGCCGAATGTTTTTTCTGAAGCACAGCAGCATTTCAAAGTAAAATTTACTAGGTTGCAGTTGTACAGCCGGACTCTGCTCTGTCTGTAGCTCAGGCAGCATGAATCTAATGACCGGTTTAAGATTCACAGTGAATCGCTAATTTATGCTTTGGAGAATATTTATGCATGTAATTCCAGAATTCCTTTCCCTTGCTTTGTATTTAAGTGCAATACAATTGCATTAAAAAAAAAAGAAATATACAAATTATTCCTATTTTTAAACATATAATTTTCCTATTTTCTTTATTTTTTTTTTATATTTTGTGATATGTTTTTGATACCTGCTGTAAAGATATTTTGGAGATTGAATAAGTAGCTAATGTGAACTCGATCAACTTCTGTTGGCGTAATGCTATAATATGTAGCGCCACCCGCTGGGCCTTTCCATCAATGCACTCTAATGCTGATCCTAAGAGTTGGAGTAATCAATTGTACCACTGAAGATCTGCCTACAAGCTCTTTGCTATCCCAAAAAGTCGGTCACCGAATAAGACTCTGCTGCTGCTTTTCTGTCCGTCTGTCATACACGCTTGGTGCATACTGCCACCATGGCCACTGAGATGAGCTCTCCGACGACAGGAGCCGTGGATATGTCGTTATATGTTTTTATCTTGTGCCTTAAATTACTAAATGTAACTGTATCCTCATAAAAAAAATTTACTGTATTGAAACAGCATTGCTATTTTTGTGTATATAATTGCCGCCGTGAGACGATGAGCGGATTAGCCATATCAAGAGCATGAAATCCAGATATGAATCAGTGTATCACTTGGATTTGGATTAAAGAATTATAAATTTGTATTTGATTATTTCTTCATAGTAATACAGTCATATTCTGTGCCTCTGTGATATCTAATCTTCCAATTCAGGCCTTAAATATGATCATTAAATGGGTATTGGATTGGGTATATGCCAAAAAATGACACCTACCATAGGAAATGTGCTCCTTCGGTCAGAATTGTTACTATTCTTTAGAAAATGGTTTCACTTGTTATTGATAAATGAGTCTTCAGCAGGAGTGAGGGGAATAAGGGGACGTTTGGGCTAATAGGTCTAATGCCCAACAGCAAGATTATCAAAGAAAGATGAAAGAATTACGGAACAAAGCTGTAGACCCTTCATTCAAGCAGTTGGTGGGATCTCGGCGCTCTGGCCAGCTTTCATACTTTGCTTATCACTTATTTGATAAAGTATTACATTGTAATAATGCATTGACACCTGTGCCCTGGTACCTAGAGGGACCCTAATGCCAAATAAGAAATTGAATATACAAAGTAGCATTAGTATGTGGCCCCCAGGAGCATAAACAGGATTGTACCGAACGTCAACATTGATGGCCTATTCTTAGGATAGGTCATCAATGAACGGTTGGGGTATGACACCCGGTACCCCCCCGCCGATCAGTTGTTCCTGGCATCAACGGCTGCCCAAACTGTTCATTTGCAGAGCTACACAGCACAGATCCCCCAACTTTATAGTGGCCGCAGCGGGATACTGTATATCAGTCCCCTATTCAGACTAATAGGGGCGGATATGCAGTACCGAGAAGTGGCCTCAACTGTTGTGTAGTTCCACAACTGTGCAAATCTGGTCGACACCCCATGTCACACCCCCATTGATCAAACGTAATGATCTATCCTAAGGATAGGCCATCAGTACTGAAGTCCCAGACAACCCCTTTAAGTTAAGACCCCCATATGCATTAGCACTTGAAACTGCTGATTTTGTCGGGAGTGGTAAACCATCTAATGTGTATGGGGGACTTCTGACAAGTTATGTTGGGTAAAGTAAGGATGGGGTACACAATCCTTTTGTTTGCATGAAGACAAGCCACAGACAGATGATTCCAGCAGCAGCTCCCTCAGAGAAAACTGGAGCGCTTGGGCGAGTTGAGCAATTACAGCATATGCTCCATATTCAACCTTTTCCTTCTTTGATAAAGAACCATAATTTCCAAAAATGGATAAGCTCAAGATCCCTTTAGTTGCTTGCATAAACGTAATGGCACCCATCGATAACTTATTTGCGCGCACACACACACCAAAAGATTCTTACTCTCTTAAAGCAATTCAGCAAATACATGTAGATAGCTTTTCTTTTTTCCCACCCTTAGGCTGTGTGCCCACATTGCGGTTTTTAAGCGTTTCCTCCGCGGAAACGCTTAAACGCTAATAAAACACATTCCCATGCAATCCTATGGGATTCCGCAGTTGTGCCATGCTGCAGATTTTTCCGCTGCGGAATTGCATAGCAGAAAAATCAGCAGCATGTCCATTAATTTGGCGGAATCGCGGCGATTTCGCCGCCATAGAATTTCATTGAAACGCTCACTTTATGCATGTGGCTATGTCCACCATGCGTATAATGAGCGCTTCATGTGCGAATGGTACCCAGTGTCTGGAGGAGGGGAGACTCTCCTCCATGCCCTGGGTTACCATATTCCTGTAAAAAATAGAATTAAAATAAAAAATAGGGATATACTTACCCTCTGTCGGCCCCCGGAGTCCTCAGCAGTGCACGCGGCAAGTTCCGTTCCCAGGGAATTGCAAAAATCACCCCAGATGTCAGGGTCACGTGACCACTACGTCATCAGTGGTCATTCGCGCAATGCATCCCTGGGAACGGAACTTGCCGGCAGCGCTGCGAGGACCAGGAGGACTCCGGGGGCTGACAGTAAGTATATCCCTATTTTTTTTAATTGTTTTTAACATTCTATCTTTTACTACTGATGCTGCATAGGCAGCCTCAATAGTAAAAAGTTGGTCACACTTGTCAAGCACTATGTTTAACAAGTGTGACCAACCTGTCAATCACTTTTCCAAGCGACACTTGGAAAAGCGCTAGCATTCTGCAAGGTAAAAACGCTATTGTTTTGTGGGAAAACGCATGCGAATTCCGCATGCGTTTTACCTGCGGTGGGGAGTTGAGGAAATGCTGCGGACAATTCCGTAGCATTTCTGCAATGTGGGCACATAGAATTGAAGTAGATTTTTCCTCATCAAACCGCAACAACCCTTGCCAGAAAAACGCATGCGGATTTTCATGCATTTTTCTAAGCGTTTTTTAAGCGCTTATAAGCACAAATAAAGTTAGTTTTAAAAAAAGGATCCTGTGAGGTAATTTACTCGTCCAACCCCTCTTCTCCATTTTTTTTTCTTGTTGTATCCATGGTTCCAAAAAGGGAAGCCCCAGCGGCGTCTCGGCCAAGAAAATATGCAGATTTTGCGTCAGGGGCCCCCATTTTATGATCAGGCATGCCCATCTCTGAGTGACTGGAGCAAAGGTTGGGCATGCGCATCTCAGTGAATGGAGCTGAGGTCGAGCATGCGCATTTCTGAGTGAATGGAGCCGAGGTTGGGCATGTGCATCTCTGCGCTATTCCAGACTGGGCTCCGCAGGGCAAGGTTTCCGGATAGTCTAATACAGTTCTTAGGCCCCATTATATCGTATGAAGTAATATTTGGGGCCCATTATACTGTATGGAGTAATATATGGGGGCTCATGATACTGTATGGAGGAATATGTGGGTCCCATTATACTGTATGGAGCAATATATGAGGCCATTATGCTGTATGGATCACTATGTGCTGCCCATAATACTGTATGGAGGATCATGTGGTGCCCATAATACACTGGGTGCAGAATTATTAGGCAAATGAGTATTTTGATCACATCCTTTTTATACATGTTGTCCTACTCCAAGCTGTATAGGCTTGAAAGCCAACTGCCAATTATGTAAATGAGGTGATTTGCATCTCTGTAATGAGGAGGGGTGTGGTCTAGTGACATCAAAACGCTATTGTGCTTAGTTATTAGGCAACTTCTTTTCCTTTGGCAAAATGGGTCAGAAGAGAGATTTGATGGACTCTGAAAAGTCAAAAATTGTGAGATGTCTTGCAGAGGGATGCAGCAGTCTTGAAATTGCCAAACTTTTGAAGCGTGATCACCGAACAATCAAGCGTTTTATGGTAAATAGGCAACAGGGTCACAAGAAGCGTGTTGATAAAAAAAGGCGCAAAATAACTACCCATGAATTGAGGAAAATCAAGCGTGAAACTGCCAAGATGCCATTTGCCACCAGTTTTGCCATATTTCAGAATTGCAATGTTACTGGAGTATCAAAAAGCACAAGGTGTGCCACACTCAGGGACATGGCCAAGGTAAGGAAGGCTGAAAAATGACCACCTTTCAACAAGAAACATAAGATAAAACGTCAAGACTGGGCCAAGAAATATCTTAAGACTGATTTGTCTAAGGTTTTTTGGACTGATGAAATGAGAGCGACTCTTGATTGGCCAGAAGGATGGGCCCGAGGCTGGATCAGTAAAGGGCAGAGAGCTCCACTCCCACTCAAACGCCAGCAAGGTGGAGGTGAGGTACTGGTATGGGCTGGTATCATCAACGATGAACTTGTGGGACCTTTTCGGGTTGAGGATGAAGTGAAGCTCAACTCCCAGACCTACTGCCAGTTTCTGGAAGACACCTTCAAGCAGTGGTACAGGAAGAAGTCTGTATCGTTCAAGAAAAACATGATTTTCATGCAGGACAATGCTCCATCACATGCATCCAAATACTCCACAGCGTGGCTGGCCAGTAAAGGTCTAAAACAAGAAAAAATAATGACATGGCCCCCTTGTTCACCTGATCTGAACCCCATAGAGAACCTGTGGTCCCTCATAAAATGTGAGATCTACAGGGAGTGAAAACATTACACCTCTCCGAACAGTGTCTGGGAGGCTGTGGTGGCTGCTGCACGCAATGTTGATCGTAAACAGATCAAGCAACTGACAGAATCTATGGATGGAAGGTTTTAAGTGTCCGTAAAGAAAGGTGGCTGTCATGATACCAGTGCTGGGTGACCGGCACTGCTGGGGTTAATGTTCTGACCTCAGTGCAGACTCTCACCTGCACACCTGGGACCTATTATGGTGGCCTCTCATTGGTTCTGGGGAGGCTTCTTATAGCCTCAGGAAGCTCCCATCCCCCGTCAGTCATACTTTCGCCCTTAGCATTGTGTGGTGACCCCTGAGTGTGTTAGTGCTGTGTTCTGGTTGCATGATTCTCTGTGTATGACTCGGTCTGTTCTCTGGATATTGCTTTGGATTCTGCTTGGTACCTACTACGTCTGTTTGGTTTTGATCTCTGCTTGGCCCTGACTATCCATTCTGTCTCATCCCTGGTACTGTACTGATATCTTGTGTATGACCTTTGGCTTTGTCTGACCTCCCGTCTGTTTATCCCTCCTGTACCTCGCTTGCCTGTACTGTGCATGACCCCCGCTTTGCCCGACTTTGAGTTTTCTACCTTCTTTGAAAGCAGGACGCTAAGCCCCACCCCCTTGCAGTCACATGACCGTTCACATGACCGTAGGTCCTGTGCCGGCTTGCTAAACTTCTACATTCAGGTCCTGTCCATCTTTATTTTCCAGCTGTTCTTGTCCCCAGGAGTCCCTACGGTGCGGGTGAGTCCCTGCTTAGCGGAGGCTGTACGCCGGCGCTGTCAGTGGCTATATTGGTCACTGATTTGTTTTTGAATGTCAGAAATGTTTATTTCTAAATTTTGTGTCGCTCTATTGGTTTACCTGGTGAAAATAAACAAGTGAGATGGGTATATATTTTGTTTTAATTAAGTTGCCTAATAATTCTGCATAGTAATAGTTACCTGCACAAACAGATATCCTCCTAAGATAGCCAAATCTAAAAAAAAAAAAAACACTCCAACTTCCAAAAATATTAAGCTTTAATATCTGAGTCTTTTGGGTTGATTGAGAAAATAGTTGTTATTCAATAATAAAAAGAATCCTCTCAAATACAACTTGCCTAATAATTCTGCACCCAGTGTATTATATGGAGGATATGTAGTGCCCAAAATACTGTATGGAGGACTGTGATGCCGATAATACTGTATGGAGGACTATTTGATCCCAAATTTGGAAGTTCTCCCCTATCTTCTGGATAGGGGATGGCTTTCTGTTTAGGCTACTTTCACATATCAGGTTTTCGGCGTCAGGCGCGATCCGGCGTCGTGCCGGAATGCCGGATCCGGCAAATGTTTTGTAAAACCTGATGTGCCGGATCCGGTTTTCTGCCGGATCCGTCTTGTTCTTGACAGACAAAACCGGATCCGTCTCATCCGGTTCATCCGTTTTTCTATCCGTTTTTCGGCGGATTACGCCGGATCTGGTTTTTAAAATTGACCCTTGTGGCCTTCCGAACGGGATTGGCTACTGGAAAACTATATATAGCATGTTCCTACAGCCCTTCTTTGACAGGTTGTAGAGGAGAAAGTGCAGGTTGGAGAGAAGAGCAAGTTACTGGCGAAGATGGATGTTGTCATTGGAAATATTACCACTAGAAGTTCTGTGACGGTTTCAGTAATGAGGGACAATTTTGCACTATACTTTATGTCACCTCAAGGCAGAGTACACTGGCAGGATGACAGAGTGTGAAAGATTTGTGCCCTAACCAAACTTGTGTACCTTCTGGACCAACAGTATATACCTTTGCCAACCAAAGTTGGCTATCTTGTCATGGTCTTACTATTTTTAGCTTTAGGCCACAGGTGTGTTCCTGGTTGTGTTTTATGCAAAGTATTTCACCTTTTAACAAAAGTTGTGTACATTGTTAGGAAATCACCAACAATAAACACAACTTTTCAGGTGAAATACTTTGCTTCAAACACAACCAGGAACACAACTGTGGCAAAAAGCTAAAATTTACCCACAGTTATATACCTGGTTTTGAATACCTTTTTACCTTTTAAATACCCTGTATTTAACCTTTTTTTTAAACATATTTCGCCGCAGAAAGAAATGACAGACAACCAGTGTAAACAATAATTTAACTTTTATTTAAAATATTTTTTTTTGTGTAAACTGTTTTTAAAGTTAAAAAAACTTTTTTAATAAAGGTTTGAAACCAACCAAATGGGCATTTTTATTACAAAAAAAACATTATAACTCGGTGTAGTGTGGGGTGGAAATACTGCTGGAGGGGCTGCGGGACACTTCGACAATGGGAGTGTGGAGAGAGGACTGGGATCGTGGTGGGGAAGGAACAGTTAGAGGTGATGGTGTGGAAAAAGCTACAGAATGGGTGGACATGTGGGAGGCAGAAGAGGTGGTGGGCGGTGGAGTGGAGGGTTGGGCAGGGACTGTAGGAGCAGATGATGTTGATGGAAAGTTGTATGGGGAAGGAGTTTGGTACGGGGAAGGAGTTTGGTACGGGGAAGGAGTTTGGTACGGGGCAGGTTGCTGGAAGTGGGGAGATGTCTGGTACTGGGGAGGTTGCTGGTACTGGGAAGGTTGCTGGTACTGGGAAGGTTGCTGGTATGTAATAGGAGGGGGAGGATGGAAAGTGGCTGGAGGGGGTGCAGATGTAATAGGAGGGGGAGGATGGAAAGTGGCTGGAGGGGGTGCAGATGTAATAGGAGGGGGAGGATGGAAAGTGGCTGGAGGGGGTGCAGGTGGAGGAACTACAGTGGTGGGAGGTGGAGGTTGGGAGGTAACCTGCTGTAGAGCACCATGGCACGAATGCATTACATGCATCTGCTGGGTAGGAGATAGTGTTGCCATGCACTCCACAACAGACCTGAAAAAGGTGTGGTTTGGCGAAGATCTTGCTTCTGAATGCATGGTTTGCAGAAGTGTCTTCACCTCCAGAATGCTGGAGTTGATCTGCTGAAAGCCTGCGGAGATTTGCTCTGACAAGACTTTTAGACAGTTCTGGAAAGATGCATTCAGATGCAAGAACTCTGGCGCATAAGTCTTTTCCTGACCCCTCTGCCGCTGCCGCCCAGTACCCGCAGGTGTACTAGAGGTGGCAGGGGCAGAAGGGTGGGCTAAAGGGAAAGCGATCTCACCAGCAGCTTCATGTAATGTAGGCGGCCACGATGCTCCTGTGCTGGTGGATGGGACAGATGGGTCGAATGTGTGGGAAGGCTGGGAAGGTGCAGATGTACCGGGGTGGTCGAAGTGTCCCTCGGTGCCGGTCTCCTCAGGGATCGCCTCAGAAGGGTCCAATCGTGCAGGCTCCCGAGTGCTGCTCACCGTGCTGTGGAATAAAGAGAAAAAAAAACAATTAAAATACTGACATGGTATGGCCCTGGCTGAAAAAAAAAAGTTACATCTAACATTTTTTTTCACATGTGGTGTGTAATATTTACCTTCTAGTGACCATTGTTTCCCGGAGGAACGACAGGGCTTGTGCGTACTTGTACTTGCTCCTGCGTCCTCCAGATCCACTCGGGGCCCGCATCTCTTTATTGAACTCCTTCTTGAAACGATCCCTCACAGACCGCCACCGATTCACAATTCTGTTCCCTGAAACGAGAAAGGAGTGGTTAGTATACAACATCAGTGTTTCACAAACTCCAGTCCTCATGGTCCCCAGGGGTCATGTTTTCAGGATTTCCATAGTAAATAGAAATCCTGAACACATGATCCGTGGGGACCACGAGGACTGGAGTTCGGGAAACACTGGTTTACATCAAGCAACCGGTACTGTATATACTTACGCTCTTTAATCTGGGCCCGAACATCGAGGTCCTCCCAGCGGCCCACAAGGAGCGAACAGATTTCCTCCCAGAGTCGTCGGGTAACGATAAGGTCAGCGTGGCGGCGGTCAGCCATATTCCAGAGCGGCTCCCTTTCTCTGACGAGATCGATGAGGTGGTCCACATCGAGTCCTCCATCCTCACCGTCAGAGTCGGGAGCACGCTGTGAAGGCTGTTAAAGAAAAAGACAAAAATAACATAATTAGCCTCCACAAAAGAAATGAAATAAAAAGTGCAAAAAAAACAAAGCAAAAATATTTATACTTACACGCTGGTGACCGCCGCGTTGCTGTCGCCGACGACCCTGGGAGGCACTGCGAGGACCTCTTGGCCGAGCACCAGATTGGGAAGACTAGAGAAGAAAACAAAAAATGTTATGTCTTTGGATGTAGGCATTTGTTTGCTGTGTGTGGTCTGCAGAACATTGTTTTCTATGTGTTGTGTGTAGTGTGATGTTGTGTTTCTGCGTTTGATGCAAAAAACTTACCAATTGTGAGCCCACTCCAAGTGTCTGTCCACCCCTTCCTTCTTCTTCTGGGAGCTCCTCTTCATCTTGTGAATCCTGTTTTGAAATAAAAGGCAATGAATAGACATATATTACAGAGATGATGGATTTTGGAAATAAAAACTTACCGTCAAACGCTGACGATGCGAGGGAGGGCTCCCAGAAGATGATGTGCTGTCTTCCTGGTGGCCACACTCCATGCCTGTGGGTGGTGTTCCAGCTGCTGCCATTGCTGCTGCTGCTGCTGCATCTATTAGGCGGCTGTTGAATAAAGAGAAACAAAGGGCCAATGAATATCTTGATATTCAATAGCCCTAGTTTGGAGGAATGGGGGATTTGATAATTACCGTCTCTCATCTGCTGCTGGCCTCCCCTCATCAGCATGTTCCATTTGCTGCTCCATTTGGGGTGGTGGTGGTGCTGATGGTGCTGCAGTGGTCTCCTGCCTTCTCCTGCTGTGCTTGGTTGCTTTCTTGGGTGGCATGTTGGGTGTGGCTGTGGGTCCCACTGTCTTGCTTTTATATATGTCTTGTGGGCAGAGCTACTGAGCATGCTCAGACCAAAAAAACCGGATCCGGCCACCGGATCCGGCTTTCGCCGGATCAGGCGCATTGCGGCGCTCATAGGCTTTTATTGTGTGAAAAGCCGGACGCGCCGGATCCGGCGTGTCCGGCTTTTTCGCCGGAGACAAAAAACGTTACAGTAGCCGTTTTTTCCAGACACCGGATCGCGACACATTGCCGGATCCGGTGAAAACCGGATGAAACGCATGGCCATCCGGCGCGATCCGGCGCAAATGCAAGTCAATGGGGGGGAACCGGATCCGGCATTGCATTTCGCCGGATCCGGTTTCTGTCAAAAGCGCCGGATCGCGCCTGACGGCGAAAACCTGATGTGTGAAAGAGGCCTTATGGATCTGACTGCTGGGACCCCCATGATCCTGGGAAACGTAGCTTTGAAGAGAAGAGCACCATGTAAATGCAGCTGTGGTCGATCATACGCACTGTGGCTCTTCAAATAACTCCTTTAAGAGTGTGGTGATAGGACGAAAAAGTATAGCAAAAATTCACTGATCAGGGCTGAAAAATGTTTGAGTACCAAACTGTAATTAAGCATATACCCCTTTTTTTAAACAAAAGACCACAAACACAGTTTTACTAATACATTTTTCTTTATAAATATTAGATAAGTGTCAAACATGTAAAGCAAATGACTTAACTAAAATTATATTTGATATAAAAACAATTGGACAAACATTGTCAAAACTCTTCCATGTCCTTCAAAAATGGACAGTAGAACGACCTGGCAACGGGACGGGGGACGGGGGGTTGGGCTGGCCGGACTGGTTGGTGGTGAAATAATGTCCTTAAAACTGCTGGTACTCCGGCTCATACCTAAACCCCGGGAACATGTCTTGGGAGGACAGGCTTGTATTGGGGGACACTGTGTGAAGAGCTGGATGCTGTCCATAATTGTAGGCGTCAGCAGAGTTGGGTCTGTATGCTGCCGCCTGCCCAAAACGCTGTGATGCAGCTGCTGGTGGTGGAGGCACACTTGATTTATTAAATACATTAATAATCAAATCAATCAAATCAAATTTATTATCGCCAAGTACATATTACATATATACAAGGAATTCTTTGTGGCAAAGAGGCAACATAATATATAACAACAGATACAACAAGTAACGTCTAACAAGACAGATACAGTATATAGTCTACACATGACGATTTAATTGTTGAACAGAGAGTGGATAGAAGCTGTTCATATGGCGGTTGGTGAAGCCTCATGCCAGAGCAGCCATCTCCTCGGTGCTCCTCCTCCTCGGCGCTCATCCCCGTTATTATGACTGGTGACGGGGGTATAGGGGATGGGACGTCAACAGCCATTAGCAGAATGTTGGCTACTGACATGTATACATTTTGCCTGTCGCGCAACATGGAACCTTAGGCGGTCGGGGGGGACAGCAGCGTGGGCAGCTTCTTCATCTTACCTCAGCAGCCCTGGTATCTCCAGCATTAGATCAGGTAGGATGGACAGAAGGTGAGTAGCCTCTTCTTACCTCAGCATCCTGGTATCTCCAGTATTAGATCAGATAGACATGGTCAGCAATGTGAGCAGCCTCTTGTTACCTCAGCACCCCTGGTATCTCCAGTATTAGATCAGATAGACATGGTGGTCAGCAGTGTGAGTAGCCGCCTCTTACCTCAGCATCCTGGTATCTCCAGTATTATATCAGATTGGCAGGGTGGCCAGCAGTGTGAGCAGCCTTTTCTTACCTCAGCATCCTGGTATCTCCAGTATTATATCAGATTGGCAGGGTGTACAGCAGTGTGAGCAGCCTTTTCTTACCTCAGCATCCTGGTATCTCCGGTATTAGGTCAGATATACAGAGGCCAGCAGTGTGAGCAACCTTTTCTTACCTCAGCATCCTAGTATCTCCAGTATTATATCAGATTGGCAGGGTGTACAGCAGTGTGAGCGGCCTCTTCTTACCCCGGCACCCTGGTATCTCCATTATTAAACCAGCTAAACAGGGTGGACAGCAGTGTGAGCGCCAACTTAAAGAAAAACCACTTGTCATGATCCAGGATGGGCTTTGTCTTTGGCCCGTCCTGGTCAGACAGGGGTTAATTGTTTCTGCCTCTCTCTGGCAGAGGGCGGCTATTTAATCCTCACTTGACCTAGGTCCGGTGTCAGTTATACTCCTGCCCTCGGCTGAGTTAGTTGACCTCGTGCGTACATGTGCCTTGTGCCTGATATCTTGCTTGCTTGTTTGGTTATGACCCGGTTCTGTCCCTGTTACAAGTTCTGCCTGTCCCTCTTGTACTGCGCTACCTCTCTGTGTATGACCCTCTGCCTGTGACTTGACTATTCTTTGCTCGTCCCTCTGGTACCGCACAGCCCTCTCAGTGTACGAACCCTCGTTTGTCTGACCTGCGTTTTCCTCTCCTCTTCTACAGTTTCCCTGCAGTAGGTTCATTATATCATCTGCAGCAGTAGGATGCAAAGCCCCACCCCCTGCAGTCACATGATCTAGGTCCTGGGACTCCTTACTATTTTCAGTGCCGCAGGTCCTGTCTGCTTGAACCGTCACTACTGTATTGGACCCCGCGCTCTCCCATAGTGTGGGTAAGTCACCCTGCTCGGCGTGGCAGTTTTCCGATGCCGACAGGGTCCTGACATTAGAGTCCTGACATTCTAACTGACCGTTACCATTTTTTTTTCTCTGCTCCCTCTCTCCTGTGTGTGTGATGGATCCTATGCACGCTCTTTCTGAGCAGGTAAAGCACCTGACTCAGATGTCTCAGAGACTCCTGGGGGAACAACTCGCCCTGGCTCAGTCTCAGCAGTTGATCGCTGACACTGTGCAGGGGGTTTTATCATCAGGGGCTCAGGATGTTACATTAATTTCCCCTGAGTCTCCGGTTGAGTTACCAGATACCTTTTCTGGAGATAAAAGGGAATTCAAAGTGTTCAAGGACGGATGTAAGCTTTTTTTTCATTGAGACCACACTTTTGGGGATGAAAGTCAGAGAGTGGGGTCATTATGTCTCTGTTAAGGGGAACTCCCCAGGCTTGGGCTTTCTCCCTTCCAACCACTGCCCCTGAGCGTATGACTGGATGCATTTTTTGAGGCCCTGGGGCATATTTATGATGAGCCTGATCGGATGTGTATGGCTGAGGACAGGGTGATGAGTGTGTGCCAGGGGAAGCACTCAGCTGAGTGGTTTTGCTCAGAGTTCAGGCGCTGGGCTACTGAGGTCTGCTGGAATCATGCCGCCCTTCGGGGTTTGTTCCGTAGAGGCCTGTCTGAACGTCTGAAGGATGCCTTGGCTCTCCACCCTCCGCCTGATTTCCTGGAGGATGCTATGACACAAGCCGTCCGAATGGATTGCAGGCTACGGGCTAGGGGAGTGATGCAGATTGAAACCCCGTTATTTTCCCAAGAAAGGGGAGCCAGTCCTACATTGGAAACCATGGAGATGGGAACCATTGACGTCAAGGAGAAAGAAAAGAGACAACGGCGCTTGGGAAAATGCTGTTTTCACTGTGGTGATTCCAGACATTGGAAAAAGGATTGCCCCTCCTGTCCACTGACCAGCAAGCGACTGAGCCCGGGTGATTGTCGTGGAGGTCACCCTGGCTCTCAGGTACCTTTTTCTTCATTTTCAAAAATGTTGCAAGTGGAACTTTGTTGTGGGAGTGTCTCCACACCCACTTCTGCTTTTGTGGATTGCGGATCGTCGTTGAACTTTATTTACTCTGACTTTGTGTCCAGGTGTAAGTTAGGGACAGTTAGGCTGGAGACTCCTATCCATGTTGTTGCCATTGACAAAACACCACTGGCTAAGAATGACGTCATATTTCTTACAGAGGAGTTTCTCCTTAAAGTGAGTTCCTTGCACCAGGAACATATTTCATGCTTTGTTATGGACAACCTGCCTGCGGGACTGGTGTTGGGGTTCCCCTGGTTCAATTACATAATCCAGTGATTAATTGGGAATCACCGGGACATTGTTAAATGGGGTCCCTATTGTTCTGAAAAATGTCTTGCTACTGTGTCTGTGTCGTCCGTGGGTCTGGAAGGTATTCCGGAGTACCCAAAAGACTATACGGACGTTTTCTCCGAAAAAGAGGCTGAGGTTTTACCACCACACCGCCCATTTGATTGTGCCATTGACCTGGTTCCAGGTGCTAAATTGCCCAAGGCCCGCTTGTATAACCTTTCAGGTCCCGAACGGGCTGCTATGAAGGAATACATTTCCGAGAGTCTCCGTAAGGGACACATTCGTCCTTCTGTCTCTCCCGTGGCGGCGGGGTTCTTTTTCGTAAAGAAAAAAGACGGTGGTATATGCCCATGCCTTGATTTTTGAGAGTTAAATAAGATAACTGTGAGAAATATGTATCCCCTCCCACTTATTCCTGATTTGTACAACCAGTTGTCCGGAGCTAAGTGGTTTTCGAAATTAGATCTAAGGGGAGCATATAACCTTATCCGAGTCCGGGAAGGAGATGAGTGGAAAACTGCTTTTCTCACTACTGAAGGGTGGTTTTAAAATGTGGTCATGCCTTTCAGTCTGACCAATGCTCCAGCGGTCTTACAAAATTTCATAAATGACGTGTTCTCTGATTTTATTGGACGTTTTATGGTGGTGTATTTGGATGACATACTGATCTACTCTCCTAAAAAACAGGCTCACATTGGTCATATTCAAGCAGTCCTCCAAAGGCTTCGGGAGAACTGTCTCTTTGCTAAACTAGAGAAATGTTTATTTTTTGTACAGGAACTGTCTTTTCTGGGCTTCATTGTGTCTGCTGAGGGGTATTGCATAGATCATAATAAGGTGCAGGCCATTGTCGATTGGGTCCAACCTTGTGATTTAAAAGCTCTGCAGCGTTTCCTAGGATTCGACAATTATTATCGCAAATTTATAAGGGGGTTCTCACAGGTGGTTAAACCCCTCACAGACATGACTCAAAAGGGGGCCGATATCAAGAATTGGTCAGCCGCAGCGATAGCGGCGTTTCAGTTTTTAAAAAAAATGTTTCATGTCTGCTCCGGTTCTTATTCAACCGGACCCGTCTGAACCATTTATTGTTGAGGTGGACGCCTCAGAGGTGGGGGTGGCGGCGGTATTGTCCCAGGGACCTGCCACTTTGACTAATTTGAGACCTTGCGCCTTTTTCTCGAAGAAATTCTCCCCTGCGGAGAGAAACTATGATGTTGGGAATCGAGAACTTCTGGCCGTGAAGTTGGCCTTTGAAGAATGGAGGCATTTTTTGGAGGGGGCTGTCCATCCTATAACCGTAATTACGGACCACAAGAACCTAGCTTACATTGAGTCAGCTAAAAGGTTGACTCCTAGACAGGCTAGATGGTCACTTTTTTTCCCAATTCCACTTCTCTATCACTTTTCGACCAGGATCCAAAAATGTCAGAGCTGATGCCTTGTCACGCAGTCTAGATCCGGTTTCCCCCCCGAACCTCCATCCTCCATTCTTCAGCCCGGGGTGGTGGTGGCAGGTATTTCTAATATGTTGGAACAGGAGATTCGGGAAGCCCAGTCTCTTGCACCTCCGGCTAAGCCAGTGGATAAACTTTTCGTACCAGCTCAGTTTCGTCTCAAGGTCCTCTGGGAGTTCCATGACTCAGTTTTGGGTGGACATCCAGGGATCTCGGCTACCCGGAAGGCCATTGCTAGAATATTCTGGTGGTCTTCTTTAGCCTCTGATGTTGGGGAATATGTGTCTGTGTGTGGTGTTTGTGCCGATGCAAAAACCCCCCATAACCGGCCGGCCAGGGAATTGGTACCACTGCTAATTCCTGAGAGACCATGGACTCATTTGTTCATGGATTTCATCACCAACCTTCCCCCTTCCAAGGGTAATACCGTCGTTTGGGTTGTGGTGGACAGGTTTAGTAAGCAGGCACATTTTGTACCTTTGGCAGCTCTACCTAATGCGGAAACGTTGTCCAGATTGTTTGTTGAGCATGTGGTGTGGTTGCATGGGGTACCCTTGAATGTGGTGTCTGATAGAGGAGTACAATTTGTTTCCAGATTTTGGAGGGCATTTTTTTTTAAGAGGTTGGATATTGGTCTGTCCTTTTCATCCGCTTACCATCCAGAGACTAATGGGCAGACCGAGCGGACCAATCAGTCTCTGGAGCAAATTCTGCGTTGCTTGACCTCAGCCCGACAGGATGATTGGTGTTCTGCATTACCTTTGGCCGAGTTTGCGTTTAACAACCGCATTAACCAGTATACGGGAACATCTCCCTTTTTCTGCAACTATGGGTTTCATCCTCATTTCGGAGAGTTTTCCCGTTTGGACTCTGGGTGTCCTGGGGCGGATGAGACTATCCAGCGGTTGGGGGAGGTATGGCGGGAGGTCCAGAGTAACATTACGAAGGCCCAGGATAAATATAAGTTTTTTGCAGACAAAAAACGGTCCGCAGGACCTGTGTTCCAGATTGGGGATAAGGTATGGTTATCTACCAAGAATATAAGGCTCAAGGTCCCCTCTGCGAAGCTTGGACCTAAGTTTATTGGTCCCTATGAAATTACCGAAGCGGTTAACCCGGTGGCTTTTCGGTTGTGTCTCCCGCCATCTCTACGGATCCCCAATGTTTTCCATAGGGACCTTGTGAAACCTGTGAGGTCCTGTGGGGAGGGATCATCGTCTTCCCCACCTCCGGTTTTGGTAGACGGGCAGTCTGAGTACGAGGTGGAACGAATTGTTGACTCTAGGTTGGTCCGTCGTGCCCTTCAATATCTTGTACATTGGAAAGGCTACGGTCCTGAAGACCGGTCGTGGGTTCCTGCTCAATCGGTTCATGCGGATCGGTTGGTCCGGGCCGTTCACGCCAAGTATCCTGAGAGACGCGGGGGTCCAGTGGCCCCCCATTGAGAGGAGGGTACTGTCATGATCCAGGATGGGCTTTGTCTTTGTCCCGTCCTGGTCAGACAGGGGTTAATTGTTTCTGCCTCTCTCTGGCAGAGGGTGGCTATTTAATGCTCACTTGACCTAGGTCCGGTGTCAGTTATACCCCTGCCCTCGGCTGAGTTAGGCTACTTTAACACTAGCGTCGGCCAACGGACGTCGCAATAGACTTGCATTAGCGTCGCATTGCGACATATGGCCACACGTCGCATCCATCGTGCGACGGATGCGTCGTGTTTTGGCGGCCGCGACGCACACAAAAATGTTACATGTAACGTTTTTTGTGTGTCGTGTCCGCCATTTTTGACCACGCATGTGCGGCCGAAACTCCGCCCCCTACTCCCTGAACATTACAATGGGGCAGCAAATGCGTTGAAAAACTGCATCCGCTGCCCCCGTTGTGCAAAACTTTCACAGCGTGCGACGGTACGTCGGCACGACGCAGTGCGACGTCCGTCGGCCGACGCTAGTGTGAAAGTAGCCTGAGTTGACCTCGTGCATATGTGTGCCTTGTGCCTGATATCTAGCTTGCTTGTTTGGTTTTGACTCGGTTCTGTCCCTGTTACGAGTTCTACCTGTCCCTCTTGTACTGCGCTACCTCTCTGTGTATGACCCTCTGCCTGTGACTTGACTATTCTTTGCTCGTCCCTCTGGTACCGCACAGCCATCTCCGTGTACGAACCCTCGCTTGTCTGACCTGCGTTTTCCTCTCCTCTTCTACAGTTTCCCTGCAGTAGGTTCATTATATCATCTGCAGCAGTAGGATGCTAAACCCTGCCCCCTGCAGTCACATGATCTAGGTCCTGGGACTCCTTACTATTGTCGGTGCCGCAGGTCTTGTCTGCTTGAACCATCACTACTGTATTGGACCCAGCGCTCTCCCATAGTGTGGGTAAGTCACCCTGCTCGGCGTGGCAGATTGCTGACGCCGACAGGGTCCTGACAGAGTCCTGACACCACTTAAAATACAAAAAATATAAATGCAAATGTAGTATTAGTGTAAAATCACATTGACTAATTAAATTAGTAATTTTTACAGCACAATAAAGTCCGTAATAATACTCCCCCCCCCCCCCCCCCCAAGAAAAAAAAATGATGGAATTATTACTCCTATTTATGACTACAGCGCAATATATTTCATGGTGCTTTACATGTGAATTGCATTTCTGTCTACACCATTTCACCGCTTTTGTCTACACATTTTTTTCCTATTTTCCTGTACATTATATGGTAATATGTATGGTGTTACGCAACTAGGAACGAACCCTAATACGGCTATGTCAGTGAAGAAATAAAATGTTATAGCTGTTGGAAGAAGGGGAGAAAAACAAGAGCACAAAATTAAAAATCGCGCTGCCTTAAATGGTTTGGTGATTCCTTTTGAATGCCATATGCTATCTTTTTTTTTATACTGGGTTTGTATTCTTTCTACTAACATGCCATCTTAAAATTTGGACGGTTACAGATAACCTGTCATCAGGATTTTATACCCCAAACGTAGCATCTATATAATGGTGCTTAAATGCTGAGTAAATCCTTACCTTTCTTATATAAATCTATTCTGCTGTTATAGAGAAATCCATAGTTTAAATTGTGCGTAAATGAGTTACAGGTGCAGTGGGCGAGCGCTGCACTTACCGCTCTCCTGCTTCTCTCTGCATTCCCTGCCTCCTCTCTCTTACTAACAGGACCCCCATGTTTCAGCAGACAACCCCCTTAAAAAAGCAACATCCCGCACAAAATGTTTATAGCAAAAAAATAGATGCGGTTCAGAAATCAAGCCAAATGTAGGAATCAATGGGAATGGGATTACTTTGTAGCAGTGATTCAAGCATTACCCACTAGATGGCACACATGTACTTTTTACATATAGACAAGTTACTAAAAATATGACATAATTAAACCATGACTGGACAGAATGCAACACAACAGTAGAAAAGAATAAGTAAAATGTGTATTTATAAACATACTGTATGGAAACCCAGAGGTATTTCTATTTGCTCTGGCAAGAAGGAGCGCTGCAGCAAAAAGTTACAAATTACTCATATAAATAGACGCTGATTTTAATAAAAAAAAAGTGAGTACATTGTAATAAAAAAAGACATTAAGGCTATGTGCACACACTGCAGAGTCACCTGTGGGTTTTTTCCCGCGGAACCGCAGGTAAAACCGCAGGTAAAGTGACCTGCGGTTTTGCTGCGGTTTTGCCCTGCGGTTTCACCTCTACTATGTTAAAGGTGTGAAACCGCAGCAGAATCCGCAGAAACAATTGACATGCTGCGGAAAAAAAACGCAGCTTTTCCGCAGGTAAAAAACCGCAGCGTGAGCACTGCGGTTTTGAAAACCCATAGGCTAACATGGTAAAGTACCATGTCTGCGGAACTGCTGCAGTTCTGCAGGGCCAAAACCGCAGCAGAACCGAAGCAAAAACCGCAGCGTGTGCACATGGCCTAAAGAAGACCTGTTCCCATCACTGATACACCTGATTTAGTAAATATTAAATATTTCCTACAAAACAGTTCTAGAGCATCTTATCTAACAATTCTGCATTGTGTTGTTACTCATAGAAATTGATGACTACAGTGACAAACGGATGTTACCATTCTTGTCTACAGAGGTGTGACATTGATTGAACAGGGTCACATTGTGTATGGCCAAACCCCAACTGTTAACCTCCAATTGGCATATTATTGGCGAATGTCCTAGTAATAAAACAAGAACGGCACAATGCAGACATATAAGAAAAGTCACTCCAGGAGAGCTGACAGATCAGGGAATGTGTTGTTAATTATCTTCAGTTATTGCATCAAGTAGATGAGATAAAGTCGATATTTTCTGGTGACATTTTCTTCCACTTGTTGTTACTGGGATTTTTGTCGGTATTTCTAATACAGCGGGATCTCATGCCAATTATCTCTGCTCCATCTGTGCCATCATCTGTACTTGTTACAGTGATGAAAAAAAACGTTTTTAAAATCTAAACTGCTGTTAGTTACCCAGATTTACACTTCCCATATAAATAATGCACAACGCTGCATTTTGTACACTCTATCCTTGCAATCCTAGGTTAGAAAATCAAGGACAAGAAGAGTCTATGGAGAAAACTCAGGCAAGCCAGCGCTGTCAGTCACCGGCGAGGAGGGGGCCTCTGTGACTTGAGGAAGCCAAGCCATCAGAGATGACAAGGGTTGTCTGGGGCAAATATACTGAGGATGACCTTTATTTAGTTCTCAATAGAAGTTTGGTGATGGTGCATTATATGTCAGACCCCACTGATGAGCTGATCGGCAGCAGCAATGTGTGGGGTGCAACGCTCCTGCTCCGTGCAATGTTTGATGGCCGCCGCCAACTTCTGAAGATTATCTCCCATTCACTGTATCACTTAATTAACACAACTGTAGGGCAAGCGGAATAAATGGGAAGACAACAACTATTTCTTATTGTTAAAGGCTAAACAGTTGTTTGTTTTTTAAAATAGGCACAAGTCGTGGGATCTGCATCTATCAGAAATGTTTAGCAGATCTTTAAGGATATGCCATAAATGTACAACGTAGGAATGCCCCTTTTAAGATAAGAATGAATCAATTTGCAATTTATTAAAAAAAGAAAACATTAGGGGTTTGGGGAACTCTTTCTATATGTAAATGATAGTGTGAGCTTGATTTTCATCCATAGAGAGAATGAAAATCACTCACAATTTTCCTAAGAACGCTATGAATAAAGAATGGGATTTAAACATCCTCCAAAAGCAACTTTTCCCATCGGTCCAGGAGCAATTTGGTGATGGACAGTGCTTTCTTCCAGCTTGATGGAGACCTGTTATGATTGAGTCACCGTAGGAGGCAAAAACAGAAATGCTAGCTAAGTGCAGAAAACCAGAGAAGTTGGCAACTATCAGATTGCAGACCCCTGAACCTATTAACACAACTAGCAGTAGCCGTGGGGCGTTCCTACGATGACCTAGACCCCTCGATCACAGCCGGAGAGATACATAGGCCTAAAGAAGGAAAGGGGAAATCTAACTGCCCCAGAGCAGACCCCAAAGCAATAGGCAGCCCCCCACATATAATGACAGTGAAGCAAGATGAAAACACTTACACAGACAGAAAGACAGGCTGAGCAAAGACGGGGCCCAAAAACTACCTAGATAGGAACGGATAGGAAGGCTGCTGTCTGCAATCTGCCAAAACCCTATCAGAGACAAAAGCCAACAAGCTGATATAAAAATGGCCCTGAAGCAACTAAGCTTCAAAAACTAAATCGGCACTCAGGTACTTTCAGAAGACAGAGCTAACGGAACACTGCACACTCCAGCAGGGAGTGGCAGAATCCAAAAAGCAAGAAAAACAAAAACAAATCTTAAATGCAAAAAGGCAAAACAGAAAACTTAGCTTTAGGAGAGCAGGAATCAGACTGGTGTCCAAGAGTCCACAGAGAAATCACCCGCAGGGCAGAAAGGGCGTAGGCTGCCTTAAATCCAGTCAGTGACTCCACTCAGCCAATCGTCTTCATTAGTCCCAGGTGCCTGATAATCAGGCTCATTACCTTCCTTCACTAGAACAGGGAGTTCACCAGGCCTCAGTGACGGAGGGGAAAATGAACTCACAACAGAGACCATTTAACAAGGCATAAGTAATAACTTAAGTGGCTCCGTGAACAAAACATTGAAATTTGGAATCACTGGCCAGAAAACTCCCCAGATCTGAATCCCATTGACAACCTCTGGTCAATCCTTAAAAATCGGGTGGACAAACAAAGGCACAGAAATTGTGGTAAACTCCAAGCACTGATTAGACATGAATGGGTGGTCATCAGTTAGGGTCTGGCCCAGAAGCTGAGAACAAATTTTCATCAGTCTCAAAACTTTTAGGCACGAGTGAACAGTGAACTGCAGTTCCTCGATGTTGAACTGTTGCAGGTCTATGCCCCTAGTTTGGCCACAGCTCTCTACAACTTTGTTCTCATTTCAGCTGTGGCATCTCCAGGTGGATACATGGGTCGCCCTCCCAGGGCCGTGGTATACTCGGTACCGGGTCCGATGAGCTTCAATGGGAGATGTCACGGCAGCTAGGACCCAGCCCGTGGCCCTGGGCGCCCATTGTAAACGGGAAAGTTTATAAGTGATTCGTGACGCCACCTTTGGTGTTCGGCAATGAAGATGTAAGCCGACGCTGCAGACAGATCCTCTGGGACAGATGGCGTAGTGCAGCAAATGGTGTAGTGTCGGACGCAGGGGATTTAGCAGTGCTGAGCGGGTTGGCACAGGAATAAGTGGAGGACACCAGGGCATGTAGTTCCAAAGCTTTACTCACAGTCTGTTGCAGGTACAGGTGCCCGCATCCGTGCCGTATCCTCCGGGTCAGGAGCTCAGCCAACTTCCAGGCAAGATGAAGTACTCCTTTTCAACACTCCGCCAACATGTATGCCTTTTCTGAACGTCTCCCTCTTAGCGCCTTTAAGTGAAGTACTCACAGTACTGAGTTACACTGGAGTTCCTCCTGTCTGATGTTCCTATGAACTCTACTTGTATGGCAGACAGCTGTAGCCTGCTTCGGGGACTTCTCATTCACTAAGTCCCGGCTCACTATCGTTGCTGTTGTGCCCCCAAGTCTTGTATGGGAATAAAGCATTTTCAGCTTCCTATTCCTCCGGTGTCTGCTGCAGGACCATTAGTATCTGTACAACCTCGGGGACCGGACCCCGGTCTTGCGCTTAGAACTTGAATGGTGTTCTCTTCTAACCCGGATTCCATAGTCCTCTTCTACTCCTTACGTTCCGTACTAATCCTTCTTACTTATGGAGAATCAAGCTTTCTTTCTCTGCCCCTTTCCTGTGCCAGCAGACCCAGATTACTGTGGCCTGCTGCAGCACTTCCTTCTTCCATCCCTCTCCCGGGGATCTTCTCTTTCTCTCTCTCTCTCTGTCCTTCTACATCCTCACTCACTGAGTGAATGAAAGACTGACTGACTCAACTCTTCCCGCTCTTTTGTATAAAATCAACTCCACCCACCTCCCAGCACGTTTCGTGTTCCAAGCAGGGAGCCACCAAAGTGTGCTATGCTACACTCCAAGCAGGGAGCCGCCGAAGGTGCTTTGCTACACTACTTTGTGGTGTGGGGTGCAGGTGTTGGAGTGTGGTCAGGTGTCTCCACCTTACCTGGATGGTGGGGTACCACACCTCAGGAGGAGGTGCAGTACCTCTGTGGCGACTGAACCCTCAGGGGCACCACATACACCTGTTCCACCAGCCAAGCCTTTGTTCTACACCCATCAGACTTCACCCATGGCATGATGTGGGAAGCTTCACTTTCCCACTTGTTGGGCTTCTGTGCTTCCACAGCAAGCATTATGGGGGAGTTGGTCTCTAGTGTCACACACTTCAACTTCACTCTCGCCCCTTTTCTGTGGGTGAGAGCTCTACCCTGCCAATCTAGTTCTTTCAGATCTCCTTCACCACAAGCCCCTACTGCTACTTTGTTCTGTTCTATACTGTAAGGCCGGGGTCACACTGGCGAGGAATACGGACGAGTGAGAGGCGTTAAAAGCACGCATTACACACGGACAAATTATTCTCTATGGGTTTGCTCCCAACAGCCGTATATTTCACGGGCGTATTCTACGGTCTGTGCCAATCGCAGCATGCTGCGATTGTCAGCGTACTACGCCCGTAATACGCCAATGCAAGTCTATGGGTGCGCAAAAAAAAAGGATTACATACGGACCACATGTGTGACTTGCGAGAAATACGCACCCGGTGTCTTTTAGAAAAGCCGGCAATTCAGTGCGCTATACAGTAAACTCACACTGACAGGTTTAATAAAGAAACGAAAGGATATATACACATAGAATATATACTCACTGGCCACTTTATTAGGTACACCATGCTAGTAACGGGTTGGACCCCCTTTTGCCTTCAGAACTGCCTCAATTCTTCGTGGCAGAGATTCAACAAGGTGCTGGAAGCATTCCTCAGAGATTTTGGACCATATTGACATGATGGCATCACACAGTTGGCGCAGATTTGTCGGCTGCACATCCCTGATGCGAATCTCCCGTTCCACCACATCCCAAAGATGCTCTATTGGATTGAGATCTGGTGACTGAGGAGGCCATTTGAGTACATTGAACTCATTGTCATGTTCAAGAAACCAATCTGAGATGATTCGAGCTTTATGACATGGCGCATTATCCTGCTGAAAGTAGCCATCAGATGTTGGGTACATTGTGGTCATAAAGGGATGGACATGGTCAGCAACAATACTCAGGTAGGCTGTGGCGTTGCAACGATGCTCAATTGGTACCAAGGGGCCCAAAGAGTGCCAAGAAAAAATTCCCCACACCATGACACCACCACCACCAGCCTGAACCGTTGATACAAGGCTGGATGGATCCATGCTTTCATGTTGTTTACGCCAAATTCTGACCCTACCATCCGAATGTCGCAGCAGAAATCGAGACTCATCAGACCAGGCAACGTTTTTCCAATCTTCTACTGTCCAATTTCGATGAGCTTGTGCAAATTGTAGCCTCAGTTTCCTGTTCTTAGCTGAGAGGAGTGGTACCCAGTGTGGTCTTCTGCTGCTGTAGCCCATCTGCCTCAAAGTTCGACGCACTGTGCGTTCAGAGATGCTCTTCTGCCTACCTTGGTTGTAACGGGTGGCAATTTGAGTCACTGTTGCCTTTCTATCAGCTCGAACCAGTATGCCCATTCTCCTCTGACCTCTGGCATCAACAAGGCATTTCCGGCCACAGAACTGCCGCTCACTGGATTTTTTTTCTTTTTCGGACCATTCTCTGTAAACCCTAGAGATGGTTGTGCGTGAAAATCCCAGTAGATCAGCAGTTTCTGAAATACTCAGACCAGCCCTTCTGGCACCAACAATCATGCCACGTTCAAAGGCACTCAAATCACCTTTCTTCCCCATACTGATGCTCGGTTTGAACTGCAGGAGATTGTCTTGACCATGTCTACATGCCTAAATGCACTGAGTTGCCGCCATGTGATTGGCTGATTAGAAATTAAGTCTTAACACACAGTTGGACAGGTATACCTAATAAAGTGGCCAGTGAGTGTATATATACACTCACTGGCCACTTTATTAGGTACACCATGCTAGTAACGGGTTGGACCCCCTTTTGCCTTCAGAACTGCCTCAATTCTTCGTGGCAGAGATTCAACAAGGTGCTGGAAGCATTCCTCAGAGATTTTGGACCATATTGACATGATGGCATCACACAGTTGGCGCAGATTTGTCGGCTGCACATCCCTGATGCGAATCTCCCGTTCCACCACATCCCAAAGATGCTCTATTGGATTGAGATCTGGTGACTGAGGAGGCCATTTGAGTACAGTGAACTCATTGTCATGTTCAAGAAACCAATCTGAGATGATTCGAGCTTTATGACATGGCGCATTATCCTGCTGAAAGTAGCCATCAGATGCCTGTTCTTAGCTGAGAGGAGTGGTACCCAGTGTGGTCTTCTGCTGCTGTAGCCCATCTGCCTCAAAGTTCGACGCACTGTGCGTTCAGAGATGCTCTTCTGCCTACCTTGGTTGTAACGGGTGGCAATTTGAGTCACTGTTGCCTTTCTATCAGCTCGAACCAGTATGCCCATTCTCCTCTGACCTCTGGCATCAACAAGGCATTTCCGGCCACAGAACTGCCGCTCACTGGATTTTTTTTCTTTTTCGGACCATTCTCTGTAAACCCTAGAGATGGTTGTGCGTGAAAATCCCAGTAGATCAGCAGTTTCTGAAATACTCAGACCAGCCCTTCTGGCACCAACAATCTTGCCACGTTCAAAGGCACTCAAATCACCTTTCTTCCCCATACTGATGCTCGGTTTGAACTGCAGGAGATTGTCTTGACCATGTCTACATGCCTAAATGCACTGAGTTGCCGCCATGTGATTGGCTGATTAGAAATTAAGTCTTAACACACAGTTGGACAGGTGTACCTAATAAAGTGGCCAGTGAGTGTATATACATGTCATTGTGACAAACATATATATATATATTTATATTTCACAGAGTTCTTCATAGCAGAATAGCCGCTAATTAAATTGGCGGCTTCTATCAAATCATTCCCCAACCCAACATGAAATGACACATGGTTTACATTCAGTAAAGCATTTCATTTCATGTTTTTTTTATATGTCCTGGACTAATAATTAGATGAGGGATTGTGTGCAAATTTTGGGAGTTGTAGTTGTTATTTTAAGGGGTTAATTCTTTGTTAAAAAATGCGTGGGCTTCTCATTGCCCTATATTGGTGGCGAGTGGGTTAATCTAACAAAGGGTTAATGTCACCATTCGATTGTAAGGTGACATTAACCCTTTGTTAGATTAACCCATTTGCCACCGCTACAGGGCAATGGGAAGCACACGCATTTTTTAACAACGCATTAACCCATTAAAATAACAACTACAACTCCCAAATTTTGCACACAAACCCTCATCTAATTATTAGTCAGGGACATATAAAAAGACATGAAATTAAATGCGTTACTGAATGTAAACCATGTGTCATCTCATGTCGGGTTGTGGAATTATTTGATAGAAGCCGGCAATTTAATTAGCGGCTATTCTGCTATGAAGAACTCTGTGAAATATATACAGTATATATATATATGTTTATCCCAATATATAATATGTATTCTATGTGTCTATATCTATTTTTTCGTTTCTCTTAGAAACTCTGTCATAGGGCTCCATTATATGTCCATTTTGCAAGGCGGCAAGAAAATATCGCCATACGGATTACATACGGATGCAGACATGCGCAAAATACGCGACCACACCTTGCTTATGGATGACATACGGAGCACTATTTAGGGGCCATTCATCCGTATTACGCCTGTAAACTACGGACCGTATTTTGCGTCGGTTTGTGTGACCCCGGCCTAAGGGTCCTTCCTGTTTTCCAACATGTCTTCTTCAACAAAAATGATGCCAATGCTTATATATCAACTGTACCTTCTTCTTCTGAGCAAGTGACGCGTCGCAACTCACATTAATTGCCTGTCAGTAGCTCAAGTCTGCCACTCAGAGGGGTTGTCCTCACTGCCCAGCATCTCTACTCTGCTAGCACTACTTTCCTGGTCGTTTCCACCATTATGATCGACTTTTAAAGAGGCTGTGTCCACTTATCAGCCACATCTTACTAGAGATTATTGTAGAGAGCCTAGGACACAGCACAAGAGGGGACGGCAAATCGGGAACTTGAAATCTCATCACCAGTAGAAGCCAAATTAAACAGCATAAGAAAGATACAAGGGCATAATGGAGGCACACAATATCTGCTTTAGGAACTATATAGAAAAATTCCTTGACCACCTTGCGTCGTCAAGAAAAATCGAGACGCCAGAATTATTGACATCTTTTGGTCACCGCTAGAGTTGAGCGAAACAGGTCGGTCAGATTCAAAAGTCGCCGACTTTCGCCAAAGTCGGGCTTCATGAAACGAAACCCGACCACAGTGTGACGTTGGCCATGCGGTCGGCGACCCAAGCGTCAAAGTCGGGTTTTGACGAATGCTTGCACGTGACTTTTTTCAGCCAATGAGAGAAGCAGAGAGCGGGTATGGGAGAGAGAGAGATTTTGCCACCTCTAGGGTTAAAATTCATGCCAGGTGTGTTTACAGTCCTCCACTCACTGCCAACTTTTCTCCCCATTGACTTGCATTGGGTTTCGTGTTTCACGACTTTTCCCTATAGTCAGCTGATTTCGTTCGACTAGACTTTTGAGAAAGTCGGGTTTCGTGAAACCTGACTCGACCCTAAAAAAGGCAAAGTCGCTCATCTCTAGTCACCGCACCTCCCCAATAAATGCGATAAACGGTATTCAAAACCTCTGAGCTTTTTTTTGTAACTAGTCAAATATATATTATATAAACTATACACGTTTGGTGTTGCTGTTGCCATACTGAACGATAATTTTTCAACTATTTGCAAAAAAAAAAAAACTATGATGGCAGTAGCCAAATTAGTTCTGGAATGATGGTCACACATGAAAACACCAACAATATGCAATAAAGTGTATGCCGACACTGATTTGTGGTGTATATTACTATCGCAGTTGTATGATCACTATAGAGCCCATATCTGGCTGCAACTACACAGCGATATGTCTCGAGAGCAAAAACACCTGCACCCTTAGCAGCCATGTGATGTGACTATTTTAGAGCTGCATTTTGCTGTATTTAAACATAAAATCACAGACAAGTTGCAATCAAGATAATTGCAGTGAAGTTTATGACAAGCGAGTCGTGTGTGGCCAGCGTCAGACAATCCAACACATGGGCACAATGCAACCGCATAGGAAATCATTAGGTGTGATGTCGCTCTGCAATAAATGTAGACCCAGCCTTAAAGGGCTTCTCCCTTGGAGAACTATTCTTAAAGGGAACCTGTCATGTCCCCAATTTCTATTAACCTGCAGATGTGGGGTTAATGTGCAGGTAATAGCCCGGCTATTGGAGGAAATGGAGACTATTTCTCCTGGCTGCCTCTGGCTTTCAGTCACCACTCAGTGCACAGTGATTGGCAGCTGTAACCGCTCCATGACACTGACTGACAGCCGGCTCTGTACTGACGCACTGCTGAGCTGTCAGTCAGTGGTGGGGAGTGGTATTGTGAAGTAAGATAAGGGGAATCATCTTCCCCATCGGCGGGGCAGGTCTAGCGATGTCAGCGTCAGAAGACTCTGGCACTTGTGTGACATTATGTAATGTGACCGCTGCAGCTAATCGGCGACCTCTGATCGCCTGCAGCAAGCACACGTCTGTTGCATGGAGCTCTTATCTGACGCCCGGCACAGACATTGCTGGAGTGGCGCCGGTGCGAGAAATGATTACGGGTTTTTTTATTATTAATTAAAACAGAGGAATAGAACATAAAAGGGAGAGGACAATCCTAATACTAGTGACACACAGAGAAATAATGAGACTTATCCCGCTCTACAAATTAGGCTGAGTAACTGAAATAAATATATATTTATATCTATATACAAGCAGAGGCTGCGCTGACAGACGGAGGCAGAGAAAACACTGGCCATTGTTCACAGCCCGCCGTCACGGCATTAGCAATCACTCAGCTTTATTGACAGCAGGTACGCGCGCAGTGATTACATGGTTACCATGGTACCCAAATCAAAACAGGAAGTGTCCGGCGTGCTTTCTGGCGTGATGACGCACTTCCGGCAAACTAGCGGGCGGGCTGCAGGAATTTGAATTGAGCGCCAGGCGGGAATTGGAGGAGAGGAGAGGACGGCGCCACATATGGAGGTAGGAGAAGGCAATATGGACCGGATGTTATTGACCTGCTGACTCCAGCGGCTGGCGGACTACAAGACTCAGCAAAGCTGGGCCCTACAGTCAGTTCTGGTACTGTCTGTAGCCTCAGAGAACAGACTGTGACCAGACTGGCGGCATCCATCACATGAGTGCGACCAGTCAGTGCTGTACATGTGGAGGCTGCCAGAGTCTCCTGTGCTGCCAGTGCTCTGCCTCTGCCATAAGGGGATGATAAATCCCCCAGAAGTTATGAGCTGCCCGCTGTCCTCCCCCGTCACGCGTCGCCGTCCTATCCCCCCCTACGTGTCGCCGTCCTATCCCCCCCAATGCGTCGCCGTCCTATCCCCCCCCCCACGCGTCGCCGTCCTATCCCCCCCCCCCCACGCGTCGCCGTCCTATCCCCCTCCACGCGTCGCCGTCCTATCCCCCCCCACGCGTCGCCGTCCTATCCCCCCCCACGCGTCGCCGTCCTATCCCCCTCCACGCGTCGCCGTCCTATCCCCCTCCACGCGTCGCCGTCCTATCCCCCTCCACGCGTCGCCGTCCTATCCCCCCCCACGCGTCGCCGTCCTATCCCCCCCCACGCGTCGCCGTCCTATCCCCCCCCACGCGTCGCCGTCCTATCCCCCCCCACGCGTCGCCGTCCTATCCCCCCCACGCGTCGCCGTCCTATCCCCCCCCCACGCGTCGCCGTCCTATCCCCCCCCCACGCGTCGCCGTCCTATCCCCCCCCCCACGCGTCGCCGTCCTATCCCCCCCCCACGCGTCGCCGTCCTATCCCCCCCCCACGCGTCGCCGTCCTATCCCCCCCCCACGCGTCGCCGTCCTATCCCCCCCCCACGCGTCGCCGTCCTATCCCCCCCCCACGCGTCGCCGTCCTATCCCCCCCCCACGCGTCGCCGTCCTATCCCCCCCCCACGCGTCGCCGTCCTATCCCCCCCCCACGCGTCGCCGTCCTATCCCCCCCCCACGCGTCGCCGTCCTATCCCCCCCCCACGCGTCGCCGTCCTATCCCCCCCCCACGCGTCGCCGTCCTATCCCCCCCCACGCGTCGCCGTCCTATCCCCCCCCCACGCGTCGCCGTCCTATCCCCCCCCCACGCGTCGCCGTCCTATCCCCCCCCACGCGTCGCCGTCCTATCCCCCCCCACGCGTCGCCGTCCTATCCCCCCCCCACGCGTCGCCGTCCTATCCCCCCCCCCACGCGTCGCCGTCCTATCCCCCCCCCACGCGTCGCCGTCCTATCCCCCCCCCACGCGTCGCCGTCCTATCCCCCCCCCACGCGTCGCCGTCCTATCACCCCCCCCTCACGCGTCGCCGTCCTATCACCCCCCCCCCCTCACGCGTCACCGTCCGCTTCCCTCACTCGTCGCCATCCGCCATGGGGAGAATGATAAATCCTCCAGAAAGTTGTGTGAGCTGCCGTCCGCCCCCCTCACGTGTCGCCGTCTAGTCAGGTGTCTCTGTATAGTGGACTAACCTCTATTAACAAGTTCCCTTTTGCGGAATACCTTTTAACACCTCCTTCACACGTACTGGTGTTATCAGTGTTGCGTGGTCAGGTGACATACTTGTGTGGTCCTCCACGTGACACGTACTGGAATAGGGCGCAGAAAAGAAATTACAGATTTTTAGATGATAAAGATGTGCAAAGATAGATATGGGGTAAATAATGATAAATGGATGTTGGTGAGATATATAATTAGTGGCTTGCGTGTGAAGCTCACTGTGCATGGATTAACCTAATAAATGTAAACAATGACTTGGAGGTCCCCCCATTTTTTGGTGACCAGCAAAGGTAAAGCAGATAGCTGTGAGCTGATTTTATCAGGCTGGGAAGGTCCATTGTTATTAGGACCTTCCCAATGTAAATATACCAGCCCTGCCCTGTCCCAGAATTTGGAGCATTACATTGCCAACGCTCCAGGGCAATGGGGTTTAGGGTTGATGCCAGCTGTGTTTTGGGGGCAGTTCGTAGCTGACATCAAGCCTTGGTGTTACCTTATTTAAAAAACACTCCCTGGTTCAACAATTTTATTAAAATAAAAATGTGCCACGCATGGCCGATGTAGTCTACAAATAGCTGAAAACATAAAAAGAGAGAAATAAAAACACTGTTCTTTGTTCACCAGTTTATTATAAACAAAGGTTCCATGACGTTCCCCAAATACAGCTCATACTGCTATCAGGGAGACCCAGCGACTATGATTAGCACTACCGTAACTGACATCACCGCTCATCAGTTGCCGGCTCACGCTATCCTCATTTTTATTCTGCCTTCTATTCTGGTATGTGGCACACGGATGCGATACGTATTGCTATCTGTGCTGCAAGAAAAAACGGACATGTTCACAGCCCCATAGATGATAATGAGTGTATGTGTGGCATCTACTTTCACATGTACTGGAAACACTGACTTGTGAAGGCTGTTTTAGTCTAAGGCTAAGTGCCCACGTTGCAGAAATGCTGCGGAAATGTCCGCAGGATTTCCGCAACTCCCTGCCGCGGGTAAAACGCATGCGGAATTCGCATGCGTTTTCCCGTAAAACACAAGCGTTTTGCAAGCGTTTTTAGCTTGGAGAATGCTTGCGCTTTTCCAAGCGATTTGAAGCATCGGTTGGAAAAGCGATTGACAACCGGTCACACTTGGCAAGTGCTTGACAAGTGTGACCAACTTTATACTGTTGATGCTGCCTATGCAGCATCAGTAGTAAAAGACAGTAAGTTAAAAATAATAATTAAAAAAAAAAATGGTTATTCTCACCTTCCGACAGCCCCCAATCTCCTCATTGGTGCTCCCGGTACGTTCCGTTCCCAGGGATGCTTTGCGCGAAGGACCTTTGTGACGTCACGCTCGCAAGACCGTGACGTCATCTCAGGTGATTCACGCAATGCATCCCTGGGAACGGAAGATGCCGCCAGCACCGCTGAGGGCGGGAAGGACTCCGGGGGCCGCCCGAAGGTGAGTATATCCATATTTTTTTTATTTTAATTCTATTTTTTACAGGATTATGGTGCCCAGGGCATGGTGGAGTCTCCTCTCCTCCAGACCCTGGGTACCATCCGCACATGAAGCGCTCACTTTACGCATTTGGCTATGCCCACCATGCGTGAAGTGAGCGTTTCATTGCAATCCTATGGCAGCGGAATCGCCGCGATTCCAAAGAAATAATGGACATGCTGCGGATTTTACCGCTATGCGATTCCGCAGCAATAAAATCCGCAGCATTGACACAGCAACTGCGGAATCCCATAGGATTGCATGGGAATGCGTTTTTAAAGCATTTTTCTCTAGCAACCTTCCACACAGGGCTGTGGAGTCGGAGTCGGTGCTCATTTTGGTGGAGTCGGAGTTGGAGTCGGTATAAAATGGATCGACTCAGACTCCTAAAATATATAATAAATTGACTACAGTAGTTCAATGCAGAATGTGCTGAATATTTTTTCACAGGAATTTGGGAAAGTTATGAAATGTACTATAAATGACTGTTCTATTCCTGATCTAACGCTACATTCACACACAGCGTTTTTCCTGCGTTTTTTGAGTATACGTTTTTCAGTTGCAAAAGCAGATCAGCTTTTTAAAAAACGGCATCACCTGAAAGGTTTTTAAGCTCATAGCTAATGTTTTCAATAGCAAAAGCCGATTAGAAATCTGCTCTATCTATCTATATATCCATTTATCCATATCTGTCTATCCATATCATATCTGTACCAAAAAGAATGAAAGCCGGATAGCACACAGACTAACACTCCTTTTTTTTTAGCACCAGTCAGGGACACCTCATAGCTGCCCAAAAGGATGCCCAGGACAGGCATTGCTCATCTTCAGTAACACATCAACATCAATTGATAGTTGGAATAAATAGACTGCATTCACCACCACATCTGCTTAAGGTGCAGGCTTTATTTTCAAGTGTAGGGGTGTGCAGTATGAGGTTCTGCAGCAGCTGAGGTGTGCAGTATGAAATTCTGCACAGCAGCATGAGGTTATGCCCCCCCCCAGGTTTGATCCCGGCTACTCCCACAGTGTGAATGTAGCCTGAGGATCTAGGCTTTATCTTAGCCGAGATAAGTCATAGTGTGTGTGTCTGTATGTATGTATGTATATATATATATATATATATATATATATATATATATATATATATATATATATATAATCTGTGTGTGTGTATATATATCTGTGTATATATATACTTATATATACTCTGTACAGACCAAAAGTTTGGACACACCTTCTCAATCAAAGCGTTTTCTTTTTTTTCATGACTATGAGAATTGTAGATTCACTCTGAAGGCATCAAAACTATGAATTAACACATGTGGAATTATATAATTAACAAAAAAGTGTGAAACAACTGAAAATACTGTATGTTCTGTATTCTAGGTTCTTCAAAGTAGCCACCTTTTGCTTTGATTTCTGCTTTGCACACACTCTTGGCATTCTCTTGATGAGCTTCAAGAGGTAGTCACCGGAAATCGTTTTCACTTCACAGGTGTGCCCTGTCAGGTTTAATAAGTGGGATTTCTTGCCTTAGAAATGGGGTTGGGACCATCAGTTGTGTTGTGCAGAAGTCTGGTGGATACACAGGTGATAGTCCTACTGAATAGACTGTTAGAATTTGTATTATGGCAAGAAAAAAGCAGCTAAGTAAAGAAAAACGAGTGGCCATCATTACTTTAAGAAATGAAGGTCAGTCAGTCCGAAAAATTGGGAAAACTTTGAAAGTGTCCCCAAGTGCAGTGGCAAAAAACATCAAGCGCTACAAAGAAACTGGCTCACATGAGGACCGCCCCAGGAAAGGAAGATCAAGAGTCACCTCTGCTGCGGAGCATAAGTTCATCCGAGTCACAAGCCTCAGAAATCGCAGGTTAACAGCAGCTCAGATTAGAGACCAGGTCAATGCCACACAGAGTTCTAGCAGCAGACACATCTCTACAACAACTGTTAAGAGGAGACTTTGTGCAGCAGGCCTTCATGGTAAAATAGCTGCTAGGAAACCACTGCTAAGGACAGGCAACAAGCAGAAGAGACTTGTTTGGGCTAAAGAACACAAGGAATGGACATTAGACCAGTGGAAATCTGTGCTTTGGTCTGATGAGTCCAAATTTGAGATCTTTGGTTCCAACCACCATGTCTTTGTGCGACGCAGAAAAGGTGAAAGGATGACTCTACATGCCTGGTTCCCACCGTGAAGCATGGAGGAGGAGGTGAGATGGTGTGGGGGTGCTTTGCTGGTGACACTGTTGGGGATTTATTCAAAATTGAAGGCATACTTAACCAGCATGGCTACCACAGCATCTTGCAGCGGCATGCTATTCCATCCGGTTTGTGTTTAGTTGGACCATCATTTATTTTTCAACAGGACAATGACCTCAAACACACCTTCAGGCTGTGTAAGGGCTATTTGACCAAGAAGGAGAGTGATGGGGTGCTACACCAGATGACCTGGCCTCCACAGACACCAGACCTGAACCCAATTGAGATGGTTTGGGGTGAGCTGGACCGCAGAGTGAAGGCAAAAGGGCCAACAAGTGCTAAGCATCTCTGGGAACTCCTTCAAGACTGTGGGAAGACCATTTCCGGTGACTACCTCTTGAAGCTCATCAAGAGAATGCCAAGAGTGTGCAAAGCAGTAATCAAAGCAAAAGGTGGCTACTTTGAAGAACCTAGAATATAAGACATATTTTCAGTTGTTTCACACTTTTTTGTTAATTATAATATTCCACATGTGTTAATTCATTGTTTTGATGCCTTCAGAGTGAATCTACAATTTTCATAGTCATGAAAATAAAGAAAACTTTGAATGAGAAGGTGCGTCCAAACTTTGGTCTGTACCGTATGTATGTAATCGATATTATACAGTGTATTACATATTTACAATTTATTACAGTTTTTTGTGTTCTAAAGTTGTATTCCAATAAATAGATATGTTCTATCTTGATTATTGGATCATAGAAATGATTAAATATCTGATGTTCACATTGTACTACAATAAATTTTTCACTTAAATATAAGCAATATATGTGGGAGTCGTGGAGTCGGTGTAAGGGAAATTGAGGAGTCGGAGTCGCAGGTTTGGCTTACCGACTCCACAGCCCTGCTTCCACGACAGCATAGGAGGTTGTCTCCACGCCCTAATGGGGGACAGGAAGCACAAAGAGGTTAAAAGGTCCCTCTCACCAGTGTCTTTCCTGTCCCGGATGAGGCATGGAGAGGTTACGGGTATGCTGCGTGGCCGGCTGCTGCAGTGTACCTGAGAATTTCAAATGCCAGCAGTGGTGGTCGGTGGCTCTGCCTTCCCTCCTCCGTGCTGCTCCCGTCTTCTCCTGAATTCGGGGCCTTCCTGGCCCACGCGCGCTCCCTCTGTGAGTTAAGCGGGCCTGTGATCCCCGACCGGAGGCCTCCCGCAGCTCTCCGGTCTCTCCTCGCGCGGCTGCCGGCGACCCGGAAGTGACGTCATGCGCATGGGTCACTTCCGGGGTACGCGTTCCTTCAGGGAGCTCAGATGACGTTGGGACCTATGGCGGGCAGCTGGCAGCACGTGGAGCACTCCGGTTGGTGCCGTGCCTGCTCGGACCCCGGGAGGGGAAAAGTGAGTGTGCAAAGCGCTGAGGGTGGAGTTAACCCTTCATTAACCCGCCGGAAGAAGCCGACAGGTAAGGCAAAAATCCCCTGGCCAGTATGGACGGTTCTTCCTGCCTTGCATCTGCAGAGCCCAGCGTTGCCCCAGCCACAGTGAGTGTGTTATTTGGGGTGGGTCCTAGTGGTGCAATTCTGAGTAGGGGTCCTCAAAATGCTTCTCTCCTTTCTTGTAGGGAGAAAAGTCTGCCCATAATAGCGCCAATACCTCCAGTAAACCAGCTAAATGTGCCATATGTAGTACAAAGCTTCCCTCAAACTGGAGGAAAAAATTATGTCAGGCATGCACGGATGGAGTGGTCAGTTCTGAGCACCCCTCATTGATTGACGAAATCCGCAGCCTGGTCACACAACAGGTTCAGACCTCCCTAGCCGCCTTGTCTCCCCACTTCCACCAACTGTGGGTTCACCTCCCACAAAAAAGCGAAGTCTTCCAACTAGAGGACTCAGATTCCGAGTCAGAGCATTCCTACGATTCAGGATCTGAAAAATGGGAGGAACCAAGAACCTCTAAATCAGCCAATGCCAAAAGATACCTCTTTTCCTCAGAATGTGGAGAAGCTGGTCAGTGCGGTGCGTGCCACCATGGGACTAGAGGACGAACCAGTCCCCACAGGACAAAATATTTGGAGGGTTTGAAGGGCCCAGACTGGCAGGGTTTCCAGTACATAGGAGCATAACGGATATGATCTCCCAAGAATGGGAATACCCAAAGAAACGCTACTCGGCTCCTTCGGAGCGCAGTCATAGATTCCCCCTAGAGGGAGATGCATTTAAATGGGACATACCAAAAGTTGAAGTCCAGGTAGCAAGAGTAGTGAAGAAAACAGTCCTTCCATTTGATGATGTATCCCAGCTTAGGGATTCAACGGACCGTAAAGCTGAAAGCCTCCTAAGAAAGTCCTGGGAAACCTCTGCCTTTGCCTTAAAATCAGGAGGGAAGGGAAATACAGGAAGAAGCTATGCTAAGGGGAGAGGCAAGAACATCTTGGTCCCCAACAGCAACAGGAAAAACAATGACTCGGCCCCGGTTGGGGGGGAAGGCTTTCAAATTTTTTCCATTCTTGGTAGTCGATCTCCGACAGCCCCTGGGTCCTCAGTGTGATCAAGGAGGGCCTTCTTCTAGAATTCGAATCCTCCCCCCCCCCCCCCCCCCCCCCGCGGTGCCTGAGAGTCACCTCCCTACCATCTCGGGAGGCCTTGGCAACGCTAGAGTCTGGCGTTCAGCTGCCATTTCTCGAGTCTCTGTGGAAGAGCAAGGAAGGGGCCATTATTCCAGGCTGTTCTTAGTAAAGAAACCCACAGGAGAGGTGAGAATAATAAACTTGAAAAATCTCAACCACCACATTGCATACTGCAAATTCAAAATGGAGTCGATAAGGACTGTCATCCCCTTGATGGG
Source organism: Dendrobates tinctorius (assembly GCF_039654945.1). Taxonomy (NCBI): domain Eukaryota; kingdom Metazoa; phylum Chordata; class Amphibia; order Anura; family Dendrobatidae; genus Dendrobates; species Dendrobates tinctorius. Next base: position 44,056,254 of record NW_027361738.1, on the reverse strand, counting down.
GCCTCTTTCCTTCATGGCAACCATAGATCTGAAGGATGCCTATTTTCACATCCATATACATCCTGCCCACAGGAAATATCTAAGGTTTGCGATCTGTCAGGGTCCCGAGATCAGGCACTATCAGTACAACGTGCTTCCCTTTGGAATATCCTCTGCCTCACGAGTGTTTTCAAAGGTTATGGTGGAAGCTGTGTCCCACATCAGAAGTCAAGGTATATGTATGGTGCCCTACCTGGACGACCTATTGATAATAGGAACCTCCTACCAGACCCTGGAAAGTCAGGTGACTCAAACCCTGGTCATTCTCCGATCTCTGGGGTGGATCCCGAATATAAAAAAATCGCAGATCCAGCCCTCTCAGGAAATAAGATTTTTGGGAGTCCTCTTAGACTCAAGAAGACAGATGTCATTCCTGCCGGAGGATCATCAGGTGGCTATCAAACATCTTGAGTTTCAGAAAACAGAGGTCCCCGACCTTCCGGTCAGCTATGTCAATACTGGGGTCGATGACGTCCTGCATCCAGGCAGTACCATGGGCGCAGGCCCATTCCAGAATCCTCCAGTCCCATATCTTGAGAAATTGGAACAGAGACCACAATTGCCTGAACAAGAGAGTCCTGACCCCAGGAAGGGTAAAGACTTCACTAGCCTGGTGGCTGGACCGCCAAAACCTGCGCAAGGGGTCAGCTGGTCCCAGGTCCCCTTGATCACGGTAACATCAGATGTCAGCACAAAAAAGGCTGAGTATCTGTAATATCCCAGCTTCCATTCCAGGGATTATGAAGTTGAGAAGTGAGTACGAGATCTTCAAATTTCAGAGAGCTCAAAGCAGTGGAAGAAGCCCTTCTGGCTGCAAGACACCTGGTCCAGGGTGATCATATCAAGGTCTACTCTGACAACATAACGACAGTGGCACACCTCAGGCACCAGGGTGGCACGAGGTCGAACAGTCTACAAAGCCTTTCTGTACGAATATTTTCTTGGGCTGAAAGGCACCTCCTTTCACTTACAGCCGTACACCTAAAGGGGACCTCCAATCTTCAGGCAGACTTCCTAAGCAGGAGATGTATCCAGCCTGGCGAGTGGAGTCTGAACGGAAGAGTCTTTCAGAAACTAGTGAGCAGGTGGGGCCTTCCAGAGGTGGATCTGCTAGCATCAAGCAGAAATGCTCAAGTGAGAAGCTACTTCTCCCTGAACCCCAGGGACATATATCTGGGGGTAGATGCCTTTGCCCACAAGTGGGAGTTCCGTCTGGCGTATGTCTTCCCCCCCCCCCAGTTCCAATCCTTGCTGCAACCCTGAGAAAGATCCGAGAAGATCAAACTCAAACCATCCTGGTGGCTCCGCTATGGCCGAAGAATCATAGAATCGTAGAGTTGGAAGGGACCTCCTGGGCCATCTGGTCCAACCCCCTGCTCAAAGCAGGATTCGCTAAATCATCCCAGTCAGATGTCTGTCCAGCCTCTGTTTGAAGACTTCCATTGAAGGAGAACTCACCACTTCTCGTGGCAGCCTGTTCCACTCATTGATCACTCTAACTGTCAAAAAGTTTTTTCTAATATCTAATCTGTGTCTCCTCCCATTCAGTTTCATCCCATTGCTTCTAGTCTTTCCTTGTGCAAATGAGAATAAAGTTGATCCTTCCACAATGTGACAGCCCTTTAGATATTTGTAGACATCTATTAAGTCTCCTCTCAGTCTTCTCTTTTGCAAACTAAACATTCCCAAATCCTGCAACCTTTCCTCATAAGACAGGGTTTGCAGACCGGTCACCATTCTGGTCACTCTTTTCTGAACTTGCTCCAGTTTGTTGATGTCTTTTTTAAAATGTGGTGCCCAAAACTGGACACAATATTCCAGGTGAGGTCTGACCAAAGAGGAGTAGAGGGAAATAATGACTTCACGTGATCTAGACTGTATGCTTCTGTTAATACATCCTAGAATTGCATTTGCCTTTTTTGCTGCTGCATCACACTGTTGACTCATATTCAGTCTGTGATCTATTAGTATACCCAAGTCTTTTTCACATGTGCTGTCACTTAGCCCTATTCCTCCCATTCTATATCTGCTTTTTTCATTTTTATTGCCCAGATGTAGTACTTTGCATTTCTCCCTGTTAAAAACCATTCTGTTAGTTGCTGCCCACTTCTCCAGTTTATTTAAATCTTTTTGAATCCTCTCTCTCTCTCTTCTCTAGTATTAGCTATCCCTCCTAGCTTTGTGTCATCAGCAAATTTAATCAGTTTACCCTCAATTCCTTCATCTAAATCGTTGATAAAGATGTTGAACAATACAGGGCCCAGGACAGAGCCCTGTGGTACCCCACTTGAGACATTCTTCCAACTGGATGTGCAGCCATTTACGACCACTCTTTGGGTCCGATCACTAAGCCAGTTATGAATCCACCTAACAGTTGCCTTGTCCATTCCATACTTAGTCATTTTTTCAATAAGGATTGTATGAGAGACTATGTCAAATGCTTTGCTGAAGTCAAGATATACTATATCTACAGCATTTCCTTGATCCACCCAATCAGTGATACCATCATAGAAGGAAATTAAGTTAGTCTGACATGACTTATTAGTTACAAACCCATGCTGACTCTGTTTAATCACTTCATTCTTATCCAGGTATTGACATACATGTTGTTTAATAATTTGTTCAAAGATCTTTCCTGGTATAGAAGTCAGACTCACCGGCCTATAGTTGCCTGGGTCCACCTTCTTCCCCTTTTTGAAGATAGGAACAACATTTGCTCTTCTCCAGTCTTCTGGCACTTCTCCTGTTCTCCAAGAATTTTCAAAGATTATGGAGAGGGGTTTAAAAATTTCTTCTGCTATCTCCTTCAGTACTCTGGGGTGTAATTCATCTGGACCTGGAGACTTGAATTCATTTAGGTTAGCTAAGTGTTTCCTCACTATCTTTCTGTTTATAGATATCCTGGATTCTTCCATTCCCTTAATAGGACAGTGAATAACAGTTGATGCTACATTTCCTTTCTGAGAGAAAACAGATGCAAAATAGGAATTTAAAAGTTCAGCCTTCTCAACATCCTGTCTTACCATTTCATCATTTTCATCCTGTAAAAATCCTATAGCATCTTTGACTTTTCTTTTACTTTTGACATATCCCCAAAATCCTTTAATGTTGCTTTTGACATCTCTTGCAAGCCTCAATTCATTTTCAGCTTTAGCTAATCTGGTATGGATTAGGAGCTGGTATTCTTTAATCACGGAACTCCAGGAAGACGGGCCGCTCCTCCTACCCCTGGAAGATGACCTCCTCCTGCAGGGCCCCCTACGCCACCCAAACCTTCGGTGGATGAAGTTAGCGGCATGGTTACTGAGGCCCAAATCTTGAGGGCCAAGGGCCTATCAGAGGCGGTAGTCGCAACCCTTCAGAAGGCAAGAAAGCCGGTCACCAATGCCATATACAACAAAGTAAGGAAGAAATTTTCATCATGGTGTCTGCCGAATCCTGACCCAGCAAATCCTAACATCTCCTGTATACTAGATTTCTTGCAGAAGGGGCTCGAGTTAGGCCTAAAACCTAGCACCCTGAAGGTACAGGTCTCGGCCTTAAGCTCCATGTTCGACTGCGACTTAGCCAGCCACCGCTGGATAAGATTCATGACATCAGCTACTAGGCTACACCCAAAAACCAAACTGTCATTCCTTCATGGGACTTGAATGTGGTGCTTAAGGGGCTCATTCAATCCCCCTTTGAGCCCCTGTCATCTTGTACTTCTCAGCTTCTCGCCTGTAAAGTAGCCTTCCTTGTAGCAATAACCTCAGCAAGACGTATAGGAGAGCTCCAAGTTCTTTCAATCAGAGAGCCCTACCTAACCATTAGAGATGATTCCATAGTCCTCTCTCTTGATCCATCCTTTCTCCCGAAGATTGTGTCTAACTTTCATAGGTCACAGGAGATAATTCTTCCCTCGTTTTGCCAGAACCCAACGAATCCTAAAGAGGAGGTATTTCATACGCTTGACGTAATGCGCATAGTCCTTCACTACCTGAGTTTTACTAAATCCTACAGAATCGACCACAACCTGTTTATCCATTCATCGGGTGCAAACAAAGGAAAGAAGGTGGCAAAGAACACCATTGCCAATTGGATCAAGAAGGCCATCTCTGAAGCATATCTAGCGCAGAACGTCACACCCCCTATGGGGATCAGGGCTCATTCAACACGATCTACCTCTGCATCATGGGCTGAGAGGGCAGACGCATCCTCAGAGCAGATCTGCAAAGCGGCAACTTGGTCCTCGTTACATACCTTTACTAAACATCATCGGTTGGACCTTGTGTCCAACAGGGATTTAGTCTTTGGCTGAAAAGTTCTTCAGGCCGTTGCCCCCCCCGATGCAGTATAGGTTGTTATGCCTCCTATGCTTTGGGGAAGGTTGCTAGAGTAAATAGAATTAGACTTACCGGTAATTCGGTTTCTAGAAACCTTACACGACAGCACTATTTCCCTCCCTGTATTCTTGGACAAATTCTGAGAATCTTAAGGTAACCGGTGCTACGGAGTTCAGTTATAAGTCACTGGTGAGAGAGAGGTGGGAGGGACCTTTTAACCTCTTTGTGCTTCCTGTCCCCCATTAGGGCGTGGAGACAACCTCCTATGCTGTCGTGGAAGGTTTCTAGAAATCGAATTACCGGTAAGTCCGGTTTTGGCCGTTGCGGGTCCGCAGCAGTTTTTGCGGTGTACAGTACCATTATTCCCTATGGAAATAAAAAACCGCAGTGCAGACGGTGCAGATTTTTCCATGCGGTTTTGAAACCGCAGAAAGAATTGACATGTCAGTTCTTTCTGCGGATTCCGCTGCGGTTTGCCATCTCCTCCATTGAGGAGATAAAAAACCGCAGAGCAATCCGCAGGTAAAACCGCAGGTCTTTTGACCTGCGGATTTTACAAAGTCCGCGCAGCCAAATCCGCACCCCAATCCGCAGCGTGTGCACATACCTTTAGGCTAAGTGCACACGTACCGGAACTCTCGCGGAAATTACCGTGAGAATTCCGGAATTCCAGTCCACGGGAAAAGCGCATTTTAAATTCCCGTGATTTTCCCGCGGAAAAACTAGCATTTTGCAAGCGTAATTAGCTTGCAGAATGCTAGCGTTTTCCAAGCGATCTGTAGCATCGCTTGGAGAACTGATTGACAGGTTGGTCACACTCGTCAAACATAGTGTTTGACAAGTGTGACCAACTTTTTACTACTGAGGCCGCCTATGCAGCATCAGTAGTAAAAGATAGAATGTAAAAAAAAATAAAAAATGGTGTTATTCTTACCCTCCGACGTCCCGCGCAGCCGTTCCCAGTAATCTTTTGCGAAAATGCCCGCGATGACGTCAGTTCTCGCGGTAATTCGCGATGACGTCGCGAGAACGGACGCCATCGCAGGCATTTTCGCAAAGGACTACTGGGAACGAGAGCGTGAAGAGAAGCGGGAAGACTGCGCGGGACGTCGGAAGGTGAGAATAACAATATTTTTTATTTTTAAATTCTATTTTTTACAGGGATATGGTACTCAAAGCCCGGTGGACAGTCTCCTCTCCTCCGGACCGTGGGTACCATCCGCAATTGTTCTGCTTACTTTCCGCATGGTGTGCACAGCCACATGCGGGAAGTAAGCGGAACAATGCATTCCTATGGGTGCGGGATCGCCGCGATTCCACAAATTAATGAGCATGCTGCGGTTTTTACCGCGAAGCGATTCCGCCGCGGTAAAAACCGCAGCATTAGCACAGCATTGCGGAATCCCATAGGAATGCATGGGATGCTTATTTTTCGAGTTTTCGCGGTAAAATCGCGCGGTGAAAAAAACGCCACGTGTGAACTCAGCCTTATGGTTTGTGGGCATGGTCACATTCAAGGTTTTTTTTTTTTTTTGTTTGTTTGTTTTTTTTGCAGACATGTTTGATATTTCATCAACCTAGCCATTTAAATAAGTGGGCCTGCAAAAAAAAAAAAAAAAAACAGATGCTATCCGAGCTGCATCCATGTGCCGTCTGATTTGCAGGATGGTAGGATAAGCTTAGGAAACCTTAATACTTTTTTCCCCTTCCTCATATGAGAAACAAGCTGATGACACACTGATGGTAAAAACTAACACAGGAACAAGAAACAGATGAAAATTGCATCCATCATGATAAATATTGGGCTGTCATTTCGCTCATGGAGAAAAAAAAATACATGAAGCTGCACAAATCCCTGGATGGGGGCTCTTGACTTGAATCACATATTCAAGGAAATGTATTCAAAACGTGTATGCGTTGCGTGTTTGCCATGATTTGACAAAGTACACAGAGTAGACAGGCTCTAAATAACGGCTCCCCTATTGTATCCTCTCATGAGTTTGCTAACAGAGACCTCCACACAGCACATGGGTAATTGCCACATCTTGATATTTGTTCCAAGTAGCCTGGATACTCACAAAAGTAATAGTTAGTAATTATAGTAAATATAGTTTATAATTAGTAGGCCTCATTCACACCTTGTGTGATTTTTCATGTACACAATATAAGCCAGTTTCATCAGTGTTTTAGATCCAAGTCTCATCAGTGTTTGGTCCATGTGTTAGTTTTTACCATCAGGTTCATCAGTGATTTTCACACATGATAAAAATAAATAAATTGCAATGTTAATTATGGATTGCACACTGATATCATCCGTGTGCTGTGATTATCACAGACCCATAGACTTGTTCGTGGATCCATGACTCCGATAAGACTTACCTGTTGCTGTGATTTTTACTTTTATTTTTGTGCGGACAGAGTGTGCAAAAAACCCTCAGACACGCGAGTAGCGCCAGGGACATTAATGGGCAAGTGTTCTATCAGTGAAAAACAGCTGAATGAGGCCTAAGGCTGTGTTCACTTGTGACATGATTTTTTTTTTTCTGTGTAGAAAACTTAGAAACCTAATTTAGACTCACACAGCAGTGTATGTGCGCATAGTTTGTCCATTGATTGCTTCTGCCCTTTGGTTTTATTTAATCCCGAAATCTAAAGGCTTTTAAGGGTCTATATAGTAACTTTCTTTCATGGAGACTGCTGTACATATAGTATACAAGGCTACATCGTCTTTTTGGGAGAAGCTTAGCAGGCTGTGCTAGATGCCTGACATCCATTTTTCATCTGTGGAGCCATTGGCCATGTGCATATGACGTCCATTACCCGACGGCGGAGCATCGGAGTTTTCCTCACAAAGCCGCTTCAGGGAAAATCTGCTAGTCTTTTCTTGAAGTGGCTCCGCTGGCATTTTTGTGCTCATATTTGCAGCAGTTCCGATGTCTTTTGTCTCAATCTACTACTATACAGAGCAGATGGCTTTCAGACGATGCCGACCAAAGAACGTGTCAGCGCTTCAGTGTTTCCGAACTCTGAAGCAAGTAAAAGAAGTAACCAAATACTAAACATGTATATAGCAATGTTGTCATGACATAGATGTTGACCTCTTCAATGTCAGTGCTCCGCTATTGCCCCAAGATTTTATTGATGGTTGCAGAGCTAGTGTCATCAAGTGACCGCTGTGGCCAATCACTGGCGTCAGCGTTTTTGCCATCTACTTCGGTATCGCTGCTGAGCCCAGTGATGTTGTGATGTCCTCTCTGCAACCATTTCAGCCAAGACCGTGTGCAAGCAGCAAAGAATCTACACTGGATTGGCAGGGCCACATATACCTGTTATTTTTATGTAGGAAGCCTATGGAATAAAAAAAAATAAAAAAAAATCCCCAAACGTAGTTTCTGCCTCCAATACACGTTTATATATTGCACTAATGGCACATGTGCAGGGTGCCATCCTATGATGAGAATGAGCTCTTTCCTTTGAATAGGTTTTGGAAAGAGACTGGGTGTTAACAGGGTTGTCTCAGGTTCTTAAATGGTTAAAATTGCTACGTGCCGGTGTAAATACGCACCTTGCAATGTACCTCTTATTAAAAATTCTTTCAGGTGTAAAGAATTAAGTGATTTTTAAGACCTTAGTGTAAAGCTTATTGCCTAGGTTACCGACCTCCCCGCCGTCTGAGTGGCCACTTTTCTTGCTAAGCAGTGTGCTCTGCTTGCAGGGCGGCTATGCTTCAGGGCCTGTTCGCAACACTCTAAAACTAGTTAGACCTGGCCAGCATCGGTTCCCCTACACTTCTCCCAGTCTGTAGAAGCAGAGTTGCCTTTGTTAGCAGCTTGGAAGAGTGACTGTTCTGGCCAGCGTGGTGACCATCATGCTGCCGGCCTGAACTATCAATCTTCAGTAGCACACCGCCCCCTGGCCGGCATGCTGGAGGCAGATGAGCGGTGCGCTCCTGAAGGAAAGCTGAGAACAACTTTTTAAGCTTTCCAGGGAAAGTCATGCACAGCGATGATGCCATGTACTGTATATTGTGTTGGTAAATTGAGCATACAGTATTAGTCATGTTACAGGATATCACTCCCACAAAGATTGTTTCTAAACAGTTTGCTCTTTCTATGGCACAATGAATGTGAAGGCAGTGAATCCTGTTAGTCATGATCTGTTTGACTAATATGTAGGAAGAGAGTCTGAAAACGTGTAGAGAGACTTGGGAACGCGTGTTCTGTTTGATTCTTGTCACAATTTCCTGCTGTGTACAGACTATAAAGTCACTTCTAACCTGGGCATCGCGGCTGGCCACTGACAGGCGCCTTGGCACTAGTTCCACCCTCGACTATGACGCTGGGTTGTTTGCGGGTAAGTGTCCACGATCCAGAGTTGCTGCGGGTTTAACGCTGCGTACTTATGCAGCGTCAAACCCGCAATGGCCAGCTGTTACAGCATAGTGGATGGGATTTCTTGAAATTGCAATGTCCACAGACGCCTGCGACTCGCCCTCAGAGACTGACATGGGGTGCGTCTTTCCAGACCGTTGCATGACAATTTCTCTTGCGGTGACGCAAACTTTCGTAAGAGAAATTTCACCAATAGAATGTATTGAACAAGGTGAATCCGGGTCAGAGAACACTTTAGGAATTACCTGCGTTCAATTGACGGCAGCGCTTTAAACGCAACGAACATGCGCCGTGTCCTAAGCGCTGCTAGTTGCGGATCATGGGCACCCGGCTTCACACGTAGACTGGCAACCTAAAAGTGCATCTAGACAGATAGATTTCTGCCCATAAATGAACAGTCGATATGTCTATCACTGCACATTTATGTCACATACACAAAGAGTAATCGTTAAGGGGTTCCCAGGTTTGATAGCAAAGAGTTACTGCAGACTTCTGAATCATGACAGTTTGCGGTGTGCGCATGCTTTCATGATCCCCTGTGTGAGCGGTCCCATGACTGCATCTATACGATTTGCTATTACACGCTTTCGGCTACTCTCAATTTATTTCTATTGAAAGAAGCCAGATGAGACATGTTGGCATGTGAACACACACCGGCAATAGCAGGAATCATGACACTGTGTGCACACAGTGTGTACAGACTTTGCTCTGATACTCTGAAGCATTACAATGAAACACTTCAAAGTGCCCTGGATGAATTTGCACCCCCTATAATTAGAACACCACAACACAGACGGCGACAACCCTGGCACACCCTGCAAACACGTTTCCTGCAGCGGTGCTCCAGGTGCGCCGAACGTCTGTGGAGAAAATCCAATCTACACGAAGATTTCATCCATTATAAGTTTATGCTTAGAACATACAACACTGCCCTTAACCTCTCCAAACAAGCCTATTTCAACACCCTCATCACCTCACTGTCCAATAACCCTAAACGTCTCTTTGACATTTTCATTCTCTACTCAACCCAAGAGTACAGGCCCCAACCACGGAGCTCCGAGCTGACGATCTGGCCAATTACTTCAAAGAAAAAATTGACCAGATTCGACAGGATATTATCTCCCAATCACCTCATACCGTGCACTGTCCTCCCTCCCCCACTGCATCTAGCTCACTCTCTGATTTTGAACCAGTCACAGAAGAAGTAAGCAGGCTCCTTGCATCTTCTCGCCCAACCGCTTCCCCAGTGACCCGTTTCCGTCACATCTCCTCCAGTCCCTTTCCCCTGCTGTCACCCCTCACCTAACTAAAATATTTAACCTCTCTCTCTCTTCTGGTATCTTTCCCTCTTCATTTAAGCATGCTGTCATACATCCACTACTTAAAAAACCATCCCTCGACCAAAACCGTGCCGCTAACTATAGACCTGTCTCTAATCTTCCCTTTATCTCTAAACTCTTGGAATGCCTGGTCCACTCCCGTCTTTTCCGCTATCTCTTTGATAACTCTCTTCTCGACCCTCTCCAATCGGGTTTCCGCTCTTTACACTCTACTGAAACTAAAGTCTCTAATGATCTACTGACAGCTAAATCAAATGGTCATTACTCCATGCTAATTCTCTTGGATCTCTCTGCAGCATTCGACACTGTGGATCATCAGCTCCTCCTGACTATGTTCCGTTCCATTGGCCTCAAGGACACCGTTTCTCCTCCTATCTCTCTGACCGCTCCTTTACTGTATCTTTTGCCGGTTCCTCCTCCTCTCACCTTCCCCTTACTGTTGGGGTTCCTCAAGGATCGGTTCTATGCCCCCTACTCTTCTCCTTGTACACTGACCCTATTGGTCAATCAGTAGATTTGGTTTCCAGTATCATCTCTATGCTGATGACACCCAATTATATGCTTCTTCTCCTGACATCACACCAGCCTTTCTAGAAAATACCGGCGATTGCCTAAACGCTGTGTCTAACATCATGTCCTCACTATATCTAAACTGAACCTGTCAAAGACTGAACTCCTTGTGTTTCCTCCCTCTACTAATGTACCTATACCCGACATTGCCATTTCTGTGTGTGGTTCCACTTTTACTCCCCAGCAACATGCCCGCTGTCTTGGGGTCATACTTGACTCCGAGCTTTCCTTTTCCCCCCACATTCGATCACTGGCTCGCTCTTGTCATCTGCACCTCCAAAAACATTTCTAGAATTCGACCTTTTCTTACTTTTGACTCTGCAAAAACTCTTACTGTTTCTCTTATTCATTCTCGTCTCGACTATTGTAACTCTCTTCTAATCGGTCTCCCTCTTACCAAACTCTCCCCCCTCCAATCTGTCTTGAATGCTGCAGCCAAGATCATATTCCTCACCAATCGTTACACCGATGCCTCTACCTTGTGCCAGTCATTACACTGGCTACCCATCCACTCCAGAATTCAGTATAAACTTATTACCCTCACCCACAAAGCCCTCCATGGCTCAGCACCACCCTACATCTCCTCCCTTGTTTCAGTGTACCACCCTACCCACGCCCTCCGTTCTGCTGATGACCTGAGGTTAGCATCCTCATAATCAGAACCTCCCACTCCCGTCTCCAAGACTTTACACGTGCTGCGCCAATTCTTTGGAATGCACTTCCCAGGTCAATACGATTAGTCTCCAATCCCCACAAGTTTAAGCGTGCCCTGAAAATGCAATTATTCAGACTGGCCTACCGCCTCAACACATTAACCTAATCTATCCCTGTGTGGCACAGCCAAAAGTTTTACCATAACCAGGTTCCCCGTATCATGTTCCCACATGCTTTATGCATCCATTAGCCCTCTGCATCCGTACTGTTACACACTTAACATTATGGGTGGTCCATACAATCAGGGCAACTGTTACCACCCACCTTTCGTGTCTAACTTTATCCTCATAGACTGTAAGCTTGCGAGCAGGGCCCTCATTCCTCTTGGTATCTGTTGTAATCTATGTGAATATTGTTATGCTGTAATGTCTATTGTCTGTACAAATCCCCTCCGAAATGTAAAGTGCTGCGGAATATGTCGGCGCTATAGAAATAAAATGTATTATTATTATTATCAGGGCTGTGGAGTCGGAGTCGTGGAGTCGGTGCTTATTTTGGTGGAGTTGGAGTCGGTATAAAATGGTCCGACTCCTAAAATATATAATAAATTGGGTACAGTAATTCAATGCAGGATGTGCTGAATATTTTTTCATAGGAGTTTGGGAAAGTTATGAAATGTCCTATAAATGGCTGTTGTATTCCTGATCTAAGGCTACATTCACACAGCGTTTTTCCTGTGTTTTTTGAGGATACGTTTTTCAGCTGCAAAAGTTGATCATCTTTTTAAAAAACTGCATCACCTGAAAGGTTTTTGAGCTCATAGATTATGTTCTCAATAGCAAAAGCAGATTAGAAATCTGCTCTATCTATCCATTTATCCATATCTGTCTATCCATATCGTATCTGTACCAAAAAGAATGAAAACCGGGTAGTACACCAATATATATTCTGTTCTATCTAAATATCTTGATTATTGGATCATAAAAATGATTAAATGTCTGAGGTTCACATTGTACTACAATAAATTTTTCACTTAAATATAAGCAATATGTGTGGGAGGTGGAGTTGGAGTCGGAGTCGGTGTAAGGGAAATTGAGGAGTCGGAGTCGCAGGTTTGGCTTACCGACTCCACAGGCCTGATTATTATTACCTGTACTACCCCAGTAATGCAATCATTCCTCCTCTATACCGTTTGCATATGTCAGTAGTACATACCCTGGTTACACAGGCAGATTTTATCTCGGCAATAATGATTTTTTTTTTTCTTATGCTGCCATAAGAAATCTAATCAGCTATTTAAAGAGCATTTTGCTTGTCTGCGGTGCGATAGGCGGCATATTTACGCAGGCGATGATCATTAATCTCATGAACACTCATTCCCCAGTTACCTGGTCTTGTAATCCTCTTCAGATCTGTGCTGAAAAATCTGTGCTGCAGACGTGATGTATAAGTTACTTTTCTATTCACTTGAGAGGGTGATATAACAGGGAAGGCCACTGATCATATAATAGTTTTCTATATATTCAGTATTTTCATGTGAAAAGCTGTTTTTGAGGTTACCAGGGTGAAAGAAGGTTTAGAGTCCTGCTTCCCCCATGGAGAGTGAATCACTCTCCATCAGTGCAGAGAGCTGTCAATCACTGCGCGACCAGGGGACTTGTGTCTCTCAGGCTCACGCTGAGTCTTCATAGTATTTAACGTGGGTTTCCACAATTGACATTAATCGTCCATCCACAGGCACTCCCACCAATCACTACGAATGGGGTCCAGAGTATATCATTCCCTCTTACTAAATGATCCAGTGTGGGGGAGATTTATTGCAGAAGTCAAGCATGCGGGATTCTGCATTCAGAATATGTATAGGACTGAGAGAATTCATATAAGCTACACTGAGCTTCCTTCTGACATCACATGGCAATTCAAGCTGACCTCAGCGATTGGCGGCATTGATATCGACGAGGTATCACCACTGCAACTAAAGGCCCCTTTACATTTAGCGATGCACCAGCGATCCCGACCACGATACGACCCGGTCAGGATCGCTGGTGCATCGCTAAATGGTCGCTAGTGAGCTGCCAAACAGGCAGATCTCACAGCGATGCAGCAGCGATACAGAGGTCGTTACTTACCTTTCAGACGTGGCGATCCTGACGTCCTCCCGTCTGTGTCGCTCGTCTTATAAGCTTAGCTGGGCTTATTAGGGTCCTAGCATGAAAACTATATAACATGGATTTTTGTTTGTGGTTGCTTTATTATGGGCTGGGCTTTGTTTAGGGTTATTTAGTCCTCATGAGCCTGGGAATAGGGAGGTATAGTGCTATAGTGTCGCTGGATTATATGCTCACATTATATGTACTTATACGTATGACATTTTTGTATTGATATGCATTTTAGGTACCATGGATGCCATAGCTTTGTGATTTTTATCATGTTTTTATTGTATATAACTCTTTTGTATCAATAAAAACTACTTATTTCAGTCGACACTTTAATTGGTGCAGTGTGCTCTTTTTTTGCAGTGGTGCTTTTTCTTTTCCTTTTTCTATTGTCATTATTCCACTGCAGCAGCACCTGGCCATATCACTGATGTTGCTATCATGCACAGCTGAGTGCGCCCACAATTGTATCTTGTATTACACGTCGCTCGTCGGCGCCAGCAGGAAGCGCCTGACGAGAAATGGAGCTGCGCGATCGATGACAGACAGCGGGGGAGCCGGTCGGAAGTAAGTATCACACATAGCGATATCGCTGCTGCGTCACCAAATCGGTGATGCTTTAGCGATATCGCTATGTGTAAAACCCCCTTAAATGTGACCGGTCAGCGGTGGAAACAATGTGCTGGAACCCAAGAGGGCAAGGAAAGCACAGTTTTGTTTTGCTATCATAACCTGTAACTATCAGGAAAAGTTATCTATAAAGATTTAACAGTTCTGCTTTAAGCATTTCCAAAATCTTCAACAACGTAGATTTGTGAGCCAAGTATGACAACCTGAGAACTGGACGGGTATCAAGTGTACAAAGTGTTGGTGCTAATTAACTTGCCAATCTTGGTCTTCTCCCTTAATCAGTGCCACGTCACCGCTATTTACATAATGTGACCTTCTCTTTGACTACTTGGATCACACATTGTAATGGGTTGAGTCATTTTTTTATTTTCTAAGAGCCTTGATTTGTTTCTCATTCAGAAAGTGATTTCCGGTCCACAGAGAAGACGCAGTATTTACTACAGATGGAATAAACTATAGACTATTTCACACAAGTATTACAGTATGTTAACTGGGTTGTCTCATCTTTTTAAAGGGAATCTGTCAGCTATTTTTTCGCATATAAGATGCGGCCACCGCCATCAGGGGCTTATCTACAGCATTCTGTAAGCCCCCAATGTAACCTGAAAGATAAGAAAAATGAGTTATATTATACTCAACCGGGGAAGGGGTCCGGTCCGGGTTCAATGGGTGTCGTGGTCTGGGTCCGGTGCCTCCCATCTTCTAGCGATGACGTCCTCTTTTTTGCTTCCTGTCGCGGCTCCAGCCCAGGCGTACTGCTCTGCCCTGTTGCGGGCAGAGCAGAGTACTGCAGTGTGCAGGCGCCGGAGTGCTCTGACCTTTCCCGACGCCTGCATATTGCAGTACTCTTCTGCTCTGCACACAACAGGGCATAGCAGTACGCTTGCGCCGCAACGGGAAGCAAAGAAGAGGACGTCATCGACCGCGACACCCATCGGACCCGGACTGGACCGCCCCCCGGGAGAGTATAATATAACTCATTTTTTTCAGAATGCTGTAGATAAGCCCCTGATGGCGGTGGCTGCATCTTATATGTGACAGATTCCCTTTAAATGGGTAAAATTGCAAAGTGATTGTGAAAACAAGTAACTTTGCAATTTACTGTTTAAGAATCCTGTTTGTTTGCAAGAAGAACAGGAGGTTTCTTTTATTATTTTTTTTTTTTTTCTTTTTTTTTTTTTTTTACAGATCGTTTCCTAGATTATTGTCCTCTTCAGTCTGAGAGGTGGCTGGTTTACTATGGAAATAACGGGCGCTTGCAAGCACTGCTCTGAATCTTGACACAGCCAAGTCTGGGTGCCCTTGCGCTCCTCTGATGCTATGTAGTCATAGTTCGCTTTTCTAGCGGCATCTGAGAGCGCAGAGTTTTGGCCAATTACGGTACTTACCGTATATACTCGTGTATAAGCCGACCCCCTAATTTTGCCACAAAAAACTGGGAAAACTTATTGACTCGAGTATAAGCCTAGGGTGGAAAATGCAGTGGCTACTGGTAAATTTCAAAAATAAAAATAGATACCAATAAAAGTAAAATTAATTGAGACCTCAGTAGGTTAAATGTTTTTGAATATCCATATTGAATCAGGAGCTCCATATAATGCTCCATACATTTCATGATGGTCCCATAAGATGCTCCATACAAAATATGCCCGATATAATGCTGCACAAAGGTTAATAATGGCCCCATGAGATGCTCCATAGAATAATATGCCCCACATGCTGCTCCATAGATTATGCCCCATAGATTATGCCCCCATAAGATGCTCCATAGATTATGCCCTTATAAAATGCCCCATAGATTATGCCCCCATATGCTGCCCCTATAAGATGCTCCATAGATTATGCCCCCCATATGCTCCCTCCATAAGATGCTCCATAGATTATTCCCCAATAAGATGCTCCATAGATTAAACCCCCATATGCTGCCTCATAAGATGCACCATAGATTATGTCCCCCATATGCTGCCCCCATAAGATAGTCCATAGATTATGCTGCCCCCATAAGATGCTCCATAGATTATTCCCCAATAAGATGCTCCATAGATTAAACCCCCATATGCTGCCTCATAAGATGCACCATAGATTATGCCCCCCATATGCTGCCCCATATGATGCACCATAGATTATGCCCCATATATTGCTGCTGCAAAAAAAAAATGACACTCACCTCTAGTCGCTGGGGGCCAGGTGCTCAGGACCCAGCACCTAAGAGATTCACCTGTCCCGATCCATCGCTGCTGTCTGCCGCGTCCTGTGTCAGTGACTGTTCAGGCAACAGAGGGCGCAGCATGCACTTATAACGTCACCGCGCCCTCTGCTGCCTAAATGTCATTGACAGAGGACGCAGTGATGGACCGGGGACAGGTGAATATCGAATATACTTACCCCATCCTGGTGCGGTCTCTGCATCCTCCCCCCTCTGCTCTCACGGTCTCCATTCCTTCCATCAGCGATCACGTGGTACCGCTCATTAAACTCATGAATGTGCGCATATTCATGAGTTTAATGAGCGGTACCACGTGATCACTGAAGGAAGGGAGACCGTGGAGAAGCAAGAAGGCTGCAGAGACGCGTCGGTTGGGGGGGGTAAGTATGATCTCTGACACCCCCGCTCCCCCGCCGACCCACAGGTAAATGACTTGTGTATAAGGGGGGGGGGGGACTTTCAGCCCCAAAAAATGGGCTGAAAATCTCGGTTTATACACGAGTATATATGGTATCTATGCCACCGAACCAAATTCAATCTTCAGGAGCTCACCTGCCCTCAGCAAGCGGGATGTCAGGAGAGCGGTGTTCTCCCGAACACGAATTGAAACAAGCCATTTAAGTACTATCCAATATGTTCATTGATTGATATATTAGGATACTGATAAATATAATCTTATTTGTGTTCTGATTTGATGCCAATAGATTACAATATCAAAGCGGGAAGCCTTTCTACAGGCCACAGGAAGGGAGACAGTAGAACAATTCCTAAACTTCATCCAACTACATGTAAGTACTCTGATACTTTAAATGCAATCTCTGCTGTGGACAGTTGCTACTTGTAGGGTGTCAATGATCACAACATTTATCCTTGTGTACCACCCAGCTCTGATCTAAAGGGAAAACTGGTAGTAATTCTTCATTTTCAATTCTTTCTGTGCGGCACCACCACACAGGAGATCAAGCGTTGCACACAGTGCCTATTCAAATCAATTGGTTATATGTTGTTGCCCATCTCCACCCTGGATAAAAAACTGAGAACCCTTCTATATAAACAGGGTGCATGGAAATGTATTTTATTAGCTAACATGCCCATTAAAAGAAGTTTCCATGAGGAACTTTTCCCTCTCCTTCAGATTCTGCTAAGCTATAATAAAAAACTTCAGGTTTTATCCTCCATAGGTCGAATTCTGCATCTCCGCCCATTCCCTGGTCTTTGTTAACAAGCTGTAGTATTGACATAACATCTGCAGCACACGTTACCGCTGCAGCTAATTACTGGGCTCAGCCGCTCCTGCCTCTGTATCAGTTGAACCCAAAAGCAGAGGCGCCGTGCTTGGCCATCTGATGGGTTGCCACACCTGAGATCATTATGTGAATGGGAACATGTGAGCAAGAAAGTGGTGCAGGCATTTTAAACATGTTCCACAATCCAATAGGAGCTGCAGAAAAAAAGAATAGGAATATTCTCTTAACCGACATCCTGATTGGCGCACACACTTTTTTTTTCTTTTGTCGGGTTACATTAAACCCAGCATATAGTGATTTCTCTATCGCTTCATTGGGGGAAACAAGAACATTTTTAGATTTTTTTTTTTTTTTTTTTTTTTTTTTTTTTTTTTTTAAACTGTAAATTTTTATTAAAGTTTTGACAGATGAAAATAATTCAGGACAAACATATACAATACCGAAAATAGGAAACGAAGAGCCACGATGACTCTCCAACCAAAATACAACAAAGGCAGAAAACAGTTATCTTAAATGTTCGGACAAAAAGACAGGACACACACCACATGGAAAGGTAGGGAAGGAGAAAGGATGGAATCCGAAAGGAGGAGAGACCCAGAGTACTAGGAGTTTCCTATTCTGTCCTCTGAGCCCAAAAGTAATCCCAGGGAGCCCAAACCGAATCGAAGCTCTTCACACTCACATTTAGAATCACCGTTTTGTATTTCTATCCTTCGGATGTCTTTAACTCTATGAAGTAAGGTGGGGAGGTCTGCCTCCAGTTAAGAGTGATCAGACACTTAGCCGCTGAGAGAATGTGTAGAAGCAATTTAGCTGATCTTTTGCCCATCCCTATTAGGGGTAAGGTTTAACATATATGATCGGAACCAGCCCCACTGCCGCAAAAAGGACCTTGGAGATCAACAATCTCACCTTCCTCCAGAAACTCCCAATCCTCGGTCACGACCAGAAAATATGCTATAACCACTCTACATCAGAGCCAAGCGCTAGCACACGTTTGGTATTAGGGGTTCAATCTGTGAAGGAGTTAGGAGTGCGATACCAGGACATAAGTATCTTATACTGGTTTCCCTTATAGAGGATGCAAATAGAAGACTTAGCTGCCTTTTCCTAGACGATATGCCAGCTTTGGGGAGAGAGCTCTTTTCCCAGAATAGACTCCCATTTGCACATGTAAGTGTTTTTGACTGCCGACCCTCTAAAGGAGAACACAGAATTTTATATATTTCCGATATTAAACCTTTGGTCGACGACCCTGTCCTGCAAATCCTCTGTCAGTCAGTATGGAGACCCTCAAAGAACCAAAAAGGGAAAGGGCCAAGTGTTTAATCTATAGGTATTTATAGAATTCTTTATTAGTGTTTATTACCCATCCCTTGTAGATTGTGAGCCCTCGCGGGCAGGGTCCTCTCTCCTCCTGTACCAGTTATGACTTGTATTGTTCAACATTATTGTACTTGTTTTTATGTATACCCCTCCCTACATGTAAAGCGCCATGGAATAAATGGCGCTATAACAATAAATAATAATAATAATTAGTGATAGGAAACTTAAACTTGACGTCATCAAATGTGAGGAGCTCCAGCGTGACCCCTTCTAGTAATTTTTTATTTTTTAAAGTGGTTGTACCCTACTTCAAGACTGGTTATTAATGGGTCCAGACTAGACTTTAAAAAAAAAAAAAAAAAATCACCTTGTAACCTGCGCTAATGAAGCTTGTGGACGGTTATATGGGATTATTTCTTGTCTCTTAGGATTGTTAAAAGTGGGTTTTTTTTTTAATTTAAAAATTGCGTTTCACAGAAAGATACGTTTGATCCTTTTGATCTGGATGAAATACTGCAAGAGCTGCCGAGGAAACAGAAAGAGGAATTATGGCAGAAACTGAAGACTTTGCTGACCGACACATTGGGGGCAAATCCGGTGGAATCGTGGAACAGAATAATTGATGACAGCGATGACGACATGGAGGTGGAAGAAGCTTCAGATATGGTACATGCAGAGAACTTTTCAATCTTAAAGGGGTATCTTCAAGTTTGAGTGTTATCTCCTATCCAAAGGATATATTTTCTGATCGCTGAGGGTTTGACTGTCGTGGCATCCATGAATCCCAAGAACCCAGGACTCTGAACCACAACTGAATGGATCGTAGGTCGATCATGCCCGCTGCCTCTTTATTCATAAGAGCGCTTGAGATCAGCCAGGTGCTGAGGTCTTCCATTACTGAATGAAGCTGTAGCGTGCATGATCAACCTTTTCTCCATTCAGCCAAGGCTGTATATATGATTTTTGTTGTATAACTGCTTTGAGTCAATTTTTCTTTAATTGGAAGTTTTTTTTAGTCGTTAGACTGAGAGTGAGAGCCATGACTTTTTTTATTTTTTGGTCTTGTATGTGGGCTTGTTTTTTGAGGAATGAACTGTAATTTTTATTTATACAATTCTAGTGTCCATGCGACTGCCAGATCTTTTTTTTTTTTCCCCCATTTTTTGTGGGGCAATGCAACATCAATTTTTTTTTTTTTTTTTAACAATTTTTTTTTTTGTCTGTTTCGAAGATCACTGTTTGGGATACATTTGAACAAGTACTCAGGCAGCAATACCAAATATGATTGTTTCATCACACTAGCCCTGCGCCCACAATCAGCACTGGTGTCACTGTCCCAGCCTTCAGACAGACTGAACATCAAGAGGAAGTTAGAGATCAGCTGCAGAACAAATTTCCTGTTGATGTTCAATATGTCTAAAGGCTGGGACAGTGATGCCAGCGCTGATTGTGGACACAGGGCTCATGTGATGTAACAACCTTTATTTATATATATTTTCCCTTAGTGGATTTTAACCTGTGATCTTTTGATTGCCCATACAGTAACTAAAGATAAATCTTTGTACTGTTAGCCAGAAGATGGCGAGTATTGTAGGTATTTAGACACTGATTCTACAGATATTACACCTGAGATACAACAAGAGAACACAGAATGACAGATTTGCAAAAATTCTCTGCAGCCAAAAATATGGCAGTGATCAGCAAGTGCTGGATAGCAAACACAGGGTATTTAGTCGATACTTTTTTTGCAAAAAAATGTATACCAAGCTGCCTCACCAACGTCAATGTAACCCGTATTGAAGCAATACCCTGTGTTTGTTATCCAGCACTTGCTGATCACTGCCATATTTTTGGCTGCAGAGAATTTTTGCAAATCTGTCATTCTGTGTTCTCTTGTTGTATCTTAGTTAATGGGTGGTGTGAGCGTTGTCTGTCCAACGTGTTCACATTTGTGCATGTCACATGTGTTTTTAATAGATATTACACCTGATAAAGAAATTCAATTAGTCTGGAAAGCTGCTATTTGTCATTACGTTTTCAGTTCTTAGTTTTTCTATACCATGTTGCACTATTGCAGTATATAAATGTTGGGCTATGAAGCCCATATACAGGCAGGGCTTCAAAGTCGCAATACCATGGCAGACAGACAGGAAGGTCTTCAAATGGAAATCCATCAAAGCCCCCATGATTGCATCAAGAAAAGGTGACCCAGTAGGCTTTGGATTGACAGCCCTGGAGGCCTATTAAATATATATATTAAGCAACTCTATACTACAGTAACTTTAAAACAAAGCTGACAATCCCTATCTGAATCCGTTGCTTGCAGTATGATCAGCCGTCCATCTGGTGTGTATGGTGGTTTACCCACCCTGCTGATTGCAGATGAAGTGCTAAAGGAAGGATTGAGCATGTTGGATTTCAGCATACTTGATTTTCTTTTTTTTTTTTTTCTTTCCTTATTGTAGACGCATGCATGCTTCAAGGTACTGTCACTTATCGATGTAAGAGCGATCCCGACAAGCGATATGACGCGGTCAGGATCGCTGGTACATCGCTAAGTGGCCGCTAGTGTGCTGCCACACAGGCAGATCTCACCAGCGACATAGCAGCGGTTGGGGGTCATTACTTACCTGTCAGACGAGGCGATCCTGCGTCCTCCCGCCAGGCTCCACGCTCGTCTCTCCACAGGAAGCTGACTACGAGAAACAGTCCTGAATGTTCTTGCACGATCAGCGATAACCAGCGGGGGAGCGGTCGGAGGTAAGTATCACACACAGCGATGTCGCTAGCAATATCGCTATAACGTCACAAGTTATAGCGATATTGCTAGCGATATCGCTTAGTGTGACAGTACCTTCATTGTCACTGGAGGCCAGAAGTCCTAGCCGTAGTAAGTACTTGGCTATATAAATGGACAGAGGCTAATAATATCACGCAGTGATTGTGAAGCCAGAAAAGCCTGCAGATGACGGCTGTGCCAGAGGAGTGCAGTGTGTATGTCAGGGGGGATCCGTCCTATTAAACATCTTCTCTTTACTGTGATCGGTGAAATAGTCACATAATTTGTTTTGTTTTTTTTTTTGTTTTCTCAGAAACAAACAATGGATGTTATATACGGAGTGACCACAGTTGCCACACTTTCTTTGTCTGTAATAGATGATGACACCACCTACGGAGCACTCCTAGAATGTGCTGCCATTCTCAATGGTAAGTTTTCTTTTTTTCTCCCCTCACATTTTATTGACCCAAAGTAATGAGAACGTTTTGTCGTCGCCACGTATTGTGGAATGTTCTGAGGCATTGTGTCTGCTCCAAATTAAATTGTAAAATCCAAGTACATGTACAAAGAGAGAGAGCCACACTTAAGCTCTTAGTATCATAACAGAACTCTTTATTACATCATACGATTAGTCTTTATATAGGCTATTAGTATTCATGCTTTGTAATAATATAATTGACTCAGCTTATCTTTAAAAATGTGCTGGCATTAGCATACATACTTCTAATTGGCTAAGTTAACACCCTTGACACCCAGCTTGTTGTCTAGGGGTCGTACTAGCCTCTTAAGTTTTTTTTTCTCTGATTTTTATGTCTTTACACAAAGACATTGCTGAGCCACCTTATCTGATTATGGACTCCATCTTGGAAGGAAAGAAATGCATGTAGAAAGAAACTAAGATGAATTCAGGATAGATAGAATAAAACTCCTGCTCTCACAATTTCTGATTTGCACAATCCTTATTCATTTGAAAAGTTTCCAGACAATAAATTGCTTTGACCAGCCACACTCAACACCATTGGAGGTCTGCCAGGCACTAATGATATCCAGCGGTGGATCCCATATGCAGCAGCAGTGATAAAGCCACATTATGGGTGCGAATTTCTTGAAACTGGCATTTTGCACACTGGTCTTATTGAAAAGATCGCTGGAGTAAGGTGCGCCAAATTTATTACAAGATGTTTCCTTCCAACAAAATTGTTACTCCAGCTATGAATTTGGAGTAGTTAATGCCACTTTTTTCCGTAAATTATGATCAATTTTTTGGCCCATCCCTCTCCAGCTCTGCCCAATTTGCCGGGACTGGCGTAAAACCACCAAGTATCATGACATTTTTCTACAGTTTCGAGTTGTGCAGAAACTTTGAACATTTGAACTTTGAACATTTTAAGGAGTGTTATGCCAGAATTCTGCCAGAAATCCTTTGATGAATCCGGACTAAATAGTCACCTCTGTATTTGGCCATTGATGGTGCTTTTATTACATTTTAACGGGATCCAAACCGTAGGCACTATGAAACAGAGCCTGAGAAAAGGCCGAGAAAGAGAAGTGTCTGTTCCATGGGGGTGGTCTGGCATCTAAAATGTATTTCCTATTAATCTTTACACCCTCACCTCTTTTGTAATTTGTTTTATTACAAATTACCCTACACTTCTCCCTATCTACCTAATCTCTAAAAGTTTGTTGTTTTTGCTTTTTTACTGTACTTCCTGTGACGTTTCATTTAAGAATAGTTTTAGCAGGCTGCTGCTACTCTCCTCACAGTGTCCATCACCCCACTGGGAACAGGACATCATCAGGGGGCAGTGCTGCGGTTACTCAATAGGTTTTTCCCCTCTGAAGACATCAAGGGTGATAGACGCTGTGAGAGATGATTGCAACGCTGGCTCTCTGCTTCTGTCTCCGCCACAGCCGTAGCGTCTGTGAAAGAAGACCTTGTCAGGGGGTGGAGAAAGAAACAGTGAGTAACGCCACCTCACAACGTCTAGTACCAACCTCAGACGAGTCATCAGCAGGGTGCAACGCGGATTTTCCACTTTATCCAGAGCAGCAAATTATGTATTTACTTCATTAAAGAGGAACACTTGCCATAAATACCTCATTTTATTTTACCTGCTGTAGAATGTCGCTGATCTCCAGAATCTGGTGGTTTTCTTTGGTTCTTGAGCCTCTGTTTCTGAGATAAGACTGCATCTTTCCTATATATAAATCTAGTCTCATAGCCAACAGAGCATGGTCCTCAAGTGGACTTCCATAAAGAAGAGTTGAGGACAGCACCCATTTGGCTAAAAGACTAGATTTATTTTCAAGGAAGGGGGAGCCATATCTCAGGAGCAGAAAGGTGCAGGAACAAAAGAGAAATCTCGTCAACATGTTGATCCAGAGGAAGGCAAAAAAAACCCCATGTGGCAAACAGCTTCACATTGGGGAAAACAATTCCTTCCCGACTCCACATTCGGCAATCAGACTCGCTCCGTGGATCAACGCAATATTAAGGAAACTAGTGGATATACCCTGTAATATTATACTTTTCAAGAAAGGCATCCAGTCCCCTCTTAAATTTTAGTCGGGAATCACTCATTACAACATCATATGGCAGAGAGTTCCAGTCTCACTGCTCTTACAGTAAAGAATCCGCGTCTGTTAGTATGCTTAAACCTTCTTTCCTCCAGATGTAGAGGATGCCGCCTTGTCCCCGTCACAGGTCTAAGAGTAAAAAGATCATTAGAAAGGTCTTTGTATTGTCCCCGCATATATTTATACATTGTAATAAGATCACCCCTAAGCCTTCGATTTTCCAACCTAAATAACCCCAAGTGTAATAACCTGTCTTGGTATTGCAGACCGCCAGTTCTCTAATAACCTCGCTGCCTATTCCCATAATCAGTAGAAATATACGCAGGCCATAAAAAAATGAAAGTGGAGAGGACTCTGCACAGGACATCTGAGCAGACACTAGTGGGGACCAGTTTAGTTTTGCTTTTCATTCTCTTTGGTTAATATTTCCTGGTGCATTCTGCTATCCAGAGACTAACATTATACTTCTTTTCAGAACTTTTGGATGCTTTGCCAACATCAGAGTCTCGGGTGCGTGTCGCCATCCAGCGTCTTTGTGAAACTTGGTGGGAAAAGGGTCTGGAAGGGAAGGAGGAGTTTGGAAAAACTGCTATTGTTTTGCTTCTGGCTAAGTCGCTTGATGCAAAGTGTCTGGTATGTACCAAGTTGTGGAAGTCATTATTAAAAAATGTCTAGATATCCTGTGTATCTGCCACATTAAAGCTGAGAGTCGCTGTTAAAGCAGATACCATACCTTTAAGAAAAGCATGACAACAGCAGCAGATCTGATACAATACCAAAATATTCTATACTCACTACTTTTCCCCAGTAATCCATTACCAAGGCTTTGGCGATCTCACGATCTTTCTGTGCAAGTGATGACCCCTTGTAGCCGGTCAATGACCTCTGCGTTCACCTGTCGTGTCACCAACATCACCGCACATCTATGAGTCATGATGTCAGTGGCACTGCACGTAACTGATGAGGGCACTGATTAGCTGCACTGGTCAGTACCACTTGGCTAACTTTGGCAAAGAGCAGAAGAAAAGTAGTCATCAACTAATGGCGAAATCTTTCACATTTACATTTCCTTTGGCCTGTTTCACATCTCCGTCTTTCAAGGTCAGTCAAAATCCGCCAGGCGTTTAAAAAACGGATCCGTCTCCATCATGGGCCAAACTGATGCCACTGGATCCGTTTTGTATACTGATCCGCTGCAGCCGGCAAGAGGGTGAAATTTAAAGCAACCGCGGAAAAACGAGAGAGATTGATTTTATTTTTCTTTCTTCGCGGCCTTTCCGGAACGCTATTCCGGGTTAAAATCCCTGCCACAGCAAATCTGGCGGGCATGCGCAATGCAAAGTAGCGGACCGTCGCTCTGAAAAAACGTTTCAGAGTCCGTCTCCTCCGCCCGGGAGCCACTAGAATTCTGACGAATCCGTCAAAAAATGGATGAGATGGACGACCGTCAGTCAAAATCCACCACTAATGTAAGTCTATGGGGGAAAAAAACTGATCCACCAAAAAAGGGGCAGATCCGTTTGTTTCTAAAAGTGGCGGATTTTGACTGACGTCAAAAAACGGAAATGTGAACCAGGCCTTTGTAGTCAATGAGCTCTCAGGAGTATAAAACTTGGTCTTTTGTACAAATAGGTTACTCCTCTGCTTCTCCCCTCTGAAAATCCCTTCATTGGCTGCCAAATCTGCAACATAGCCAGTTCATACTAACAATGACCTACAAAGCTGTCTGTAGTCAGCCTCCTCCACTTGCCTCCAAACTAATCTCCCGATATCTTCCAACACGTAACCTCTTGTCCTCCCAAGACCATCTTCTCTCCTCCACACTTATACTTTTATCACTCAATCGACTGTACAACGTCTCCCTAGTATCCTCCATCCTCTGGAATTCTGCACTCCAACACGTCCGATTATCCACATTATGAACTTTCTATCGGAACTTGAAAACCCATCTCTTCCAGAAGATTTACAGCCTGCAGTGACACCTCGCCACCACTGGAGCTGCCGCTCCTCCTGCTTCTGTTGCACTGGGTACTGTTTGTCCGTGGTACTAGCTTGTATACTGTAGGGGACAACAATCGTCGTGTATACAGACTGTCACACTGTAGTCCACTGTATTCTTTCTAATTAGTGCACACTTACATTCGTAAATGGCAGGCTCTTAAGTCACCATAACTTATTACTATTACAGATTTGGAATATTGCAAATTACTTGCTCTTCAGTAATGCCAAGAGGAGTATTTTTACCCTTCTGTGAAATATGCAGTGTAACCTCTATTTTTCTTTTATAGATTACCTTTTATTAAAATGTGTTAAAATTATATGTAAATGTAAACCCTTCACCTTTTGTGATATTGAATCAGAATTGAAAATGAGTTTTCTAAGTCTCTGCATCCTTCCTATTACCAGGTCGCGGACATCGCTCGCTTGTGGCAACTACATTCATCTCTTCTGAGCTTTAATTACACATCGGCTGAGAGCAGCGATGTGAAGGATTTATTACTTCAGTGTTTTATGGCTGTTAACCACATTAAAAGAGAAGAGGTACTCGTGTCCTTGTTACACTACAATGATAGTATTTTAGTTTATAATCATATATTATTGTTAGAGGTTACCATCGTTATATATTTTTATGTACTATCTACTCCTTTCATAACATGTTATGCTAATTTTTAGGGGGGTCTATCATGTGACCCCCCCAACACACGGTAGCTGAAACATCTGCTCTTAGGAAGGCCCGTACCCGGGTCCGCGTGCTCATTCAAGGACTTGGCACACCTGTCTGCTGAGCAGTGTTTTTTGAGCAATTGTGTGGGATTTTAACATGCACCTCTCAGCCAGTAGGCAGGACCTGTTAAGAAGGCAGCACATAGTGAATAAAAACAAGATATAATTATAGATACACAATGAAAACTTCTACATGCAGACTTTTTTCTATGTACATTTCAATAATTTTTTACAGGGGTTTTTCTGAGAACAGTGTAAATTTCTATAGTCACTTGTTGCCCCTGCAGATTGCCCAAACATGGCAGCGTGCCATATACACATCGTCACTATCTCAATTCCCAGCGCGAGCTGCAGTTATGTGACTGCAAATAGTTGCCCAAGGTCACATGCCGACTAGCTTCTTATCCTCTTCTCTCAATTCTGAGAAAAGTGGATAAGAAGCTGTGATCCCCTCTTCGAAGAGGCAGCAACGTGGAATCCTTACAGTTTGCGTAATTTCAGACTTATGATTCCCCCACAGCACGCATGGTGGGGATTCACCGGTTTCTGAGTCGGGACCAGAGGGTATATGTACGTTAATCATACTCGCTGACAGAGCTCGTCTAGAGGGTGCAGCCTCACTCTCCATACACTGGTATTGAGTGAGGCCGCTCCCCGATTATTGACGGGGGCCAATCAGTAGACGACAATTGGGTGCGCACACTGGGGGGGGGATTCATATGTGTGCACGCACACACAGTGCCTGCAGACTTATTGATGTGGGCCAGACAATCCCTTTTAAATGTTTTCTCAGTAATTTCTTTTTTATGATCTACTGAACATTTAGCTTATATGCCTTCATCCTAGATTATTACATTTTTAAATAATCATGCAGAAGACTATAAATAAAAAACAAAATATGACTGCAGCATAGGCTATTGCATCATAAATGTGGCCAGTGATGGGCTCCCATCACAGGGTGCTAGGGTAGGATATAAGGTAAAGTCTGGGTACATCCTCATCCAGAGTTTGTTTTTTTTAATTTTGGGATAAGTCCTGTTGATGGAAGTGTCACCTCACAGCTTAGGAGGAGGTTACTGATCTAATGATCTTGGTACCAAATAACACAAACACCTTCTCGGGTCTTGTGAAGTCCACACCTCAACAGGTTAAACTGCTGTACAAGGGGGATCCAGACATTATTAGGCAGATGGGTCTATGTTTGGTAGCAATGTATCTTTCCTGAGGTCAGTTTTTTCAGCCAGAATTTGCAAGTTTGTTTTTTTTTCAAACTGTTCTTTAATTTTGTAATTTCTGTTCTTTAATTGTTCTCGCAGGGACGGAGATTTCTCAGCTTTCTGTTTAGTTTAGATGTTAACTTCATTAAGCTGATTCATGAGACCATCAAAAATCAGCTGCAGTGTTTTCCAAAGTAAGTTGTTTTTTTTTTTTTTTTAATGTGGTTTCCTGCTTGTGGCTGAATGCTTTGACTGGCCATGATTGATTCTATATAGTTACTAGGATGTCTGCTTTTTTGGAATGCTTATCAGGCTCATTCTGAATACATCACCGCTCTAGTATTCTTCAGCCTATTTTGGTATTGACAGTTTCACAGTCTTATCTGTGATATCATTTTCACTCTATGAATCTAGCAGCAACTCATTTGCATTACCGTATTTTTCGCTTTATAAGACGCACTTGTGTTCCCCCAAATTTTGGGGGAAAGTGGGGGGTGCGTCTTATAAAGCGAATCTGTGTGCTGCTGTGCTATAGAGTGGGGGGCGGCTCTGGCTTTGAGTCAGGGGGCTGGGGTGGGCTGGATGGGGGCTGCAGAGACAGCAGGAGGTCCTGTGCTCCCGCTCGTTAGGCTCATGTAATATTCACTTCACCCACTGTCCATCACCTTGGTGCTGAAACAGCGCCGAGATGGTAGACAGGGGAGCGGTGCATATTAAATGTGCCTGCAATCACCCCCATCACTATAAACACTTACTGATGATCACTCCTGCTCCCAGCTCCCCAATGGCTTTCCTGTGTCCAGTCTGCTATCATCCTCCTGCAGGGCGAGCGGCAGCAGCAGCTCATTCAGGCAGCTCATCGCTTCAGGACTTTGCATGATGTGACCATAGGACCTGCTGTCACATGACTCCCAGTGTGCACTGCGAGTCACATGACCGCAGCTGAGCAGCTCCTATTGGTCACATCATGGAAGGTCCTGTGGCTACAATGAGCTGCCTGAATGAGCAGCAGCTGCGTGCGCCCTGCAGGAGGAGGATGACCGCAGACTCAGCACAGACACAGGTAAGCCACGAGGGAGCTGGGAGCAGGAGCTATCATCAATAGGTGAGTTAACTGTTTATTATTTTAGCATGTGCTTGCCAGCAGGGGGGAAATATAGGGACAGGGGGCCATGTGTGACAGCAGGGGGAAATATAGGGATGGGGGGACAATGTGTGCCAGCAGGGGGAAATATATGAACGAGGGGCCATGTGTGCCAGCAGGGGGAATATAGGGATGGGAGGGGGCAATATGTGCCAGCAGGGGGGAATATATGGAGGGGGGACAATGTGTGCCAGCAGGGGGGAGTATATGGAGGGGGGGGACAATGTGTGCCAGCAGGGGGGAATATATGGAGAGGGGGGGATTATATGGAGGGGGGACAATGTGTGCCAGCAGGGGGGATTATAGGACCGGGGGGGACAATGTGTGCCAGCAGGGGGGATTATAGGACCGGGGGGGGGACAATGTGTGCCAGCAGGGGGGATTATAGGACCGGGGGGGACAATGTGTGCCAGCAGGGGGGAACATAGGGACGGGGGTGTGTGAATGCCAGCAGGGGGGGAATATAGGGATGGGGGGACAATGTGTGCCAGCAGGGGGAATATAGGGACGGGGGGCCGTGTGCGTACCAGCAGGGAGGCATATAGAGAGAGGGGGGCCATGTGAGTGCCAGCATAGGGGCATATAGTGACCGGGGGCAGACATGGCACAGCAGAGACAGGGCTTTCTGCGCCCCTGTCTCTGCAGCAGCAGCGGCTCCATGGCGCTCCAGGGACCCCCCAAACAGGAACCGCTACCCCTGCTGCCCCCACCACTAGCCAGTCGCCCATTCCGGGGGGGTCTGGTACAAATCTGACCCCCTCCCGGACTACCGCGCCGCTCTTGAGCCCTCCTGGACATCAGGCCTCTACTTGAGACCGCGGCTTCGGCCTAGCTGAAGCCGCCGCCTTTTCCCCGCCCCCCGGATGACTAAAATGACACTCTATAGTGTCATAGAAGGGGCTGATCGAGGGAGAAAGGGTGCGTTTCTACATAACCCAGCGTGCCCTTTTCAGCTCTCCGCCCCCTCCTTCCTCTACTCAGCGTCCCGGTGGCCATTTTTTTGGCTGCAGACATCCTGATAACGGACACCTCCAACAGAGGAGAACCACAGCAGTCTCTGGGGGGCACAGAACTGGGATCTGTAGGCGCTGGACCTAGGGGCACACTGGTGGGGTAAGCTCACAGCTGGGTTCTCTTTACTCAGCTGTGAATCCATACTTCCTATAAGGCTCTCTGTGGGTTCCCTCTGCGTAGCCACCCCTGTAGGATCCCTGATAGCCAGCCTCTGTGCACTATGCCGGGCTCAAGAAAGAGAACCAGGCAGGAATGTTTCTATGCATTCTGCACAGCCTGCAAAGCCACGCTCCCCAGTGGCAGCACGTATCCGCACTGCCGGGATTGCATCCAGAACTCTTGGTCAGAACCCCAGGGAGTCCCTACCAACGCTTCAGTGTCAGATACCACGCCGGAATGGGCTACTCAGATGTCACAGTCTATGACACAGTCCATAGATAACTTAACCGCCACATTGCTGCAAGCTCTGCAGGGTCGGGTCCCGGCTATGAACGTTACCCAGCAAACGGACAACTTGTCTCAGGAACATGCTGCTTCCGACTCTCACAGACGTAAGCGGACCCACAGGTCACGATCACCTGAGTCGTCCTATAGCACAAGGTCCCCCAGGGAGAGACACCGTCATTCCGGGTCCCCTAGGCAGTCCCCTGTCAGAGACAGACAATGCAGGTCACCACAGAGATCCCCGCCCCAGGTCGCCCACCAGAGATCACCTTAGTGATACACAGGATTCGGAAGGCATCTGTGATTCCGACTCAGACAACGAAACGGAGAGGTCCGTGGTACCTTCTCCCCCTAGCAATACAGCGCTAGTTGAGGACATAATCTCTGCCATCCGTCGGGTGCTGGAAATTTCAGAGCCAGCCCCGGAAGCCCCAGAACATAAGATTTGTTTCGAAAGTGTTCAGACACCACCTAAGGTCTTCTTTAAGCACCATGAGTTTCAGGAGATACTTACTAAGCAGTTTTCGCAGCCTGAGAAAAAATGTGCTGATCGCAAATATTTCGAAGCGATTTACCCCTTCTCACAGAAAGACACCAAACAGTGGACAGATACACCTGAAGTGGACCCCCCAGTATCTAGACAAGCAGCGCAGACCTTACTCTCTCTGCCAGACAGCTCAACCCTCAGGGACACAGCAGACCGGCAAGTAGAACGCATGGCTCGTTCCATTTTCGAGGCAGCAGGGGCCTCCCTGGCCCCTGTGTTCACTTCAGTTTGGGCGGCCAAGGCCATCCTGGCTTGGGCCAAAAAACTACAGGAGGGTCTTCAAGCTTCAAATGCCGGGCTCTTGGACCAAGCGGTCCAGATAGCAGTGGTAGCAGACTACATGCTTCATGCAGCCCTAGACTCAGCAAGAGGTCTAGCGGGGATAGCAGCAAACA
The DNA here is from genome assembly GCF_039654945.1 of Dendrobates tinctorius. NCBI lineage: Eukaryota > Metazoa > Chordata > Amphibia > Anura > Dendrobatidae > Dendrobates > Dendrobates tinctorius. The sequence continues at coordinate 44,024,529 of NW_027361738.1, read as the reverse complement.
CCATTACGATTCGGCGTATCCTCTGGCTGCGAGAATGGAAAGCGGATGCGGCCTCAAAGAAGTCCCTCACGCATCTTCCGTACCTTACTGGAAGGCTTTTCGGCGAAAAGTTGGACACAATGATAGCCAATGCCACTGGGGGTAAGAGTACCTCTCTCCCTCAACTAAAACCGAAACGCACGTTTAAACGAAGAAACCAGACACGATTCCGATCATTTCGGAATTCTTCGGGCTGGTCCGTCTCGCGCCCAGCGCAAAACCGTAACCGCTCTCCATGCAGGGACTACCCACGGACGGCGCAGAGACCGGACAGGACTTGGCAGTCAAAAGCAGGCCAAACGAAACCCAAGGGAGGAAAATCTCAGAACTTCGCTTCATCATGACTCACGAACTCTGGAAGACACCCAACCAGTAGGCGGGCGACTTTTACTCTTTCAGCAAGTCTGGCTGCCTATTACAGAAGACAGGTGGGTCAGGGAAATAGTGTCTTCCGGATACAAGATAGTTTACTTCCACTCCACCAAACTGGTTCTTCCTCTCTATCCCTCCGAACCATCAGACAAGGCTCGTGCCTTCCACCAAGCGGTCTCCTCTCTCCTTCAAGCAGGAGTCGTGGTGCCAGTTCCCACGAGCGAAAGATTCCGAGGGTTCTACTCCAATCTGTTCGTAGTTCCCAAGAAAGGAGGCAGCGTTCGGCCCATACTAGACCTAAAACAGCTCAACAAATATGTACGGGTCTGTCATTTCCGCATGGAGTCCCTCTGGTCTATCATTGCATCCATGGAGCAGGGAGAATACCTTGCCTCCATAGACATACAAGACGCATATCTGCACATACCAATTGCTCCCGCCCTTCAAAGGTTTCTCAGGTTCGCGGTCAACCAAAGCCACTACCAGTTTGTCGCCCTTCCGTTCGGACTCGCCACGGCTCCAAGAACGTTTACCAAGGTCATGGCAGCAACCATGGACGTTCTGCACTCAAGAGGCATTCTAGTCTTCCCGTACCTGGACGACCTTCTTATCAAGTCTTCCACCTTCAAGGAATGCGAGGTCAGTGTCTCAATCACAGTAGACACACTGAGTCGTCTGGGATGGTTAGTCAACCTACAGAAATCGTCGACTACCCCGAGTCAGACTCTAACCTTCCTGGGAATGTTATTCGACACCTCCAGGGGCCTGGTGCTCCTTCCCAAGGACAAGACACTGGCCATCTGTCTGGGAGTTCGTACACTACTCCGCAGTCCTCCCTGATCTCTCCAGTTTGCCATGAGAGTCCTCGGCAGGATGTCAGCAGCAATAGAGGCAGTGCCATTTGCCCAGTTTCACCTCAGGCCTCTTCAACTAGCCATACTCAGATCTTGGGACAGGAATCCCTTCTCCCTCGACAGGGAGTTCCGGTTGACGTCGTCAACCAGGAGGTCCCTGCATTGGTGGCTGAAGCCAATCTCGCTTGCACGAGGAAAACCCTTTCTCTCAGGTCAATGGAAGGTCCTGACCACCGATGCAAGCCTGACAGGCTGGGGGGCTGTGCACCTACATCACAGAGCACAAGGCAAGTGGTCACCAAGGGAAGCGACCTTTCCCATCAATATCCTGGAAATCCGGGCCATCTTCCTGGCACTGAGAGCCTTTCATCACTTGCTTGCAGCCTCGCACATACGGATACAGTCGGACAATGCCACGGCTGTGGCATATGTGAATCACCAAGGCGGGACCCGCAGCGCCCAGGCGATGAGAGAAGTGGCACATATCCTCCACTGGGAAGAAGACACGAGGTCGGTACTCTATGCGGTCCACATTCCGGGTGTAGAAAACTGGGAAGCCGACTTTCTCAGCAGGCAAGGAATGGACTCGGGGGAGTGGTCTCTCCATCCCGAGATTTTTTACCAGATCTGTCAACGCTGGGGATCCCCGGGTGTGGACCTAATGGCATCCTATCTCAATGCCAAGGTCTCCAATTTCATGGCCAGGACACACGACCCGCGGTTGCTCGGAGCGGATGCCCTGGTCCCAGTTCCAACTCCTGTACATTTTCCCACCCCTCCCTCTGATCTCCAGGGTCGTGAGGAAGATCAAACAAGAGGGAGTTCCAACCATCCTCATCGCGCTAGATTGGCCCAGACGTACATGGCCCAGACGACATTGTTCAACTTACAGCAGACGCCCCCTGGCGTCTACCCGACCGTCACGACCTTCTGTCTCAAGGTCCGTTCTACCATCAGAATTCAGGGGCTCTCAATTTGACGGCATGGTCCTTGAAACCTGGATTCTAACCCAGGCAGGGTTTTCACCGGAAGTCATTGTGACCATGATCAGGGCAAGGAAGCCAGCCTCCGCCAAGATTTATTATCGTACCTGGAGAGCTTTCTTTTCCTGGTGCGAATCTCACGGACAAGTCCCACTCCCTTATTCCCTCCCGAAGGTACTAGGTTTTCTTCAATCGGACCTAGACGCCAAGCTATCCCTAGGCTCGCTTAAGAGTCAGGTGTCAGCGCTTTCAGTCCTTTTTCAAAGGCGCATTGCTACCAAACCGCAAGTAAGGACTTTCCTCCATGGAGTTTCCCGATTGGTTCCCCCTTACAAACGTCCACTGGAAACGTGGGACCTCAATCTGGTCCTGACAGCATTGCAGGCACCACCCTTCGAACCCCTTAAAGAAGTTCCGCTCTGCATTCTGTCACAGAAAGTGGTTTTTCTAGTGGCAATCACCTCGTTACGCAGTGTCGGAATTGTCAGCACTTTCCTGCAGACGGCCTTTCCTAGCCTTTCACCAGGACAAGGTGGTTCTCCGAACGGTACCATCCTTCCTTCCGAAGGTTGTGTCCACTTTCCACCTAAATGAGGAAATCTCGCTGCCATCCCTTTTGTCCGGTTCCGGTTCATAGAGTGGAGAAGGCTCTGCACACGCTTGACCTCGTCAGAGCATTGCGGATTTACGTGTCCAGGACTGCACCCTTCCGTAAGTCTGATTCCCTCTTCATTCTTCCGGAAGGCGGTCGCAAGGGACTGCCGGCTTCCAAGGCTACCCTTGCCAGGTGGATCAAGACCACCATACATGAGGCCTACCGACTTAACAGTTCCCCTCTTCCGGCCAGTATCACGGCACACTCTACTCGGGCAGTAGGGGCCTCCTGGGCCATTCGGCACCAGGCTTCGGCACAAGTGTGTAAGGCGGCCACTTGGACTAGCCTACACACGTTTACGAAACACTAGTGTGTTCATACCCAGTCCTCAGCGGATGCGAGCATGGGTAGACGGGTTCTGCAGGCAGCAGTGCCCCAAGTTTAGGGACCTGCTAGCACAATATTCGTCCATTGCTTCCCACCCAGGGACTGCTTTGGGACGTCCCATGGTTCTGTGTCCCCCAATGAGGCGACAGAGTAAAGGAGATTTTTGTGTACTCACCGTAAAATCTTTCTCTTAGCCTCTAATTGGGGGACACAGCTCCCACCCTGTTGCCCTTACGGGCTGTTGTTACGGTTGAGTTCTCACATTGTTCTTTGAGCTCGTACATAGTAGACTTCTTACAGGCATGGTTATGTTGTTATTGTTACGTTCCTCCCAATGCTTTAACACAAAACTGGAGAAGGCTGACGCCGTCCAGGGGTGTATACTGCAGAGGAGTAGCCATAGTTAATCTTTTTTCAGATTATGCATAGTGTCGCCTCCTAGTGGACAACAGCATAACACCCATGGTTCTGTGTCCCCCAATTAGAGGCTAAGAGAGATTTTACGGTGAGTACACACAAATCTACTTTTTTGTCATTTTCAAGGATATTACAGATCAATTGCTGGGCAACATAATCATTACTTTTTGGTTTCTGTAGCGAGCACATTGGAGGCGGGTAATAAGTCCTTATGTGGGTCTCCCTGTTGGTTACCTGTAGCCTTTTTAATTGTTTTCATCTAATCATGTCTTTTGTCTGCTCAGTAAGTAAAGAACATTTTTTTTATCAATTGTGATCCCAAATTCTTTAGGCTGTGTGCACACGATGCAGATTTGCAGCGGATCCGCAGCGGATTTTACCGCGCAGAAACGTTGCATTTCTGCATTGTGATGTACAGTAGCCTTGAAATCAATGTAAAAAAAAACGCTGTGCAGACGCTGCGGATTTTTCCGCGGTGCAAAATCCGCAGCATGTTACTTCTTTTGTGCGGTTTTCCATCTCCCCTGTCACCAAATCCTCAGGGGGAAAACCGCGATGGAAAACCGCACAAAAACCGCATGAAAAATGGAAGAAATCCGCAGGAAAAATGCAGGTCATTTGACCTGCGGATTTCTTCCATTCTGCGTGGAAAAATCCGCAGGGCCAAAAAGTACGTCTGCACTCAGCCTTACACAGCATTGGCGGCCAAGGCTGTAATCTCTGACACACGTTCCTTTTCTTTCGAATAGCCGGTCTGGCCACCATGCCACATGTGCATTACACCACAATTATGACTTTGCACTAGGCTGGCTTATGAAAAGAGGAGTCGAGCAAACTATCAACTATAGGTTATGTTCATAAGTTGCGTTTTTGCTGCTTTTTTAATGCAAATTAAAAGCTGCTTTTTACAGTACCAGCATAAGCTATGAGATTTCAGAAACCTCATGCATACTCATAATTTTTTTTTTTCCTAACTGAATTGGAAAACTGCTGCAAGTCCATTTCAGCATTTTTGCAGTGTTTTTCACCCATAGAAAAAAATGAGTATGTGCAAAAACTCAGGTTTTGCTGCTTTGTTAGTGCAGAATACTCATATAGGCACTAAACTGTATCCGCATGCACAAGAGACAAATGTAACTGAAAAAGCAGCAACACCTGCTTTTTGTAAGCAGCTTCTCTACTGCCAAGAGAGCAGGTTTTGCCTGCAGAAAAAAACGCAAGTGGCAAACAAAGCCATACGGTGATTCTTGGAGCTCCTTGTCCAACAGACACAGATACATTGATGTGTTTACTGGACCCTCTCACGTGACTCTATTTGCACCAACTCCACTTAAAGGGATTGCCACCACCTTGCTATACTGACAGAAACCTATCCTTGAATGTTAGTAGGCCATTTGCCTGTGAGCATGTGCAATAGAGAGCTCCACTACTGTGAACTGTTGATAACCTATACCATGTACAGTACAGCCATTCTTAAAGCATGGTGGTCAGCAGTGTGAGCAGCCTCTTCTTACCTCAGCATCCTGGTATCTCCAGTATTATATCAGATAGACAGACAGACAGACAGGGTGGTGAGCAGTGTGACCAGTCTCCTCTTAAGGTACTGTCACACTTAGCGAAGCACCAGCGATATGACGCGGTCAGGATCGCTGGTGCATCGCTAAGTGGTTGCTAGTGAGCTGCCACACAGGCAGATCTCACCAGCGACATCGCAGCGGTCGGGGGTTGTTACTTACCTGTCACACTAGGCGATCCTGACGTCCTCCCGCCCGCGTCCACGCTCGTCTCTCCACAGGAAGTGACGATGAGAAACGGTTCAGGACGTTCTTGCGCGATCAGCGATAAGCAGCGGGGGAGCGGGTCGGAGGTAAGTATCACACACAGCGATATCGCTAGCGATATCGCTATAACGTCACAAAACCTGTGACGTTATAGCGATATTGCTAGTGATATCGCTGAGTGTGACAGGCCCTTTACTTCAGCACCCTGGTATCTCCAGTATTAGATCAGATAAACGTGGTCAGCAGTGTGAGCAGCCTCTTCCTACATGCACCCTGGTATCTCCAGTATTAAATCAGATAGGGTGGACAGCAGTGTGAGCCACCTCTTCTTACCTCAGCACCCTGGTATCTCCAGTACTAGATCAGAAAGACATGGTGAATAGCAATGTGATTTAAATGGTATTTTTGTTATATTTTGTAATGACGTCTTCATTATTTTTGTCGCTAGGTCATTGATGAACCACATTGCAGAAATATACTTCAGAGCCTGGAAAAAAGGGTCTGGTGATATTTTAACGGTAATTTTGTCTATTTTATTTTTATCTTAGCCTAAATACTTGACGTCTTGAGGATGTGGTGTGTAAATGCGGAATTTCATTATCGTTTTGTGAGTTTAGCCCCTAAAAGAGTGGGCATATTTTTTTTTGCTATTCCACTTTTGTTTATTTTTTTTTTTTCCTGACACTGTCCACTTTTTTAACTCGTTTTATTGAAGATTATATTGAATATAAAACGGTTACATAATAGAACATTATCTATTTTAACATGTGATGTTCTGGAAGTGTGGTGAAATTGCAAATAAAGTAAAATGCTATTATACACCTGGTTTTCTTTGAGCTTTGTTTTTATGGTGTTCATTATGCGGTAAATATGACCACACAACATGATTCTTCAGCTCATTACGGTTACAGTGATACCAAACTTGCATACTTTAAGTTCTAATTTAAGTGTTGGGAACAAAAGATAATTGGAAATTCATGAAAAAAAAGCCCAAACACTTGTGATGATGAGAGGTCCATAACGTTTTAATTCATTAGTTGATTGAGTTGGATGGGATCTTGTAGTTTTTGTGTGGCAAGTTGACATTTTAATTGATGCCATTTTGATTCATACGATGTTTTGATTGCTTCCTATTGCATTTTTTTCTGACGTTGCAATTAACCTTTATTACCAATCAGGTTGATTTTATATTTTGATAGCCTGGGATTTAGACTCCAGTTTCCTTGCATGTGATATTAGTTTTCCATTTGGAACCAATAGCATAATTTTATTTTCATTGTAGACGATTGAACATGTCTGTATCCAGGACCTGATGCACCACGGTATTCACTTACCGAAGAATTCTCCAGTGTGCTCCAAAGTGAGAATGGTAAGCGCCAATGTATTTCTGTTCACAGCGGGGTTATATAGTTCAACATCTGTGCTGCGCAATTACACTTCATCAAGAGTGTCGACACAGCCAACAGCACCGTCAGATCGCACCAAGCTATTGCCATTATCACATTGCTGGAAGTGACGAGCTGGCCACAAGCAAGTAATCAAACTAATTATTTTGCCATCTAGAATTAGTGTAATGAAACTTTTTAAAATGTTAATTTACATACATTTGCATAAATTACAATAATTTCTCATTATTAATACAATTTAAAGTAATCTGGTTTGTCAACTACAGGGGGTAGTTGTGAAAAGAAGTGGTCTTTTATTAGACTGTACATGATGGTATGAATTGCTAGTGGTAAAAGAATTTTAACCCCCTCTAGACTAGGCGATTTTATTTATTTTTGTACACATATATGCTAATATGATTCTTCAAGTCTGTACAACTGCAGCGATACCAAACTTATAAAGTTGTGTTTTTGTTTTTAGAAGTAATTAAAAATAAAAAAAAAGTTGTCGCTTGATTCTGAGATCAGCAACTTTGTTATTTTTCTGTCCATGGACTTGTAGATGCGTTGATATTTTTTATTACTTCCTTTAGCATTGAGACTACAAAAAGGCTTTATTTTTTCCCCTCCCTTCCCCCCTTCATCCCTTTATGAGAAGTGAATCTGTGAACATTTGTTTGCTTGTTCTGTAAATTGCAGTATTTAGACAAAATTATATTCTATGAAGCCCAGTCACATTAGGACCGAGATGGCAGCTATGGGGCCTTCAGCAAACCCCTTACTACAATGACAACCAATCGGCCACCTGCGATCACGTTATATGGGGCCGATAGGAGCCAGTGCATACGACGGTGATGGACAGCGACATATACACGGTTAAACGGCAGCGATGAAAGCTAGCTGCTTTCACTGTCTATGAAAGCTGGCATGCCCCTGGTATAGTGCGAGGCCACTCCGTACTTCCGCACCCGACATATGTACCAGAACGTCGTCTATCAGGACGGGGCTTATTACAGTAGAGCATATTGATGTGTGATTCTTGTCATGCTTCCTTGGTAAGGCCTTTTTCACATTTCCGTTTTTTGACATCAGTGTAAATCCGCCAGAATGTGGAAAAACGGATCCGTTTCCGTTGTGGCACAAACGGAGGCCACCGGATCCGTTTTTTTTGACTGATACGCATTATCAGCTAGTGGTGGAAATTTAACCCCTTTACCCCCAAGGGAAGTTTGCACGTTCATGACCGGGCCAATTTTTACAATTCTGACCACTGTATCTTTATGAGGTCATAACTCTGGAACGCTTCCATGGATCCAGGTGATTCTGACATTGTTTTCTCGTGACATATTGTACTTCATGATAGTGGTAAAATTTCATTCAAATAACTTGCGTTTATTTGTGAGAAAAACGGAAATTTGGCAAAAATTTTGCAATTTTCCAACTTTGAATTTTTATGCCCTTAAATCACAGAGATACGGCACAAAAAAAACTTGATAACTAACATTTCCCACATGTTTACTTTACATCAGCACAATTTTGGAACCAAAATTTTTTTTTTGTTAGGACGTTATAAGGGTTAAAAGTTGACCAGCGATTTCTCATTTTTACAACACCATTTTATTTTTACGGACCACATCACATTTGAAGCCAATTTGAGGGGTCTATATGATAGAAAATACCCAAAAGTGACACCATTCTAAAAACTGCACCCCTTAAGGTGCTCAAAACCACATTCAAGAAGTTTATTAACCCTTTAGGTGCTTCACAGGAATTTTTTTGAATATTTAAAAAAAATGAACATCTAACTTTTTTTCACAAAACAAATACTTCAGGTTCAATTTTTTTTATTTTACCAAGGGTAACAGGAGAAATTGGACTGCAAAAGTTATTGTGCAATTTGTCCTGAGTACGCTGATACCTGATATGTGGGGGGAACGACTGTTTCGGCGCATGGCAGAGCTCAGAATGGAAGGAGCGCCGTTTGACTTTTTCAATGCAAAATTGGCTGGAATTCAGATCGGACGCCATGTCACGTTTGGAGAGTCCCTGATGTACCTAAACAGTGGAAACCCCCTACAAGTGACCCCATTTTGGAAACTAGACCCCCCAAAGAACTTATCTAGACATGTGGTGAGAACTTTGAACCCACAAGGGCTTTACAGAAGTTTATAAAGTACAGCGGTACAATTAAAAAATCATATTTTTTCCACGAAAATGATCTTTTCACCCCAATTTTTATTTTCCCAAGGGTAACGGGACCCTAAAAGTTATTGTGCAATTTGTCCTGAGTACGCTGATACCCCACATGTGGGGGTAAACCACTATTTGGGCGTATGGCAGAGCTCGGAAGGGAAGCAGCGCCATTTGACGTTTTTGGCTTGAATTGAGGTCGGACATCATGTCGCGATTGGAAAACCCCTGATGTACCAAAACAGTGGAAACCCCCCACAAATGACACCATTTTGTAAACTAGACCCCCTAAGGAACTTATCTAGATGTGTGGTGAGAACTTTGAACCCCCAAGGGCTTCACAGAAGTTTATAACGCCCGGGCGTGAAAATAAAAAATTCGTATTTCTCGTTCGCCTTATTGGGGGACACAGAGACCATGGGTGTACGCTGCTGCCACTAGGAGGCTGACACTATGCACAAAAAAAGGGTTAGCTCCTCCTCCGCAGTGTACACCCCACCGACCGGCAGGAAATTCCTCAGTTTAGCTTAGTGTCAGTAGGAGGTGGACACGGGTCTTTCATTAGACCCATATCTGCCTCGATGTGCGTCGTTCCTTTTCAGGTTTCCGGAGGGATACAGTGTGTATGGTCACTACTGTACTCCCACAAGAGACTGAGTACGGCGTGTACTGCCACCCCGTATCCTCATAGCTCTCAGTGGCGGGACCACAGCTTAGCACGGGTGCGTGCCAGCGGTCAGGAGAGTCCTCGCCCCCCGCCTCCCACCCACTCGCCTACCAGAGCCTGTCGGTCGGATGAGGCGCGGATACCACAAAGACGCAGACAGCGTGGGATATATCAGGTACCTTTATTGCAAACGGAGGTGAGTATGCAGTCCAAAACGCAGCCCCCTGGCGGTTTCAGGATTCTTGGGAGCGGTCGCCGAGGGAGTACTGTGGAGTCTCTGCACCGCCCGCGCCTCCCGGCGGCCGCCGCATTCGTGCGGGCCTTGTTCTATGCTTCTCCACCTCCTTCTTTCTTCGGCTTTCGGCAGGGGATCCAGGTGATAGGTAGGGAGGTGGCCGCGGCGATGCTGCGAGACCTCCGCGCCGCCCCGCGCTGACAGGCGGCCGTCGCCATTAATTTAGTCCCCGGCTTCATTTCGGGCCTTCTCTGACGTCGCGGCCACGCCCCCCTGCTCTCTCTCTCATAGGCGGGCTTCTCTCCCGCCCGTTCTAGGACCACCCACCGCCTCTCAGAGCCTGCGGTGGGCAGCGGGCGGTACCCTCTTTGCCTCAGCAGCTAGCTCCGCCCATCTTCTTCGTTTGAAGGCGCGCGTTTATCCTGGTTCCCTCAGGCTGCCGCCATTTTATCACCATGTCAGCCAGACACAGAGGGATTCCACGTTCTCCTCTGCTGGGGCCCTGCATCTTCAGACGAGCCGTGTATCAGCACCTTTGGGGACACCGCATCGTGAGTAGCTCTGCAACTGCAGACTGACACCCTTCTCTGCCTTCTGTCCCCCAACCTTCCAGCATTTCCGCAGGTTTCTTCTTTTCTCCTTCATTATCCTATCTCTAAGGCTGAGCGTGGCCGTCCGCCTGCCCCCACCCCTCTGCCTGGACTGCAGCAATCCCATTCAGCATGACTCCGTCCAGGAGCCACCTATTGCGCCACGTGAAAGCGAACCCCCCATTCCTGGTTGGGCCTCGTCTCTTTCACAATCTGTGGCAGGCCTCACCAGGGTGTCTCAGTCCATAGTAGCCGTCCTTGATAAGTTGCCCCTGGACACTTCTGCAGGGTCCAGCAGGTCACATGAGGCTCCATCTGAGCCAGCCAGCAGAAGCCGCAAAGGCCCAGACAGGATCACCGGCCGGGATCCCCTCCTGGCCTCACATCCCCACATAGTCCTTCCCAGCAGTCGCCCTCCCGTGCCTCCTGACCCGAGTCAGGTGAAGCGTTCTCGGATGTGTCATCCGAAGGGATCTTAGAGCTGGACGCGGACATGAAGGTTACGGTACAGAACCTCATTGCTGCGATTAACCACATCTTCGAAATCTCAGACTCCCCTGCGAAATCCTCAGAACAGGAGGTTTCGTTTAGACGGGCAGAAACACCTTCCAGGGTCTTCGCCTCCCACTCTGAGTTTGGCAAGATCCTTACCAGGGAAAGAGAAAATCTGACCAGGCGCCTTCAAAGAGGGAAGCGCCTCGGCGTGCTGTACCCGTTTGCCAAGGAGCTCACCAACAACTGGTCTGCTTCCCCCTCGGTAGACGCACCCGTGTCCAGATTGTCTAACAGCACGGTCCTCCCGATTTCAGGTGTGGCGTCACTAAAGGATTCGAATGATAGGATTATAGAATCCTTAGCAAAGCATACGAAGCGGCTGCGGCGGTGCTAAGCCCAGCCTTCGCTTCCTCTTGGGTAGCGAAGGCCATAGCCACTTGGGCAGAGGATCTCTGCAGGGGCATCCTAGGTAAGGCCCAACCAGAGCAATTGTCCGAACTGGCCAACCAGATCTCCCATGCAGGGGATTATCTGCTCTCTGCCTCCTTGGATGTCGCGTCTTGCGCAGTTCAGGCGTCAAGCAGCGTTGTGGCAATCCGACGTACAATTTGGCTCAAGGCTTGGCAGGCGGATTTGAATTCAGATAAGTCTCTTACCAATCTGCCTTTTCAGGGAGCGCGTCTCTTCGGATCCCAGATGGATCAGATTATTTAGGACGCCACTGGAGGCCCGAGTTCCCTCCTCCCTCAGTCCAAGCCTCGCAGACCTCCGCTAAAACGTCAGTTTCGGCCCTTTCGGACATTCCACCGTTTCAATACGGCAGACAACTTCTCTAACCAACAGAAAACGCAGGTACGCCAGGATAGAAAAAAGGCGTCATTCAGACCCACTCCCTCCAGGCGATCTCACTCCTCCCAGGGCAGAACCTCCGGATCCAGGTCTGGACAGTCCACATCAGCATGACTATCAACGAACCCCCGAGAGTCCTTCCCAATTGGGAGGTCGACGTCTTTTCTTCAGAGACGGCTGGCTTGCCTCAGTAGAGGACGCTTGGGTCAGGGAGGTGGTATCATCAGGATACAAGATAGAGTTCATTTCTCATCCCCGGGATCGTTTCTTCGAGTCCCAACCTCCAAAAGATCCTGCCTTAGTTCCGGGGTTCTTTGCGTCCATCGCCTCTCTCCTCACTTCTGGAGTTATCGGGCCCGTCCCCGAGTCAGAACGGTTCACAGGGTTTTACTCAAACCTGTTTGTGGTACCGAAAAAAGGCGGTACAGTTCGCCCCATCTTGGACCTCAAGTTACTCAACAAGACAGTCCGACTGCGTCATTTCCGAATGGAGTCTCTGGTCGGTAATCGCTTCCATAGAGACGCAGGAGTTCATGCGTTAAATAGACATTCAAGATGCCTATCTACATGTTCCCATATTCTCCGGCCATCAGAAATTCCTGCGATTCGCCAGGAACATTACCAATTCGTTGCACTGCCGTTCGATCTCGCCACCGCACCCAGAGTATTTACGAAGATCATGGCAGCGTTAATGGCCTTGTTGAGAATCAAAGGTCTCGTTCTTTTTCCGTACCTCGACGACATTCTGATCGAAGCTCCATCCTTTCATCAAGCTCGCCAAAGTCTTACCATCGTCCCCGACACCCTGTCCAATTTCGGGTGGCTCATCAACAAAAGGAAGTCCTGCCTTTTTCCGACACAACGTCTTGTGTTTCTGGGTCTATTGTTCGGCAATCGTCTATCGAAGGTTTTCTCCCACAAGAAAAGACTTGCTCCCTGCAGCGGGATGTGCGAGCGCTGCATATCTTACGACTTCCATCTCTCCGGACAACCATGAAAGTCCTGGGAAAGATGGTGGCAGCGACAGAGGCGGTTCCCTTTGCCCAATTTCACTCCAGACCCCTCCAACACGCCATACTGTCTCGGTGGAACAGGTCTGTTCTTTCCCTGGACCGCCCATTTCGTCTTTCATACCGGGTCAAGCAGTCCCTCAATTGGTGGCTGATGTCTCCTCTCATCTCCCTAGGACGGCCATTCCTTCCCATTCACTGGCAGATTGTGACAACGGATGCCAGCCTCCTCGGCCGGGGGCAGTGTTCCGCAGTCACACTGTTCAGGGTCGATGGTCGTTTCAGGAGTCAACTCTGCCGATCAACGTCCTCGAGATACGAGCGATTTATCTGTCTCTTGTTCACTGGGAGAGGCTTCTCAAGGGCCTGCCTATCCGGATTCAGACAGACAATACCACAGCGGTGGCATATGTCAACCGCCAGGGGGGACACGGAGTGTCTCAGCCCTGGCAGAAGTGTCCAAGATTCTTCATTGGGCAGAGCTTTCAGTCCCGGCAATATCCGCGGTGCACATTCCTGGCGTGGACAACTGGGCCGCCGATTTTCTCAGCCGCGCGGGTCTAGTGGCGGGAGAGTGGTCCCTACGTCCGGAGGTATTTCTTCAGCTATGCCGTCGTTGGGGAACCCCGGACGTAGACCTGCTAGATTCTCGCCTCAACAGGAAAGTTTGTATCCAGGGCTCGAGATCCTCTCGCAGTGGGCGCCAGCGCTCTGGCCATTCCTTGGTCGCAGTTCAAGCTCCCCTACCTAATCCCTCCTCTGCCTCTTCTTCCCAGGCTGTTGAAGAAAATCAAGGCGGAAGGAATTCCAGTCACTCATCGCCCCGAATTGGCCCAGAAGGGCTTGGTTCACGGACATCGTCAACCTTCTCGCGGACGCCCCCTGGAAGCTTCCAGACAGGGCAGATCTGCTGTCTCAAGGTCCGATTTGCCACTCCAATTCTCGGCCACTCAATTTAACGGCGTGGCTGTTGAAACCGAGGTTTTGAAACGATCAGGCTTTTCGGATCGAGTTATTCATACTATGATCCGGGCCAGAAAGCCATCGTCTTCCAAAGTTTATTACCGTACCTGGAAGGCCTATTTCACTTGGTGCAAGTCCACCGACATTCTGCCCATACATTTTTCGCTCCCTTCTGTCCTGGCGTTTCTTCAGGCAGGGCGTGATGCAGGCCTTGCCCTCAGCTCTTTAAAAGGTCAAGTTTCGGCGCTGTCCATTTTATTTCAGAAGACGTTGGCCTCCCGTCCTCAGGTCAAAACCTTCCTTCAAGGAGTGGCTCATACGGCTCCTCCGTACCGAGCGCCCGTAGATCCTTGGGATCTTAATCTGGTTCTTGAGCCTCTGCAAGGTCCTCCCTTTGAACCTCTCAGGGAGCTTTCCCCTATCCCTCCTTCATGGAAAGTAGCCTTCCTAGTGGCCATCGCCTCCATCCGGCGCGTGTCGGAATTGGCGGCCCTCTCTTGCCGCTCTCCTTTCTTGGTACTCCTCTAGGACAAGGTAGTTCTGCGGCCTCCGCCCGCTTTCCTTCTTAAAGTGCTGTCCACTTTCCACCTGAATGAGGATACTGTTCTCCCGTCCTTTTGTCCGGGTCCAGCTCGTCCTCGGGACCGCTCCTTGAACAAGCTGGACTTGGTCAGGGCGATGAAGGTCTACCTAGCTAGGACGACTTCTTTGCGGAAGACAGACTCTCTCTTCATACTTCCAGATGGGGTGCAGAGAGGTCAGCCGGCCTCCAAAGCTACTATTGCTCGCTGGATCAGATCGGCAATTTTGGAGGCCTACCGGGTCATACATCGATTGACCCCTCCGGGAATTAGAGCTCACTCTACCCGGGCAGTGGGTACCTCCTGGACGGTGCGCCACAGAGCTTCCGCGCTGCAGCTTGTAAAGCTGCAACCTGGTCATCGGTTCACACATTTGTGAAATTCTACAAGGTCCACACCTACGCTTCGGTGGATGCCAGCCTAGGTGGAAGGATTCTGCAGGCAGCGGTGGTGAGTCCGCAGGCCTGATGGAAGTTTGCTTTCCCGCCCCAGGGACTGCTTTGGGACGTCCCATGGTCTCTGTGTCCCCCAATAAGGCGAACGAGAAAACAGGATTTTTGGGTTGCTTACCGTAAAATCTGTTTCTCGGAGCCTTCATTGGGGGACACAGCACCCTCCCATGTTCTGCAACTCCTGTTCTTATGTTTGTTGGTTATTTACAGTTGAGTTGTCCTGTTTTTCAATCTATTCTGTTACTTCTCCTACTGCTTTCTCACTAACTGAGGAATTTCCTGCCGGTCGGTGGGGTGTACACTGCGGAGGAGGAGCTAACCCTTTTTTTGTGCATAGTGTCAGCCTCCTAGTGGCAGCAGCGTACACCCATGGTCTCTGTGTCCCCCAATGAAGGCTCCGAGAAACAGATTTTACGGTAAGCAACCCAAAAATCCTGTTTTTTTCCACAAACATGATCAATTAGTCCCCAATTTTTTTATTTTCCCAAGGGTGACAGGAGAAATTGAACCCCAAAAGTTGTTGTCCAATTTGTCCTGAGTACGCTGACGCCCCATATGTGGGAGAAAACTACTGTATGGACACACGTCGGGGCGCGGAAGGGAAGTAGTGACGTTTTGGAATGCAGACTTTGAGGGAATGTTCTGCGGGTGTCATGTTGCCTTTGGAGAGCCCCTAATGTACCTAAACAGTGGAAACCCCCCACAAATTACCCCATTTTGGAAACGAGACCCTCTAAGGAACTTATCTAGATGTGTGTGGTGAGCACTTTGAACCCCCAAGGGCTTCACAGAAGTTTATAATGCCCGGGCATGAAAATAAAAAAATTGTATTTTTTCCACAAACATGATCAATTAGTCCCCAATTTTTTCATTTTCCCAAGGGTAACAGGAGAAATTGGACCCCAAAAGTTGTTGTCCGATTTGTCCTGAGTACGCTGATAACCCCATATGTGGGAGAAAACTATTGTATGGGCATACGTCGGGGCTCGGAAGGGAAGTAGTGACGTTTTGGAATGCAGACTTTGATGGAATGGTCTGCGGGTGTCATGTGCGTTTGGAGAGCCCCTGATGTACCTAAACTATTGAAACTCCCCACAGGTGACCCCATTTTGGACACTAGACCCCCCACGGAACTTATCTAGATGTGTGGTGAGCATTTTGAATCCCCAAGTGCTTCACAGAAGTTTATAACGCTCGGACGTGAAAATAAAAAATCATTTTTTTTCCACAAAAATGATATTTTTGCCCCCAATTTTTTATTTTCCTAAGGGTAACAGGAGAAATTGGACCCCAAAAATTGTTTTGCAATTTGTCCTGAGTAAGCTGATACCCTACATGTGGGGGTAAAACACTGTTTGGGCGCATGGCAGAGCTTGGAAGGGAAGGAGCACCATTTGACTTTTTCAACTCAGAATTGGCTGGAATTGAGATCAGACGCCATGTTGCATTTGGAGAGCCTCTGATGTGCCCAAACAGTGGAAACCCCCAATTCTAACTCCAACCCGAACTCCAACACACCCTAACCCTAATCTCAGCCCTAACCCTAGCCTTGGACCTGACCCTAACCCTAATGGGAAAATGGAAATACATACTTTTTTTATTTTATTATTTTTCCCTAACTAAGGGGGTGATAACGGGGGGTTTGATTTACTATTTATGGTGGTTTTTATGTTTGGTAGCTGTCGCACGCTAAAAGACGCTTTTTATTGTAAAAATAGTTTTTGCATCACCACATATTGAGAGCTATAATTTTTCAGTATTTTGACCCACCGAGTCATGTGAGGTCTTATTTTTTGCGGTACGAGTTGACGTTTTTATTGGTACCATTTTCGGGCACGTGACATTTTTTGATCGCTTTTTATTCCGATTTTTGGGACGCAGAATGAACAAAAACCAGCGTTTCATGAATTTCTTTTGGGGGGGTGCGTTTACACCGTTCGGCGTGCGGTAAAGTTGATAAAGCGGTTTTATTCTTCGGGTCAGTACGGTTACAGCGATACCTCATTTAGGTTGTTTTTTTATGTTTTGTCGGTTTTATGCAATGAAAACTATTTTATATAAAAAATAATTATTTTTGCATCGCTTTATTCTGCGAGCTATAACTTTTTTATTTTTTCGCTGATGATGCTGTATGGCGGCTCGTTTTTTGTGGGACAAGAAGACGTTTTCAGCGGTACCATGGATATTTATATGCGTCTTTTTGATCGCGCGTTATTACACTTTTTGTTTGGCGGTATGATAATAAATCATTATTTTTTGCTTCGTTTTTTATTTTTATTTTTTAAGGGGTTCGCTAAAGGGGTTAACTAATGGGACAGTTTTATATGGCGGGTCATTACGGACGCGGCGATACCTAATATGTGTACTTTTATTGTTTTTTTTTTGTTTTTTTATTTCCAAAAAATGGATTTATTGGGGGAATATTTTTTTTTTTTTTTTCCTAATTTATTTAGCGATTTTTTTTAATTATTTTAACACTTTTTTTTATTTTATTTTTTTTTACTTTATTACATAGTCCCAGGTGGGACATCACTGTCCTGTGACAGATCGCTGGTCTGTCACATCACAGATCACTGTGACAGATCAGCGATCTGTCACAGGCAGTGCAGAAGGCTTCCTGCAGGCCCCCGAAGGCCCCCGTCGCCATCTTGGATTCGGGGGCCTGCAGGAAAGGAGTCCCTCGCAGCAGCGCTGGACATTGCGCTGCCGTGGGGGGCTCAGGGAAGCACGGAGGGAGCCCCCTCCCTGCCGATGCTTCCCTTTAAACCCCGGTACACCGCGATCATGTTTGATCGCGGTGTGCAAGGGGTTAACGTGTCGGGGGCGGTCCATCACCGCCCCTGACACATTGTGCCGGGTGTCAGCTGTGATAATCAGCTGACACCCGGCCGCAATCAGCGGCGCTCACCACGTGGGCGCCGCTGATCGCGATAGACGTACTATCCCGTCCATGGGCATAGGGGCCGGGGTCCCATGGACGGGATAGTACGTCGGATGTCAGGAAGGGGTTAAAGGAACACGAGGAGAGAGAGAGAATATTTTGCCGCCTCCAGGACGGTATTTCAGGGTTAAAATGTTTCCCGGAGCAAATCTCTCGGACATGCGCACTTAAAAATAGCGGACCGTCAATCCAAAACAACGTTTCAGGGTCCGCCCGGGAACCGCTAAATTTTTCACGGATCCGTCAAAAAAACGGATGCAACGGACAGCTGTCAGTCAAAATCCGCCGATATTGCAAGTCAATGGGAGAAAAACGGATCCTTTTTTTTTTTTTTTTTTTTTTGCAAAATGGCGGATTTTGACTGATTGCAACAAACGGAAATGTGAAACAGGCCTAAGCTGTACACAGGTTTGTTGTTTCCCATCATTCAGTCGGCCCTTATTAAAAGGTTACGTTTCATTTTGTACAGATACTCAGCTATTTTCACCAACAAAAGCTGCGTCAAGGAACAGAGGAGATGCTGTATAGACTGTACCAGCCCATCCTGTGGAGAGGATTAAAGGTGAAGCTTCATTCTTTTCTTCTTTAACTTTTTTTTTTTTTTTAATTTCTTTTGAATGATTTTTAGGAAAGGCAAGGTACCGAACATTACAGCTTTGACAATGAGAAATGATGTGACACGATTTCCCAGTGCCCCATTCTTAACATTTGGTTGTGAGTAAGGTGCAGTGATGACCCTAGCCATCATCGCCTACATTTTCCCCACTTTGCCTTTCTGCCAATGAGGAGGCCATTGGTTGCTGCATACATCGCGAGAATGGAGAGATGTCCCTCATGTCCACTGCTTTCACTTCTGTGGGAGTCAAGGGAACAGTCAGGCATGTGCAGCCTTCTCACCAGATCAAGCAAGGATCAGCGAACCCCTGTTCTGGAGTCAGGTATTTGTCCCAGAAAGGGGATCCGTATCTCTACGACATTTGTGGCAGTAGCAATATCCAGATTGAATTTGTGTTGCAAAGTTCCACAACACTTCATATAATATTGCAGCAGAGCATATCAGATTGCACCTAATTTACGTTTGCTTTACTTCAGTTTTAAAAATTATGCATCAAATTGTTTACTGTATTTTTTGGACTATAAGACGCACCCAGGTTTTAGAGGTGGAAAATTGGGGGAAAAAAATATTTGAAGCAAAAAATGTGGTAAAATATTTATTAACCTAAATAACATACTATTACATGTGGTGTTATTACATATAATAGTATGTTATTATGTTGGAAGCTGCGGGTAGAAGATGGTCCTGCGGGACCAGCGTGGTGTTTGTAAAGTACTATATGAAGACGCCTGGAGGGTGAGTTTAAGAATGGGGGCACAGGGCTTATGTTTAAAGCACCACTCTAGCACTGAAAAATAACACTGGATTGCTTCTTTAAGATCCCATGGGAGAACTATAACTCCCAGCATGCCCTGCTGATCCTATGGCATGCTGGGAGTTATAGTTCACAACAGGAGTGGCTGAGTGCTTTTTTATGTGTTATAATTACTAAACTTTTAATTCTTACTTGTACAGGCTGTGCTCACAGCAGGTCCTACAATCAGCCACGTTAGAAAACCGAAAGTATCTCTCGGTACAGCTTACAGGACCTTTGGTGAGGTAATGAAGGGCTGGGAGCATCACATGACCACACAGAGCCCTCCCTCTTATTACCTCATCACAGGTCCTGTAAGAGGAAGCTGCATTGTTTCTAGTGCGGTGTCTGCAGGACCTGTGGTGACAGGAGCACTCAGCATCAGCACAGCCCGCGCCGTGCTGTCAGGTATGCGACAGGGGCGATTTCTCGTGTGATATTTTCTCCTGCCGCCTCCTCCACCAGGGACACAATCTCCCCAGCCGCTTCAGTAATCCAGTGCTGGGGGAACCATGTGGGTCTGCTGTTTAAGTGAAGGAATATTCATTTGCTGCTCCCCGCTCACTACTCGGCACTGACAGGTGGGTGGGGAAGCGGCTAATGAATATTCCTTCACTTTAAGCATCGGGACTACGTGGTTTCCCCAGTGCCAGATTCCTGCATCAGCGACATTTTCCTGCGAATGCGATCCCACTCCCCGCTGCCCCTTCCTCAAATGTTACTTTCGGACCATAAGACTCACCCCACACTTTCCTCCCAAATTTGGAGGAAAAAAAGTGCATCTTATGGTCGGAAAAATACGGTAATTACTATAAATTTATGCAATTTTACTCATTAAAAAAACTTGAGCATAGCCCAAAGTGCTTGTGTAAGAACAAGAAACTCCTTATTAATCATCCTCTCTGATCCCAGGAATGGAGGGATTTTTAATTCTAATGTTTACTGCTTGACTACCTCTGTAGTCTCAAGTGGTGGCTGATCTCCTAGACAAGGAGCACATTGCTTACGGGCACTTAGCTATATGGCCTGTAAGTGCTCATCTAAATCTTGCTGGATCCGATCAAATTTAGTGCCTTTCTGACACTGCAAAAGGCAAAGCTGCCTCTGCTTGTGGCATTGGAGGATGCAGAGTTTGGGTCAACGGCGCCTCCACGCTGCTTATACTGTCAACGAGGCGTGCACTGTCCCCTTCAAGAAGGATGCTGGGAGGCAATGGCGCTTTGCGCTCCTGAAAAGCAATGTTGAGACAACCCCTTCTTAAATTATTAAAATTTTGCTTGAGGAGCATTACGTATAGAATAAGACATTTGGACGTCTGAACCCCCTCATTGTTGTACATTAAGTTTGCATTTTTTATTTTTTTACTTTTATCATGAATTAACAAAATGTGTTGCATCTTGGAAATAGGCAAGAAATGCACATATTCGAAACAATGCTGCATTGTTATATGTCGAAGCCTTTCCTCTGCGGGATCCCTGTATGAGCCATGAAGAAATGGATAATAATATCCAGAATCAGTTTGAAAAACTCTTTGTAAGTTTGCCAACACTATTGCACTAATAGAATCAAGTTTAAGGAATGGGAAAAAAATAAATCTGTATCTTTATTTTGCTATTCACAGAACATTTTAGAAGATCCGTCACCCAACGTGCGATCTACTGGAGTTTTGGGGGTCTGTAAAATCACTGCTAAATATTGGGAGATAATTCCACCTTTAATCTTGGCAGATTTTATAAAGAAAATCATTGGCGATCTTTCTGCTGATATTAACTCTGCTGAAGTACGTGCCTCTGTTTTTAAGGTAAGCTTTGGCGTTTTCTATGTTCTCATTAAGAGGCGAAAACATCCATTAATCGGAGTGTTGTTCTGCCTTGACAGGGGCTTCAGTAAATTCCTATAAGCCAATAATGTATATAATGTGTGGTTTCATACTTCATTGAGAACTAATAGTTCCTTTATGAAGGTTTTCCCATAATATTTTACTCTTTTGGGCAACAAGCACTTAAATGTCTTTAGCCTCTGTTTGAT
Organism: Dendrobates tinctorius; assembly: GCF_039654945.1. NCBI lineage: Eukaryota > Metazoa > Chordata > Amphibia > Anura > Dendrobatidae > Dendrobates > Dendrobates tinctorius. The sequence goes on along the minus strand of NW_027361738.1, from coordinate 44,003,306 downwards.
TGAGACCGAATTCACAAATCTGTGGTTCATGGACTGTGCACGGATCACAATGCCTGTCCCAACCATGACTTTCTAATCTATGAAATAGTTGGCTCAGGTCAAAGATCTGCCGATTGTGCTCGATGTTGCAATCCAAGCACAGTCAGTGTTTGGCATGTCTGATTTGGGCCTAATTGTCATGCATTCAGTATAGGAATACCTGATCCCGAAACTCGTACTCGTGTACTCAAAATGCTCTGGAAACAGATTTTTCTCCATGTTATGACAACAGGCAGAGAAGATTGTTCCAAGTTTATGATGGGTAATTCTTTACATAAGGCCTGTTTCACCCCAACCTTTTGCAACTTTTGAAAAACTCGCCAAAACGACGCATGCGGACGCATCCGTATACATCCGCACGGCCTGCGTACCCAATGTTAAACATATGGTACGCAGGCCGCATGCAGACCAGAAGAGGTGCGGCCTCAGCCCTACGCAGCTCCGCCCATCCGCAAGTGTGAACCTAGCTTAACTTGTTTTCTGCAGGGAAAAAATATATATGAAAAGAAAAGTATGTAAACATGATAATATGTAATAGACTACAATATTATAAAAACGGAGCATTTTTTATTTCAAAAGTAAAGAATTTCATAAGAGATTGAAGAGTCCATGAAAATGACAGTAATCACGTTATTCAAGTACCGTGTACATTTTAGTCACCACAAATCTAATTTACATAGGAATAATCTTTTATAAAATGAGCACGACAACAGTAGTCCTCTATATAAGGATTCTGCAGCCCTCTAGACAGACTGACAAATGTGATTTATTTTTTTTAACGGTTCATCTCCTTAATGAACGGAGCTTTTTTCGTTTTTCACTCCCCTTCTTCCCAGAGCCATAACTTTTTTTATTTTTCCCTCAATATGGCCGTGTGAGGGCTTATTTTTTGCGGAACGAGTTGTACTTTTGAACGATACCATTGGTTTTAACCTGTCTTGTAAAAGAAAATGGGAAAAAAAATCCCAAGTGCAGTGAAATTGCAAAAAAAGTGCAATCCCACACTTGTTTTTTGTTTGGCTTTTTTGCTAGGTTCACTAAATGCTAAAACTGACCTATCATTATGATTCTTATGATTCTCCAGGTCATTACGAGTTCATAGACACCAGACATGTCTAGGTTCTTTTTTGTCTAAGTGGTGAAAAAAATTCCATATTTTGCTTAAAAAAAAAATTGCGCCATTTTCCAATACCCGTAGCATCTCCACTTTTCGTGATCTTGGGTTGCGTGAGGGCTTATTTTTTGCATGCTGAGCTGACGTTTTTAATGATACCATTTTTGTGCAGATATAATCTTTTGATCGCCCGTTATTGCATTTTAATTCAATGTCGCGGCGACCAAAAAAAGTGTTTCTGGCGTTTTGATTTTTTTTTTTTACCCGCTACGCCGTTTAGCGATCAGGTTAATTCTTTTTTTATTGATAAATGTCCCGGCTTTGAGGGGGTGCTGCCATCGGACGTACTATACCGTCCGATGGCAGAAAGGGGCTAACATTATAAACGTCTTTGAAACACCTAAGGGGTCAAGGTGCTAAATACACATCTAGATAAGTTCCCTGAGGGGTCTAGTTTACTACATGGTGTCACTTGTGGGAGTTTCTCCGGTTTAGGCGCATCAGAGGTTCTCCAAACACGACATGGCGTTCACTAATTACCGTGTTTTTCGGATTATAAGACACACTTTCCCCCCAAAAAAATTTTTTGGGGGAAAATGGGGGTGCATCTTATAATGTGGATATACCTTACTGGCTGCGGAGGAGGAAAGAGTGGAGCTTTGCTGCAGGCTGGGATGAGGGGGTGTTCGGATGTGCATCGCGCCACTGCAGGTGTCCGGAGCTGCAGAGGCTCTCCGGACAGTTTGTGAAGGCCAGAACCCCTGCAGTTCCAAGGTTTCCTATGTGGTGAACTCTGGGGAAAATGACTGCCAGGAAGGGGGCGCATGCGCATATGGAGGTCTCGGCACCAAGATCTCAGGAGATGAGATTTCAGCGCTGAGATCTCCTCTCCCGAGATCTTGATGCAGATATGTCCATCTGCGTATGCGCCACCCCCAGCAGCCATTTTCCCGGAGTCCACCACATAGGAAACGATGGAACTGCAGGGGCTATGGCCTTTTGCAAAATGTCGACAGAGCCCCCACAGCATCGGACACACCACACATCGAAACACCCCCTCATTCCGACCTGCAGCAGCGCTCCACTCTTGTCTCCTCCCGCAGCGACCCTGGGACCCCCACTTCGCCGCAGCCACCACTCCCGGTAACCAATGAGACATGTTTTTTCCTATTTTTCTCCTCAAAATTTCTGGTGCGTCTTTTAATCTGGAGCGTCTTATAATCCCCAAAATACGGTAGTCAAGCAAATTTTGTATTAAAAAAAAAAGTCAAATGGTGCTTCTTCCCTTCCAAGCCCTGCTCTGCGCCCAAAAAGTGGTTTTCCCCCACATATGGGGTATCTGCATGCTCAGGAGAAATTGCAGAACACATTTTGAGGTCCATTTTTTAATCTGTTACCGTTGTGAATATAAAAAAAATTGGGTCTAAAGTTAAATTTTTGTGGAAAAAAAGTTAAATGTTGTTTTTTTTTCTTTCCTTCTACAGTCTACAAATTCCTGTTAAGCACCAGAATGGTTAATAAACTTGAATGTGGTTTTAAGCACCTTGAGGGGTGCAGTTTTTAGAATGGTGTCACTTTTGGGTATTTCCTGTCATATACACCCCTCAAACTCACTTCAATTGTGATGTGGTCTCTAAAAAAAAAAAAAAAAAAAAATGATTTTGCAAATGTTGTTGAAAAAATTATAAATTGCTGCTCAAGTTTTAACCCTTAACTTCCTATTTATTTTTTTTTTGTTTCAAAAATTCTGCGGATGTAAAGTAGACGAGTGGGAAATATTTATTAACTATTTTGTGTGACATGACTCTGATTTAAGGGCTTAAAAATTAAAAGTTGGAAAATTTGTAAAATTTTCGCCAAATTTGCGTTTTTTTTCCCGCCACAAATAAATGCAAGTCATATCGAAAAAATGTTACCACTATCGTGAAATACATTGTGTCTCGTAAAAATAGTGTCAGAACTAGTGGGATCCGTTGAAGCGTTCCAGAGTTATCACCACATAAAATGACACTGGTTAGAATTGTAAAATTTGGCCCGGTCAGGAAGGTGAAAACAGGCTGGGGGGCTGGAGGGGTAAAGAATCTTGCCAGATCCAGAAATGCTTTTTACCTACAGATATAGGGTTAAAATCCCACCTGCCTACTTATCTGGGGCGGCTGCTACAGAAAATGTACCATCTTTGTGGGTCAGGCAGTCTCGCTATACAGTGAACAGCAGCTGTAATCAGTACCTGACTGCTTTGCAGTATGTTTGCGCAGAGCTGGCTGTCAATCAAAGTGCAGTGGCTGTAATGGCTCCCTGACCTGCCCTGACGGGGCAGCGAGTAGCTACAGGGAGGATATAACTTCATTTTCTCCCTGTAGCCACTTCTCCGGTAAGGCAGGCTGGATTTTAACCCTATTTATTACAGATTAGCCCTATATATGCTGTCCTAGACATGACAACTTATTCTCTTCAAATAACATAATCTTTGTAACTTGTTTTTGAAGTCCAATATGTTACATGATTAGATTTTTTTTCTTCTCACACCCAGTGTATGCTCTATCTTTTGGAGAACAAGTTGAGTCATCCTTTATTGGAACAGATGCTGCCAGTACTGAAAAACAGTCTCCACGATCATTCGGAGAAGGTCCGTGTGGCTTTTGTTGAAATGCTGATAAAGATAAAAGCCCTCCGAGCTGCTAAGGTATTACATTATTAATTATATGTGGTTCCTTAATGTACTGTAGCCTTTCGGCTGCTAACATACAATGCCAAGGTTTAGGGACAGAAACATAGCGAGTGTCTAGGCCTCTAACTACATTACAAGCAGGGCTGTGGAGTCGGTAAGCCACAGTTGCGCCTCCGACTCCTGGATTTTATCAGGCTCCGACTCCGGCTCCGACTCCGACTCCTGGATTTTATCAGGCTCCGACTCCTTCATAAATGGCCAATTCATAACAACAAATTTACTGTTGTAAAATATTAAACATCGTGCTTATTCAGTTTCTCACCATCATATAAGTAATCAGACCACTTAGAGCAAAAACTACATTTATTAGAATACAATTAGAATATAGCAAATAACTTTTATAAACTTTTCTAAACTGTAAGTAAATATGCAATAAACACTTTTATGCAGTTTATAAGAAGAAATCTATAAATTTGTCCTCAGAAAAAGTATTGCCTCTGTCAGATCCTCCTTCATGGATGCCCTCAAATCTGATCTAATTATTTTGAGAGCAGAGAACAACCTCTCTACACGAACTTGTGTTGGTGTCAAAGCAGTAACCACTCGGGCAACATCTCTGACAATGTCAGGATACAGAGGAATCGCTTGTTGCACTGTTATTTTTGATGAACGGTCAAATTTCTCAATTTCTTTTAGTGCACATGAAAAATTCTGCTGAAATGTACTGGCTGTGTTCCTTGATGGGTATGACTCTTCTTCTATGCGGGAACGCATTGCACGGTCCTTGTGATCCAAATATTTTTCGAAATTAAATTCTTAATCAGTTGATGATGAGGGTGAATATGTGGCAGGACGACCAAATTCTTCTTGTTCCTCCTGACTGTTCTGCAACCCTTTCATCCTTACTGCTATTTCAAACAGAGCTTCTTTTCCTTTACTTAGCTGTTGATCATCTAGAAGAATCCGATGCATTGGGTCTACATAAACAGCTGCCAAAAGAATGTTATTTTGTAATAGTAGCTCCTCTCTCCGTTTCATTGATGTAGCAATGTCACTTGCAATTAACCCTCCTCTTTGGGACAGGCGAAACATCAGGTTCTTCCACTCCTTTAAGAAAATACCTGGAGTTAAGTCCTCTGCTTGTAATTTTTTAGTCACTGTAAATGGGTGCTCTAGCAATTTTTCCAGCTCAGTCACCTGATTCCACTGACTTTCATTTAGCGTCAGTTGAGGGTTAGCCATGTCTACAAGAAAGGTTTTCAGTTCAACCAAGCGCTGAATCATTAAGTAAGTACTGCCCCATCGTGTGGCTTGATCAATAATTGCCCCTTTTCCAGCACGTCTCTTCAAAATTGAGTCAACTTTAGGGGTTCTGGCAACAGTAGCCAATTTTCTCACCTTGCCAATCAGTGCAGCAGCATGTCCTTCTTGCAGACTGTCTCTTATAGCCAGCTGTAGCTTATGCACAACACAGCGCATGTGATGAATGAAAGAACATATTGACACAGTTTCAACAAGATCATCTAAACTATCATGTTGCTGTTCATCTGAAGCAACTTCAGTTTGCTCCTCAGTTACAATACTGTGTTCCTCTATTTCAAACATTTCTGTGTCTGTGGACCCAGAATGTTCTTCTAGCTGCTGGTCACCATCATTACTCTCATTCATTAGCTTAATAGTACTTATCATATTTGAAGCATTGTCAGTTACGACAGAAAGAACTTGCTCTTTTTTAAGTTCATAGTATTGCAGAACCTTTTCCACCAAGACCTGGAGAAACTCACTGGTGTGATGAGCTTTGGTGTCTTTTACTGCCAATGTCTTGGTAACTATTTCATTTTTGTCACAAACAAATCGGACATTGATGGCAAAATAGTTCACTCTGTAACGTGTGCAGGCATCCATTTTAAGAAACAGAAAGCGTCCCTTGAGAGTTTTTTTTTAAGTTCTTCCTTTTGTTTAAAAGCTTCTTCGATTACTAATTTTCTAATACTCTCTCTCTCTCCAGAGAAACACCAAGCTTGCGGGCCATTTCCCCATTCAGACACATAAAAGCTGGTTGTGAAAATAATGAAATAGGCACACTATCCTTTACAACAAGCTCTATGATCTGTTTTTTAAATGCATCTACTGTCATTGTCACAGTAACTTTGTCACTGACAAAATATCTTGCAACTGATGGCTGCAAAGTTCTCTGCTCCTTTGTTTGGCTGGAAGAGCTGGGCACTGGTACATTGGTTTGGATGCAGTCTTTCTCATCCACTGCTTTCAGTACTTCTGGATGAAAGCGCTGTAAATGTCTCTTTAGATTAGAAGCTCTGGTAGGAGCATTTTTATCTTTGCCTGAATATGCACTCATCTTGGCTTCACAGCATTTGTTTTCGTCTGGATCATTTGTCATACACTGACAGACATAATGTTTTCTATCTTGAGTGATGGTGAAATGTTCAAATACAGCTGATTTAATGTGATGCTTCTTTGACATTCTCAGGTTTTTAATTCTGCATTCACAATCCAAATGACAATTGTTTTTCCTAAAAACAATTGTACAAAATTATTGCCAGGTCGTACAACTGATATAGTGGTCAGTAATAGTTATTATTCCTCATGTACTCACAGTTAACTGATGCAAAGTTTGTTGAAAGGATAATACTTCTTACAGTCTTCCTCTTCTGAGTAGCAGGCAGCTGTGAGTTGCTTGGAAGACGCACACCTAGTATGATCTAGTCTAGAGGAGGAGCTTTACTACTAAGAATTTGCAACACATTTTCGCTTTCAGTTTCATACATTGTAAGTAGGGGGGTTGCGGCAGCATGAGGTTAACCAAGTATAAGATTAGATAAGGGCAGTGGAGAACAGTGACACACAAGAAGTAAGAAATGTCTCTATCTCCAGCAGAACTGCTTATCGCTGTTGTTCATAGTTTGATAGAACATATATATTTGAGTAACATTTATAAAATTCATATGAAAGTTCAATTATGAAATATTAATAACATTTTTTTAAAGTCGGAGTCGGTACATTTCTACCGACTCCGACTCCAACCAAAACTAACTCCGACTCCACAGCCCTGATTACAAGTTTAGTAATATATCCCCTATGTCTAATTAGGGGATATATTGTTTAGTATCAGAACGCAGACTGCTATAACGATATTGGAAAAAGTTAATAAGCTCAGAAATTGTAATTTATTTATTTTTTTTTTTTACCTAAAACTGAAGGGTGATAAATACTTTAAAGCAGTGTTTCTCAACTCCAGTCCTCAAGACCCACCAACAGGTCAAGTTTTCAGGATTTCATTAGTATTGCACAGGTGATAATTTCATCACCTGCTCAAGCATTAATAGCATCACCTGTGCAATACTAAGGAAATTCTGAAAACATGACCTGTTGATGGGTCTTGAGGACTGGAGTTAAGAAACACTGCTTTGAAGGGTTCTCCACTACTAGAAGAGCCTCTTCTTAAACTAAATGTTCCACCCTGATAAGATAAATGAGCCTATACTTGCCTCCCGTGCCGCCTCTGTTCCCGCGGTCTCAGGGCTATGATGTCGTGGAATGTCACGTGATGCCCGGCGCCCAATCAGCACTGACGTCACTTTCTCTGCCTTCGGACAAACTGAACATCTATATGAATGTGTTTGCAAGTAATTTATCCTATAGGGGTTATATGTATACATCTGTGTAAGTTTGTGTATATAAATAGACAGGTGTGGGGAAAAAAATGATGCAAAGTAAGAATGCTCTCAAAAGTAAGTGTTAATAGTTTGCATTTTGTTGATTGATATTAATAAATAAAATATGGATGTCGCTTGTGCAAATCCTTCTGTCTCTTCTTATAATCCCAGATGGACTGGATGATGTGGAGTTCAGGCTCTGTGCGGGCCATATCATCACTCCCAGGGCTCCTTGTTCTTCTTTATGCACGGTTATTAGTGACATTAGCTGTAATGTTGGGGTCATATTCTTGCTGCAGAATAGGTTTGGAGCCAAATAGATGCCTCCTTGATGGTATTGCATGATGGATAAGTATCTGCCTGTGTTTTCCCATCCCAACAACAGCAAAGGATCCACAGAAAATCTGCAGATTTCAAAGGCTGAGCCTCTGCATATGCTTCAGTGGTTTCCTGCCCTTGGAGGGAGAGCTGCTGTCCCTGGATTGCCAGAGATAGTTCTTGTTACCTGGGGGTAGCTTCTGCTGCTGGAAATTGCAGGGTCTGGCAGAAAGCTGGACTTGACCCCATTAGTTCGCACCATTGGGATGTCTGGGTCCTTTTGTGACCTGCACGTACTGATGCTGGGCCAACGCGGGACATCTAAAGACATTTTTAGAGTTTGCGGTCTGATGAGTTAGGGGCTTATTCAAATTGAGACGCAGTGGCATCTGCACATCGCTTCCGGAATCGGAGGGTGCAGTGCCTTGGTGTACATGCTGACCCAACATCAACACGTTAGAGGTCACTTCAGGAAAGTGTGACTTGGTAGGACGTAGGCGCTCCTGACTGGTTGGGGAGTGCGTTTCCAAATAACTTGGTGGATTAGTGCTCCTGAGGCGCCAAATTTAAAAGTGTGCTCTGTAGCTGTTCATTTTATCAAAGTCTTCATGGTCTTCATGGTAGTTAACTGCTCAGAGACTGGAAAAGTTGCTTTTTTATTTTTACCCAAGACTATTGGTAGATCATAGTTGCCTGTATTTTAGGACTGGCCTATTAAGAGAAAGAATAATGGACATTCCCTTTGCGAGCGTAAACTTTTACCTGGCTATGTCAACAGTGTATTGGTAGAAAACTAACGGAACAATCCCCATCATTGGTACAAGGTCTACAATCTATACTTAAGGCTGAAGTTAAGAATTGTTTCATGGTGCTTAGGCATAGAAAACTTCCTAATACATCAACAGGAAGATAATAGAGGTCTCGCTATTCTAATTTCTATTCTGATGGATGAATGACTACGACATAGTGATTTTACAGTGAGTACCAAAAATCTTAATTTCTTGGTTGCTTCATTTGGGAATACAAGCACTATTGAACTTACTAAAGCTTTCCCTGAGGTGAGAAAACCAATACCAGTTCCGTAGAAGGAAGAATAACAATCCCTCAGGATACCACCCGAGCAACTGCCACTTGTAGTACCCTTCTGAGAAAAAAAGGAATTTGACACTCCCAAGTGTGCAAAAGGAAGATGATGCTTTATTAGGAATGGAATCCAAAAATAAGTAATGTTTCGCTCTTAAAACTCGAACCTTTTTTTTTTTCAGACCGATTGCTATCATGATGAGCGGACTATAGTGCTCTGTTAGTAACCGATAGCAGCCCCAAATGATCAGCACTGATTATGGATTACACTCTAAAGTGCTCTCTTCCTTTTGCACACTTGTAAGTGCCGGATTCTTTTTTGTTTGATTTTATGGAGTGATATCCTAACTCTGCACTCATATGCAGTGACTTATATCTTGTTTTTTGTAGTATCCTTCTGTTAAGGCTTGCATCCCCTAGGTGTAAAGGTAAGATCTTCACAAAGATGTAGACTGAAGATTAAGTAGGGGCTCTATGGAATAGAAGAACAGATATCTGGAGGTATAAGACCCCAGCAGCCTTCTACCCCACGCAGGATCTCAACAGTGGTCAAGCGGCAACAAAACTGTTTAGCTCTGTGCTGGGGCAGTGGCAGTGCCGCTCTATTTTTGGGGCAGGGGCTGCGCCGCTCTGTGCTGCTTGGCGGGCCTCCGCCGGCATTTTGTCAAAGCTCCATTGCTGCGATGCGGTGGCCCCGGGAATTTGGCTGCCGGGGGCGGCGCATGCTCAGATTCAGATCTCTGCAAAAGATAGAATCGTAGAGTTGGAAGGGACCTCCTGGGCCATCTGGTCCAACCCCCTGCTCAAAGCAGGATTCGCTAAATCATCCCAGACAGATGTCTGTCCAGCCTCTGTTTGAAGACTTCTATTGAAGGAGAACTCACCACCTCTTGTGGATCTCAGGACAAGATCTGAATCTGAGCATGCGCCGCCCCTGGCGGACATATTTCCGGAGGCCACCGCATCGGAGCTGCTGGGCTTTCATGAAATGCTGGTGGAGGCCCGCCGCACCACAGAGTTCCGCCACTGCAGCACCACAGCCGCACCAGCCTAGGAACCGCCACCACCAGATTTGTAAGTATATTTCAACCATAAGACGCACCCCCATTTTCCCCAAAAAATTTTTGGGAAAAAGTGGGTCTTGTGGTCCGAAAAACACAGTAATAGCTGTGTTTCCACCTACACATGAAAATTATACTCATTATTGCCTGTTTGGTATAATTAGTTACTCATACACCTGGTCATAATCTTACAGATCCCTGACTTTAGTACAAGTTTGCCTAGAAAAATATTGACTTGTTTTAGATTTATCTTTTGTTCATTAACATTGCCTTTTGTTAAAGGGAATCTGTCACCCTTTTTTTCGAATATGAGCTGCCGGCATGACATCAGGGGCTTATCTACAGCATTCTGTAATGCTGTAGATAAGCCCACGATGTAGCCTGAAAAATAAGAAAAAAAGAAGTTGGATTATACTCAAGGGGGGGGGCGGGGGGCGGTCTGGTCCGATGGGTGTCGCGGTCCGGCACCTCCCATCTTTTAACGGTGACGTCCTCTTCTTTCCTTCCTGTCGTGGCTCCGGCGCAGGCGCGCTGCTCTGCCCTGTTGAGGGTAGAGCAGAATACTGCAGTGCGCAGGCGCCGGCATTACAGAATGCTGTAGATAAGCCCCTGTTGTCTGTGCCGGCAGCTCATATTCAAAAAAAAGGGGTGACCGATTCCTTTTAATCGATAAAGCATTCTTACTCTGCAGCATTTTTTTTTTTCTAAATCTGTTATACAGTAGTTTGTGTGTATATAACATACTGTGTATATTTTATTGTAATCCTAAAGTCCACTTTAATGTTTTATGGTTTCAGTTTTGGAAATTGTGCCCCATGGAACACCTCTTGGCCCGCCTTGAAATGGACTCACGACCTGTTTGTCGCCGCCTTGTCAATCTTCTGTTTCATTCCTTCCTTCCTGTCAATGAACCAGAGGAAATTTGGTGTGAACGATGTGTAGCACTTGTACAAATGAACCCTGCAGCTGCGCGGACGTTTTATCAGTACACCTATGAGCACACTGCCCCCACCAATATAGGTAAAGGCGCCACTTTTCTGTATTATCAGCCTACGTTACTGTTGATTATCTGACAGCATTATTTTTACTTCTTCAGTGAAACTAATGCTCATTATAAGACGCTGCTTGAATTCCTGCTTGCAGAAAACCATTTGTAATGCAGATGAGATGAATGATGAGGAGGAGGTGGAGGTGAATTATGATGGCAATGAGAGTGAGCCTGGAAGGAGAACTAACAAGAGTGTAAGTGCATACAGAAATGTTTGCTTTCTATAATTGCAATATTTGTAACATAAGGGGCTTCTTTTCCATTGCAAATTTTTATTTAATTTGGACTGATTAGAAAAATGTTGATTCGTTCATAAAACTCATTGGGTTTACACAATATGAACATGATAGATGCTCTTTAACGGGCTATTCCCATGTATAGAAGTAGTCAATATCTATGGTATAAGGTGATAATATTATTATTGCACCTACTACATATTGGGATAGGATCTTGGAGATGGGAATGCTCCTTTAAAGTTCACCTTCCCACGTGCTGGCTTTTCTTACGCCCTTCTCTATGAAGCCAGGGCTGTAAATCAAAGAAGTGGTGTGGTGGAGGTAGAGAGAAAACAAGCAGATGTGAAGGTGCACTTAAATGTTTGGCCACGCCATGATGCCCTGAGCGCTTCTGCTGACAGTCCTTTTTAAAGGGAATCTGTCACCCTTTCTTTTGACTATCAGCTGCCGGCATTGACATCAGGGGCTTATCTACAGCATTCTCATGTACAGCACCATGGAATTAATGGCGCTATATAAATAATAATTCTGTAATGCTTAAGAACACAAGCCACTGATACACATCCATTACCAATATAGGTTAAAAAAAACTTTTTCACTGGACATATTGTAACCACGGATACTCCCATATAATATATATAATATTAATCATACAAAAGACCAGGGAGATATGATCCGATATATTTTAATAAAAAATCCACTTTATTAATATATTCTCAATAGAAACATACATAGTACAGACAAAAGACAAAAGTGCTCATACAAGACTCGTATATGGTAGCCGCAGCAACACACTACGTAGCAGAAAGGGTAACCTCAGAATGTAAGGGTACCGTTACACTTAGCGATGCACCAGTGATCCCGACAACGCTAGTGAGCTGCCACACAGGCAGATCTCACCAGAGACATCGCTGGGGTCGGGGGTCGCTACTTACCTGTCAGACGCGGCGATCCTGACGTCCTCCAGCCCGCGTCCACGCGTCGCTCGTCGGCGCCACAGGAAGCCCCCGTTGAGAAATGATCCAGGACCTTCTCGCGCGACCAGCAATAATCAGCGGGGGAGCCGGTCGGAGGTAAGTATCACATGTAGCGATATCGCTAGCAATATCGCTGCTACGTCACAAAATCGGTGACTTTACAGCGATATTGCTAGCGATATCGCAGTGTGTAACGGGGGCTTAACAGTAAATCTCAAGCTACCATCAGATAAATTTAAAAAAATGCATAGTGCATGATCATTAATCATGAGCAGACAGAGCTGTAACATTCAAGAACCACTGTGGCCTAAAAAAACGCGCGTCGGGGCTGCTCTTTCCTGTGCCGCGCTCACCTGCAGACATTTATGGGTAAGATATCAATTTTATCCGCAGTGGTCTTTTCACTTGTTACCTTTTCTTTTGATATATATTTTTTAGGCCACAGTGGCTCTTGAATGTTACATCTCTGTCTGCTCATGATTAATGATCATGCACTATGCATTTTTTGAAATTTATCTGATGGCAGTTTGAGATTTACTGTTACATTCTGATGTTACGCTTTCTGCTACGTAGTGTGTTGCTGCGGCTACCATATATGAGCCTTGTATGAGCACTTTTGTCTGTACTATGTATGTTTCTATTGAGAATATATTAATAAACTGGATTTTTTATTAAAATATATCGGATCATATCTCCGTGGTCTTTTGTAGGATTAGCATTCTGTAATGCTGTAGATAAGCCCCTGATGAAACCTGAAAGATAATAAAAAAAGAGTTATATTATACTCACCGGAGGGGGCGGTCCGGTCCGATGAGTGTCGCTGTCTGGTCCGACGCCTCCCATGTTCATACGATGCCGTCCTCCTCTTCCCTTCCTGTCGTGGCGCAGGCGCCCTGTTGAGGACAGAGCAGAGTCCTGCAGTGCGCAGGCGTCGGGAGAGGTCTGGCGCCTGCGCACTGCAGTATTCTTCTCTGCCCTCAACAGGGCAGAGCAGTGCGCCTGTGCAAGAGCCACTACAGGAAGGGAAAAAGAGGACGGCATCGTATGAAGATGTGAGGAACCGGACCACGACACCCACTGGACCGGACCGTCCCCTCCGGTGAGTATAATCTAACATGTTTTTCTATTAAAGGGAATGTGTAACTGGGTTTTTGCTACCTAATCTCAGAGCAGCATGATGTAGGGGCAGAAACTCTGATTTCAGCAATGTGTCACTTACAGGGCTGCTTAGTGTACTTTAGTTTATACAAAGTAACTGTCTTATCAGCAGGATATTATTACTAGAGGACTACTTGGCATGCTGCCAGGTAGTCCAGCCCTGCCCCCACCACTGATTGGTCAGCTTTCTGCTCATTTACAGTGTACACAGGAGCTACCAATCAGTGGTGTGAGTGAGGTTATGCAGAGATCCGCATTCAGGGAACTTTTAGACGTGTGTCGCCCGTGTCTGTAGCATCACAAAATGCCTGCTTGTGTAATATAATTTAATATATTTCCAGCTATGGTGAGGGCTAAGTTCTCGGCTGTTTTAACTGCGTCCACACATTTACCTGATCCCTTATTGGGAGATTGTGCACTTTTGCTTGAACCAGGAAGTGTGCACGATCCCTCAGGGGGGAGGAGGTGCTTCTGAGAGGTTGCAGTGTGCCAAGATGTAGCAAGATGGAGGTCCACAGGCAGAGGAGAGGAGCTGCCCCCTCTGCCAGGACATGCAATATTCGTCGAACACAGACGAACATCATTAAAGTTAATGAAAGTAGAAATTACCAAATATGTTCGGAACCGATCATAAGACAAACATTCAGCACGAATATTGTTCGAATATGTCAAAATCCGTTTTGGGCACAAAATCTGAACAAATTTGGTCATCCCTACCCAGGAGCTCAGCAGCGCATAGGCTATGTGCCCACGTTGCAGAAATGCTGCGGAATTGTCAGCAGCATTTCCGCAATGCTGCGCCGCAGGTAAAACGCATGAGGAATTTGCATGCGTTTTCCTGCATGAGGAATTCGCATGCGTTTTTCCGCAAAACACAAGCGTTTTTAGCTTGCAGAATGCTAGCGCTATTCCAAGCGATTTGAATCATCGCTTGGAAAAGTGATTGACAGGTTGGTCATACTTGTCAAGCATAGTACTTGACAAGTGTGACCAACTTCTTACTCTCCTCTCCTCTAGACTCTGGGTACCATCCGCACATGAAGCGCTCACTTTACGCATGGTGGGCATAGCCACATGCGTAATGTGAGCTTTTCAATGCAATCCTATGGCTGCGGAATTGCCACGATTCCGCAAAATTAATGGACATGCTGCGGATTTTTCCGCTATGTGATTACGCAGTGGAAAAATCTGCAGCATTGACACAGCAACTGCGGATTCCCATAGGATTGCATGGGATGCGTTTTTGTTAGCATTTTTTAAGCTTTTCCGCAGCGGCGGAAACGCTTAAAAAAACGCAACATGGGCACACAGCCATAAAATCAATGACACTGCTGCAAGAGTGTTTTCCGCAGGATTCAAGCTGCCGGCACGCTTTAAGGGATCACGGATCTAGTAACTGTTTGCCTTGGACCCCTGGGGATCCAAGGAGTCGTTCATTAGGCTAGTTTCACACTAGCGTTTTTGAGCGCAGCGACGGCCTGCGCACGGCTGCCGCTAAGCCCCGCCCCCTGCCGCACCTCCGCCGGTAGCTCTGCCTACCGGCGCATGACGCTGCATGCGCCCTGCGTCCCCTATCTTTATCACTGGGGGCGCAGGCCGTGCGCAGTATGCGTTTGGCGGCGCATGCGTCCTTTTGACGGTGCGCTGACCTGCGCCAAACGCAACCTGCTGCAGTTTGGTTGCCCCCGCGCACCGTCAAAAAGGCGCTGCGCTCAAAAACGCTAGTGTGAAACTAGCCTTAGAGGTGTAATTAGCAGCAGGAAGGCTACACTACGTCATAGCAGAGAAATTGAACTCTCACTATTTAGGCCTGACCTTCCTGTATGTGAATTATATGGAAGCTTCTGGAACTGTTTGCAGAACTTCAGTTAAAGGTACAAACTGATCATTATCCTGTCTAAGGCTGATTATTCTCTGTTGCACCATTCCTGCTCCAACTCCCCTGGGAGGCAGCCAGTCCTATTATGGAAGGGTTGATCATCTGGCACTGTCCATCACCACTAAACTCCCAGGGGCCCTCATTAGTGCCCGGCCCGTACCAGGCTGAACATCCCAACTGGCGTCAAAAACCCTTTAATTATATTTTTATTAACTCCCACAATTGACAAAGAATGGCGCGCTACCCGGTTGGACAATACCAGCACTCGAACCACCGTGCACCAGTACCGTGACCGCAGTGGTCCGGCCATGGCGGCACACATGTGACGGATGAAGGTTTTAAATCAAAACTACAACAACCAGCCCAGTAAGTGACACATCATTGGAGTTAGGGTCTCTGCCCCTACATCATGCTGCTCTCAGATGGGGTAGTGAAAAACCAGGTGACAAATTTCCATTTAAAAACCTTATGTACTGTATATGTGTCACCTTTACCGCCTTTTGTGCATGTCCTCTAAATGTTTAGTCTTTCACAGCAGTTTGGGCTTTGCTGCAGAATATTGACATTTTGTTCATTTCTCAGGTATTGGAAAATGTGCTGTCTGCCGAAGATGCCGCATCCATGGCCAGTTTAATTGAAATTGTGGTCATCTTGTGGCAAAGTATCAAAAAAGCTCTGGATCAGAATGAAGAGGCCAAAAAGTACATAATAAGCAAATTTGCCTCCGTGTTGCCTGATTACTTCAGAGCTTTTAAGGTACGTGTCTGTCTCTGTAACAAGAGAGGTGAACTCATCCAAAAACGGAGTCATTTCATCTGCTGCTCCTGAGGACCATCATCTTCCTTATATCATGAGCTGCTCTGGGATTGGTGCTAGGGCTATCCAGTCGGGGCTTCCTGCGAGGGCCATTGTGTTTTCACTTTAGAACTAGCAGTAATTTCTTATTGTGATGTTGGGGATAAGTGAGGGTTGTGATTAGTGATGAGGGAGCATGCTTGGATAAGGTGTCATGCAGCCGCGGCGACTCGAGCATTTTTTCCGAGCACGCCAAAAAATACTTGAATCAGTGCACGTACGTGCTCTGATAACACCTTATCTGAGCACTCTCATTCATCACTAGTTGTGATGCCACAAATTGTGTCCTGAACATTTTAGTTTAACAGCTGACATTTTCCCCATCATTTTTCTGTATTCCTCCGTAGAAGGGTTTTTATTTCACTACATACGACTCCTTCCTGTGTAAATGCTCCATTTGTTCCAGTAACATAATGTGCCTTCCCCGTTTTACCTGCAGGACGAGCGCTGCACTGTAGCATTAATAATCTTGGCTTCATTTATGCCTCCATCTGCCGTTCCTACATTCAGGTACGCATTACTCAGATGCTTGGCATTATCTGTGTTTACTGTTAAACCTTTTACTTACACATGCATTTCGTATCTCCATTATCCTCTAGTTGTTCTGTTCTTTCTAAGCTTCGAAACCTGCACAGCGGCGCTGAAGAAAACAAGTACGCCACGCTCATAGACTGCCTGTGTCGCTGGGGGCAAGTGGGCCACATACTGGAGCTGATAAATGATTGGATGTCCGAAACCTTCCCAGAGAAAAAGGTAACGCTGGCTAAACCTGAAGTTCAGTGAAGAAGTATGCTACTTGTCTATCAGAGACAATATGCCATGATTGCGGGCACTTTCTTGTATGATGCTCCTTTCTGTTCCGTTACATGCATCAATTGTAAGGCTAAGTCACATCACCGTATATCAGGCGTTATTTATCATGCATAGTATGGCCGCGATTACCAGCACTGACCTGAACTTTCAGCATCATATATACAGTTGTGCTCAAAAGTTTACATACCCCGTTAGAATTTTTGCTTTCTTAGCCTCTTTTCAGAGATTATGAATGTTCACACCAGAACTTTTTCTCCACTCATGGTTAGTGGTTGGATGAAGCCATTTGTTGTCAAATTTCTGTGTTTTCTCTTTTTAAATCATAATGACAACCCAAAACATCCAAATGACCCTGATCAAAAGTTCACATACCCCATTTTTTAATACCGTGCATTGCCCCCTTTAACATAAATGACATCTTGAAGTCTTTTGTGGTAGTTGTGGATGAGGTTCTTTATTTTCTCAGAGGGTAAAGCTGCCCACTCTTCTTGGCAAAAAGCCTCCAGTTCCTGTAAATTCCTGGACTGTCTAGCATGAACTGCACGCTTGAGATCTCCCCAGAGTGGCACAATGATATTGAGGTCAGGAGACTGAGATGGCCACTCCAGAACCTTCACTTTGTTCTGCTGTAGCCAATGACAGGTCGACTTGACCTTGTGGTTTGGATCGTTGTCATGTTGGAACTCCCAAGTACGTTCCATTAGCAGCTTCCGGGCTGATGATTGCAAATTTGTCTCCAGTATTTGCCGATAACGAGTTGCATTCATCTTTCCTTCAACTTTGACCAAGTTTCCTGTGTCTTTTGTAGCGCACACATCCCCAAAACATTAGCGATCCACCTTTGTGCTTTACAGTAGGAATGGTGTTCCACCTCTATGCTTTACAGTTGGAATGGTGTTCCTTTCATCATAGGCCTTGTTCACCTCTCTCCAAATGTAACGTTTATGGTTGTGGTCAAAAAGTTCAATTTTGGTCTCATTATTCCAAATTACCTTGTTCCAGAAGTTTTGAGGCTTGTCTCTGTGCTGCTTTGCTTATTGTAGGCTAGATACTTTGTGCTGTTTGCACAATAATGTCTTTCTTCTGGTGACTCGACCATGCAGCCCATTTTTCTTCAAGTGCCTCCTTATTGTGCATTTGAAACAGCCACACTGCTAGTTTTCAGAGAGTCCTGTATTTTAGCTGATGTTATTTGTGGGTTTTTCTTTGCATCCTGAACAGTTTTCCTGGCAGTTGTGGACAAAATGTTTGTTGGTCTACTTGACCGTGGATTTGATTTTACAGAGCCCCTGATTTTCCATTTGTTAATCACAGTTTGAACACTGCTGACTGGCATTATCAATTCCTTGGATATCTTTTTGGATCTATACAGTTCAACTCCCTTTTCCCGTAGATCCGTTGACAATTTTTTTTTTGCTTTCCCCATGACACGCAATCCAGAAACGTCAGTGGCTAGATGAAAGGTGCAAGAGTCTGTCTGTCTGGATCCCAGAAACTCACTCAGCTTTTATGCACACAAAGATGACAAGCAAACAGGTCACAGGTGAGGATGTTACCTTTAGGAGCTATTCAAACCCATTTGTGTCAAATTCTGTGCATGTTATCAGGCCAAAATCACGAGGGTATGTGAACTTTTGATCAGGGTCATTTGGATGTTTTGGGTTGTCATTATAATTTAAAAAGAGAAATCACAGTAGTTTGACAATAAATGGCGTCACCCAACCACTAACCATGAGTGGGGAAAAAGTTTTGGTGTTATCATTCGTATTCTGTGGATGAAAAGGCCAAGAAAGCAAAAATCCTGCCGGGGTGTGTAAACTTTTGAGCACAACTGTATAATGCTCCACCTCTCCTTTCAAGTCATAGCAAAAAATTCCAGTGCAGCGAAGTATAAAAAAAAAAAAAGCAATTCCCGCCATGGTTTTAAATTTTTTTTTGGTGTTCATTGTGCAGGATAAAATGACATATTAGCACAAATCTCCAGGACAGAATGATTATAGAGATACTAAATTTGTCTAGGTCTTAATTTGTCTACAGTCATGGCCAAGAGAATGACACAAATATTATATTTTCACATGATCTGCTGCCCTCTGGTTTTTATGTGTTTGTCAGATTTTTTTTATCACATACAGAAATATAATTGCAATCATATTATGAGTAACAAAAGGTTATATTGACAGAATGAGTTAATGCAGCAAGTCAATATTTGCAGTGTTGAC
The DNA here is from genome assembly GCF_039654945.1 of Dendrobates tinctorius. Lineage (NCBI taxonomy): Eukaryota > Metazoa > Chordata > Amphibia > Anura > Dendrobatidae > Dendrobates > Dendrobates tinctorius. The sequence continues at coordinate 43,984,158 of NW_027361738.1, read as the reverse complement.
CCTTCTTCTTCAGGACCTCAGCAATTCTCCCTGGCATGCTCTCAATCAACTTCTGGATCAAATCCTGACTGATAGCAGTCCATTCTTGCAAAATCAATGCTTTTATTTTGTCTGAATTTGAAGGTTTTTGTTTGTCCACCCATCTCTTGATGATTGACCACAAGTTCTCAATGGGATTAAGATCTGGGGAGTTTCCAGGCCATGGTCCCAAAATCTCTATGTTTTGTTCCCTGAGCCATTTAGTTATCACCTTTGCTTTATGGCAAGGTGCTCCATCATGTTGAAAAAGGCATTGTTGATCGCCAAACTGCTCTTGGACGGTTGGGAGAAGTTGCTCTTGGAGGACATTCTGGTACCATTCTTTATTCATGGCTGTGTTTTTAGGCAAGACTGAGAGAGAGCCCATTCCCTTGGCTGAGAAGCAACCCCACACATGAATGGTTTCAGGATGCTTGACAGTTGGCATCAGACAAGACTGGTGGTAGCGCTCACCTGGTCTTCTCCGAATAAGCCGTTTTCCTATTGTCCCAAACAATCGAAAAGGGGATTCATCAGAGAAAATGACTTTACCCCAGTCCTCAGCAGTCCACTCCCTGTACCTCTTGCAGAATATCAGTCTGTCCATGATGTTTTTTCTGGGGAGAAGTGGCTTCTTTGCTGCCCTCCTTGAGACCAGGCCTTGCTCCAAGAGTCTCCGCCTCACAGTGCGTGCAGATGCACTCACACCTGCCTGCTGCCATTCCTGAGCAAGCTCTGCACTGCTGGTAGCCCGATCCCGCAGCTGAAACACTTTTAAGAGACGGTCCTGGCGCTTGCTGGTCTTTCTTGGGCGCCCTGGAGCCTTTTTGGCAACAAGGGAACCTCTCTCCTTGAAGTTCTTGATGATGCGATAGATTGTTGACTGAGGTGCAATCTTTCTAGCTGCGATACTCTTCCCTGTTAGGCCATTTTTGTGCAGTGCAATGATGACTGCACGTGTTTCTTTAGAGATAACCATGGTTAACAGAAGAGAAACAATGATGCCAAGCACCAGCCTCCTTTTAAAGTGTCCAGTGGTGTCATTCTTACTTAATCATGACAGATTGATCTCCAGCCCTGTCCTCATCAACACCCACACCTGTGTTAATGGAGCAATCACTGAAACGATGTTAGCTGGTCCTTTTAAGGCAGGGCTGCAATGATGTTGAAATGTGTTTTGGGGGATAAAGTTAATTTTCTAGGCAAATATTGACTTTGCAAGTAATTGCTGTTAAGCTGATCACTCTTTATAACATTCTGAAGTATATGCAAATTGCCATTAGAAAAAATGAAGCAGTAGACTTTGTAAAAATTAATATTTGTGTCATTCGCTAAACTTTTGGCCATGACTGTAGGTCTTTGGGGCTTTTTATTTAAGTATTTTATTTATTTATAGTAGTTTTCCCTATACACAGCAATACTGAAGTATTGCTGTATATAGAAGCAATCAGATGATTGCAGGTTAAAATTCTCCTAAGTGCTGACTGGAGGCCACATCCAGACCTTTGGCTGTTCCGTTCCAGCCTGCGAAACGGGACAGCCAAGGGGCTGAAAAGTGTGGCCCATGAGCCACATCATGCTCTCTGCCACCACTCGCTGTCACCGCTCTCTGCTTCCGATGCAGATATCAGTGAATACATTGCCAATCCAAATAATCGAGTGAGACAGCTGGTGTGATGATGTCAGTGCACTTTAGACAGGACCAGAGGCAGAGCGCTGGGAAAACAGGAGCGAGGCGACTATGTGATGTGTTTATGGGATGTTTATATGTATATAAAATTCATGCTGTACATAGGGAAGCTATGTGAAGCTCATACTGTATATACAGGGGCTCAAGCTGTATATAGGAGGCTATGTGGGGCTCAAGCTGTATATAGGAGGCTATGTGGGGCTCAAGCTGTATATAGGAGGCTATGTGGGGCTCAAGCTGTATATAGGAGGCTGTATGGGGGCTCTTGCTTGCTGAAGGCTATATGGGGGCTTGTGTTGTAATTAAGATGTTGTGCGGGTTCATGCTATATATAGGGGCTCTTATGGTTTATACAGGGCTCTTGCGGCATACTGGGAGCTGTGTGGTGGCATATAGGGGGCTCTTATGGTATATGGGGGCTGCGTGCGGCCTCATATGGTTTATAGGGGAATGTCAGCATATTTAATTCTGCCCAATATTCCGTGATAAAATTAATATTTAAAATAATTATAATTAATACTAGATGGTGGCCTGATTCTAACGCATCGGGTATTCTAGAATATCTATGTAATCTGTCACCCCATTTTTGCCCCATAAGCTGGGGCCACCGCCATCAGGGGCTTATCTACAGCATTCTGTCATGCTGTAGATATGCCCCCGATGAAACCTGAAAAACACGTTGGATTATACTCACCGGGGGGCGATGGGTGTCGCGGTCTGGCGCCTCCCATCTTCATACGATGATGTTCTCCTTGCTCCTCCCTCGGCTCCTGCGCACACGTACTTTATCTGCCCTGTTGAGGGCAGAGTAAAGTACTGCAGTGCGCAGGTGCCGGGAAATGTCAGAGTGGTCCTGCGCACTGCAGTACTCTGCTCTGCCCTCAACAGGGCTGATAAAGTACGCGTGCACAGGAGTCGAGGACGTCATCGTATGAATATGGGAGGTGCCGGACGGGGTGGCGACACCCATCGGATCGGACCGAACGCCAGGGTGAGTATAATCTTTTTTTCTTTCAGGTTTCATCGGGGAACCATCGGGCGATGTGCGGCTAGCGCCGCAGATGATCTGATTGTAGCGGTGGAGTGTGTAGTTCGAATTCACGCCAATTCGCGGCCGGGATGTGCCTATCGCTGATCAGCGATGCGGGATTTCCGTTACTGACAGACAGAATTAGACTATTATATAGTAGACTGAGTAGAAGTAAATTAAGCCTGTTGTTTCAGCCCTCCACAACAGTCGTGGTTTCTCATGTGCAAAACACAAGCCGCGGAGACACCATCAAATGTTTCTCAACGCAAGCAATGACTAGCCAAAACATGGTATCCATCCACAGACAGCTGTTTCGGGGTATTGCCCCTCATCAGTGTGGAGTAGGAAACTGGCCAGTAGGAGCAATGCCTAGTAGAAGACTGAAAAATGAGGATGAGTGACCTCATGGAGATCAACATCCAACACTGCGGAGACACCATCACATGTTTCTCACATGTGATGGTGTCTCCGCAGTGTTGGATGTTGATCTCCATGAGTTCATTCATCCTCATTTTTCGTGGTCTCTCATGTGGCCCCTCAGAAAAATGAATTGGCCACCCCTGACCTAAGGTGTCTAACACATACAGTAAAAAGTGTAATAAAAAATATATAAAAATGTGTTTTGTTTTTTTTTTACTTTATTTATTCAAAGCTATTGAAAAAAAATTGCGCAAACATGGTACAGATACCACAGTGTGCTAAACCTCCGTTGTAGCATAATATAGATCATATTATAAATTTTGTGACCCGATTAGTAAATGTCGAGCGCAAAAAATGTAAAACACAACATAGCAATAAGAAGCAATCAAGCAACTGTCGGATCATTAAGTGATTTTTCTATTGGAAAAGTAGTAAAATGTAGAAAATATATAGAACTTATACTATAAAATTATGTAATTACGGTATTTATCCGGTAAGATGCACATCATTTATTTTTTTATTTTATTTTCAAAAGCCAGGATGTAGTTAAAAATTATCATTCACTATATAAAAAAAATTATATAAATTGTTATGGTGTTAAACTGCAGAATAAAGTTAAATGGGTTGTTGCCAGTCCTTGGGGGCAGTTTGTTCAGTTTGTTGTATACACGTGCTGTATTCACCCTTCCCAGGTTCAGCACAGAGTCTCCCCTGCTGCCCCCGCTGATCCCAGGTACTGATATTGACAGGTCAATGGCACTGCAGGCAATCAATGGGCTCCGCAGCTCTACCTGCATGGACCGAACATACCACTGAGAACATGTTCACTGACTGGCTCCCGACGTGACGTCAGTGCTGTTGCCTATATCAGATACCAGGAGCAGCAGCAGAAACTCCGTACTGGACCCAGGGTGGGTTAGTAAAGTACAGTTTGTTTTTGTAACTAAAAAGAACTACACCCTGGTAACTTTTGAACAATTTGTCCGGCGGGCTTCCCCACACCTTATACTCCGCCCGCTTTGGCAGATCTGGCAGAGAATGGCATGAAATGGAATAAGTGTTTTATACCTGACATCTGGCGAAAACACTTTGATAAATGAATCAGGGCCTAAGGCACCTGGAATGTGACAATGACAAAAAAAAATGCTTTGTACTAGGGCCCAAAATGGGCAAGGCCTTAATGGATTAAAGTTAGTTACTGTTTTTTGGATTTTTTTTTTTTTTTTTTTACTCTTTTATTTTTTTACAATAGAGACAAAAGAATTCTGGACGACAAGTCCGCATTCAGGATACGATGGAGAGTAAGCCGGAGCTCGCTCTCGACTACATGGAGTACATTCTGACCCACACTATGAATCGGGAATACCTTCTCTCTGTACAGACAAAAAAGTTAAATAGTCTTTTAAAAGTTCTGGGCCTTGTAAAAGTAAGTAATGAAGTCTCTCAAACTACGTATGTGGAGATGGCTGACTGCTATGTTTGCTGCTTCTTAAAGGGGTGCTCGGGGCATATGATCTTGATTACCTATCAATATTATAGGTTATCGATATCTGATCGGTGGAGATCACACAGCTAACACCCCCACTGATCAGCTGTCACCAATCTAAGCACTGTGCGGAGCTAATAGCACCACTCTGCTCAGTGTGGAGAGGTCACTGCTGAGAACTGCAGATCAGCTCCTAGTCTCAAGTAGATGATAGGCAGCTTATCCTAAGAATAGATCATCAATATTACGTTCACAAGCAATTATATTTCTGGTAGTTTTTATAACTTTTATGTAAACTGACAAGATAATGTTTTTGTGTAAGAATTTCCCTTACAGTATCAGTATAGTCAAAATGCAATAACTGCATCTGTATGCCATTTATGCCGCTAAGACCCTCTGTGGTGCCATTAGTTGCTGACAGCAGATCTGGGCCCGCCATGTCAGGTGCACCCTGCATTCATACGATAGTCCCGTGATGAAGCATTTTATAGGTTATTATAGGGTTAATACTCATTGTCTAGGTTACTGGCCACCGCTGCAGACTAACTTCGATGGCCGAGCATGCACAGTGCTTAATAAAGCTAGCCGCTGCAGCACACGAGCCCACCAGTTTTAATTCCCCTGAATTAAGGGGGTTTTACACATAGCGATATCGCTATAATGTCACCGATTTTGTGACGTTATAGCGATATCGCTAGCAATATCGCTATGTGTGATACTTACTTCCGACCGGCTCCCCCGCTGGTTATCGCTGATCGTGCGAAAATGTCCGGCTCCATTTCTCGTCGTCAGCTTCCTGCTGTGACGACGAGCGACGCGTGGAGGCGGGCGGGAGGACATCTTCATTGCTGTGTGTGAAAGGTGAGTATCGTGCGCTGCGTCGCTGCTGCATCGCTGTGAGATCTTTCTGTGTGAAAGCTCACTAGCGATCATTTAGCGATGCACCAGCGATCCTGACCGGGTCGGATCACTGGTTGGATCGCTGGTGCATCGCTAAATGTAAAAGGGCCTTTACTCCGATCCTGCACAAGCAAAGTTGCCTCTGCTGATGGCATTGAAGATTGCACCGTTCAGGCCAGCAGTGCAGACCACACCTAAGATACCAGGAGTGCACCCCACACCTCTACCATGGCAAACAGGGAGGCAGGGGTTGAAACACAAGAACAACACTTTGATTTACTTGTTGACTTTCCCACTACATCTAAAAGTCTGTTCCTAGCATCCATTAATGATGAGTTGAGCGTTTGGTATGCTCTCGTGTATATGATTATTATTGCAAATGTGTTACACTTACATTATTGGTCACTAGTGATGGACTTATTTCTTGATCACTCATATTATGCTGATGCCGGCTTTATCTATATTAGGAGGTACTATTCTCATTTATGAAGCAGTCAGATGATGCATCGCACAAGGTCACTCCAGAAACTGCGCTGAGGGCCTTCAGCCTGTACTGCAGGCTCAGCATCCACCTCCAATACAAGGTAATGATACTACAGTGATACGGAGTCTGGAAGACACTGGCTCACGATGCCGGCATTGTAGGGGCTCTTGCTGACGAGCGTCCTGTCTGCTTTTGATTTATAGTTTAACTCCGAAGGAAGAACGTATCTGTCAGTCTTGGAGGATGTGGGGTCGTGGATTGAAAAGCAGCTCCTTGCCCTCCTTGGCTCTGGTGAAGTCTTTTCAGATCAGCAGATTGATTTGTCTCTAGAAATATTGAAGGTGAGCTCTTATATAACTGTTAATTTATAAGCTACCAAGGGGTATTTTTCCTGGAAGCACACGTAAGAGTCTTCTAATTTGACTTCTGTTTATATCACATTTGAGCTTTCCATCGGGGGGTGTACGACATGAAGATTTCATGTCGTATACATCCAACATGTGCCAGCCTATAGACCTATAATGGCATACATTGCCCAACTGCACTTTTTTATAGTGGGAAAAAAAAAGTTATACCAGTATATACCCTCCAAATGGTTATTTGAGGTCCATGGTTACATTTTACATTTACATCGAGAGCCGCGTGAATATAGCCTAACACACAGGAGAACAATTTCTATTGATTTTACTAATATCCTTTATTTTTGTATAACTGATTCTGAATCTCTTAATATATACCTATATAATATATCGTCTAGGCTCCCACCCTTATTGGATTTGCCTGTTTCGCCAAGCCCTGTTTTTAATATGTAGCATTTTTTCTCAAGGTCAACTTTTTTTTTCAAGCGCTACATGGTCAAAGGTCCTCTCTTGTCGTTCTTTGTTACATGTGGGGCATCACCAAAGCCACCTTTTGAGTGGTCTTGATATAGTCACATTAAAGGGAATCTGTCAGCAGTTTTTTTTTTTTCTCTACTTAAACGAAGAACAGCATGATGTAAGGGGTAGAGATCGTTATTCCAGTTATATCATTTGCTTAGCAGCTTGCTGTTAATACAATCAGTGTTTTATTAGCAGGAGGTTATCACTGTAGGACTAGGGATCTTGTGCCAGACAGTCCAGATAATCTGCATAACCCCGCCCCCACCACTGATTGTACAGTGTACACAGAAAGCTGCTAATCAGGGGTGTGGGTGGGTTATGCTCATCATTCAAACCTTTAGTATATCTGCAACAGAAAAAAAACAGATTTTATCAAAACTGCACCAAGCAGCTCAGTAAGTGACACATTGCTGGAATCAACCACTCAGCCTCTGCATTATGCTTTCCGCTTACATAGCAAAAACCTGCTGGCAGATTCCCAAATAATATGTAGCTATGTGCCTGCTGTTATATAAATATTTTTGTCAGTGATTCTTCTATTTATTTTTTTCTAATAGACATACCTGGCTATCTGTAAAGATGTCGTAATGGTTGGACTTGCTGACCCTGACTTTCAAGCACAAATTCTTCAAATTGCTATATTGATACTACAAAGTGGTGAGTATGTGTGATTGACTTCAGTCATAGCAAGTTTCAGTGTAACATGGGGGACTTAAAACCTGGAGGATTAAATCTGAACATATTTTGTAATAATAGAGTTGTCTACTACTTGGACAGCCCCTTATTCTGAATGTTTGCACCTGGTAAAATAACACTTATACTCTGCTTCAGTACTGGCACTGTTCCAGCAATGTTGGCGCTGCCTCTCCTGGGGCTCTTGTGACATTGTTACATCACGCAATTCCAACTGCTGCTTTCGCCTCCGGATGCATGTGATTCGTCCGAAGACTGATTTATGTCACGCCATCCATGGGTGCAAACACCCCTGAAACAGGGCTGGAACTGGAGGGGAGTATAAGTGTTATTATTTTACTGGGGATAAACATACGGCTTGAGAAGGGGTTGTCTCTGAGTAGTGGACAAACAGCCCTAAAAAGCTATATGTGTATCATGTTAAAGCGACTTTATATATAAATGTATGAGGAGTCGGTCAATCCCTGGGACCCTCAGATATTGGTACAGTGCTACTTACTCAACTCATTATCGCCTTCAAACTTCAGTCGCAAGAGACCCTCTCTCCACTATACTCCATGGAGACTTTGACGGGCACATTTGGGGTCTCCGAATTCTCCTAGTTGCTATGGGTGTCAATGCAAAATGAAAGTAGCACGATGGGGGGGTCTTGTCTTTTGAGTAATTCAGCAGCACAGGTGGGAGAATGATGCCTGAGTGTGATATCAGACTGGGGGTTTTATTCTGTTGTGAAAAAGCAAAGAAAATCTTCAATCCTAAGAGCTGCTAATGTGCTGTGTGATTTTCTGCTTCTCAGAGAAGTCCTATAACTGCCTGCCAGTGCTAATGTCTGTACTGAAGGAGATCACAGACGTCTGCCTGGCTCAGAAGATGAGTAACACCGCTTCTGACTTGGATAAACACCTTGATGCCATTCAGACAATCTTCCACAAAGCTCTGGAGACAGCAGCTCGTAGACTGAGGAGACAGCAGGATGAAGCGCTCCAGGTAAATGGCATGATTGCACAGGACTGGGAATTTGTTTTTTTTTTCTTTATATTAGGAAAGGTGGGGTATATCAAAGTTTAATGGTTTTGTTTTTTTTAAATTTAATTTATTTATTTTCTCGTTCGCCTTATTGGGGGACACAGAGACCATGGGTGTATGCTGCTGCCACTAGGAGGCTGACACTATGCACAAAAAAAGGTTAGCTCCTCCTCCGCAGTGTACACCCCACCGACCGGCAGGAAGTTCCTCAGTTTAGCTTAGTGTCAGTAAGAGGTGGACACGGGTCTTTTATTAGACCCCTATCTACCTCGTCGTGCGTCGTTCCTTTACAGGTTTCGGAGGGATACGGAGTGAACAGTCACATCCGTACTCCCACAAAGAGACTATGAGTACGGCGTGTACTGCCACCCCGTATCCTGATAGGTCTCTGCGGCAGGACCAGGAGCCTCGCACAGGTGCGTGCCAGCTATACGGACGGTCCTTGCCCCCCGCCTCCCACCATCTCGCCTACCAGAGCCTGACGGTTGGACGAGGCGTGGATTCCATAAAGACGACAGACAGCGTGGGATTCTCAGGTACCTTTATTGTGGCCCCCGGCCTGGGTGAGTATGCGGTCTAGCGGTCCCCCGGCGTTTTCATCCTAAGGCGGTCGCCAGGGAACCACGGTAGGGCCTGCCGCGCCCGCTTCTCCCCACGGTCGCCGCATCCACGAAGGCCCCTGTTCTTTCGGGCCTTGTTCTGCGCCCCCCCCCCCCGTTTTTTCTTCATCCCGGCAGGGGTATACAGGGGTCGGGCTGTGGGAAGCAGGGACGCGGCCCGGGGTTGCGGCGCGTCTTCCGCGCCGACCCCCTGCTGACAGGCGGCCGGCGCTATTAATTTAGGCCCCGACTTCATCTCGGGCCTACCGCTGCGTCGCGGCCACGCCCCCTGCCCCTTTCTTCTAAGCGGGCTTCTCTCCCGCCCGTCCTAGGCCTTCCCAGCCCCCTTGCCTCACACCAGCCTGCTATTGGACAGCAGGCGGTGCTAAGGGGATCTCTGCGGCGAGCTCCGCCCTTCTTCTCCCTCTGGCAGCGCGTCCTTTCCCTGGTGGTCGCCATCTTCTCAGCCTGCCAGCCGGACCTCATTCCCTGCCAGATTTCGGTCGCTGGGCCTTTTTTCAGCCGGATTGGCCTGGCCTCATCCTGCAGCCAGATCAGAGAGCGTCGCCCTTGGGGACACCGGACCGTGAGTAGCTCTGCACCTGCAGACTGACACCCTTCTCTGCCTTCTGTCCCCCAACCGGCCGGCACTGCCTCTCTTTTCACTATGTCCAACGCTAAGTCTGATCGTACCCGCTCTGCGTCCAGCCCGACGCCGCTCAGGAGCCATCCATAGCCCCAGGGGCGAGTGAGCCCCCCATGCCGGGTTGGGCCTCCTCTCAATCAGTCAGTGGCAGACCTCATCAAGGTGTCTCAGTCCCTAGTAGCCGTTCTGGACAAGTTGCCCTTGGGAGCTTCGGCGGGACCCAGCACGTCTCAGGACGTCCCATCTGAGCCAGCCAGCGGCAGTCGCAAGAGGCCCAGGCAGGACCTCCAGGCGGAGTCCTCCCCTCGTCCTACCTCACCCCATAGTCCCCAGCAGTCTCCCTCTCGGGCCTCCTCCCCCGAGTCAGGCGAAGCGCTTTCGGAATCGGAAGGGGTTTTAGAGCTGGATTCGGACCAGGATGCGAACATGAAGGTTACGGTGCAAAACCTCATTGCCGCGATTCACCATACCTTTGACATCGCTGACGCCCCTGCGAAATCCTCAGATCAGGAGGTTTCGTCCAGACGGGTGGAAACACCATCCAGGGTGTTTCCCTTCCATTCTGAGTTTGGAAAGATTTTTACAAAGGAGAGAGAAGATCCGACCAGACGCTTTCAAAGAGGAAAGCGTCTCAGCGTGCTGTACCCGTTTGCTAAAGAGCTCACGGACAACTGGGCCGCTTCTCCCTCGGTGGACCCTCCCGTGTCCAGACTTTCTAATAATACGGTCCTTCCGCTGTCGGGTGTGGCGTCGCAGCGGTATGTCCAGTCTTTGTTTCTTCTTGGGCAGCAAAGGCCATATCCACTTGGGCAGATGACCTTCGGCAGGGCATTCTGGATAAGGCACGACCAGAGCATTTGGCCGATCTCGCCAATCAGATTTCCCATGCGGGGGATTATCTGCTTTCTGCCTCCTTGGATGCCGCATCTTGCGCAGTTCAGGCGTCAAGTAACATCGTGGCAATCCGACGTACAATTTGGCTCAAGGCCTGGCAGGCGGACTTGTCCTCTAGAAAGTCTCTGACCAATCTGCCTTTTCAGGGAGTGCGTCTCTTCGGATCACAATTGGATCAGATTATGAAGGACGCTACCGGAGGTACGAGTTCTCTTCTCCCCTCCAAGCCTCGCAGACCTCCTCCAAGGCGTCAGTTTCGTCCCTTTCGGACTTTCCGCCGTTTCAATACGGCGGAAAACCCTTCCAACCAGCAAAGGCCACAGGCACGTCAGGGAAAAAAAGGTTTCCTTCAGGCCCACTCCGTCCTGGCGGTCCCACTCTTCCCAGGGAAGACCGTCCAGATCTAGATCTGGACGGTCTACGTCCGCATGACTACCATCAGTCTCCCGTGGGTCCCTTCCAATTGGGAGGTCGACTTCTCTTCTTCAGCGACGTCTGGCTCGCCTCAGTAGAGGACGCTTGGGTCAGAGAGGTTGTATCAACAGGATACAAAATAGAGTTCATTTCTCTTCCACGGGATCGTTTCTTACAATCCCGTCCGCCGAGGGATCCGGCCTTGGTCCCGGGGTTCGGTTCGGCCATCGCCTCTCTTCTCAGTTCTGGGGTGATTGTGCCCGTTCCCGAATCGGAACGCTTCACAGGGTTTTATTCAAACCTGTTTGTGGTGCCGAAAAAGGACGGGACAGTTCGACCCATCTTGGATCTCAAGTTACTCAACAAGAGAGTTCGCCTTAGCCACTTCCGGATGGAGTCAGTTCGCTCGGTAATTGCTTCCATGGAGGAGCAGGAATTCATGGGTTCCACAGACATCCAAGATGCCTATCTACATGTGCCCATATTTCCCGGACATCAGAAGTTCCTGCGGTTTGCGATTCTTCACGAACATTACCAGTTCGTCGCGCTTCCTTTCGGGCTCGCCACCGCTCCCAGAGTCTTCACGAAGATTATGGCGGCGTTGATGGCCTTGTTGAGGATCAGAGGTCTCGTTCTTTTTCCGTACCTCGACGATATCCTGATCAAGGCCCCCTCCTTTCAACAGGCCCGCCTAAGTGTGGCGATCGTTCTAGACACCCTGTCCAGTTTTGGGTGGATCGTCAACCGGGAAAAGTCCTGTCTGGTCCCTACTCAACGCCTTGTGTTTCTGGGCCTTCTGTTCAACACTCGTCGGTCAAGGGTATTTCTCCCACAAGACAAGATTCTTTCCCTGCAGCAGGGCGTGCGATCATTACAGATCACACGATTTCCATCCCTCAGGACAGCCATGAGGGTCCTGGGGAAGATGGTGGCGGCGATAGAGGCAGTTCCCTTTGCCCAATTTCACGCCAGGCCACTCCAGCAGGCCATTTTGTCCAGGTGGAACAGGTCGGCTCTGTCTCTGGATCGTCCGGTTCGCCTTTCCTGCCGGATCAGGCGGTCTCTCAACTGGTGGTTGACGTCTCCCCTCATTCTCTTGGGGCAGTATTTTCTTCCCGTTCACTGGCAGATTTTCACCATGGACGCCAGCCTCATCGGCTGGGGTGCAGTGTTCCGCAATCACACTGTTCAGGGTCGATGGTCGACTCAGGAATCAGCTCTGCAGATCAATGTCCTAGAGATACGGGCGATCCATCTAGCTCTCGTCCACTGGGAAAGGCGCCTCAAGGGCCTGCCTGTCAGGATTCAGACAGACAATGCCACAGCGGTGGCGTATATCAACCGCCAAGGGGGGACACGGAGTGTCTCAGCCCTGGCGGAAGTGTCCAGAATTCTTCAATGGGCAGAGACCTTTGTTCCAACGATTTCCGCGGTTCACATTCCCGGCGTGGACAACTGGGCCGCCGATTTCCTCAGCCGCGAGGGTCTCGCAGCAGGGGAATGGTCCCTACATCCGGAGGTGTTTCATCTGCTCTGCCGTCGGTGGGGAACCCCGGATGTAGACCTCATGGCATCTCGCCTCAACAGGAAAGTCCCACAATTCGTGTCCAGGTCTCGGGACTCTCTGGCAGTGGGCGCCGACGCACTGGTCATCCCTTGGTCACAGTTCGTGCTCCCCTACCTGTTCCCTCCTCTGCCTCTTCTTCCCAAGTTGTTGAAGAAAATCAAAGCAGAGGGGATTCCAGTCATCCTCATCGCCCCGAATTGGCCCAGAAGGTCTTGATTCGCAGACATTGTCAACCTTCTCGCGGACGCCCCCTGGAAGCTTCCCGACGGGCAGATCTGCTGTCTCAAGGCCCGATTTGCCACCCCAATTCTCGGTCGCTCAATTTAACGGTGTGGCTGTTGAGACCGAGGTTTTGAGACGGGCAGGATTCTCTGATCGGGTAATTCATACCATGATCCGCGCCAGAAAGCCTTCTTCTTCAAAGAATCTATTACCGTACTTGGAAAGCCTATTTCTCCTGGTGTGAGGCCAATGACATCGCGCCCTTGGTTTTTTTCGCTCCCTTCTATTCTGGCGTTTCTTCAGGCAGGGCTGGATGCGGGGCTTGCTCTCAGTTCCTTGAAGGGTCAAGTTTCGGCACTGTCCATTTTATTTCAGAAAACGCTGGCCTCCCGGCCCCAGGTCAAAACCTTCCTCCAGGGTGTGGCTCACACGGTTCCTCCGTACCGAGCTCCCGTGGATCCTTGGGATCTTAATTTGGTTCTTCAGGTTCTGCAGGGTCCTCCTTTTGAACCTCTCGGGGACGTTTCCCTTTCCCTCCTTTCTTGGAAAGTGGCCTTTCTGGTGGCCATTACCTCCATCCGGCGCGTGTCGGAATTAGCGGCACTTTCTTGCCGCTCTCCTTTTTTGGTCCTTCATCAGGACAAGGTAGTTCTGCGGCCTCCGCCCTCTTTTCTTCCGAAGGTGGTATCTTCGTTTCACCTCAATGAGGACATTGTTCTGCCATCCTTCTGCCCGAGCCCAGCTCACCCTCGGGAGCGGTCTTTGAACAAGCTGGACCTAGTCAGGGCATTGAGAGTCTATCTAGCCCGGACGACTTCCTTGCGGAAGTCAGACTCTCTGTTCATCACCCAGCCTCAAAGGCCACTATTGCGCGCTGGATCAGATCGGCAATTTTGGAGGCATACCGGGTCAAGCATCGAGTGGCCCCTCCAGGGATCAGAGCGCACTCTACCCGGGCGGTGGGTGCCTCCTGGGTGGTGCGCCACAGAGCTTCCGCGCTGCAGCTTTGCAAGGCTGCAACGTGGTCATCGGTTCACACCTTTGTGAAATTCTACGGGGTCCACACCTACGCTTCGGCGGACGCGAGCCTAGGTAGAAGGATTCTGCAGGCTGCGGTGGCGAGTCCACTGGCCTGATGGAAGTTTGTTTCCCACCCCAGGGACTGCTTTGGGACGTCCCATGGTCTCTGTGTCCCCCAATAAGGCGAACGAGAAAACAGGATTTTTTGGGTTGCTTACCGTAAAATCTGTTTCTCGGAGCCTTCATTGGGGGACACAGCACCTTCCCATGTTCTACAACTCCTGTTCTTATGTTTGTCGGTTTGTTACAGTTGAGTTGTTTGTTCTGTTTTCAATCTATTCTGTTACTTCTCCTACTGCTTTCTCACTAACTGAGGAACTTCCTGCCGGTCGGTGGGGTGTACACTGCGGAGGAGGAGCTAACCTTTTTTTGTGCATAGTGTCAGCCTCCTAGTGGCAGCAGCATACACCCATGGTCTCTGTGTCCCCCAATGAAGGCTCCGAGAAACAGATTTTACGGTAAGCAACCCAAAAAATCCTGTTTTTTTCCTTTTGTCCCTATAAGGGACTCAAACTTGCGATCGTTTGACTGCTTGTACATCAGTATTGCCGTATGTGGTGAAATTACTTAGAGTAATGGTCTCTTACATTTTGATTTCATAAATCAATAGTACATATGAAAATAAGAAACTATGATATATATCGTATTGGAGAAATCTGATTATTTCTCCTCTGGACTGATAATTCATTTTTCAAAATTCTGAATTCACCGGTAAAATCTATATTCAGTGATGACAGATTGTTGTAATACTAACGGTTGGTACTTAGAGGTTTCTATGTATAGGGGAGTTGGAAGCTGGAGACAGAACTTCTTTCGTAATAGAATCTTATCAGCACCATCTGTCATCTCCAGTCTCACTCAGTAATGTAACAATCTGTCATCACTGAAAGCACATTTTACCTGTGATTTGAGAATGTAAGATCAGTCCTGACAAAGTAGATTATTTCTCTGAAAAGCTATGCTACAAAGTTGTTCATTTTCTCGTATTCTATTGATTTATATATTTTTATTACTATACACTTGAAAAAAATATAGCTAACACAAGAATCCAATAAGTATATAACAAACAGGGCAAGACAAATACAGGAAAAAGAGGGGGTATACCTGGGTAAAAAGTCCAGTGTAATACACTGCTAGATATATTGAAAGTCCGTTAAATAAGCGATTCGTAACATACAATGAAGACATGGTGTCATATTGGTAGAGAATATCATGACATACGAGTTACATAATAAGAAGCCCTTATAGTAATTGGCATCTTAATTCATACCACATAAAAGAACACAGTGTCACATGTACAAAGGATCATAGCATAGAATGAGCTAAACGATAAAAAGCCCCTATACTAATAAGCTCAATCAATGTACGAAACCTGATACATTTTTACTTATATAGGTGAAATATAACTAAGATATAGCACATATAAACTTAATGAGATGCTATGTTGTAGAAAATAGCAGTATTATACTGAATGTTGTAAGTATAATACTCAAAAGAGCTACATCAAATTATAACACACAATAGACAAATACGGTATATAAAGGTAACATTACCAGCAGTGTAGGAAGCCAGGAACCCACCACACCCTACGCACGTTTCGCAATGAAATGCTTGTCCAGTGGTGAAAAAGTATTGATTTGCAAAATGAGAATTAAAATGACCGTTAAAGTGGTTAGACAGCAGTGACACACACAGTGTATGGTGAAGGCTAAGCTTCTGAGCTTGCTCTATTCTTCAGTACCAGCATCCGACATAGGACTTACTAGTACCTTGTATCTTTTGGAAGGGGTTAAAAGGAAGATCCCATCAGAATGCACTTGTCACAGGTACTTGACATTGGTGAATGCTCTACTGAGCGTTTATACTGCTTTGGCATGGCTCGGAGATTTCTGTAACTTCCATAGAAATACTTGTAAAGACTGTTCCATATTTGCGGTGTTTTTCTTTGTCAGTCTCGTCAAAATATTGAAATATAATTGTTTCGTTCTTTTAACAAAAGTGTTGTTCTTCTCTTTGCTTTCACCTGTAGCTCCTTCAGTCCATGCAGGTCCCTCTTGGCCAGTTCATCCAGACGGTTCAGTGCTGGCATGCATCGTCCCCAGAGGTGCACCGAGGAATGCTCTCCACCATCATTGCTGCTTCTGTCGTGGAGATAAGCCATTCACTACGGAAAGTACGTATTGCTGGATATTCCACCATGAAAGTTAATCGATCTGTTCTTCGTGGTGGTGATGTGTTCGGTACCGTGAATAAGTTGCTGTTTTGAAGCGGTGGGAAATAGTTAGGTCCATATATATTTGGACAGAGACAACATTTTTCTAATTTTGGTTCTAGACATTACCACAATGAATTTTAAACAAAACAATTCAGATGCAGTTGAAGTTCAGACTTTCAGCTTTCATTTGAGGGTATCCACATTAAAATTGGATGAAGGGTTTAGGAGTTTCAGCTCCTTAACATGTGCCACCCTGTTTTTAAAGGGACCAAAGTAATCGGACAGATTAAATAATTGTTTCTAGTACTTGGTTGAAAACCCTTTGTTGGCAATGACTGCCTGAAGTCTTGAACTCATGGACATCACCAGACGCTGTGTTTCCTCCTTTTTGATGCTCTGCCAGGCCTTCACTGTGGTGGTTTTCAGTTGCTGTTTGTTTGTGGGCCTTTCTGTCTGAAGTTTAGTCTTTATCAAGTGAAATGCATGCTCAATTGGGTTGAGATCAGGTGACTGACATGACCATTCAAGAATATTCCACTTCTTTGCTTTAATAAACTCCTGGGTTGCTTTGGATTTATGTTTTGGGTCATTGTCAATCTGTAGTATGAAACGACGACCAATCAGTTTGGCTGCATTTGGCTGGATCTGAGCACACAGTATGGCTCTGAATACCTCAGAATTCATTCGGCTGCTTCTGTCCTGTGTCACATCATCAATAAACACTAGTGACCCAGTGCCACTGGCAGCCATGCATGCCCAAGCCATCACACTGCCTCCGCCGTGTTTTACAGATGATGTAGTACGCTTTGGATCATGAGCTGTACCACGTCTTCGCCATACCTTCCTCTTTCCATCATTCTGGTAGAGGTTGATCTTGGTTTCATCTGTCCAAAGAATGTTCTTCCAGAACTGTGCTGGCTTTTTTAGATGTTTTTTTTAGCAAAGTCCAGTCTAGCCTTTTGATTCTTGATGCTTATGAGTGGCTTGCACCGTGCAGTGAACCCTCTGTATTTACTTTCATGCAGTCTTCTCTTTATGGTAGATTTGGATATTGATACGCCTACCTCCTG
This sequence comes from Dendrobates tinctorius, assembly GCF_039654945.1. Lineage (NCBI taxonomy): Eukaryota > Metazoa > Chordata > Amphibia > Anura > Dendrobatidae > Dendrobates > Dendrobates tinctorius. The sequence continues at coordinate 43,966,823 of NW_027361738.1, read as the reverse complement.
GAGAGTGTTGTTCACTTGGTTGGCTGTTGTGAAGGGGTTTCTCTTCACCATGGAGATTATTCTGCGATCATCCACCACTGTTGTCTTCTGTGGGTGCCCAGGTCTTTTTGCATTGATGAGTTCACCTGTGCTTGCTTTCTTAGGATGTACCAAACTGTAGATTTTGCCACTCCAAATGTTGTAGCAATTTCTTGGATGTTTTTTTTTCTGTTTTTGCAGCTTAAGGATGGCTTGTTTCACCTATATGGAGAGCTCCTTTGACCGCATGTTTCCTTCACAGCAAAACCTTCCAAATGCAAGCACCATACCTCAAATCAACTCCAGGCCTTTTATCTGCTTAATTGAAAATGACATAACGAAGGGATTGCCCACACCTGTCCATGAAATAGCCTTGGAGTCAATTGTCCAATTACTTTTGGTCCCTTTAAAAACAGGGTGGCACATGTTAAGGAGCTGAAACTCCTAAACCCTTCATCCAATTTTAATGTGGATACCCTCAAATGAAAGCTGAAAGCCTGAAGATCTTCAAAACTTCAACTGCATCTGAATTGTTTAGTTGAAAATTCATTGTGGTAATGTCTAGAACCAAAATTGGAAAAATGTTGTCTCTGTCCAAATATATTTGGACCTAACTGTATGTGGAGTAATAGTCACAGTGTAGTCCTTGGTGATGGCACTTTTTTGGGGGTCTGGACCGCAGATGAAGGGTTATTGTATGAAGTATTAATAAGTAGAGTGTTATGTTCGCATATCGGTATGTAAACATGTTTCACATATGCAATGCCATAAGTCTCCTTAAAGGGGTAATCCAATCTCCAAGATCCTATCCAAATATGTAGTAGATGTAATAATATTAGCAAATACCTCCAATTAGAATGTAATATCGTTCTTATTCTCTGTCGCTTTCCCCATGTGAAGGTCATTGCAGTAGCTTAGGTATCTAAGGTTATGACCACTCATAGTGACAATTAGCTAGCTGTTAGTGGTTGTAACCATGGGTACATAAACTACTGCAATGCCCTGCACATGGGGTAAGCAACATAGCTAATAACAAGCACTCTACTACATTACTAATTGGAGGTGATTAATATTCTTATTATTACACCTACTACATGTTGGGATAGGATCTTGGAGGTGGGAATACCCTCTTTAATGCCCCTGTGCAACCAGCGTGTTTTTGCCATCCATTGGGCCTTTTGTATAGGACTATGTATTGTAAGGTGGTGAACACATGGAGTACCAATAGAGTATACCCGGACACTACAAAGCAATGTCTAAGAAGAAAGCTGAAACCAGAACAAACTATGAAATAGGAGAGAGTCTGGAGAATAAGGAAAATGGCATTGTACTCAATGTGATTTTCCTGCACAGAGAGAGAGGAACAAGGGGAAAGAGCCTAGCTTGTAGGTATAAGGATAGGAAGAGACATGGCGGCCGATAGAATCAAACATTCAAAGCTGAGATTTTACTTATAGGGTTATTTGCATTTTTGTCTTTCATGGTCAAGATGCGAATCACGGCCTTTACTCTGTCGCCTCATTGGGGGACACAGGACCTTGGGTGTTATGCTTTCTGTCCACTAGGAGGCGACACTATGCTTAATCTGAAAAAGATTTGGCTCTGGCTCCTCCTCCACAGTATACACCCCTGGGCGGCATCCGCCTTACCTCAGTTTTTGCTTAGTGTCGCAAGGAGGCACACCTAAGAAGATTCTTCTTGACACAAATGAAGAAAAGAGGGTCTCTCTGAGACTCCCGACATGGCTCCCTCCTCGGTCCTCTTTTTAGCGGTACCCGGTTGAGGTAGAGATGGCTCTTCCCCATGTCGCTCCCTCCCCAGCCCTTCGGGTGCATGGTTCGAGGTCGAGAACCCCCCTCCTTCCCCAGGCCCTGGGCCTTTTTGGGTTGAGGCTGAGGTGAGGAAGAATTCCTCCTGATGGCGGTGAAGCGCCCTCCCTAACCCCCTCTAGGGATGTTAGGTTGAGACGCCACAGGTAGGAGCTGCGTTCGCAGCGCTAACTTTATTGTAGCCCCAGCACTGCTGTGGTCTGCTATGGGGCCGGGGGCTGTCATATTTGGGCCACAGGATGCAGGGATTCCTGTCCCTGCGGCAGCGTCAGCCCTCTAAAGGGGTCAAAAAGACCCTTCACAGGGCTGTGCTGCGTATATAGGGGCGTCCGGGCGATATGGCACTTATCCGGGGGGGTTTTGGTTCATTTTCCGCCCCCCTCCGGACTACCGCGCCGCTCTGGAGCCCTTCCCGGGCAGGATTTTGTACTTTAGACCGCCGAAGCCGCCGCCCCTTGTTACCGCCCCCGGCCTGCCCCCCTGGATGATGATAATGACGCTGCACAGCATCATACAGGGGGCGGATCGAGCCAGGAAGGCGTGGCTTTGCCTGGCTGCACGCCCTTTTTCTGCTCTCCGCCCCTCCTCCCTCCCACCTTTTTACCTCAGGGAAGAGAGCAGCGCTGCTATATTGCTCAAGAACGCTGCACAGTCTCCAGGGGGCGCAGAGCCAAAGTTTTTCTGCTGGCGCCGGATCTAGGAGCACACCGGTGGGGTAAGGCACAGCAGGATATTATCCTGCTGTGGACGCAGACTCCCTATAGGTTCCCTATAGTGCTCCTCTGCATAGCCACCCCTGTAAGGTTTTTGGTCATAGAATAACCTGCCGACACTCAGTGCACTATGTCGGTCTCCAGGTTCGAAGAAAGAAAAAAAAAAAAAAAAAAACAGGTTTATCTGCTGTTACGCAGTCTGTTCAGCCTGCAAAGCAAAGCCAATCTTCCCAGTGGCAACATGCACCGTACTGCTAGAGTTGTTCCCAAAATGCTGGGTCAGTGCCCCAAGAGGCTCCTGTCACTGTTTCAACTCCACTGACATGCCGGTATGGGCCGCATCTATGTCACAGTCCATAGATACGCTGACTTCCACATTGCTTCAGGCTATGCAGGGTCATATCCCAGCTATAAGCGGACAGGCAGTCCCTGGCAATGCTAGTAGTGAACGGTCCCATAGGTCACGTTCAGCTACGTCCTCCCATGGCTCACGGTCGTCCCGCTCTAGGCAGAGACACCGTAATTCTAGGTCTCCTAGACCGTCTCGTTCCAGAGACGGGCGCAGCAGATCTCCACAGAGATCTTCGGGCATGGAAAAGTGGCGGTCCAAGATCTCCCTCCAGGCAACGCCTCAGCGATGCGCAGGATTCAGAGGGCATCTGTGACTCCAAATCAGAAAAGGAAACATAGGAGCCTCAGGCTCCTTGTCCTCCTAGCAATACAGCGCTAGTTGAGGACATTATCACTTCTATTCATCGGGTGCTGGTTTTTATCCGATGCTCCCCAAGAACCCCCAAAACATAAGATCTGTTTTGAGGGGTCCCTGAAGTCCCTAAAGTTTTTTTCTGATCACCCAAGTTTTCAGGACATCCTTGATAAGCATTTTTGGCAGCCTGCCAAAAAATTCGCCAACCGTAAATAAAACCGTAAAAAAGGGCTAGATACCCTTTTTTCTCAAAAAGACCCAGAAGTGGACAGATCCACCGGAAATCGATCCCCCATCTCTAGGCTTGCAGCACAGTCTCTCCTCTCACTGCCAGATAGCTCAACCCTGAAGGATACAGCAGATCGGCAGGTTGAGCGCATGGCTCGTTCAATTTTTGAGGCTGCAGGAGCCTCCCTAGCTCCCGCGTTCACCTCAACGTGGGCAGCCACGGCCATTCTGGAATGGGCCAAAAGATTGCAGGAGAGCCTCCAAATGTCTGCTCCTCAGATGTTCGATCAACTAGTTCAGATAGCGGTGGTGGCAGATTACATACGCCTTGCAACTTTTGATTCTGCAAGAGGCGTAGCAGGTATAGCAGCGAATGTAATTACAATCAGACGTATCCTCTGGCTGTGAGAATGGGAAGCGGACGCGTCTTCAAACAAGTCTCTTACGGATCTCCCGTACGTCAGTGGGAGATTTATTTCGGGGAAAAATTAGACAAGATGATTTCCAATGCCACGGGGGGTAAGAGTACCTTTCTTCCCCAACCGCAACCTAAACGTACGTTTAAGCGACGTAACCATGCTAGGTTCCGGTCTTTTCGGAACTCCTCAGGCTAGGCCGCTTCACGTCCTTCACAGAATTACAACCGTTCCCCCTCACAGGGACAACCAAAGGACAGCACAGAGGACGGACAAAAATTGGCGGTCAACATCAGGCCAGGCAAAGCCCAAAGGAGGGAAATTCCAGAATTTCTCCTCGTCATGACTCGCGCAATACGGAAGACACCCCACCTGTAGGCGGTCGACTTTTAATCTTTCAGCAAGTCTGGCTGCCTATTACAGAGGACAGGTGGGTCAAGGAAATAGTGTCTCTCTCTCCTTCAAGCAGGAGTCATAATACGGGTTCCCGAAAACGAGAGATTCCGAGGACTCTACTACAACCTATTCGTGGTTCCCAAAAGGGAGGCAGCGTTCGGCCAATTCCTGGACCTAAAGCAACTCAAAAAGTTTGTAAGAGTTCGGCAGTTTCGCATGGAGTCCCTTCGATCCATCATTGCAGCTATGGAACAGGGAGTATATCTCGCCTCCATAGACATACAAGAGGCATACCTGCACATCCCTATTGCGCCTGCTCATCAAAGATCTCTCAGGTTCACAATAGGGCAGAATCAGTACCAGTTCGTGGCTTTTCCTTTCGGATTAGCCACGGCTCCCAGAACATTCACCAAGGTTATGGCAGCCACCATGGATGTCCTACACTCCAGAGGCATAGTGGTCGTCCCATATCTGGATGATCTACTCATCAAGGCACCTACTGTCAAGGACTGCGAAGACAGCGTCTCGATCACGATCAACACACTAACTCGTCTAGGCTGGCTAGTCAACTTTAAGAAGTCGTCAACTACTCCCGAGTCAGTCACTGATCTTCCTAGGGATCCTATTCGATACCTCCAGGGGTCTGGTACACCTTACCAAGGACAAGGTACAAGCTATCCGCTGTGCAGTTCGCATGTTAATCCACATACCTTGCCGATCTCTTCGGTTTGCCAGGAGACTCCTTAGCAGGATGGCAGCAGCAATGGAGGTGGTACCATTTGCCCAGTTCCACCTCAGACCTCTTCAACTAGCCATTCTCAGATCCTGGGACAGGAACCCTTTCTCCCTCAAAAGGGAGTTCCAGGAAGTCACTGTACTGGTGGCTCAAACCACCCATACTGGCCAAAGGAAAATCCTTTCTTCCCAGTCGATGGAAAGTCCTGACCACCGACGCAAGTCTAACAGGATGGGGTGCAGTGCACCTACATCACAGGGCACGTGGTCTCCAATAGAAGCGACCATGCCCATCAACATTTTGGAGATACGAGCTATCTTCCTGGCGCTAAAAGTTTTTTGCCATCTGCTGAAGGCCTCTCACATCAGAGTGCAGTCGGACAATGCCACGGCAGTGGCATATGTGAACAACCAAGGTGGGACTCGCAGTGCCCAGGCAATGAGAGAAGTGGCGCGTCTCCTTCGCTGGGCAGAAAACAAGAAATCAGTACTCTGTGGTCCACAGTCCGGGTGTGGACAACTGGGAAGCCGACTACCTCATCAGACAGGAAATGGACTCGGGGGAGTGGTCTCTCCATCCCAAAATCTTTCGTCGGATCTGTTTTCGCTGGGGGACTCCGGACGTGGACCTAATCGCATCGCATCTCATCTCAATGCCAAGGTCTCCAATTTCATGGCAAGGACACGCAATCCGAAGTTGCTCGGGGCGGATGCCCTGGTTCAGGACTGGACTCAGTTCCAGCTTCTGTACATTTTCCCACCTCTTCCCCTGATGGCCAGAGTTATGATGAAGATCAAACAGGAAGGAGTTCCGACCATCCTAATTGCGCCGGACTGGCCCAGACGTACATGGTACGCCGACATCCTTCAGCTTACAGCAGACACCCCTTGGCGTCTTCGAGACCATCCCGATCCCCTGTCTCATGGCCCATTCTACCACCAGAATTTAGGGACTCTCAATTTGACGGCGTGGACCTTGAAACCTGGGTTTTAACCCAGGCAGGTTTTGCTCCAGACGTCATTAGAACCATGATCAGGGCACGGAAACCAGCTTCCGCCAAAGTTTATTATCGTACCTGGAAAACATATTTTACTTGGTGCGACTCTCGCGGGTGAATTCCGTTCCCTTACTCTCTTCCGAAAGTTCTTGGTTTCCTTCAATCGGGTCTGGACGCCGGCCTTTCCTTAGGATCACTTAAGGGTCAGGTGTCAGCGCTTTCAGTGCTCTTTCAGAAGCGTATTGCTAACAAACCACAAGTCAGGACGTTTCTTCAGGGAGTCTCCAGATTGGTCCCTCCTTATAGACGTCCACTGGATATGTGGGACCTTAATTTGGTCCTAACTGCTCTTTTCAACCTCTTAAGGAAGTTCCACTTCGAGTTTTATCACAAAAGGTGGTCTTCCTCGTGGCAATCACCTCGCTACGCAGGGTGTCTGAGCTGTCAGCACTCTCCTGCAAACAGTTTTTCCTATTCTTCCACCAGGACAAGGTGGTTCTCCGTACAGTTCCATCCTTCCAAAGGTTGTCTGATTTCCACCTCAATGAGGGCATCTCATTACCGACCCTTTGCCCGGCTCCGGTTCATAGAGTGGAGAGGGCCCCGCATACGCTTGACCTTGCCAGGGCATTGCGTATGTGTGTGTCTAGGACTCCGCCTTTCCGGAAGTCTGATTCCTGTTTTTCCTTATTCCAGAAGGCATTCGCAAGGGTTTACCGGCTTCAAAAGCTACCCTTGCCAGGTGGATCAGGTCCACCATCCATGACGCCTACCGCCTAAACAATTCTCCTATTCTGGCCGGTATCACGGCACATTCCACACGGGCGGTAGGAGCCTCCTGGGCCATTCGACGCCAGGCTTCAGCACAACACGTGTGTAAAGCGGCCACTTGGACTAGCTTACACACGTTTACAAAACAATACAGTGTGCATACTCAGTCCTCAGTGGAAGCGAGTCTGGGTAGACGGGTACTGCAGGCGGCAGTGTCCCAAGTCTAGGGACCTGTCAGCACAATATTCGTCCATTGCTTCCCACCCAGGGACTGCTTTGGGACGTCCTAAGGTCCTGTGTCCCCCAATGAGGCGACAGAGTAAAGAAGATTTTTGTGTACTCACCGTAAAATCTCTTTCTCTTAGCCTCTAATTGGGGGACACAGCTCCCACCCTGTTGCCCTTGCGGGCTGTTATTATGTTGGGTACTCATATTGTTCCTTGAGCTGTACATAGTAGCCTTTGTTTATAGGCTTGGTTATGTTGGATTTGTTATCTCCTCCTACTGCTTGGGTACAAAAACTGAGGTAAGGCGGATGCCGCCCAGGGGTGTATACTGTGGAGGAGGAGCCAGAGCCAAATCTTTTTCAGATTAAGCATAGTGTCGCCTCCTAGTGGACAGAAAGCATAACACCCAAGGTCCTGTGTCCCCCAATTAGAGGCTAAGAGAAAGAGATTTTACGGTGAGTACACAAAAATCTCCTTTTTCATAACCGCACTTCTGGTGCAGGGTCCTAGAAGCAAAGTGCAGCTGTGCTACTCTAAGTAACGCCCATAGAAATTAATGTTCCTCCCATTTATGTAGAATGTAGATGATGGCACAGCTGTGCTCGTCAGTTCTTGTAGCCCAGCCTCTGGTGGCCGTGACCTTGAAGTCATTAATCCCATGCCGGCCATGAAATACACAGATCTGAATAATCCTATATGACAATATGTGCCTTATTCTATGGAAATCTCGTGAAGATTTTTTTTTTTTTTTTTTCCCCCCTCAGTCATTGTTGCTGTTATGTTGTGAAAATGTCAGTGGATGAGTATATTTTTCCCTATGGCCGCTCTTATGCTCTCTGACATATGGAGCCAGTATGTTCAGAGCCGCTGGTTGATGGACGTGCACAGACAGATCATGTCCCAACCAGAAGCCAGTTTCTCTGTTATATGTAATTTTCCAGTGTTTCTGAGATTTCAGACCCTTTTAGAATTAGGACTTAAAGGGTTTCACAATTGTCAGATATTTAGTATCGTTCTTTTTAGATTCCAGACCCAAGTGAAATTCAGACACCGACGTCTGTTTCCGATCTCCCTCCGCTGTCACGGTGCTTGATGTCCATTGTTATAAAAACGTCCAGTGTCCTAAGGTAAGGTTCACATGTACATGGGGCAACCATGCCATGGCTGTTCCTAAAACTTTCAATCTTTAAAACTTTTGCATCTGATCTCCAGCTGATTCCTAAAGCTCAAACTGGCACGTTGTAGTCTTACTGGTCACATCATGCTCCCAACTGGTCCAGCTGCCTCTGGTTGTTTATCCTAAAAATATAACTGAGCACAAAGGTGCTGGGGACGCTGCCGTCTATGTGCAGTACTAATACAAGCATGGCTCCTTTATGCAAAAGCATTAAAAGTGTAGGTTTAAAATTGTATTTCTTGGTTACCAAATAAAAAAATCAACATATTGTTTAAAATGGAAGAAAGTGGCTACACTAATGTCCTGATAGACAGACGTGTTTACAGGAAAAGACTACTTGTAGCTGCCACTGGGGGGAGTAGGTGCTTTTTCTGAATAAGACACTGTGCACACGGTGCGTTTTTTCAGTGCGGAATTGGCCCAAAAACACTAGGGAATCCGTATGCCAGCTAAGTCAATGAGAGTCCTGAAGTGCTGTGCACATGATCAGTATTTTTCCTTTTGGGATCTGCTGTGCTTTTACATTAACAGCATGTCAACTTTTCTCCTACGCCTCATTGGGGGACACAGATACCGTGGGTGTTATGCTGCTGGCCACTAGGAGGACACTAAGTAAACCAGAAAAAAAGTTAACTCCTCCCCTGCAGTATACACCCTCTCGCTGGATGAGATTTCTCCAGTTCTTTGCTTAGTGTCTGTAGGAGGCACTTTGGTCTGGTTTCAGACCCCACCGTTTTTATTTTATTTTTTCATTTTCTGTAAATTTTTTATTTTTAATTAACGGAGTGAAGGGGGCGACGGTTCCTTTCTACGGCCCGCTCTCCCCCCCGAACCAACAACAGGCAAGCACGTGGAGTAAGCCTTCACGTACACTTTCCTGCGACGAACGGGGCTGATTTTCTTACCGATTTCACGGATTAGTGGGCAAGCGCAGGAGACCCCGTTATGGAGAAGATCGAGCAGCTCTTTCTTCAGCCCTGAATCAGCCCCATAGCTCTCTGTCCCCCTCCCCATAGGGAAGGCCGATTGAGCATACCTCTTTAAGCTCTACGTCCGCCTGCCCAGAGGGAGGACCGATCGAGCATCCTCCTTCAAGAACTCCTCCAGCTCTGCTATATCAGCCCAGGATGAGAAGAATGGACTCGGCGCTAAGTTGAGCACTGGAGTAGAGGTACGGGGTCGGGTCCTGTCCCCAGGGAGAAGCGCTGACTTGGCGTCAGCAGCGGTGCATCGGTGCTTCCTCGCATACACACACACACCCCGCGCTCAGCGTTCTCGGGTGCCCCGAGAAATTTAGTCCCCGTCTTTTTCCGGCCTGCTAGGCTGCAATTTCCATAGCGCCGCCCACTAGCACTGCCCCGCCCCCGGCACCTACCGCGGGTAGGCCAAAAATTGAGCCCCCGGCTTTTCAGGCCTACTAGGCCGCAATTTGAATAGCGCCGCCCGCGCTATTGTCGTCGCCCCCTCCTCTTGGCGCCTCTCATTACTGATGAGACGTGCAATTTTAATCTCGGGGGCCATCTCCTTTTTACCTCAGAGCTGTGAGGCGTCCTCTGTCGGATACCGGGTGTCACCACAGAGCCACCGCTATTCCTCCCGGGAGACACAGTACAGGACCATGGGTAAGCTACATCTGCCCTCAGATTAAGGCTTAACCCCTTCCCGACACATTCTCTGCTGCTGCAGTCTGACTGCCGTTAACCCTTTCAGGAGCGCTATGTCTCAATCTAAGGATGCTAGACAGGCTGCTAAGAAGCACACTGCGTTTTATACCGTGTGTACCACTTGCAAATCTACTTTGCCCAGCGCCCAGACTAATCCGTTATGCACGGATTGCGACGCGGCCTGCGCTCAAACGCCTCTTGCCGCCGCTGCTGAGGATCTTCTTGCGTTTAGTTCCCCTGAGTGGGCTGTGTCCCTGTCACGGTTGGTGGAGTCACTAACTCAGGCTATAGACTCTCTCCGGGAAGCCTGCTTAAGTCAAAGGGCGGCTTCACCGCCTGAGCAGGGCTCTAGCGACGGCAGGAAACCGTCCACCAGCATGGGCCGTACTCGTTCAAGGGACAGTCAAGCTAGAAAGCGGACCCATGACTAGTCCCCCAGTCACGCTCGCGCTTCAGCACCGGCGAGTTCTGTTTCTCGCTCTCCTTCTCCTAATGGTCGCAGCGAGTACTACTCTGAATTCGAATCTGGCGCGTCAGCCCCCCAGAATCCTCCAACTGACCAGGAGTCGCTTGATTCTTTAATAGAATCCGTCAACAGGATTCTGGAGTTGAAGGAGGAAAATACTCCTCCTGTACACGCTTTTTCGTTTGAGGACCAAACGTGTACGCAAATTATTTACCAGCCACCCAGATATTAAGGACATTGTCCAGAAACATAGGGATCGACCACATAAGAGGTTCACAGGGCAAAAGTCTATTGAAGCTAAATACCCTTTTGACCCAGATCTAATGAAAGATTGGTTGCAGTCCCCTTCTGTGGACCCTCCTGTATCGCGGCTGGCTTCTAAAACGCTCCTCTCCATATCGGAGGGCTCCTCTGTCAGAAATCCCCGATCGTCAAATTGATTACCTCGCCCGCTCAGTTTTTGAAGCTTCAGGAGCGGTGCTTTTTCCCATCGTTTGCAGCGATCTGGATCACTAAGGCTATGGCCGCTTGGACGGAAGTCTTAATCACTGCCTTTCAGGGTAGCAATCTCCCTCCGGAGGCTACCAACGTCGCCAGGCAGATAGTTCACGCAGCGGATTTTGTAGTTGACCCTTGTTTTGATGCCGCCAATGGTGCTGCTCTAATTGCGCTAATGCAATCTCCATTAAAAGAGCCCTATGGGTCCGCGACTGGCGAGCGGACGCCACGTCTTTAAAGATCGCTGACTTCTCTACCCTATCAAACTGGTTGCTTTTTTGGGGAGAAACTGGAGCAGCTCATCTCTGATACTACCGGGGGAAAAAGTAAATTCCTTCCTCAACAAAGGGTTGTTTCGGAACCAACAGCCGACGCGTTTTCGATCTTTTCTCAATAACTCCGGTTGGTCCTCCTCTACCTTTTCTTCCGACTCCAGTCGGCCCCCCGCGCGGAGACAGAGGCCCCCAGGTCTCATACAGACCTAATCGCTCTTGGAAGCCCAGACCTAGGGCATCTGGATCTCGGGGATCCCGATCCCACAAATCTTCTACGCAATGACTTGTTGCGGTATCCGGCGGACAACAGCAAAGTGGGCGGTCATCTACTTTCCTTCAGTCACACCTGGCTCGCGGTCGTCCGCAACAAATGGGTCAGGGAACTGGTGTCCTCCGGATACAAGATAGAATTTTCCTCTCCTCCGCCAACATGTTTCTTCCCATGCTCACCCCCCAAGAAGAAGACAACAGCCTTCCTTCGGGCTGTTCAGGCGCTGCAAAAGGACGGAGTCATCATTCCGATCCCTCAGGACGAACGGTTCAGAGGTTTTTATTCAAACCTTTTTGTGGTTCTAAAGGAAGACGGGACGATGCGGCCCATACTCAAGATGTTAAATCAGTTTGTCAAGGTATGGCGGTTCCGAGATGAATCTCTCCGATCAGTTGTCGCTTCCATGGAAAAAGGAGAGTTCCAAGCATCCATCGACATCAATGACGCTTATCTTCACATTCCGATCTCCCTGTCCCACCAGCAGTTCCTACGTTTTGCAATTCACGAGGAACACTTCCTGTTCGTTGCCTTGCCCTTCGGACTCGCCACCGCCCCCAGGGTATTTACCAAGGTCATGGCGGCTGTCAGGGCCATTCTTCACTTTCGGGGAGTGGTAGTGTTACCGTATCTGGACGACCTGCTCATCAAAGGTCCATCCCTTCCAGCATGCGAGGAATCCGTGGAAATACAGTAAATACACTTTCTCGCCTGGGCTGGAAAATAAACTTCGAAAAGTCCTTCCCAAAGCCGGCTCGACAGATTTTAAGGAATGATCTTGGACACTTCCCGCGGGTTGGTCATTCTCCCTCCAGAGAAGACCCGAACCTTACAACAAGCAGCGCGGTCTCTTTCTCGACCAGTTTCTCATGCCATTCGTTTCAGCATGAGAGTTCTCGGACAGATGGTAGCAGCGATGGAAGCTGTCCCGTTCGCTCAGTTCCATCTCCGTCCCTTGCAACATGCGCTTCTGTTAGCCTGGGACAGGAACCCATTCTCCCTGGACTGTCGGTTCCTTCTGTCTCTGTGGGTCAGACAAGCCCTCAAGTGGTGGACTCTAAAATCCTCCCTGAATCAAGGGAAGTCCTTTCTCCCAGTACAATGGTTGGTAGTAACCACCGACGCAAGTCTTCTGGGCTGGGGTGCGGTTTTTCGTCACCACACGGCACAGGGTCTGTGGTCTCCCTAAGAGTCTCGTCTCCCCATCAACATCCTAGAGTTGAGCGATCAGATTAGCCCTACGGAGTTTTCACCATCTACTTGTAGGCCACTCCATCAGGATTCAATCCGACAACGCCATGGCTGTGGCGTATATCAACCGTCAGGGGGGTACTCGGAGCAGGATGGCCATGCACGAAGTGAGTCACATCCTTCATTGGGCCGAGACCAATCATTCGCCCATCTCTGCAGTCCACATCCCGGGCGTAGACAATTGGGCGGCAGATTTTCTCAGTCACTAAGGCCTTGCCTCGGGAGAGTGGTCTCTTCATCTGGAGGTTTTTCAGCAGATTTGCCATCGATGGGGGACTCCGAATGTGTGGATCTCATGGCTTCGAGACTAAACAATAAAGTTCCTCGATTCATCGCCCGACCACGCGATCCCGTACATCTTTCCCCCTCTTCCCTTGATTCAGAGGGTCATCAAGAAAATCAGATCAGAAGGAGTACCGGTGATTCTTGTCGCGCCAGATTGGCCGCGCTTGGTACGCAGAACTGATTCAACTAGTCGCCGACGTTCCCTGGCGACTTCCAGATCGCCCGGATCTTCTCTCTCGGGGTCCGTTTTACCACCAGAACTCCGAGGCCCTGTCTTTGACGGCGTGGCCTTTGAATCCTGGATTTTAACAAAGGCTGGGTTATCTCACGACGTGATTTCCACAATGATGACTGCTAGGAAGCCCGTGCACATTCGCATCTATCACCGCACCTGGAAAACCTTTTTCTTGTGGTGCAGGGATCATGGCCGATCCCCTATGGCGTTTTCCATTCCTACTATATTGGAATTCCTTCAATCCGGAATAAAGTCGGGCCTCGCGCTTAGCTCGCTCAAAGGCCAAATTCCAGCCTTGTTAGTGCTTTTCCAACGCAGACTTGCCACCAAACCTCAAGTCAAGACTTTCTTTCAGGGAGTTGCCCATGTGGCGCCTCCTTATAGAAGGCCATTGGAACCATGGGACCTTAACCTCGTTCTTGGGGGCCCTACAGGAGGCTCCCTTCGATCCTCTCCATGACGTACCACTGACTGTTCTCTCTTGGAAGGTGGTCTTTCCAGTGGCAATTACGTCCATCAGACGAGTTTCAGAATTGGCGGCTCTGTCCTGCCGCCCCCCGTTCCTGAATTTTCATCAGGACAAGGCAGTTCTCAGGACGTCTCCGTCCTTCCTACTCGAGGTCGTATCCTCTTTCCATCTCAATGAGGAAATTGTTTTGCCTTCCTTTTTTCCGGCACCAGTCCATCGTATTGAGAAAGCCCTCCACACTCTGGATGTGGTTAGGGCCCTGAGACGGTACATCTCGCGGACGACTTCCTTCCGCAAGTCAAATGCCCTGTTCATACTTCCAGAGGGGCATAAGAAGGGTCTAGCCGCTTCAAAGGCAACGCTAGTCAGATGAATCCGCTTGGCGATTCAAGAATCCTATCGTGTCAGGAACGCGCCTGTCCCAGCAGGGATTAAGGCGCACTCTACCCGCTCAGTGGGCGCCTCTTGGGCCATTCGGCACCAGGTCTCGGCAGTACAGATCTGCAAGGCTGCGACTTGGTCCAGTCTGCATACTTTTACAAAGCATTACCAAATTTATTTGGTGTGATCCTGCTGTCCTTGAGCAGTCACATCAGTGACTCCTCTCAATCTCATCAGGATTGTCGTGGGACTTTTTTTTTTTTTTTTTTTTACATGCAACAAGTTCATCAGGGATTACGTGTTAAGGTGAGTGTTTTTTATTTTTAAACAAATGTGTATAACCATATATAATACAACCCTATAACCTCACTTGCCACCGCATCCGTGCCAGCTTTGGCAGATCTTAGAGATCCACCATTTCTGGAGTGGCTGAGAGATGGCCCTTTTTTAGGCTATTAATATCAGCACACGGCTGTCTGTTTAGCCTTTGCTGGTTAGATTTTATAGGGGAACCCCATGTCAATTTTTTTCTGGGGGTCCCCTTGTAAACTGGCCCGTAAAGGCTAAGCACACAACTGTGAGCTGATATTAATAGCCTGGGAACCTTTTGGCTATTGGCTCCTTCCCAGAAGATTAACATCAGCCGTTGGCTTTCCTTATGCTGGTTATGAAAATTACACGGGAGCCTGCACCACTTTTTTAATAAATGTCAGTGTAGGAGCCCGCCAATATGAACTTGAAAATCCCCATGCGTGTCACCATCGCTAGGTATCGCGGTGCTCGCCGAGTTCTGCCAGTTACTCTTTGACTACAGCCTGTATAGGTTGACTCTGAACGCTTCTACATAGGCTGGTGACAATGGGGGACATCACTTGAACTCTTGGATTACTGTCGGACATGGGGTGAGTATATTGGGTTAATTTAAATGATTAAAGAATGTGTCTTGTTTTATTTTAAATTAAGTATTTTTTCTTAGTGTGTGTTTATTTAACTTTTTGCTTCCAGGTTTAGTAATGAAGGGTGTCTGGCCGACACCCGTTCATTACTAAACCTAGGGCTTGGTGCCCGCGACAGCTGCTGACGCCAACCCCTAATCCTGTTACTCCAATGCGACTGCACCAGGGCATCAGGAAGTGCCTGGGCTAAATGCCAGAATTGGCACTTCACATATGAAGTGCCATTTCTGGAGCATATGAGGGCTGGTATTTTTTTGCCTGGGACGGGGCAAATAAGTATGAAATAGAAGGGGTTGAACAAAGAAATTACATCACAAACTTTTCTTATTTCAAATATCTTTATTTGGCTCCAAACAGTATTCATTGCGGTACAAAAAGGCGCCTATTCTCTGTTGCGTTTTTACTGCCAACAAATTTTTTAGAGATGCAGAAACGTTGCAGAAATTTCTGCAATCATATACTCAGGGCTCCAGACTTCAAGGGGTTATCCAGGACTAGATAGAATTGGTATGTTGTTTGTTTAATTTTTTTTATGTTGGTTGTAATACCACATTCATGTATCTTGCAACCCATTGTCAGATGTGAACTGTTATGGAACAAAGCAGATGGATATTTCTATATCCTCAATACGGTAGCTTCTTGAACCTGCAATCGATAAAAGTATTTGACCACAAAGATGCAAAGTGTTAAGCTTCCTCTGCAGTCTGACAACTGCAGATAGTTGTCAGTTCTATCCACCGTGAATGTTTCTGGCTTTAGTTCTCAGCTTGCCCCATGTTCTTCCACCCTAATATGTGATGTACATATCTATCACGTCAGGACCTGGTTAAAAATCACCTTTTGGTTCATAAAGTGTAAAAATGTAGGGACTAATTGATATTTCACTTTTGCAGTGGCAGCCATCCTAGTCGCCTTCTGGAGCCCTGAAAAACAAAATGGTTCACACAGCATGAAGAACGATGACACTTGTGCTTTATTTAAGCTTTTGGCATTGGAAGTCGTCATGTACATTCACTTATAGGTTTCCATTTTGCATTGTTTCCAGTTCATTTGTAGGGGAATTGGCAGAGTGCATCGCAGCGGGAGAGATTGAAGGAATCCTGAGTCTGAGTGCATCCTTACATATCATTATGGTCAGCTCCAAAGGTACTTTGTCTGCAATTGTCCGTGTATCTTGAACTTCATTGCATATTAATTAGTAATGTACTAATTACTGTATAAAGGAAAAGTCTCTCTCGCCTTGTCATGTTTAGGGGCAAAATTCAACGTTGATTATTTTATCAAAGCTTCCTTACAGCATTTTGTTTTCAGATGTCCTTTTTTTTTTTTTTTTTTTTTTTACAGCAGTAGTGGTGCTTTATCTCTAAGTTCCCTGTCTTATTCTCTCCCTCTGGTGTCTTCATTTGCTATGGCCCCGTTCCTGTCAGTTTCCCCCAGTTTGTGACCAACCGGCAGGTCCAGTGTTTCATGGAGGGCGCCAGAGGTCACAACTAGTGATGAGCGAGTATGCTCGGGTGGTCTCCAAGTATTTAGACGTCCTTGGAGATTTAGTTTCTGTTGCTGTAGCTGCATGATTTGCATCTGCTAGCCAGCCTGAATACATGTGGGGATTGCTTGTTTGTTAGGATATCCCTACATGTATTCAGGCTGCCTGGCAGCCGCAAATCATGCAGCTACAGCAACAGAAACTAAATCTCCAAGGACGTCTAAATACTTGGAGATCACCCGAGCATGCACTGGAAATCTCGAGTAACGAGTATACGCGCCCATCACTAGTCATAACTCAATACTAGTCAATGAAAGCTTCCTTTTGACTCTCGTAGACTTGTATTGAGAGCTTTTGATGTAGCTTTTGACTTCCAGACAGTCGGAAGATGTGCTCGCAAGATCATGCCGTGGGACAGGAGCGGCTCCAAAAAACAAATCCGAGGGTGAGTATTAGACGGGGCAGGGGACTTAGATTTAAAGCATCATTCATCTAATTAGTTGCTATAGTTCATTTCTTTAAGCAAATCCCTAGATCTGCATGGCCTTAATGTTAAATGATGAAATTCTGTCTGCCTTCAGCCACTATTAGAGGGAGCCTGAGTGCTATTTATACAGTGCATAAAGAAGGCACCTATGCACTCTACACCCTCTAATGGTGGCTGCAGTTTACTAGACTTTAAAGGTCATCAATGTCTGATCAGCCGAGGTCCAGCACCCCTGTCGATCAGCTGTTATCTGTGGCGGCTGTTGGTCGGAAGTACTCACTTGCAGAGCTAGCGATATTTTTAGTGACCGCTGCAGGGTACTGCACATACACCTATTGATTTGTTTTGGAGGCGTATGTGCAGTACCTTGTGGCAGCCACTATCAGCTCCTCAAGTGAGTACTTTCGACAGCAGCCGACACCGATAACAGCTGATCGGTGGTGGTGCCGGGTGTCGATCCCCAGCCAATCAAACTTTGATTACCTATCCTAAGACTGCCCCTTTAACTGTATTTGGCACAGGATGTGGTGTTCTGGTTAAATATAATCTTTCAGCATAAAGAAACTGTTCAAACCAAGCACTGGCACTCTGTGCACCCTTGGTGTTTCTGAGCAGTTCAGTGCATCTTTTCACTTACTTGTTTTCCATCCATCATAGGTGGGAAGGTGCACAGGACTGTTTGGCCACACCACGGGTTCACCGAGCACATGATTGAGCTTGGTTTGAATAGTCATTTTGTGCTGACGGACTCCATTAAATAGCCATTGTAAAGATATGGTAAGAAATTAATTGGCCCAAACAGTTGAACTGATTTAGACATTAATTTTAGCCTGTCCGTGCTCATTAATGAAACTAAGTCAAAGTGGAGTTTTACGCAAAGATCATTAGGATTGTAAAGATTTGCGGCTTAATTCTGGTTTGTGTGTATAGTTTAACATAAAACAATGTCATCAAATAGGTAAAACCATGTCAGCTGGCGCTAAAAACACTGCATCAATTATTCATCGGAAACTGAAAACGTACAGAGAGATCACAATGGAAGACGATGACAATATAGAGAGGTAAATTGTCAATATTAGCGGGATAAGTAAGGAAGAGCCTCTAAGATCTCAGTGGTGTGCACTTAGGCCTTGTGTTCTTGAGCTATCCCCAGGTCATGAACTAGATGCCTTCTGTAGGTTTGTTCATTGTCTCTTCAGAGATGAAGAGGACTAGAACTCTAGCGCCATAGGAAATAGCAATTCTAAACATCAATATCTACTCACTTATCGAGCCATGTCACATGATTTAGGATAAAAGCCACAACAAAAATCTCAGTTTGCAGACACTGTTTTGGGGGTACTGTCCCTCATCAGTGTAAAGTGTGACATCCGTTTGGCTGGTTGAGAGGCATCTGACCGGGATCCAAGAGGTAATGTTTCGCTTTGCCAGGGTGGGGAGACTTTTAAGTTGCCAGCTCCTCTGGGAAATATGCAAATTGTCCCATCAGAGAGGAAGAGGGCTAGAACTCTAGTGCCACCACCTATAGAAAGTAGCAATCCCAAAAGCCACCATCGACTCTCTAAGGAGCTTTGCCGTAAGTTTGTTTGTAACTCACATATGTGTGTAAGCTGGGACAGAACCTGGAAAAAGAAAACCTTATACCTGACCCCTCTGGCTGTCTTACTGCTTGCCGCCTACCATCCGGTCCTCTTCTTTCCACCTCACAGGACTCATCTCTGGCCTCTTCACTGTGTAGACCAAGCCTTGGATATCACTATGCACTTAAGGTTATATTATAAGGTTGCGGTGATGATGAGACCTTATGACACGTAGTGGTTTCCAACCTGGAGGCGGCCGGAAGTCTTGGTCTATAGTGAAGGCGCGGGATGCGGCGACAGCGGAAAGAAGAGGAGTGGATGGCAGTTTGAGAGGTCAGCGGTGAAGTGAGTATTAGTTTTTTGTTTGTTTTTTTTAAACATCTAAGGCTCTGTGCACACGCTGCGGATTCTGCTGCGGATTTTGCTGCGGATTTGGCCTCTGCGGATCCGCAGCAGTTCCGCAGACAGTGTACAGTACCATGTAAGTCTATGGGATTTACAATTTGCAGTGCACACGCTGCGGATTTTGCCTCTGCGGATCTGCAGCAGTTCCGCAGACAGTGTACAGTACCATGTAAGTCTATGGGATTTACAATCTGCAGTGCACATTCTGCAGTTTTTTCACTGCGGAAAAGCTGCGGTTTTAAATCCACAGAAAGAATTGACATGTCAATTCTTTCTGCGAATTCCGCTGCGGTTTGCCACCTATTCCATTGTCCAGGTGTCAAACCGCAGAGGAAAACCGCTGGCCAATCTGCAGGTAAAACCGCAGGTCAATGTACCTGCGGATCCGCACGAAAAAATCCACTGGTGAATCTGCAGCGTGTGCACATAGCCTTATACTCGTAACTAGCAGTATTACATATGTCGGGGACTGCTTGTATATGTAATATAGCAGCCATACAGCTTTGTAGGGCTCGGCAGTACCTCCATAGGCCTCACATTTTCACAATCCGCCTTTTTCTATCTAATGTATATGGCCACCATTAGGCAGAAAAGTATACTGCAACTACAAATTGCAGTAAGAGATCACTAGAGGTACATGTTAATCCAGCTACATCAGTATCACAGAATATAGTCCGCATGTGACACGATCCAAGTGGCTTCATAGAAATAGAACAACATGGCCCTTGGGATGTAAAGATTGAGATGTGTTCCTTCATCCACTAATCAGAAACCTCCTAGATTGGCCCTCCGCACCAGGTGACGTCACATTAGCAGGGCTCCTTGATACTTGCATGTCGGTAATGATCATCAATACAATGTTGGGTTGTGACTTGTGCTAACGTGGAGGAAGTCTCTGTTTGTTCTTATCTGATCGGCATCAGCCTCGCGCCGGACTGATGAGCATTAATGGAAGTGTCTTTCTTTTTCAGGGCCGTATATGAATCATCAATCAGGACTTTAGATCAGCTCCTTCAGCCATAATTCACTTACCGGAGAAAATATGCTGGTCTATATAACTTTGACAATGTACAGATTGTTAACTATGAGGGTCTTGGGGGGGGGGGAGGAGTATTATTTTTTGTTGTAAGATTCAATTGTATTTTTTTTCTGTTTCCTATTGTAAATTTAAAATATTATTTTGTTTAATTTAGTTTTTTGTGTAGCTGCTTTTCTGATTATAAACACTGAGAGGAATACCTCAGCCTCCCAATAGGCAGTGTGATTCCCCCCCAGTATTCACCCCATGGGTTTGCTCAGCAGATGTAGCTCAACTAGAAATCATTAAAAGTTAAGTATAATGAGCCTTATACAGGGGCTTCTCACAAAATTAGAATATCATCAAAACGTTAATTTATTTCAGTTCTTCAAAAGAAAAAGTGAAACTCCTATATGATATAGTCATTACAGAGTGATCTATTTTAAGTGTTTATTTATGTTAATGTTGATGATTATGGCTTACAGCCAATGAAAACCCATCGTCGTTATCTCAGTAAATTAGTATAATTAAGACACACCTGCATAGGCTTCCTAAGCATTTAAAAAGGTTCCTGTTTCGGTAGGCTCCACAATCATGGGGAAGACTGCTGACTTGACAGATGTCCAGAAGGCAGTCACTGACACACACCACAAGGAGTGTAAGCCACAAAAGGTCATTGCTAAAGAAGCTGGCTGTTCACTGAGAAGCTGAGTGGAAGGAAAAAGTGTGGTAGAAAAAGGTTCACAAGCAGCCGGGATAACCGCAGCCTTGGAAGGATTGTTAATAAAAGGCCATGCAAACATTTGGAGGATATTTACAAGGAGTGGACTGCTGCTGGAGTCATTGCTCCAAGAGCCACCACACACAGACATATCCAGGACATGGGCTGCAAGTGTCACATTCCTTGTGTCAAGCCACTCAGTCAGGACCAATAGACAACGCCAGAAGCGTCTTACCTGGGCCAAGGAGAAAAAGAACTGGACTGTTACTCAGTGGTTAAAGGTGGTGTTTTCAGTTGAAAGTAAATTTTGCATTTGATTTGGAAATCGAGGTCCCAGAGACTGGGGGAAGAGTGGAGAGGTCACAATCCAAGCTGCTTTTGAGGTCTACTGTGAAGTTTGCACAATCAGTGTTGGTTTGGGGAGCCATGTCATCTGCTGGTGTAGGTCCACTGTGTTTTTATCAAGACCAAAGTCAGCGCAGCCGTCTACCAGGAAATTTTAGAGCACTTCATGCTTCCCTCTGCCGACAAGCTTTTTGGAGATGTAAATTTCATTCTCCAGCAGGACTTGGCACCTGTCCACACTGCCAAAAGTACCAATACCTGGTTTAAAAACAACAGTATCACTGTGCTTGATTGGCAGCAACGCGCCTGCCCTTAACCCCATAGAGAATCTATGGGGTATTGTCAAGAGGAAGATGAGAGACACCAGACCCCACAATGCAGATGAGCTGAAGGCTGCTATGAAGGCAACCTGGGCTTCCATAACACCTCAGCAGTGCCACAGGCTGATCACCTCCATGCCACGCTGCATTGATGCAAAAGGAGCTCTGACCGAGTATTGAGTGCATTTACTGAACATACATTTTATAGGCCAACATTTTGGATTTTAAAATAATTTTTCAAGCTGGTGTTATAATGTATTCTCGTCTCTGTGGAGCGTGTCAGCCTTTTGTCGGAGGTGTATTTCGGGAAGAGTCACTGTAGTGGCATGTGTTACCCTATTACCGCCATTGGGGCAATAAAAAAGGGAACGTAGCCCGTTGAGTAGATGTGTATACTCTCTTAGCCTATTGGCTTGAACCGTATAGATTTCTTCAAAGCAGCATTCCAGTGTGGGGTTTTTTTTTGTATTTCAACCAAGGAGTGGTATCTCTAATGTCTGGTCCCTGCCCCTAGCTATATACATACCAGCCACTGTCCTGTGTTATTGGTGCTGTTCCTGCCGGACTCTTCCAGATTGTGACCTGCCGAATCTCTGCAGTGTTTGCTGGGTGGTCCAGAAGTCACTTGCTAATGTTAGTAAATGCGAGCCATAAAGAGGATCTCATAGACTTACATTGAGAGCCTGTGACCGTTAGCTGTGACTTGTGGTCAGCCAGGACCTGTGGTCAAAAGATGGCGTGACTGGACTGGAGTGGCACCAGGAAGGGTAAAAATGGCAGCTGGTAAATATTTTACTACAGGTAGGGAACAGACATTGGTGATACCACTCCGGTGGTGGAAGAAAAAAAGATTTGGCAGAGTGTTGCTTTAATCATCAAGCCTAGGGAAAGTTGTAATCTTATTGTGTTTTGATAATACAGTCTTAATTTATTCCCAATCCATCTGTCTAGGGGGTAGAATAAAGGGACATAATGAGCATTTCTGATCATCCTCTGCACTCTGCATCACGATAGGAAAACTTTGACATTTCAGACAATAGAGGATATCAATGGAAGTTTAAAGAGAATCTGTCACCCCATTTTTCGACTTATCAGCTGCCGGCACCGCCATCAGGGGCTTATCTACAGCATTCTGTAATGCTGTAGATAAGCCCCCGATGTAACCTGAAGATAAGAAAAATGAGTTATATTATACTCACCCAGGGGCGGTCCGGGTCCTATGGGTGTCGCGCGGTCCGGTCCGGCGCCTCCCATCTTCTAATGGTGACGTCCTCTTCTTTGCTTCTCGTCGTTGCTCCTGCGCAGGCGCACTCTGCCCTGTTGAGGGCAGAGCAGAGTACTGCAGTGCGCAGGCGCTGGACCAGGTCAGAGAGGTCCTTCGCTCTGCAGTACTTTACCTGTCCTGTTGAGGGTAGAGTAAAGTGCGCCGGAGACGCAACGGGAAGCAAATAAGAGGACGTCATCTTTAGAAGATGGGAGGCGCAGGGCCGCGACACCCATCAGACCAAGACCGGACCACGACCAAGACCGGACCACCCCCCGGGGAGTATAATATACAGTAACTCGTTTTTCTTATCTTTCAGGTAACATCGGGGGCTTATCTACCGCATTACAGAATGCTGTAGATAAGCCCCTGATGGCGGTGCCGGCAGCTGATAGTCCAAAAATGGGGTGACAGATTCTCTTTAAAAAGAAATTACAAACGTTTCTCTGTAATTGACACCGCTACACAGGGCTGTGGAGTCGGTAAGCCACAGTTGCGACTCCGACTCCTGGATTTTATCAGGCTCCGACTCCTTCATAAATGCCAATTCATAACAACAAATTTACTGTTGTAAAATATTAAACATCGTGCTTATTCAGTTTCTCACCACCATTTAAGTAATCAGACCACTTAGAGCAAAAACTACATTTATTAGAATACAATTAGAATATAGCAAATAACTTTTATAAACTTTTCTAAACTGTAAGTAAATATGCAATAAACACTTTTATGCAGTTAAGAAGAAATCTATAAATTTGTCCTCAGAAAAAGTATTGCCTCTGTCAGATCCTCCTTCATGGATGCCCTCAAATCTGATCTAATTATTTTGAGAGCAGAGAACAACCTCTCTACACTAACTTGTGTTGGTGGCAAAGCAGTAACCACTCGGGCAACATCTCTGACAATGTCAGGATACAGAGGAATCGCTTGTTGCACTGTTATTTTTGATGAACGGTCAAATTTCTCAATTTCTTTTAGTGCACATGAAAAATTCTGCTGAAATGTACTGGCTGTGTTCCTTGATGGGGATGACTCTTCTATGCGGGAACGCTTTGCACGGTCCTTGTGATCCAAATATTTTTCAAAATTAAATTCTTCATCAGTTGATGAGGGTGAAGATGTGGCAGGACGACCAAATTCTTCTTGTTCCTCCTGACTGTTCTGCAACCTTTTCATCCTTACTGCTATTTCAAACAGAGCTTCTTTTCCTTTACTTAGCTGTTGATCATCTAGAAGAATCCGATGCATTGTGTCTACATAAACAGCTGCCAAAAGAATGTTATTTTGTAATAGTAGCTCCTCTCTCCGTTTCATTGATGTAGCAATGCCACTTGCAATTAACCCTCCTCTTTGGGACAGGCGAAACATCAGGTTCTTCCACTCCTTTAAGAAAATACCTGGAGTTAAGTCCTCTGCTTGTAATTTTTTAGTCACTGTAAATGGGTGCTCTAGCAATTTTTCCAGCTCAGTCACCTGATTCCACTGACTTTCATTTAGCGTCAGTTGAGGGTTAGCCATGTCTACAAGAAAGGTTTTCAGTTCAACCAAGCTCTGAATTATTAAGTACTGCCCCATCGTGTGGCTTGATCAATAATTGCCCCTTTTCCAGCACGTCTCTTCAAAATTGAGTCAACTTTAGGGGTTCTGGCAACAGTAGCCAATTTTCTCACCTTGCCAATCAGTGCAGCAGCATGTCCTTCTTGCAGACTGTCTCTTATAGCCAGCTGTAGCGTACGCACAACACAGCGCAAGTGATGAATGAAAGAACATATTGACACAGTTTCAACAAGATCATCTAAACTATCATGTTGCTGTTCATCTGAAGCAACTTCAGTTTGCTCCTCAGTTACAATACTGTGTTCCTCTATTTCAAACATTTCTGTGTCTGTGGACCCAGAATGTTCTTCTAGCTGCTGGTCACCATCATTACTCTCATTCATTAGCTTAATAGTACTTATCATATTTGAAGCATTGTCAGTTACGACAGAAAGAACTTGCTCTTTTTTAAGTTCATAGTCTTGCAGAACCTTTTCCACCAAGACCTGGAGAAACTCACTGGTGTGATGAGCTTTGGTGTCTTTTACTGCCAATGTCTTGGTAACTATTTCATTTTTGTCACAAACAAATCGGACATTGATGGCAAAATAGTTCACTCTGTGACGTGTGCAGGCATCCATTTTAAGAAACAGAAAGCGTCCCTTGAGAGTTTTTTTTAAGTTCTTTCTTTTGTTTAAAAGCTTCTTCGATTACTAATTTTCTAATACTCTCTCTCTCCAGAGAAACACCAAGCTTGCGGGCCATTTCCCCATTCAGACACATAAATGCTGGTCGTGAAAATAATGAAATAGGCACACTATCCTTTACAACAAGCTCTATGATCTGTTTTTTAAATGTATCTACTGTCATTGTCACAGTAACTTTGTCACTGACAAAATATCTTACAACTGATGGCTGCAAAGTTCTCTGCTCCTTTGTTTGGCTGGAAGAGCTGGGCACTGGTTCATTGGTTTGGATGCAGTCTTTCTCATCCACTGCTTTCAGTACTTCTGGATGAAAGCGCTGTAAATGTCTCTTTAGATTAGAAGCTCTGGTAGGAGCATTTTTATCTTTGCCTGAATATGCACTCATCTTGGCTTCACAGCATTTGTTTTCGTCTGGATCATTTGTCATACACTGACAGACATAATGTTTTCTATCTTGAGTGATGGTGAAATGTTCAAATACAGCTGATTTAATGTGATGCTTCTTTGACATTCTCAGGTTTTTAATTCTGCATTCACAATCCAAATGACAATTGTTTTTCCTAAAAACAATTGTACAAAATTATTGCCAGGTCGTACAACTGATATAGTGGTCAGTAATGCTGTTATTATTCCTCATGTACTCACAGTTAACTGATGCAAAGTTTGTTGAAAGGATAATACTTCTTACAGTCTTCCTCTTCTGAGTAGCAGGCAGCTGTGAGATGCTTGGAAGACGCACACCTAGTATGATCTAGTCTAGAGGAGGAGCTTTACTACTAAAAATTTGCAACACATTTTCACTTTCAGTTTCATACATTGTAAGTAGGGGGGTTGGGGCAGCATGAGGTTAACCAAGTATAAGATTAGATAAGGGCAGTGGAGAACAGTGACACACAAGAAGTAAGAAATGTCTCTATCTCCAGCAGAACTGCTTATCACTGTTGTTCATAGTTTGATAGAACATATATATTTGAGTAACATTTATCAAAGTTCATATGAAAGTTCAATTATGAAATATTAATACATTTTTTTAAAGCTGGAGTCGGTACATTTCTACCGACTCCAACCAAAACTAACTCCGACTCCACAGCCCTGCCGCTACATACCTACTGTGAAATCAAGATGTAACTACCAGGGCATTGGACATGAATATGAGGTACGATCGAGCACTGTGGATGCCAAAGGAGATAAAAAATGGCAGTAGGGAATTGAATCCAGATCACTGGTGGATTAAAGTATACTGATACTGTGTGAATGTACGCGTGTGTACATGTGAGGGATAACACCATTACAATGTATCCTGCTTTTTCTCTAGTTTTCTCCTCTTGTGATCTATCTCTAAGTTTGAATCTGCTTGAGGAGACTACCTGTTGTGATGTCTTCCATACACCACACACGCAGAAGCAGCATCCTCATCATAAGAGACATTATACAGCAGTACTGAGCAGTGTGGCAGTGAATCCTGCTCTGGAGTGAAATATATTTGTTTAACCCGCCTGGTCTCCCCCTGTTCTGTGTGCGCCTCACTCCACTCCTATTCTCTGACCCCTCAACATAGAGTTTAATAACATCTGTAACCTGATACCTCACTGTGCTTGCGGTATCTCTTGGTTTGACCAAGACCGAGCTGTTTTTTTCAGAGTGGATGTTGAGTTTCCGGAGGCAGGGGGAGAGGAAGAAGTATCTCATAAGAACAGAACGATGCAAATTTCTCTGATAAAAATTTCTGATTTTCTTCTGTGACCATTTAAGTATTAGGATATTAAGGCTGTGTGCCCACGATGCGATTTTTAAGCATTTTTGCCGTGATTTTCGGCGCGAAAACGTTGAAAAAACTCGTACAGAACGCACCCCATGCATTCCTATGGCATTCCGCACATGCTGTGCTAATGCTGCGCTTTTTTCCACAGCGTAATCGCATCGCGGAAAAAAACGCAGCATGCTTATTCTTTTTGCTGAATCGCAAAGAATTGCCACGATTCCGCACCCAATGGAATGCATGAGAACCGCTTACTTCCCGCATGTGGCTATGCCCACCATGCGCAAAGTTAAGCATCTCATGTGCGGTTGGTACCCACGGTGTGGAGGAGAGGAGACTGTCCTCCAGGCCCTGGGTACCATACCCCTGTAAAAAAATAAAAAATCGGGGTATATTTACCTTCCGGTGTCACGCGCAGCCTTCCCGGGCCTCAGCGTTCCCAGTAATGCCTTGCGGCAAGGACCTGTGATGACGTAGTCTGGCGTTACTCTAGCGGTCTCGTGAGATCACTATAGCAACGCGAGACCAACGTCATCACAGGTCTCGCAAGGCATTGCTGGGAACGGGAACGTCACTGAGACTGCATGGGATGTCGGAAGGTAAATATACCCCGATTTTTTTTATTTTTTTTAGCATTCTATCTTTTACTATTGATGCAGCATAGACAGCCTCAATAGTAAAAAGCTGGTCACACTTGTCAAACACTATGTTTGACGAGTGTGACCAACCTGTCAATCACTTTCCAAGCGATGCTTCAAATCGCTTGGAAAGTGCTTGAATTTTGCACGCGAAAATCGCTGCAAAATCGTGAACATAATCGCTGTAAAATCGGGCGGGGAAAAAACACGCGTTTTCTGGGAAGGAGTCCAGTTTTGAGTGTCCGGTTTAAAACGCTACGTGGGCACATAGCCTAAAAAAAAGGAAATAAAAGAATAAAACGTCACTTTAGTGATTGTTTTAGCAATAGGCGCAACCTTAAAGGAAGATGTGGATGAAGTTTTCAGCAACTTGGACAGCAGTTGCCAGACTTAGCCAGGGATTTTAGTAGTGGAAGTCAAGGATCAACGGCGAGGGAATCTTGAGAAGAAAATTCAGCACTTTTCAGTGTATGTTTTCTACAGAAAATCAGAGTTGATCATCTGCTTCATGAGAAGATTAAAGAAACAAGAGACACACGACCATAACATTTCTAAGTCCTACCCTAATTGCTGAAAGTGGTTGTAGTGGACAGAAGTGTTAGTTTTGTCCACAGGTTGCTTGTTACACACTGAAAGTGAACATCTCTTCCATCAAGTTCTCATGGTCATTTTTTGAGTATATTCCCTGAAAAGCCCAAATGTAGCAGTAACTAATATTGCACTATTAATAATATCCTGTTTAATAATGTGGAATTTCTCAGTATCACCTGTTTGAGTTCCATGAATTGAGGAACAGTGTTCTAAAGTACAGGTTTTTATAGGATCTGTGCCCTTTTTGCATCGATGCATTTAACCCCTTAGTGACGGAGCCAAATTTTTTAAATCTGACCAGTGTCACTTTATGTGGTGATAACTCTGGAACGCTTCAACATATTCCATTGATTTTGAGATTTTTTTTTCGTGGTACGTTATCATTTATGGTAATGGTAAGTTTAGGTTGATAAGTTTTTTGTGTTGATTTACAAAAAATATCAGAAATTTGAGAAAAATGTTTAAAAAAAAATTAGCAATTTTCAAACTTTGATTATCCCTTTAATCCAGATAGTCATACCATAGAAAAAACATTAATAAAGAACATTTCCCTCATTTCTGCTTTACATCAGCACCATTTGTAAAATGTTCTTGTGTTTTATTAGCATTTTAGGAGGTTTAAAAATGTAGCAGTAATTTTTCAAGAAAATGTATAAAATGTATTTTTTTTTTTAGGGACCTATCCAGGTTTGAAGTGATTTTAGGGAAACCCCCAAAAGTGATACCATTTTCAAAACCGCACCCCCTGACGCACTGAAAACTGCTGTCAGGTAGTTTATTAACCCTTCAGGTGCTTTTCAGGAATGAATGCAAAGTGACATGACAGGAATGAAAAAGTGAATTTTTACCACCTAAATGTCGGTAACTTCTGAACAGGTTGCTATAGCCAGGAGACTCTAAAGCCGCTATTTGGTCCTGGATTGCCATACCAACCATCAGGACCACACAATCTCTGTTAACCATTTATATGATGTAGCCACTATTGACAGAAGCATCTAAGAGGTTAAACAGATATGACAATGATTGTGTCTAAGGGTACCTGTTCTGAATGAGTCACCGAAGGAGGAAAAAACAAAAATACAAGCTAAATCCAGAAAACCGGAGAGGTTGGTAGCTATCGGATTGCAGACCCCTGATCCTATCACAACAACTAACAGTAGCCGTGGGGGGTTCCTACGATGCCCTAGACCCTTCGATCACAGCCGGAGAACTAAATAGGCCTAAAGAAATAAAGGGGAAATCTAAACTGCCCCAGAGCAGACCCCAAAGCAATAGGCAGCCCCCAACATATAATGACGGTGACGCAAGATGAAAACACTAACACAGATAGAAAGATAGGTTGAGCAAACGATGGGGCCCAAGCTAACTAAAAAGGACAGGATAGAAAAGCTGCTGTCTGCAATCCGTAAAAAACCCTACCAAAAAATGTCCCAACCGTCTGATAGGAAAAACAGGCCTTGAAGTCGCTAGGACTTCAAAATGACTATATCAGCACTCAGGTAAATTCTGAAGACAAAGCAAAGAGCCAAACTGATCCGAGACAAAAATGGAACTCAGCACACCCCCGACCGGGGATGGCTGAACTCCAAAAAACAAAGTAAACAAAACTAATAAGTTCAATAGCAGAGCAAAAACTTATCTTTGGGAAGCAGAATCAGACTGGTCTCCAAGAATCCAGCAGAGAAATCACCAGCGACTCAGAAGGGAGTCGGCTGCCTTATATCCAGTCAGAAGTTCCTGTTACCCAGTCATCATCTACCAGCTCAGGTGTTTTGTAATCAGCCTCACTACCTTCACCAGAAGAGGGAGTTCATCAGACATCGACGGTGAAGGGGAAAATGAACTCACAACAGGTACCGTTACACTTAGCGATGCACCAGCGATCCCGACAACGATATGGAAAAAATGGGCCAGACAAAAGTATTGGCACCCTCAGCCTAATACTTAGTTGCACAACCTTTAGCCAAAATAACTGCGACCAACCGCTTCCGGTAACCATCAATGAGTTTCTTACAATGCTTTGCTGGAATTTTAGACCATTCTTCTTTGGCAAACTGCTCCAGGTCCCTGATATTAGAAGGGTGCCTTTGATAGGGAGAGAGTTAAATTAACCCTTCACGGTTGAGGCAGTGATGTCCAAATTATTCCACAGAGTGTTGCTAGCAACTCAAATGACCAAACGGAGACGTCTCTGTATGGGACGATCCAAAGAGATCGGTAACCCGTTTATTGTAGTCACTTCTCTTATAATATTTTGCTTAATTATGCAAAGCTCTCAACTACCAATAACATCATTTCACTTTATAAGCCAATAATATTGCAAGGAAACCGGAACTGCATATATGTCTGCACCTAGATTGCGTAGAAAGTAGTAAAATGGCATATTCAGAGCAATACACCCCCCGAGCCCCTTATCTTTGCACCTGATGAGAACAGTCTGGTTTCATGACAGCCCATGCCAATTACAAAAATTTATCTTACAGCAACAAAAATGAAGAAATGAAACCTTCAGAGAAATGGAGAAGTGAAACTTCAGCTCTGATTTTAGTTTTAACCCTTCACAATCCCCCTAGATTAATTTTTCAACACATATGCAGCATCAGAGGTGCTATCCCAAGCTAACAGCTTGAGGGGTACTGGTCTTGACATGACTGATGCCGTGTTACCAGTCATGGCTGTCGTGGCGCACCCGTCCCCCCTGTATACTGCAGTTCACGAATAACAATTTTTGATGACGGTGGTGGGGATCTTTTGTAGGTAGGCATGGGGTTCCGGCAGTAGTAATAAACCCTCGATTGGCCCATAGAGCCCCAAATTCGTGAGCAATACCAAATGCATACCGTGAGTCCGTGTATATATTAGCCCGTCTGTTCTTGGCCAAAGTACATGCAGTAGACAGAGCCTGGAGTTCTGCTTCTTGTGCTGACTGTGAGGGCGGGAGCACAGCTGCGTGCACTACAGTGTCTTCTGTGGTAACCGCGTATCCCGTGTGGAATCTACCAAACTCGTCAGCATATCTTGAACCATCCGTGTATAACACCAGATCAGGATTTGGGAGTGGATTCTCACTGACATTTGGTGGAGTAGCTGTTTCTTCAGTCAGAAGTTGGGAGCAATCATGTTGGAGAAAATCCTCATCACTGCCATCTTTCTTGGGGACCGGCAGTAAAGTAGCAGGGTTGATTGTTGTACAGCGATGCAACTTGACATAAACAGGCAAAAGGAGTGAACACTGCAGCCGTAAGTGTCGTTGCACAGTCAAATGTCTTGGTTGCTGAAGGCTCAGTATTGCTGCAATATCATGCGGGGCAAAAATGTGCGTTTCATGTCCAAGAATTATGTCTGCAGTCTTGTCAAGCAACGAGTGAGTGGCGTGAACTGCCCTCATACAACTTGGTGATGCTCGGGCCACTGGGTCGAGGCGGGCCGAATAATAGCCCACTGGTCGTTGCCTGTTGCCATGTGACTGTAAGTACCCCTGCTGCGTGTCCTTCATTCTCAGACACATACAAATGGAACGGTCGAGTATAGTCCGGGATGCCCAAGGCAGGGGTGGAAGCAATAAGCCGCTTTAACTCAGAGAAGGCATGATAAAGGCTTTCCATGCAAACCGGTGATCTTTCCTTGTAGCTCATTATGCCGTCTTTCGAGGCGTTGTAAAGGGGTTGCATTATGTGGGATGTATCCGGTATCCACTGACGACAATAAGTGCACAGTCCAAGAGAACGCTGAAGTTCAGTTTCATCTTTTGGGAAAGGATGGGAGCTGACAGCTATTTTTCTTCTGTGAGGTGTCTGACACTCTGAAGGAGACAGTGACCCAAGAATATCACTTGACCAAGGCAGAACTGAAATTTCGAGGCCGAAACCCGACAGTTCAGTGCTGCCAGATGCTTGAAGAGGCTGACAGTGGCAACAATGGCTTCCTGCTCCGTTCGTGCACACAACAAAAGATCATCCACATACTGAAGCAGCGTAACCTGGGGTTGATCTATCTGCCAGGGCAAGAGACACTCGCTCATGTTTTTTGCAAACTGGTTGGGACTGTTTTGTGCCCCTTGTGGCATAACAGTCCATGTTAACTGTTGTCCCTGAAAAGTGAATTCAAACAGAAACTGGCAATCTGGGTGTAACGGACTGCTAAAGAAGGCATTGGTAAGATCGATGACCGTAAACCAAGCAGCATCCTGGGGTATTTGGGACAAAAGAGTATGTGGATTAGGTACCACTGGAGTTTCCAGAATGGTAGCTGCATTAACTGCCCGTAGATCTTGTACCAGCCGGTGCACAGAGGGCTGGCTAGGTGGGATCTTTTTCTTAACGGGAATCAAGGGCGTATTACATGGAGAAACACAGGGTACCAGAGCACCGTTATGTAACGTTTGTATTTGTTCCTGAAGGCCCCGCTCCTGATCATGTTTCAAAGGATATTGATGGACTTTGGGAAAAGTGGCACCAGGTTTGAAAAACACTTTTACTGGTTCTACAGGCATTTTCCCTATGTCATTTGGCCCTTTTGACCAAAGTTTAGATGGTATCTCAGAGGTATGGGGTGAGTCGTTGATCCTCAGGCAATATCGGGGTTGATCTGGGCCTATCAGGGCCATCATAACTGTGGGAAGGGCATGCAAAATACAGATTTCCTCACTGTCTTCATCTGCATAGGGGTTATGTAACGTAAGAACCATCCGACCATCATCTTGGAATTGTATTCTGGAGCGGAACTGTGATAATAAATCTGCCCCCAGTAAATTTACTGGACATGTGGGAGAGATTACGAATTGAGCAGTAACCTTGGGGAAAGGCCCCACAGGGATGGGTTTTGTAAGAGTATGTTTATTGGGTCTGCCATCTACTCCAATTAAAACAAGCTCTTGATCTGAGAATTGAATAGGGATATCCGTAGGTACATCTGATGACTTGATTATAGAATTGGTTGCCCCAGTGTCTACCATGAACTAAGGCTGGTTTCACATTCGCGCTTTTTAAGCGCACGCACGGCCGGGGGTAGCTCCGCCCCCGAGCCGGCTCTCTGCCCGGCGTGCCCGCCCCTTCCTTGTAGCGCCGCCTCCTAGCGCACAGCGGCGCCTGCGATCGGCGCACCCTATCTTTAGCATAGGGTGCGCAGATCGTGCGCAGGCCGTGTGCTAGTTGCGCTTTGACCTGCGCTGCGCACTTTTGACGGTGCGCCGTGCGCGCCAAAATCCGAAAAGTTTGATTTTGGCGCGCACGGCGCACCGTCAAAAGTGCGCAGCGCAGGTCAAAGCGCAACTAGCGCACGGCCTGCGCACGATCTGCGCACCCTATGCTAAAGATAGGGTGCGCCGATCGCAGGCGCCGCTGTGCGCTAGGCGGCGGCGCTACAAGGAAGGGGCGGGCACGCCGGGCAGAGAGCCGGCTCGGGGGCGGAGCTACCCCCGGCCGTGCGTGCGCTTAAGGCTGGTTTCACATTCGCGCTTTTTAACAAGGGTGTCCCCTACAGGGAGCGTGACGGATGAGCATGCCCCAGGTTTGGTGGAGGCAGACCCTGGTTGGCCACCCCTTCAGTATGGACAATTATCAGGATTTTGGGGCTGTCCGTAACCGGGGTATCCTCTGGGGTTCCCAGTATTTAGATTACGATTGGAAGAGGGAACTCGAGGGTAGCATCTATCAGCGGGAGTGTGACAGTCGCTCTGAAAGTGACCAAGTCGCCCGCAGCGCCAGCATTGCAAACGAGAATTAGCACGGCGGAGCTGGGGAGGGAGAGATACTGGAGTAAGGAGCTGAAGTCTGAGGGGGGACCAGAGTTTGCTGTGTGCTCCAGTGATGAGGAACCAGCTGCGTACTCGCAGCCGCGCTGGGCGCAATGGTGGGGGCTGCTGCTGTTAGAGCAGGGGCTGTCACAGCTGCCGCTGTTAATTTATTTTTCTGTTTCCCCGCTGCTGCAGAGCAGGTTAAATTCTTCTGAAAACTTTTTATTACTTTCAATGCATCATCCGGGGTGGAATTCTCAACATCAGGTCTAACTGAGATTATCGCCTCTTGCAATTCGGGTTTAAGGCCGGACATCAAAGCTGCCACAAAAAGATGTGTATGGGCTTTATTATACAGTGAGAATCCCAGATCTCTAAATATTACCATAAGACACCCATAGAACTTCTCGGCAGTCTCCCCCTTGTCCTGTGTGACATCTGTGAGAGAGGTAGCTTGGTCCGCCAATCTATCTTGTGCCCAAACTTTTAAAGCATTGCAGAAATCAACACCACTCTCATAGGTTCCCCCATCCAGATCCACATTATACATTATGCCACCCTCCATAATTGGAAAATACCCCTCCCCAGCTTTTACTCGAAGTATGTGTAATAGATCTCTTCGGGGAGTGGAATAAATGTCTCGATTTGATGCCATTTGCCTGTAGAAAGCCATGGGGGAAGTCTCTGGATCGGGTAATTTATTGCAAACTGTCTATTTGTGATGGGGTGAAGGGAGTATATTTTGGCCTGTCAGGAGTGCTTTCCACGTTATCTTCTTCAAATTTGGATATTACTGACAACTCAGGGGGAGGAGGTGGCGGTAGTATGGGCACAAGAGGCATCTGCTGTGGGAGCAAGGCAGGAGGCTCTGTTACAGTTAGAGATTGTATTGCCTGATGGGCCGTTAGGCGGCTGTCGAGGACAAATCGGACCTCTTCCAATTTTATGGGGTTTTCCTGTATACACCGCTCAATTGCTGATACTATGACCATGGCGGCATCCTTCCTGGGATATTGAAAAATACCGGCAGAGATTAATGGAATAGCCACTGTTCGTTGAGGCATCGTACCGGGGGGGAACAGAGGAGGCATACAGGATTGCGTTCTGGACAGCCTTAGTAAGCAATTGTTGGGAACTAGGAATATTGATAGGGTCATATCGTGGTCCCACTGCATGTATTACATATTGACATGGCAGCTGTCCTGCTCTGGTTGCTGCAACCTGGCCTGTTTCTACCTGGCCATACATTTGTATATATGAATCAGATTCTTCCTGTATCATGGGTCCGCCTTTCTGTGAAATTTTTGCAGCCAGTCCTCCAGCATGGCGGAGTTGATTATTTGCAGCATTTACTATGGCCCCAACGTGCTGCTTCGTGAGATCCCCTGTCCCTATCCTAAAGAGCACATCATAACAGGGGTCCAGGAATAACATTGGAATACATTTCCTGGAAATCTTCTATCTCCTCTGAGCATCCTGTCTCTGACCTGGTAACTAAAGTAAGAGGGGGTGGATATTCATAACCACTAGCAATATTAGACATAACGGGGACTGGGGCTGGCTGTGGATGATAATAAGTACCGGCAGCATTCAACAGAGGAAAGGTGGGGGCTGCTACTCCCGGTCTCCTCGTACCACAATTGTAACAGACCTCTCCACTGAGGATTAGTAACTCCACATACAACACAGATCCACCCGGCAGGATCATAGGGTGGGGGCATACTGAGTTTCGGTAGTTAAGGATACATCGGTGCCTTAGGGTTAAGGGGCACAGAGCTTACAGTCGGGAGGAGAGGCTTGATTTCCTGGGGAGGGACCTTATCATCTAGCAGCGAAACTTCTTGTTTCAAATAATTCTTAACTAATTTCCTGCCTGACACATTAGCCTTGATCTCAGTGTCTTCTTTAATCACATTTCAGTCTTTTTCACAGTGTTAGACAATTTTCCTTTTTCCACATAGCAATAAAAACAATCAGAATTCACTTGCTGTTCAATTTCCACATAACCTTCATTATACAATTCATGTGCCAAGACACGGAATTCCTCAGCGCCTCTAAGTAATCCATCGTCAGTCAACCTCCCTTTATTTATTTTTTTAACTCCTTCGTCCCATAGCGTAGGCTGTAGCCTCCCGCCCTTAGGAAATCCCAAAATCGAAAATATTTTTCCTGCATTCCTGACAGATTTCTTTCCTCGTCTTTGAATCATAAGACTAACAGTATCTGATCCTTCACACAATTCCAAGCTTTTCTTTTTCTTCCACAGAAGCATAATTCTCTCCTTTAGAGCTAAATACTCTTACTTCAATTGTGCACAATACTGGAGCGGCTGTACAGTTTGTTCCACAGGGTCAATAATCCCCCTCTGGGATTGCCCAAAATTCGCGGTACTCAGTGAAAGGAGGAGGGCGTCTCAGACTATCCCTCCGGACACCTCGTTATATATATCTATATATACACCTGAATTATGTATCCTACCCAGTCTTCGATCACTCACCACTCCTGATTACTAACAGTGAATTCAGGATATTTTGACTATAAAGAGAGTCACAATCACTGGTCAATCCGGGGTGTCCGTCCCTTATGAGGTACGGTTCGAGCACTGGGCCCCCAACGGGACTACACCTCTATATGATTCCACCCAAGAATCACC
This sequence comes from Dendrobates tinctorius, assembly GCF_039654945.1. Lineage (NCBI taxonomy): Eukaryota > Metazoa > Chordata > Amphibia > Anura > Dendrobatidae > Dendrobates > Dendrobates tinctorius. The sequence continues at coordinate 43,930,617 of NW_027361738.1, read as the reverse complement.
CCACCACGGGGACAAACCTCAGATCCTCTTTGCAGCAACAAGCACAGGAAAACCACACCAAAACGGTCAGTCTGAACAGTATAACTGCCAACTTACCGTGGTTATCGTGGGGGATGATCAGTCCCAATTTTCCAGCACCTGTGTCCGCTCTAAGGGTCCTTTGTCTTGTCCTCCGGGGGCAGAGGCGTCCCTGTTCGGGGGCCCCAAGTTGGGCGGCCAGCTGATAGGGAGAGAGTTAAATTAACCCTTCACGGTTGAGCCAGTGATGTCCAAATTATTCCACAGAGTGTTGCTAGCAACTCAAATGACCAAACGGAGACGTGTCTCTGTATGGGACGATCCAAAGAGATTGGTAACCTGTTTATTGTAGTCACTTCTCTTATAATATTTTGCTTAATTATGCAAAGGTCTCAACTACCAATAACATCATTTCACTTTATAAGCCAATAATATTGCAAGGAAGCCGGAACTGCATATATGTCCGTACCTAGATAGTGTAGAAAGTAGTATAATGGCATATTCAGAGCAATACACCCCCCCCCCCGAGCCCCTTATCTTTGCACATGATGAGAACAGTCTGGTTTCATGACAGACCATGCCAAATACAAAAATGTATCTTACAACAACAAAAATGAAGAAACGAAACCTTCAGAGAAATGGAGAAGTGAAACTTCAGCTCTGATTTTAGTTTTAACCCTTCACACCTTCTCCAAAGTGCCATTTTTAGATCTCTCCACAGGTGTTCTATGGGATTCAGGTCTGGACTCATTGCTGGCCACCTTAGAAGTCTCCAGTTCTTTCTCTCAAACCATTTTCTAGTGCTTTTTGAAGTGTGTTTTGGGTCATTGTCCTGCTGGAAGACCCATGACCTCTGAGGGAGACCCAGCTTTCTCGCACTGGGTCCTACATTATGCTACTAAATTTGTTGGTCTTCAGACTTCATAATGCCATGCACACTGTCAAGCAGTCCAGTGCCAGAGGCAGCAAAGCAACCCCAAAACATCAGGGAACCTCCGCCATGTTTGACTGTAGGAACCGTGTTTTTTTCTTTGAATGCCTCTTTTTTTTGCCCAAAAAGCTCTACTTTTGTCTCATCTGACCAGAGAACATTCTTCCAAAACGTTTTAGGCTTTTTCAGGTAAGTTTTGGCAAACTCCAGCCTGGCTTTTTTATGTCTCGGGGTAAGAATTGGGGTCTTCCTGGGTCTCCTACCATGCAGTCCCTTTTCATTCAGACGCCGACGGATAGTACGGGTTGACACTGTTGTACCCTCGGACTGCAGGGCAGCTTGAACTTGTTTGGATGTTAGTCGAGGTTCTTTATCCAACATAGAATCATAGAGGTGGAAGGGACCTCCTGGGCCATCTGGTCCAACCCCCTGCTCAAAGCAGGATTCGCTAAATCATCCCAGTCAGATGTCTGTCCAGCCTCTGTTTGAAGACTTCCATTGAAGAAGAACTCACCACTTCTCGTGGCAGCCTGTTCCACTCATTGATCACTCTGTCAAAAAGTTTTTTCTAATATCTAATCTGTGTCTCCTCCCATTCAGTTTCATCCCATTGCTTCTAGTCTTTCCTTGTGCAAATGAGAATAAAGATGATCCTTCTACAATGTGACAGCCCTTTAAGATATTTGTAGACAGCTATTAAGTCTCTCAGTCTTCTCTTTTGCAAACTAAACATTCCCAAATCCTGCAACCTTTCCTCATAAGACAGGGTTTGCAGCGACCATTCTGGTCGCTTTTTTCTGAACTTCCTCCAGTTTGTTGATGTCTTTTTTAAAATGTGGTGCCCAAAACTGGACACAATATTCCAGATGAGGTCTGACCAAAGAGGAGTAGAGGGCAATAATGACTTCACGTGATCTAGACTGTATGCTTCTGTTAATACATCCTAGAATTGCATTTGCCTTTTTTGCTGCTGCATCACACTGTTGACTTATATTCAGTCTGTGATCTATTAGTATACCCAAGTCTTTTTCACATGTGCTGTTGCTTAGCCCTATTCCTCCCATTCTGTATATGCTTTTTTCATTTTTATTGCCCAGATGTAGTACTTTGCATTTTTCCCTGTTAAAAACCATTCTGTTAGTTGCTGCCCACTGCTCCAGTTTATTTATATCTTTTTAAATCCTCTCTCTCTTCTCTAGTATTAGCTATCCCTCCTAGCTTTGTGTCATCAGCAAATTTAATCAGTTTACCCTCAATTCCTTTATCTAAATCGTTGATAAAGATGTTGAACAATACAGGGCCCAGGACAGAGCCCTGTGGTACCCCACTTGAGACATTCTTCCAACTGGATGTGCAGCCATTTACAACCACTCTTTGGGTCCGATCACTAAGCCAGTTATGAATCCACCTAACAGTTGCCTTGTCCATTCCATACTTAGTCATTTTTTCAATAAGGATTGTATGAGATACTTTGTCAAATGCTTTGCTGAAGTCAAGATATACTATATCTACAGCATTTCCTTGATCCACCCAATCAGTGATTCCATCATAGAAGGAAATTAAGTTAGTCTGACATGACTTATTAGTTACAAACCCATGCTAACTCTGTTTAATCACTTTATTCTTATCCAGGTACTGACATACATGTTTAATAATTTGTTCAAAGATCTTTCCTGGTATAGAAGTCGAACTCACCGGCCTATAGTTGCCTGGGTCCACCTTCTTCCCCTTTTTTGAAGATAGGAACATTTGCTCTTCTCCAGTCTTCTGGGACTTCTCCTGTTCTCCAAGAATTTTCAAAGATTATGGAGAGGGGTTCAAAAATTTCTTCTGCTATCTCCTTCAGTACTCTGGGGTGTAATTCATCTGGACCTGGAGACTTGAATTCATTTAGGTTAGCTAAGTGTTTCCTCACTATCTTTCTGCTTATGGATATCCTGGATTCTTCTATTCCCTTAATAGGACAGTGAAGAACAGTTGATGTTACATTTCCTTTCTGAGAGAAACCAGATGCAAAATAGGAATTTAAAAGTTCGGCCTTCTCAACATCCTGTCTTACCATTTCATCATTTTCATCCTGTAAAAATCCTATAGCATCTTTGACTTTTCTTTTACTTTTGACACATCCCCAAAATCCTTTATTATTGCTTTTGACATCTCTTGCAAGCCTCAATTCATTGTCAGCTTTAGTAATCTGATTTGTGCCCTGCAGGTTCTGCAGACATCATTATATTCTTCTTTTAGATATGCCTCCCTCTTTCCATTTTATAAACATTTCTTTCTTCCTTTTTAGCATGTGCTTAAGTTCTGTGTTCATCCATCCTGGTTTCCTTAAATGCTTCCTATTCTTCCCTCTTTTCGGAATTGTTAACAATTGTGCTTTGAGAATTTCATTTTTCAAGATTTCCCATCCTTCCTGGACATTTTTGTCTTTAAGGATATCCAGCCATTGGATCCCTCCAATTCTCTTTCTGAATCCCTTAAAATCTGCCTTTCTGAAATCTAACCTTGAAGTCTGAGTCTTCACAGGTCTTCCTCCTCTAGTTATCCAAAATTCTAAAATAGCATGGTCGCTTCCTCCTAGGGTCCCAGCCACTTTTATCTCCTCAACCATTTCCTCCCTGTTTATAAGGATTAGATCCAAGGTAGCAGTTCCCCTTGTTTTCTCCCCTACCTTTTGGAAGATAAAGTTGTCAGCAAGAGAGGATAAGAATTTCCTTGACCTGTTAGTTTTGCCTGAGAGAGATTCCCAACAAATCCGCACAATCTTGCGTTGAAATCTCTTTTCAATTTTTCTTTTCCATCCAAATCTAGGGAGGTTAGTCACAGTGCCATGGGCTTTAAACTTCTTGATGACACTGCACACGGTAGACACAGGAACATTCAGGTCTTTGGAGATGGACTTGTAGCCTTGAGATTGCTCATGCTTCCTCACAATTTGGTTTCTCAAGTCCTCAGACAGTTCTTTGGTCTTCTTTCTTTTCTCCATGCTCGATGTGGTACACACAAGGACACAGGACAGAGGTTGAGTCAACTGTAATCCATGTCAACTGGCTGCAAGTGTGATTTAGTTATTGCCAACACCTGTTAGGTGCCACAGGTAAGTTACAGGTGCTGTTAATTACACAAATTAGAGAAGCATCACATGATTTTTCAAACAGTGCCAATACTTTTGTCCACCCTCTTTTTTTATGTTTGGTGTGGAATTATATCCAATTTGGCTTTAGGACAATTCTTTTTGTGTTTTTTCATTTAAGACAAATTAAATGAAGATAATAATACCAAAGAATTTGTGTTTACAGTAATTTTCAGGAAGAAACAGTATTATCTGACAAAATTGCAGGGGTGTCAATACTTTTGGCCACAACTGTATATTCCTCCTGTTTGACAAGCGCACAGTAAGCGTCGCACCCTTGATAATGCCCAGTCTATTACATGAGTTATGAGCACAATCAATACACACATGGAATAAGAAGAGGATCCTATATATCCTTTAGTGTGCACAGTCAGACAACCCATTATAGTGATGGATTGTGCCCTGGATAGTCCTAATTATGCCTTTAACATCCAGTAATCTAAGGAAGAACTTGGAGTGGGAGACAATAAATGACTTTATTTTCCAAAGCCGCCGCCTCTGAAATCTTCTAATGAAAATGTCTAACACAGCCGATGCACACATGTAAGACCCACACTGGTGATCACATATGTATTTTCCATATTATGACGCTTAAAGGTTAGAGCGGGGGTCCTCCACTTATATCTGTGAGCCAAAGAGTAGAAACGTGAATAAGTGATCGCTGTTGCAGGACCAGTTTATCCATGTAATATATAGATGACCATTCATCTGGCAGCATATAAGGTTTCTCCTATAGGGGCTGCTGCAAACTACCTAGACAACAGAGGTCCTGAAATAAAAGGGACTCTTAGCACCAAATGAGTGTTCAAACTGAGTTCTGTCGCCGGTGCTTCACGGTGCAGCCAATTATATAAATACACTTTCCCACCTTGTTTTCCTTCTATCTCCACCTCCCTCTTTGATTGATATCTCTGGTTTTGTGGGGTCAAGGAAGGTGTATATAAATGATTGGCCCTGCCATGCCTGAGCAGTCATTCTGTGCTGACAGAATCCCTTTAAAGAGGATGTCCGGCCTTGGGGTACAAATCTGCAGTTAACCTATATGACTGCAGACTTGCGAATCCTCGCGGCGAGTGCATGACTGCAAATATGTTTTGCAAACATGAGGTCGTTTACCAGCTAGACGTGCACGGCCTCAATGCAATCTCATGGTCGCCTATCATCGGAGAATCCTCCGCATGCTATGAGGATTTACAAGTCTTCAGTCATATAGTGACTTCAGACTTGTACCCAAAGGATGGACAATCTCTTTAAATTTTGAGACTGTCTAGTGCATGGGCCCCCAACCTGTGGCTTGGGGGTCCATGATATTTGGCTCGCTGCTATCTGACAACTTATTGCATTAGCACCAGACCTTGGAAACCGCTATGAGGACAAGGTCACCAGAAGGTGACTTTTCTGAGTAGCCCCTCGCAGAAGATCAGATCTGGATTCTTATATGGGTGACGATAATTATGATAAGTGAGTTTCTTTCGTTACCTATTAGTGGCCACATCACAGGATATATATAGTAATCTGACGCAATTGCTTTTGTTTTGAAAATGTGACCACACTCTGATAGCGACACAGGACGGCCATGCCTCAGTCTGTACCTGTCCTATACTGTACTGAAAATTGTACAGCCGTCACATGATGAGACATTGGTAGAATTTTTTTGCACAACCAGAACTATTGGATAATATGACAAGGTTGTATGGAACTGTCCTCTGTACAGAAATCATGGAAAATGTATTATTACGCTAATAATCAGCTTTATTTTCGCAAAGTAGCTCACCAACCAAACCAGAGGCCACTCTGTAGACAGTACTGTTTCCGGGATTTCTGCCCCTTTTCGTTAGTGTATGGTACTGGTTGGCTCAATTAGATGCCTTAACAAGACTCAGCTGTAGTATTGGTTCTCATTGAAGAGACCTGACTTTGTAAACATGGAGACTTATTTTCAAGTCAATCCTCCACGGAGAAACAAAATATGCAAAGTAACTTATACCAGCGAAACTAGAGCCCCATCTGGGGCTTTTGCCACACATCAATACAGAGCAGGTACTGGTTGACTGGACAAGATGCCTAGACACATCTCAGGGAATTGTGAGGACCAACTCTTATTAGAGAGACCCAACTGTGTATGGAGACTTATTTTGAAGGCAATGCTCCATGGAAAAACAAATAGCAAAATAACTCATCAATGGAAGCCAGTTCTTCCCACTAATCTGCGTCTAAGCGTTTTTTCTATGACCCAAGAGTGTCCTGCTCTGTACTGATGAGGGCAAAATCCCCAGAACAGTGCAGTCTATAGATGCATCACCATGGAACATTGCCTTCAAAATAAGTCTTCAATATACACACCTCAATATTGAAATTGCAACAAGAAGGAAAAGTTATGGAAATCACAGAATCAATAGACATGTTAATGATATACAAATATTAAAAAAAAAAATTTTAAAACATTTTGATTTCTCCAGTATTGAGTATGAGCGCCACGGGCAAAAATGCCAACACACTTTTACACATTAGAATGCTATCAATGAGGTTATTAATGGCCTGAGGGATGTTCTGCCGCGCTGAATGCACTTGGGCATAAAAGAAATCACCAAGATCCTCTACTGACAACTCCCCGTGAAATTGCCAATCAATGACATCCCACATGTGCCCGATGGAAGACCAGTTCGGAAACACTGCAAGCCATGATTGCATGTTTAAAGGGAATCTGTCACCCCTTTTTTGAGATTTCATATAATATCATTCAATTGTGTGTCACATAAGGATTCTCTTAGTACTTTTTCTGCTGTCCGGTCTGCTGGGCGGGGCTTATTCACCTGCTTCCCCCCTCCCTGTCTTGCTCTATGCATTTCTTCTTGTGTAGAGCAAGACAGGGAGGGGGGAGCAGGTGAATAAGCTCCGCCCATCGGACCGGACCGTGACAGTTTACATACATCTGAACCGATATAAAAGAGGTATTTATGCATGAAAGGTGCGGGGCCAGGGGGAAGCAAAAGTACTAAGAGAATCCTTATATGACACACAATTGAATGATATCATTATATGATATCTCAAAAAAAGGGGTGACAGATTCCCTTTAAGCTACACGGGCTGCTTACAGTAGGACAAGCAACATACAGCCTGACATTGTCATGTTAAAAAATGCCTCCTGGACGCTTTGAAGAAATGGCCGTACCACTTGTTCCATGATGATCCATTCCGGACTACAAGTGAAATTAGATGACACATATCAAGTCTAAGGCGTCAGTGTCAATCAAGGCATTTGCACGACATTGGGCTACAAGCCAGATGTCTAGCTACAGGTGTTCCATTGATGTCATGCCACCACTTAAAGGTTCTCCTGGTGCTGAGCAAGATGGCAATGGAGTCTGGAATGGAGGTCTGTCCCCTTCAGTGATGAGTCCTTCTATTTTCTTTGACACAATGATAGCCAATGGTCTGGAGACAATGTGAGCAACACATTGAAGAGGCCTCCATAAGGGTTCAACACAGTGGTCTTAATCCTGTGATTATGGTGTGGGGTGGCATAATGTACAGTAGCCGAACCCCTCTAGTTTTCATTCCATGCACACTTAACAGATCTGCATTACATTGATGTAGTTGTAAAAGCAGCGGTGCGGCCATTTCTCAATACAACAATGCTAGGTTGCATGTTGCTTGTGCAGCATGGCCTAACTGTGCTGCCATGGTCTGCAGCGTCTCCAGACTTATCTTCCGTCAAGCATGTATGAGACATCATTGGTCAACAATTGTAAAGCAGCTGCCAGCAGCGGATCTTGATGTTTTGCTCAATTGTATTTAGCATTATCATTAATATCGTCACAGATAGTAGTCAAGGCTCTAAGCTAGGGGATTTTTGCTCCTGGCATTCATACTCAATGCTGAATAAATCGAGATATTTTGAAAATGTTTTTTTTATTTTTAGCATTAACATGTCTGTCGATCCTGTGATTTTCTTAATTCACGACTTTTCCTTCTTGGTGTTGCAATTATAATGTTCAATGTACTTGGGTCTCTGCAAAGTGAGCCCAAACTTTAGTGTTAAAATTTAAACAACCCACTTGGACTAAAAAAAAAAGAATAGTTTAGCATGCCACAGAAGCAACGTCCAACATTACAAAGAAAGTAGCGCTCGTGAGATGGGTGTATTGCAGTTGAATGTCTACAATATGGGCTAGATCTCTATAATCACTGAATCTTAGCTATATACTGTCTAGAGCAGCACTTGTAGGCTTATTGTATGTGAATAATATGCTGGCTAGTATTGGGTATTTATAAGCGAGGAAGATGTGTGGAAATGATCTGATCCTGAAATGTAGCTCAGATATGAGATCCATATGGTGAGCTGACAAAATGTAGTCCTACAAGATCAATCTACCATCTCTTGTGTAGATGGAGTTAGAAAATAGAATATCTCAGGAAATGAATATCACTCATTCCCATCGTCTCTGCTACCCCCTGAACACATGTTCATCTAGAGAAACACAAGGAGACGTTGGGGGAAGATCAAGCTTATTAACTACTAGCTGAAGAACCCGGCGCTGCCCGGCTTTAGCAAGAAGCTCTTCTGTCTGATACAAGGGAAGAGATATGGATGGAAAACCTGTAAATAAGCCTGATGTCTTATAAAGGATTTGTCCCTGGTGCTAGTATTCCCCAGTCACTACTATCTGTATATACTGTACACCGACATTATGACATTAAAGGAAACCTGTCAGAAGGTTTATGCCACAAAAAGCAACATCACTACGTATTCTATTGCTGCCATCACCAAAGGTCTCCTTAGTTTCCCCAGGTGTACAATTTTACTAATATTGAAATATAATGCCCATTAGGCCTATCAAGGCAAAGAAACTGAGATGCTGAAGGGTCAAGTCAAGTTGTCTGTAACGGGATAGGTGGTGGAACCACTGTGCCGAACTCCAAGGAAGACCTGGAGATGTGTGACTAGGAGCCTCACCCAATCTGACCACGAATACGCAGCAGCTAACGACATCGAGATATGAGGAGAGACAACGGAGGTGGTCCTGGTGCCACTCCAGAACTGACCTTGGGTAGATGGCAGCTGACCCCTAGGGACGGGAAGCTGGGCTGGCCTGGGAGAATGTCCAATAGATGCCGGCAGTCAGAGTAAGATGACAGGAATTGCATGTGCAGACAGAACCAGCTGCCATTGAGGTGAGCACTAGAGGGTGCAACTGGACCAGCTCCCGATGAGGTGAGTGCTGGTGGGAGCAACTAGACCGGCTGCCATTGAGGTGAGCTCTGGTGGGTGCAACTGGACCAGCTGCCATTGAGGTGAGTTTCACGGGTGCAAATGAACCAGTTGCCGTTGAGGTGATCCCTGGCGGGGGCAGCAGGCTCAGATGAGCACTGGAAGGTGCAATTGGACCAGCTGCCGTTGAGGTAAGCTCTGGCAGGTGCAGCAGGCTGAGATACAAGTACTGGGACTTGAGCACTGATAAATGTGTTAGGACAACAAACACAACATTGCACAGGCACCTCCCTGTTGGAGGAGGTGCTTTAAATAGAAGGTGTCCCCCAGATATTGGCTGGGGACACTATAAAGGAACGCATATGAACACTTTAAGAAAGGAAGTGTGCACATGCCCTAAGCACAGTGCCTGGGGACCTGAGTGCAGGGCACGCACCCCGGGCGGCAGCAGGACAGGAGCCGCGGTGGTGAGTATGCTGGTGACTGCAGCCAGGGATGTGGCTGGAAAAGGAAGAAATGTTCCAGCTTCTGGTAAAATTTTCAGAGTAATCTTTATTCCATCAAATAACAATTGAAAAATAGTGGACAGGAACATGAGCAAGAGACGTGGCCGCTACACTGTCCATGTCTCATTGTCATCCTGTTTGGCTTTATTGATGTCCCTTACAACAAGAAACACCATCATCAGTCTTGTCCCAAAGAACCGCAATCAAGCCTTCCTGGGTGACAGCTTGACTTGATTCTTCAACGTCTCCACCATCTTGACCGGATCATAGACCTGGGTGGCATATGACCCAAATGGGATTTAATTTTATCTTTGCTCTAAAACCATAGACAGGTAAAGTGAATAATATTGATCATGTGACCATGGTGGAAACTTATTAAGCAGAAAGTGAAGAATCTGAGTATGGCCAGATGGTGCGTGTGACCGTATACAGTTGAAACCCCACCCAACTCGATGGCCAATTGCTGAATGATTTTGATTCACAGTTTTTCGTCTGTTGGCCCCAAACGGGAAAGTGGAGCTTTGGCCACATTTTCACTGCACTGTAACCACATAATCTGGCTGCATCCCCAAAAAGCATGAAAAACTTCCTTTTTAACTTATTTAGGGGTCTTGTCTGGGGTCTGTGTTTAGGGGTTCAATCTTAGGGCTTGGATTTGTTTAAACTTAAACTGGGGTTTATATTCTTCATACGCGATTATGGTTTCATGATTCGTACTGGTTTGTTAAAAAAGGTGGCCTCCATGAATTCTTAGGAAGGAAATAACCCTTTTTTACCATTTTTAAGTGCCAGTGATTAGAATGGGCACCCATAATTGCTGGTGGGTCCTTTGGTACTACTTTCTGGTACAATGTATTTTGGATGGAGGTAAATATGTTGGCATATAGGCCCTTATTCATCATTTCCTCTGTGCCTGTTTTTGTCTAGCTTTGTGTGTTTTGCATCTTTTTTTTGTTTGCACACAATTCATTATTCGATTTGCGCTTTTGTTAAAGTCTGATTCATATATACTTTCCTGTCCCTTTTGTTTTCTGCTGTGGAGGTATGTGGAGTTTAGTGATTCCAGATGTTTTGGGCTGATTCATTTAATTGTGACTTTTTAAAATGTCACAATTTGACAGTAATTTCACTCCAGTTTCCTCCAGGTGTACTTCTGAGTATTCATAGTTTTTGCCACTACTGGTGCAAAAGTTGCAAAAACTGTTCAAGACAGGTTAAAAAAAAAAGCCCATTTTTGACTTTACACCTAATTAATGAATAAAGTGCACACATTTACAAATTTGGCAACAAAAACAGCAACTAATACCAAAAGACATAAAAAGGAAAGTGACTAAAAAAAAAACAAATCACAAATTCATCATTTCGGTGCCATAATGTTCAGTGCTTGTGTAGAACTCCTCCCCACTGAACACATAGAAGGATTGCTACTGAAGCATCCAAGTAACCAGATTACATGAAGCGGGATCCACAATCCGAGATCATCCTAGGAAAATCTCACAGACACAGTATCAATACACGAATGCCAGGATCTATTATGTAATGCTTGTACACAGCGGAGGGAAACATTTAGTGGACATCTTTCTAAGATTTCAGTATTCAATGCTTGGTGATATTTGAGTTCTGATATTTGTAGTATCTCCCAACAGAACAACATACGATCCCAGTGTATAAGCAGCCAGTTCATGCTTTATCGTTTGTTCTAGACTCTGCAGCAGATGTCATTACTTGACATAATGCCCAGAAGAGCAAGAAAGGGATGAGAGAGAACTAGCAGTGGATGGCACTCTACTGAGGCAGCTCAGAACACAACAGTCTCCGGAGAGGACGTCAGTCCCACGGCTCCTCTGTAAATACAGTTTAAACCATTAACAAATGCAAATTCACTGTCATGTGATTCCTTTAAAGAGCTAATTAGGTTATTCTTGATAAAAGTTTATTCAACTACATCTCTTCTATTCTTTTGCAGAACATATTACAACCATAGACTAAATAATTTGGCGATGATTAGACCAGATCTGGGAAAAGTGTGGTTCTTTGGCTGTAGCCCACAGATCGGAACAGCCGAAGGGCTGGAAACAGTGGTGTCCCATACCACCTGGCCTTTATCTGCATGTTATCTCAATTTCATTGATATCTGCATCCTTGACGTACAGATGGCGATGAACATAATGCTGTCAGCTCAGTCTTCCACCATTTAGCCTGTGCAGCAGGTGCAATGATACCACTACATCATGGCTGCTGTGTGGTGCTCATAAGACTGCACACACAAGAGCAACGGGGAACAGGATGTATGAGGTGGCTGTATGGGGACATCATAATGTATGAGGTGGCTGTGTAGAGACATACTGTATGAGGTGGCTCTGTGGGGACATCATACTGTGTGATGTGGCTATGTGGGGGCATCATACTGTGGGAGGTGGCTATGTGGGAACATCATACTGTGTCAGGGCTCTGTGGGGACATCATAGTGTGTGAGGTGGCTATGTGGGATCATTATACTGTGAGGTAGCTGTGTGGAGACATCATACTGTATGATGTGGCTGTGTGGGGACAGTATACTGTGTGAGGTAGCTGTGTGGGGACATCATAGTGTGTGAGGTGGCTATGTGGGAACATCATACTGTGTCAGGGCTATGTGGGGGCATCATACTGTGTGAGGTGGCTCTGTGGGGCCATCATACTGTGTGAGGTGGCTATGTGGGATCATTATACTGTGAGGTAGCTGTGTGGAGACATCATACTGTATGATGTGGCTGTGTGGGGACAGTATACTGTGTGAGGTAGCTGTGTGGGGACATCATAGTGTGTGAGGTGGCTATGTGGGAACATCATACTGTGTCAGGGCTATGTGGGGTCATCATACTGTGTGAGGTGGCTCTGTGGGGCCATCATACTGTGTGAGGTGGCTATGTGGGATCATTATACTGTGAGGTAGCTGTGTGGAGACAGTATACTGTGTGAGGTAGCTGTGTGAGGACATCATAGTGTGTGTGGTGGCTATGCGGGAACATCATACTGTGTCAGGGCTATGTGGGGACATCATACTGTGTGAGATGGCTGTGTGGGGACATCATACTGTGTGAGATGGCTGTGTGGGGACATCATACTGTGTGAGGTGGCTGTGTGGGATCATTATACTGTGAGGTGGCTATGTGGAGACATCATACTGTATGATGTGGCTGTGTGGGGACAGTATACTGTGTGAGGTAGCTGTGTGAGGACATCATAGTGTGTGTGGTGGCTATGTGGGAACATCATACTGTGTCAGGGCTATGTGGGAACATCATACTGTGTCAGGGCTATGTGGGAACATCATACTGTGTCAGGGCTATGTGGGAACATCATACTGTGTGAGATGGCTGTGTGGGGACATCATACTGTATGATGTGGCTGTGTGGGGACAGTATACTGTGTGAGGTAGCTGTGTGCGGACATCACAGTGTGTGTGGTGGCTATGTGGGAACATCATACTGTGTCAGGGCTATGTAGGGACATCATACTGTGTGAGATGGCTGTGTGGGGACATCATACTGTGTGAGGTGGCTATGTGGGAACATCATACTGTGAGGTAGCTGTGTGAGGACATCATACTGTATGATGTGACTGTGTGAGGTAGCTGTGGGGACATCATAGTGTGTGAGGTGGCTATGTGGGAGCAACATTCTTGATGAGAGAGCTGTGTGGGGACTCCATGATACTGTGTGAGAGAGCTGAGTGGGAACAACATTATTGGTGAGAGCTGTGTGGAGACATGATACTGTGTGAGAGCTGTGTAGGGACATCATACTGTATGAGGTGGCTGTTAGGGGACATCATACTTTGTGGGGTGACTGTGTGGGAACATCATATTGTGTGAGGCACTGGCGGACTTACCGCATGTGCAGCTGGTACGGCTGCACCGGTGCCCAGAGGTGGAAAGGGGCCCCTGCAGGACGGCTAATAATGAGGGCAATCTGGCCTGTTTATCCAGCTCTGAGGCTACAGGGGGCCCCTGGTCACGTTGCCCTCGTGCGGCGGGCAGCGAGCGATCCCTGCAGCTCCGCTGCCTGCAAGAGAAAATGGCAGCGGAGCTGCAACAATCCATCCTGCTCCCTGCCCAGGCTTCCTGTTTCTCACACAGTCAGCAGTGCAGCTGGATGACGTCATCATTCAGCACCTCGTTTGTGCCAGAGAGAGGAAGCTGCCAGCGATGATGATGCTGCGGGAGAGCGTGCGGAGATGTGAGATGTGCTGTGTGTGTCGTTGTGGGGGAACGTGCAGAGAGGTGAATGGTGCTGTGTGGAGGAGAGGGCAGTGATAGGGGAGAAGGCAATGTTGGAGGTGGTGAAATGGGCAATGATGGTGGCAGTGGAAAGGACAATGATGGGGGTGGTGGGGGTGAAGGCAATGATGGTGCAGTTGAAAGTACAATGATAGGGTTGTGGGGGAAGAGGAAATGATGGAGGTGGTGGAATGGGCAATGATGGGGGTGGTGGTGGAGAAGGCAATGATAGTGGCAGTGGAAAGGACAATGATGGTGGCAGTTGAAAGGACAATGATAGGGGTGGTGGGTAGAGTTGAGCGATACCGTCCGATACTTCAAAGTATCGTATCGGATGGTATCGGCCGATCTTTAAAAAAAGTATCGGTATCGCCGATTCCGATACCGGAAGTCCCATTCAAGGCTATGGGACTTCCGGTATCGGAATAAGAAAAACCCTTTCCTGCCCTTGTACAGCCTCTCTGGGGTCTGTACGGGCCTTTTGGGGGGCTGTGCCGGCCTGCCAGGGGGTCTGTGCAGGCTCCGGTGGTCTGTGCCGGCCTGCCGGTGGTCTGTGCAGGCTCCGGGGGGCTGTGCCGGCCTGCCGGGGGGGCTGTGCCGGCCTGCCGGGGGGGCTGTGCCGGCTCCGGGGGGCTGTGCAGGCTCCGGGGGGCTGTGCCGGCCTGCCGGGGGGCTGTGCCGGCCTGCCGGTGGTCTGTGCAGGCTCCGGGGGTCTGTGCAGGCATCGTCCGATGGGACTACAAGTCCCATCGGGCGATGCCTGCTACCATGACAGTGATTGACACATTAGCCAATGATGGGACAGTAGTAGTCCCATCATCCGGCTAATGTGTTAAATGTAAAAAAAAAAAAAAAAAATTACATGCTACATACATACAACATGCATACTACATACATGCTACATTCATACTACATAAATACTACATGCAACATACATACTACATGCATGCTACATACATACTGCATGCTACATACTACATATATACTACATGCATGCTACATACATACTACATGCTACATACTACATATATACTACATGCATGCTACATACTACATATATACTACATGCATGCTACATACATGCTACATACATACTACATATATACTACATGCATGCTACATACATACTACATGCTACATACATACTACATACATGCTACATACATACCACATACATAACACATATATACTACATGCATGCTACATACATACTACATGCTACATACATACCATATACATACTACATGCATGCTACATACATACTACATATATACTACATGCATGCTACATACATACTACATGCTACATATATACTACATGCATGCTACATACTACATGCTACATACATACTACATATATACTACATGCATGCTACATACATACTACATACATACCACATGCTACATACATACCACATATATACTACATACATACAATACATTCATACAATACATACATAGACATACAGTACATATAACATAGAGTAACATACTTACCAATACTTGTCACATTGTTCACCGAAGCCATTGTCTTTTCCGGAATAAATATTAACATAACAAACCACAAAAATACTCACCCATGATCCGAAGCAGTCCACGAGTGTGTCCCACGACGATCTTGGGTTGAGAACTGCAGCATCAGCTGTTGCTGCCGTTCTCTACGGGCTGCAGGAATCCAATGACGGAAGGTAGGTATCCTTCCGCACTGTATTCCTCCGCCACTTAAAAAAAAAAAGTCTCTAGTCTCACTTTATGCCATTGCTGTGTGGGAATTTCCCACACAGTTCTCTACCCAAGATCGTCGTGGGGAATTCCCCACACCATGACACCACCACCACCAGCCTGAACCGTTGATACAAGGCAGGATGGATCCATGCTTTCATGTTGTTTACGCCAAATTCTGACCCTACCATCCGAATGTCGCAGCAGAAATCGAGACTCATCAGACCAGGCAACGTTTTTCCAATCTTCTACTGTCCAATTTCGATGAGCTTGTGCAAATTGTAGCCTCAGTTTCCTGTTCTTAGCTGAGAGGAGTGGTACCCGGTGTGGTCTTCTGCTGCTGTAGCCCATCTGCCTCAAAGTTCGACGCACTGTGCGTTCAGAGATGCTCTTCTGCCTACCTTGGTTGTAACGGGTGGCAATTTGAGTCACTGTTGCCTTTCTATCAGCTCGAACCAGTCTGCCCATTCTCCTCTGACCTCTGGCATCAACAAGGCATTTCCGGCCACAGAACTGCCGCTCACTGGATTTTTTTTCTTTTTCGGACCATTCTCTGTAAACCCTAGAGATGGTTGTGCGTGAAAATCCCAGTAGATCAGCAGTTTCTGAAATTCTCAGACCAGCCCTTCTGGCACCAACAATCATGCCACGTTCAAAGGCACTCAAATCACCTTTCTTCCCCATACTGATGCTCGGTTTGAACTGCAAGAGATTGTCTTGACCATGTCTACATGCCTAAATGCACTGAGTTGCCGCCATGTGATTGGCAGATTAGAAATTAAGTCTTAACACACAGTTGGACAGGTGTACCTAATAAAGTGGCCAGTGAGTGTATGTAGTATGTATGTAGTATGTATGTGGTATGTATGTAGCATGTAGTATGTATGTAGCATGCATGTAGCATGCATGTAGTATGTATGTAGCATGCATGTAGCATGCATGTAGTATGTATGTAGTATGTATGTAGTATGTATGTAGTATGTATGTAGCATGCATGTAGTATGTATGTAGCATGTAGTATGTATGTAGCATGCATGTAGTATGCATGTAGCATGTATGTAGCATGTATGTAGTATATATGTAGTATGTATGTAGCATGTAGTATGTATGTAGCATGCATGTAGTATGTATGTAGTATTTTTTTTTTTTTTTTTTTTAACATTTAACACATTAGCCGGATGATGGGACTACTACTGTCCCATCATTGGCTAATGTGTCAATCACTGTCATGGTAGCAGGCATCGCCCGATGGGACTTGTAGTCCCATCGGACGATGCTTGCACAGACCCCCGGACATCAGCACAGCCCCCCGGCAGGCCGGCACAGCCCCCCGGCAGGCCGGTACAGACCCCCACAGGGTGCACAGACCACCGGCAGGCCGGCACAGCCCCCCGGCAGGCCGGTACAGACCCCCACAGGGTGCACAGCCCCCCGGCAGGCCGGCACAGCCCCCCGGCAGGCCGGTACAGACCCCGGGCAGTCCACACAGCCCCCCCGGCAGGCCGGCACAGCTCCCCGGCAGGCCGGCAGAGACCCCCGGAAGGCCCGAAATGACGGCGCATCATGATGCGCACACACCGCGCATCATGATGACGTCAGTCTGTCAATCAACTTTGAACTTCCGATTCCGATACCGAATTCCGATATTGAAAAAATATCGGAAGTCGGTATCGGAATTCCGATACAGCAAGTATCGGCCGATACCCGATACTTGCGGTATCGGAATGCTCAACACTAGTGGTGGGGAAGGACGAAATGATGGAGGTGGTGGAATGGGCAATGATGGGGGTGATGGAGAGGGAAATGATGAGGATGGTGGAGGAGAAAGCAATGATGGAGGTGGTGGGAAGAAAGCAATGATGGAGGTGATGGGGAAAAGGCAATGATGGTGGTGGAAAGGACAATAATGGTCGTGGTGGAAAGGGCAATGATGGGGGTGGTGGTGGAAAGGACAATGTTGGTGGAAAGGGCAATGATGGGGTGGTAGGGGAGGAGGAAATGATGGAGGTGGTTTAATGGGCAATGATGGGGTGGTGGGGGGAGAAGGCAATGATGGAGGTGGTGGGGAGAAAGCAATGATGGAGGTGGTGAGAGAGCAATGATTGGGGTGGGGGCGAGGACAATAATGGGATGCAAGGGCAGGAGGACAATGAGGTGTGTGGGGGATTGGGATGGGAAGAAGGGTGACTTATAACGGATTTAAGAACAGGGGAAGGTGGAGGAAGACGCTATTATCGCTTATTATGTCTATCACAGTCCCTTAGTATATAGTGTACTCGCTTATTACGTATAGCGCCATCCCTCAGTATATAGTGTAGTCACTTTTTATGATGCCATCCCTTTTGATATAGCTTGCTCTGCTGTTATGTACAGTGCTGTCTCTAACATAGTGTATTCTTGTTATTTTTGTAATTTACAGCGTTCTCTTTTATTACATAGTCCGCTCTCTTGTTAGATATAAAATTACTGCTGAAGTAGGAGCTGGTGACCAGTCTACCAGTCCATCAGCTCCTCCATTGGGAAAGAAGCTTTCTCATGCTCCATCAGCCATCATTGCATTATACAGCTAACAAGACAGTATGTAATAAAAAACAGGGCTCTATATAATCCAATATGTAAGGGACGGTACTGTACATAACAAGAGAAGGCACTGTTTAATAAAGGATGGCAATATACATA
The DNA here is from genome assembly GCF_039654945.1 of Dendrobates tinctorius. Classification (NCBI taxonomy): domain Eukaryota; kingdom Metazoa; phylum Chordata; class Amphibia; order Anura; family Dendrobatidae; genus Dendrobates; species Dendrobates tinctorius. The sequence goes on along the minus strand of NW_027361738.1, from coordinate 43,912,153 downwards.
ATAAAGGAGACTATGTAATATATATACAGTTATGTATGTGTGGCTATATATATATATATATATATATGTGTGTGTGTGGCTATATATATATATATATATATATATATATGTGTGTGTGTGTAGCTTTGTCACCATAGAAGGAGAGGGGCCCTGACACATTTCTTGCACAGGGGCACCAAGCTGTCAGCGTCCACCCCTGGTGTGAGGTGTCTATACGGGAACATCATTCTGTGTGAGATGGCTGTGTGGAGAAATCATACTCTGTGAAGTGACCGTGTGGGGACGTCTTACTGTGTGAGGTGTTTGTGTGGGGACAGCATATTGTGTGACGTGGCTATGTGGGAAATTCATTCTGTCTGAGAGGGCTGTGTGAGGACGTCTTACTGTGTCAGGTGGTTGTGTGGGGACATCATACTGTGTAAGTTGGCTATATGGGAACATTCTGTGTGAAAGCTGTGTGGGAACATCACACTGTGTGAGTGGGGACATCATACTGTGTGAGGTGGCTGTGTGGAAACATAATTATTCTGTGAGAGGGCAGTGTGGGGACATCATACCATGTGAGGAGGCTGTGTGGGGGACTCTGGAGACATCATACTGTGGGGGACTCTGTGGAGACATCATACAAGAACATCTTATTCTGTTGGAAGTTGTTCATCAAATTACAATGGCTGAATAACAGGAGCAGCATGATTTATAAACTTTATGAAAAGCAGTAAATAATATAGTTTTGATTTGCTGCTACAAGTAAGAACACGTTACAATGAGCCCTATCGTAAAACATGTATTAGCAGCAACGAGGCAACAGGCTTAATTTTGCTCAATATTAAATGATAAAAATTAATATAAAATAATAATGAGCGGAATTAAATTCGGCCTGTTACAGCCCTTCACAACGGTAAAGGTCATTCACGTGGCCCATTGGGAAAATTATTTGTCCACCCCTGGATTAGACTGATATTGTAATGCTTTTTAATACGCGGGTCATTAAAGTGGCAAGAATTGAAAGATAATTGCAATTTCCTCATGAAAAATTGTTCATTTTTATAGTGTTGTGGCTCAGTAACCACTATGGCAAATCAGCATCAACTGGAAGATTTTGAGAGCAAGACAAATGACTGCAGGGAATCCAAGGGTAAGAAATGGTCTCTATGATGCACATCTGACAATCACACATTATAACAGTGCCCATTATTTAACTACCATGATTATGGTATCTAAAAAGTACATCTCCTCTTGTTGCTTAAGTTCCCTCCCCAAATTAAATCCAGCTCCTGCTTCAAGCCCTATTGTTTAATTGAAAGCCCATCTACTTCTTGCTGCCTGGCACAGTGTGTACACTGTGCTATTCTTTATGGACACTGATGAATCCAAACGTAGACAATGCCGCCTGACGTCACTATTACATCAGAAGGATCACATAGTACAGTCTCCCCTATTTGCACCAACGTGACATTCCACAACCCCAAATTGACACATAAGGTCAGCTTGGTACAGTTTTACACAGACACCCCCTGTCCACACAGGCATGGGGAGTGAGAGGATGTGGCCTACGCAGTCACTGACATGGCACAACACCTGCCCACAAACCTGACAGGCGCTTTCACTAACACCAGTGAAACAGTTCCTGGGCAGCCTGGTAGGACTGCCACCAGTTCCTGGTTAGATATAAGCCCGGTTCATTAACGGGATTATATCGGGCCAGAAACCAGCCCCGGTTGCATGGAAAGTTAAGCCGGGAGGTCGGATGTATGGATTCATGGATCGGCATAAATGAGCAGCCCAAGGCTAAATTATATATTTAATCGCACACTAGACAATAGAATATATACACAATGGTTATACACATACAATGGTCAGATTTGCAAAAACAGGTGAAGTACAAAATATATAAGCAGATGAATAATGTCAATTACCGGTTTGTTTTTGACTATGTGTGCGCTGTGGGCATGGGCTGCCAGGTGGTTCCTAGTTGCTTCATAGCAGGTTACTTGACATGGCCCCTTTTCTCGAAGTGAACAGCAAGCATAAAAGAGAGAGAGCACATTGCCTTACACAAGCCTTTATCCCCTTGGTTGGTCACTCTCTTTTCTGCCCCCAGGAGGGTCCTTATCCCCTTCCCTGCAGTTTTGTAGCTACAGCTCCCAAAACCTATGAAACATCATAACTTCCCAATGGAAGGTCATAGGGCTGTGGTTCGGGTGCCATCAGATCCAGCCAGGACCCTGTTACGCGATGAGAACAAGCACGGCTTGGCTACTGGGCTCCTACTAGCCATTCTGTATATCTCCCCATCCTGTGATGCTAAAACAGATTGAGACCCTGAAAGGCGTTCGACCAGTTCCAGAGATCTTGAAAATGTAACCTGTGTGGCTAGAACGTATGATAAATCCATATTCTCCTTTTGAAATCACAGTTAACTGAACAAAGCAGTTAGATGGCAGGATATCCACAGGGGGTCTTCCTGTAGGAACTTGGATACTAGCTAGCTGATGGAGTTATGAATTTCTTTTTTGAAGCTGAGAAGCCTGGTCCCCCTGCTGAGCCAGGTGTCCTGTTACAGCTGAACAAAGGAAAGAGGTTTTATAATCCCATGCCAAGTAGGATACAAATGATTGACTTGGAATTACTCCAATATTTTTTAATCCAATTGTCTTCACAGACACCATATGGCACTTTGTGTGTACTAGTTGACTTTATGTTGGCAAAGTAATGATTTATGTTGTTACTGTTTGAGTTTATTTATATACAGTAGAACAATGAACACAATATGGCATCGTGGGAAGCATAGTTTGCGTTATCTTTGCAATATACAGCTCTGGCAAAAATTAAGAGACCACCAGATCAAAACCCTGTCATGGGCAGCCCATTCTCCAGACCTTAACCACATTGAAAACCTCTGGAATGTAAACAAGAGCATGGGCGGACACACCGCATATGCAGTCGGTGCGGCTTCACTGGGGCCCAGAGGCTCCAGGGGGCCCCTGCAGGGCAGCTAATAACGATGGCAATCTGGCCTGTTCATCCAACCCCGAGGCTCCGTGGGTACCCTGGCCAGATTGCCCTCATGTGCGGCAGGCAGGGAGAGATCCCTGCAGCTCCGCTGCCTACAAGTACAAGTGAAAATGGCAGTGGAGCTGCAACGATCCGTCCTGCTTGTTGGCCGCGCTTCCTTTCTCTCACAACAGTCAGCGGCGCGGCTGGATGACGTCATCATTCAGCGCGTGGCTGACGGCTGTGTCAGAGAGAGGAAGCTGCTGGCGAAGGTGACGCTGCGGGAGAGAGTGCAGAGAGGTGAGAGAGAGAATGTGTGTGTATGTGTGTAGGAGAGGGGAATGATGGGGATGATTGCGGAGAAGGCAATGATGGGGGTGGTGGGGTAGAAAGCAATGATGCAGGTGGTGGAAAGGACAATGATTGGGGTGGTGATTGCAGAGAAGGCAATGATAGGGGTGGTGGGGGAAAAAGCAATGATGCAGGTGGTGAAAGGACAATGATGGGGTGGTGATTGCGGAGAAGGCAATGATGGGGTGGTGGGGGAGAAAGCAATGATGCAGGTGGTGGAAAGGACAATGATGGGGTGGTGATTGCAGAGAAGGCAATGATGGGGTGGTGGGGGAGAAAGCAATGATGAAGGTGGTGGAAAGGACAATGATGGGGGTGGTCGAAAGGGCAATAATGGGGATGGTGGGAAGGAGGAAATGATGGAGGTGGTGGAATGGGCAATGATGGGGGTGGTGGGGAAAAGGCAATGATGGTCGTGGTGGAAAGGGCAATAATGGGGTGGTGGGGGAGGAAGAAATGATGGAGGTGGTGGAAAGGACAATGATGGGGGGTGGTGGGGAAAAGGCAATGATGGTGATAGTGAAAAGGACAATGATGGTGGAAAGGACAATTATGGGGGTGATGGGGGAGGAGTAAGTGATGGAGGTGGGGGAGAGAACAATAATGGGATGAGGAGGACAATGAGGGGTGTGGGGGATTGGGAAGGGAGGAAGGGGGATGTATAATGAATTTAGGAACAGAGGGAGATGGAGGAAGATGTTATTATCGCTTATTATTTTTAAAGGGAAGCTGTCACCTGTTTTGGCCACTATAAGATGCGGCCACCGCCCCCCAGGTGAGTAAAATAAAACTTATTTTTCTTATCTTTCAGGTCGGATCAGGGGCTTATCTACAGCATTATAGAATGCTGTTGATAAGCCCTGAAAGGCAGTGGCCGAATATTATAACGGCCAAAACATGTGACAGGTTCCCTTTAACACAGTCCCTTAGTATATAGTGTACTCACTTATTATATATAGCCCAGCCCCTTAGTATATAGTGTAGTCACTTTTTATGTATAGCACAGTCCCTTAGTATATAGTGTACTCACTTATTATGTATAACACCATCCTTAGATTCAAAAAAAAGTTAAGGCAGCACACCAAATCCAAGGTTACAAAGTGCTCTTTAATAGCCCATGTGGCGACGTTTCAGCCATGGGTACAGACCATTCTCAGGCTTGAGAAAGGTATGTAGCCAGGACAGAAACGTCTCCACATGGGCTATTAGAGAGCACTTTGTAACCTTGTATTTGGTGTGCTGCCTTAACTTTTTTTGAATTTATTCATGAGAACTGGTATGTGCCTGTGAGGCTTTTGCACCCTATTTTTCAACTGTGCTGTTTTTCTACTCTTTTTTTTATTAACACCATCCTCAGCTACATAGTTTACTCTTTGTTATGTATAAAATCGTCCCTTATTACATACCATTCTCTCTAGTTATATATGGTGCCGCCCCTTATTATATAGCTTCCTCTGCTGTTATGTACAGTGCTGATTCTTACATAGTGTATGCTTGTTATTTTGTTATTCACAGCACCCTCTTTTATTACATAGTCCGCTCTCTTGCTCAATGTAAAATTACTGCTGATGGAGGAGCCAGTAACTAGACTACCAGTCCATTATCTCCTCCATTAGAAAAGAAGCTTTCCCATGCTCCATCAGCCATCATTGCATTATATATCTAACAAGAGAGGACGGTATGTAATTAAAAAAAAACAGGGCTCTATATAATCCAATATGTAAGGGACGGTGCTGTACATAGCAAGAGAGAGCACTGTATAAAGGATGCCAATATCTAATATATAAAGCACAATGTGGGTGTGTATGTATGTACTGTATGTATGTATGTCCGGGATTGGCATCCGCACCATCGCAGCTACAGCCACAAAATTTGGCACAGTCACACGTCTGGAACCCGAGAGCATCATAGGCTATGTTGTGAGGCGAAATATTAACTCTGCGCGTTCCAATTCACCAAACAATTTTGCCCCAATCTACATAATGGGGAAAAAAGTGTATGTATGTATTGGCATCTGCACCGTCATAGCTACAGCCACAAAATTTTGCACAGTCACACGTCTGGACCCCGAGAGCGTCATAGGCTATGTTGTGAGGTGAAATTTTAACCCCATGCGTTCCAATTCACCAAACAATTTTGCCCCTATCTACATAATGGGTAAAAAGTAAAAGGAAAAGTGTTGGAGGCAAATTGACAGCTGCCAGATGTGAACAAGGGGGACTGAAAGAATGAGAGCAATGGCGCCAAAGAGTATATACCATACAGTGGCTAAGGTGGGGCCCTGACCTGGGATACTCACCAAACACGGGGATATGAACACACACACAAAATGCGCCACACTACCACGTGCTTCAACACATATACCACCCTCAGCACACATTTCACCACACATACACCAACCTCGCCACATAAAAGTCAAAACACAAAGGTCACCACTCAAAACTCGCCAGGCTGTCCCAGAGCTGTTTAAAAGATGAAAAATGAGCTGTGATTGGTTGCTATCAGCAACAGTTTTCTTTGTAGAGAGTTGTGGTAACTGAGGCCTATTATTCTTATAATTTCTATGGTGTTATCGTCCTTCTGTAAAGCTGGAAATAACACAATTTATTACCGTGCCAACACAGACCACCCTCTGACACAGACTGCAGGGGGGAGCCCAGTATCACACAGGATAGGATTAGATACACGGCTCAGCAGGCAGTATCACACAGGATAGGATTAGATACACAGCTCAGCAGGCAGTATCACACAGGATAGGATTAGATACACAGCTCAGCAGTCAGTATCACACAGGATAGGATTAGATACACGGCTCAGCAGGCAGTATCACACAGAATAGTATTAGATACACGGCTCAGCAGACAGTATCACACAGAATAGGATTAGATACAATACACGACTCAGCAGTCAGTATCACACAGGATAGGATTAGATGCACGGTTTTTATGTGCATTATAACTTATTATAACTAACCACAGTTGGTCACTATGCCCAGGCAACGCCAGGCTCTTCAGCTAGTATATAATAATTGAGACTATGTAATATATATACATGTATGCGTGTGTGTGTGTATATATATATATATATATATATATATATATATTTATATATATATAATATACTCGTATATATATAAATATACCATATATACTCGTGTATAAGCCAAGTTTTTCAGACCCTTTTTTGGCTGAAAAAGACCCCCTCAGCTTATACACGAGTCACGGTCCCTGCGATTAAAAAAAAAATGACATACTCACCTGTCGCCACTGAGGGCCAGGTGCCAGTGTCCTGAGCAGGCGGGGACACCGGCGTGCTATGGGGGTCAGGTGCCGGTGTTGCCGCTTGCTGAGGCCCCCATGACTGGCTATATTCACCTGTCCGCGTTCCACCGCTGCGCGCCGCTCTGTCTTCCGGGTTCCCTGGCTGTGAAGTTCAGGTCAGAGGACGCGATGACGTGGTTAGTGTGCGCCCTGTGCCTGAACAGTCACTGACAGAGGACCCGGAAGACAGATCGGTACGCAGAGGTGGAATGCGGACAGGTGGAAATAGCGAGTGTCGGGGGCCTGAGCAAGCGGCGACACTGGCACCTGACTCCCATAGCGCACCGGTGTCCCCACCTGCTCAGGACACCAGCACCTGGCCCTCATCGACGAGAGGTGAGTATGTCATTTTTTTTCTAATCGCAGCAGCAGCATTATTACATGGGGCATATTGTATTATTGAGCACGTTATGGGGCCACAATTAACCTTTGTGTAGCATTATATGGGGCATATTTTTCTGTGGAGCATCTTATGGGGCCAACATTATCCTTTGTGCAGCATTATATATGGCATATTTTAATATGGAGCATCTTATGGGGCCATCATCAACCTTTATGGAGCATTATTAGGGGGTCTCGGCTTATACTCGAGTATATACGGTGTATATATAACTTTGCCTCCATAAAAGGAGGGGGGCCCAGACACATTACTTGCACAGGGGCCCCAAGCTGTCAGTGTCCACCCCTGATCAAGAGGATGATGAATAGTCACAAGCCATCAAACAAAGAAGAACTGCTTAAATTTTTGCGCCAGAAGCAGTGTGAAAGACTGGTGGAAAGCATGCCAAGACGTATGAAAGCTGTGTTTAAAAATCCTGGTTATTCCACAAAATATTGATTTCGGAACTCTTCCTGAGTTAAAACATTAGTATTGTTGTTTCTAAATGATTATGAACTTGTTTTCTTTGCATTATTTGAGGTCTGAAAGCACTGTTTTGTTTTTTTAATTTTGATCATTTCTCCTTTTACTCAAAAATATACCTATAAAGAGAAAAATCAGACAAACTAAACATTTGGAAGTGGTCTCTTAATTTTTGCCAGAGCTGTTTATGCAAGTGACTGTCTCCAGATTTCACAATGCAAACAGCATACATTATAAAATAGACCAGATGAGGCTGGTGTATTTACTTTAAAAGTCCACATCCGGATGTACAATCCTGATTTTAAAATTAGCATTTTATGATTCCAGCTAAAGAGTGCAAAAGCTCATATGTCCAAGTGTATTCATTCTCCACCAAGCCTGACTGACAGCTGCAGTTTGTAGTGAGCAGTGTGAGATTTCTGCAACAGCAGGGAGGAGGAACACTGAGGAGCTGTCAGTCAGACTAGGTGGACTGTATTGAATTTAAATTTTCATAAAGGATTATGCAGTCGTTCTGACATAGGTGTTTAAACTAAATACACCACCCTCATCAGGTCTTAAAGATCTATTTAATAGTTTTTAGTTGGGAAATCTGGTGACACATCTGTTTAGAATATTTGCTATATCATTCAGTATCATATATACATTGCTATCCCCTTTCCCACCTCTTAGGGATTAATGTTTATATATCTTAAGCAGTTATTTCTTTATTTTATTTTATTTTTTTAATACAGGTAATATTTTGAAAATGAAAGTGCGGTATATACTTAATCTATTCAGCTATTGTATTTCCTTTGCTTTGCTTTCACAAAGAGAGAATACCGAATTTTTTTTATCTCTAAATCAAAGGGTCTTGTAAAATATTTGGGACAACGCTGGTTTTCAGAGGAAAAAGTAACATCAAATGAAAAATTAACTCATGTTGAGGACGCATTTGCAGGATATGTGCTGGGTTTGTATTCTTTGTAGACAATAAAAAGGAAAGGTACAGTAATTATGGAGAACTAAATGCCTCATTTCAAAAGCAGAGATGCTATTGAGACTTCAAAGTACAGGTCAGGATCTGTGGTCCGACACATGATCAGACACCGAGAAAAAGGTTTTGATCATCTTCTGAGTCCCTTGGTCAGAAATATGAGCATTTACCCCAAACAAGCTTGAAAAAATAGTTACGGTATGTACGTTGAAAAACTGCCTTTACCTTGTGATCTGTACAACTTTGTGTTATGAGTCTAATAACATGTAATATCTGTGCATTTCTTCTTCCAGGTGTAAACCGCTTTTCAGAAATGCGCATGGTAGAATACTAGGGAAAATCGGAAAAATGAATATGAAGATCTGAGGATCTACAATAAGGCCGAGCTACAAGGCCACTTGAGTACAAGTGGTAATATCACAGTGTCACGAGCACAAAAATGTGTTTCATTATGGTAGCGATATACTGTAGATGGACCATGATTCATTCAAGATGGTAAGTTGTCATGCTGCCGGGGGCTAAAATTAAAAGTGTTTTTGTAAGGGGATAGAATAAAATTGCTGTTTTACTTTTTACTCCCTAGTAGGTCCCGGTACCGTATGTTTTAGTGTAATATAAGTTAGTGTGTATTTGCTGCTATGTTGTGGTACTGCTACATGATTATATGTATTACTGCCTATAAATAATGGCACTGCTACACTAATATGGGTATTACCGCTTCCTGTAAAAAATTTACATGTTATAATATGTTTCTTGGTGCAGTAATGTATATCTAGTGTTGTAATACTGCGTATTGTATTTGTTCTTTTGATAGGGAAAGTGTAGTGCTCATGTTTGGCCACTAGATGGGGGCATCCTAGTGCATAGAACTTTCAGTTAGGATTTAGTATAGGAAATAGTTAATGGTAGGAGGGGCTGCTGTGTGGTAAGTAAGTGTAGATGGTTAGGTAGAGTGAGAAGGGCGAGGGTGCCCGAATAGTCCACATGGGCTCTAGGCCCAGGACACCACAGCAGTCACGTAATGTTAAGAAGAAGAGAAGCTTAGCCATTCCGAGTCTATAGGACAGAAGTATGGTGTCAAGCAGCAGGATTGCATCAGTTCACAGCTGGAGAAAGGAAGGAGTTGGGGAAAGTACAGGGCGCAGATTGTTCAGAATGTGGCAGATCATTGCATGGGCAGATGCTCTTAGAATCGGGGTGAAACAGAGTAAGGAATCCCCAAGCTCAGTGAGTCTGAACAGAGAAAATGCTGTGGTACCGCATAAGGTGCTATTACCCCATAATGTACTGGAGGACGTGGAAGTGAGTCCAGGGGAAGAACAGAATGAGAACTGCATGGAACTTGTGTGTCTCAATTCTTGCTAAACCAATTGCAGAAAGGCTTCAGCACCACAGAGGTATCCCTGATGGCACAGTGAGAGAAGACACATATATGCTGGTGAGAGAATGCTGTTTTCATGTAAGAGGAGGCCAGGGCTCAGACACACCTCGGCCATGACTACAGTCCTGGACCTCCCATACATTTTCATAAAATCAAGTCACAAACATTACTAACATGCTCAGCTATGGCTAAAATACATAGCCCCCTACAAAATCTACATTATCTACCCCCGCAAGAAGCTTATGCGAAACTACGTAGGGGTTGGGATTTGCGGTTGTCTTGATCTCCTTAAAGGTCCTGTCATCAACCATCTTCTCAGGTGATGTACTCTCTTCTTGGTTCTGGTGACTCTTTATTCTTATGGCACCCTTAGCAATGCTGAACTGTGAGATTATTTGCAGGACTGTTTTCTATTTCAGTAGCAATCCAAACTATCGTATGTTGTTCTTTGTACCATTATAGCAGCTCTATATAGCAAATGTTATCTGTCCTAATGGATTCCCTTATTACAGCACTAAGCACTTTACATTGAAGTTTTTTGGTCAGATACCTCTTGGGACAGTGTCTATAATATAAATTATTACATATGGTCACTCCATTATGTCTCTATAAATAATCTGTGTTTCATAAATGACAGTCTTTATTGTGACCTTTTTTTCTGACCCAGCCTGGCGCTTTTGCACATCCCCTTTGGAGGTTTATTCCCACCCTGTTTTTTTCTTTATTGTTGTTTTTAATTATATACCGTACCAATAAAATGATGGGCTTTACTACTATTAATACTGGAATAACTTTGCATCCTTTGGCAGTAAACCCCATTTGTCAGGCTATGTGCACACGTTTAATATAACCGATGCGATGGGTGAAAAACACTTTCCAAAGTCCCCAAAGGGGATGGGCAACTCCACCCATAATCAGAATTCACACATTAGAGGAGCATCCAGCCCTACATAGACCATGACAAAAATTGCATATAAAAATATTCCTTTTATTAATCATCACATAAAACCACAATAAACATAGTAATGATAGACGAAGGGGTCAGAATTGAGAGACAAACAGAAATCCCGGAGACACTCACAACCAGGATACTACAATGTGCACCATACAGGAAAATCTCCAGAAGGGAGAGTGGAATGATAAGGTGAAACACAAGATCTGACTGTGCTGCAATTTCAGACTCAGAACATCACACTGCCAATAATAATATGTCTCCAAAATCCCATGTAACCAGGGAAGGAAAGTCCAATGCAGCGTGACAGGACTATAGGAGAATGGTACATGTGATTGTCCTAAAGTAACTCTCCCATAAAGTGACGGTGCAGATTAAAGTGCCCTTTAGTGCTTACCCATGTGGGTGAGTATCTGTCTCCAGGAACGTTCCCCGACGCACGTTTCGCCGTGTTGGCTTCCTCGTGGGGCAGTGTGGAAAGGTGTACTTAGCCAGGTATAAATACCCCCAACTCCAGGTGCATGATATCAGCGGCGGTGTCACGGCGCATGAGGGGCGGGATTTCACAGACACCGCGTCACCGCCGGCCTCCCAATGACAGCGCAGGTCTGGGAAAATCACCCATGACATCAGTGACTCACGCAGTCACCGTGTGGAGGCCTTAGGAAAGGCAAGACTGTGAAGCCGCCCGCGCATGCGCACCCCCGCGGTGGACATGTTGGTGATTGGCAACAGAATGGGCAAAAAGACCCAGTACATGGCCGTATTAAAGTTTTTAATAACGCTCAAAAACTTAGAGCGAACAGCCCGTGAGAGCATATAATGGGAGGAGGAGCAAAAAGAGAAAAAGGAAAGATGTATAAATAAAAACAAACAAAAAAACAGAAAAGAAAAAGAGAAAAGAGGGAGAAAAAAGGAAAATACCAAGGAACGGGAGGATTCATCCTATAATATCAGAGTCCCACATAAACGTTCCATGGGTGCCTTTAGGGAAACATACCCTTTTAACTGCCTGCACGTATACATCCCCACCACAAACATATTAATGGTTGGCAAGGAAACGAAATAAAAAACAAACCTAATATATGTCTATAAGATATTTCCATGTATCGCTCTTATAATAGGGGCACAAAACATCAATCCAATATAAAACAAATATAAATCAGCATAAAGATAAATAAAACAAATGTACATATAAATCAACATAGGACGTAAATAAAAATAAAAATAAAACATACAACAAAGAAAAATAAATGAACAGTTGCCCATATATCCTCCCTTAGCAAATAAATACCAAAAACCCATCAAAAAAGTAGTTTAGCCCCTTATTAGTAAATGGTATGGTTACTACATTAATAGGTTATTGGTATTAAACTCATAGTTCGATAGTCCATAATATTTCTTAAATAGTCGACAATAAAAATCGATGTCTCCATCACGGGTAAACAAACTGGTCCTTCTTCCACTTCGGAATATCCAAAAGCCATGACGGCAGGATTGAAGCCCATCACTGTCATCAAACATGCCACCGGATCGGACATGTCATCCATAAATAATTACTATAATAATTGCAAAGGAAGGTAATAATTAAAAAACGCACACCATTAAAACCAAAAAGAAACAGAGTATAAGAAATCCAATTACAGGAAACAGGCAAATGATAATTTTTCATTTAGGCCCCTGGGCACCATAGTTTTAAAACTGACGATCCACCGACACTCCAGCTGCGCCAGTGTGCGTTTGAGATCATCTCCTCTGATTCCCCCACGCATACGATCAATGCCAATGAATTTAAGGCCTGAAGGATTGCACTTATGGCGCAGCTTGAAATGCCTGGGCATCGTCTTCAGCGCCACAAGGTCCATAACTTCTTCAGCTGCCCTGATATCTCTAATATGTTCTCTAACGCGAACACAGACCTACATATCTCAATCCACATGGCACGATAAATCACATAACATGTGCTACAAGATATATAGTTAGTAATCCGATGGCTCCTACCTCCATCCGCAGCTGAAAATGAAGTGGCCCGAAGAATGTTCCTACAGGCCAAACAGGAACCACATGGGTAGCAACCATGTCTCTGCACACCAGCACCAAAGGGTCAGGAGGACGAGCCACATAGTGGCTTTTTGCCAAAATATCCCTCAGATTATGGGGTCTCCAAGCTGTAAGAAGGGGACGTTCGGGCAAGATACTCCTCAATACCGGGTCTGATCTTAACACAGGCCAGTGTTTAGTCATAATTCCCCGTATCTGAGACCAACGGTTATTGAATGTGGATATGAATCTAATAGGCTGATTATGATTAGCCACGCTATGTCTTCCCCCAAGAGTTGAATACGTGGGTTTTCTCGTTCGTCTTATTGGGGGACACAGAGACCATGGGTGTATGCTGCTGCCACTAGGAGGCTGACACTATGCAAAAAAAGGTTAGCTCCTCCTCCGCAGTGTACACCCCACCGACCGGCAGGGATTTCCTCAGTTTAGCTTAGTGTCAGTAGGAGGTGGACACGGGTCTTTCATTAGACCCTTATCTACCTCGTCGTGCGTCGTTCCTTTACAGGTTCTACGGAGGGATACAGAGTGAACAGTCACATCTGTACTCCCACATGGAGTCTGCGAGTACGGCGTTTATTGCCACCCCGTATCCTTGCAGTTCTCCGCGACAGGACCAGCAGCCCAGACGGACGCCGACACCAAGACGTGCCAGCGACTCCAGGGGTCCTTGTCGCCAGTCTCCCACCCACTCGCCTACCAGAGCCTGTCGGTTGGAGGAGACACAGGAGCTCTTCAATCCAGGTAATGGATCGGGGATGGGTGAGTATGGCCTTTTTTATTTTACCTGGCTGCCCATTCCCGACGGACAGGGGATCCTCTTCATTGGCACAGGGATGCGGGCGCTGCGGTTCTCCGCAGCCACCCTACGGGCAAATCATCCTTATATTGCTGCCCTCCACTCTTCCCCTTCCCTCCCCCCTTTCTGGGGACAGAGAGCACAGGGCCTCTCCCTCCCCTTCTTCCATGCTGGGAAGCGGCTTCCAGCGGCGGCGTCCTTGTCAAGACCTCCGCGCCGACCCCCTGCTGACAGGCGGCCGCCACAACTAATTTAGGCCCCGGCTTCTGTTCGGGCCTACCGCAGCGTCGCGGCCACGCCTCCCGCCCCTTTCTTCTAAGCGGGCTTTTCTCCCGCTCTCCCCAGGCCCTCCCCCCGCCTTTCCTTCTCCTGCTCAGCCTGTTATGGCCAGAGGGCAGCGATTGGGTAACCCTGCGGCGAGCTCCGCCCTTCCCCTTCTCCTGGACGCTCGCTTCTCTACAGGCAGGCACCATCTTCACAGCCTGTCAGACGGACGCACATTTCCGGATATCCAGCAGCCTGTGCTTTGGGGACACCGGTCCGTGAGTAGCTCTGCACTGCAGACTGACCCTTCTCTGCCTTCTGTCCCCCAACCTTCCGGCACTACCTCAGGTTTTCATTATGTCTAACTCGAAATCTGATCGTACCCGCTCTATGGCCCTCCCCTGCACCCTAGTCAAGTTCTTTGCATGTTCTTCGTGCAATCGCAAACTTCCCTCAGGTCAGTCCTCTCCCCTCTGTCTGGATTGTAGCAATCCAATTCAGTCGGACGCCGCCCAGGAGCCATCTACGGCCCCAGGTGAGAGTGAACCCCCCATGCCTGGCTGGGCCTCCTCTCTATCTCAATCAGTGGCAGACCTCACCAAGGTGTCTCAATCCCTAGTTGCCGTTCTGGATAAGTTGCCCCTGGACACTTCGGCAGGGCCCAGCAGGTCCCAAGAGATTCCATCTGAGTCAGCCAGCGTTAGTCGCAAACGACCCAGGCGAGATCCCCAGCCGGAATCCTCTCCTAGCCCCATCTCACCGCATAGCCCGTCTCAGCAACCTCCCTCTCAGGCCTCCTCTCCCGAGTCAGGTGAAGCGTTTTCGGACAGGTCATCTGAGGGGATTTTAGAGCTGGATTCAGACCAGGATGCGAACATGAAGGTCACAGTGCAGAACCTCATTGCAGCGATCCATCATACCTTCGATATTGCTGAATCCCCTGTGAAATCCTCAGATCAGGAGGTTTCATTCAGACAGGCAGAAACTCCCTCCAGGGTATTTCCTTTCCATTCTGAGTTTGGAAAGATTTTTACCAGGGAAAGAGAAGATCCGACCAGACGCTTTCAAAGAGGGAAGCGTCTCGGCGTACTCTATCCGTTTGCTAAGGAGCTCACGGACAACTGGTCTGCTTCTCCCTCGGTGGATCCGCCCGTGTCCAGGCTTTCCAATAACACGGTTCTCCCGCTTTCAGGCGTGGCGTCCCTAAAAGATTCTAATGACAGGATTATAGAATCCCTGGCAAAGTCTGCTTTCGAAGCGGCTTCAGCGGCGGTATGTCCAATCTTTGCTTCATCCTGGGCAGCAAAAGCCATAGCGATGTGGGCAGACTACCTCCGTCAGGGCATCCTAGATAAGGCGCAACCGGAGCGTTTGGCCGATCTCGCCAATCAGATCTCCCTTGCGGGGGACTATCTTCTTTCCGCTTCCTTGGATGCAGCATCCTGCGCAGTTCAGGCGTCAAGCAACGTAGTTGCAATTCGACGTACTATTTGGCTAAAGGCCTGGCAAGCGGACTTGTCTTCTAAAAAGTCCCTCACTAACCTGCCTTTTCAAGGGGTGCGCCTTTTTGGGTCCCAATTGGACCAGATTATTTAGGACGCCACCGGAGGCACGAGTTCACTCCTCCCTCAGTCCAAGCCTCGCAGACCTCCACTAAGGCGTCAGTTTCGACCCTTTCGGACTTTCCGCCGTTTCAATACGGAGGACAACTCCTCCAATCAACAGAGACCGCAGGCACGCCAGGATAGGAAGAAAGTTTCTTTCAGACCCACTCCTTCCTGGCGATCCCACTCTTCCCAGGGCAGACCGTCCAGATCTAGATCTGGACGGTCTACATCAGCATGACTATCGTCGGGCACCCGAGGGGCCCTTCCAATTGGGAGGTCGACTTCTTTTCTTCAGAGAAGATTGGCTGGCCTCCGTAGAGGAAGCTTGGGTCAGGGAGGTCGTATCCTCAGGATACAAGATAGAGTTCGTGTCTCTTCCACGGGATCGTTTCTTCGAATCCCGGCCTCCAAAAGATCCAGCCTTGATCCCGGGGTTCTCTACGGCTATCGCCTCTCTTCTCAGTTCTGGAGTGATTGTGCCCGTTCCCGAATCGGAGCGCTTCACAGGGTTTTATTCGAACCTGTTTGTAGTGCCGAAAAAAGACGGCGCAGTTCGTCCCATCTTGGATCTCAAGCTGCTCAACAAGAGAGTCCGCCTTCGCCACTTCCGAATGGAGTCGCTTCGCTCGGTCATCGCTTCCATGGAGGAGCAGGAATTCATGTGCTCAATAGACATCCAAGATGCCTATTTACATGTTCCAATCTTCTCCGGACATCAGAAGTTTCTGCGTTTTGCGATTCGGCAGCACCATTACCAATTCGTCGCACTGCCCTTCGGTCTCGCCACCGCTCCCAGAGTCTTCACGAAGATCATGGCTGCGTTGATGGCTTTGTTGAGAGTCAGAGGTCTCGCTCTTTTTCCGTACCTCGACGATATTCTGATCAAAGCTCCCTCATTTCAACAGGCTCACCAAAGTTTGGTAATCGTCCTGGACACTCTTTCCAATTTCGGGTGGATCGTCAACAGGAGAAAGTCCTGTCTGGTTCCTACCCAACGTTTGGTCTTTCTAGGCCTACTGTTCGACACTCGTCGGTCAAGGGTCTTTCTCCCTCAAGAGAAGATCCTTTCCCTGCAGCAGGAGGTACGATCGCTGCAGATCACACGATCCCCGTCCCTCCATACAGCCATGAGGGTCCTGGGAAAGATGGTGGCGGCAATAGAGGCGGTTCCCTTTGCCCAATTTCACACCAGACCTCTCCAGCAGGCCATTCTGTCGAGATGGAACAGGTCGCCTCTGTACCTGGATCGCCCTGTCCATCTTTCATGCCGGATCAAGCGGTCTCTCAACTGGTGGTTGACGTCACCTCTCATCCTATCGGGTCGATCCTTCCTTCCCATTCACTGGCAGATAGTAACCACAGATGCCAGTCTCCTCGGCTGGGGTGCAGTGTTCCGCAACCACATTGTTCAGGGTCGATGGTCGGATCGGGAATCAGCACTACCGATCAACGTTCTAGAGATTCGAGCGATCCATCTGGCTCTCGTTCACTGGGAGAGGCTTCTCAAGGGACTGCCTGTTCGGGTTCAGACAGACAATGCCACAGCGGTGGCATATGTCAACCGCCAAGGGGGAACACGGAGTGTCTCAGCCCTGGCGGAGGTGTCCAAAATTCTTCTTTGGGCGGAGATTTCCGTTCCGACAATTTCCGCGGTCCACATCCCCGGCGTAGACAACTGGGCCGCCAATTTTCTCAGCCGCGAGGGTCTCGCGGCGGGAGAGTGGTCCCTACATCCGGAGGTGTTTCATCGGCTCTGCCTTCGGTGGGGAACCCCGGATGTAGATCTCATGGCATCTCGCATCAACAGGAAAGTCCCACAATTCGTGTCCAGGTCTCGGGACCCTCTGGCAGTGGGCGCCGACGCCCTGGCCGTTCCTTGGTCCCAGTTCGATCTTCCCTACCTGTTCCCTCCTCTGCCTCTTCTTCCCAAGCTGTTGAGGAAGATCAAGGCAGAAGGAATTCCAGTCATTCTCATCGCCCCGAATTGGCCCAGAAGGTCTTGGTTCGCGGACATTGTCAATCTTCTTGCGGACGCTCCCTGGAAGCTTCCGGACAGAGCAGATCTGCTGTCCCAAGGTCCGTTTTGCCACCCCAATTCTTGGCCGCTCAATTTAACGGTGTGGCTGTTGAGACCGAGGTTTTGAAACGAGCTGGATTTTCCGACCAAGTAATTCAGACCATGATCCGAGCCAGCAAGCCATCATCTTCCAAGATCTACTACCGTACTTGGAAGGCCTATTTCACTTGGTGTGAGACCAATGACATCGCGCCCATGTACTTTTCGCTCCCTTCAGTCCTAGCCTTTCTCCAGGCAGGATTGGAAGTGGGGCTTGCCCTCAGTTCCTTGAAGGGGCAAGTTTCGGCGCTGTCCATTTTCTTTCAGAGAACGTTGGCTTCCCGTCCTCAAGTCAAGACCTTTCTTCAGGGCGTGGCTCACACGGTTCCGCCGTACAGGGCGCCCGTGGATCCATGGGATCTTAATCTGGTTCTTGAGGTTCTGCAAGGTTCTCCCTTTGAACCTCTCAGGGAAGTTTCCCTTTCTCTTCTTTCTTGGAAGGTGGCCTTTCTGGTGGCCATCACCTCCGTCCGGCGCGTGTCGGAATTGGCAGCTTTTTCTTGCCGCTCTCCCTTTCTGGTGCTTCACCAGGATAAGGTAGTTCTGCGGCCTCCGCCCTCCTTCCTTCTGAAGGTGGTGTCCTCGTTTCACCTCAATGAGGATATCGTGCTACCGTCCTTCTGTCCGAGTCCAACTCATCCCCGAGAGCGGTCTTTGAACAAGCTGGACCTGGTTAGGACAATAAGAGTCTATCTGTCTAGGACGGCTTCCTTGCGAAAGACAGAGTCTCTTTTCATTATTCCAGATGGGGCGCGGAAAGGTCTCCCGGCGTCAAAGGCCACTATTGCTCGCTGGATCAGATCGGCAATTTTGGAAGCCTACCGAGTTAAGCGTCGCGGAGGGCCCACTCTACTCGGGCGGTGGGTGCCTCCTGGGCGGTACGCCACAGAGCTTCCGCGCTGCAGCTTTGCAAAGCTGCAACATGGTCATCGGTTCACACGTTTGTGAAATTCTACAGAGTCCACACCTACGCTTCGGCGGACGCCAGCGTAGGTAGAAGGATTCTGCAAGCCGCTGTGGTGAGCCCGCTGGCCTGATGGAAGTTTGTTTCCCACCCCAGGGACTGCTTTTGGATGTCCCATGGTCTCTGTGTCCCCCAATAAGGCGAACGAGAAAACAGGATTTTTGGGTTGCTTACCGTAAAATCTGTTTCTCGGAGCCTTCATTGGGGGACACAGCACCCTCCCATGTTCTACAACTCCTGTTCTTACTTTGGTTGAATGGTTACAGTTGAGTTGTTTGTTCTGTTTTCAATCTATTCTGTTACTTCTCCTACTGCTTTCTCACTAACTGAGGAAATCCCTGCCGGTCGGTGGGGTGTACACTGCGGAGGAGGAGCTAACCTTTTTTTGCATAGTGTCAGCCTCCTAGTGGCAGCAGCATACACCCATGGTCTCTGTGTCCCCCAATGAAGGCTCCGAGAAACAGATTTTACGGTAAGCAACCCAAAAATCCTGTTTTTTTTAGCTCTCAAATAACCCCTTTTGATCGATCTCCTGCTGTAACCCCGGTCATGGAACCGCCGTAAAAGGTCCCGGGCCTGCTCCTCAAACACCCCACCCGTGGAGCAAATACGCTTTAATCTCAAAAATTGGCCAGTTGGGATGGCATGGATAGTAGAAGATGTATGTGCAGATGTGGCATGCAAAAGCGCATTGACCGAGGTCTCTTTACGGAAGTCATCGGTCAACACCATGCCACCATCTGACACTATAATTTTAATATCCAGGAAGTCAATGAATTCCCTAGAGATCTTGTACGTCAACTTGATATTCAAATTATTTTGATTAAGATTATCCATAAACTCATGAAGACCAAGCTCGGGACCCTGCCAAATAAACAAAATTTTGTCAATGTACCTATACCAGCACAGCACATGGGAAGCCGCACATGCGCCATTCCCAAAAAACTCCCTCTCCCAATGGCCAAGGAAGAGATTTGCATAGGATGGCGCACACGCCGCCCCCATTGCCGTGCCTCGTTTCTGTAAATAAAACCTGTCTTTGAAAGTAAAAAAGTTGTGTGTCAAAATAAATTCAAGCAGCTCCATGACCAGGGACCACCCATACTGAGAAAGAAGTATACAGCCTCCAGCCCATCTGTATGATTGATGCTGGTGTACAGAGACTCGACGTCAGCCGTGACGAGAACATATCTGTCCGTAGTGTCCCTGACATAGGAGGGCAAGGTCTCAACAATGGGATGCAAGTAATATTCAATGAATTTGCAAACCGGATCACACAGCCCTCCTATGCCAGAGACAATAGGACGCCCTGGAGGTTCAACCGGATCCTTATGGATTTTAGGTAACAAGTAGAAAGTGGGAACCATCGGACTAGTCACTAGCAACCCATCTCGAACTTTCTTAGGGATAATCCCTTGGGAGAATGCCCTATCCACAATCTCCAGGACAACCCCCAAAAATTCATTCATAGGGTTGTTCGGGAGAAGTGTGTAGGACTCACGATCTCTCAATTGTCTATAAACCTCCTTTTCATACTTCATTGTCGGCCAGACCACCACATTCCCCCCCTTATCTTCTGGTTGTATTACTACATCATGTAGATTTCTTAGTTGTCTCAACGCCTCTCTCTGTGGCTTGGTGAGATTATCACCCTTCCACTGGTTAGGGATTGCACAAAACTCTTCCAGCACAAGTTGGTTGAAAATCTCCACCTGTGGGCATAGAGAAAAGGGGGGAAATGTGGTGGATCTGGGACAAATTGAAGCAGGGAAGGTACCTGGTATGTTAGGGGAACTCTCCCGTTCTAGTTCCTCCAGAATTGATAACGCCTCCTGTTCTTCAACTGAATTCAAACCCAAATTATTAGTAGTTTTCGTATGTAGTTTCCGGAGGACTATCTTTCTTAAGAAGAGCTGCAAATCTTTCATGACTGCAAAAAAGTCAAACTTGTTAGAGGGAACAAAAGTAAGGCCCAGACCCAACACATCTAATTGTGCCTCTGTCAAGTTATGACTTGACAGGTTAATTACCTCCAGTTTATTAGTTTTTAACTTCTTTTCCAATGATTGGGGTGGAGTCATCTTACGTTTATTATGGGCCTTCTGTCTTTGTGTACCCAATTTATTATGACCGATCCTCTCATTTTGAATCACACTCAGGTGACTACTGGAGGCCACATCTTCATCCACCGATGATATGGATGAAAATGAATATCTATGTGTCCTAGTCATAGGGCCCAATTGTTTTTTATTATTTTTTCTCTTCCATCGATACACATGGTTATTCTTGTAATCAGCAACATCTCTTTGATATTTTTTAGACTTTGATGCTACAATCTCCTTTTCCCATTTTGAAAATTCTGATTCCAGGTCTTTATTAAACTTCAAAATGGATTCAGAGGACATACTCTCAAATACCCTCTCCTGAATTGAATTAATTTCCCCCTCAATGTCATGTAGTGAGGTCGTGTTGGATTTAATCAGTATATCCATGAATCCCCTTGAACAAGTGGTAGAGATATCTTCCCATTGCTTTTTAAAATTGACATCCTCCACACTAAATGAGGGGAACACCTGAATCCTCAATCCTCGTGGTATCAATCCCTTGGCCAAATAGCGTTCAAGGAATGCCCTGTACTACCAGAGACGGGTCCTCTTGTTATATAGATACTTAAGTTTGGTAACTGAATCCTCTGTTTCCTTTGAATTAAAAACCACAGTTTGCTCCTCTTCAAACACTTCATCTAATTTGTGAAGCCATGTCTTTTCACGTGCCTTTAAATCCATACACTCGGATAATTTAGCTGTGAAAATACACAGAATGACAATCAGTTAAATATAACCGATGCAATGGGTGAAAAACACTTTCCAAAGTCCCCAAAGGGGATGGGCAACTCCACCCATAATCAGAATTCACACATAAGAGGATTTTTATTTTTATTTACGTCCTATGTTGATTTATATGTACATTTGTTTTATTTATCTTTATGCTGATTTATATTTGTTTTATATTGGATTGATGTTCTGTGCCCCTATTATAAGAGCGATACATGGAAATATCTTATAGACTTATATATTAGGTTTGTTTTTTATTTCGTTTCCTTGTCAACCATTAATATGTTTGTGGTGGGGATGTACACGTGCAGGCAGTTAAAAGGGTATGTTTCCCTAAAGGCACCCATGGAACGTTTATGTGGGACTCTGATATTATAGGATGAATCCTCCCGTTCCTTTGTATTTTCCTTTTTTCTCCCCTTTTTTCTCCCTCTTTTCTCTTTTTCTTTTCTGTTTTTTTGTTTGTTTTTATTTATACATCTTTCCTTTTTCTCTTTTTGCTCCTCCTCCCATTATATGCTCTCACGGGCTGTTCGCTCTAAGTTTTTGAGCATTAATGAAAACCTTAACACGGCCATGTACCGGGTCTTTTTGCCCATTCTGTTGCCAATCACCAACATGTCCGCTGCGGGGGTGCGTATGCGCGGGCGGCTTCACAGTCTCGCGTTTCCTAAGGCCTCCACACGGTGACGGCACGAGTCACTGATGTCATGGGTGATTTTCCCAGACCTGCGCTGTCATTGGGAGGCTGGCGGTGACGCGGTGTCTGTGAAATCCCGCCCCTCATGCGCCGTGACACCGCGGCTGATATCATGCACCTGGAGTTGGGGGTATTTATACCTGGCCAAGTACACCTTTCCACACTGACCCCCGAGGAAGTCAACACGGCGAAACGTGCGTCGGGGAACGTTCCTGGAGACAGATACTCACCCACATGGGTAAGCACTAAAGGGCACTTTAATCTGCACCGTCACTTTATGGGAGAGTTACTTTAGGACAATCACATGTACCATTCTCCTATAGTCCTGTCACCCTGCATTGGACTTTCCTTCCCTGGTTACATGGGATTTTGGAGACATATTATTATTGGCAGGGTGATGTTCTGAGTCTGAAATTGCAGCACAGTCAGATCTTGTGTTTCACCTTATCATTCCACTCTCCCTTCTGGAGATTTTCCTGTATGGTGCACATTGTAGTATCCTGGTTGTGAGTGTCTCCGGGATTTCTGTTTGTCTCTCAATACCGACCACTTCATCTATCTATACTATGTTAATTGTGGTTTTATGTGATGATTAATAAAAGGAATATTTTTATATGCAATTTTTGTCATGGTCTATGTAGGGCTGGATGCTCCTCTAATATGTGCACACGTTGCGGATTCTGCTGCGGATCCGCAGCGTTTCAGCCTCTGCGGGTCTGCAGCAGATTTATCTGCATTGAAAAGTACCATTGTTTTCAATGGTAAAATGAAAAACGCTGTGCACATGCTGCGGATTTTTCCGCGGGTTCAAATCCGTAGCATGTCAATTCTTTGTGCGGAATCCGCAGTGGTTTCACACCTTCTCCATTGTAGAGGTGTGAAACCGCAGGGCTAAACGGCAGGCTAATCCGCAGGTCTTTTGACCTACTGATTTACATGCGGATTTTTCCAAATCCGCGCGAAAAAATCCGCAGCACCTTTCACTACATGTGCACATAGCCTAAGGGATAGTGTATTTTTGTGTTGTATTTAGAGTGTCTAGCACTGTAAGTTGACCGACGAGGACACCACCAAATTATCGGGATCAGCCTAGCATACACTTAAGTAACAAATGACACAAAAAAGTACGGTAGTTGCTCAATTAGGAAATCTGACAGAAGCTAGAAACATAATAGTAGGTGGATAGGCTCTACTCAAAAGGTAACTCGGTAATGAGAAAGCTTTCACCGTATGATTAATGTCACTTACAATTACTGCTGCCGTGATTATCAGATCTTCATATAAAACATGTTACTTGTTTAGAAATACTGTTCGGTCAAATAATTGTGCAATTCCACAGATGAATGGATGACTCAGCTTTAATGAACTTTGTGACATTTTATTTTTCATAAAATCGAATTGGTGTGATCACTTAATGGAATTAAATTATAGGCTGATAAACTAATAACTTTAGATTAGGCTTCACTTCAATAACTTCCCATTATCAACATATGTGACAAAGCATGTGTAGCACTCCATTATGACATAAGAGCTCATAATGAGAAAATTACACATAATTCAAATGTACTTGTCTCTGCTTCTTGGTAAAAAAAAAAAAAATTGGAGATCAAAATTACCTTAATAATTCTGAAAGAAAGAAAAAGTGTTCAAAATAAATTAAAACCTCATTTAATAAAAGGGACACTGCCTGGTAATGGTCAGACCCAAATGATAACTGGGGTTACGACCTCAGGGATTCTCATCGATCTTAAGAACAGGGATCCCAGGTCCTCTGTATGACTGGAGTGGTAGAGAACATGTGACATTCACTGCTTGTTACACATGTGCACAAGTGGGAAATACAGGCAGATACTTATCCCATACCACCAAACTTTTGAAGAACAGAAGATGCTGGAGAGAAGACTTAGGCTGCGTTCACACTTTGCGTTTTTTTCGCATTTTCACGGCGGTTATAACGTGCGATTTTGCTGTGAAAACATAAAAAAAACAGCATCCCATGCAATCCTATGTGATTCCGCAATGCTGTGCTAATGCTGCGGATTTTCCCGTGGCGGAATCGCATCGTGGAAAAATACGCAGCATGCTCATTATTTTGCGGAATGTTTGACGAGTGTGACCAACCTGTCAATCAGTTCTCCAAGCGATGCTACAGATCGCTTGGAAAACGCTGGTATTTTGCAAGCTAATTACGCTTGCAAATCGCTAGTTTTCTCTTCACCCATGACAGCACACCTGAGAGAGGGATCCGCCCCGCCAGGACAGGAACCTACTGAAATATAAGGGGCGGCACCTCTCCCCCGCTTCAGTTGGGTTCCTGTCCTAGGAAGGGAATCCCAGTCTGACAGCGGCGTTGCCTGTCATGGATGAAGAGCCCAGGGCCGTCCCGGCGCGGGAAGAGCAGGTTGGCTTACCTACAGCGCCGGCTGTCGGTCTCCTGGAAGTGCGGTCCCCGGGTCCTCCTGCAGGCTCCGGGTTCGTGCGGGTGCGGTTAGGCGGCCTCTGTGGTCCGGGGCGCTCCTCCGTGCCTCCCTCCCCTCGCTCGTACCCCGAACCTTCTAACTCACGACATGGCGGGGAGAGCCGGGGGCGGATTCCGGCCACTGACGTCGGCGGCGCAGGGTATCCTCGAAGCGCGCCGGCTGACGTCACAGAGGCGACAGCAAGATGGCGCCTGGTGCGATGCCGGCCGCATAAAGAAGAATAGCGCTCAGCCAGTGGTCGTAGGGGGGAGGGGAGAAAGGAAAAAGAAGGAAAACGCTCACCGGGCCGGACCTATTTAAAAGAAGGAAGGACGTCAGTGTGGCCAGGTAAAACCATGGGGACAGAGCAGGAACGATCACCGTCTCCACCATCTCTGCCCCCATCACAAACCTCCGCTCGCAAGCATGGCAGCTGTTCAAGCGGCAAGAGCAGCAGTCCCCCGAGCCACGGGTCCGGAGACTCCTCGATGTCCAGAGAGCACAGGCCACGTGCTCCACCACAGCCTCCGAGTCCGGTACCCGACTTTATGGGTGGTGAGTGATCTCCGTGAATGTTAGTATGTTGTTAATAGGGTCCTTCTTGTGTGTTAATTTCCTTAGGAAAATGCCAAAAAAGCAGGGATCAAGAGAAACAATAGGGATTGTGCCATATAGGAGCCCCCTAACGAGAGATTGGCAGAAGGACCTTTGCGCCAGCTGTATCCAGCGAACCATGGCGGAGGAGGCGCCGAGCTTTGCAACTAACCTCAGATCGGTCATCAGGTCAGAGGTGGAAGGCTCACTTAAAGTGTTGTAAAAGAAAGAGTAGGAAAGACTCCCCTATTTCTTCCTCAGACTCCTCATCGGCTGTATCTCAGGCCAAACACCTGTCCTCCTCCTCCTCGGATAGTGACACAGGTGGCAAGTCGTGTTTTCCGGTAGAGGATACGGATGCCCTCCTCAAAGCCATTAGGGTAACCATGGGCCTACAGGAGGAAAAAACAGCTAAGTCTCTGGAAGACGTCATGTTCGGGGGTCTACAGGAAAGAAAGAAACGCACCTTTCCAGTCAATGAGAAAGTCCAGGCACTCATTGAAAGAGAATGGAAGAAACCTGAAAGATCAGGAGCACTTCCCTCCTCCTCTAAAAGTAGATACCACTTTGAACATAAAGACACAGAGATATGGGACAAAGTCCCAAAGATTGACGCAGCAGTGTCCAGGTCGTCTAAAAAAATCGGCCCTGCCCCTGGAAGACTCGGGTGTGCGTAGAGACCCGCTAGATAAAAAAGCGGATTCCTACTTAAGACATACATGGGAAGCAGCGGCAGGAGGACTAAAACCGGCAATAGCCGGCACCTGCACAGCACGTTCCCTAATGATTTGGCTACAGCAACTGGAAGAGAAACTCGCTTCAAAGGTCTCGAGGTAAAAAATTCTGGCGGATATGTATTTTCTACATGGAGCAGCAGCTTTTTTGGCCGACACTTCCACCGATTCCATGAGACTGACAGCGAGAGCAGCAGGGTTATCAAACGCTGCAAGGTGCGCATTATGGCTTAAAGGTTGTCCAGGAGACCTACAGTCTAAAGCCAAGTTGTGCTCTCTTCCGTGTGATGATCAATTTTTGTTTGGAAAAATCTAGACGACATCTTGGAAAAAGCAAGTGATAGAAAGAAGGGCTTCCCCAGGTTTCCAGGAGATCAAAGAAGGCCGTCCTTTCGGAGAGGAAAATTCAACAGGGGCCGTCCTCCAGGGGATAGGAAAAGATGGGAGGACAAAAGAAAGAAGGAGTCTGGATTCATGTTCGGAGGAGCCACCTCATCCTCAAAAAAATCCCCACAATGACTCTGACATCCCGGTAGGGGGGTGACTGATGCTTTTTTCCCAAGCATGGAAAGGTATCTCTTCCAATGCCTGGATCTTAAACATCATAAGAAAAGGCCTCAAAATCCCGTTTTCTCAGCGTCCGAGAGCATCATTTGTGGTGAACCCCATCAGGAAGGGGATAGAGGAACAATTGGCCCTGGAGTCAGAAATCTTAAGTCTGCTAGACAAACGCGTTCTGACCGAAGTCCCAAGCGGACAGGAGAGAACGGGTTTCTACTCACCCCTCTTCCTGATAAAAAAAAAACAGGACCAGTCATTCAGAACAATTATAAACCTCAGAGGCCTCAATCAGTGGATAGAAAATCAAACCTTCAAAATGGAATCAGTAACTTCGGCCATAAAGCTACTACACCACAATTGTTTTATGGCCGTAGTCGATCTAAAGGATGCCTACTATCACGTCCCGATCCACCCAGGTTATCAAAGGTACTTGAGAGTAGCTCTCTACATCCAGGGCAATCTCAGGCATTTTCAATTAAGAGCCCTTCCATTCGGCATATCTATAGCCCCGAGAGTGTTTACGAAAGTCGTAGCAGAGATGACAGCCTTCCTCCGAATCCACAACACAATTATAATACCCTATTTGGACGATTTCCTAATAGTGGGCAACTCAGAACATCACTGCACAGAGCAGGTAGAAAGGGTAACAAATACCCTACAGAAACTCGGGTGGATGGTAAACATCAAAAAATCAAAAATACAACCACTAAAGAGACAGATTTTTCTAGGATTCATCCTGGACTCAGAACAACAAACTTGTCTGTTACCAGAGGCCAAGATGGAAAAGGTGAGGAATATGACTTTGGCGGCCCTAGACCAACCTCACATGACCCTGAGAGGCACGATATCCTTGCTAGGCACCCTGACAGCGTGTATCCCAGCGGTCAGGTGGGCACAATTTCATACCCGTCAACTCCAGGCACAAATTCTATCAGCACAGAAATCGCTAAGAGGGCGTTTGGAAGGAAGGCTGGAGCTTTCCTTAAAGGTCAAAAACTCTCTCAGATGGTGGTTAGACTGGACAAACCTGATGTCAGGAATGTTATGGCACAGGCCAGTATCCGACAAAATTCTGACAGACGCGAGTTCCTCGGGGTGGTGGGCGCACCTAAGGGGACAGGCGGCCCAGGGACCCTGGGGGCCTCAAGAGCAAAATGCATCCTCCAACTTAAGAGAACTACAGGCAGTAAACAAAGCCTTAAAATCTTTATTCCCCGTCTAAAAGGCCGCAATGTTCGGATCATGTCGGACAACAAAGTGACAGTGGCGTATATCAATCACCAGGGGGGAACAAGGTCACACTTTTTAATGAACGCGACCAACGAGATTTTTCACAGAGCAGAGCGACATCTACTCTCCCTGATGGCATTACATATAAGAGGGGTAGAAAACATAGAAGCTGACTTCCTGAGCCGCAATATACTAAGGCAAGGAGAATGGACCCTAAATCACTTAGTGTTTCAGAAGATAGTACAACTTTGGGGAGAACCAGTAGTAGACCTCTTTGCCAACAAAAGCAACAGACAGGTAGAGAGGTTTTGTTTGCTAAACCCAAAAGAAAAACCATGGGTGGTTGAACCATTGCAAAATTCCGTGGCATTTCAAACTAGGTTATGCGTTTCCTCCAGTAGCTCTGATCCCAACAGTTGTGACGAAAATAAGGGAAGATCAAGCCAGAGTGATCTTAATAGCCCCATTCTGGCCGAAAAGGCCCTGGTTCTCGGTGCTGCAAATGATGTCTCTCTCGGATCCATGGATACTACCAGAGATCCCAGACCTGCAAGCTCAGGGTCCAATATTCCACACGCAAGTCAAGGGATGCCATCTGACGGCGTGGAATTTGAAAGGTCACTTTTAAGGGATAGAGGTTTTTCTCCGGGGTTGGTGGCTACGCTGTTGAAAAGTAGGAAGCCAGTAACAACTAACATATATGGTAGAACATGGAATAAGTTTCTACGGTTCCTGGGGAAGCCATTAGACCAAACGCCCCCGATTAAGGCCATCTTGGAATTCTTACAGGCAGGATTACAGCTAGGACTAGCGGTAAATACCCTTAAAGTTCAGGTGTCTGCACTGGGCGCACTATATAACTGCAAAATAGCAGCAAACAGATGGGTAGCTAGATTCATTAAATCCTGCCATAGGTCCAGACCGCTCCCATTACCAAGAATAGCCCCGTGTGATTTAAACCTGGTGTTAGAAGCCCTTACGAAAGAGCCATTTGAACCAATTCAACTGCCGGTAAAATATCTTACCCTAAAGACCATTATTTTAGTGGCCCTTACATCGGCCCGTAGAATAAGTGACTTGCAGGCCCTCTCAGTGAATTCACCTTATACCCAGGTGTACCAGGACAGGGTCGCCCTAAAAACAGACCCCGCTAGGTCCCAGTCCCTAGCGGGGAATTCAAGGAATTCAACTCATCCCAGCAGGGAATGGCAGAAATCCAGAAAAACAAGGCAAAACAAAACCAAAACACAAATGCAAAAAGCAGAGCAGAAAACAGCTTTTGAGGAGCAGGAATCAGACTGGTCTCCTAGAATCCCTCAGGGAAATCACCAGCAAGGTAGAAGGGCGTCGGCTGCCTTATATCCAGTCAGCAATTCCAGTCACCCAGTCATCATCATCCAGCTCAGGTGCTTGGTAATCAGCCTCACTACCTTCCTTCACCAGAAGAGGGAGTTCATCAGACCTCAATGGTGAAGGGGAAAATGAACTCACAACAGGAGCCCTGACGTGCCAGGACAGCGGAGCTGAACCCACAGATTGGGACAGTCGAGCTGAATTCGGAACGGTTGTGAGCTATGCTTATCCATCATGCAATAACATCAGGCAAGTGTCTGGCTCAAAATATATTCTAAAGCAGAACAAAGACCCCAGACATACAGTTAATGTCATTAAGAACTAGCTTCAACTTAAAGAGGAACAAGGAGTTCCTGAAAGTGGTGATATAATGGCCCCCAGAGCCCTCATCATTGAGTCTGTGTGGGATTATGTGACAGAAGGATTTGCACAAGCGACATCCACAGAAAATCAGTGGTTAGTTCTCCAAGATGTTTGGAACAATCTCACTCCTTAGGGCCTTCAAAAATTGTGTGCAAGTGTACCTAGAATCGTTGCTGTTTTGAAGGCAATAGGTGCCACCAATTAATGATTTGCTATAGATTTCTCTTTTGTTCATTCACTTTGCATTTTGTTGATTGATAAAAATAAACTATTAACACTTCTATTTTTGAAAACATTCTTTCTTGTTATTGTTTCCACATCAGATTAAAATTTCTACACAGTACAATATACACCATCTGCATATGTAAAATATTACTGTCTTGTTCCAGACAGGGTTTTGAGTCCTGTTTTCCCTTTTTCCCGGTCTGGTCATGTCAAGAGTTAACCTTTCTCAGCCTCAGTCTGGGTTCAGGTTGCGTATTTATCGCAGCTGCTTCCTGCAGGCGATGTCAATTATAGTTTTTGCCTAGGGCTGCTGTAGCTGACTCCGATTGCTCTGATTTGTCCTGCTGCGTTTGCTGTCTGAACCCATGTCTCTGTTTTCCCCTATTCCCGTCTTGACTCAGTGTTTCCCTTTAGTGTGCTGACTCCCTGGTTTTGACTTGGCTTGTATCCTGACCTGCTTCTCTCTTTTGGCTTATCCGCTCCTGACCGTTACTGATCCCCTGGTTTGCCTCTGACCGTGAGTTTGATTATTCCTTTGGTACTGCGCTACAGTCTAGGATCTGACCCGGCTTGTTTGACTATTCTGCTGCCACCTGTGGTAGCCTCAATGCTGCACTGCAGGCCAGCTCTGTTTAGTGTTTAGGTGCAGTCCTGCTTCTACTCTACTGCCATCTAGTGGAGCATGCACCTACCTGCATTGCAGCAGCATGATAATTACTATATGTACATCTTATAGTGAAATCACTTTTCTTTTTTGCAAGTGAACTTTTGTTTTTTTTATAGAAGAGGTCCAACAGAGGTGTAAGTCATAGAGCATAGAGGACCAGAAAGCAAAATCAACAGCACCACCTCTCCCTGTATATGTACAGGGGTTAGCAAAAGTATTCATCCCCTTGGCCTTTTTACCTGTTTTGATACATTACACCCTGTGTTTAACCCCTTCATGACCGGAGGTATTTTCGGTTTTCGTTTTTTGGTCCCCTTCTTCTCAGAGCCATAATTTTTTTTATTTTTCCATCAATATGGCCATGTGAGGGCTTGTTTTTTGCTGGGCGAGTTGTACTGTTGAACAACACCATTGGTTTTAGCATGTTGTGTACTAGAAAACGGGTAAAAAAAATCCAAGTGGGGTGAAATTGCAAAAAAAAAGTACATTCCCTCACTTGTTTGTTTGTTTGGCTTTTTTTTTTACTAGGTTCCCTAAATGCTAAATATGACCTACTACTATGATTCTCCAGGTCATGATGAGTTCATAGACACCAAACATCTCTAGGTTCTTTTATATCTAAGTGGTGAAACAAAATTCCAAACTTTGTTAAAAAAAAATTGCACCATTTTCTGATACCCGTAGCGTCTCCATTTTTCGTGATCTCGGGTTGGGTGGGGACTTACTTTTTGAGTGCCGAGCTGATGTTTTTAATGATACCATTTTGGTGCAGATACAATCTTTTGATCGCCCGTTATTGCAGAAACGTAATTCTGTCGTTTTGATTTTTTTCTCGTTACGCCGTTTAGCGATCAGGTTAATCCTTTTTTTTATTGTTAGATCGGGCGATTCTGAACACGGCAATACCAAATATGTGTATGTTTGATTTTTTTTTTATTGTTTTAGTTTGAATGGGTCAAAAGGGGGTGATTTGAACTTTTATTTTTTTTATATTCTAAAAACATTTTTTTTTACTTTTGGCATGCTTCAATAGTCTCCAAGGAAGACTAGAAGCTGCCACCACCCGATCGGCTCTGCTACATACAGGCGATGATCAGAACGTCTGTATGTAAGTAGAATTACTCACTTGCTACGAGCGCCGACCACCGGGTGACGCTCACAGCAAGCCAGCAGTGACAACCATAGAGGTCTTCAGGAGACCTCTGGTTGTCATGCCAACGAACCCGTGACCCACGATCACGTGACCCGCGATTGCCAGAAGTGCTTGTTAAATGCCGCTGTCAGCATTTGACAGTGGCATTTAATGGGTTAATAGCCGCGGGTGGATCACGATTTCGCCCGCGGCTGTTCCCGGAACGTCAGCTGTTCAAAACAGCTGGTATTTCCCGGGAAAGATGTGGGCTCACCGCTGAAGCCCACATCAAAGGGAGGGAATCTGACGTCGGCATACTATTACGTCTGACGTTGGAAAGGGGTTAAATGTTTTTGTAATCTGATATGTGTGATGCATCAGCACTAAATAGTCTAGGTTGGTGAAGTGAGAAAAATATAGGAATAAATTAAATTTATGACATCAAATAACTGAATATTGGCATGTGGAATATGTATTCACCCCTTTTACTATGAAGCCCCTAAAAATTTCTAGTGCAAGCAATTGTTTTCATAAGTCACATGCTTAGTGAAAGGAAGTGCCCCTGTGTGCAATCTAAGTGTCACATGGTCTGTCAGTGTATACACTTTACCTTTTCTGAAAGGCCACAGAGGCTGCAACACCATTAACAAGAGGTACCACTAACCAAACAACACCATGAAGACCAAGAAGATCTCCAAACAAGGCAGGCACAAAGTTGTTGAGGTACAAGTAAGGGTTATAAAAAATATCCAATCTCTGATAATCCCCCAGAGCACCATAAAATTCATTATCAAATGGAAAAAACATGGTACCACAACAAACCTGCCAAGAGAGGGATGCCCACCATAACTCTCAGCCTGGGCAAGGAGGGCATTAATCAGAGAGGCAGCACAGAGATCAAGGGTAACCATGAAGGAGACGTCGAGTTCCTAAGCAGAGACTGGAGTATCTGTTCATACAACCACAATAAGCCGTACACTCCATGGAGGTGGCCTTTATGGAGGGGTGGCTAGAAAAAAGGGATATTCTTGAGCAAAACCTGTTTCAGTCTGTCAGTGATTTGAGACTGCAACTGAAGTTCACCTTCCAATAAGACAATGACCCAAAGCAAGCTGCTAAGGCAACACTTGGTGGTTTAATGGGAAACTTAAATGTTTTGGAGCGGCCTAGTCAAAGCCCATACCTTAATTCCATTGAGAATCTGTGGTCAGACATGAAGATTGCTGTCCACCAGAAGAAACCATCTAACCTGGAGGAGTTGGAGCAGTTTTGCCTTGAGGAATGGGCAAAAATCCCAGTGGCTAGATGTGCAAAAGCTCATAGAGACTTATCCAAAGTGATTTGCAGATGTAATTGGCACAAAAGGAGGCTCTACAAAGTACTGACTTTAGGGGGATGAAAAGTGATGCACACTGAAATTTTCAGCTATGTTTTCCTATTTGCTGTTTGCTTTACAATAAAATCAAAACCAAATGCTCACAGTTATAGGCATGTTCTTAATATGAGCTAATGCAAACCCTAAAAAATAAAAGGAAATTCCAGGTTGTGAGATAGCAAAACATGAAAAATGTCATGGGGTGAATACTTTTGCAAGCCACTGAAATCATGTGCATCTATTCTACTGGTGCCAGTTTCTTCCTGAAAATGATTGCAAACACAAATTCTTTGGTATTATTATCTTCATTTAATTTGTCTTAAATGAAAAAACACAAAAAGAATTGTCCTAAAGCCAAATTGGATATAATTCCACACCAAACATAAAAAAGAGGGTGGACAAAAGTATTGGCACTGTTCGAAAAATCATGTGATGCTTCTCTAATTTGTGTAATTAGCAGCACCTGTAGCTTACCTGTGGCACCTAACAGGTGTTGGCAATAACTAAATCACTCTTGCAGCCAGTTGACATGAATTAAAGTTGACTCAACCTCTGTCCTGTGTCCTTGTGTGTACCACATTGAGCATGGAGAAAAGAAAGAAGACCAAAGAACTGTCTGAGGACTTGAGAAACCAAATTGTGAGGAAGCATGAGCAATCTCAAGGCTACAAGTCCATCTCCAAAGACCTGAATGTTCCTGCGTCTACCGTGCGCAGTGTCATCAAGAAGTCTAAAGCCCATGGCACTGTGGCTAACCTCCCTAGATGTGGACGGAAAAGAAAAATTGACAGATTTCAACACAAGATTGTGCGGATGTTGGATAAAGAACCTCGACTAACATCCAAACAAGTTCAAGCTGCCCTGCAGTCCGAGGGTACAACAGTGTCAACCCGTACTATCCGTCAGCATCTGAATGAAAAGGGACTGTATGGTAGGAGACCCAGGAAGACCCCACTTCTTACCCAGAGACATAACAAAGCCAGACTGGAGTTTGCCAAAACTTACCTGAAAAAGCCTAAAACGTTTTGGAAGAATGTTCTCTGGTCAGATGAGACAAAAGTAAAGCTTTTTGGGCAAAGGCATCAACATAGAGTTTACAGGAGAAAAAAAGAGGCATTCAAAGAAAAGAACACGGTCCCTACAGTCAAACATGGCGGAGGTTCCCTGATGTTTTGGGGTTGCTTTGCTACCTCTGGCACTGGACTGTTTGACCGTGTGCATGGCATTATGAAGTCAGAAGACTACAAACAAATTTTGCAACATAATGTAGGGCCCAGTGTGAGAAAGCTGGGTCTCCCTCAGAGGTCATGGGTCTTCCAGCAGGACAATGACCCAAAACACATTTCAAAAAGCACTAGAAAATGGTTTGAGAGAAAGCACTGGAGACTTCTATGGTGGCCAGCAATGAGTCCAGACCTGAATCCCTTAAAACACCTGTGGAGAGATCTAAAAATGGCAGTTTGGAGAGGGCACCCTTCTAATATCAGGGACCTGGAGCAGTTTGCCAAAGAAGAATGGTCTAAAATTCCAGCAGAGCATTGTAGGAAACTCATTGATGGTTACCGGAAGCGGTTGGTCGCAGTTATTTTGGCTAAAGGTTGTGCAACCAAGTATTAGGCTGAGGATGCCAATACTTCTGTCTGGCCCATTTTTGGAGTTTAGTGTGAAATAATCAATGTTTTGCGTTTTGCTTCATTGTCTTTTGTGTTTTTTCATTTAAGACAAATTAAATGAAGATAATAATACCAAAGAATTTTCAGGAAGAAACTGAGTATTATCTGACAGAATTGCACGGGTGTCAATACTTTTAGCCACAACTGTATGTGCAGTGTACGTCCTGTATATATCTGGTGTACGTCCTGTGTATGTCCTGTGTATTTCCTGTGTATGTCCGGAATATCTCCTGTGTACAGTTAGGTCCATATATATTTGGACAGAGAAAACATTTTTCAAATTTTGGTTCTAGACATTACCACAATGAATTTTAAACAAAACAATTCAGATGCAGTTGAAGTTCAGACTTTCAGCTTTCATTTGAGGGTATCCACATTAAAATTGGATGAAGGGTTTAGGAGTTTCAGCTCCTTAACATGTGCCACCCTGGTTTTAAAGGGACCAAAAGTAATCAACTCCAGGCCTTTTATCTGCTAAATTGAGAATGACATAATGAAGGGATTGACCTCACCTGCCCATGAAATAGCCTTGGAGTCAATTGTCCAATTACTTTTGGTCTCTTTAAAAACAGGGTGGCACATGTTAAGGAGCTGAAACTCCTAAACCCTTCATCCAATTTTAATGTGGATACCCTCAAATGAAAGCTGAAAGGCTGAACTTCAACTGCATCTGAATTGTTTTGTATAAAACTCATTGTGGTAATGTCTAGAGTCAAAATTAGAAAAATGTTGTCTCTGTCCAAATATATATGGACCTAACTGTATATCCTATGTACACCACACCCAGACAATTTTGTGTTTTCCATGAAAACTCATACTTTTATTAATCAAATGAGTTGCCAATTGAATTTAAAATCTAGTCCAGACATTGACAAGGTTCGAAAAAAAGATTTTTATTTGAAATAATAATTTTCTCCTTTAAACTTTGCTTACGTCAAAGAATGCTCCCTTTGCAGGAATTACAACATTGCAGACCTTTGGTATTCTAGCAGTTAATTTGCTGAGGTAATCTGAAGAAATTTCACCCCATGCTTCCAGAAGCCCCTCCCACAAGTTGGTTTGGCTTGATGGGCACTTTTTGCGTACCATACGGTCAAGCTGCTCCTTTTATTAGGCAGTCTCAGATATGGCTTTTTCTTTGCCACTCTGCCCTGAAGGTCAGCATCCCGGAGTTGTCTCTTCACTGTAGACATTGACACTGGCGTTTTGCGTGTACTATTTAATGAGGCTGCCAGTTGAGGACCTGTGAGGCGTCGATTTCTCAAACTACAGACTCTAATGTACTTGTCTTGTTGCTCAGTTGTGCAGCGGGGCCTCCCACTTCTTTCTACTCTAGTTAGAGCCTGTTTGTGCTCTCCTCTGAAGGGAGTAGTACACACTGTTGTAGGAAATCTTCAGTTTCTTGGCTATTTCTCTCATGGAATAGCCTTCATTTCTAAGAACAAGAATAGACTGTCAAGTTTCACATGAAAGTTCTTTCTTTCTGGCCATTTTGAGAGTTTAATGGAGCCAACAAATGTAATGCTCCAGATTCTCAACTAGCTCAAAGGAAGGTCAGGTTTATAGCTTCTCTAATCAGCCAAACTGTTTTCAGCTGTGCTAACATACTTGCACAAGGGTTTTCAAGGGCATTCTAACCATCCATTAGCCTTCTTACACAGTTAGCAAACACAAAGTACCATAAGAAGACCGGAGTTATTGTTGTTGGAAATAGGCCTCTATACACCTATTGCATTACAAACCAGACATTTGCAGCTAGAATAGTCATTTACCACATTAACAATGTATAGAGTGTATTTCTGGATCATTTAATGTTAGCTTCCTTGGAAAAAAAATGTGCTTTTCTTTAAAAAAATAAGGAAATTTCTAAGTGATCCTAAACTTTTGAACAATAGTGTATGTCCTTTGTATGTTTTGTGCATATCCTGTGTATGTCCTGCATATGTACAGTAAATGTCCTGCGTATGTCTGGTTGTTGGAATATGTTTGGTGCAACAACTCCATGACTTTTGGATATGTGACTGATCCCCACTCCATCTTAATACAACCATAACTACAGTAAACCTAGGCACTAGAAGAAATACACAGAACACACTATTTTGGTTGTCAAACTGGCTACAGCTTTATTTAAATCACAAGATTAAAACAACCATTGTAGGAGTCAGGTGAAGTGCTTGTAAATTGGGGTTCACAAGTGCTGTTATACCCCCAGCTGTCTGCCATGTAACACCAGGACACACAGCCATAAAGGGGCGGCATGCCCTGGCTTCCCATTCAAGAATAGCCAGTAAACTTTCAGGGCACCAATGACCCTATTATCCTCACTCCTGTGGTTAACCACTGTACCCGCCCCTGATTGACGTTACCATTACAACGTCCTTGAGGCTGGCCACCAAAGCCGAGCCTGTTCACCACCATGAGGTTTTTACATCCTCTATTAGTTAAAATGAGTCCACCTTAACTTGTCTGCAATTTCCACCTGACTCCTAAACCACAAAGCTGTGACTGGTTACAAATTCCAAGTCACTTTTTTTTTTTTTACTCTTTTTTATAAATCACTTTTGTAAACTTATAGACTAAAAGTCCCTGCAAAAGCATTAAAGGAAATAAACTTGGCAAACCTCTGACTCACAGAGTCATCCTACAGCGCCCAGGAGAGGAAAAAACCCCTGTGGAGGAAACCTCTAGGGAGCCATGGTTGAAGGATTGCCCTTCCCTTGGGCTTAGAAAGTTAATGCCAATGTTAACTCTTTATAATCATGATAAAATTGGACCTGGTAAAAGATATACTATGGCAAATTCAAAACAATAAATACAATACACCATTCATCATTATACAAGTAATAATTAGAACGTTTTAGGACCGTGATTATAACCAGGCTGGAGGGTGGGTGATGTCTTCTCCATTTCATCTGGTGAAAGAAAGAGGTAGAAAGACAAATTTACCTCCTCTATATAAACCCCCACCCCCCCTCACAGAGAGAGACCAGCCCCCACCATCCTCACAAAAGAGACAGACTTACCTCACCTAAATAAGCCCCACCCTCCTCATAGTGACTCACCAGCCACCACCATGTCCTTCAGTCTTAAAGCACCATCACTCTTGCTTAAAATCTACACTGCTATACACACAAAACTGCAGGAGTTAAAAGATCTGCCCATCCCAAAGTCATGCCCTCCTGCGCCTATTGCTCTGGTGGTTTCTTTCCTATCTGTGAGTGTTTAGTTGCTAGATTTGTATGCTGTTCATAAAGTTAGAGCAAAAAAAAACTCCCAGAGACTCACACAGGCATAGCATGTGACTGTATTTCCTGTTTTTCCTGTGTCTGTGTATGAGAGAAGCAGCCTGCTGTAGATGCTGCACAGATAGAGACACACAAATGATTTATTCTTGATCTATTAAGCTTATCATATATTGTTCCTGTTTGTTCCTGAATAAAGAAGCTCTGTTGTCACACGCTTGGAGAGTATCCTGAATAATCCGCTGCCAACAGGTTATGGGCCCAGAGTGACACAGAACCCCAGAGTAACACAGCAACAGAAGCCAAAAGCAAAAGCAGCACAGAGCAACAGAGAAGATGTCATGTGCTTGTCCTGTGTAAAACTCCTGTGTATGTGTATATCCGCTGTATGTCCTGCGTATGTCCAGTGTATGTCCCGTGCTTGTCCTGTGTATATCACCTGCGTATGTCCGGTGTATGTCCTGTGCATGTCCTGTGTATATCTACTGTGTATGTACTGTGTATGTAATGTGTATGTCCTGCATTTGTTGGGTGTATGTCCTGCATTTGTTGGGTGCATGTCCTGC
Organism: Dendrobates tinctorius; assembly: GCF_039654945.1. Classification (NCBI taxonomy): domain Eukaryota; kingdom Metazoa; phylum Chordata; class Amphibia; order Anura; family Dendrobatidae; genus Dendrobates; species Dendrobates tinctorius. The sequence continues at coordinate 43,873,801 of NW_027361738.1, read as the reverse complement.
GTATGTCCGGTGTAAGTCCTGTGTATGTACGGTGTACGTCCTGCGTATGTCTGGTGTTTGTCCCGTATATGTCCTGTGTATATCCTATGTATGTCTGGTGTATGTCCTGTGTATATCCTATGTATATCCGGTGTATCTCTTGTGTATTTCTGGTTTATGTCCTGTGTATTTCTGGGATATATCTGGTATATGTCCTGCGTATATCTGGTGTATGTCCTGTGTATATCCTGTGTATATCCTATGTATGTCCGGTGTATATCTTGTGTATATCATATGTATGTCCGGTTTATCTCCCATGTATGTCCGGTGTACGTCCTGTGTATGTCTAGTGTATGTCCTGTGTATGTCATGTGTATTTCTGGTGTATGTCCTGTGTATATCTTATTATGTCTGGTGTATCTCCTGTGTATGTCCGGTGTATGTACGGTGTGCGTCCTGCGTATGTCTGGTGTATGTCCTGTGTATTTCCGGTCTATGTCCTGTGTATATCCTATGTATGTCTGTTGTATCTCCTGTGTACGTCCTGCATATGTCCGGTGTATGTCCTGTGTATGTCTGGTGTATGTCCGGTGTATGTTCTTTATATTTCTGGTGTATATCCGGTGTATGTCCTGTGTATGTCCTGTGTATGTCCAGTGTATCTCCTGTGTATCTCCTGTGTATGTACGGTGTACATCCTGCGTATATCTGGTGTATGTCCTGTGTATGTCCGGTGTATGTCCGGTGTACATCCTGCGTATATCTGGTGTATGTCCTGTGTATGTCATGTGTATTTCTGGTGTATGTCCTGTGTATGTCCTGTGTTATGAATGAGTCACCGAGGAGGAAAAAACAAAAAGCAAGCTAAGCCCAGAAAACCAGAGAGGTTGGTAACTAGCGGATTGCAGACCCCTGATCCTATCCACAACTAGCAGTAGCCGTGGAGCGTGCCTACGGTGGTCCTAGACGCCTCGTCACGGCCGGAGAACTAAATAAGCCTAAAGAAAGAAAGGGAAAATCTAAACTGCCCCAGAGCAGACCCCAAAGCAATAGACAGCCCCCAACATGTATTGTCGGTGAAACAAGATGAAAACACAGACACAGGTAGAAAGATAGGCTGAGCAAACGATGGGGCCCTCGCTAACTAGAAAGGACAGGAAAGAAAAGCTGCTGTCTGCAATCACGCAAAAAACCCTGCCAAAAAGAATATCCAACACGTCTGATAGAAAAAGGCCCTGAAGTCGCTAGACTTCAAATCACTATATCAGCACTCAGGTATATTCTGAAGACAGAGCAAAAGAGATCAACTGATCAGAGACAAAATGGGGATTCAGCCCAGTCCCAGCCAGGGCTGGCTGAACACAAAAACAAAAGTAAACCAGACAAAAACTCATATGAACAATAGCAGAGAAAACTTAGCTTTAGGAAGGCAGGAAACAAACTGGAAACTAGGAGCCACAGTCAGGAAAAATCACCAGCAAGAAACTAGGGAGTCGGCTGCCTTAAATCCAATCAGAAACTCCTGATGTCCAATCGCAGTCCTCTTCCTCAGGTGGCCGGTCTCTGACATTTAGATCAGCTTCATTACCTTCCTTCACCAACAGAGGGAGTCCAGATAGAGAACTCACTACTCCTCTGTCAGCACAGCCAGCTCCATAACCCTCACCAGAAGCCAGAGGCAAACCCGAAAATGAGCTCACAACAGTCCTGTGTATTTCCGGTGTATGTCCTGTGTATATCCTATGTATGTCTGGTGTATCTCCTGTGTATGTCCGGTGTACGTCCTGCCTATGTCTGGTGTATGTCCTGTGTATTTCTGGTGTATGTCCTATGTATATCCTATGTATGTCCAGTGTATATTCTGTGTATGTCTGGTGTATGTCCGGTGTATGTTCTTTATATTTCTGGTGTATGTCCTGTGTATGTCCAGTGTATCTCCGGAGTATGTCCTGTGTATGTCCTGTGTATGTCTGGTGTATGTCCTGTGTATGTCTTGTGTATGTCCAGTGTATGTCCGATGTATGTCCTGTGTATGTCTTGTGTATGTACGGTGTATCTCCTGTGTATGTCCGGTGTATCTCCTGTGTATGCCCGGTGTATCTCCTGTGTATGTCTTGTGTATGTACGGTGTATGTCTTGTGTATCTCCTGTGTATGTCTTGTGTATCTCCTGTGTATGTCTGGTGTATCTCCTGTGTATGTCTGGTGTATCTCCTGTGTATGTCTGGTGTATCTCCTGTGCATGTCTGGTGTATCTCCTGTGCATGTCTGGTGTATCTCCTGTGTATGTCTGGTGTATCTCCTGTGTATGTCTGGTGTATCTCCTGTGTATGTCCGGTGCCACAGTTTGTGGATTCCATAGAAATCTGTGAAGGTGCTAAATGGTTTTCAGAATCTGACTCGTAAGTGTCAGGGTTTTCTTCCTAAAAACCATTCTGCTAAAAATGAGCACTTGCTCTGAGATAATTACCATTTTTATTGCACGGGATAATGAAACACTTTTAAAATGATTTTTTTTGCCTAATTCTTCATTTTTATCTTACTAATTATCAGCTACTAATTCTCATCCTAAATGGTGCAAATGTATTAAATATATTCCACTGCTTAACAGAGTGCCCTTGACTAACACTAAGGACTTGTGCAGACAACTGTAGTTTCGGTTCGAGTGCGATCCATCAAAACATCGGATCGCACTCGGGACAATGTTATTCAATGGGGTTGCACACATCTCAGATTTTTTTATTCAGACTGAATGTTCCGAGGAAAAAACTTACAGCATGCACAATTTGCCTCTGACCGGATTGCACTCGGCCATTGAAGTCTACTAGTTGGTGAAAAAAAATCAACTGCACTTGGATGACATCTAAGTGTGGTTCGATTTTCATGGACTGACAGAATGGAGAAGATGGAGGATTTTTTTCTTTATTTTTAATATCCGAAAAAAATAAATCCCACTCTGATCAGAGTCTGTTTCTCATGATTGGACCTTTTTTCTCAGTTGGAGAACATAAGGTCGTGTGATGATTGGATTGGTAGTGGCCGCACCAAGCAATTCCTATAAACCATAACAGAGTGCTAAATGGATGAGATAAGCAGAACAATAATATTGAGATAAGAGAGAGATAATGGTTTACCCTGGTTGTCCCTTTATACACATTGACCTTTGCAAGGTTTTAACAATATTCCTTTAAATAGTTAATTAAAAGTTATATTTTAATGGTCTTTACATAGGGACTTTTGTTGCCAATTGACAAATTGTAATTAATCATACAGTTCCATAGGCGCAAAAAAATACATAAATAAAATAAAGGGTCTCAAAAAGAGGTGCTAGAAAGCCAATGTTATTTTATTATTACTTTTTTTTCCACAAATTTTTGATTTTTTTTCATCACTTGAAAAAAAAAACCCTTATACAAGTTTGTTAGCGCCTTAATTGTGCTGACTTTAAAAAATCATGATGCCAGGTCATTTTTACAGTATAATGAATGCTGTAAAAAAAAAAAGTATGTAAATGTATAAATGTAACAAAACTGTAATTTGCCATAGAAGAGTCCCTCTTATGGCTATGCAGATCGAAAAAAGTTATGGCCCTTGGACGGGAAAGGCGCAAGTGTTTAAATGAAAATTGGCCATGGGGGGATGAAACCATTCTACAATTAAATCTAGAATAGATTTTGCTTATTTTGCCTACCACAAAGAGTAATGTTAAGTTTACAAAAAGTCCTAAGAACCTCAACACCAATGAAAACTTAAGCTTAGGGTCCCGTTAGGGTCCCGTTACACTAGACGACGCACCAGCGATCCCGACAACAATACGGCCTGGTCAGGATCGCTGGGGCGTCGCTACATGAACGCTGGTGAGCTGTCAAACTGGAAGACTCACCAGCGATCAGGACCAGCGAGGACGCTGGTATCCAGGGTAAATAGCGGGTAACTAAGAGCACGCGTTGCTTAGTTACCCGCTATTTACCCTGGATACCAGCTCCCAGCGTCTGCTTACAGCGCTGGGAGCTCGCTGATCGTTGGTCTCCCGCTGCCACACGATGCGTGCTGGACAGCGGGAGACCAACGATCAAAAAATGGCCCAGGACATTAGCGCACGATCAGCGATACCCGGCGGGGAGGCCGGTCGCTGATGCGTGCTACACACAGCGAAATCGCTGTTGCGTCACAAAATCGGTGACGCATCAGCGATCTCGCTAGTGATCTTGCTTAGTGTGAAGTACCCCTTAAGAAATGAGCCCATCGGCCACGTTCACACGTTCAGTATTTGACATCAGTATTTGTAAGCCAAAACCAGGAGTGGGTGATAAATCCAGAAGTGGTGACATGTTTCTATTATACTTTTCTTCTGATTGTTCCACTTCTGGTTTTGGCCTATAAATACTGACGTTAAATACTGACCAAATACTGAACATGTAAACGTGACCTTTCACTACTCCCTTGATGAAAACTGATAACACTTATGAATGTTATAAAAAAGCGACGTAATAATAAATGATTTTTTTTTTTTGCCGTAATAACATCGGCAAGGCTGTGCCAAGCTGCAATCCACAAGGGCAAAGCTGAAGGACATCAGCTGATGACCACTGAGGACATTACACCCGCAGCTGGGTTTTTACTAAGAACATCTGGAATATGAGATTAGATTCCTTCTTGCACTGTTAACCCTGTAAGGCACTGTCCTCTGCTGTCAGCCATTCCTCAGACAATCGTATGTGTTACCGCCACATAGTACAGAAGACAATATGGTAATACTGTGTGAGGCAGAGCACACAGATCTCTCTCTCTAATGGAGAATGGTAATGACATTAGAGCGTCTAATAATGAAATTGCACAGAGGCAGCTGTATGTTCCTGACGGGAAACCACCGCAATTAGCTGCACTGCTTAATCTACCGCAAATTTATGGACGTATATGGAAAACTGCAGAAACTATTCAGCGACATGGAATAACACAAGTTCTTCTGATGCTTCACAGTGAATTTAGCGCATTTTAACGACACTGATTTACTGGATTTGGATCAGACACTTCAGCCGGTTTCACACATTCGTGAGACACAAACCGTGCATGGACTGGAAGACCCGGGGAGACTGATGGCCTCACAACCTGAGCGTAAACGCAACCTATCACATTGTACCTGCACTCCGATCAGAGGACAGTATGAAATATTACAGAAGGAAAAACTGAGCAGAATGATATATATATATATTTTTTTTAATTTAATTTAATTTGTATTTTATTCATTCAAGTCCCTGGTGATTGTATGGATGAGTCCAGTGGGTGGTCCTACTAGTGATTGACAGCTGTCCTTACATGTTCCATCATACAGGGAAGACTGTCAGCCACTGAGTAGCACCGCCCACTGGACTCGTGCATGCAAACACCAGTGAATAAAATACAAGTTTTACTGAAACTTTTCCCATAAAAATATATATGAATCTAATCAGCTCCTCCTGCTGTATAACATCCTGCCTGCAGATCAGACATTTTCAAAATGACCGGTTCCCTTTAATTGCATCACATTCACATATGCTTAAAAATCAGTCAGCCATGGTGGGAGACCTGGTGGTCAAGCCGGTTCTTTCAATCTGAGCACACACAGTCCGTGTTTTACTGCATTGTGAAAATGGCATTAACATGTTGACAGTGACTTTCATGTCCAGAAATGAGATCACGTAGACACTAATATTAGGAATGATTCATGGAAGGTCGGGGCCATGTTAGAGAATTCTACAATACGGCCCAGAAACATCAAGCTACTTCCTCGGTGCAGCTATGTCTATAAAAAACATCTGCCAAGATGTGGAAAACAGCAATAAAGGCAAAGATGAAGGATGTTTAATGATGGGCCTGGCTGGAATGCCTGCATAATACATGTGACCCCTGCAGCCAATTACTATCCTCAGCGGTGAACACCTCAAGATTGGCTTCAGACGTCAAATGGGGTAACAGACAGTGATGTCTGCAGCCAATGTAGATTTTACCGTAAGTCAAAGCTTCAGGAATATGACGCTGAAACAGCGGGTGAGTATATATTATTTCATTATTTTAGCCTTATTGCTGGCGGTGGGATGCTTTTTGCTTAACTTATACAACCCCTTTAAATGATCGTGTGAGTGTTGTTTCTCTCCTGCTCATGGCATACAATGTGTATTATTGTATTGTATTTATTTTATTATTTTAATGTATGACGGTAGAAATAATCCGTCTAATGATATAGACATATTGTCCAGTTGCTAAACACCAACTGTGAGGGTTAATAGAACGGTGGGGAAATATTGTTGTCAATTTTTTTTTCTTCCTCCTCTAAAGAAATAAGATTTGATCCCAATATAAAATCAGAAAATTAACTTAAATATCACATGTCCCATGCGAATAAATCATCTTAATGAAAAGTATATTAACCCTTACATTTTTCTGACACACGTTGAGTTGAAAGTTCGTGGGTGGACGATTGTCCTACTGACGACCGTGTGCGGAGCATTTTCTGCAATGTTTTCTTTAGGGTATGTGCACATGACGTCTTTTCCAGGAGCGTAGACTTCAAAACCCAATTGAAAAAGCCATAACTAAACGCTCAAAAGAATGAACATATGCATGGTATATGTAAGGTCGACCGGCTGGTCATATGTTCAATCTTTTGAACATCTTCTAACCTGACCATTCTTCTGGCGTCACCCGCTCTGATGACACACTATACTTTAGAGTACAAGTCAATACACAGGCCCAAAAAATGCCTTGGCGTCTTTTTCAGTATTTTGCCAGCATCAAAAAATGACAATTTTTTTTTTTTTAGGAAATTGCAATGTGGTTTAATATTTTAAAAATCTGATCTGTGAAAACTTTGGGAATGTGTCACAGAGTCCCATACGAAACGTGCATCACGTATGCAAAATGCATCACAGAGTCACATAAGGCGTATGCGTCACATACAGCACATGCGTCATAGAGTCCCATACGTCACAGAGGCACATATGCCAAAAGCATCACAGAGTAACATAAGGCGTATGCGTCACATAGAGCACATGTGTCACAGAGTCCCATACGTCACAGAGGCACATATGGTGCAAGCGTCACAGAGTTGCATAAAGAGCATGCGTCAGAGTCACATATGCCAATTGCATCACAAAGTCACATAAGAAGCATGTGTCACAGACTCCCATATGGCGCACTGTACACACAGAGTCACATAGCTGAATATATCACAGAGTTACATATGGCGCATGCGTCACAGAGGTGCATGCATCACAGTCACATACACCGAATGCATTACAAAGTCACCAAAGGAACATGCTTCACAGAGTCACATATGCAGAACTTGTCACTGAGTCACATACAGCGCATACGTCACTGAGTAAAATATCGAGCATGCGTCACAGAGTCACAAATGGCGCATGCATCACTGAGTAAAATATAGAGCATGCGTCACAGTCACATATGGAGCATGTGTCACAGAGTCACATACGGAGCTTGCTTTACAGTCACATACAGCACATGCTTCACAGAGTCACATACGGGGCATGTGTCACAAAGTCTCATATGGCACATACTTCACAGAGTCACATACACCGAATACGTCACAGAGTCACATACGCCGAACATGTCACAGTCACATAAGGAGCATGCATTACAGAGTCACATATGCAGAACATGTCAGAGTCACATACGGCGCATGCGTCACTGAGCAAAATATGGCGCATGCGTCACAGAGTCACATACGCAGAACATGGAAAAATGAATAGAGCGGTCTATGGGGAGCGCTGAGGACAGAGCCACAGAGGGTGAGCTATTCAGGGAACAATATGTCCGAGGCAGCACCAGCCGCGGACCCTCTGGGAGGGATTGGAATGTACAAGGTGCAAATAAATACGGTCAAAGGAGCACCAAAGGATATTGTAGAAATGTTCCTTTATTCCACAACGCGTTTCAACAGCCAGACGCCATCTTCATCAGGTGCCACCTTGTTGCCACCTGATGAAGACGGTGTCTGGCTGTCGAAACGCATTGTGGAATAAAGAAACATTTCTCCAATATCCTTTGGTGACCATTTGACCGCGTTTACTTGCATCTTGTACATATTCAGAACATGTCACAGTCGCATAAGGAGCATGCGTCACAGAGTCAAATACTGATTAACTCAAGGACCTTTCAGGTCATTTTTATCATTCACATGATCTGAAAGGTCCTTGAGTTAATCGAGTGGACGGTTCTACAGATGCTTAGCTCGTGCAGCCTCCATTCAGATCCTGGTAGCTTCTTCTCCTGCCTTGCACTGATCACATAGATCAGTGTGGGGCAGGACGAAAGACAGCAGCTTTCTCAGTGATCGTAAAGAACACAGTGGCAGTGTTCTCTTCTCAGGAAGCTTCCTCCAAACTATAAGATGCACAAACTTTTTAGCAAAAGCTTTCCTTCCTAAAAAGAACAAAAGACTGACCCTCATGTCCAAACAGAAAACTGGTGTGTATATGTGCAAACTAAGAGTAGCCATCTATAACCAACTCTGTTCTTCCCAAAAAGTGTGTCTTATAGTTCGAAAAATACAGTATTAATTATATATTATGTGTCACATCTGTATCATAAATTATTATGTTATTAAAACTTTAGTGCACAAGCTATTTAACAATCTCTAAAACACATGGATTTCTTATTATGGTGGTAACAAAAATAATGGTGTGATGACAACTCAGGTGTAAGCAGTTCACTATGTTAAGATTGTACCACAGGACATAATTAGTTGTATACAGTAAGGGTACCGTCACATTTAGCGATGCACCACCGATCCCGACAACGATACGACCCAGTCAGGATCACTGGTGCATCGCTAAATGGTCGCTAATGAGCTGCCACACAGGCAGATCTCACCAGCGATGCAGCGACGCAGCAGCGGTCATTACTTACCTGTCAGACGAGGCGATGAAGACGTCCTCCCGCCCGCGTTCACGCGTCGCTTGTTGGCGCCAGCAGGAAGCGGCCGACGAGAAACAGCCCAGGACGTTCTCGCGTGATCAGTGATAGCCAGCGGGGGAGCCGGTCAGAGGTAAGTATCACACATAGCGATATCGCTAGCAATATTACTGCTGCGTCGCTTAGTGTGACGGGGCCTTAACGATAATGACATATTTAACAGTCAGAAAAGTAAACTTTGTGTTAGTGCTGTTACAATGAAGCAAATGATAGAGATGTAGTCATTCAGGAGACAAGGTAATTACTATAATCTGTGCCGGTATAAAGGAGGCGCAGGAAACAAACCCAGATTTGACCTGTAATTATTTTATAATGGCTTACAGTGGAAATTATCCCAGAAGGTATCACAGAATAAAATAATGAATCTAGCAACAAGTAATCACCGTACATTCACAAAGGATGGATGGAATTTAACAGTTTTGCAATAAAATAAATACAGTAATTACAAAAAAAATACATCATTGTAATGTGAGTGGAAGGGACCTACAGCTCTGTCTTTAGGATAAATCATAATTAGCCAATTGTGACAACTTACATAGGAGGAAGGGAAGTACTTGAAGGAGTTGTCTGACATTAAAATATTGCTTTTTTTTTTTAGGTATGGATCTGTTCAAAGTAGATTAAATGAAGGCATACTCACATTCCAGTGTCCGCTGTGGATCCGGAACAGCGCGTTCTGGAGGTGGAAGCCGTCTTTGCCCCGTAGAAAAGACAACCATCGGAGAAACTTCCAATATATTAAAGGGTTATTCCCCAAATCTCATTACTGTTCACAAAACACAGTAAATGTATACTTGTTGCTAATATTAAGACTAAGTCCAACATAACGTTTACTTCTTGTACCTTTGCCTCTTTTTTTTAATTTCTATCTGTAACGGTCAGTCCAATTCTTAAACTGCTAAAACTACATTTGTCAGCAGCATTTGCTTCTCCATAGTGCTGCAGACCCTTCTCTCCTGTGTGCTCCTGACCAACTTCACCTCTTTGAGTTATCATCAACCTAACATACACTCCCGTCCAAAAGTTTAGGGTCACCCATACAATTTAGTGTTTTCCATGAAAACTCATACTTTTATTAATCAAATGAGTTGCCAAATGAATTTAAAATCTAGTCCAGGAAAGATGTATATCTTTGTACATCTTTGTATATCTAGTCCAGACATTTGATAAGGTTCGAAAAAAAAGATTTTCATTTGAAATAATAATTTTCTCCTTCAAACTTTGCTTTCGTAACAGAATGCTCCCTTTGCAGCAATTACAGCATTGTGGACCTTTGGCATTCTAGCAGTTATCTTGCTGAGGTAATCTGGAGAAATTTCACCCCATGCTTCCAGAAGCCCCTCCCACAAGTTGGTTTGGCTTGATGGGCACTTTTTGCGTATCATACGATCAAACTGCTCCCACAACAGCTCAATGGGGTTGAGGTCTTGAGGTCTGGTGACTGCCCTGGCCACTCCATTACAAATAGAATACCAGCTGCCTGCTTCTTCCCTAACCAGTTCTTGCATAATTTGGAGGTGTGCTTTGGGTCATTGTCCTGTTGTAGGATGAAATTGGCTCCAATCAAGCACTGTCCATAGAGTATGGCATGGCGTTGCAAAATGGAGTGATAGCCTTCCTTATTCAAAATCCCTTTTACCTTGTACAAATCTCCCACTTTACCAGCACCAAAGCAACCCCACACCATCACATTACCTCCACCATGCTTGACAGATGGCTTCAGGCACTCTTCCAGCATCTTTTCAGTTGTTTTTCATATCACAAAGGTTCTTCTGTGTGATCCAAACACCTCAAACTTTGATTCGTCTGTCCCTAACACTTTTTTTTTCCAATCTTCCTCTGTCCAATGTCTGTGTTCTTTTGCCCATATTAAGCTTTTCCTTTTATTAGCCATTCTCAGATATGACTTTTTCTTTGCCACTCTGCCCTGAAGGCCAGCATCCTGGAGTCACCTCTTCACTGTAGATTTTGACACTGGCGTTTTGCGTGTACTATTTATTGAAGCTGCCAGTTGAGGACCTGTGAGGTGTTGATTTCTCAAGCTACAGACTCTAATGTACTTGTCTTGTTGCTCAGTTGTGCAGTGGAGCCTCCCACTTCTCTTTCTACTCTGGTTGGAGCCTGTTTGTGCTTTCCTCTGAAGGGAGTAGTACACACTGTTGTAGGAAATCTTCAGTTTCTTGGCAATTTCTCACATGGAATAGCCTTCATTTCTAAGAACAAGAATAGACTTTCACATGAAAGTTATATTTTTTCTGGCCATTTTGAGAGTTTAATGGAATCAACAAATGTAATGCTCCAGATTCTCAACTAGCTCAAAGGAAGGTCAGGATTATAGCTTCTCTAATCAGCCAAACTGTTTTCAGCTGTGCTAACATACTTGCACATGGGTTTTCAAGGGTATTCTAGCTATCCATTAGCCTTCTTACACAGTTAGCAAACACAAAGTACCATAAGAACACTAGAGTGATGGTTGTTGGAAATGGGCCTCTATACACCTATGAAGATATTGCATTACAAATCAGATGTTTGCAGCTAGAATAGTCATTTCCAACATTAACAATGTGTAGAGTGTATTTCTGAATCATTTAATGTTGGCTTCATTGGAAAAAACTGTGCTTTTCTTTCAAAAATAAGGAAATTTCTAAGTGACCCTAAACTTTTGAACAGTAGTGTAAGTGCAGATTTTACCTTATAATTTTGTGCACTATATGCTCCTGCATAGTCTCCTAACTGACCGATTAAGCTTCTGTCACTTATATCAGTGTACCTGCCTGTGTGTTTTTACATTATTATTGTTAGCTTGTTTCTCTCATTGGTCAACTCTCCTGCACTCCTCAATGCAGCTTGTAAATATACTCAGTTGTATCTGTTGCCTGCTGCTTACAGATCAGTGACATGAAACTGCAAATGCTGCTTTGTTGATGCATATGGCAGAGGATTATCTTTGTCCATGTGCATCAACAGAGCAGCGTTTCCACTCTCACATCACTGACTTGTCAGCAGCAGGTAACAAGCAAAGTTACAAAACAGTTTGTTTGACAGCTATCTAATGAGCATGGCAAGGTTTAGCACTTTTCCTCAAGATAAGACTGATGATTCTTTTTTTTTTTTTTTAATAAACAAAACCACATGATAGTATTCCCAGAAACATACCAATGTGAACAATATAATTTACAAATTATTTACAGTGAAAAAATCTTTTAAAAAAAAGAATAGTTTTCTTTATTATTTCTGCATTTACATGAGCTTTAGAGATATTATCATCCCTAGCTGTAATCAGTGGGGCTCACAATCTATCACTATATCTGGAATGTGGGAGAAAAACTATGCAATCTCCAGAAGAACACACCAAACTCCATCTCCATATTGTTGGAGCAGGATTGGAACCCAGGACCCTGGCATTTCAAAGCAACAGTGCTAACCATAGAGCCACCTTGCAAACAAAAGAGCTAACTACAGAGCTAACAAGCTGGTTACTTTCTAAAAAATCTACAACTCATGATGTAGAAATCAAGGCATCAAATAGCTATACCAATATAAACATAAATAGAAATTAAACAATTCATGTCTTATCATATATAGCCCTTAAAGAAGACAGCACAACACTGAGATAAATAGGGCAACATTTTAAGATAAAAAATTCAGAGTTCTAAGAGCTCTAACTTATAAGTAAAGAATAGCCCAATAAGCCAATAGCCAAATTTTTGTAATATAGGACATGTACATTTCCATTTTATTTTTTACACTACTACTGTCATGATTCTGACAGTCAGGTGTCCCAGAACGAGGGCCTCCTTCAATATCACTAACACTAGGAGCGCCCTAGCTTGCCCTGTTCCGCGAATTGCTTCTGATGGTGAAGATTCCGGGGCCACGTACCTCACCTTAGCAACTGAATCTGCTCTGAGTCTGTACCCTTCCCCCACCTAGGGAAGAGGGGAGTAGTAGTGTACTGTAATACACCAAACTGCCAAAGTAATACAAACAAGGGTAACGAAAAATACCAAAGACACACAAATTTACTCACTCAGAATGCACCGGGAGTGGAGGATGGGGTTAAACCAAAGAAGGAGAAGTAAGGGAATTACCGCACTCTCACAACCTAGCATCAGTCACAGATAAATCCACCAAATGTCTTCTCCAATAACAACCACCAAGATCCTCCAGCCATGCAGCATAAGCTAACTCTGACAATGAGTGCTAGCCAGGACCCAGATTATATAGGAAATGGGAGTGGCTAATAGCACACAGCTAAGAGCCTTAACTCAGGAAGTCATTCAGGAGCTCTCAACTGAGCAGATTAACCCCTGCACTGCTAAAATAAACTAACACCATTTAACATGAAGGTGAAGTGCTTCTAATTAGTACAGGAGTAGGAGAAATCAGATGCAGCAGTCTTCTGGCTCCTCTCTGTCTCAGTAAACCCATGACAACTACATGCAATCAAGTGACACATTTTTCTGTCTGATGGTGTCTAGAGAATGTTCAGGATGTAGATAAACCCTGGGTGAATCTGCGAGCAATGCGCACATCACTTCTGCTATTTTGGGATTTTATTTAATTAAAACAATTACATGTAGCTTGATTTTCTGCTCAGCAATCAGCGTTCTTCATTTTCTCATCACACTGTTCTTTTTATGGTTTTGGCTGTGTTGTGACAAACTGATTATGCTGGATTATATCAGATGATCAGGATTATTTTCTTTTGTCTTTGGTTGTTTCCCATCATATTTTATGGCAGAATCCCTGGGAACTAAATGTCAAGGTATCATGTGACATATTTTGTTACTCAACCAGTTACACGTCAGAGCTAGGTGGGCTAACAATTTATCATTGCCTCGTTCCTCCTATCTCCAGGATTTTCTATATCGGCCTGACCGGAGTGATAACTAAGGCTATGTGAACACGTAGATTTCGGTCCTGTGGATTTTTCCGCGCAGATTTGGAAAAATCCCCAGGTAAATTCTCAGGTCAAAAGACCTGCGGTTTACCTGCGGATTAGCCTGCGGTTTAGCCCTGCGGTTTCACACCTCTACAATGGAGAAGGTGTGAAACAGCAGCGGAATCCGCACAAAGAATTGACATGCTGCGGATTTGAACCCGCAGCAAATCCACGCGGAAAAATCTGCAGCATGTGCACAGCGTTTTTCAGTTTACCATTGAAAACAATGGTACTGTACAATGCAGCTAAATCTGCTGCAGACCCGCAGAGCCTGAAACGCTGCAGATCTGCAGCAGAATCCGCACCGTGTGCACATAGCCTTAGATGCTCTGCTTGCACTAACCTCCTCATTGTCCAGGTGACAGAGGACACTTGCTTGCATGCTCGGGCATATCATTTTATTTTGCAAGAATGTTCAATGTAATTTTATACTGTGCTCAGTGTTTGCATCCTTGAAATTGTTCCAGAAAATGAAGTATTTCTCCCAGAAAATTATTGCAATTACACATATTTTGTTATACACATGTTTGTTTCCTTTGTGTGTATTGGAACAACACTAAAAAAAAATCAGAGGAAAAAGGAAAATTGGACATGATTTCAGACAAACCCCCAAAAAATGGCTTTACAAAATTGTTGGCACCTTTCCAAAATTGTGGGTAAACAACATTGTTTTCATGAATCTTTCAGGAGAGAGAATCCGGCACCATATGCATGCCTTAATTTCCCAATCAGGCTTAATGGGACAGAGCTTCCGAACATCAGGGATCCAGGGTGCCACACCAAAATTGGACCAAAAGTGGGGAATTTATAAGGAAGAAAAAAATAGCACTTTCTTTCCCTTAAAAAGCCTTTTTATTTAAAAAAAAAAAAAAAAAGAATTAAAACATGGTTGAAAGAGAAAATAGAACACGCTATGACATTAGCTGTGGTCCATATTGTGTTCCATTGACTCCTGCAACCATGTTTTAAAGCTTCTTGTTTTAATAAAAAGGACATTTAAGTGACAGTGAGTGCCATCTTTTTTTTTCTTATAAATTCCCCACATATGGGCAAAATGAAAATCACACCTGAAAACATATAAAAATGGGAGTTTACCCAATCTTTGCACTATGTGTTTGTGTGTGCCACACTAAGCATGGAGAACAGAATGAGAAAAAGAGAACTGTCTGAGGACTTGAGAACCAAAATTGAAAAACATCAACAATCCATCTCCAGAGATCTTGATGTTCCTTTGTCCATGATGCGCAAAATAATCAAGAAGTTTACAACCCATGGCACATTAGCTAATCTCCCTGAACATGGACGGCAGAGAAAAATTGATGAAAGGTTGCAACACAGGATAGTCTGGTTGGTGGGTAAGCAACCCTAACCAAGTTCCAGAGAAATTCAAGTTGACCTCTAGGATCAGGGAGCATCAGTGTCTGCGCGAACTATCTGTCGACATTTGAATGAAATGAAATGCTATGGCAGGAGACGCAAGACCTTCTCTTAGCATAGGAGCAAAGCAAAAGCCGGGAGAAGGTCACACCCCCTGATCTGTGACGTAACATCCCAGAAGGGAGGGGGAGCACAGAGGAGCAGATTCAGCATCACATTGAATTGCAGGCACCTTCAGGGTTACAAATAGCACTATTCATGCTATCTTTAGTTTTTATGAAGCCACGGCCATTAGAATATTTTTTTTAATCTCCCTAGAGTAACCCTTTAGAGGATTTATCCAGTTCTATTTAATTTAAAAAAAAAAAATGAGTCTAAGAATGGGCAGGCATATACTAAGAGTCTAAGACCGCTCCTGCTGACAATTGAGTGTCAACACAGCATCTGCTACTTGTAACGTAGTGACTTGTCCTGTGTGACGCGATCAGCAAGTCAGTAACTAGAATGACAAGACAAACAAGGGAACACTGGGGACACAGTTACAACGGTGGGCCCTACAATAGGGAACGGGGACATGGACACCTCCTGCGCTCTCCTGAGGCTGTGTCCCTGAACACTCCTTATGTTCCCTATACAGGCTCTTCACCTGTCGCCGACCAGGATACTCCTTCACTAGCCCTGCACCTATCTCTTACTAGGGAACTGGCTCGTGCGGACACTGGTCCCACCGTTGTACTAATATAAAATTAGGGAAAATAATGAACAGGGAAAAACAAGCAACTTTGCTTTCTCTGTTGCCAATGCTCCTGAGGCAACAGAGTACGGCACCCAGATACAGCTTCCAACTGAACAGCTGAAACACCAAAGCTCTGGATGAGCTGCAAAGCACTGCTCCCAATAGCTCCTATCTCCTCCAAGGTTGGTTAGGAAATGACCAGTATCCCCAACAGTGATCCAGAGCACCTGACACCCTTTTATAGGAAGGAGGGGAGGGTTAACACCTGCTGGCTAATTTAACGTGTAGTAACCCCAGCGGCCACCGGAGGCAAAACCCATTAGCAGCAACTAGGTTGTAATAACCCCAGCGGCCACCGGGGGCAAAACCCATTAGCAGCCACTAAGGTTGTAATAATGCCGGCTGCCACCAGGGGCAAAAACTAACATTAAGCCAGAGGCTTGAAGGAAAAAAAAGGTTATATGTGAGCCCAGATCTGCCACAGATCCAATCATGGATTGTTACACTTCTCTTCCGATCTGCTATGTTGATGAGGCATGATTGCCAATGTCATGCTAATTGACAGGTAGCTCCCCATTGCCTAGCTGCAGTGAGGCGGTTGTCAATCAGCATGACATTGGCCCCGTCAACAGAGCAGTTGGAAGAAGAGCTGTTCTGTTGAAGTTCAGCACCTGGATCGCCTGCAGGAGCTCTCTGAGCCCCCACTGGGTAGAACAGGCAGGTAGTTGATACTGTTAGCCCTGAACATTCCCTTCAAGGTTGTTGTTATGCTGTAAGCGGAAATTCCTCTTCCTTTTTTTAGCAGAGGTCTGAAGGATTTTTTACAAATATTACTGATATTTGGAACTGTTCATAATTCCCTTTACCTTGGCTAAAGTCCCAGTTCCAGCTGCCAGAAAATATCCACAAAGCATAATGTTGTTTTCCCCATGAATCACTGTGGGTATGGTGTTCTTTTGATGATGAGCAGTGTTGACTTTGGTATTATGGCCAAAATGGTCAAACTTTGTCTCATTAGATCATAACTTGTTTTCCCATATGCTTTTGGCAGACTTGATGTAGGGGTTGGTAAAACAGCCGGACTTGAAATATTTCCTTTAAACTTTTTTTTCCATCTTAAAACTCTTCCCAACAGGCCAGACAAATGAAGAATAGTGTAGATTGTTTAAAGCACCACTCCAGCATTTTTTTTTTAATTCCACAGCTGGAGTAATGCTTTAAATGTACTTACCCTGGCCCCATCTCATAATTATCTCAATTCTTTTCCAGCGTTGCTCCCGTCGGTCTCCGGCAAAAAGTGACGTGCTGGCAACTCCAGTATTTCATGGAGCGTGCCGGAGGTCACTCTTCAGTACATCTCCAGGAGAGCAGTGTTCTATCTCTCATATAATTGCATTGAGTTCTTTTGTGACTTAACTTCTGACTTCCAGCTAGTCCGAAGTTACGGGTACAAGATGGCGATGTGGGACCGAAGTGGCGTCGGTAAAAGATGAAGACTCTGGAGAGTGAATATAAGAATGGAGGCGGGGGATTACATTTAAAGCGCCAATGCAGCGCTGAAAAAAAAAGGAGCTGGATTTGTGGTTTTATGTTGCTTTAGGCCTCTTGCAACCTCCCAGGCCAATTTTCTTCTTGTCTTTTCATCAATTTTTGAGGGTCGTCCTCCAGTTCTAGGTTACGTCATGGCTGTGCCACATTTAAGCCACTTCTTGTTGATTGTCTTCACAGTGTTTCATGGGATAACTAATGCCATGAAAATGTTTTTGTACCCTTCTCCTAACTGATAAACGTCAATATTGAGATCCCTTTACTGTGTTGTAAGCTGTTTATGGATCATGGCTTTGCTGTAAAGGCAATTAAGAAAATGTCAGGAAAATCCTTTATATGGAATTAACCAGAATTGCGGTAAATAATAGCAGCCGACTACTGACTAATGTGTAACATGAGTGTTAATGTGATTGCTAATTCTGAGTACAACCACATGCCCAATTATAAGAGGGGGCTCACAACCACATTATCCCCTTAACATCCAATTATGGGCATAGCCCGTCATTGGACGTCTCCCCTGCTTTGATGAGGGCTTTGGCAGTGAGCCCACATCAAAGCAGGGACATGACAGCTGTTTTGACCAGCTGACAAGTGCTTGCGATTCCACCTGCGCCTATTAACTAGTTAAACGCCACTGTCAAACGGTGACAGCGGCAGTTAACAAGCACTGCCGGCCGCGCGGCCGGAAATGCGCGCATCGCTGATCCCCGCCACATAGTCGGGGGGGTCAGCGATGCGTTGGCATAACAACCAGAAGTCTCCTGGAGACCTCTATGGTTGTTGATGCCGCATTGCTATGAGCGCCACCCGGTGGTCGGCGCTCATAACAATGCAGTAATTCTGCTACATATAGGCCATCTGCTCATCACCTATATGTAGCAGAGCCAATCCAGTATGAGATGCTTCTAGCCTCCCATGGAGGATATTGAAGCATGCCAAAATTTAAAAGAAAATGTTTTAAAAAATATGAAAAAATAAAAAAATATAAAAGTTTAAATCACCCCCCTTTCGCCCCATTCAAAACAAAACAATAAAAAAAATCACACATACACATATTAGGTATCGCCGCGTTCAGAATTGCTCTATCAATAAAAAAAAGGATTAACCTGATCGCTAAACGGCGTAGCGAGAAAAAAATCAAAACGTCAGAATTACGTTTTTTTGGTCGCTGTGAAATTACATTAAAATACAATAATGGGCGATCAAAAGATCGTATCTGCACAAAAGTGGTATCATTAAGAACATCAGCTCGGCCCGCAAGAAATAAGTCCTCGCCCAACCAGAGATCACAAAAAATGGAGATGTTACAGGTTTCGGAAAGTGGCTAATTTTTTTTTTTAATAAACTTTGGAAATTTTTTTCACCACTTAGATAAAAAAGTACCTAAACATGTTTGGTGTCTATGAACTCGTAATGACCTGGAGAAACATAATGGCAGGTCAGTTTTAGCATTTAGTGAACCTAGCAAAAAAAAGCCAAACAAAAACAAGTGTGGGATTGCACTTTGTTTTGCAATTTCACCGCACTTGGAAATTTTTCCTCGTTTTGTAGTACACGACATGGTAAAATAAATGGTGTCGTTCAAAAGTACAACTTGTCCCACAAAAAATAAGCCCTCACATGGCCAATGTCCATATTGAGGGAAAAATAAAAAAGTTATGGCTCTGGGAAGAAGGGGAAGGAAAAATGAAAATGCAAAACCAAAAATACCCCTGGTCGTTAAGGGGTTATTTTAGTTTTCTTATTTTTATTTCCCTCAAATTGATTTCTGTTTGTATCTCAATGGATTTGTACAGATTATAGATGACATTAAAGATGGAAAAAGATATGAAATGATTCTTCTTGGTATGATTTCATATGTCGAACAGCTGTCATTTTTACAGGGGCGTGTAGACTAAGGCTATGTGCACACGATGCAGATCCTCCCGCGGATTTTACTAAATCCGCAGGTCAAATTACCTGCATTTTTCCTGTGGATTTTTTCCTTTTTTTGCGGTTTTACTGCCGTTTTTGTGCGGTTTTCCACCTGCGGATTTGTAGAATGGAGCAGGTGGAAAACTGCAGCAAGACCGCACAAAAGAAGTCACATGCTGCTTTTTTTTCCGCGCGGAAAAATCCGCAGCATGTGCACAGCGTTTTTTTTTTTTTTACATAGGCTATAATGATACTGTACATCACCTGCCATTCTGCTGCGGATCCGCAGCGGCAAATCCGCTGCAGATCCGCAGTAGAAACCGCACCGTGTGCACATACCCTAAGACCTTTATTATTAAGGGAAAAAGAATGCCACAGCATCTCAATTGGATTAAGGTCAGGATTTTGACTAGGCCACTCTGAAGTGTTAATATTGTTTTTCGGAAGCCATTCAGAGGTGGACTTGCTGATGTGTTTTGGATCATTGTCCTGCTGCATAACCCAACTTTGCAACAGATTGAGGTCACGAACAGATGGTCAGACATTCTCCTTCAGGATTTTTTGGTAGACAGAATTTATGGTTTCACTTACCACAGCAAGTCTTCCATGTCCTGAAGCAGCAAAACAGCCCCAGACCATCACACTACCACCACCATATTTTACTGTCAGTATGATGTTCCTTTTCTGACATGCAAAATGTTAGATCAACGCCAGATGTAATGGGACATACACCTTCCAAAAAGTTCAACTTTTGTCTTGTCAGTCCACAGAGAATTTTCCCAAAAGTCTTGGGATCATCAAGATGTTCTCTGGCAAAACTGAGACGATCCTTTATGTTTTTTATTGCTCTTTAGTGGTTTTCATCTTTGAACTTTGCCATGCAGGCCATTTTGGCCCAGACTCTTTCTTAAGGTGGAGTTATGAACACTGAAGTTACCTCGGGAATTCCGGAATTCCATTCTGCAGGAAAATCGCATTTTAAATTCCTGCGATTTTCCTGCGGAAAAACTAGCGATTTGCAAGCGTAATTAGCTTGCAGAATGCTAGCGTTTTCCAAGTGATCTGTAGCATCGCTTTCAGAACTGATTGACAGGTTGGTCACACTCGTCACAGTGTTTGACGAGTGTGACCAACTTTTTACTATTGAGGCCGCCTATGCAGCATCAGTAATAAAATGATCTAATGTTAAAAATAAAAAATTGTATTATATTCACCTTCCGATGTCCCTCACAGCGTCCCCAGGCTTCAGCGATACACGCGGCAGCTCCCGTTCCCAGTGATGCATTGCGGCAATGACCTTTGATGACGTCGCGGTCTCGCGAGACCACTACAGTATCGTGAGACCGTGACGTCAGCAAAGGTCATTTTCGCAATGCATCACTGGGAACGGGACCTGCCGGAGCATCGTGAGGTCTGGGGACGCTGCGCGGGACGTCGGAAGGTGAATATAACCCGATTTTTTTATTTTAATTCTGTTTTTTACAGGGATATGGTACCCAGAGCCTGGAGGATAGTCTCCTCTCCTCCGGATCGTGGGTACCATCCGCAAATGTTCTGCTTACTTTTCGCATGGTGTGCACAGCCACATGCGGAAAGTAAGCAGAACAATGCATTCCTATGTGGGCGGAATCGCTGTGGTTCCGCAAAATAATGAGCATGCTGCGTATTTTTCCGCGATGCGATTCCGCCGTGGGAAAATCCACGGCATTAGCACAGCATTGCAGAATCCAATAGGATTGCATGGGATGATTTTTTTTTTTGGCAAAATTACGCGTTAAAAATGCCAAAAAACTGCAACGTGTGAACGCAGCCTTACTGAGGCAAGTGAAGCCTGTAGTTCTTTGGATGCTGTTGTGGGATCTTTTGTGACCTCTTGGATGAGTCATCTCTGCGATCTTGGGGTAATTTTGGTCAGCCGGCCACTGTCGGGAAAGTTCACCATTGTTCCATGTTTCCGCCATTTGTGGACTATTGCTCTTGCTGTCTTTCACCAGAGTCCCAAAGCTTTAGAAATGGCTTTATAACCTTTTCCAAACTGATAAATCTCAACTACTTTGTTTCTCATTTGTTCCCAAATGTCTTTAGATCGCGGCATGATGTCTAGCTTTTGGGGATCTTTTGGTCTACTTCACTTTGTCAGGCAGGTCCTATTGAAGTAATGTCTTGATTGAGAACAGGTGTGGCAGTAATCAGGCCTGGGTGTGGCTAGAGAATTTGCACTCAGCTTCCCAAAGATGTGATAAACCACAGTTACTTTATGTTTTGGATGGGGGTGGCAATCACTTTTTCGCACAGGACCCTGTAGGTTTGGATTTCTTTCTCCCTTAATAATAAAGACCTTCATTCAAAAATTGCATTCTGTGATTACTTGTGTTATCCTTGTCTAATATTTCCATTTGTTTGGTGATCGGAAACATTGAAGTGTGACACACATGCAGACTAGGAAATCAGGGATGGGGCAGTATATACACACACACCATATACTATGGTACATACACTATCTATACACATACACTACTTACAATGCACACACACATTCCCGCTATATACACTGACACACTATATATACATGGCATGTGCCGCCACCGCCGCTGGAGCAGGAGGAGACCCCCATGAACACAGACCCCCGCACAATCCGCAGCCTCCAGTCACTCGGTGAGGAGCGCGGGCAGGCGGCAGCCCATTCATCTCCTCCAGAGGCCGGCCTCGGTCATGTGAGCCGCCGGGGGCTGTGTCTTGTGGTGGGCGGGCCGGTGCTGGTCGCTGTCCAGGGTGTTGGAGCTGATCCTCCGTGCACTGAGCGCCGCCGTCCTGCTGCCCCCATGCCGCTGATGTTACCACACTGATGGATTATTACTCCTCGGCATGATGGGCTCCCTGCACGCCGCGCTCCTCCTGCTCCTCTCGGCGGCGCTTCCTCTCCAGCCTGCAAGTGCTGACACCAGATTCGGTGAGTGCCCCGCGGTCTGCGCGCTGCATGGGGGAGACGGGCTGTAGGGGGCTGCAGGGCACCATCCGGACCGAGCGAGAGCGAAGGAGGAGCACGAAGGATGGGGGGAAGGGGCTGACATTGAGGGGTTACAGGTTCAGCCACATGCACATACCACATACATACACATATACACCTAAGTACACACATGTCCCCATACTGCCCCATGTCCCCATACTGCCCCATGTCCCCATACTGCCCCATGTCCCCATACTGCCCCATGTCCCCATACTGCCCCATGTCCCCATACTGCCCCATGTCCCCATACTACCATATTTCCCTATACTTCACATGTTCCCATACTGCCCCATGTCCCCATATTCCCCCATGTCCCCATACTGCACATGGCCCCATACCGCTCTATATCCCCATACTGCCACATGTCCCCATTCTGCACTTGTCCCCATACTGCCCAATGTCCCCATACTGCCCCATGTCCCCATACTGCCCCATGTCCCCATACTGCCCCATGTCCCCATACTGCCCCATGTCCCCATACTGCCCCATATCCCCATACTACCATATTTCCCTATACTTCACATGTCCCCATACTGCCATATGTCCCCATATTCCCCCATGTCCCCATACTGCACATGGCCCCATACCGCTCTATATCCCCATACTGCCACATGTCCCCATTCTGCACTTGTCCCCATACTGCCCCATGTCCCCATACTGCCCCATGTCCCCATACTGCCCCATGTCCCCATACTGCCCCATATCCCCATACTACCATATTTCCCTATACTTCACATGTTCCCATACTGCCCCATGTCCCCATATTCCCCCATGTCCCCATACTGCACATGGCCCCATACCGCTCTATATCCCCATACTGCCACATGTCCCCATTCTGCACTTGTCCCCATACTGCCCAATGTCCCCATACTGCCCCATGTCCCCATACTGCCCCATGTCCCCATACTGCCCCATGTCCCCATACTGCCCCATGTCCCCATACTGCCCCATGTCCCCATACTGCCCCATATCCCCATACTACCATATTTCCCTATACTTCACATGTCCCCATACTGCCATATGTCCCCATATTCCCCCATGTCCCCATACTGCACATGGCCCCATACCGCTCTATATCCCCATACTGCCACATGTCCCCATTCTGCACTTGTCCCCATACTGCCCAATGTCCCCATACTGCCCCATGTCCCCATACTGCCCCATGTCCCCATACTGCCCCATGTCCCCATACTGCCCCATGTCCCCATACTGCCCCATGTCCCCATACTACCATATTTCCCTATACTTCACATGTCCCCATACTGCCATATGTCCCCATATTCCCCCATGTCCCCATACTGCACATGGCCCCATACCGCTCTATATCCCCATACTGCCACATGTCCCCATTCTGCACTTGTCCCCATACTGCCCAATGTCCCCATACTGCACATGTCCCGATACTGCCTCATGTCCCCATACTGCCATATGTCCCTACACTTCACATGTCCCCATACTGCCATATGTCCCTACACTTCACATGTCCCCATACTGCCGCATGTCCCCATACTGCACGTGTCCCCATACTGCACATGTCCCCATACTGCCATATGTCCCCATACTGCACATGGCCCCATACTGCCGCATGTCCCCATACTGCATGTGTCCCCATACTGCACATGTCCCCATACTCCCCCATGTCCCCATACTCCACAATGTCCCCATACTGCCCAATGTCCCCATACTCCCCCATGTCCCCATACTCCCCCATGTCCCCATACTCCCCCATGTCCCCATACTCCCCCATGTCCCCATACTGCACATGTCCCCATACTGCACATGTCCCCATACTCCCCCATGTCCCCATACTCCCCCATGTCCCCATACTGCCCCATGTCCCCATACTCCCCCATGTCCCCACACTCCCCCATGTCCCCATACTGCCCAATGTCCCCATACTGCATGTGTCCCCATACTGCACATGTCCCCATACTCCCCCATGTCCCCATACTGCCGCATGTCCCCATACTGCACATGTCCCCATACTCCCCCATGTCCCCATACTGCACAATGTCCCCATACTGCCCCATGTCCCCACACTCCCCCATGTCCCCACACTCCCCCATGTCCCCACACTCCCCCATGTCCCCATACTGCCCAATGTCCCCATACTGCCCAATGTCCCCATACTGCACATGTCCCCATACTCCCCCATGTCCCCATACTGCCCAAAGTCCCCATACTGCACATGTCCCCATACTCCCCCATGTCCCCATACTCCCCCATGTCCCCATACTCCCCCATGTCCCCATACTGCCGCATGTCCCCATACTATTACAGACCCTCTCATCCCTCGGCATCACAGACTTGGCCCTCTCCTGGATCTCATCATACCTAACAGACCGGACATTCAGCGTCTCCCACTCACACACCACCTCCTCACCTCGCCCCCTATCTGTCGGAGTCCCACAAGGTTCAGTCCTTGGGCCCCTGCTGTTCTCTATTTACACCTTTGGCCTGGGACAGCTCATAGAATCTCATGGCTTTCAGTATCATCTTTATGCTGATGACACACAGATCTACATCTCTGGACCAGATATCACCTCCCTACTAACCAGAATCCCTCAATGTCTGTCCACTATTTCATCCTTCTTCTCCACTAGATATCTGAAACTCAACATGGACAAAACAGAATTCATCATCTTTCCCCCATCTCACGCGACCCCCCCTACGAACCTATCAATTACAGTAAATGACTGCCCACTCTCCCCAGTCCCACAAGCTCGCTGCCTCGGAGTAATCCTTGATGCTGATCTCTCCTTCAAACCACATATCCAAACCCTTTCCACTTCCTGCCGACTTCAACTCAAAAATATTTCACGCATCCGTTCATTCCTCACCCAAGAATCTGCAAAAACCCTAGTCCATGCCCTCATCATCTCTCGCCTTGACTACTGCAACCTCATGCTCTGTGGCCTCCCCTCAAACACTCTCGCAACCCTCCAATCTATTCTAAACTCTGCTGCCCGACTAATCCACCTGTCCCCCCGCTATTCCCCAGCTTCTCCCCTCTGTCAATCCCTTCACTGGCTCCCAATTGCCCAGAGACTCCATTACAAAACCCTAACCATGACATACAAAGCCATCCACAACTTGTCTCCTCCATACATCTGTGACCTAGTCTCCCGGTACTTTCCTGCACGCAACCTCCGATCCTTACAAGATCTCCTTCTCTACTCCCCTCTTATCTCCTCTTCCCACAATCGCATACAAGATTTCTCTCGCGCATCACCCCTACTCTGGAACTCTCTACCACATCATATCAGACTCTCACCTACCATCGAAACCTTCAAAAAGAGCCTGAAGACCCACCTCTTCCGACAAGCCTATAACCTGCAGTAACCACCGATCGACCAAACCGCTGCACGACCAGCTCTACCCTCGCCTACTGTATTACCACCCATCCCTTGAAGATTGTGAGCCCTCGCGGGCAGGGTCCTCTCTCCTCCTGTACCAGTTATGACTTGTATTGTTTAAGATTATTGTACTTGTTTTTATGTATACCCCTCCTCACATGTAAAGCGCCATGGAATAAATGGCGCTATAACAATAAATAAATAATAATAATAATAATAATAATACTGCATGTGTCCCCATACTGCACATGTCCCCATACTGCCATATGTCCCCATACTGCACATGGCCCCATACTGCCGCATGTCCCCATACTGCATGTGTCCCCATACTGCACATGTCCCCATACTCCCCCATGTCCCCATACTCCCCCATGTCCCCATACTCCCCCATGTCCCCATACTCCCCCATGTCCCCATACTCCCCCATGTCCCCATACTGCACAATGTCCCCATACTGCACAATGTCCCCATACTGCCCCATGTCCCCATACTGCCCCATGTCCCCATACTGCCCCATGTCCCCATACTCCCCCATGTCCCCATACTGCCCAATGTCCCCATACTGCATGTGTCCCCATACTGCACATGTCCCCATACTCCCCCATGTCCCCATACTGCCCAATGTCCCCATACTGCACATGTCCCCATACTCCCCCATGTCCCCATACTCCCCCATGTCCCCATACTCCCCCATGTCCCCATACTCCCCCATGTCCCCATACTGCCGCATGTCCCCATACTGCACAATGTCCCCATACTGCCCCATGTCCCCACACTCCCCCATGTCCCCACACTCCCCCATGTCCCCATACTGCCCAATGTCCCCATACTGCATGTGTCCCCATACTGCACATGTCCCCATACTGCATGTGTCCCCATACTGCACATGTCCCCACACTCCCCCATGTCCCCATACTGCCCAATGTCCCCATACTGCACATGTCCCCATACTGT
This sequence comes from Dendrobates tinctorius, assembly GCF_039654945.1. Classification (NCBI taxonomy): domain Eukaryota; kingdom Metazoa; phylum Chordata; class Amphibia; order Anura; family Dendrobatidae; genus Dendrobates; species Dendrobates tinctorius. Next base: position 43,847,016 of record NW_027361738.1, on the reverse strand, counting down.
ACATGTCCCTATACTGCACATGTTCCCATACTGCCATATGTCCCTATACTGCCCCATGTCCCCATACTGCCCCATATCCCCATACTACCATATTTCCCTATACTTCACATGTTCCCATACTGCCATATGTCCCCATATTCCCCCATGTCCCCATACTGCACATGGCCCCATACCGCTCTATATCCCCATACTGCCACATGTCCCCATTCTGCACTTGTCCCCATACTGCCCAATGTCCCCATACTGCACATGTCCCCATACTGCACATGTCCCGATACTGCCTCATGTCCCCATACTGCCATATGTCCCTACACTTCACATGTCCCCATACTGCACATGTTCCCATACTGCCATATGTCCCCATACTGCACGCGCCCCGATACTGCCCCATGTCACCATATTGCACGTCATGATTGTTTATAACACATTTCTCCTCTGTGCGTCATATTCCTAGAAATGTCACACGACTATTACATACTATGTTACTGCTGTGAAAATTAGGGCTCCTCTGTCATTTCTACATAATTATGATAAATATGCCACATTTTAACAAATCGTTGCCTGGAACACTTTATGGGGGTCTGTGTGGCCTTTCACAAACAGTGTTGCAAGTTTTTCTATGATGTAGTCACTGCTATACTTGCTACAGAGTTGCATTGGTTGTGCCTATTGCTGTTACTAAGAATCCTATATCATTTATATTATTGTATATTATACATGTCAATTTATCTGAAATGTCACAAGGTCTTCCATCCATCCATCCCTCCATTCATCCATCCATCCCTCCATCTCTCTATCCATTCATCCGTGCATTCATCTGTCCATCCATCCATCGCTCCAATCATCCATCTATCCCTCCATCCATTCATCCCTCCATCCATCCATTGCGCCAATCATCCATCTATCCCTCCATCCATCCATTCCTCCCTCCATCCATCCTACCTTCCTTCCTTTCATCCATCCATCCCTCCCTCCATCCATCCATTCATCCCTCTATCATCCACTCCTCTCTACCTCCCTCCCTCCATTCAACTATTCATCCCTCCATCCATCCCTCCATCCATCCATCCATTCATCCCTCCCTCCCTCCCTCCCTCCCTCCCTCCCTCCCTCCCTCCATCCATCCCTCCCTCCCTCCCTCCCTCCATCCATCCCTCCATTCATCCCTCCATCCATCAATCCATCCTTCTATCCATACCTGTGATCGGGTCCTGTTATCCATTTATTTATGATGTCAGTTATGGTAGTGCCCCCAATCCCACTGATTTATACGTGGAGCAATATTATTGTGTGGATCCCCCTTTAAGTGCTGTACAGTGAGGTACGCCGGCATGAATTATGGCTCCTGGCTGCTTTTTCCCGGCTTCCATTGACTAGTTATTCGAGCATTTCCGAACATCTCTGCGTCCTGAGAACTTCTGCAGAATCCCACACCGCTCTCTTGTAGCCTTAATGATAAAATCACTGACTTTCCCAGTAAAACTCACTGTAGCTGGGAAAAAAATGCTAATTTTTCTCTATCCACCTTGTCTTGTTTTGTTGAAGAATTTGATTGACAGTCATACTTGAAAAGAGGTTCTGCATCATTGTACAGGAGCCTCTGACTGTACTTTGCTTTTTCCTGTATGTTCCTATTGAGTAAATAGTCAGTTTCTTCCTCCTGTTCCCGTCGTTATATAAGATTCTCCTATGGATTCTGACGAATATTTCCTCCGAGGTTCTCATTCTAACCATGAGGAGAAGTGTGAAGTCTTGGTGCTGGTTCTTCTTCACCAGAGCAAGAATATTAATAGCAACACACATACCCAGGTTTATTTCCAGGATAATCGTATCCCATAGATGGGATTTAGGAGCCATGTTATTGTTTTAAGGTCACTGGTCAGACTTGCCTGTGATATGGTTATTTACTATGTGAAACGTCAGAAGCTTAATGTTTGTTGTGTTATCATCTATTGCACATATTAAAGGGGTTGTCCAGCCTTGGGGCTCAAATCTGCAGTCACTCTATTGGACTCCAGACCTATGAATCCTCACTGTGTGCACACTGCACACAGTGACAGCAAGTATGCGATTTGCATACCTCAGGCCACATTTCAACTAGACATGTCCGACCTCACTCGGTTCACTTGTACGTCTACATGTGTGCAAATCATATATTTGTGGTGAGCCGCACGGCCGCTCACTATACCAGAGAATCCTGACATCATGCACTGTGCGCACTGTGAGGATTCCCAATCCTGCCGTCATATAGAGTGACTGCAGACATTAACCCCAAGTCTGGACAACCCCTTCAAGTAAAAAAGAAAAGTTTTCTAAATTGTTCCTTAAAAAATAAACTTTAAGCAAATCTTGGAAAGATTTTTTCTTACTTAACTATCCCCTCCAATATCTACCTCACCAACAGTATGTAGAGTGATGCCATGAACTACTTGCGCCTAAATGATTAAGAGATTGAGCTTACAAGCTCTTTCTTGGGTTCTATCAAGACAAAGTTGGGTTGGATAGAGGAAACCATATTCTGCGCTAGCACACGAGTGGAATTGAGTGTGAAGGAGGCTGGCTTAGTGCTCATTTCTCTAGCTGGCTTAGTGTTCATTTCTCTAGCTGGCTTAGTGTTCATTTCTCTAGCTGGCTTAGTGCTCATTTCTCTAGCTAAGCCTGTTCCTCCTGTATCATACCCAATGTATAGCCAGAGAATAGAGCAGACAGCCTGCCCCCCATTAATATGTTCCTCAGGTCACACGTCAATACTAGTCCTATGTCCACCATAAACTGGAGGAGGACCTCCTGGCCTGGACCCAGCACTATATCTCGTGGTTGAAGATTCTGGTAATTTCAGATGTAAAGTTTATTGGTGAGCCACATAACTTACTACTTTAGTCAAAAGTTAATAGTAGTTTTTTTTAAGATACAAAACGCCTATATAAGTTCCAGGTAAAAAAGAGCTTGGAGAAACCTGAACAGCCCGGAATCTCTGAATCTCGGGTTATTGACCTAAATTTTGCTCCAAATGCTGTATGTAGGTGGTATTCTCTAATAATAATTGGATTACATGAAGCTGGGTTGTCTTTGTGGGTCGTGCCGGTAGTATCTGTGTATCGTATGGCGTGTTCCCACTATGAGGACGGTATGTTATGTTTCCTATCACGAACATTATACCTTGTGTTTTATTTTCTATCGAATACTGGTCACAGTTGCGCCGGCTAAATAACCTCATAATGTGCTCCTCAGAGAGCCTGAGACAAAGCGACATATATATTAGAGGCTGTAATCTGGTCCGGCACGGCAGCCCCCCGGCCTCAGTGACACATTGATGGCATAATTTTACATGACAGTGTTGGATGACTCGGCCGCGTGGTGCAACATCACTGAATCTTGTATACGCAGACCTGTCTGGTGCCAGTGCCGAGCTGCTGCACGTCTCTACAAGAGAATTTTAATTCTAACTGCATAATTATTATTTTCTTATATTTTTGGAATATTTTGGTAAGATAACCAAATACCGGACAATCTCTTTAGGCCCTCCATAACATGACAAAGATTGGGACACGACGGCCCATATTTATCCGTAAAAACTGTTGAAGCGCGTATTTCTTCTTTCTTCTTCTTGCTCTTCTTTCCGTTCTTCTTCTTCCCTTCTCCCCCACTCTGCTGCCCTAGCAGCTATTCTAAATCGTGTATTTGGCTTAATGGAACAGATATGGCTACTCATGGCCAGCAGCAGTGGCATAATTACAATAGGTGCAGTGGTTACAATCGCACCCGGGCCCTGGAGCCTTAGGAGCCTCAAAAGCCTCTTACGCCTTTATGAAAAGGAAAAGAATGCTAGCTCACCGCTACATCAGGAAAGTCTAACTTGCCAAATGCTGACTGCATGAGTTGCTGAGCTCAGTGATTGGCTGCTGCGGTGATTTGAGCTGTCAACATGATGTCACCGCTGCCGCCAAAACACTGAGAATGGGGCAGCGGTGGAGAGCCTGTGCTGGACACGCGGCGGAGGGTAAGTATTGTCTGATTTTGTTATTTTACATTGCAGGAAAGTTTTGGGGTCTCATTTTCTTAAAGTGGAGAGCCCTTTTAAGACCGAAGTATGAAACTTAGGTAGATGACACGGATTAGTATTTTAATTTTCAAGTATGCCCTACAAACATGGAAAGTGGAATTTTATTGGTTACTAAGGGAAAACTTATACCTTAAAAAAGTGCAGAGAAACTTTAGAATCAAACTTCTGTTTAGCTTGAGGAGAGGGGAATATGTCAGCGTTTTATAATGCAAGATGTATGTGCTGCACCACACCGAGACCAACACTGCCAACTCGGGCTACCTGGCATCAAGAACATAGGACCCTGGCATTTAGCCTGGTGTCCAGGTTTCCAAGTACCTACATCTTCCCTTTCTGCCTTATGGTGCTCCAGGTATCTTCTGAGTCAGCGACACTCCAGCATTCCTGCTGCCAGGGTAAGCCCCCTGCGTCTGCACCATGGTAGCCGAGACCACTGTTCGGCACCTTCAACATATTAATAGATCAGTAATGCTCGGCTCTCCATGTGGCCTCCATTACTCTTTTAGTAGGTTTATGCTCTGAGCAGGTTAGGATCAAGGCTGGGAAAGGCTGAGATGAAAACAGCTGCCTGACATATCGGGTTGTTAGAGACGCAGTGATCTCTCCATTCTGAAGATTTCAGCAGCACCATGACCTTTTTTTGGAGCAAAAAGCAGGAAAAATGTAAAAGAAAAATCTATTGTGGTCCTGAGTTTGGACCCCGGCCTTGGATGTAATAATTAGTGAGATCTCCTCGCGTTCTGGTGCTCTCAGTTTGGTCAGCTGCTGTCACTATGGAAATCTTTGAGTTGAGAGACTCTTTGTCTGTCTCGAGCTAATTAAATGAAGCAGAAAACCCCGAGCAGGTGGGGAGAGGAGGAAGGTAATGGCACATTATGGAAAATGATTAGAAGTCGTGACAGCTTTATTCCTCTCTTTGGCGATACGCCTATTACATCAGTCTGACAAAACTGATTTTTTTTCTCAAATCCAGGACAGTTTTGGATTATTTCCACAACAACAGGTTTGGTATTATGTTCAACATGTACTTTATTATTTCTAGCTGGGACCATGTTCATATTTGCATGTCTGAAGCAGTTGACCACGTTTTATCGCTCCCTTCTAGAAGGCGGACAATGTTGAAACGGAGACTGGACAGAGCACAAAGTGATTCCGTCTCCCTCATTAAAGTCAATGGTCCCATCAGGGGTTGCACCTGAATCGGGATTTTTTCTGAACTTTATACGGAAGCCCAGACAGCACCACCGACTTGATCCAAAAACACAATATGAACATAACCTTATGATGCATCCACTTTACCGTATTTTATGATCTACAGTGGGTACGGAAAGTATTCAGACTCCATTAAATTTTTCACTCTTTGTTTCATTGCAGCCATTTGGTAAATTCAAAAAAAAAGTTCATTTTTTCTCATTAATGTACACTCTGCACCCCATTTTTACTGAAAAAAACAGAAATGTAAACATTTTTACAAATTTATTAAAAAAGAAAAACTGAGTCATCACATGGTGATAAGTATACAGACCCTTTGCTCAAACACTCATATTTAAGTCACATGCTGCCCATTTCCTTGTGATCCTCCTTGAGATGGTTCTACTCCTTCATTGGAGTCCAGCTGTGTTTAATTAAACTGATAGGACTTGATTTGTACAGGAACACACCACTCTATATAAGACCTCACAGGTCACAGTGCATGTCAGACCAAATGAGAATCATGAGGTCAAAGGAACTGGCCAAGGAGCTCAGAGACAGAATTGTGGCAAGGCACACATCTGGCCAAGGTTACAAAAGAATTTCTGCAGTACTCAAGGTTTCTAAGAGCACAGTGGCCTCCATAATCCTTGAATGGAAGAAGTTTAGGACCACCAGAATTCTTCCTAGACCTGTCCGCCCAGCCAAACTAAGCAATTGTGGGAGAAGAGCCTTGGTGAAAGAGGTAAAGAAGAACCCCAAGATCACTGTGGTTGAGCTCTACAGATGCAGTAGGGAGATGCGAGAAAGTTCCATAAAGTCAACTATCACTGCAGCCCTCCCCTCGGGCCTTTATGGCAGAGTGGCCAGACGGAAGCCTCTCCTCAGTGCAAGACATATGAAAGCCCGCATAGAGTTTGCTAACAAACACATGAAGGATTCCCAGACTATGAGAAATAAGATTCTCTGGTCTGATGAGACAAAGATAGAACTTTTGGTGATAATTCTAAGCGGTATATGTGGAGAAAACCAAGCACTGCTCATCACCTGCTCAATACAATCCCAACAGTGAAAGCACTGCTCATCACCTGCTCAATACAATCCCAACAGTGAAACATGGTGGTGGCAGCATCATGCTGTGGGGGTGTTTTTCAGCAGCAGGGACAGGACAACTGGTTGCAATTAAAGGAAACATGAATGCGGCCAAATACGGAGATATCCTGGATGAAAACCTCTTCCAGAGAGTTCTGGACCTCAGGCTTGACCGAAGGGTCACTTTCCAACAAGACAATGACCCTAAGCACACAGCTAAAATAGCAAAGGAGTGGCTTCAGAACAACTCTGTGACCATTCTTGACTGGCCAAGCCACAGCCCTGACCTAAACCCAATTGAGCATCTCTGGAGAGACCTGAAAATGGCTGTCCACCAACGTTCACCATCCAACCTGATGGAAATGGAGAGGATCTGCAAGGAAGAATATACCCACTATATATTACTGAAAATGGACTGAGAATATGCTGGTGTGAATATGCGCTAAGACAGCAAATTTTTATGATAAAATTGACTTCATAGACGGGAGAGTCAAGATACTGACACCTACAGTATAGACATCTTCTGATACATCGGTGATACTGGCAGGTAGGAGGAGGATCGCAGGGTCTGGTCAGTGGCCACGGATTATCAATGTCGCTGCTGCACCAGGGTTGTTTTTGGTACAGGGGTTTCAAAAATAAAAAGTGAGTATTTTTTCCCATGGTTTTATGCCAAAAACATCACAAATACATTGATAAATCTATTCCATTGGGTTAAAGGAAATTCATATTTTGCCTATGAACTAACAATTAGCATCTCAGTGCTTCATTTTACACATCTAAAACCAGAAACAACTAATGACAAAAATAGCTACGGTAAATGACATATCCTACCTTAAATGGCATTACCATCTTATACACTTACAGCATAACCCTCAGAATAAGCCAAAATGGATAATAGATGTGACCTGCATTCTGAGACCTGGGCCCTGTGGTGTCAAGGGAGAGGCAGTCGAAATTCCCGTAGAAATGAATTCTTTTATTCCTGTTGCTCCATGTAGTTCCAGAGATATGGGCCTTTATTTAGTGCTAGTTTTTATTGGCTTTACCAAGTTGGCGTAACTCAAAGGGTAAAGAGGGTAATTATGCAGATTAGTAGAGCCACGCCCCAAGAGAATCCTGTGAGCCACACCCACTTGGAAAAATTAGTACTGAATAAAAAGGCCCATATGTCTAGAAATGTATAGTGGATTTATTAAAAAAAAATCAAAAGGCAAAATACTCAGGGGAACAATGGGAATTGGAAAAAAAACTGGTAACTTTTTGAATATTATTATTATTATTATTATTATTATTATAATATTAGCAAATACCTCCCATTAGAACCATTGTTTAGTTTTTCTAATTCGCTGTCTCTATCCTCATGTGCAGGCATTGCGGGACCTTAGGTATCCATGGTTATGACCACTAGCAACTAGTTAACTGTCACAATATCAGTGGTTGTAACCATGGATACCTAAGGTCCTGTAATGCCTGCCCATGTGGAAAGAGACATAGCGAATCAGAAAACCTGTACTACATTTCTAATTGGAGGTATTTGCTATTATTATTATTATTATTATTATTTTTGTTATTATTACACCTACTACATATTGGGATAGGATCGTGGAGATGGGAATACCCCTTTAAGTAAACTTCCCAGGAAAAGATATCCTCCATTGGAGAGGACATGGAGGATGTGCAGTAGAGTAGTAAAGGGGTCTTATCTTGAATAAATGTGGAGGGGTTATAAGGAAAATCTGCATCCAATCCTCAACTAGAAGACATTGCTGCAGAGCTGGCAACCCTAAGACAATGTGAATAATTTGTGAGAAAGTTTTGAATACTGGGACAAATCTCCATTTCTTAGATTATAAAGGTCCAAATTCCATTTTCCTGCTTCCCCCCTCCCTGTGTGCACATTGTATGTTGTAGTAATATTAAATTATTAATCAGAATAACTAACACAGAACAAACTTTTCCCAGCAATTTCTATAGAAGACGCTCGTTCTATAAAGAACATTGAGAATCGGGTGTAGTTATTTATGTAGTAATAGATCTTCTGCAGATTATTTCCGGCAAGCTGAATGCTTTTTCAGCATTAGAAAATGTTCTCTAATATGGAAATGGAGCCTAAATATAGCAGTATTGATAAGCAGCTTGTGCGACAAACGGTGGCCTTATCTCTTCTCCCAGGAGCTCGCCATGGAAAGAGAACAGACCAACATGTGGCAGACGGACGGATGAATTATATTGATATTTAAATATTGGAGTTAAGTGCATGGAAAATGTGTTATTGATCACATGAACTGCTGAATGTCACTGTATGATCTGGTGTAGCTTTCACATAGGTTACTGTTTGCTATATATGAGAAATCAAATGTCATTTTTTGCGGGTAAAAGTAGATTGTTGGCTGAATGAGATTTTAGGTTAAAGGGGTTATACCACGTTTGGAAGTTATAGGTTCCTGATCGCTTGGACACCCCCTGACTCACGGGCCTCATAGCGCATGGGTGGTCTGCCGCTTTTAGAGGCATTCCACAGTTGCCCAACAGATAGTGGGGGCCCTAGGCAGAAGCCTAGTCTGCCTGTCCCTAACGCCGGCCCTGGCCCCATGTAAATTGGAGTGGTGCTTGATCTTGTGCACATCTGCTCCATTAATGGGAGTGCCGAAGACCAGCTGAACTGCTCCGGTCCCATAGAGAATGAATGGAGCTGCAGAGGCTCACTTTTTGGGTCCCAGTAGTCATATCCCCAGTGATCAGGAAGTTATCCCCTATCTGTTGGATTGGGCATAACGTCTTAACTAGGCAAAACCCCTTTAAGCTGGAATTACACCCATAATTTAAGATTTCGCCATATATTTGTAAGTTAGAAGTGTGCGCAGTAGCCAGAGTTTGGTATTTAGGCTTCTTTAACCTATAGAGATATTAATATTTTCTATACAGTTGTGGCAGGTTTTGGACAGGATTTTCAGCCATATTGTTTGTCACTTTTAATTATTTTTTGGGGAAAGTGATGAATATCTCTCACGGTATCAGCAGGTGATAACATTGTGACAGCTTCATTAACAGTTCCTGAGATGCTAATATAAAAGTGACAACCAATATGGCTGAAAGTTTTCCTTCTACACTCAATCCACATAAAACTTTATTGTAATAGTAATCGTTGTTTAAAGGTAATGATCATTGCACACAGGGGTCACTTCATTAACAAGGTCTAAGAAGGTATTTGTGAGTCACCTTATAAGACATAAATCCAAATAGTAAGTGTTTAGCTCTAACTGGTAATACTGGGGGATAAAGATGAGCAAATAATGTATGTATATTACACAGTACAGAAGTTCTATAATATTAACTGGAGTCAGAGGCTCCACACTTCTGTGCTGTGTGATATATTTTCAGTGCTTTTTCAGGCTGCACTCCGGCTGGCAGAACCTGTGGACTTGGGTCATGTGACCTTGATGACATCATCACCGGTCCTTCTGCACTTCTATGTTGCTTCCTGCTTTTGATTGGTCAGTGTTATATAGGAAGCAGAAGTACACGCCCCCTGTGAAAGTACCTAATAACACCCACTTGGAATTTATTAAAGTTTTATTCATTAGGTGTCAAATGTTTCATTGCTAATATCTCTTCAACAAAAGAAGGCGAGCTTTAAGTAAAAATTAAAGGTTTGGTTATGCTCTTCAGCCACTATTACATGATGTGTACAGTTCAACATGAAAAATTGGGTGAAATGTCTTCTTTATCGTAATTTAATTAATTGAGCTCAGTTTACAGCAAAGCGTAAAAAGTGATGAAAACAGAGACCAAAACATCACTGCAGTGTGAAAATGGGTCATGCTGGCAGGTGTGATGGGCAACGTAGAAAGAAAAGCTTCTAAAGCTGGATTCTTTTAAAATATAATACCTGGAAAATGCTTCGGTTTTGACTGGTGGGAAAAGGTTCTGAGAGCTATTGAAGTCCTGATTGATTCTGAAATGGAAAATTACAGAAATTCCGGGTGATTGGCTCACGCTGCCCAGAGGTCTTATTGACACCTATGATCAGAGAAACATCTCCTTGTCTTCAGACTTCCCAATCTGCCAGCACTGTCGGCACAGCGGTGCTCTGAGTAGTCTCTTTTCTATAAGAAAAACATAATAGTTTATAGAAAATAGATCTGCAGCATTGTACGGGTTTGTTTTTCCAATTTATGCCAAAGGCATAAAGAAAGGACAAAGCCGATGAATTGTCATATATTCTACTTTAAATTTATGTAACTCGCTTCTGCTCAGACTCAACAAAGGGCCGTAATAGGCCATCAAAAGGTTAAAAAAAATCTTTATACCATTTCCTATGCTACGTAATGGCTCATCTCTCCGGCCCCACCGCTCCTCACCGTCACCTTTCCAATCTTGGTTGCATGTTCTGACTCCGAAGCCGCAAACGCCTGACTCTTTCGCACTGAGCCAGATGTTCCGCCTCCGGTGAGGCCCGGGACGGTTCGGGGCAAGGTCATGGCGCACATTGTTATATCATGAAGTGATGATTTTTTTTGTTGAGCAGTGAGAATAAGGATTTTTTTTTCATATCTTATGTTTATAATGCATAATAAGGTCAATTAAATTGGCTGAGAAGTTATTTGAATTTCCCGGGAAAAAAACTGGCAAACAGACGAATTCGAATTTTTATCGATGCACTCATATCTAATATTAATGCAAATTCAAATTGTAAAAAGAAAAGTAAAAAAAACCTTTTCATCTCTTCTCCGATTCGGCATAGATGCTCAGGCAGTTTCCCATTGTTTTGACAACACCTGCTCTTCTTGTTTTTGTTACAAACTACTGGAGAACCCCTGTAAAGGGAATCTGTCAGCAGCATTTCACCCCCCCAAATTATTTATATGCACAAGTAGCTCTTTCAAAGACAAGTCCAGTAATACCTTTATATAGCCAGTCCGTTCCTTCATTACTGAGAAATCAGCGTTTGAATTGATATGCAAATGAAGCTGAAGGACTATGGTAGATCTTAAGCATCTGTCACTCCAGCTCTATCTAAGTGTCCCCACCTTCCTTTAGTTCTTGTAAAGCCAGAGCTGTCAATCAAGGAAGAGGGGCGGCGATAGATGGAAATGATGTAGATGGAAAGGTGCATTGAGCTGTTTGGTCACACCAAGGGTGCGCAGAGTGCATGTGCTTGGTTTGAGCAGTCATTTAATGCTGAAAGACTCCCTTTAAGACAGTATTATTAAATCAGCCTCTTTAGTTCCAGTAAGCTAAAGAATAAATCAATAGAATATTGCAAATAGATTGTCATTTTCTTTTGGAATGATGGACACTGCTCTATTTGTAACTGATATTGAGGACAGTGATGGTTCGGTTATTCATACACACCTGTACATAGCTCAGATCGATAAGGAAGTGTTCATCTGTTTCACATACGATACATATCCTACACTTCAATATTTCTGCAGCACTTAAGACATTAAAGAGGTTGTCCTCTACTTTTTCATTGATGATCAATCCTTAGGATAGGTCATCAATGTCCGATTGGTCGGGGTCTGCTCGATTGCGGAGCTGCTCCATCTTCTGATAGTGGCCGCGGCAGGGTACTACAGCTCCGCCACCTATTGATTCGAATAGAAGGCTGATGTGTAGTACCTTACCGTGGCCACTATGAGAAGATGGAGCAGCTCCCTAATCGAGCAGTTCTGGCTGTCGCCGCCAACACCGAGAATAGCTGGACCCCGACCAATCAGACATTCATGACCATCAATGAAAAAGCGGTGGACTACCTCTTGAAATAAGTGTTTCTAATTGGTTGATATCTGCAAAAATTTTTCTTTTTAATCCCCATTATCTCCGTGCTCCATGTCCTCCCCTTCACAACCAGAAGAGCAGAAGGTGGAATATAATTTTTTTTTTCCATTTCTTCACTGATATTAATATTAAACTGGTTCATAAATGTTCATGTTACAAATCCTTTTATTTCTAAGCCATCCCCACATGATAGGGAGCTGCGGTATATCTTCCCACCGACGTGATATGGTTTCCGTTAATATTCATGGCGTACACCCGCATCCTCCCGTACAAATCACATTGCTCCCCCGCTTCTTACTTCATTCCTTCCAATTGTTCCATGTTTGATTGATGAGGTCATTAAAGATTGAAGCGATTCTTGGGAATAGTGCAGCTGGTTTATTGTATATTGAGCTTGTCAGCATATATTTCCACTGACTTATTTGATTTTATAGAAGAAGTAAATGTACAATAGGCAGAAAACTAATGTACAATATACAATGAGGATTTATAGGGAAGAAAACGAACAAAAAGAAGACAAATGGGAGAATTTATTGCATCTCTTAAAGCAAAATTATGGTAAAATTCTTGGTAACCATCTTCAAAATATAATGTTCTGGGTATCAATAATCAATTAATTTTAGACTCCATGTTAGGTCTCATTCCCACTTCCAATTGTTCCACGTATGAGAAAAATAGACCGATTACTCTGATCAGACTTTGATTAGTGTCCGAGTGGCATCTGATTTTTTTCCGTACGTGGAGAAATAAAAAATTTACCGTAAATGTTTCCATCTTCTCCATTCTGATAGACCTTGAAAATTGGACTGCACTCGGATGTCATCCGAGTGCAGTCTGATTTTTTTTTTAAGGAACCCTTTGACTTACAACGCTGATTTTGATCCGATAATTGTGATAGACATGTTAGATCATTCCTAATGATCTAACATATCATTTGAAATTAATCTTAAGAGTATTTAATTTTAGTTAAAAATACCTATTTTACCTTTACATTTTTATGTGTTTTGTGTAGTACGGTACTTGCTGCTTTTTCATCATCTTGATCTTAAATGTGTATTTAAGTGCTGTGGCCAAATTCCGCTTTTTTTTTTTTTTTGTGATTAGTATGAAATTGCAGGGAAATGCAGTGGTCTTTATGGAAACATAGCTTGAGGCCCCTCCAAGCGATCAATGGTGTATGGAACCAAAGACTTTCTTTCTCACATGGTAATTTTCACTTCAATGGCTGCCTTTTCTCCTCTGCTTCCATTTGACACTTGAGGTCTAATTATTATTATAATTAATTTATATAGCGCCATTGATTCCATTATGCTGTACACGAGGGATAATGTATATATATAGCTGACGGATGATTGATCCCAAAATAGCTGTAACCTTAGTTCTTCCAGAGAGAGGTCGCCTCGTTATGGCTGGTGGGCTCATATAAAGTGAATCTTCATATTAAAAGTATATTTACAGAACAGCTTGCACCTGTTCACACTTTATTCTAGTAGGTGATGCTGGTCAGATTTTTTTTATTAAACAGCTGTAGCCTTGTCCTTCCATGCCGCTCTCCATTTCTTATCAGGAGCACGGCATACTTATAAAGTTGATATCTGCTCATTCTGGGCATTCAGAGTCCTCTTTGTAATCTCTTTGTACAGAACAGATTTCTGCAGCCATTGCGTAATCGTAAGATATTACTAAGAGTGGTGCTTGAAAAAACATGGGTTCAGAATACTAAGCTTGTCGCTCTGTAAAAGAAGTGTATTACTGACAAATATTATATTAACTTGACATTTAGAAGGTGCATGTGATTTTGAATACTGTAAGTAACGTTGGCGAAAATAAGAACCTTGGGGGAAATTTATCAAGTCCTGAACGCCACTATGTTGGTGTAGAAAAAAAAAGTCAGGATCTAGTGGGAGCAGGCCCAACAAATTTACCATAATTTAGGTCAGCAAATGGAGTAAAAGGAGTGAATTATCGCTTACTGCAGGCATAGATTTCATTTTCCAGCAGACAGACTGGCAGATAGGTGCCACATTCATTAAAGGGGTTTCCAGACTTGGGGCTCATGTTTGTTGTCACTTTTGGCCACATTCAGACTAGACGTGTCCGGCATTGCTCAGTTCACTTGCACGTCTAGTCTGCATTTTCCCACGCTCAAGAGTTCACCGTGGGTCAGGCTGTGAGGCAGCGCAGCATCAGTGATGTCACCGCTAGTCACTGATGCTGCCTCCGGCAGCTTCTCATTCATTCATCAGTGGTTTACAGCCGGAGCGGTCACATTTAGCACCACTCCTGGTTGTAAACTGTATATGGCTCAGATATGGATTATTGCGTGGGACTGAACGCCGGACAGGTATGGTATATTGTCAGCCAATCTGACCGATCTCGCTCCAATTTATACAGCCATATGAGTCTACACCCTAAGGATAAATAATCAGTGTTAAATCGATATGCCTTGGTAAATCCACTTAATTTTATCATCTGAGAATGGAAATCTCTTTGAACGTGGAATACGGAGGAATTTCGTTGCGTTCTCAGCAGATTCTGAGATGAAATATTAGCTTGCCTCACTTCTCTAACAAACGATGCTACAATATGTAGAGGTATTTTTTTATGAAATTCACGGTGTAAAGATAGTTTGGTGGTGCTAAAAGTGTGGGATGTGTTTATGCTCGTTTTAACCTGTCGAGGGAATTCTTAGCATATTCTATCAGGAGACAACCGTTGACGTGTGGAATTGAAGTGTGAATGAAAAAAGCGCCTCTCGCGTCCCTACTGATAAGCAGTATGAATCGTTTACACGTCAGTAAGAGGGAATCATGGGGGCTGCGGTATTTAAAACAAGATAAAGGTAATCCCAGATATATTCTCATATTCATGGAAATGACTATGTTCTGTCACACCAGCGGTGAAGCCATATATTTAATGAAACTTATCATACTCTACTACCGTACTTTAGTACAGAACACAGTTTTTTATACTACTTGTCTCTAGAAAAAGGAAAACTGGTTTCCATAGTTTACTTAAGTTTACTTATTTTTTTTGTGCATCTCTACTTTAAAACTATAAAATGAGTTGAGTTCATGGTTG
Organism: Dendrobates tinctorius; assembly: GCF_039654945.1. Classification (NCBI taxonomy): domain Eukaryota; kingdom Metazoa; phylum Chordata; class Amphibia; order Anura; family Dendrobatidae; genus Dendrobates; species Dendrobates tinctorius. The sequence goes on along the minus strand of NW_027361738.1, from coordinate 43,831,805 downwards.
ATCTGTGAAGGTTGTTGTCATGGATGACAAAGCCATAAGTTAAAAGGACGAATCACTGATAAACGTCTGCCTTGATCTGTTACCTAGTGTTGTTTAGCATGAACGACTTTTCAAGTAAAACACCCAACATGACCGAAAATATCCAACTTTCCAGATCAAATTTTCAAAAGGTGTGTGTCATTGTTTGGCATCTGCCAGGATTGTTTATGTCATAAAGGTCCCAATGGTCTTCAGCCTTTTTGGCAGTACATAATCTGGTGTATTTGGCCTGCTTTAGCATTTGCCCAACATCAGAAATCATAACCTTTTTCCTGAAGATCAGATTTAATAGGGATGATTCTTTAGATGCCATAAATAAAACCAAAAGAATATGTCCTTATCTTTATTAGACTACACGGTGTAATTTTTTCTACAAGTTCCTTATCACGGATAACAGCTGGCAGAGTCGCGCAGATCCCACCAGTTTGTCAAGGATAACACCACGGATATCATGCAGATGCCACCAGTTTGTCAAGGATAACACCAGGGAGATCACGCAGATCCCACCGCTGCCACCAGTTTGTCAGGGATACGCACCTCCTCTGCTTCCAATCATCAGGACAATTATGCAATTGGCTGACGAGTCAAAGAGGAGGCCGTGACTGCTTCCACTATTAGGCAAGTTATTGGGGAACTCACAATGAGCGTATGGTAAATACATCTCTGATTGCAACTCATGGAATACACAGTCATATGTAAAAGTTTGGGCACCCCTATTAATGTTAACCTTTTTTCTTTATAACAATTTTGGTTTTTGCAACAGCTATTTCAGTTTCATATATCTAATAACTGATGGACTCAGTTATATTTCTGGATTCAAATGAGGTTTATTGTACTAACAGAAAATGTGCAATCTGCATTTAAACAAAATTTGACCGGTGCAAAAGTATGGGCACCCTTATCATTTTCTTGATTTGAACACTCCTAACTACTTTTTACTGACTACCTGAAGCACTAAATTGGTTTTGTAACCTCATTGAGCTTTGAACTTCATAGCCAGGTGTATCAAATCATGAGAAAATGTATTTAAAGTGGCCACTTGCAAGTAGTTCTCCTATTTGATTCTCCTATGAAGAGTGGCATCATGGGCTCCTCAAAACAACTCTCAAATGATCTGAAAACAAAGATTATTCAACATAGCTTTTCAGGGGAAGGATACAAAAAGTTGTCTCAGAGATTTAACCTGTCAGTTTCCACTGTGAGGAACATAGTAAGGAAATGGAAGAACACAGGTACAATTCTTGTTAAGCCCAGAAGTGGCAGGCCAAGAAAAATATCAGAAAGGCAGAGAAGAAGAATGGTGAGAACAGTCAAGGACAATCCACAGACCACCTCCAAAGACCTGCAGCATCATCTTGCTACAGATGGTGTCACTGTGCATCGGTCAACAATACAGCGCATGCATAACGCCTTTTTGTATGACCAAACAACTCAATCTTTGTTTCATCAGTCCACAGGACCTTCTTCCAAAATGTAACTGGCTTGTCCAAATGTGCTTTTGCATACCTCAGGCGACTCTGTTTGTAGTGTGCTTGCAGAAACGGCTTCTTTCGCATCACTCTCCCATACAGCTTCTCCTTGTGCAAAGTGCGCTGTATTGTTGACCGATGCACAGTGACACCATCTGCAGCAAGATGATGCTGCAGGTCTTTGGAGGTGGTCTGTGGATTGTCCTTGACTGTTCTCACCATTCTTCTTCTCTGCCTTTCTGATATTTTTCTTGGCCTGCCACTTCTGGGCTTAACAAGAACTGTACCTGTGTTCTTCCATTTCCTTACTATGTTCCTCACAGTGGAAACTGACAGGTTAAATCTCTGAGACAACTTTTTGTATCCTTCCCCTGAAAAGCTATGTTGAATAATCTTTGTTTTCAGATCATTTGAGAGTTGTTTTGAGGAGCCCATGATGCCACTCTTCATAGGAGAATCAAATAGGAGAACTACTTGCAAGTGGCCACCTTAATTACCTTTTCTCATGATTTGATACACCTGGCTATGAAGTTCAAAGCTCAATGAGGTTACAAAACCAATTTAGTGCTTCAGGAAGTCAGTAAAAAGTAGTTAGGAGTGTTCAAATCAAGAAAATGATAAGGGTGCCCATACTTTTGCACCGGTCAAATTTTGTTTAAATGCAGATTGCACATTTTCTGTTAGTACAATAAACCTCATTTGAATCCAGAAATATAACTGAGTCCATCAGTTATTAGATATATGAAACTGAAATAGCTGTTGCAAAAAACAAAATTGTTATAAAGAAAAAAAGTTAACATTAATAGGGGTGCCCAAACTTTTACATATGACTGTATGTAAATACCGCTCATACAGTTATGGCCAGCTCTGCAATAACAAAAGAACTACTAGCTGCCACCACCACTCGTTTACACAGGCAGATTGGACATCCGTTACAGGTAGCGTATAACTTCAGGTCTGCGGTTTACAAAGCTAGAGGAACAGAACTATTACTTTTTATATATTCAATCCGGAAAGTTAGGCAGTGTTTATAAAAAATATACTAGATGATACGAAATAGTAAGAAAGCAATACAGTATATGCAATTACATAAACTCAAAAAGAATAATGAAAGAGAAATACTAAAACTGATGTCACAGTAATGGCTCCTATCTTTATGGAGTGAAGCGCTCTGATTAGTAAAATGGAACACTCTCACAGAGAACTGTGTCTTCCCAAAATGAACAATGACAGAAATCCAACCTCTGATTTTTATTATATCAAGGCTACTCCCACATTCATCCCCTTGGCGAGCTCATATGGGGGATGGTTGTGGGATGTGCTAGGCCTTTCGAAGATTATAAGACTTTCAGGATATCTTGCCCCTGGAGGCCCCAGGAGGGAGATATTGTTATCATGTTTCCTATCCTGATTTTACCTTTCTATGAGGATGAAATATGGCATGGATAGCATCATCCCTCGGTCCGATATTAAGGGGTTAGAATGGCCTTACGGTGATGTGAGTGAATGTGTGCCTTGATGCCTTCACTACAACACCAAAAGTATATCTCCCATAAATATTGGTGTGTCCCCACTCCAGAGAAATCTTTATGGATTTTAATTTTCTCTATGACACTCCAACTTATCTCCCTGTTATCATAGTTTTATCTCTGTAATAAATAGGGCAATTGTTTCAATCTCAACTCTATTAGGGCACATGACGAAGCCAGGCCTATTTCATGAGTTTCATTTTTTTTAAATTCTGTGGAAGCATGGTTGAAAAGCAATGTCTGACTTTCATTTGTTCATTTTAATAGATTTTTGATTTATTATTACTTTTGTCAGGTTCAAGTTATTTCTGTCACCATTGTGGGTTTTTCTGTCATGAAACGAGGGGTACCAACAATTTTGACCATGTGTGTAGGTAGGATAATTTTTTTTGTAGATACACCTCAACTGAGACAAAAGCTTAAAAAAAACCTAAGAAAATCACATTGTATGATTTTTAAATAATTATTAATTTGCATTTTATTGCATGAAATAAGTTTTTTTTTCAATAGGAAAACAACTTAATATTTATTACAGAAACCTTTGTTTGTATTTACAGAGGTCAGTCGTTTCCTGTGGTTCTTGACCAAGTTTGCACACACTGCAGCAGGGATTTTGGCCCACTCCCCCATACAGATCTTTCAGGTTTCAGAGTTGTCGCTGGGCAACATTTAGTTTCAGCTCCCTACTAACATATTCTCTTGGATTCAAGTCTGAAGACAGGCTAGGCCACTCCAGGACCTTGAAATGCCTCTTACGGATCCACTCCTTACTTGTCCTGGCTGTGTGTTTCGGATTATTGTCATGCTGGAAGACCCAGCTACGACCCATCCTCAATGCTCTTACCGAGGGAAGGAGGTTGTTGGCCATAATCTCGTGATACATTATTGTTCCGTTCCGATACAGTTTGTATCAGACCATGTGAACTTGCCTCTAAAGTCATTAACGTACATTTATGTAGTCAATTGGCTCAGGCTCTTTATCACAATTTGGTATGTCTATATGGTCTTTAAGAGGGTATTCCCATCTCCAAGATCCTATCCCAATATATAGTAGGTATAATAAAATAATATTTGTAAATACCTCTAATTGAAAATTAAGTATAGTTCTCCTGATTAGCCATATCACTTAGCCCTTGTGCAAGTCATTACAGTAGCTTAGGTATTCATAGTTATGACCACTCTAATAGTGACAGTTAGTTGTTAGTGATTGTAACCGTGGATACCTAGGCTACTACAATGGCCTTCACATGAGGTAAGCGACATAGCTTATCAGAAGAACTATAATTAGATTTCTAATTGTAAGTATTTAATAATATTCTTATTATTACACCTATAACATATTGGGATAGGATCATGGAGATTGGAATACCCCTTTAATGTCTATTGCATGTCATGTAAAGTTGGTTCAATTCAATTTGCACGTTCAATTCCATTGGTCTTGACAGTGGTGTGTGGCTGCAGCAAGGAAGCATCTGTGGCGCTTCTTTTGTTTAGTTGCTTTGGCGCAATGTCATATTTGCATCACGCCGCAATGATGACGTTGCGCCAGACTGAATAATCAAAAGAAGAGTCGTGGATTCTGACAGGTAAGGGGCGGTATTCCTGTTCCCATAATTGTCATGGCCGATGGAATGGGACATGTGAATGAATTCACAATTGTCCTTTGCAACTAATTCTTGTTTCCAGCCCTTCAGGGCCAGCAGTATGGAGTCTATGGAATACATGTGCTACAGTGTAATCAAAACTCAAGCTGCTGTCCCTGGAGGGTAAACTGTGACAGAGGTGAAACGTCGCCTCCACTCCATGTTTTCCAAAATCACCGTACTGTGAAAATATAATTAATCACTCAGCATTGAAATATTATGGAATTGCATAATTTGGAAGAGAGCAGCGAGACCCCTCGGTACATATCCGTGCCACGTGTGATGAGCCCAATGTGGTTAAGCAATGTGTAGTTTGTGCACTTATGATAGACTATGATTTATTGTGATGTTTTGCTAGCTTTTTTTGAAGCCCCTTAAGAATCAGGGTGACGTGGAACTGACGCGCCCCAGAGGCCGTGGGATACTCGACGCCGGGCCCGTTAACTTCAATGGGAAATGTCACAGTGGCTGTGACCCGGTCCGTGGCCTCAGGCGGTCATGTAAACGGGGTTGAGTTGAATGGGGAAAATGTCTATGAAGTGATTCGTGACGCCACCTGTGGTTTCTGGTCAGATTGACCAGCGCTGTGGTGTTGCTTCTCTGGGACAGATGTTAGGTGCAGCTGAGATGTTGAAGCCCTCTAGAGGTAGAGCTGTAGTTCCAGGGCAGAAGAGTTAGTAGATGGTGAGATGGTGTGGAGCTGAGAGATGTAGCAGTGCTGGGTGAGTGGCGCAGGAATAAGTGGAGGACACAAGGGATTGTAGTTCCAAAGACTTTATTCACAGTCTGTCTGCAGTACAGGTAACCGCTTCGGTGCTGAGTCCTCCAGGTGAGGGGTCCAGATAACTTCCAGATAAGATGGAATGCACCTTTCCAGCCTTCCCTGTCAGTGTGTTCCTTTCCTGGCCGTCTCCAAAGTATACGCTGCTTAAACTCCTTCTTCCACTCTAGCGCTTCACAATTAGCGATCCGGGCCAGGAGCTGCGAATCCTGTTTGGGCAATGACTCACCGTTCCCGTGATTCTATATAGCCTCCTTTCCTGTCGGACTAACTGTGGAAGGGGTGATGGTCCATAAAGAAACCAAAGCTGTCGGCTTGCTAGTGGCACCCTGAAGAATGCGATATAGGCTAGGAGCCGTTCCCTTTGCGACCAGTCTGGTTCCTTCCTCCACCTGACAGCCGTCAACGTGGAACGGGACCCACGGGATGACTTTCCAACCGTGTCCCTGGAAGAACCAATCTTCCTTACGGAGAGTCTGCTGTTACTTTAGTCCAATCCGTCTGGCACGCCCCATGCAGTTGGGAGCTGCGCAGACTACGTCCTTCTCCTTCCCTTCCTCTCAGGGGATCTGTCCTAACCTCAGCCTAGACTCTCCCGCCATGCTACGCTACGCTCCGCCCACCTCCCAGCACACTTCGTGTTCCAAGCAGGGAGCCATGAAGGGTGTCGGTGTTGGAATCTGGTTGGGTGCATCCATCTTGCCTGATCGTGGGATACCACACCTCTGGTTGAGGTGCAGTACCTCTGTGGTGTCTGGACCCGCAGGGATGCCACATTCCCCCCCGTTAAACCCTGCACGTCCGCGGGCTGCAAGTAAAACAAAGGTGTTACATAAGAACATACAAAATTATTTATTTCTTGTAAACAGTACTCCCAGCAGTAAACATTATTCTACTATCAAACATCTTCTCCTGAGAGAGGTACTTTTTACTTTTAACATTACCTACAATAGCTTTATTTATGTTACCTATACTACTAAGTGCTGCCTGGTGACAACCACAGACCCTGGTTCGTCACCGGATTCAAATTTTTATTGAAAACTTCACATTTTTATTAAATGCTACCACTAAACTATATTCTGCAGAATATCTGTTTCTAATACAATAGCTAAACATTGCTACCAACATTTCTATAAGGCACAATATAAAAGGCTTCATTTTAAAACAGTAATGATTCTTGTCTGGGGTAGACACTGCCCCATCTGGGTTGTCTTGCAGTGCCTCTTTGCTGGTGGAGGACTCGCCCTAAACCTCCAACGGTGGTCCTGGGTGGGAAGCAGGACTAACTGATCTTCACTTCCAGACCCAGCGTTTGGCCACACCCGCAAATTTTTCTTCAGGTCTGAGGTAGTTCCGTGTTGTACATGGTTTGCGTAAAACCAAGAGGGGGCACCTTAAGAGGCGCAACTATTTACAAAAAGAGTTTCCTGGATCAGTCATTGTCCATGATCTCCACAGTTTTTTTAAATTTCAATAAAACTGGTGCCAACTGAGGCAAAACTAAAAAAAAACGAAAAACAAAGGCAAACATGCCAATACCCTCCTGGGTAACTGTTCATTGTACTAGGGCATTTTTACTGATATTCCCCCCCTGGGGTGGAGGAAGCAGATTTCTTCTTCTGCTTCCACGGCAGATTGTCAGGGTGTCCACTCCCTGGCGGCATAACAAACTGGAGGTACTCCTCCTCCTGGTCCTTCTCCTTCCCTCCCTCTCAGGTGATCTGTCCTAACCTCAGCCTAGACTCTCCCACGTTGCTACGCTCCACCCACCTCCCAGCACACTTCGTGTTCCAAGCAGGTAGCCATGAAGGGTGCTCTGCTACACTACTGTGCGTGTGTGGGTGTTGGAATCCAGTTGGGTGCATCCATCCTACCTGGTCTTGGGATACCACACCTCTGGTTGAGGTGCAGTACCTCTGTGGCATCTGGACCCGCAGGGGCGCCACAGAACCATGGTCCTCTATTTAGTCTAGGCGTGTGGAACCATCATGGCCCTCTATTTAGTCTAGGCATGTGGAACCATGGCCCCCTATTTAGTCTAGGCATGTGGAACCATGTTCCTCTATTAAGTCTATGCATGTGGAACCATGGTTCTCTATTTAGTCTAGGTGTGTAGAACCTGTTAGGCATCGGGTTCCTGCAGCTGCACAACAGGAATCCGGAGCCATACATCCAGCGGTCTCCCATTCCTTTCCAACCGCTCAGGGACCTGCACAGCAATCTCAGCGATCCAGGTACCCTGCTCAGACCAGCTCTCTGGGACTGGATGTTGCTGCCACCTCTGGACAAGCAATGGTAGCGCAACCTGCTTTGCAGGAAACCACTCCAGAGGCTAAGTCCTCTCGCCGCGCTACTGGGCATGCCCATGAGACGATCTCCCAGTGGAGATCGGGGGTCACGTGCTCAGGTCCTTCTCCTGATCTGATTGGTCCATCTCAGAGGTCTGGAAGGTCCCGGAAGCGCATGACTATACTTGCTATGTGTGAATGGTGACGGATGTATGATTCTGGTGACTGACTCATTATAAAACCCCTTCCCTTTGATATTACATATGTGGTTAGGGAGTTAGAGTTATAGTCAGCGCCAGTCAGTGGCAAGCCGTACGCCACAGTGCATACCGCACCGCTACACTAGCGTCCGATAGTGTTATGCCTCACGTTACTGTCGTACAGCGGCAGTAGTGACCGCTGCGCTGCAGTTAGCGGCACTTAACGGCGTTCACGGTAGCGATGCCGCATGCACAGTAGGTCAAGACGGACACCGACCTCTGCCTTGGGCCGTGTCCTGTGACCATATACCGTGTGTGCACGCCAGCTGAGACCTGTGAAGCTAACAGGCTCGACGTCTATGCTTTATTTGTACTAAAGCGCCTCTGTGAGTTTAACAGAGTCCGTTCTGCGTACCTCGGGTGACGTTTAACCCGAGCGCAGTATACCGCCATATAGCGAGTCTGCCATTACTCAGCAGCGGTTGTTACACCTACTGCACGGTGGACCCCGGGCGGCGAACGCACTTCCTATTATTTATATTTAGTGCGTTCCGCCGTCCCTAACATTATACTAGCGCCAGGGTCTCGATAGTAATGGCGGACCTGCAGCAGCTGCAGTGGTACATTCGGCAGCTGGAGAGCAGGTTGGCGGCTATCGAGAGCTCCACCTCAGCTGCGAATGCTACGGTAGCCGCTGCTCAAGCAGTCGCAGAGGCTGTCTCACGCGCGCCCGCACTCACGCCATATGCCGACAATATCTCGCCTCCCGCTCCCCGACAAGTTTTCGGGTGACAGCGCCACCTGTAGGGGATTCGTGAGTCAGTGCTCTATCCAGCTTGAGCTACTGGCTGCACGGTTCCCTACAGAGTGGACTAAGGTGGGGTTTCTCTTTTATCTGGCAGGGCATTAGAGTGGGCTACGCCATTGTGGGAGCGTGATGATCCCGTGGTTCAGGGCGCTGCTCAGTTCCTCGCGGCTCTGAAGCAGGTATTTTTGGGACCACGAATCACGCACGACACCTCTCTCCAATTATTGGCCCTAACACAGGGGTCTCCCTCGGTCAGCCATTATGCCGTCCGATTCCGGACATTGGCTTCCGAACTAGAGTGGCCTAATAAAGCACTCATCCCTGTGTTTTGGAGAGGGTTAGCAGAGCATGTCAAAGATGCTCTAGCAACCAGAGAGGTCCCCACAAGTCTGGAGGAAGTGATTGCCATCTCCACCCGCATTGATCTCCGGTTTACGGAGCACGGGCTGGAACGTGCGCAATCCAGACGAAGGGTTAACTTGGCTCCCACCTTCACCGAGCCGCTAAGATCTCCCACCCAGGAGCTTACATCCTCCGAACCTATGGAGGTGTCTCTTGCCGGCTCCAAGCCACATCCGGTGCGAAGCTCCGCACGTTGTTACCAGTGCCAGCAGTTTGGTCACTCGGCTAGCACGTGTCCTCTGCGGTCGGAAAAACGATCACGTCCAATGGTCATAGGTGGTGGTCAGACACATATGAAACACTTTTCTCCCAAACCGGTATTCCGAGGGACCTTAGATAGCGGGTCCTCCACCTGGGAGGTAGAGGTTACCGTGGATTCCGGGGCTGAGGAGAACTTTATGTCCTCGACCTTCGCCCGGAGACACGCTATTCCACTGGTGTTACTGCCCCAACCTCTGACCATCAGGGTGGTTAATGGTGCACCTTTACCATCTCAGGTGACCCACCAGACAGCCCCACTCGGGCTCTCAATCTCACCCTCTCATCGTGAGATTCTGTCCTTGTTCATTTTGCCAGATGGCATCGAACAGGTGCTTCTCAGAGTTCCCTGGCTCTGTTGTCACTCCCCTCCTATTGATTGGGCTTCGGGGAATATACTGGGTTGGAGCAAGGACTGTGAGGGAAGGTGCCTGAGGGGCAGTGTTCAGGTAGCTTCCACTGAAGTGCCCGTGGATCTATCCACGCTTCCTAAACCTTACCACCAGTACGCGGACGTCTTCTCCAAAAAATCTGCGGAGACGCTCCCACCGCACCGTCCTTACGATTGCCCAATAGATCTTCTGCCAGGCACGGAACCTCCTAGAGGTTGTGTGTATCCGCTGTCACTCCCTGAGACAGAGGCTATGTCTCAATATATGCGGGAGAACCTGGCTAGAGGTTTTATCAGAAAGTCGGTGTCGCCGGCTGGTGCAGGGTTCTTCTTCGTGTAGAAGAAGAGCGGAGAGTTACGTCCCTGCATTGACTACCGAGGTCTCAACGCCATAACAGTTAAAAACAAATACCCTCTCCCATTGATCTCTGAGCTATTTGACAGGTTGCGTGGGGCCCGGATCTTTACGAAATTAGATCTACAGGGGGCGTACAACCTGATCCGCATTCACGAAGGAGATGAGTGGAAGTCAGCCTTTAATACCAGGGATGGCCACTACGAATATCTGGTCATGCCCTTCGGCCTTTGTAATGCGCCTGCTGTCTTCCAGGATTTCGTCAACGATGTCTTCCGCAATATTCTCTCCACCTCGGTGGTGGTCTATCTGGATGACATCCTCATCTTCTCGCCAGATTTGACCTCCCACCGGAGAGACGTCTGCAGGGTCTTCGACCGTCTGTGGGCGAACTCTCTTTTCGCCAAGCTGGAGAAGTGCCAGTTTGAGCAGGAGTCCTTGCCGTTCCTGGGCTACATCATCTCGGCCCAGGGGTTGACTATGGATCCGGCCAAACTGCAAGCGGTGATGTACTGGCAGGAACCACACTCAAAGTGATGCAGCGCTTCCTAGGGTTCGTCAACTATTACCGCCAGTTCATACCTCACTTCTCCACACTGGTATCTCCTTTGGTTGCTCTCACAAAGAAAGGAGCTAATCCTAACGCTTGGTCTGAACAGGTCTCCAAGGCCTTCACGTCTCTAAAATCCCATTTTGCTGGCACTCCCATCTTACAACGTCCTGATGTGGATAAACCGTTTATCCTGGAGGTGGATGCCTTTCCGTCGGTGCAGGAGCAGTCCTTTTCCAGAAGTATGCTCAAGGTCGGAAGCATCCCTGCTTCTTCTTCTCTAAGACCTTCTCACCGGCGGAGAAGAATTACTCCATTGGGGACAGGGAGTTGCTAGCAATGAAGTTGGCCTTTTCCGAATGGAGACATCTCCTGGAGGGAGCCCGGTTTCCCTTCCAGGTGTTTACGGACCATAAAAATCTGGTCTATTTACAAACGGCCCAGCGCTTGAATTCTCGACAAGCTAGATGGTCGCTCTTCTTCTCCCGCTTCCGCTTCACCTTGCACTATGTCTCTGGAGAGAAGAACGTCCGTGCGGATGCTCTCTCGTGCTCAGTGGTCTCAGCGGAGGAAGGGGAGGCTGAGCCATGGCTAATTCTCCCTTCGGAGAGCTTTACGACCGTGGCTCCAGTTGCTTTCGAGTCAGTGCCACCGGGCAAGACCTTTGTGCCTCCTCAACTACGGCCGGAGGTTCTCGCCTGGGCACACGCGTCCAGGGTGGGTGGGCACTTTGGCAATAAGTGGACCACAGAACTCCTGGCAAGGTCGTATTGGTGGCCACACATGGTTCGAGACACTAAGGAATACATACAAACATGCGTCTCGTGTGCACGGAACAGGTCCTCTAGACAGAGGCCGGCTGGGTTATTGTACCCTCTGCCGGTGGCGGATAGGCCTTGGGAGATGGTTGGCATGGATTTTGTGGTTGGCCTGCCCAAGTCTGGTGGCAGTACGGTCATCTGGGTGGTCACCGACCATTTTTCTAAAATGGTGCATCTGGTGCCACTCGCACGGTTGCCTTCCGCTCGTGGTCTTGCCACACTGTTCAAAAAACATGTATTCCGTCTGCATGGCTTGCCGGACAAAATTGTTAGTGATCGAGGTCCCAGTTCGCGTCCCGGTTTTGGAGGGAGCTCTGCAGTCTACTCAGCATTGAGCTAAACCTGTCCTCCGCTTACCATCCCGAGACGAACGGCTTGGTTGAGAGAGCCAACCAAACCTTGGTCACATACCTGCGGCATTTAGTCTCTGCCAGGCAGGATGACTGGGCATCCTTGCTACCATGGGCTGAATTTGCCCTGAATAATGCAGTGGCTGATTCCACTGGTCAGACGCCGTTCCTTCTAAATTACGGCCAACATCCGCGCGTCCCTGTCCCAATGCCAGTGTCCTCCGCTGACTCCAGGGTGGCAGACTGGGCAGTGGAGGCTCGCGACATTTGGGATCGCACTCAGGATGCTATTCGTGCCTCTAAAGAAAGAATGAGTGCATCCGCTGACACACATCGGCGACCCGCTCCAACCTTTTCCCCCGGCAACTTGGTGTGGCTCTCTACTCGAAACATCAAGCTGCGGGCCGAGTCCACCAAGTTCACGCCGCGATACATCGGACCTTTTAAGGTTCTCGAGCGAATCAGCTCGGTTGTCTGCCGCCTGGCTCTTCCTCCACATTTAGCCATTTCTGACGTTTTCCATGTGTCCCTTCTCAAACCTGTTCACATGGCCCGGTTCTCTGAGTCTTCTGCCGGGTCATCAGACTTGTCTTTGGATGAGTTTGAAGTTAACGCCATTGTTGGATGCAGGATTGTGCGTGGCAAAAAGTTTCATTTGGTGGACTGGAAGGGTCATAGTCCAGAGGCCCGGACCTGGGAGCCAGTGGAGAACATCCACTCCTGATCGCGGCCTTTGAGCTTAGTGAGGCTCAGATGGGGGGGCCCTGGGGGGGGGGTAATGTTAGGCGTCGGGTTCCTGCAGCTGCACAGCAGGAATCCGGAGCCATATATCCAGCGGTCTCCCATTCCTTTCCAACTGCTCAGGGACCTGCACAGCAATCTCGGCAATCCAGGTACCCTGCTCAGACCAGCTCTCTGGGTCTGGATGTTGCTGCCACCTCTTGACCAACAATGGTAGCGCAACCTGTTTTGCAGGAAACCACTCCAGAGGCTAAGTACTCTCGCCGCGCTACTGGGCATGCGCACGAGACGATCTCCCACGTGCTCAGGTCCTTCTCCTGATCTGATTGGTCCATCTCAGAGGTCTGGAAGGTCCCGGAAGCGCATGGCTATAAAAGGCCCGCATGGCCGCTCGGCCATGCGCTAGTATAGACTATACTTGCTATGTGTGAATGGTGACGGATGTATGATTCTGGTGACTGACTCATTATGAAACCCCTTCCCATTGATATTACGTATGTGGTTAGGGAGTTAGAGTTATAGTCAGCGCCAGTCAGTGGCAAGCCATACGCCACAGTGCATACCGCACCGCTACACTAGCGTCCGATAGTGTTATGCCTCATGGCACTGTCGTACAGCGGCAGTAGTGACCGCTGGCTGCAGTTAGCAGCACTTACCGGCGTCTGCGGTAGCGACGTCGCACGCACGGTAGGTCAAGACGGACACCGACCTCTGCCTTGGGCCGTGTCCTGTGACCATATACCAAGTGTGCACGCCAGCTGAGACCTGTGAAGCTAACAGGCTCGGCGTTTATGCTTTATTTGTACTAAAGCGCCTCTGTGAGTTTAACAGAGTCAGCTCTGCGCACCTCGGGTGATGTTTAACCCGAGCGCAGTATACCGCCATATAGCGAGTCTGCCATTACTCAGCAGCGGTTGTTACACCTACTGCACGGTGGACCCCGGGCGGCGAACGCACTTCCTATTATTTATATTTAGTGTGTTCCGCCATCCCTAACAGAACCATGGTTCTCTATTTAGTCTAGGCGTGTAGAACTATGGTCCTCTATTTAGTCTAGGCGTGTGGAACCATGGTCCTCTGTTTAGTCTAGGCATGTGGAACCATGGTCCTCTATTTAGTCCAGGCATGTGGAACCATGGTCCTCTATTTAGTCTAGGCGTGTGGAACCATGGTCCTCTATTTAGTCTAGGCGTGTGGAACCATGTCCCTCTATCTAGTATAGGCGTGTGGAACCATGGCTCTCTATTTTGTCTAGGCATGTGGAACCATGGTCCTCTATTTAGTCCAGGCATGTGGAACCATGGTCCTCTATTTAGTCTAGGCGTGTGGAACCATGGTCCTCTATTTAGTCTAGGCGTGTGGAACCATGTCCCTCTATCTAGTATAGGCGTGTGGAACCATGGCTCTCTATTTTGTCTAGGCATGTGGAACCATGGTCCTCTATTTTGTCTAGGCGTGTGGAACCATGGCCCTCTATCTAGTCTAGGCATGTGGAACCATGGTCCTCTATTTTGTCTAGGCGTTTTGTCTATTTAGACATGCAGCAATTTTGTCATTGAATGGACTCTGATTGAGGAAAATATCTGACATGTGCACAGGTTCATAGCATAATATTGGTCAGGGCGTGATCCGATATTTTGTCAGATTGCATTCTGACCGAAAATACGCACGTCTGCACTGGCGTGTATATAGTGCTATGGAGATAGGGAATGATGGTAAAGGCTATGGCACTTGGCCTTGACTCAGAATGGACATCGCATTGGAAAATTTAGGAGCCAATTAGACCATTCCAGGAGCCAGATTTACTTTTTTGCTATCTTATAAAAGGAAAGTTAAGCCGGGGTCACACTGCGTTTAGGCAGTCCGTTAACACTGCAATTGACCCCCATTATGTGGCACATCGTATTGCATGCCGTAAAGTGGCACCCGTTTGCGATGTGCCGTCATTCACTGACGGAGCCGCAGACGCGTGCTGCAGCGTCTGAGGCTCTGTCACTGCTAACGCAGATGAATCATCTGCGCTAGCGGGTATAGCATAACGCGATCGCGTTATGCTATACCGCTAACGCAGCCCGTCAAAGCTATGCGTTGAACTGGCTACTTAATGTAATGTGAACCTGTCCTTAGGCTACAAGTCTACGGTAACTCTGTGTGACTGCATACTTGTGAATCCTCACATCGTCCACTTTGATGAAAGCTCAGTGGCTAGGAGAGAACTTTATTCCTCCCGAGTGCTGCCGGCTTTAAGTTATAGAGGGATGTCCGGAGTGTCTACAGTCACTGCTCAGTATAAAGTAAGCATCAGCAGTGAGAACCATGGTATGCACGCCCCAACATTTTGATTGGCAGCTCAGTGCATTTGTGCAGAGCAAGCATTGAATCAGAGTGCTGGGGCGCACCGCTCACAATCCTACACAAGCCCACGTTGAGCATGATAAAATTTACCATTCCCTACGATTTGTTTTAAAGGGGATAAACTGCTGAACTGGAGATATTTGGCAGCCGCTTGATCCCTTCTCTACACTGGTAGCACATCCTCACTCTTTCGAGCCAAGCTTGCATGTATATGGCGGATTGGGAGAAATAACTGTCCGCTGAACAAGCCTTCCTCAGACGGCTAATGAAAGTATTTAGCAGCTTAGCACATTGTAACAAATGACAGACAAGTGAACCATTGTATACAAGATACATTAGATTGGAGACCGTCCCAATACGAGCGCACGGTCTATAAGGGATAGATGGAAGAGGTGGGGAAAGGGACTAAACTCTAGATATGTCAGGGGAGGCGGTGTTCAAATACTGGTTGGGGAGCAGTTTTGTTT
The DNA here is from genome assembly GCF_039654945.1 of Dendrobates tinctorius. Lineage (NCBI taxonomy): Eukaryota > Metazoa > Chordata > Amphibia > Anura > Dendrobatidae > Dendrobates > Dendrobates tinctorius. The sequence continues at coordinate 43,816,358 of NW_027361738.1, read as the reverse complement.
TTTGGAAGAGGATTGGAGAATGTCAGCTGGATAAGTAAGAGTGTTCGAGTTGAGAGGGGAAGCACGAGTGAAGTCTTCTGTGCAAATGTGTAAAAAGGAGACCAGAGTGGCGGAGGGGAGGTTTTCATTGGCAGAACAGGCGTAGCATTCAAGGTGAAATCTGTAAATCTGAGAAGAGATATATATCAGAGCAGAATGTAATAGAGCTTGACCCATACAAGCAGTACTATTATGTTACTATGACTTTTCCCATCAGCACAACAGTAGTCTGGCACCTAAAGGAAAGCTGGTATTCACGTAATAAAAGAGATATAAACAGCAGCACAGAGATAGTGACACCTTGCTATAGGACATCACTACATACAACCATACATTATCGTTCATAGACTTTGCTCTACCTTCATTTTCTTTCCTTTGTGTTGTTATTTTTTAGATTTTATGTCCACGTATATTTAAACAGCAATTCGCTGGCGGATGCGGCTGCTTGTTCGCTATATCCGAGTCATTCCTTTCAGTTGACATGTATATTACGGTAATTCCGCCGGTTTTGTACCTCCCAAAATGACTATCTTGAGGTTTTTCTGTCCTCAATTCTGTGAAGTTACAAGGAGCCTTATGTAGTGGTGATTTCTCTTTTCTTTATTTCTCCAGTATTTCTAGGTGAAGTTTTCACTTTAGTAAATAGTTAAAGACAGTAATTAAAAGGTGGAGAAAACTGCCGGGAATGGTTCCTTTCGATTTTGGTGGCAGATGATTGCTTTTCTTTACTGCAGTCAATATTGAAAGAGCAGTAATGTGGGAAATGGAAGTGCTGTCAGGCTTCAATGTGTGTCCTGTTAATGACAGAGGCGCGGGCACAGAGAAAGGCACATGTGCCCATTAACATCATGGCTTTATAGAATAGAATGACCTGTGGTGGTTAAAGGTTATTTTATTTACCGTAATGTGAAATATGCAATGAATTGTGTCACCAGGACACAAACCAGTTCTGTGCATGTTACATTTTCCAAGTTCCATTTGTAGCCCCCCGGAGATACAGCTTTTTTTAATCTCCTTCTTCTTGCGTTCTTAGAGTCATCATTTTTATATAATTTTGCACTTTTGTTTTTCCAAAATCCACTTGGTGGTACAAAAAAAAAAAGACCTGGTAACTTTGCTCTACAGGTCATTATGGTTATGTCAACACCAAGTGCATATACAGGTATACAGTTGTGTGAAAAAGTGATGGCCCCTTTCCTGATTTCCTATTTGTTTGCATTTGTGTCGCACTTAAATGTTTCAGATCTCCAAACAAATTTAAATATTAGATAAAAATAACACAAGTAAGCACAAAATCCAGTTTTTAAATTAAGGTCTTTATTATTAAAGGAAAAAGAAATCCAAACCTACAGGGCCCTGTGGGAAAAAGTGATTGTCCTCTAAACCTAATAACTGGTTAGGCCACCCTTAGCAGTATTTGACTGCAATCAAGCATTTGTTATAACTGGCAATGAGTCTTTTACAACGCTCTGGATGAATTTTGGCCTACTCATCTTTGCAGAATTGTCGTAATTCAGCCACATTGGAGGGTTTCCGAGTATGATTCGCCTTTTTAAGGTCATGCCATGTCATCTCAATCGGATTAAGGTCAGGACTTTGACTAGACCACTCCAAAGTTTTAATTTTATTTTTCTTAAGCCATTCAGAGGTGGACTTGCTTGTATGTTTTGGATCATTATCGTGCTACATAACCCAAGTACGCTTCAGCTTGAGGTCACGAACAGATAACTGGACATTCTCTTTCAGGATTTTTTGGTAGACAGAATAATTCATGGTTCTCTTTACCACAGCAAGTCTTCCAGGTCCTGAAGCAGCAAAGCAGCCCCAGACCATTACACTACCACCACCATATTTTACTGGTTGCATGATGTTCTTTTCTGAAATGCTGTGTTACTTCTACACCAGATGTATGTAATTAGACATACATCTTCCAAAAAGGTCAACTTTTGTCTTTTCAGTCCAGAGAGTATTCTCCCAAAAGTCTTGGGGATTATCAAGATGTTTTCTGGCAAAACTGAGACGAACCTTTATGTTCTTATTGCTCTGCAATAGTTTTCATTTTGGAACTTTGCCATGCAGACCATTTTTGCCCAGACTCTTTCTTATGGTGGAGTCATGAACACGGACCTTAACTGAGGCAAGTGAAGCCTGCAGTTCTTTAGATGTTGTTGTGGGGTCTTTTGTGACCTCTTGGATGAGTCATCGCTGCACTCTTGGTTTAATTTTGGTCGGCTGGCCACTCCTGGGAAGGTTCATCACTGTTCCTTGTTTTTGCCATTTTTAGAGAATGGCTCACACTGTGGTTCACTTTAGTGCAGAAGTTTTAAACTGGCTTTATAACCTTTTCCAGATTGATTGATCTAAATTGCTTTGTTTCTCATTTGTTCCAGAATTTCTTTGGATTGTGGCAAGATGTCTAGCTTTTGAGGATCTTTTGGTCTACTTAACTTTGTCAGACAGGTCCTATTTAAGTGGTTTCTTGACAGAGTAAACAGGTGTAGCAATAATCAGGCGTGCGTGTGGCTATGGAATTTGGACTCGGCTTCCCAAGGATGTGATAATCCACATTTAATTTTTGTTTTAGGTAGGGCAATCACTTTTTCATACGGGGTCCTGTAGGTTTGATTTTTTTTCCCTATAATAATACAGACCTTCATTTAAAAACTGCATTTTGTGTTTACTTGTATTATCTTTTTCTAATATTTAAATTTGTTTGGTGATCTGAAATGCAAAAGCATAGGAAATTAAATTGGAACGGGGGCAAACAACACTTTTTCACCCAACTGTGTGTATAAATGTGTATATATATATATTTAAAATTTGCTTTCAGTCACCAAATTAGAGGGACATAACTTTTTCGTTTTCCAATCAATAAGGTTTGTAGAGGGCTTAATTTTGGAGTTCATTCGGCTTTTTAATCTCTTAGGCTGTGTGCACACGCTGCGGATTCTGCTGCAGTTCCACAGTGGATTTGGCCGCGGTGTACAGTACCATTCAAATGAATGGGAAAAAAAACCCGCTGTGTAGACGGTGCGGATTTTTCCGCGCGGTTTTCCTGCGGTTTTGAAACCGCAGAAAGAATTGACATGTCAATTCTTTCTGCAGAATCCGCAGCGGTTTCCTATCTCCACCATTGTGGAGATGGTGAAACCGCAGGGCAAAACTGCAGGCTAATCCACAGATAAACCGCAGGTCTTTTGACCTGCGGATTTATCTGCGGATTTTGCAAAATCCGCGCGGATGAATCCGCAGCGGATTCCGCAGCGTGTGCACATACCCTTATAATTCCATTTCTTTTAAGAGCTGATGTGACCCCCCCCCCAAAAAAAGCGATTTTGCAGTCTTCTTTTTTTTTCGTTTCATCATTCACCATATGAGATAAAAAAATTATTATTTTTATATTTTATTAAATTTGAAAATTACATACACAATGATACCAAATATGTTTTTTTCTTTATTTTTTATATTTTTGCTGTTTACATTACAGAAAAAAAGGGAGTGGTAGGGAGTCATATTTTATGTTTCTTTTTATTTTTTTTTTTTGTAAAATATTCAGTCTAAAGTATAATTATGAGTCTTCTATGAATCGTAAACTCAGTCATGTAATAACATGGCACACACAGAGGCCTTTAGTAGGTCCTCCTCTGCCATGACAACTCATAGGCAAATAAAGTCCGTGGAGCCTCATTTAAGAGTCTCAAACACGGGACTAGCCAGATCTTCCTCCAGGGAAGGACCCAGCCAAAGTGTGGCTCCTTTCGGAAACCACCATTACCACCATATTAAGTGGCCCTTTAAGGCCAGGTATCCATCCACAGACAGCTGTTTCGGGGTGTTGTCCCTCATCAGTGTGGCCTTGGTATTTCCCTTGTCATATCTATAAACTCGTAAAGAGCTGGATATTGACTTAAAGGGCCACTCCTTGGCTGGGTCCTTCCCTGGAGGAAGATCTGGCTAGTCCCGTGTTTGAGACTCTTAAATGAGGCTCCACGGACTTTATTTGCATATTCGTATTTCCCAGGGAGCAATGCACCTAGGATTTAACTGATTGAGCGCCTTTGCTGGCTGCCACAGTGTTTTCTTTGACTGGTCTCCCTGAGGTCAGTGATTGTTTCGTGATGTTGGTCTACTAGGCATTGCTCCCACCTAGCCAGAATCCTACTCCACACTGATGAGGGGCAACACCCCAAAACAGCTGTCTGTGGATGGATACCTGGCCTTGGTATTTCCCTTGTCATATCTGTATACTCGTAAAGAGCTGGATATTGACTTAAAGGGCCACATAATATGGTGGAAATGGTGGTTTCTGAAAGGAGCCACTCCTTGGCTGGGTCCTTCCCTGGAGGAAGATCTGGCTAGTCCCGTGTTTGAGACTCTTAAATGAGGCTCCACGGACTTTATTTGCATATTCGTATTTGCCAGGGAGCAATGCACCTAGGATTTTACTGATTGAGCGTCTTTGCTGGCTGCCGCAGTGTTTTCTTTGACTGGTCTCCCTGAGGTCATTGATTGTTTCGTGATGTTGGTCTACTAGGCATTGCTCCCACCTAGCCAGAATCCTACTCCACACTGATGAAGGGCAACACCCCGAAACAGCTGTCTGTGGATGGATACCTGGCCTTGGTATTTCCCTTGTCTTATCTGTAAACTCGTAAAGAGCTGGATATTGACTTAAAGGGCCACTTAATATGGTGGTAATGGTGGTTTCCGAAAGGAGCCACTCCTTGGCTGGGTCCTTCCCTGGAGGAAGATCTGGCTAGTCCCGTGTTTGATTGGCAGTTTTCTCTGTTCACTGTGCATAGACAAAAAGCTGCCAATCAGGAGTTGGGGTGTGGTTGGACTACTTGACAGCAGTAGTCATAATTACGTAGTGAGAATCTACTGCATTACTTTGTTGGAGGGTTGGAGTAGCTGATATTGGTCTCTCCACTTCCTCATTATTTTGACAGCTATTTGACATTTCCTTATGGTGACCTGATAGATACTACTATGAGGTAGGTGGGACTATGAGTATATAGCAGGTAAACACTGAAGAGATCTCGGCTGTTATCTTACTTCATGCTGTTATTCTATAGGAATCAATGGTAGATGGATTCCGCTGTATTGTGGAGCAGCAGGAGCAGGATGAACAGGGCCAGAAGTATACAATAGACCTACAGAATGGTAGATGGATTCCTGTGTAGTATGGAGCAGCAGTAGAAGGAGATTCAGGCACAGAAATAAACCCTACCCCTACAGACATCTGTTCTGTGAGGTTTGGTTGCTGCCGACACTGTATGGCATCTAGTAATAGACTCAGATTAACACTTCATAAGCAACCGTGTCCTTCTTTTAGCCAATCACCCTTTAGCAACAGCACTGTTTTTGTCCGGCAGATTTAACTTTTAGAAGCAGCTATATCCTTTCTTTGATGGGATGTAGAATACACAGGAAAATGTATGCAAAAAATAGGTTAATAATTAATAAGAGTGCACACCACTTAATAAATTTGGCAAAACTTACAACTAGTGTGCACCTCCGTTAGAAATGTGCCGTAACTTTAGTACAACTGGAGTAATATGCCATATGTAAGTTAGGCCACAACTTTTATCAAATTTATTGGGCAGGCTTTACCGTGCCCTCTCCCACTCCAACTCTGCAACTGGAGTATAAATGGCAAAAATTGTAAAATTTATTTTAAACTTTGTGTTGTGCAAAAATATTGCAAAATTTGAAGGTGTTTATCTGTACAATGGTGTCGTGATTGTTTAGCATACATATGCCTTCATTTCCATTACTTTTCTATAGCCCTGTAATGGCTCCCACACACATTAGACTAATGTCAGCCGAACCCGCCGATTTCCTCAAGATCATCCGACAGTCTATCATGTATGAAGGCCTACTGAAGATGTGGGAGAAAGAAGGGTCCAGCTTGTCCAATTTCCGACAGCCGATCCTTTTATTCTCCATGAGAGAAGCCACCACCCCAGAGGACTCTGGCAGCGGCTCGCTAATATAGAGCACAGGAGCCAAATGTAATCTCTACGGAGAAATTAGGGAGAGATGGCTGCTGAACGATATTTCTTTTGTGTATATGGAACGTACAGCTATCTATTGTCTATAAGAGGCCTAAAACTTAGCACTTCATGCCCCTTAGAATACATAGAATATATGCAATATAACTTGATATGTCACAAAGCAGCCATTAATCAGTTCAGCCTGGACATTTTCTTCTTGCTTTTTCCATTTCTGTAGCAGTAACTTACTTCAGACATGTGACTTTTTATTGTCTTGGAAGTTTAAAAATTTTAGAGCAATCATTTAAAGTCTGATTTCTCGCTGGAGGATTCAGAATGAGTTTGTTTTGTTCTCGTCGTTGAAGCTTTATCTCTCGATTTCACAGGAAGGGACCATCAGAAAAAGAACTGGAATATTTCCAAGTTAAAGTATTGTGCTCATATTTCATGTGGGTTTTTTTTGTCACAGACTAAAGATTTTAAAATGAATGAATGTGATGTAAGAAACTGATTTATTGATTAAATCAAGTTTTTCCGTTTTTTTCACAAAAGTTTTGGAAAACTTTTAGTTTTTTTTTGCACATTTATGTGCTGAATTGTAAGAAAAAAAAGAAATGCTGAAACTGTGCAGTCTTTGCTTTGCTCAGTTTGGAATAAAAATTATATTGTGGAGACTTTATAACTGTGTTGATAGTTGTTCAATATTGTGGAGACACGGTGGTCAGTGGGTGGTCTCGTCCGCTGGCCCGGATGTCTTTAGAAAGACTGTGTGAACCAGGGCTCATACTACTGAACGCCTGCTCTCTCTCCCCATGGACAGAACACTTCTCAGAGAACACAGGGTGAGTGTGGCAATAATTTATTGAACCTCCAACACACAATAACATACAGAACAGTCCCACCAAATACCCAAGATGGTGCAAATTACAGTCTCACCCTTCCGCTGACTCGCCTGGATTAGAGGTGCTTAAAGGGCCAAATACCCCCACCAGTGGCTCTATGCTTTTGGTGACCCCCACAGAGAGGAGGTAATGACAAGCTTAGGAAGATAACCGAGAACAGTGAGGTATGTGGCTTGATAACCCGATTGTCCAAACCTGGATTCTTTACGACGTCTCTTGGGTTTCTGTGATGGCTAATGAAGCAGTCCTGTGTTCTTCTAGTTGGGGCCATGGTACCCTAAGCTGACATCCTGCAGAGACACATGGACCAGAAGAAAAAATCTCTTTTTATATTCCACAACAGGCCTTCAACCATCATCCAAAGGTCAGAGAGAGATGTGAATGATGAGGCCAACCTGCATTGTTCAACTATGTAATCTTATTTGCACAGCCCCTCCTCCTCTGTTTGGAATGCCAACAAACTGGCTGGCATGGGCAATGCATGTAATCAACATCAGCAAACATCATTGTTCAGTGGCCATGCATTACTGTTTTGCAAAGCTAACAGAAAATAAATTGTAGGACGTAATTTTACAGGTAAATATTCGTCCTACAAAAAGAGTCAATACTTCCGACAACAGTAAATGATCCTGGGCGTACTGAATTTACGTCTAACATAATTAAGAAAAAATGCCGCGTCATCACAATTATCAAAGAGTAGTGCTACTCCTAGAGATTGTGCGAAACGATTTGCTGGAGTTGGTCCAGTTGCCAGGTGACCCATTTCCTACCGCTCTTCTGTTGATTAGCTGGCCAGGCGCGACATTAGATGTACTTCATGTCACAACTATAACATCACATTCATCAGGCTAATTTGAAGAGGAGCTGGGGTTGCCATCAAGTAGGAGCTTTTTCTCAGGTTTCCCATTCAGCAACCATAGATTACTAATGTGGCTGCTAGACCAAGTACTGTAATTGGATTCACACCATCATTAGTTACCATAAAGGTGCCTTTTACAGAATTTATAGTTTAAACATTATCACACCTTTAACAACAGTTGATGATGATAGCACAGCTCCTTCCCTCCCTGTACAGTGGCTCTTGCACATAGCTCAAGGCATACTCACAAAAAAGACACATAGAAGATGAAAGACTTGAGTTGATGTCAATTTTATACATCTGTTACATATCAGATTTCCCCTTACCTGTCTGAAAAATCATAAACTACTGTAATTTCTATGTGTGTAATCCATACAAGATCACAGAAGAAGGAGGCCTTGAGGGATGGAGCAGCCTGAAGTGGGAAAGCAAGGAGCTCAGCGTGACTGCTGTGTTCTAGAAACCAAAGCGAGGTTGAAGAGAGCAGTGGTGGAGCCTACAAGAGAGATGACTATTACAAGGTGGCAGAAAGACAACAGAGGCCTCTTGATCTTGTGGTGGAGCTAGTGAGATTTTGACATTAGCCTATGGCTGTTTTGAGAACCACAGTGTGATGCATTAGTATTTTGAGAAGACCAAAGAGGGCACCTGGTGTACCATTGCCAAATAAGGAGCAGATATTATGAAGCCAGTTATGATATTCAGTGACTGAGAAGTTTTGCATGAGTTATTACCCACTTGTGGCATATTATAAGGAGCCCCCCTATTAATAAGACAAATAACTGCAAGAATCTCTAGGTGTTAACGTTATTCAGAGCTTGTGTTCTTCCATGGATTTCACTTATCCAGTTAACTTACTAAAGGCTGTTCATAAAACTTAGTGGAGCGTTAGACAAGTTGTGTAGAGAAAACAGACCTGGGATTGTGGATGCCAATATTAGGTTACGACCTAGTGATGATATAATGCCCGAGGAGGAGGGCACTTTGATTCATAATCATGAGCTTGGGAGTACTTTTTATTTCATTCTTTGACCTCAATTTTCTGAGCTCTTCATGTGAATTTTTTGTTAGAAATACACATGAAGATCGAGAAAGATCCTTTAGATTACTATGAGTATTTTTTTTGTAGCAGATTGAGCACGACTGTTGAGTACATGTAGAATATGAAAAATTAAGAAATAAAAGTCTGTATTTTGCCAATTATTTTGTAAGAGACAATACTGCACATTTATAAAACAAAAATTTTTTCAGAACAGACGATTCAGTTCTGAATACTGTAGCGCGGAGTGTTCTTTATCGTACTGATCTATACAGGAAATTTCCTCTACCTGCTGTTTGATTATATGAGAAAGCCACGGGCATGATCGCGCTTTACACTGGGGAGCAAGCGCCGTTTTTAAGGATTTGTGTCTTTAGAAAAGCAATATGTGACTTTCGCATGGGTTGCCAGGAAACAGCACAGAAAATAAAATTAGAATTCCTGATGGATAGAACGGACGGTGGAAGTTAAAAAGTTGGAAGTAATGACCTTACATAAAAATCTGAAGCTTAGTAACGATCCTTGATTGTTAGTCTTGTGAACTTATTACAATTGGAATTACCCTTTTGAAACTGCATAATCTTTACTATTAGTATTGAAATTACCCGCACATAATTTCTCTGGTACAGAGTCTTGGATCTTAAGCTTAAAAATGAGAATTATGTATTGTTATAGGAGACAATGGGGGTGATAGGGCTCATAAGTGGATGGAGGAGACGTCAACTTTTTGCTGAAACCGACATTTTATATTTCAAACAGTGTAGACACAATGGTAATTAATAGTGAATTATTTTGATATATTTATAGAGTTCTAAGTGAGGTGTAAAAATGAAATAAAATAATATGAATGGTAAACTGAGATATAAACTCCGGGGCCCCAAAATCTTTAAAGGAAATCTGTCACTAGGGCTTTGCCACTTAATGTGAGAACAGAGTAATGTACAGTGGGTATGGAAAGGATTCAGACCCCTTTAAATTTTTCACTCTTTGTTTCATTACATTGCATTGATTCATTGCATTGTTTCATTGCACTCCCATAGGCGTGGCACTCATATTCATGACCTTAATGAGCGGTACCACGTGACCGCGCGCTCTCACAGGAAAAAGTTACCGGCGCCTGGACTCAGGTGAGCCACATTGAGAATGAGCGGCGGCGGGGCCGGGGGGAGAATGAGCCGGGGGGGCCCGGGGGCAATGAGCCCAGCTCCCGGGGGAGATGAGAGTGAGCGGGGGGTAGAAATGAGCCCAGCAGGGGAGATGAGCCCATTATTCTCTATGGGGCATTATATGGGGCCCATTCTGTATGTATGGAGCATTATATGGGGCCCATTATCCTGTTTGGAGCATTATATGGGGCCCATTATCCTGTTTGGAGCATTATATGGGGCCCAATATCCTGTTTGGAGCATTATAAGGGGCCCATTATCCTGTTTGGAGAATTATATGGGGCCCATTATCCTGTTTGGAGCATTATATGGGGCCCATTATCCTGTATGGAGCATTATATGGGACCCATTGTCCTGTATAGAGCATTATATGGGTCCCATTATCCTGTATGGAGCTTTATATGGGGCCCATTATCCTGTTTGGAGCATTATATGGGGCTCATTATCCTGTTTGGAGCATTATATGGGGCCCATTATCCTGTTTGGAGCATTATATGGGGCCCATTATCTTGTTTGAAGCATTATATGGGGCCCATTATCCTGTTTGGAGCATTATTTGGGGCCCATTATCCTGTTTGGAGCTTTATATGGGGCCCATTATCCTGTTTGGAGCATAATATGGGGCTCATTATCCTGTTTGGAGCATTATATGGAGCCAATTATCCTGTATAGAGCATTATATGGGGCCCATTATCCTGTTTGGAGCATTATATGAGGCCCATTATTCTGTATGAAGCAATATATGGGGCCCAATAAACTGTATGGAAGACTATGTGATGCCCAGAATACTGTATGGAGTTCTATAGTGTCCGTTCTTAAATGAAAACTTTTGAATCCCCACTAGGGCACGCACTGTGCTCTGCGAGGATTTGCTGGTTTCTGAGCTATTGTAGAATTTACAATAGAGATCACTCATGTAATGTAAGAAGTAAGTGATATCTTTGGCATTGTACTATACTTATATTTCTTTGCCGTATCTGTGCATCATGAATTGTGGTACGTGTTAAAGGGGCCCACTGATACACTTTCACCCAGGGCCCACAAAAACCTGGAGCTGGCCCTGACTGCAGACCTCCACCAGGCGGGCCTTTATGGCAGAGTGGCCCGACGGAAGCCTCTCCTCAGTGCCAGATATATGAAAGCCCACATAGAGTTTTCTAAAAAACACATGAAGGACTCCCAGACTATGAGAAATAAGATTGTTTGGTCTGTTGAGACTAAGATAGAACTTTTTGGTGATAATTCTAAGTGGTATGTGTGGAGAAAACCAGGCACTGCTCATCACCTGCCCAATACAATCCCAACAGTGAAACATGGCGGTGGCAGCATCATGCTGTGGGGGGGGGGTTCAGCTGCAGGGACAGGATGACTGGTTGCAATTGAAGGAAACATGAATGAGGCCAAGTACAGAGATATCCTGGATGAAAACCTCTTCCAGAGTGCTCTGGACCTCAGACTTGGCCGAAGGTTCACCTTCCAACAAGACAATGACCCTAAGCACACAGCTAAAATAACAAAGCAGTGGCATCAGAACAACGCTGTGAACATTCTTGACTGGCCCAGCCAGAGCCCAGACCTAAACCCAATTGAGCATCTCTGGAGAGACCTGAAAATGGCTGTCCACCAACGTTCACCATCCAACCTGATGGAACTGGAGAGGATCTGCAAGGAAGAATGGCAGAGGATCCCCAAATCCCGGTGTGACAAACTTGTTGCATCATTCCCAAGAAGACTCTCGGCTGTACTAGCTCAAAAGGTGCTTCTACTCAATACTGAGCAAAGGCTCTGAATACTTATTATCATGTGATATTTCATTTTTTCTTTTTTAATAAATTTGCAAAAATTTCTACATTTCTGTTTTTTTCAGTCAAGATGGGGTGCAGAGTGTACATTAATAAGAAAAAAAAATAAACTTTTTTTAATTTACCAAATAGCTGCAATGAAAAAGAGAGTGAAACATTTAAAGTGGTCTGAATACTTTCCGTACCCACTGTATATCCAGAGACCCTGATGTCAGTGATGTATCACTTACTGGGCAGCTTGCTGTAGTTTTTCCTGTTTTACCAGCATGAAATTATCACTAGAGGACTAGTAAGCCTGCTGCCAGGTTGTCCGGTATATTCATGAGCTCTATATAACGCCACCCACACCTTTAATTGGCAGCTTCCTATGTGCACTGTGCATAGGCAGAAATCTGCCAATCGGTGTGGGCAGGGTTATATAGAGCTCAGCATTCAAATAACTGGTAGTTGTACAGCAGAAAAAAACACTAATTGTATCCAAATGACAGCAAGGATCTCAGAAAGTTATACATTTCTAAAATCATAGTTTCTGCCCCTTTATTATGTTGCTCCCGAATGGGGTTGAAAAATCTTGCTGTCAAATTCCCTTTTACAGGGTGCCTATCTACAATATGCCAATTATATGGTGAGCTGTGGGGCAAGAGCTTTGGTGATGCTTCCACTTCTACACCTCCTCTTGCATTCCCATCCTTCATGCTGCATTGATGGTTTTCATCCAAGTTATTGTCCCCTGATAATTAATTTACGGTATATTTTGCATAAACATAAAATCTCACCAAAACTATAGTTTGAAAATATATAACTTTAATTCCAGCTGCAACTTTGCAGTTCAGTGTTCAACAATGGGGATCGAGCCGTTACCTACTCTCCAACTTACCGATACTTACCTATATCGAGAATACTTACTAGTCTGTAAAGTTTTATTGAGTTTATAATCTTCACCTGATGTATGTCGGCGATAAAACACTAATTTCTTGCAATAAACTTTTTAACTCGCTATGAATTATTTGAAATCTTAACGTGGCCATACAAATTAGAGAGGAGTAGATTGATGGTTCAACGCCCGTTCACTAAAGGAACGTCTGGGAATATTCTTTCATAGAAATGTTTTTTGATCTTCAGTATCAAGTTCTTTCCAGGTGATGTTGACGTGTCATCACTTGGCTAAAACGATCCTTTTTTTTTCTTAAATTTCATCCAATGAAAGAATATTTTACCTGAAATTGTCCGTCTTGATCCACCTTGTTGACTACTTTTTTCTAGACATTTCTTCTAGTAATTCAAACAGGCCGTGGTCAAGAGTCAATGGGCGAACAATAAACTCATAAATCAACCATCTTGGGTGTTGCAAGGATGACAAGTTATTGCCATCTACAAATCAATATATCTGCTGCATGTAAAGGGGATCTCACCGAAAGTTTGAAAATATATATCTTGGAATCCAGTTTTAAAGATTTCTCTTGAAACCGATTCCATTTCTTTACTATTATGTTTTTTGTGTGTATTAACAAATTTGAATTATCCCTTGTTGTATAGGAGCACTAAGGGTTTGCCCTTACAATGTGAAAGTTTGCATCACATGGTAAAATATACAATTTTTTTTTGGATGGTGGTGTTTTAGGGATCATTCATGCAAACCTATTACATCTCTAGTATATGTCCAACATAAGGTCTCTACTGTACACACAGGCTCTGATTCATCCAGACTCTCAATGTTCATACTTGTCTTGATCAGGGGTTGTGCTGGAGTCAGTCAAGTTTGTATTGGGTTTTCTGCATACTGTCTCTTCAGAGAGGAAGAGGACTAGAACTCTAGCGCCACCTATAGGAAGTAGCAATCTTAAAAGTCAACATCGACCCTTTAACGAACCTTGTCATATGACTTAGTACTGCGCCTCGTCAGTGCAAAGTGTGAGATCTGGTTTGGCTGGGTGAGAGGCATCTGACCGGGACCCAAAGGGTAATGTTTCTCCTTGCTGAGTGTGATGTGTCAACCCGTGACATGCCAAGGTGAGGAGACATTTAAGCCGCAATTCTTCTCTGGGAAATATGCAAATTGTCTCTTCAGAGAGGAAGAGGACTAGAACTCTAGTGCCACCTATAGGAAGTAGCAATCCTAAAAGTCAATATCGACCCTTTAACAAGCCTTGTGGTTTTCTGAAATGTATGTTTTAAAGGAAACTTCTCAGCTGATTACTGCTTCCTGAACTACGGGTATGAATGCCGCCAGGCGTATTTTCCTCTGAAACGCTCTGGTGTTTCAGAGAATGGATAGTTAGAAGATCTGGCCAGGGACCGTAGCCAGAAAAGGTCTTAGTCCAATGCCACCATCCTTGGCCGGCTTCTCCCAGCGCTGCTCCAGGTGATTGACAGGTGATTTGGGGAGAGCCGGCGGGGCACCGGATTAGTCTCGTCTCCAGCCATAGTCCCTGACCGGATCTCCTGACTATATCTCACTGCAATCGTGTAGCCAGGCTTTGATTCATGCCCACCGTGGCTTTGGCAGCATGAATCAGCTGACAGGTTTCCGGTAATATTAGTTCTGAAATTGCTGTAGTTATAGCTCCTCATAAACACACGGCTCTCAAGAACCTCGTCTTTGTGAATACAGCTATTTCTTATTGGATTTCGCTTCCTTCTCTGTATGTGCCTCATCTTTAATGTTTGGAAAATTAATTCAGGACAAGCAATGGTACATCGTTATCATGAGAATCGAGCAGTAAAATCAATATTGTAGAAAAATGCATTTTACCTTTTTATGACGCATGTTTGAAAATGATACAGCAGGAGACGGGCGATTTCAGCTGCTGAGTTTTATGAAACTGTAGAAATATAATGCGCTCCGACTCGGAAAGGCTGAAGTGTCTTCATTGAAAGAAATGTATCTTAAGATCTGTACTTTCAGCCATGCTTCTTATACAGTAAATGGAGCATGGATCAGGCAGAAGACATTTAATAAGGCTACGTAAAGAGCGAACTCCATGTATAAGATTTGCAGATCAAGCTAAACTATCTTTTGCTTCTTAAAATAAACTTTCCATCGATATGGTGAATAATGTGGTGCAAAGAGATGTTGTAATGCTGCTAGCATGATGGGTAAGTACAGGAGGGTAAGACCAAGGTGCTGTAAGGGCGGCTAGGTGGAGAACTTTTATCTAATTACATTGTACTATCTTTTAAATCCAGGCATGTTCACACTGGTCATTAAACAGACAAAACCTAAGATAGGAACAAAATGAACGCATGGGAAAAATATGTATTTGATACACTGCTGATTTTGCACGTTTCCCACCTACAAAGATTGGAGAGGTCTGTAATTTTTATCAAAGGTAGGACAGAATCTAAAAAGAAAATCCAGAAAATCACATTGTATGATTTTTATATAATTAATTTGCATTTTATTGATGAAATAAGTATTTGATACACTAGAACTTAATATTTGCTACAGAAACCTTTGTTTGCAATTACAGAGGTCAGACGTTTCTTTCTGTTCTTGACCAAGTTTGCACATATCTAAGGAGGGATTTTGGTCCACTCCTCCGTACAGATCTTCTCCAGATCTTTCAGGTTTCGGTGCTGTCGCTGAGCAACATTGAGTTTCAGCTCCCTCCAAAGATTTTCCATTGGGTTCTGGAGACTGGCTAGGCCACTCCAGGACCCTTAAATGCTTCTTATGGAGCCCACTCCTTAGCTTCCCTGGCTTTGTGTTTCGGGTCATTGTCATGCTGGAAGACCCAGGTACGACCCATCTTCAATTCTCTTACTGAGGGAAGAAGTTTGTTGTCCAAAATCTCAAATTACATGACCCCATCCATCCTCCCTTCAATATGGTGCAGTCTTTCTGCACCCTTTGCAGAAAAGCAACCCCCAAAGTATGATGTTTCCCCCACCATGCTTCACGTTTGGGAGGGTGTTCTTTGGGTTGTACCCTTCTTCTTCCTCAAACAGGTGCAATTAATACAGGTAATGAGTGCAAAAGAGGCTTCTTAAAAAAAAAACATGTTTGTGAGAGCCAGAATTCTTGCTGGTTGGTAGGTGATCAAATAGTTATTTCATGCAATAAAATGCAATTTCATTATTTAAAAATCATACATTGAGATTTTCTGGGTTTAATTTTTAGATTCTATCTCACAGTGAAAGTGTACTTACAATAAAAATTACACTTTTCCATTCTTTGTAGGTGGGAAAACTTGCAAAATCACCAATGTATCAAATACATATTTTCCCCACTGTATAACCTGCGGTAAGTAAGATAGAGCAATAGTGCATGTATACCTACTTATACTTCAGTTCATTTCTTTCGGTTTTATTTTAGGTTCTTGCACTTAGTTCCCCCCTTGCTTGAGCTGGCCATTACGTTTATATAGCTTCCCTTTGCTGGGTGTCCATAGTTGGGCCCCGTTCCTGTTCGACCTTTATTCACGTTGAGGTCATTTTTGATAACTGGTATATGGTAAGATTTCAATATGAGAGGTTAGGACTGTCTCAATTAGATACACCTTGGCGTTGGTGGGGTGGTTTTTATGCTTTTTTTCAAATTAAAAACAGTGTTTACTAAGTACCCTATGTCATTTATATGCACTATTGCTTTTTACTTACTTACAGCATATGTTCATCTTGTTTCTTAGGATTTGTCTGTTAAATGGCCAGTGTGAACATGTTCCTACACGTTACATGTATACCAACTTATACTCAATTTATTTGGGTTTTCTTTTATGTATATATGTAGAGAGAGTTGCTTGAAAAGTATTCATACCCCATGAACTTTTCAACATTTTTTCACCCTACACCAGTGATGGCGAACCTTTCTGAGACCAAGTGCCCAAACTGCAACCTAAAATCCAATTATTTATGGCGAAGTGCCAAATGCCCAATCATGATGCCCTTCATGTAGCAATATGCCCAATCATGATCCCCTTCATGCAGGAACATGCCCCATCATGATCCCCTTAATGCAGAAATATGCCAAATCATGATCCCCTTCATGCAGAAATATGCCCCATCATGATCCCCTTAATGCAGAAATATGCCCCATCATGATCCCCTTCATGTAGAAATATGCCCCATCATGATCCCATTCATGCAGGAATATGCCCCATTATGATCCCCTTCATGTAGAAATATGGCCCATCATGATCCCCTTCATGCAGAAATATGCCCCATCATGATCCCATTCATGTAGAAATATGCCCCATCATGATCCCCTTCATGTAGAAATATGCCCCATCATGATCTCCTTCATGCAGAAATGTAGAAATTGCCCATTCCACCACCTCATCATTTCCTCCTCCCCATCACCCCATCATTGCCCTCTCCTCCACCACCATTGTTGCCCTCTCCCCATCACTCCCATCATTCATCCTCTCCCCATCACTCCCATCATTGGCCCTCTCCCTGTCACTCTCATCATTGGCCCTCTCCCCATCACTCCCATCATTGGGCCTCTCCCCATCACTCCCATCATTGGCCCTCTCCCCATCACCGCCATCATTGGCCCTCTCCCCATCACTCCCATCATTGTCCCTCTCCCCATCACTTCCTTCATTTGCCCTCTCCCAATCACTCCCATCATTGTCCCTCTCCCCACCACTCCTATCATTGGCCCTCTCACCATCACTCCCGCCATTGGCCCTCTCCCCATCACTCCCTTCATTGGCCCTCTCCCCATCACTTCCTTCATTTGCCCTCTCCCCATCACTCCCATCATTGTCCCTCTCCCCATCACTCCTATCATTGGCCCTCTCCCCATCACTCCCGTCATTGGCCCTCTCCCCATCACTCCCTTCATTGGCCCTCTCCCCATCATTGACACACACACACACCACAGCAGCTTCACTGGCACAGCGGCCACACTCACCTCTCCGCACGCCGGCAGCTTCCTTCCTCTCACTGGCACAGCGGCCGCAGAGCTGAATGATGATGTCATCCAGCCGCAGCCGCGCTGCTCGATGTGTGAGGCAGGAAGTTGCAGCTCAGAGCTCCGGAACAAGGATGAGGCGATGCCACGTGCCAGCTAAGAGGACTCTCTGTGTGCCCTAGGTTCGCCATCGCTGATCTGCACCCACAAACTTAAATGTATTTTATTGGGATTTTATTTGATATACCAAAACAAGGTAGCAAGGATTTGTGAAGTGTAAAGGAAATCATAAATATTTTAAAAATATAGAAAAGTAAAATCATGACGTGCATTTTTATTCAACCCCCCCAGAGTCTGATACCTCCAAATAAAATCCTGAGTGACCAATTGCCTTCAGAAGTCTCATAATTATTAAATTGAGTCCACTTGTGTATAATTTATTCTCAATATAACTACAGCCATTCTGTGAAGATCTCGGAGGTTTGTTTTAGAACATTAGGGATCATGAAAATCAAGGAGCACACCAGACAGGCAGGGATAAAGTTGTGGAGAAGAGTAAAGCAGGATTAAGTAATAATAAAAAAAAAAACTGCCCAAGCTCTGATGGAGGGAAAAATGGAAGGAACATGGCACAACTTTCTGGGCACTAAACAATTCCTAATCCATGTTGTCTGCTGTCCCAGGTTCTTCTGACCACGATCCTCATATACTGTATACCTATGAGCCACTTGAGTTTGGGTCAGGAGACCCACGGTTAGTCCATACATCGCTCTCCATACTGAGACCATTCATGTTAGACTTGTAAAACCATCCTATAAAGAGGAACCATTTTGAGAATTGGCACAAAACATCTTCTGATCAGTCATTGTGATAAGACCAAGTTTCCAATTTTGCACACAACATTGCTGCTAGGCCGTCACAGCAGCTTACAGTGCGATATGCCTTTGGAGACATTTTAACCCAAATTTACAAATGAAGCATAGTTGATAGATATGCAAATCCCAACAACTCATGACACCAACATAGAAAACAATATAAAACAATATCAAATTTATTTTACTATAGAACTGAAAATTACATATCTTGAGTAATAAGGTTGCGCCTTTAATATCCTTAGTGATTGCACTTAAATCAATGTATCTGAAAAATAAGGAATCCCTCAAGCTGAACAATGCAATGTCTCATCATTATGAAGCCGAACGGGATTGTACAAAAATGTTCTCATTAGTATGCAAAAGCTGTGCAAAACAGAAAAATAATCAAATTGTTTATCGGTTCCAGCAAGCAAGATGTCAAACTGTATTACGACATAGTTGCAGAAGCTATTTACAAATGTTTTCTTAAGTGGATTTTGGTGATGTTGTGTGAATAAATGAAATCCCCGGGTAGTTAAAGGGTTTCTGTGGTTTTATGTAATTATTGATTAGATAACATTCTGAGTGTACGGCTCTGAATTGCTTGTATGCTTTGTGTTGGGTCCCAAGCTGTGACCTTGTGAATCGTGTCTGCAGTGACACTTGCCTTTTGCATATGTTCATCCATATGGATAGAATATTTACACTGATCCCCTTTGGTTAAGATGTCCCTGACCGTATTATTAGGAGAGCACATGGAGTACCGTACATTCCTTGGACCTCCACCTCCAAGAGTTCTCCACATTCAGATGTAGAGGTGGCCACAAATGGGCACAGGTTTCTATTTCTTTTCAACAGAAGCTATTATCAGAAAATGGCCTACAAGATTTTTTTATTAAATGGTTTTTTTTTTAACATTTTTGGCTTTTTTTTTACTTATTACATCTGTATTAAAAGTAAAAAAAAAAATAGAAATCTTCCAAATTTCACACTGACCACCGAGGCTTTTTTATACCTAAACTTCCTGTTGTTTCAGGAAACAACATGTGTACATAGCAGCAATGATCAGACCCCGACGTATCTTTTGTAATCAAGCATGTAATGAGTGTTATGCAAAGGTCATTGTAAAGGAAGCAGGGTGAGCTGTGATTTTGCTTATTGTATTAGTGAATCCCGTGTTATTAGCTGTATATAGAGGTGTTACCTGTCATGGTATTACTGCCTCTGATAATAAGAAAACTGCTGTCAACTCTTCCTAAAAGGACAAAAAGGCCAGTGGGAAAACTGCAAGATTTTTTTAATTTTTTTTATCAAAAGTTGACATGAAAAAAAAATTGCACAATTTTTTTTTTTTACAAAAACACAAAAAAATGATATAAACAATAATTAATTTTCTGATGATAGCTTCCCTTTAACTAAAAGTGAGTCACTATCTTAGCTGCCTCCATGACACCTATAGACTTCAGTAGATATGGTAAAACTAATCTCTAGCCATGGTCACCTCTCTAGTTGTTACATGGATTTCAGATGTCAGATCTTTTTCTCAGAGACTTCTCCAACCCTAATCTGGATATGCGAACTGTATGCTAGAAACATATACAATAAATGTATAATTTATTCCTGAGACTAGAAGACAATATTTTCCCCATCCTCTCCCACTCTAGAATGATGAGGACCAGAAGCTCATTTTCATCCGGTGTTCAGGATATTCTACTGGGGCATTTATCCCCTACAACCAGACCCACTCACGTACACCTGCTAACTTTTTAAAATTGTCTACTGGGAAAAGTTTTTTTTTGTGTGACCGCATGCTTTTTCTGGTAGACCATGCCCCGTCCATTTCACAGTTCTTTCTCCCGAATGTTCTTCTAGACACCGGGACTCCCCATAACTAGAATGGGGTTGCACTGCTTTCCATGAGACTTCTGTCGTACCCAGGAGTTTAAAAGCCCCTTTTCAGGAGTCTGAGAGGTATTTATTTTTCCAGGAGCCACTTTGATATTTTAGAGATGTCAACAGTTTAAAAAGACAAATCTGTGAAGTTTGTTGCTAACTAATAACCCAAAAATATTGAGGCTTCCGCTTATTAGTAGAATCTCTGTTTTCGCTGGAGTTTCCCTTTAACTTTTAGAAATAAAGCTAAGTATCTTCAATAGGATAGCGGTTTGCACCCATATGGAAAGACAATTAATTGAAAATATGTTCTTTCTTGGTCAGTTCCCTCTTTTTACTTGGAGACACGGCGATATGTTCCGCACTCCTTTCACTTGTCCGCAGAGTGAGAATTGTAAAATTGATTTCTTGTCTGCGGCTCTTAAGAAAATATTGCATCCAATCTGAAATTCTAGCCATAGCCTGTTTAGTAGAGACGTCTGGACAGGGCGGTTGTAAATACTGAGTAATGGCTTGCCGTAATTACTATAACATGGCCCTGCTCTATATACTCTTCATTCGCTATAATGCTGTTAGACATTCATTAGTTATTGCAGCCTTCTATGCATCATTAGAAGTACATGAAATGCAGTGCTGTTATGCAGCTTTGGGCTCACTGTGGTGCCTGGCACTGCATTTACTGTAAGGGTGAAGCGCAAACAGATATAGTGCCACGCTGATAATTAGCAAGTGACAGAACTGTCTGGAAATATCATAAAGCAGTCACTTACTGGATTACTGGTGCAGTTTTGATAAAAATCCCAATTTTCCCAGCTGTAGATGTAGCAGTGCTATGAATGCTGTGCTGTGTGTAATCCTGCCCACACCACACATTGTCAGCACGTGGCCAATCAGTGTTGGGGGCAGGGTTACGCAGATTAGCTGGACTGGCTGGCACGCAAGCTCTAGTCCAGCTGAGATAATCTCTTGCTGATAAAATACTGATTGTATTCAAACTACAGCAAGCAACACATGCCTGGAATCAGGCTCTCTGCCCCTACATCATGCTTGTACCAGATGAAATAGCAAAAACATGGTGACAGATACATTTTATCTCAAAACAGTACTTTGGTCAGGTATAGCTGTAGTTTTAGCTTTCTATCATTTTATTTTAGTATTTATTCTAGTATTCTATAGATGTAACAACTCCCAGACTCCCACGGATCTTTTATAAATTGCCTTTACACTGGTGATTTGAAGTCCCCAATGCGCTCTCCATAAAACAAAAAAATAGCTTTTATTATACTCACCTATGGGGCGGTCCGGTCCGATGGGCGTAGCACGTTGTGTAGGACCAGTTTCGACCTATGTCACGATGAGTACGGCACAATTTCTCCTTCCATACCTGCTCCAGACACAAGAATTAGGCATTGGGACAAACAGCGTTCAGTTCCTTTTTTTTGTAACGTCTACGTCTAGAAATCCCATTGAAGCCCTCGATCACACACCAGCTTCTGTTTGACGGATCAGCCTACGAGATGTTCTTGAATTCGCTTCTAGAAGCGATGGGAAGCTGTTGTGTGGATGTGCATGGTGAAGGAGCAGATTAAGTATATTGCAAGTTATAGGGATGAACATGGCAACCTTTTTTTTTTCTTTCTTCTATGGATTGAAGTGGGGAACAGATGGTAAAGTGGGTTTGCCAGACGCAGATGCACAAAACACTGGTAGGAAATGAATGCTGTGTGTTATATATCATTAGACTGTTCCTAAATGGCTTTTACAATCCTCCAGTTACAATACAATGTTGTCTCATTATGTAGGTAGCCAGGATTTATAGGACATTTAATAGAATTCAGGGCAGTGTATTCTACGTCATTTATGAAAATGTGATCGGTTTGTAATCCTACTTATCCATCACATGTTAATAGCCCAGAGTACGAGCATGTACGGTATGTAATATTTAGCGCATCGGTGCACGAGAGGCGGCAGGTTTGGCATTGTCATAGCCATACTAGATGAAATCTGCAACCGAGTAGGGGAAGTCACTTGTAGAAATACTTTCTAAAAGTAATGGGTTCTTCTTCAATAAACAAACCAGTGATTTGCAAACTATGGATAATTTACTGTTTGCATAGAGCAAGCGCTAAAGGATTCTCAAGCCTAACCCCACTTAAGACTACCCTCCATGTCCTACTTGCAGGGATACGGGAACTTTAGATATGTACTGCTTTTCATCTGCTGATTTACGTAAAGTGTGTCATTATCACTCAGGGAAAGAAAATCAGAAGTGAAACGATAGCGACATTTACAGTTCAGCAATAAAAGAAAACCCACCAGTCTAATATTGTATAGATCCCTCTTGTGATGCCAAAACATCTCTAATCCATCAAGGCACGGACTACCCAAGACCTCTGAAAATGTGCTTTGGTATGTGGCAGCAAAATGTTAGCAGCAGAGCCTTTAAATTATGAGCTGAGGCCTCCATGGATATGACTTTCCTTTCCACCACATCCCACAGATGGTCAGTAGGATTCAGATCTGGGAAATTTGGAGGCTAACACTTGAATTTATGATCCCTGACGAATGGCTGAATTTTTGCAGTGTGATTATCCTGATGAAAGAAGGGAAATGCAGTTCGGCTGCAATTAGGGGGTGGAAAAATGTTTAGGTTCATGGTACACAGGTTTGGACTGGTCCACAGGAGAACAGGTGAATCCCCTGGTGGGCCTCTGTGCAGAAATGGTTCCTCCACACCTTCTGTACATGAACATTTTTTATTATATAGAACCACAAGTAAATTTGTGATTGAGGGTAATGTAATATTTTCATGTAGTCAAACAGTGGGCCTTCAAAGTCAGTGTTACTGGTGGGTCCTTGGTACCCCAGTCCGACAACAGTGGTTGAACATGCCAAAGTAACTTCCGTACAAATTCTGTCAAATCATTGCCCAGAACATCACACTGTCTCTGCTGGCTTGTCTTTTTCCGATAGTGCTTCCTTGTGACATCTTTTCTCTAGGTAAGTGACACACATTCAACCATTCATATGATATGAAAGAATATGTGATTTGTCACAACCACCGCCTTTCATTTCCACGAAGTGTAGTTTTACAGCTCATGTGCCTTTTGTACCGGTCTGTGGCTTCAAAGCCCAATATGTAGCTACAATCTGCTGGCAATTTTTAGTTATAACCTGACCGGCATGAACTTTTTCAGAAGTTTCTGCTACAGTAGATCTCTTGTCTCTTGTGAGATGGAACCAGAAATTGCTCCTGTCAATCTCCACGGGCATCAGTTCATCTCAGGTGCTGGATATTTTGTCCTTTCTTGGACCAATTTGGCAAATATTCTGACTATTACCTACCAAGAATACCCACAAAAGACTTGCTGTTTTGGGGAAATAGTTTGGCTGTTGTCCATCAGGTCCTCATTCTTGGTGCCTTTTCATGCTTTCCACTAATCAACTGTCAAATGCCATTGTAGCAATATAATTTTAATGTAATCTTCACCTGTTAATAGTAAGGATTAGTACACGTGGGACATGTCCACTATGGACCTCCCGTTATGAATATGACACAGTTAAGCCCCACATTTTACCTTTTGCTTTACAAATTTTAATGTTGCCTTAAAGGGGCTTTTCACTTTCAGGAAAGTGGACCCCAAACCCTCTAAAGTAGCAAACAGAGCAGATACTCACCCTCCCAGTGCTGGCTGCCTGCAACTTCTCCAGTCTCGGTGTTTTGGCTGCAGGGGTGATGTCACACCAACAGCGCTTATCACCGCTGCAGGCAGTCACTGAGCTCAGCGGCTCGGCTGATGTAAATGTTCTGGTTGATTGATGTAGCTGCTCAATGTTCCTGAGAATTTCTGCATGTAACGATTACTGTTTTGTGCATACTTTAATCAGTATATTCATTAAATTTATCTTCATCATCAGCGAAATGCAGTCTGCCGAGTTAAATGGATTTAAAGGAAAGTGAGAGAGGTATAGGAATATCACCGAAATACTGATGAGAGAAGGCAGCTGAGCTTCACAAATCCTAATTAGAATGTATTAGTTATCATTAGCTCGGGTCTCTGTCTCTGCATGTTTTTGTCTGTGTCACTCCATCTGTCTCCTGTAGATTCTCTGTACAGAGAAGCTACTGTGCTCTAGCGAGTGTCCTACAAAAATGTGTTCACACTTAAAAAGTGCTCCAACCGCAATACCGGCTCGTCTTTCCCAATTTTTATAGGTTGTTGTCAATTGCAGCTCAGTTAGTAAGAGAAAAGAATGCATTTGTATGATGGAAAACATAACTAGGGAGCTATCATACATCCAGAGAACCCAGCAATGGAATTTTTAGCTATATAACTTTAATGCTGTCCATCTCGGCATCTGCATAGTAGGACACAGTATAACTCATCATCTCTGTTCAATATTGAGTTTCAACCTATGTTTGAAGCGGTGGAGTAACCTGAAGTTCGTGGGCCCCAATACAAATTCTCTAACATGGAGCCCAACTATCACAGGTCTTAAAGGTAACTTTTCATAAGGATTTTCTACCTCAAACTAAAAGCATGTGTGTACAGTCTCTTTAATGCCGAATAAATCCATTCCTTCAATGTAAAAATCCTTTTTACCGTTTCAGAGAAATCCAGCATTGAAAACATATGCAAATGAGGTGCAAGTGCTTTGGGATGGGACAATGCACTTACAGTTCTCTTTTAGAAATTGAAAAAAAGCAAAAAAAAAAAGAAAGCATACAGCTAGACCAAAACAGGCACAAATGTAGTAATGAATCGGACCCATAGTCTCCATAACCGTATGTACTCAGTGATCTTGTACAGATTCTTGTGTTTAGGAGTCTGTGAAGGAAAATCTATCAAAGCGGCAATTAAACTGGTGTAAAACAGGAGCAAATTATGATGCATACCATACGTACTGTATGCTACATGTTAGGATTTTTAAGACTTTGATTGTTTAAAATGCCATCTTTCTGAATAAAATCATTGGGCTACACCCGTCAAGACAGGGAAGACAGTTGCTCTGGTTAGCCTCCTCTTCTGTGTGCTTCTTGTCCTGAGGATTGTCCTAGCATATCTTGATACTAATTTACATGGGAAGCTTATAGGACTTCAGTCATTTCTCTATTAAATTGCCACTTTCAATATCTTACATATCCTATTAAGACAACCAGCATGTCTTGTCATATATATAGAATTACCACTGGGAATGCATCAATAAGATTAAATTGATTAGCTTCTCCGGTGCCTAATAGAGTGTGGCATATTATGTTATCAGATGATAGTTTTGTCTTAAATTTTCATGCTGACGTCTCCTTTTTTTATGAGATTCCTACTTCAGTCTGGTGGCTTTGTGAAAAACATGTCGTCGGTTCAGATAACATTATAAAACATTTTATGTTTAAAGAAAAATTGTACTTGAATTTGTCAATATCTTTTAAAGGGAATCTGTCAGCAGATTTTAATAATAATAATTAATAATAATTTTATTTCTATAGTGCCAACATATTCTGCAGCACTTTACATTATAGAGGGGACTTGTACAGACAATAGACATTACAGCATAGCATAGCATAGCAATAAACACATAGATCAGGTTTTTGCTACCTCATCTGATTGCAGCATGATGTAGGCAAACTGACCCCGATTCCAGCGATGTATCACTTACTTTACTGGGTGCAGCCATTTTGCCACAATAAGAGTTCTTTGATTTAGCAATGCAGCAGAGCTGAGAAAGCTAAACCCACCCACACAAGACTCTGTATATAGACAGTGAGCTGCTAATCAAAGGAGCATATACACACACTGCTGTAGCTGCTGTAGTCTGGACAACCTTCAGTGTAAGTAAACAGCACAGAGCTTAAGAAATGGCACATCGTTGAAATCTGTGTTTAACCTCTACCTCATACTGTCCTTAGATTACATACAGTGGGGGAAATAAGTATTTGATCCCTTGCTGATTTTGTAAGTTTGCCTACTGACAAAGACATGAGCAGTCTATAGTTTTAAAGGTAAGTTAATTTTATCATTGAGAGATGGAATTTCAAAAATAAAATTCAGAAAATAACATTGTATAAATTATATAAATTTATTTGCATTTTGTAGTGAGAAATAAGTATTTGATCCCTCTGACAAACAAGACTTAATACTTGGTGGCAAAACCAAGGACAGCAGTCAGACTTTTTTGTAGTCGATGATGAGGTTTGCGCACATGTCAGGAGGAATTTTGGTCCACTGCTCTTTGCAGATCATCTCTAAATCATAAAGATTTTGAGGCTGTCACTTGGAAACTTGGAATTTCAACTCCTTCTTTAAGTTTTCTATGGGAGACTGGCTAGGCCACTCCATGACCTTAATGTGCTTCTTTTTGAGGCACTCCTTTCTCCCCTTGTCTGTATGTTTTGGGTCATTGTCTTGCTAGAAGACCCAGCCACGACCTATTTTTAAAGGGAACCTGTCAGCACTTTTTGGGCTACCAGCTAAAAATAGCATTTAATTCAGTGACACCTATGCATTACACAACTACTTCTGTTACCCCCTGACTCTCCATGTATCATCCATAAATACCTTTTTTATTCCTCCTGCGCTGTATGGTAGTCTGTTCTGTCCGGTACGATGGGCATGGCTTAGTGTTGGTCTCTCCCCACCTCCTCTGCTTGCTGTACATATTCCTTGCTGTGAATATCACAGATTGCATAGTTTTCGCGCGTGCGCATTCAAATGGTATCTCGCACGTGCGCAGTATGCTTTGCCAAACTGTGGGCAAAGCCGAAAAGCAGTATTGCGCATGCACGCTTGCTTTCTATGGCCCGGAAGTATTTGGCAGCAAAATACTTTCGATACATAGAAAGCCATCGCGTATGCCGGCGCATGCACAATACTGCTTTTCTTCCGGGTGTGTGCGCCAAAACTCACATTGGGGCGGATGGTACCACATTTTGGCAGGTAATCCTTTGGCATATTATCACTTTTATTTATGTGTATGCTCTTATAATTACTATAGTCATGTACCTTTTTGAATATTCTGGTTACTCTGGTGTATTTTGCTCTTGTAGATGTACTTTATGTCCATAATTATATATACACTAGCTGAAGAGCCCGGCGCTGCCTTGGCATAGTAACTAACTATGGTTAGTTATAACAAATTATAATGATTATATCTATATACAGTATACTATATAAAGCTGAGTGTAGAGCCCCGCCCACTCCGCATAGCCACATTCACTATAATATCCCTCATTGTCCCTTCAGCCAGAGCTACCGGACTACTACCCCTTAATATCCCACATTATCCCTTCAAAGCCACCTGACTACTACCCCTAATATCTCACATCATCCCGTCAGCCAGAGCCACCGGACAACTAACACTAATATCCCACATCATCCCGTCACAGCCGCCAGACTACTACCCCTAATATCCCACATCATCCCGTCAGCCAGAGCCACCGGACTTCTACCCCTAATATCGCACATCAGCCAGAGCCACCGGACTTCTACCCCTAATATCCTGCATCATCCTGTCAGCCAGAGCCACCGGACTACTACCCCTAATATCCCACATCATCCCGTCAGCCTGGGGTCAGAACCAGAGTGCTGAGTGGAACGGTCCTAACTTCCATACCGGGGATCCCGTTAAGAGAAGCCTGGCATCAGAACCAGAGTGCTGAGTGGATTTGCCCTGACTTCCATACCAATGATCCTTTTATAGAAGCCTGGGGTGAGAATCAGAGCGCTGAGAGATTTACCCTAACTTCCATACTGGAGATCCCTTTAAGAAAGCCTGGGATCAGAACCAGAGCGCTGAGTGGATTTGCCCTGACTTCCATACCAATGATCCTTTTATAGAAGCCTGGGGTGAGAATCAGAGCGCTGAGAGATTTACCCTAACTTCCATACTGGAGATCCCTTTAAGAAAGCCTGGGATCAGAACCAGAGCGCTGAGTGGATTTGCCCTGACTTGCATACCAATGATTGTTGTGAGCTCATTTTCTCGTTCACCTTTGATGTCCGATGAACTCCCTCTGCTGGTGAAGGGAGGTCGTGAAACTGATTTGGATGGCAGAGACCTGTCACCTGAACAGGTGGATTGCGATTGGACATCCGGAATCTCTGAGTGGATATAAGGGAGCCGACGCCCTGTAGGGTTGCTGGTGATTTCTCTGCTCTGAGCTCTGGCCTCCAGTTCAGTTCCTGTCTTCTAAAGCTAAGTTTTGCTCTGTTATTGTTCCATGAGATTTTTTCTGATTTGCTTAGTTTTGTGTTCAGCCAGCCCCGGCTGGGTCTTTGCTGAATTTCCATTTTTTGTCCCTGATCGGTTAAATCTCTTTTGCTCTGTCTTCAGAATATATCGGAGTGCTGATATAGGGATTTTGAAGTCTAGTGACTTCAGGGCCATTTTTCCTATCAGACGTGTTGGGACATTTTTGGTAGGGTTTTTGCGGATTGAAGCCAGCATCTTTTCTGTCCTTTCCTATCTAGTTAGTTGGGCCCCATCGTTTGCTCTGTCTATCTTTCTGTCTGTGTTTGTGTTTTCATCTGTTTTCACCGACAATACATGTTGGGGGCTGTCTAATGCTTTGGGGTCTGCTCTGGGGCAGTTTAGATTTCTCTTCTTTCTTTAGGCTTATTTAGCTCTCCGGCTGTGAAGAGGCGTCTAGGACCACCGTAGGAATGCTCCACGGCTACTGTTAGTTGTGGTGAATAGGATTAGGGGTCTGCAATCCGTTAGCTACCATCCTCTCCGGTTTTCTGGACTGAGCTTGCATTTTTGTTTTTTTCATCCTCCGGTGACTCATTCATAACAAATGATGCCTTTAATAGAACCCTGGGGTCAGAATCAGAGCGCTGAGGGATTTGCCCTAACTTCTGTACAGGAGATCCCTTTAAGAGAGCCTGGGGTCAGTACCAGAGCATTTGAAGGCAATTGCCCTGACTTCCATACCAGGGATCCCTTTAAGAGAGGACTGGGGTCAGTACCAAAGTGCAGATTGGATTTGCCCTCACTTCCATACCGGGGATCCCTTTAAGAGGGGCCTTGGGTCAGAATCAGAGCGCTGAGTGGATTTGCCCTGACTTGCATACCAATGATCCCTTTAATAGAACCCTGGAGTTAGAATCAGAGCGCTGAGGGATTTGCCCTAACTTTCATACAGGAGATCCCTTTAAGAGAGCCTGGGGTCAGTACCGTAGCATTTGAAGGCAATTGCCCTGACTTCCATACCGAGGATCCCTTTAAGAGAGGCATGGGGTCAGAACCAAAGCACTGGATGGATTTGCCCTGCCTTCCATACCGGAGATCCCTTAAAGAAAGGCCTGGGGTAGGAACCAAAGCGCTGAGTGGATTTGCCCTAACTTGCATACCAATGATCCACGGGAGGGGGGATTCATTTCTGTCATGTGCTCTGTGCTCCTTTCTGGGGGGCAGACAATAGCTGGGAGCTTATGTTCCCAGGGATGCTAGATTTCTCCCACCATGTCAGTGTCTGCTGAGGTGTTGTCAAGTGGGAAAACTTGCTCATAGCAGCCAATCACAGCTCAGCTTCTTTTAACCAGCTCTGGTGAAATGAGAGATGCTTAGTGATTGGTTGCAAGAAAAACCTTTGCTCATAGCAACCAATCACAGCTCAGCTTCTTTTTAACAGCTCTGGTGAAATGAAACATGCTTCGTGATTGGTTGGAGATACACACACACACATACACACACACACACACACACACACACACACACGCACATACATATATTCAGTTTTATATATAGAGATTGACACATGTCTATGCACCTTGCACTATGCACTTTGAGCTGTCTATACCTTAAATACTTTGCCTATTTTGTTTATCCTGACCATTCTGTGGTTCATAATTTTTTTGGTTTACCATTGTTCCATTCCCTGTGTATTTTTTTTAATTTGTATTTTATTTGTGCCTTATTGTTATTTCAGTAAAGTT
Source organism: Dendrobates tinctorius (assembly GCF_039654945.1). Lineage (NCBI taxonomy): Eukaryota > Metazoa > Chordata > Amphibia > Anura > Dendrobatidae > Dendrobates > Dendrobates tinctorius. The sequence continues at coordinate 43,786,019 of NW_027361738.1, read as the reverse complement.
TATATTTTTTGGTACATTGGTTCTTTTATGGTGCTTTTTTCTTGATATGATTTTCATCTATGAAATAAGTTTAAAGCAGTCAATTGTTCTGTGTGCATTAGTTTAATCCACTATTCTCTTTGGTGCTTTGTCATTAAATTTGGCGTTAAAAAGCTAGACAGGTGAGTAAAGGAGTCTGGGGTCAAAGACCAGGAAAGTACGTCAAAAGCATAGGGGCAAGACAAACGAATAGTCAAATGCCAAAGTCTGAGGTCAGGCATCAAAGATCAGAACACGGAGTACAAAGAACACACACCACTGAGCTAATCTATGACTGGCAATGGTCTGACCACTGTCAGCTCGTGAAATAGCCAGGCACTCACCAGAAAGGGTAACACCTGGTGGAAACTCAGCAGGCTCTGATAGATTGGGCTGCTGGACAATTTGCTTGGGGATAGCCTGGCACGCCTCAGCCCTTAATTGGGCTGCTGAGCTATTTCACTCACTAAACTGACAGCCTAGCACGCCCCTGAAATTTATAGGGCGGCTAAGCTGTCACTCACTATATCCCTAGGACACAGTGAGCGGCGGAATCGTGACAGCTATTTGCAACTTTTGCAAATTGTGGTTTATTAACATTTTTAGATGTTCTACAGATATTAGAGTGGTGGTCCAAAACTAAGATTGATTGTAAACCTAAATATGTGTCTATTTAATGTCATAAGTGAATCGTTTTTCTAACATACTATAATTGAAAAGTAACAAGCCGGAAAGAGAGCACACTGTCAGAGCACATTTTAAAGGACACTGTGGCAAGCAGAGACCAGCCTCGCCCCTGAAAATGATATAACTTTTGGGGTCAGGGTTTGTCTCTGCTCAGGTTCCTCTCCTTTACAATGTGCACTCACAGTGTGTTCTCTTGATGGCTCATCAGTTCTCTTTAGAGCTGGCAAGGGAGTGCACTGTCACTGTACGTTGAAAGTTTTGTCGCACAGTAATAAGGAAGCTCATACTGAGCGTGCATTGGAATTGACATCCGATACATGCGCAAGATCGAGCTTGCTACAGGGTGTTCATCCATCAAGTCACCATGGCTTGAGATCAAGCTGAAGGCCTTTAATAATAATTGCATGCTCAATGAATCAGTGACTAGCCCTGCCCCTGAAATGGACATCAGTGTTGATGGTTCGTTTCCGGGTGAGGACACTGGCTACAACAGTGACAACAGTCCCGGTCCCCTAATGACGTCTAGTTTGAGTATCACAGCATGCACTAGGGATGTTCAAACAAAGTCATCAAACTGGAAGTAGGTAAAAAAAAAATAAAGCAGTTAAAGAGAGTAGAGAGGGGACGATGACATGAATTGTGCTCCAAAAATAAATAATCCTGACTATATTCAGCACAATGCTTACAAGCTAGACAGGAGCGGTGGTCGGTCTCCTAGGCAACAAGCTGTCAACAAAGAAAAAGTGTTAATATCTCAAAAACGGCTGGAAATTTTAATAAGCAGTAAATTGAAAAAGTGCTTGTTTTTGCAAGCTCTATAAAACAGTACACATCTATGCAGATAATAACCTTTTAAGATCTGGAATAAAGCATATACTGTATATAAACCAGTTTTATGGACAGTTCTTTGTTCAATGCATAAAGATTTTTTCAAAATTGTACACAAATAATATGAATGAGAGTGAGCTGTGTAATGGATTGGACTATTATACCATTATGTAAGGCAGCCTGGTATCAGTACTATCAATACTATGCACTGGGAACCATTTTCTGCATACTACATCCCCATTGATCTTTTTCTTTGTGAGTAATACATGACACTCCATGATGTCGTCTCTGAAGTTTTTTTTCCTGAGCTGTCCTTAGAATTAATAGATATGAGCGCAGCATGATATATTACACTTGCATCTAACTGGGTTGTGCTTTAGTTTGTGAATAGTAAGAATACAAGCTATGCTCACACCTGGTGCACACCGACTATAAGCCGGCATTTCAGCTATGTGCGGTTTTAATCCTGTAATGACTGCAATAGAGCTGGAACACAAGGCACACGCCTGGCTGTCACACAACGAGAGAATGCTGATCATAAATTATAGTGGGGAGTGGAATGTAAATACATTTATGGAACGCTTGGTGATCGGAATGAAATATCACAAATTAAAATGCGGAAATATGAAATGTGCAAATGTGTACAATTATATATAAATAGCGTATTTATATTCGTCAGGACCAGCTTGAAAGTCTAAAACAGATTAAACACATATGCGAAATAGCAATTTACAGCAAATTCTGCCTGACATTTAATACATTATCACAATGTACTCACTATGCTGTGTTTTTGTAGTTTTCATTTAATAATCGCTCAACATTTTTTCCCAAATACCTAATTAATCAAAACTCTTTGTTTTCAATAGAAACCAATTAGATTTAAGATTTTGTTTCTTAACCCTTAAGGGCCAGGACATTTTTCAGCTTTGTGCCTCTTCCCCCGGAAGAAGGCACAAAGCCGAAACGCGCGTAGGGGCTTTGGCACCGCAGGTCTGAGGTAAAATTACTACTACTCTTGCTTTCCCTGGCGTCCTCTTTTATACAATACTGACTTCAGTCTTATGTTTATTTCCAAGAACCATTTTAATACTATGTGTATGGTCTATGGTTTATTGAGGGGTTTTGGATTTATGACATTTCCACAGATCTGTGGTTCCACTCTTTTTGTGCTTTATTGTCTGTTCATCCCTTTCGTCTGCTCTGGATTCTAGTATATTTCTTAACCCTGTTTTATTATTTTGTAATAAACTTTATTTTATTACTACTTTGGTTCTCAATGTGCAAGTTCTTATACTTTAGTAAGCTGCAGTGAACTTGCATGTCAATTTTCATCAACCATTCTCATCAAAAGGCACTCGTGTTTACATGTTAACTTCTGTGGTCAGCCTGAACGTCTCTGTGAAATGGTTGCAGTTCCATCTTTGTAAAACTTTTGTTTCACTTTGGCTACAGTATTCTGATAAGTAAAGCTTTGCTTTGATCTTATTGTAGCCTTCACCTTTCTGTGTAAATATATTATTTTCTTTTTCGGATCTTGTGACATTTCTTTTCCATGTGGTGCTATTGCTGGCAGCTTGAAATGGGAATGGTTTTCTTTGTTAAGTAACACTCCTTTATAGTTACTTGTCTGCTGGACGCATGTTTAATAAATAATTACACTTACCTATGGTTGTTTTCCTGTTCATCAGAATTTTGATGTCTAAACTTTAGCTTTGCTCCTAAGACTATCATTGGGGATGTGCTCAGTTTTTGAACATGGTCTTGAATGAGTTTGTTAGAAAAATTACTTTTTTGGATGTATAACAAATCTTGTTTGCAGTCTTTGGCCAACATTGTGGGAGTATATTGTAGACTCCCATAAAAAACGTTGATTCTGAAAATAATTTTTCCCCAAGCTTCTAAGAAAGTCTGCAAGTATGCTATTGGTTAGTGATCATAGTTTTTCAAGATAATGTTCATCTAAGTATAATAAATTTACAGGATTGGATAGAAATGGAGTGCCAGAGGGTTACAGTTTCATATTTTTGGAGACTAAAAGTAGACAAAAGTCCATCTAGTTCAACCTATAACCTAACATGTTGGGAGGCAGAAGCTAATTTCCCCATTTTAGAATAAATATTCCTTCCATTATCCAACAATCAGGCTAATTCTCAACAAGTTCCCTGGATCAATGTCCCATCACAGAGACAAGTTTCAATAACTAGCAATATTAAATTTAAAAAAAAAAAAAAAAAAAATAGCCAGATCTTCAAGCTTTTTTTTCCAGGTCTTTCGTTGTGCTTCTCACAAAATTAGAATATCATCAGAAAGTTAAATTATTAATTCAGTTCTTCAATACAAAAAGTGAGACTCATATATAGAGTCATTACAAACAGAATTATCTATTTCAAGAGTTTATTTCTGTTAATGTTGATGATAATGGCTTACAACCAATGAAAACCCAAAAGTCATTATCTCAGTACGGTAAATTAGAATAATTAACACAAAACACCTACAAAGGCTTCCTAAGCGTTTAAAAAGGTCCGTTAGTCTGTTTCAGTAGCTCCACAATCATGGGGAAGACTGCTGACTTGACAGATGCCCAGAATACAGTCATTGACACACTCCACAAGGAGTGTAATCCACAAAAGATCATTGCTAAAGAAGCTGGCTGTTCATAGAGTGCTGTATCCAAGCATATTAATGGAAAGTTGAGTGGAAGGAAAAAGTGTGGTAGAAAAAGGTGCACAAGCAACAGGGATTACCGCAGTCTTGAAAGGATTAAGAAAAGGCCATTTTCAAAAATTTGAGGGAGATTGACAAGGAGTGGACTGTTGCTGGAGTCATTGCTTCAAGAGCCACCACACACAGACGTATCCAGGACATGGGCTACAAGTGTCACATTCCTTGTGTCAAGCAACTCATGACCAATAGACAACGTCAGAAGCGGCTTACCTGGACCAAGGAGAAAAAGAACTGGACTGTTGCTCAGTGGTCCAAGGTGTTTTCACTTGAAAGTAAATTTTGCATTTCATTTGGAAATCAAGGTCCCAGAGTCTGGAGAAAGTGTGTATAGGCCACAATCCAAGCTGCTGGAGGTCTAGTGGAAGTTTCCACAATCAGTGATGGTTTGGGGAGCCATGTCATCTGCTGGTGTAGGTCCACTGTGTTTTATCAAGATCAAAGTCAGCGCAGCCGTCTACCAGGAAATTTTAGAGCATTTCATGCTTCCCTCTGCCGACAAGCTTTATGTAGATGGAAATTTTATTCTTCAGCAGGACTTGGCACCTGTCCACACTGCCAAAAGTACCAATACCTGGTTTACAAGCAACAGTATCACTGTGCTTGATTGGCCAGCAAACTCGCCTGACTTTAACCCTATAGAGAATCTATGGAGTCTTGTCAAGAGGAAGATGAGAGACAACAGACCCAACAATGCAGATGAGCTGAAGGCTGCTATCAAAGCAACCTGGGCTTCCATAACACCTCAGCAGTGCCACAGGCTGATCACCTCCATGCCATGCCGCATTGATGCAGTAATTGATGCAAAAGGAGCCCCGACCAAGTATTGAGTGCATTTACTGAATATACATTTCAGGAGGCCAACATTTCAGATTTTAAAATCATTTTTCAAGCTGGTGTTATAAAGTATTCTAATTTACTGAGATAATGACTTTTGGGTTTTCATTGGCTGTAAGCCATAATCATCAACATTAACAGAAATAAACACCTGAAATAGATCACTCTGTGTGTAATGACTCTATAGAATATATGAGTTTCACTTTTTGTATTGAAGAACTGAATTAAATGTACTTTTTGATGATATTCTAATTTTGTGAGAAGCACCTATAGTGTGAAGGAAAAACGCCATTTTTTTACATCTCCATCAGGAATTTACGCAAAATGTAACAGGCTATAATTTTTAATATAAAGGGATAAGGGATTATAATTGCCTTCCAGATCTTGGTGATTTGTAGAATCATTTTCAAAGTGATATTTTTCTGTTGTCTGCTAATGAAATACTGGGGATATGAAATTTGCACTATATTTTGTATATAGAAAAGTCCACAAAACATAATTTTAGGTTTCATTTAATATAATAATGAAGGCTCTGCAGTTACTTATTTATTTTCCTTTTTTTATTCCTTTAATATTTTTCCAAATAATGCCATTCTAGATCTATTATCCCCTTCTTCATTGTTTTCTCATTTCTACGAGGTGAGAAGGGCACGCATCTTCCTGGAGAACCGTGCTGGAGGCAATTACTGTCGCACGGTCCGTGGGTTTCCGTGGGCTGGCTGTGTTCTCTTCACCTCTCTTTTTCCATCATTATGCTATCTAGAGATGTTTTTCCTACAATACTTAATGAAGATCGCAGACGATTAGTGTCAGCAACATGTCAGGGCTGTGTGATTGGTATATAGTCCAATTAAATATATTGTAATTTTTCCATAACATTGCTTGAACCGGACAAGAGGTATTGGAGGGCGGCATTAGGGGCTCGTTTTATGTCAGAGATCTTTGGGTTACATATAGTAAACTAAAGTAATAGCTGTCAATTGGTGTTCTTTAATTTGTTCTTTATGGAAGGCTAGAGGTACTGTCACACTTAGCGATGCACCAGCGATCCCGACCAGCGATATGATGCGGTCAGGATTGCTGGTGCATCGCTAAGTGGTCGCTAGTGAGCTGCCACACAGGCAGATCTCACCAGCGACATCGCAGGGGTCGGGGGTCGCTACTTACCTGTCACATTAGGCGATCCTGACGTCCTCCCGCCGCGTCCACGAGTCGCTCGTCTCTCCTCAGGAAGCGCCGCAGGAAGCTGACGACGAGAAACAGTCCAGGACGTTCTCGTGCGATCAGCGATAACCAGCGGGGGAGCGGGTCGGAGGTAAGTATCAGACATAGCGATATCGCTAGCAATATCGCTATAACGTCACAAGTTATAGCGATATTGCTAGCGATATCGCTAAGTGTGACAGTACCTTAAGACACTTCTGCACAATCCAACAAACCCTACTGTAAGTTAATCGGGTTCGTCAGGCACTGGTAGTGTCCATAGTAAGGCAGATCCAGCACCGCTTTGTGGATGTTGTTTTTAAAGGGGCTGTCTAGTCTTAATCTAACATTCTGGAGTCACTATATGTGACTGCAGACTTGTGAATCCTCACTTCATGCTCACTGCGTGCTGTGAGGATTCTCCAGTGCAGAGCTGGAAGTCGCGGGTGTGTGACTGAAAATATGGGATATGCATACATTTGGCCATGTGCTGACTAGATGGCTACAGCTTTGCTCAGTGCAGGAGTATTGAACTAGCCCGCTCCCAGTGCCGGCCTCTGAGAATACTCACAGTGCACAGTGCGCGCGATGTGAGGATTGCCAAGTCTGCAGTCACATAGGATGACTCCAGACTTGTAACCTAAGACCGGACAACAGCTATAAACAAATACTTAGATGGACCAACCTTACTGAGTCAATACTAATCAGTGTCTCAATGTTATATAAAGGTTTGAAAATATTATCAGTATTAGGTCACGTTCACACGTTCAGTATTTGGTCAGTATTTTACATCAGTATTTATAAGCCAAGAACAGTAGTGGGTAAAAACATGCAGAAGTGGTGATGTGATTCTGTTAACCTTTTCCTCTGATTGTTCCACTCCTAGTTTTGGCTTATAAATACTGATGTAAAATACTGACCAAATACTGAACGTGTGAACGTGGCCTATGGCTAAATATAAAAAAAATCGGTCCGAGTTTCATCCAGAAAAGTGGCATGATTTTTTTTCACTTGTGATCTGTGTGCTGTCCACATACAATCCATATTTTTTACTCAGCAGTTATTCATCTTTTACATGACCATTTATAGTTTCCCATTTTTAATGTAATTACCAGTATGATCTGTATGACACCCAATTTTTTTCTCGCATCCATCCCATTGCAGAGTCAAATTGCTGCATGCGGCGATTTTATTCACATGCCGAATACAGCTGAGAAAAAAGACACAGATCTGCGCTGTCTCATTGAATAACATTGGCCCGAATGCAATCCCTTTTTTTTTATTGGATTGCTTTCATCCGATTTATACAGCCGTGTGAGCGAACCCTGAGACATAGACTTATTGAACAGAGAAAAAAAGGATTGTTCACCAAATTTATCTTGCTGAACTGGACGCAGGATGTAATAGTAGCTACAGAGTCGAATGAAACATTTTTTATATATTTATTTTTTTCATTTTGCATCTCCGTTGTCAGGATCTTAGCAATCAAAAAATTGGAGCCTAACGAGTGAACTTTTGTAATTCATATTGGTAAAAGTAGACGCCCCAGTGAAAAGTATCTGATAGCACCCACCTGGAGTTAACTCATTAGGTGCCAAATACCAAATATTTTATTTCTAATATCGCCGCAACAAAGAGGCAATATATAAAAAAGCCGGACATACAAAAAAAACATTTTATACCACTCTGCAGCCACTATTATATTGTGCCACCAGCTTAACCTGCAAAATTTGGGAAAAGGTTCTCTAGGCTGTTTGTTAGTGGTTACCTTTACTTTATAAAAATAAAAAGTTTCAGCCTGTAATTTGCATTTTTTTTCATTCATTTTCAGACTTCACCATCCTTCTTTCTTTCTACTAACCTGTTTTCTTTGCCCTCCATAAAACTTCAGGTACCTTCTTTTCACTACAGATCTATGTACAACCCCCTCCACCTCCCTGCAGCTATCTCTAAGGCTGGAGTCACACTAACCTGCGCAAAATACGCTCCGTATTTTACATGCGTAATACGGATGAATGACCCCTAAACAGTGCTCCGTAGGTAATCCGTAAGCAAGGTGTGGTCGCGTATTTTGCGCATGTGTGCATCCGTATGTAATCCGTGTGGCATCCGTATGCAATCCGTATGGCGAGATTTTCTCGCAGCCTTGCAAAATGGACATTTAACGGTTTTGAGGCCTGCAAACTATTTAAATCATTAGCCTGCACCCTATTTAGACACTCAGAAACAGGTGGATGCCTACATTCTGTACATTTCTCACCTTGCTTTCACGAGGTGTGTTGGTGTTCTTTGTGCAGCATGGCAGAGGGTCTGACATTCAATACAACCGAGCAGGTTCTCTTTACCTGGCTTTTGTCACGGCGCTTTGGCCAACCATATCCTGTGATAGTGGATCCGCGGAGGAGGAGACGCATGTGGGTACATCCACTTTTGAGGCAACGACTCACAAGAGGTCATTTTCACCGCCTCTATTCGTCTCTGCGGGAGCATCCGGAAAAATTTTACCAGTACTGTCGAATGAGCATTTCCACATTTGATCGCCTCTTGGAGACAGTGCGCCCTGGGATCACCTTTCAGGACACTAGGATGCGCCAAGCCATATCTGCAGAGGAGCGACTTCTACTCACAATACGGTATGTACTCCACCACCACATTCTCTATGTTCATAATGTGTGTGTTAATTTATGTTTTTTGGCCTTCTTGGACAAAGTTTAATACCCTGATCTTCCTCAAAATATGTTTCACCTGACACAGCAGAATGTTACATCTAATATGTACTGCATATCACTTAGTCATTGTGCCACCAAATATGTGTGTGTTCTTCTCTATCATTCCCTACCAAGTTTGATCGGCATGTAACTGATTTTTTTTTACTTTACACATTCTAACCTGTACTATTTCTGTTGTTCTACAGCTTCCTGTCCACTGGCCTGTCTTATGCCGCCCTCCACCATGAGTTTCTCATTGGAAAGTCAACCATTTCAGGCATAGTGAGGTCTACATGTGCAGAAATCTGGACAAAACTCCATCAGGTGGTCCTACCCGAGCCCAGGATGGAAGACTGGTTAAGGATTTCAAGGGACTTTGAGGAGGACTGCCAGTTTCCAAATTGTATTGGGGCCCTGGATGGCAAACATATCAGGGTGCGTAAGCCGCCGAACTCAGGCTCCCAATTCTTCAATTATAAGCAATACTTTTCTGTTGTATTGTTGGCTCTGGTAGACCCTCAATACAAGTTTATAATTGTTGACATTGGGGCCTATGGAAGGACGGGAGACTCTAGAGTCTTCAATACTTCCATAATGGCTCGGCGGCTACGCACCAACCAGTTGGATCTCCCACCACCACGCCAGCTACCAGGCTCCCCCGAACAATCAGTCCCTTATGTCCTTGTGGCAGATGAGGCCTTTCAGTTATCACGTAATGTCATGAGGCCATATCCCCGGCGCAACCTTGACCACAGGCGCAGAATTTTTAACTTGCGCCTATCACGTGCTAGGCGACTGGTGGAGTGTTCCTTTGGGATTCTTTGTGCAAAATGGCGGGTACTCCAGTCTGCCATTCAGTTGAGTGAGCAAAATGTGAATGAAGTTGTGAAAGCCTGTGTTGTTCTGCATAACTTCACCAGGATACATGATTGTTCCTCCTCTGATGGTGTTGTGCGTAGGGTGAGACCACCTATCATCCCTCAACATAGACCGCTCTCTGGCCTCAAAGTGCGTGATATATTCACGAATTACTTTATCTCACCTGAGGGGGCAACTTCTTGGCAAGAGAATGCTGTGTCTATGTTATAATTTTTTTTTTTCAAAGTGTGTCTAAATATATATTACTCAAGCCTTTTTATGATTCTATGAGTGTTTCTTTGCATTGGTTGGTGTCTGTTAGTATGTTGTGAGGGATAGTGAGAAATCACACAGAGACGTTAACTATAGTAGACAAATTTTTAGTTTTGCCTTTTTTTTTTGGGTTTTGCTTAAAGGCAAACATAATTTTACCATAACACAAATTTGGCAATGGCCAAAATGACCCTTTGGGCCTTCTTTAACTTGGTGTAACATTAACATTACAGAAAAAAAACTGCAACAACCATTATGCAATAACAACATTGCTGCATGCCTACATTAACCTTGATTAGGCAACAAAGGGTGAGCTCCATCACCAAAATAAAGTCAATAAGATAACACTCACATTTCCTCATAATGTTTTCCAATCAGAGAAAGCTTCCACCATGACAGGCAAGGCTACCTCACAGCTTTCACACAGATATTACCTGTCTGTAGAACAGACAATATTTAAGCATGCTATACTGGAAAGGATGAAAATACAAAACTCACTTGTTAAGACATAGAGAGAGCGTGATATTGAGAATGCTGTTCGCCTCAAATTGTTTTACTAGAGAATGCTAATAACAAAGTTGACTACTTAACTAAAGGCAAGCACGCCTTTCCTATGCATTAGCAAGTGATTAGTGTATTTTCATCCTTTCAGGTAACAGTATAGCGCATTTAAATCTTCTCTTTTATACACACATGTAATATCTGTGTGAAAGGCGTGAGGTAGCGTTGCCTGTCATGATGGATTGTTTCATATGTTTGGAAAACATTGTTTAAAAATGTGAGTGTTAAATTATGTTCTAAATGTTGGTGAAGGAGAACACCTGTTTTTTTGTCTAGATTAGAAGCACCAGTTATCTGTTACTGGACATCTCCAAACTTTTGATTCATAAATCCTCATATGTAGGGGAAGGGGAACGGGGAGGAACAGCCTGTGGGTGCTGCTGGACATTGTGGCCAAGATCGCCCTGTGTGGGGCCATACTGTTGCCCATGATGCTGTTGTTGTCCAGCCTCCTGGGCCTGTTGGTGATACTGGCCAGAGTAATAATGATGATGGTGAGGGGCTTCTTGTTGGCTCTGGTAGGCCCGTGGCTCATACCCACCAAGATAGCCAGATCGTCCCCAACCAGGTTGGGACCAGCCTCCAACACTGGGTGGGTACAAGTGGCCATATTGGTGGGGTTGGCTTGATGAAGACATTTGGGGCTGCGGAATAGAAGGATGGGTAGGGGGAGGAAGTGGTTGAGGTGTTGGCCCACGTATTAGGGGCTGCTCAGACCCTGCTTGAGCAAGCATCTGTGTGGATGGTCTCATGCGCATTAAATTTCTTGGTGAGAGCTGCCACCTCTCCAGAAATTCAAACACCTCATATGGGGTATTGGGGGGGGGGTGCTTGCATCAAGCAGGATCTGAATACACCCCCTAATACGGAGCCTGACCTCACGGGTAAGGGCACGGAGATAAAGGGTGAGGCTACGTGCATAGGCCTCCTCACCATCATCTGTAGTGACTCTGGACAAGTAATTCAGCACCCCAGTGTCCACATTGGTCCTGCTCTCTTGAATGGTGACCTGGCGCCTTCTTCTTATTCGCCTTGATGCTAGAGCAGCCTGTGGGGAGGGCCTGATCTGGGCAGTTGGGCTGCTGCTCAAGTTGCCCATCTCTTCCAGGATGGGTGAGGTTGCAGCTGCAGACCGTCCTGGTGGTGTGTTGTGTAGGGCAGCCATTGTGTGTTCTGGTGAAGCCTCCTCTTCAGCCATCCTTCTTGTAGGGGGAGAAGATGGGCCAGCCACCTCATCCCCTACAGGATCTATAATGGGCTATGCCTCTGAGGCCGTTCCTCGATCCGTAAGGTTGGATTGAGTTCTGTTATGAAATAGAACAGAGGCAAAAATACATCAATATTTTTGTCCCTGTAAAGTATTTGTGTAATGTTTTTGTGTCATGTGGTGTGAGGTATGTACTTACGGTCTCAGAGCCAGAATTGGGGCGAGGAAGTTCAGCCGGTCATAGTATATATATTTGCGCTTGACATGGCCAGCATCCCCACTCCTGGACCGCTGCTGGCGTTCCCTGCGGTACTGGTCCCGGATGCTTCTCCACCGTTTCATCACATCTTCCACTGCCATGTGACAGGAAAGATTGTCAAAATCAGATATTTGAGAGGTCACATTTTCAAACAGTAGTCTAGGCATGGGGCCTTATAGGGTGTGCGTTCTACCCATGGTGGCATATGTAATTGGGCCGATACACAGGGTCTCATTAGCTACACTTAAACTAATTTTAGTGGCTAGGAGGATGAGGAGCTTGTGGCCTAACCCCTAATTATGGCTGTGTGAAGCCACGTGTCACATCCTAATGTAACGGCCTCATGAGGCTAATAAAAGTACATGCACAGGAAGGGGGGGGCTGATTGTAGATTCCTTTTATAGTGCGCGCTAACGTTAATTATATTTTTATGGTTGCACTTACGAATTTTATGCTGCTCATCACGTGGTCTGTCACCAAAGTCATGGTACATCTGGCGACAGATGCGCCTCCATGACGCCTCCTTTCTTGTGCGGATCGCATAGTTTGCGTCGCGTGGGTCCCATATTTCTGGACGCTATGCTGCTGCTGTACTCCGTGGAGGCGTACTTCCTGGATGTCTGGAGCGCTTTTTGACCTCATTTGCATGTCTAGGCTTCCTGATGATGGATTGGCCCATTTCCTGTTCACCAGCCAAAAGACCTGCGTATTGCTCGCAGGTCACACGTGTGTTCCGTGTGTAATGCGTATTTTTTGCGCACCCATAGACTTGCATTGGCGTAGTACGGGCGTAGTACGCTGACAATCGCAGCATGCTGCGAGTGGCACGGAGCATAGGATACGGAGGAGAAAAATACGGCTGGTGCGAGTGACCCCATAGAGAATCATTTGTCCGTGTCTAATGCGTGCTTTTAGCGCCTCTCACTCTCCCGTATTCCTCGCCAGTGTGACTCCGACCTAACATTGAGAGAAGGGAGGTGGGAAGCAGAGAGACATGTCAAAACCTGGAACTTTCAGGGATATTTGTCAATTTTGCAAAAGCACCAAGTTAGATAAATTACATTTCCACATTCTATGCCAGCAAAATGGTAGAACATGTTTTAATAAAGATTATTTAGACCTTTGACCAAGCTTCTAGAGATGGCAATACATGTGGGGAATTATCCTCTTTTTCCCACTCCACCAGGTCCAGGTTATATAATATATAAGGCTCAATGTGTGTATGTGTATGTATGTATCTATGTCCGGGATTGGCATCCGCACCGTCGCAGCTACAGCCATAAAATTTGGCACAGTCACACGTCTGGACCCCGAGAGCGTCATAGGCTATGTTGTGAGGTGAAATTTTAACCCCGCGCGTTCCAATTCACCAAACAATTTTGCCCCTATCTACATAATGGGGAAAAAGTGAAAGGAAAAGTGTTGGAGGCAAATTGACAGCTGCCAGATGTGAACAAGGGGAACTTAAAGAATGAGAGCGATGGCGCCAAAGAGTATATACCATACAGTTGCTAAGGTTGGGCCCTGACATGGGATACTCACCACACACGGGGATATGAACACACACACAAAATGCGCCACACACTACCACGTGCTTCCACACATATACCACCCTCAGCACACATTTCATCACACATACACCAACCTCGCCACATAAAAGTCCAAACACAAAAGTCGCCACTCAAAACTCGCCAGGCTGTCCAAGAGCTGTTTAAAAGATGAAACATGAGCTGTGATTGGTTGCTATCAGCAACAGTTTTCTTTGTAGACAGTTGTGGTAACTGAGGCCTATTATTCTTATCATTTCTATGGTGTTATCATCCTTCTGTAAAGCTGAAAATAACACAATTTATTACCGTGCCAACACAGACCACCCTCTGACACAGACTGCAGGGGGAGCCCAGTATCACACAGGATAGGATTAGATACACGGCTCAGCAGTCAGTATCACACAGGATAGGATTAGATACACAGCTCAGCAGTCAGTATCACACGGGAGAGGATTAGACACATGGCTCAGCAGTCAGTATCACACAGAATAGGATTAGATACACGGCTCAGCAGTCAGTATCACACAGGATAGGATTAGATACACAGCTCAGCAGTCAGTATCACACGGGAGAGGATTAGACACATGGCTCAGCAGTCAGTATCACACAGAATAGGATTAGATACACGGCTCAGCAGTCAGTATCACACAGGATAGGATTAGATACACAGCTCAGCAGTCAGTATCACACAGGATTAGATACACAGCTCAGCAGTCAGTATCACACAGGATAGGAATACATACACGGCTCAGCAGGCAGTATCACACAGGATAGGATTAGATACACGGCTCAGCAGACAGTATCACACAGGATAGGAATAGATACGCAGCTCAGCACACAGTATCACACAGAATAGTATTAGATACACGGCTCAGCAGACAGTATCACACAGAATAGGATTAGATACACGGCTCAGCAGTCAGTATCACACAGGATAGGATTAGATGCACGGTTTTTATGTGCAATATAATCATTATAATTTGTTATAACTAACAACAGTTGGTTACACTATGCCCCTAGTATGCACATAAAAGTGTTTTGGTTTTTTTTCATGGACCTTTTGTGATCCTCTTTTAATTTTCTTTCATGTCCTTACTGTGATACTTAACACTTGGATTTCATTTGCACTTTTGAAAATTATTTTTGAATTTCCCTTTTCTTGTTTGTATATTTAATTGCACTCAAGCACTTTATATTTGAGTATCACATAATGAATCGTTATTGATCACACATTAGGTCTTAATATACTGGGATAGTCTGGGTATAAGTGCTTTCTGTATGTTGGTGTATATTTAAATGTTTTTATGTTTTTTTTTTGCGTGTTCTTGTGTTTATAAAATTGCTAATTTATTTAAGAATCCTCATCATTTTGTACATATTTCTTCTCTTCTTGATGAATTAGGCATACACTACCGTTCAAAAGTTTGGGGTCACCCAGACAATTTTGTGCTTTCCATGAAAACTCATACTTTTATTAATCAAATGAGTTTCCAAATGAATTTAAAATCTAGTCCAGACATTGATAAGGTTTGAAAGAAAGATTTTTATTTGAAATAATAATTTTCTCCTTCAAACTTTGCTTTCGTCAAATAATGCTCCCTTTGCAGCAATTACAGCATTGCATACCTTTGGCATTCTAGCAGTTAATTTGCTGAGGTAATCTGGAGAAATTTCACCCCATGCTTCCAGAAGCCCCTCACACAAGTTGGTTTGGCTTGATGAGCACTTTTTGCTTACCATACGGTCAAGCTGCTCTCACAACAGCTCAATGGGGTTGAGATCTGGTAACTGCACTGGCCACTCCATTACAGATAGAATACCAGCTGCCTGCTTCTTCCCTAAATAGTTCTAGCATAATGTGGAGGTTTGCTTTGGGTCATTGTCCTGTTGTAGGATGAAATTGGCTCCAATCAAGCTCTGTCCACAGGGTATGGCAAGGCGTTGCAAAATGGAGTGATAGCTTTTCTTATTCAAAATACCTTTTGTCTTGTACAAATCTCCCACTTTACCAGCACCAAAGCAACCCCAGACCATCACATTACCTCCACCATGCTTGACAGATGGCATCAGGCAGTCTTCCAGCATCTTTTCAGTTGTTCTACGTCTCACAAATGTTCTTCTGTGTGATCCAAACACCTCAAACTTGGATTTGTCTGTCCATAACACTTTTTACCAATCTTCCTCTGTCCAATGTCTGTATTCTTTTGCCCATATTAATCTTTTCCTTTTATTAGCCAGTCTCAGATATGGCTTTTTCTTTGCCACTCTGCCCTGAAGGCCAGCATCCCGGAGCTGCCTCTTCACTGTAGTCGTTGACACTGGCATTTTGCGTGTACTATTTAATGAAGCTGCCATTTGAGGGCCTGTGAGGCGTCAATTTCTCAAACTACAGACTCTAATGGACTTGTCTTGTTGCTCAGTTGTGCAGTTGGGCCTCCCACTTCTCTTTCTACTCTGGTTAGAGCCTGTTTGTGCTCTCCTCTGAAGGGAGTAGTACACACCGTTGTAGGAAATCTTCAGTTTCTTGACTATTTCTTGCATGGAATAGCCTTCATTTCTAAGAACAAGAACAGACTGTCGAGTTTCACATGAAAGTTCTTTTTTCTGGCCATTTTGAGAGTTTTATGGAACCAACAAATGTAATGTTCCAGATTCTCAACTAGCTCAAAGGAAGGTCAGGTTTATAGCTTCTCTAATCAGCCAAACTGTTTTCAGCTGTGCTAACATACTTGCACGAGGGTTTTCAAGGGTATTCTAGCCATCCATTATCCTTTTTACACAGTTAGCAAACACAAAGTACCATAAGAACACCGGAGTGATGGTTGTTGGAAATGGGCCTCTATACACCTGTGAAGATATTGCATTACAAACCAGACGTTTGCAGCTAGAGTGTATTTCTGAATCATTTAATATTAGCTTCATTGGAAAAAATTGTGCTTTTCTTTCAAAAATAAGGACATTTCTAAGTGACCCTAAACTTTGACTGGTAGTGTATGTTCCTGCGAACCCTTTTATAACCTATATATATAAAGCTGAGTGTATGTATGTGTGTATCTATCAAGTCACGCCCACTCCACATAGCCCTGCCCACTCCTCATAGCCACTCTCACTCCACATGCAAAGCCCCGTCCACACAGCCCACATTAGCACAGAATTCTCCTTGCAGCCTTTCTGGAGTTTATGCTGTGTGTGGATGGATCCCTGCAGCTCATGATCTGCAATCAAGCACCAGATGAGATTGGTTGAGGGGAGGACGATGCCTGGAGGGGGGGCTATGGCACGAGCAGGGCGCCAGTTACCTGGGTCGTGGTGCTGCAGAGCGGAGCTGTCCACTGACTGTGGTGCTGCAGGTGTAGTGCCAGCTCTGCCCACTCCAGCCTCGCTATGTACAAGAAGAGCGTCACTGTGCATGCCCGAGAGTCTCCTCTATTGCTAGCATTACACGAGCCTTCATGGGAAATAGTGCTGTAGCGTTTAGTCACCCAAAACAAAAAGGTAAAAAAAGGCCTGGATTCCTCACTGCAAAAGGTGATTGCAGCAGTCAGATGTAGTCTGTGTGTAGGTGCAGGCAGCCTAGCACTGATGCAACATAGTAACATAGTTTTGAAGGCCGAAGGAAGACCTTATGTCCATCTCGTTCAGCCTATTTTTAGTGCAGCTGTTCTGCATTGTTGATCCTGGGGAAGGCAAATTTTCTCCATAGGGAAAAAAAAAATTCCTTTCCCTAAGCTGGGTCAACCATCTACCTATAATATTATGTTATTCATAACCTTCTATACTGTTACTCACAAGAAAAGCATCCATTCCTTTCTTAAATTCATTCAGTGAGTTGGCCATCACCACTTCCTCAGGAAGAGAATTCCAGAGCCTCACTGCTCTTACCGTGAAGAACCCTCTTCTATGCTGGTGCAGAAATTGTCTTTCCTCCAAACGAAGAAAATTCCCCCTTGTTCTTGTCACAGTCCTTGGTACAAACAGTTCATCGGAGAGATCTCTGTAATGCCCTCTGATATACTTGTACATATATATTAGGTCTCCCCTAAGTCTTCTCTTTTCTAGAGTAAATAGACCTAATTTTCATAACCTTTCTGGGTATTGTAGTGAGCCAACTCCATTTATCATTTTAGTAGCCCACCTTTGAACCCTTTCAATCTCAGTAATGTCTTTCTTGAGCCCCGGCGTCCAAAATTGCACACAATACTCCAACTGTAGTATGAAAAGTGATTTGTACAGAGAGAGAATTATGTTTTCATCTCGTGTCCCCAGACCTCTTCTAATGCATCCCATGACCCTATTTGCTTTGGTGGCAGCTGCCTGACACTGGGCACTCCAATTTAGCTTCTTATTGACTAAGATGCCTAAGTCTTTTTCCATGTCTGATTTCCCCAGCAGTTTCCCATTTAGTAAGTAATTGTAGCATCTGTTTCTCCTTCCCATGTGCATAACCTTACACTTATCTGTGTTAAACCTCATTTGCCATTTTTCAGCCCAATTCTCCAATTTACTCAAATCTGTCTGTAGTTGCAAACTGTCCTCCTTTGTGTTAACTACCTTACATAGTTTTGTATCATCTGCAAATACTGATATTTTACTGTGTAAGCCATCCACTAGATCATTAATAAATATATTAAATAGTAGGGGGCCCAATACAGAACCCTGTGGTACCCCACTAGTAACCCTGGCCCAATCTGAGTATGCGCCATTAATAACCACTCTTTGTTTTCTATCACTAAGCCAGCTACCTACCCATCTACACACATTTTCCCCTAGCCCAAGCTTTCTCACCTTACTTACCAATCTTTTATGTGGGACAGTGTCAAATGCTTTAGAGAAGTCGAGATAAATGACATCCAATGATTCTCCTTGGTCCATTTGAGAGCTTACATCCTCATAGAAGCTGATCAGGTTAGTTTGACAGAGCGATCCTTCGTAATTCCATGTTGATATAGAGTTAAACATTTATTAACATTGAGATATTCCATAATGGTATCCCTTAGACACCCTTTTTATAAATTTTACCCACAACCAGATGTTAAGCTTACCGGCCTATAGTTTCTAGGTTCCCTTTTACACCCCTTTTTGAATATTGGTACCACATTTGCTTGCCACCAATCAAAAGGAACAGACTCTGTTTCTATAGAGTCTTTTAATATAAGGAATAGAGGCCTGTCTATCACATTACTTAACTCCCTTAATACCCGAGGGTGAATGCCATCAGGGCCTGGTGATTTGTCAATTTTAATCTTACTAAGGCGGTTCTGCACTTCTTCCTGGGTTAGGCAGGGAATACTTAATGGGGAGTTTATTTTGTCCTCCCTGAAAAACAGGGAAACACAGTACAACAATCGTGAAAAAATACTCTGCTGTAAAAAAAATCTAACAATAAACAGCAAGTGCTAGTAGAAAGATGACAACAAAACAGGGTATTTAGTTGATACGATTTTTGCAAAAAATGTATACTAAGCTGCTCTACCAAACGCCAAGGTATACCCATCAGAGCAGTCCTAACCAATGTATTTAAAACCTGACCATGTGAACAGTACCTATATGAGCAGGATTCAGCGAGGTAATGTCTGATGTGGACATGCTGTGTGAGACGGCTTTATAAGTGCATGGCCCCCAAGAAAGGGGTGGAGACCTCCCAAAAACTTCCAAAAGCAAGAAACCAATTGAATTCAAACGCCTGGGCCATGCACATACAGTGAACAAGTCGGTAAGACACGTGTTCCCACCACCAAGAGACTGAAACACAGAGAAACACAGTACAACAAACGTGAAAAAATACTCTGCTGTAAGAGCAGCTTAGTATACATTTTTTGCAAAAAACGTATCAATTAAATAACCTGTTTTGTTGTCATCTTTTTACTAGCACTTGCTGTTTATTGTTGGAATTTTTTTTACAGCAGAGTGTTTTTTCACGTTTGTTGTATTGTGTTTCTCTGTGCTTCAGTCTCTTGGTGGTGTGAACACTGTCTTACCAACTTGTTCACTGTATGTGCATGGCCCAGGCGTTTGTATTCAACTGATGTCCCCCCTACCTGGGCAGCAGGCTGGGTATGTCCCCCTGACTAAAACTGGAGGAAGAATTAAAGAGTATTTAGTCAGTATTTTACCTCAGTATTTAATCAGTATTTTACCTCAGTATTTGGTCAGTATTTTACCTCAGTGTTTTAGTATTTTACCTCAGTGTTTGATCAGTATTTTATTTCAGTGTTTGGTCAGCATTTTACCTCAGTATTTGGTCAGTGGTTTACCTCCGTGTTTGGTCAGTATTTTACCTCAGTGTTTTAATATTTTACTTCAGTATTTGGTCAGTAGTTTACCTCATTGTTAGTATTTTACCTCAGTGTTTATTCAGTATTTTATATTAGTGTGTGATCAGTATTTTACCTCAATATTTGGACATTATTTTACTTCAGTATTTGATCAGTATTTGACCTCAGTGTTTGGTCAGTATTTTACCTCCATATTTGGTCAGTATTTTACCTCAGTGTTTGGTCAGTATTTTACCTCATTGTTTAGTCAGTATGTTACCTCAGTATTTGGTCAGTATTTTACCTCAGTATTTTGGTATTTCACCTCAGTATTTGGTCAGTATTTTATCTCAGTGTTTGATCAGTATTTTACCTCAATATTTGGTCATTATTTTACCTCAGTATTTGGCCATTATTTTACCTCAGTGTTTGGTTGGTGTTTTACCTCAATGTTTTTGGTCAGTATTTTACTTCAGTGTTTGATCAGTATTTTATCTCAGTATTTTTCTTTTTTAATGCAATTAGTGCAATCTATTTCAGGATCAAATGTTTTTGTGTGCAATATAATCATTATAATTTGTTATAACTAACCACAGTTAGTTACTATGCCCAGGCAACGCTAGGTTCTTCAGCTAGTATGTTGTCCTGGGCCCTGTCTGGCTCTGTCCTGGGCCCTGTATTGTTCAACATCTTTATCAACGATTTAGATGATGGAATTGAGGGTAAACTGATTAAATTTGCTGATGTCACAAAGCTAGGAGGGATAGCTAATACTAGAGAAGAGAGAGGATTCAAAAAGATATAAATAAACTGGAGAAGTGGGCAGCAACTAACAATAGTTTTTAACAGGGAAAAAAGCAAAGTACTACATCTGGGCAATAAAAATGAAAAAAGCATATACAGAATGGGAGGAATAGGGCTAAGCAACAGCACATGTGAAAAAGACTTGGGTATACTAATAGATCACAGACTGAATATGAGTCAACAGTGTGATGCAGCAGCAAAAAAGGCAAATGCAATTCTGGGATGTATTAACAGAAGCATACAGTCTAGATCACGTGAAGTCATTATTTCCCTCTACTCCTCTTTGGTCAGTCCTCATCTGGAATACTGTGTCCAGTTTTGGGCTCCACATTTTAAAAAAGACATCAACAAACTGGAGCAAGTTCAGAAAAGCGCAACCAGAATGGTGACCGGTCTGCAAACCCTGTCTTATGAGGAAAGGTTGCAGGATTTGGGAATGTTTAGCTTGCAAAAGAGGAGACTGAGAGGAGACTTAATAGCTGTCTACAAATATCTAAAGGGCTGTCACATTGTAGAAGGATCATCTTTATTCTCATTTGCACCAGGAAAGACTAGAAGCAATGGAATGAAACTGAATGGGAGGAGACACAGATTAGATATTAGAAAAAACTTTTTGACAGTTAGAGTGAACAATGAGTGGAACAGGCTGCCACAAAAGGTGGTGAGTTCTCCTTCAATGGAAGTCTTCAAACAGAGGCTGGACAGACATCTGTCTGGGATGATTTAGCGAATCCTGCTTTGAGCAGGAGGTTGGACCAGATGGCCCAGGAGGTCCCTTCCAATCCTACGATTCTATGATTCTATGATTCTATAACTTTAACTTGTGTGTTTCTTGTTTTACTGTCTGGTCATTTTTAACATTGTATTCTGAGTATGCCATGTATCTGTGGACAGTGGTGAGTCATGCCCGCACTGCAAGTGCCCAGTTAGTAAGGGGTTAAGTATGTTGATGGTTAAAGTGAGAATGGGTGTAGCGTATACTGGTCTCACTTATTTAGGGTCTGGTTTGCTTTCACCCGGTGTCAGTCGCAGAGGGCAAATGGTGTTGGTAGGAACGCTACACTACCTAATATAGCCTATGTCTTGTTGTAAGTGAGTGAAAAACACATCTGAATGCAGTTTGTTGGCTCAGGATAAAGGGGTTGTCCACTATTTGGACAACCCCTTCTCAATCTGTATGTTTGCCCCCAGGAAAATAATTACACATATACTCTCCCGCAGTAGTCATTCCAGCACTGTCTCTCCCAGGGCTCGCTTGACATTGTTACGTCACGCAATCCCTGCTGTCAATCAGTGGCCACTTTACTCTCCCTGCCTATCACATCGCTGGCATCAGAGGTGCGTGTAAGTGTTATTATTTTACAATGGGAAGCATAGGGATTGAGAAGTGGTTGTCTGATTAGTGAACAACTCTTTCAAAGCAGACTTGATCTGCTTACTCCAAAAATGGTGCCAGTTTTCCCTTATCAGCTCCAGCTTCTGAGATACAGAACACATGCCATTTAATGTAGTGTTAAAATTATTATCTTTGAAGCATGAAGGAATCATTGAAAATTAAAGAAATGTGTACTACATGAAAATCTCCTTATTTCAAGCCAAAAGCACAGATTTATTATATACTGTAAATTTTGCAGTCATTCAAAAGTAAGGAGTGTGAAGGGGTTGCCCCTTTGACTGTCTGACTGCCTAAGTGGAAGCATGGAATGGAGAAAGGGACCACCCTAGCAGAGAGGTTCCCATATATTAAGACAAGAGCCAGGGAAAGTCTTGAGGCCTTCCATGATGTCTGTTATTTAGAGTTGGAGTCACTACTGAGTATACAGAAAGGTATTATTACCAGGAAAGTGGTGAGTGTCTAACTCCTAAAGGAACTGATGAGCAAAAGGCCAGGAGAAAGTTGAGATCCAGGAGGGACCACATTGTGATTGAAGAAAAAGTCACTGCAGGGCAAAAGTGTGCACAAAAACCTAACAGAGTGAGAGAAATGCTCATTGCCAGCAGAGGAACCTGCCTGGAGT
The DNA here is from genome assembly GCF_039654945.1 of Dendrobates tinctorius. Classification (NCBI taxonomy): domain Eukaryota; kingdom Metazoa; phylum Chordata; class Amphibia; order Anura; family Dendrobatidae; genus Dendrobates; species Dendrobates tinctorius. The sequence continues at coordinate 43,763,233 of NW_027361738.1, read as the reverse complement.
GAGACGTCTGGACGATTGGACAGCCACTAGAATATATGTGAGTCCCGTTGTGGTGAAGTGTCAAGAAGTCAAGAAGAGGTCTGTGTGAAAGAAGTGTCTACAAAGACAGTATAAATAAGTTGTTGCTGAAACAATTAAAGGGTCTGTGCCTTGTGAAACAAATTAAAGTTTCCACTGTTAAATAGGAACTTTAACCAAATTTTTTATACTGACCCAGACACACAATTTAATAGTGGCTGCATAGCGGAATAAAACTTTTTTTTTCTTATTTCCCTTCTCCATTTCAGAGATATTAGCAATCAAAGTATTTTGCACCTAATGAGTTAACTTTAGTCAAGTCCAAGTGGGTGTGATCAGATAGTTTTCACTGGGGGCGTGTACTTCTCCCTGTATGAGTTGCTATCTGCTCTGCAGCCGCTATTACGCCGTGTGTCCAGCTGAACGTGAAAAGTTTGGTGTAAAGTCATCTTCCATGCCACTCCAATAAGGGATTCCCCAACCAGGGCTGTCCTGGAAGTTATTCTGAGGTTTTGACCTTCCAGGCATGTTTGGCGCAACCTTTCCAAGTTGATTGACACCCTAATTATTTCTTCACTTCAGACAATCTCAGGTGACACTACATTTTAGTTTTTGTTTTCTTTATTTGCACATCTTCATTGAAGACAACTTGTGCAGATCACTTGGGTGGGTCCTCCATTGTAACATAGTCTTGTCTTCATTCATAATTTCTAATGTCGGAGCTCTGTGTTATTTTCAGCAGTCGATGACTCACCGACAGAATACTTATATAACAATAAGAACATTTCCACTTCTCCTGACTCATCTCTTGCAAGCGTAACTGATCACTCACCAATACGGTGGTCATTGTAAGAATAAATCTAGAAAGAAAATAATAAAGCAAGATTTTATTTACCGTATGTTTTTTGAAAGGTTAATATATCTTGTTTTTATATAAAATTTTCAGAGGGGCTTCCAGTGCACATTGCAGGGCAGCACTATCAGCTCCACCATATAATTTACACCCGTGCCCACTTTGGCATGTACAGGGTGCTGCTAGAGTTTGGGGACAGTCAGGGCTAGAGGGAATATAGTGTGCCAGTAACATATAATACTAGAGCGAGACTATGAGGTCAGACATATTTCAGGTTCCCCTCTATGTCTATAAATCAAATTATAGGACAGTAGTATAAATGGTGGTATGATATGTCATGACAAACATCTCCACACTCAATTAAAGATAATGCAGCTGTGACATCCATCGCACCGGTGGCACTAGCCAGTGCGAGCCATTACTCACTGTCTCCTAGCTTGCCAGTAACTCTCTGAGAAGGACTTCTTCATTAAAGTCACAACATCCCCATTGCCGTTAAAGGTGGCAAATGATGGGAAATTAAGGTAACGATTTTCCATCAGGGAGATCAGGACACTATTTTAGAGTTGCCCGGGCCTCCACCTGTCTCCTTTTGCAGTAAGCGCAACTGTTCGGCTCTCTGCTGCGCCCAGTAAAGAACAGCTATGGCTTTTAAGTTAAAGGGAATCTGTCACCCCATTTTTGGCCTATAAGCTGCGGCCACCGCCATCAGGGGCTTATCTACAGCATTCTGTAATGCTGTAGATAAGCTCCTGATGTAACCTGAAAGATAAGAAAAAAGAGTTATATTATACTCACCCTGGCGTTCGGTCCGGTCCGATGGGTGTCGCCATCCCGTCCAGCGCCTCCCATCTTCATACGTTGATGTCCTCCTCCTTGCTTCTCCCTCGGCTCCTGCGCCGGCATACTTTATTTGCCCTGTTGAGGGCAGAATAAAGTACTGCAGTGCGCAGGCGCGGGACCTCTCTGACCTTTCCCGGCACCTGCGCACTGCAGTACTTTACTCTGCCCTCAACAGGGCAGATATAGTATGCCTGCGCAAGAGCCAAGGGAGAAGCAAGGAGGAGGACATCATTGTATGAAGATAGGAGGCGCTGGACCGGACCGCGACACCCGCCGCACCCAACTCCACCCCCCGGTGAGTATAATCTAATGTGTTTTTCTTATCTTTCAGGTTTCATCGGGGCTTATCTACAGCATTACAGAATGCTGTAGATAAGCCCCTGATGGCAGTGGCCGCAGCTTATAGGGCTAAAATGGGGTGACAGATTCTTCATGGGGTGACAGATTTTTTAATTAAATCTGTGTATATGCAGGTAATGTAGTGTGACTGTATTAATGTACTCACCTACTGGCCCTCTCTCTTGTTTTCCAGGCCTTTCTGCTCCTCTTCTCAGTGATGTCACCTCTCTTCAGTTCACACTGTGCTCTGCGTGACCCAAAAGTGGCTTTTACCATATAAGCCGATGGAGTATCAGAACGAGGCCCATCAGCTTTGATTGTAAAGGAGACTTCAAGCACACACATAGATCATAGAGTGAGCAGGCTAGTCGTAATTGTGGTGACATCACTGAGAAGAGGAGCAGAACGGCACTGGATCCCGGAGAGAGCATAGGTAGGTGAATATATTAATACACTCTCACTACATTACATACACATATGCACACATTTACTAAAAAAGTGTATAGATGTGAATGCTGCTTTAAGCTACATGCACACTTAGCGGAACAGATGCACATTTTTATTTTTTTTTAGGGGGGAGAGGAGGGAGATGATTCTGCAGTATAATACAATACAAGCAAAGTAGAACAAATATTGCCAAACTTCCCTACCGAAATTGATGTGGATTTTAAATTTCATGTCAGTTCTGTTTGGAAATTCTCATCTTGGACTTCACCCACTTTAATGTAGAGGAGTGAAATATGAAGCAGAATGCGAATTTTGCAAATACAGATTTTTGCAGCTTTTTTTGCAGAGTTGTGACAAATCTGCTGAGGAATTTTCATGTCTGCGTAAAAGTGTGCGGACTTTGATCAGCAGTATAATGATAGCCAAATATACAGAGTTGAAGCAGTTATTAGTAATGGTATTTAATGATTAGGCAGAGCACTTTATTAGTGTTTTGCCCAGTCATTAAGTTCGGTCACAATCATTATCCCGTAGACAAAACAAGCATGTTTTGCTAACTAAAGGGTTTTTCCACTTTAAGAAAAGTGACCCCCAAAATATTGCATATTTGTAAAATAACAGACTCTTTTCCTGCGCCATGGCTGCAGTGGTAATGTCATGTCGACAGTGAACATCACAGCTGCAACCAATCACTGACCTCGGCAGCTTGACAGGACAAGTGGTTGAGCTTGATGATTGTCTGCAGCGGTGATGTGGCTGTCTAAGTGATGTTGCCGCTGCAGACAATATACAGAGACTGGAGCAGTGGCAGAGAACTGGCACTTTATTGGAAGAAGGTGAGTGCTTTACAATTGTGTAGTCCTTTAGGGATCACTTTTTTTGAAAAGTGGAAAAAACTTTAATAAAATTATTTATATAAAGTTACTTAAAACAACATTTTTATTTATTTTGTATCTATTTCCATAAAAACTATGTAGTGATGGGTGACATAATAGTAATAGTAATAGTAAGAGGTTTGCAAAATAGACTGTGTCTAGAAAATTTGGCCATTTGGGAAATGCCAGTTAACATAAAGAACATTAATTATACATTGGTGTATATTAAAGGGAATCTGTTAACAAGTTTTTGCTGTATAATCTCAGTACAGCATAATGTAGGGGCTGAAACACAGATTTTGGCAGTGTGTCATTTATTAGGTTGTGCACTGTTGTTTTTTTACAATAAAGGTTTTATTACCAGGAGTTATCACTGCAAGGACTGGTGCTCATGCTAATGCTAGCCCGACTCTGCCCCTTCTGTGAAAAGCAGTTCACTGTCAATATACAATGAACATAGAAAACTGTGGTGTGGGCGGGGTTAGCTTTCTCAGCTCTGCCACATGCTACATCTATAAAGTCTGTGTCGCAACTGCTGCACCCTGTAAGCTAAGTGATACATCGCTGAAATCAGGATCTCTTTTCCTACAATATGCTGCTCTCAGATGAGAGAGTAAAAACCTGGTAACAGATTCCCTTTAAGAAGTCTCCAAGGACAGTATATTTGTAACATTTGTTGCACCTACCATTAAAATTTATCATTGCTATTCATGTATCAGCCTCACTAAGAAACCATTGGCTTATGATGCCAACAATGGTGTTGTGAAAAATCTTATTAAAAAGATAGCGGAGATTTCTAGTATGAAATCTTGCATGCTCCTTTGTAAGTGGACATTTGTCTCCATTGCAAACCAATAAGCAAGGCTAAATGTTTTCATTATTAATACATATTTATTTGGGAACGATATGTAGGGTCTAAAAAGTGAGGGTTTAGTTATGGTTGTGTGGTGAAAACCAATGTTTTTTTTTGGCAAAATAAAGAATTGAGACTGAGTATGGAAATAGAAGTGGTGGATTCCGACTAAGCTACATTTGCCCAATGGGGGCCAAGAAAACACTTTTTAGTTCCCATCAGGGTACTCTGTCTGGACACCTTTGCTGCCCAACACTAATATCTTGAACTTACTGACTTAGTCCCTAAAACATTTCAATCTTCTATGTACAGTGAAGGAAATAATTATTTGATCCCTTGCTGATGTTGTAAGTTTGCCCACTGACAAAGACATGCACAGTCTATAATTTTAAGGATAGGTTAATGTTAACATTGAGAGATAGAATATCAAAATAAAATCCAGAAAATCACATTGTATAAATTATAGAAATGTAGTTGCATTTTGCAGTGAGAAATAAGTATTTGATCCCTCTGGCAAACAAGGCTTAATTCTTGGTGGCAAAACCCTTGTTGGCAAGCACAGCAGTCAGACGTTTTTTGTAGTTGATGATGAGCTTTGTGCATATGTCAGGAGGAATTTGCAGATCATCTCTAAATCATTAAGATTTTGAGGCTGTCGTTTGGCAACTCGGAAATTCAACTCCTTCCATAAGTTTCCTATGGGATTAAGGTTTGGAGACTGGCTAGGCCACTCCATGACCTTAATGTGCTTCTTTTTGAGCCACTCCTTTGTTGCCTTGGCAGTATGTTTTGGGTCATTGTCTTGCTGAAAGACCCAACCATGACCCATTTTTAACGTCCTGGTGGAAGTAAGGAGGTTGTCACTCAGAATTTTATGGTACATGACTCCATCCATTCTCCCACTGATGCGGTTAAGTAGTCCTGTGCCCTTAGCAGAGAAACACCCCCAAAACATAATGTTTCCACCTCCATGCTTGACAGTGGGGACGATGTTCTTTGGGTCATAGGCAGCATTTCTCTTCTTCCAAACACGGCGAGTTGAGTTAATGCCGAAGACCTCAATTTTTTGTCTCATCTGACCAAATCACCTTCTCCCAATCACACACAGAATCATCCAGGTGTTCATTGGCAAACTTCAGACGGGCCTGCACATGTGCCTTCTTGAGGGCACTGCAGGATTTTAAATCTTTATGATGTAATGTGTTACCAATGGTTTTCTTGGTGACTGTGGTCCCAGCTGCCTTGAGATCATTAACAAGTTCCCCCATGTAGTTTTAGGCAGATCTCTTAACTTCTTCATGATCAAGGATAACCCCACAAGGTGAGATTTTGCATGGTGCTCCAGATTGATGTCAATTGACAGTCATTTTGTATTTCTTCCATTTTCTTACTATTGCACCAACAGTTGTCTCCTCACCCAGCGCCTTACTTATGGTTTTATAGCCCATTCCAGCTTTGTGCAGGTCTATAATCTTGTCCCTGACATCCTTATAAAGCTCTTTGGTCCATGTTGTAGAGGTTAGAGTCTGACTGATTAATTGAGTCTGTGGACAGAAGTCTTTTATAAAGGTGACTGTGTAAGACAGCTGTCTTTAATGTAGGTAACGAGTTGATATGATTAAGGTCTGTAGGAGCCAGAACTCTTAATGGTTGATAGGGGATCAAATACTTATTTCTCACTGCAAAATACAAATAAATTTATATAATTTATACAATATGATTTTCTGAATTTTATGTTTGATATCCTATCTCTCAATGTTAAAATTAACCTAACGCTAAAATTATAGACTGTTCATGTCTTTGTCAGTGGGCAGTTTAATCCAACCAAAATAATAGACGTTTCGGCCTGATTCGGCCTTCATCAGTAGCAGACAGCAAGTGAAGTGGTGATCACGCTTCAGAATAGAGGTTTAACGTTGTTAACACAGTCACTTTAAATGAGAGGTAACGGTACATGCAGCGCTGGGCATAAAGCCTGTGCTGAATTATTGCCTATGAGGATTGGAGTGCCAGCATGCGGTCAGCGGTGGCGCGGTATCCACCGCTCGTCAGCACAGACGAAGAGCACTAGTTGCTGCAGCGAGAAGACAATAGCAGGTAATTTTCTCCCCTGCATAATGCTGTTTGCTTATGATTGGTCAATTTCATGCAGAGAAAGAAGTACACTCTGTGAAAATAAAAATCAAACTACTGTGGAATTGCTTTATTTTCCCACAATTTCACTTCACTTTGAATTTGTTTCAAATTTTCCAGTACATTGCATGATAAAATGGATGGTGTCATTCAAAAGCACATCTAAGGGCTCACACTCATTTGTGAGAAAAACGGATGAGTGCAATCGGAGAAAAAAATCGGATTGCACTCTGACCAATGTTATTCAGTAAGTTACATCTCATCTGCAATTTTTTTTCTCAGATCAAATTTGACTGAGAAAAAAATTGCAGCATGCTGCTATTTGCAGCATATCTCGGACAAGACTCGCCAATGCGATAAAAAAAACGCACAGCACTTGCACCATGTGTATGTCGTCCTTTTTGATTGCAGCCTTCAGCCTTCAGCTCGTCTGCACTGTTGGTTCTGGTATCTCTCATCTTCCTCTTGACAATACCCCATAGATTCTCTATGGGGTTAAGGTCAGGCGAGTTTGCTGGCCAATCAAGCACAGTGATACTGTTGTTTTTAAACCAGGTATTGGTACTTTTGGCAGTGTGGACAGGGGCCAAGTCCTGCTGGAGAATGAAATTTCCATCTCCGAAAAGCTTGTCGGCAGAGGGAAGCATGGAGTGATCTAAAATTTCCTGGTAGACGGCTGCGCTGACTTTGGTCTTGATAAAACACAGTGGACATACACCAGCAGATGACATGGCTCCCTAAACCATCACTGACTGTGGACACTTCACACTAGACCCCAAGCAGCTTGGATTGTGGCCTCTACACTCTTCCTCCAGACTCTGGGACATTGATTTCATAATGAAATGCAAAATTTACTTTCATCTGAAAACAAAACTTTGAACCACTGAGTAACAGTCCAGTTCTTTTTCTCCTTGGCCCAGGTAAGATGCTTCTGGTGTTGTCTATTGGTCATGAGTGACTTGACACAAGGAATGCGACACTTGTAGCCCATGTCCTGGATATGTCTGTGTGTGGTGGCTCTTGAAGCAATGACTCCAGCAACAGTCCACTCCTTGTCAATCTCCCTCAAATTTTTGAAAATGGCCTTTTCTTAATCCTTTCAAGACTGCGGTAATGCCCCCCTGGCAGCAGCGCGAGCCCCCCTGGTAGCATAGAATCATAGAATCGTAGAGTTGGAAGGGACCTCCTGGGCCATCTGGTCCAACCCCCTGCTCAAAGCAGGATTCGCTAAATCATCCCAGTCAGATGTCTGTCCAGCCTTTATTTGAAGACTTCCATTGAAGGAGAACTCACCACTTCTCATGGCAGCTTGTTCCACTCATTGATCACTCTAACTGTCAAAAAGTTTTTTCTAATATCTAATCTGTGTCTCCTCCCATTCAGTTTCATCCCATTGCTTCTAGTCTTTCCTTGTGCAAATGAGAATAAAGTTGATCCTTCTACAATGTGACAGCCCTTGAGATATTTGTAGACAGCTATTAAGTCTCCTCTCAGTCTTCTCTTTTGCAAACTAAACATTCCCAAATCCTGCAACCTTTCCTCATAAGACAAGGTTTGCAGACCGGTCACCATTCTGGTCGCTCTTTTCTGAACTTGCTCCAGTTTGTTGATGTCTTTTTTAAAATGTGGTGCCCAAAACTGGACACAATATTCCAGATGAGGGCTGACCAAAGAGGAGTAGAGGGAAATAATGACTTCACGTGATCTAGACTGTATGTTTCTGTTAATACATCCTAGAATTGCATTTGCCTTTTTTGCTGCTGCATCACACTGTTGACTCATATTCAGTCTGTGATCTATTAGTATACCCAAGTCTTTTTCACATGTGCTGTTGCTTAGCCCTATTCCTCCCATTCTGTATATGCTTTTTTCATTTTTATTGCCCAGATGTAGTACTTTGCATTTTTCCCTGTTAAAAACCATTCTGTTAGTTGCTGCCCACTTCTCCACTGTATTTATATCTTTTTGAATCCTCTCTCTCTTCTCTAGTATTAGCTATCCCTCCTAGCTTTGTGTCATCAGCAAATTTAATCAGTTTACCCTCAATTCCTTCATCCAAATCATTGATAAAGATGTTGAACAATACAGGGCCCAGGACAGAGCCCTGTGGTACCCCACTTGAGACATTCTTCCAACTGGATGTGCAGCCATTTACGACCACTCTTTGGGTCCGATCACTAAGCCAGTTATGAATCCACTTAACAGTTGCCTTGTCCATTCCATACTTAGTCATTTTTTCAATAAGGATTGTATGAGATACTTTGTCAAATGCTTTGCTGAAGTCAAGATATACTACATCTACAGCATTTCCTTGATCCACCCAATCAGTGATTCCATCATAGAAGGAAATTAAGTTAGTCTGACATGACTTATTAGTTACAAACCCATGCTGACTCTGTTTAATCACTTCATTCTTATCCAGGTACTGACATACATGTTGTTTAATAATTTGTTCAAAGATCTTTCCTGGTATAGAAGTCAGACTCACCGGCCTATAGTTGCCTGGGTCCACCTTCTTCCCCTTTTTGAAGATAGGAACAACATTTGCTCTTCTCCAGTCTTCTGGGACTTCTCCTGTTCTCCAAGAATTTTCAAAGATTATGGAGAGGGGTTCAAAAATTTATTCTGCTATCTCCTTCAGTACTCTGGGGTGTAATTCATCTGGACCTGGAGACTTGAATTCATTTAGGTTAGCTAAGTGTTTCCTCACTATCTTTCTGTTTATAGATATCCTGGATTCTTCTATTCCCTTAATAGGACAGTGAAGAACAGTTTATGTTACATTTCCTTTCTGAGAGAAAACAGATGCAAAATAGGAATTTAAAAGTTCGGCCTTCTCAACATCCTGTCTTACCATTTCATCATTTTCATCCTGTAAAAATGCTATAGCATCTTTGACTTTTCTTTTACTTTTGACATATCCCCAAAATCCTTTATTATTGCTTTTGACATCTCTTGCAAGCCTCAATTCATTGTCAGCTTTAGATAATCTGATTTGTGCCCTGCAGGTTCTGCAGACAGCATTATATTCTTCTTTAGAAATGCCTCCCTCTTTCCATTTTATAAACATTTTTTTCTTCCTTTTAAGCATGTGCTTAAGTTCTGTGTTCATCCATCCTGGTTTCCTTAAATGCTTCCTATTCTTCCCTCTTTTAGGAATTGTTAACAATTGTGCTTTGAGAATTTCATTTTTCAAGATTTCCCATCCTTCCTGGACATTTTTGTCTTTAACCCCTTCCTGACATCCGACGTACTATCCCGTCCACGGTACCCGGGCCCGTATGACCGTGGACGGGATAGTACGTCTACCGCGATCAGCGGCGCCCACGTGGTGAGCGCCGCTAATCGCGGCCGGGTGTCAGCTGATTATCACAGCTGACACCCGGCACTATGTGTCAGGGGCGGTCACGGACCGCCCCCGACACGTTAACCCCTTGCACACCGCGATCAAACATGATCGCGGTGTACCGGGAGTTAAAGGGAAGCATCGGGAGGGAGGGGGCTCCCTCCGTGCTTCCCTGAGCCCCCCACGGCAGCGCAAAGTGCAGCGCTGCTGCGGGGGGCTCCTATCCTCCAGGCCCCCGAATCCAAGATGGTGACGGGGGCCTTCGGGGACCTGAGGAAGCTGGCTTCCTCAGTGCCTGCAAAGCGCAGGCAAGAGGAAGTCTGCTTCAATGCCTGTGACAGATTGCTGATCTGTCACAGTGATCTGTGATGTGACAGATCAGCGATCCGTCACAGGACAGTGATGTCCCACCTGGGACTATGTAATAAAGTAAAAAAAAAATTAAAAAAAAATGTAAAAATAAATTTAAAAAAATCGCCAAATAAATTAGAAAAAAAAAAAAAAATATTCCCCCAATAAATCCATTTTTTGGAAATAATAAAAAAAAAAAACAATAAAAGTACACATATAAGGTATCGCCGCGTCCGTAATGACCAGCCCTATAAAACTGTCCCATTAGTTAACCCTTTAAGCGAACCCCTTAAAAAATAAAAATAAAAAACGAAGCAAAAAATAATGATTTATTATCATACCGCCAAACAAAAAGTGTAATAACGCGCGATCAAAAAGACGCATATAAATATCCATGGTACCGCTGAAAACATCATCTTGTCCCGCAGAAAACGAGCCACAATACAGCATCATCAGCGAAAAAATAAAAAAGTTATAGCTCACAGAATAAAGCGATGCAAAAATAATTATTTTTTATATAAAATAGTTTTCATTGCATAAAACCGACAAAAACATAAAAAAACGACCTAAATGAGGTATCGCGCTGTAACCGTACTGACCCGAAGAATAAAACCGCTTTATCAATTTTACCGCACGCGGAACGGTGTAAACGCACCCCCCCAAAAGAAATTCATGAAACGCTGGTTTTTGTTCATTCTGCGTCCCAAAAATAGGAATAAAAAGCGACCAAAAAATGTCACGTGCCCGAAAATGGTACCAATAAAAACGTCAACTCGTCCCGCAAAAAATAAGACCTCACATGACTCAGTGGGTCAAAATACGGAAAAATTATAGCTCTCAATATGTGGTGATGCAAAAACTATTTTACAATAAAAAGCGTCTTTTAGCGTCTGACAGCCGCCAAACATAAAAACCGCCATAAATAGTAAGTCAAACCCCCCGTTATCACCCCCTTAGTTAGGGAAAAATAATAAAACTAAAAAAAAAGTATTTATCTCCATTTTCCCATTAGGGTAAGGCTGTGTGCACACGCTGCGGATTAGGTGCGGATTCACCCGCGCAGATTTTGTAAAATCCGCAGGTGAAACCGCAGGTCAAAAGACCTGCGGTTTTACCTGCGGATTGCTCTGCGGTTTTGTCCTGCGGTTTTTCATCTCCTCAATAGAGGAGATGGCAAACCGCAGGAGAATCCGCAGAAAGAATTGACATGTCAATTCTTTCTGCGGATTGAAAACCGCAGATAATCCGCGCGGAAAATTCCGCACCGTCTGCACTGCGGTTTTTGATTCCCATAGGGAATCATGGTACTGTACACCGCAGCAAAAACTGCTGCTGGTCCGCAGCGGCCAAAACTGCTGCGGAACCGCAGCAAAATCCGCAGCGTGTGCACACAGCCTTAGGGTTAGGGCTAGGGTTAGGGCTAGGGTTAGGGCTCAGATTAGGGTTAGGGGTGTGTTGGGGTTAGGGTTGGAGTTATAATTGGGAGTTTCCACTGTTTGGGCACATCAGGGGCTCTCCAAATGCAACATGGCGTCTGATCTCAATTCCAGCCAATTCTGAGTTGAAAAAGTCAAATGGTGCTCCTTCCCTTCCAAGCTCTGCCATGCGCCCAAACAGTGTTTTACCCCCACATGTAGGGTATCAGCCTACTCAGGACAAATTGCAAAACAATTTTTGGGGTCCAATTTCTCCTGTTACCCTTAGGAAAATAAAAAATTGGGGGCAAAAATATCATTTTTGTGGAAAAAAATGATTTTTTTATTTTCACGTCCGAGTGTTATAAACTTCTGTGAAACACTTGGGGGTTCAAAGTGCTCACCACACATCTAGATAAGTTCCGTGGGGGGTCTAGTGTCCAAAATGGGGTCACATGTGGGGAGTTTCAATAGTTTAGGTACATCAGGGGCTCTCCAAACGCACATGACACCCGCAGACCATTCCATCAAAGTCTGCATTCCAAAACGTCACTGCTTCCCTTCCGAGCCCAGACGTGTGTCCATACAGTAGTTTTCTCCCACATATGGGGTGTCAGCGTACTCAGGCCAAATTGGAAAACAACTTTTGGGGTCCAATTTCTCCTGTTACCCTTGGGAAAATGAAAAAATTGGGGACTAATTGATCATGTTTCTGGAAAAAATACGATTTTTTTATTTTCATGCCCTGGCATTATAAACTTCAGTGAAGCCCTTGGGGGTTCAAAGTGCTCACCTCAAATCTAGATAAGTTCCTTAGTGGGTCTAGTTTTCAAAATGGGGTCATTTGTGGGGGGTTTCCACTGTTTAGGTACATTAGGGGCTCTCCAAAGGCAACATGACACCCGCAGACCATTCCATCAAAGTCTGCATTCCAAAACGTCACTACTTCCCTTCCGAGCCCCGACGTGTGCCCATACAGTAGTTTTCTCCCACATATGGGGTATCAGCATACTCAGGACAAATTGGACAACAACTTTTGGGGTCCAATTTCTCCTGGTACCCTTGGGAAAATAAAAAAATGGTGACTAAAAGATCATGTTTGTGGAAAAAATACGAATTTTTTATTTTCACGCCCGGGCATTATAAACTTCTGTGAAGCACTGGGGGGTTCAAAGTGCTCACCACACATCTAGATAAGTTCCTTGGGGGGTCTAGTTTACAAAATGGTGTCATTTGTGGGGGGTTTCCACTGTTTAGGTACATTAGGGGCTCTCCAAAGGCAACATGACACCCGCAGACCATTCCATCAAAGTCTGCATTCCAAAACGTCACTACTTCCCTTCCGAGCCCCGACGTGTGCCAATACAGTAGTTTTCTCCCACATATGGGGTATCAGCATACTCAGGACAAATTGGACAACAACTTTTAAGGTCCAATTTCTCCTGGGACCCTTGGGAAAATAAAAAAATGGTGACTAAAAGATCATGTTTGTGGAAAAAATACGAATTTTTTATTTTCACGCCCGGGCGTTATAAACTTCTGTGAAGCACTGGGGGGTTCAAAGTGCTCACCACACATCTAGATAAGTTCCTTGGGGGGTCTAGTTTCCAAAATGGTGTCATTTGTGGGGGGTTTCCACTGTTTTGGTACATCAGGGGTTTTCCAAACGCGACATGGTGTCCGATCTCAATTCCAGCCAAAAACGTCAAATGGCGCTGCTTCCCTTCCGAGCTCTGCCATTCGCCCAAATAGTGGTTTACCCCCACATGTGGGGTATCAGCGTACTCAGGACAAATTGCACAATAACTTTTAGGGTCCTGTTACCCTTGGAAAAATAAGAATTGAGGGTGAAAAGATCATTTTTGTGGAAAAAATATGATTTTTTAATTGTATGGCTTTATGTTATAAACTTCTGTGAAGCCCATGGGGGTTCAAAGTTCTCACCACACATCTAGATAAGTTCCTTAGGGGGTCTAGTTTCCAAAATGGTGTCATTTGTGGGGGGTTTCCACTGTTTTGGTACATCAGGGGTTTTCCAAACGCGACATGGTGTCCGATCTCAATTCCAGCCAAAAACGTCAAATGGCGCTGCTTCCCTTCCGAGCTCTGCCATGCGCCCAAATAGTGGTTTACCCCCACATGTGGGGTATCAGCGTACTCAGGACAAATTGCACAATAACTTTTAGGGTCCTGTTACCCTTGGAAAAATAAGAATTGAGGGTGAAAAGATCATTTTTGTGGAAAAAATATGATTTTTTAATTGTATGGCTTTATGTTATAAACTTCTGTGAAGCCCATGGGGGTTCAAAGTTCTCACCACACATCTAGATAAGTTCCTTAGGGGGTCTAGTTTCCAAAATGGGGTCACTTGTAGGGGGTTTCCACTGTTTAGGTACATCAGGGACTCTCCAAACGTGACATGGCGTCCAATCTGAATTCCAGCCAATTTTGCATTGAAAAAGTCAAACGGCGCTCCTTCCATTCTGAGCTCTGCCATGCGCCGAAACAGTCGTTCCCCCCCACATATCAGGTATCTGCGTACTCAGGACAAATTGCACAATAACTTTTGCAGTCAAATTTCTCCTGTTACCCTTGGTAAAATAAAAAAAATTGAACCTGAATTATTTTTTTTATGAAAAAAAGTTAGATGTTCATTTTTTTTAAATAATCAAAAAAATTCCTGTGACGCACCTAAAGGGTTAATAAACTTCTTGAATGTGGTTTTGAGCACCTTAAGGGGTGCAGTTTTTAGAATGGTGTCACTTTTGGGTATTTTCTATCATATAGACCCCTCAAAGTGGCTTCAAATGTGATGTGGTCCTAAAAATAAAATGGTGTTGTAAAAATGAGAAATCGCTGGTCAACTTTTAACCCTTATAACTTCCTAACAAAAAAAAATTTTGGTTCCAAAATTGTGCTGATGTAAAGTAAACATGTGGGAAATGTTACTTATCAAGTTTTTTGTGTGCCGTATCTCTGTGATTTAAGGGCATAAAACTTCAAAGTTGGAAAATTGCGAAATTTTCAAAATTTTTGCCAAATTTCCATTTTTTTCACAAATAAACGCAAGTTATTTGAATGAAATTTTACCACTAACATGAAGTACAATATGTCACGAGAAAACAATGTCAGAATCACCGGGATCCATGGAAGCGTTCCAGAGTTATGACCTCATAAAGGTACAGTGGTCAGAATTGTAAAAATTGGCCCGGTCATGAACGTGCAAACCACCCTTGGGGGTGAAGGGGTTAAGGATATCCAGCCATTGGATCCCTCCAATTCTCTTTCTGAATCCCTTAAAATCTGCCTTTCTGAAATCTAACCTTGACGTCTGAGTCTTCACAGGTCTTCCTCCTCTAGTTATCCAAAATTCTAAAATAGCATGGTCGCTACCTCCTAGGGTCCCAGCCACTTTTACCTCCTGGCAGCGAGCTGCACATCGGAGCACCCTCTCATACCTTCCTGCGGCCTGCAGTATCACCCCACTCCTGCCTCCTCCAGCAGCGACCCTGGGACCCCACTTCACCGCAGCCACCACCCCCGGTAAGCAATAAGACACCTGGATTATAAGAGGCACCACCATTTTATTAAAAAAACGTTTTTTCCTATTTTTCTCAAAATTTGTGGTGCGTCTTATAAAGCGAAAAATACGGTAATGACTTTTGGGTTTTCATTGGCTGTAAGCCATAATCATCAACATTAACAGAAATAAACACTTGAAATAGATCACTCTGTAATGACTCTACAGTATATAATATATGAGTTTCACTTTTTGTATTGAAGAACTGAGATAAATTACCTTTTTGATGATATTCTCATTTTGTGAGAAGCATCTGTATATTTATACATTTAAGAGCCCAATGTAAGACTTGTCACACTGACCTATTATCATAATATTCCCAAATAATAATCTCACTTTTCTTATAAGCAGCAATACAATATTAGCTGTTTTGAGATCCTGAATTTACCAGCAAAGCAGAAAGCGACCTCCGTTCCCCCAACTGTGGACTGTTATCTAGTTAATCACCTCCAAATGACCAATTGCTTTTTATGTCTATGTGAATAAGAGTAAAGCTGCTGCCCAGGGAGCTACTTAGCGTCTGTAAAGAATAACTGGAGGCAGGGTGCGTTTATGTAAATGACCGTCTTGTTTTCAATGAAGAGCCCAGCATCTGCTATGTCCTTAATTGCGAATGTAAAAAAAAATAAATCACAGCTCAGCACTGTAATATAAATAGGTCCCTATAAAGTGATGGCGGATGCAGATGCTACTTATTCCTTAAGGCATCTGCCGTTTATTTGAAAAATCTTATTTGGTGTAAATTGGAAGCGGAATTTTTTTTAAAACTGTCGAAAGGAAAACATCTCGTCTGAGAAAAAACCCAAATGTTATATGGTTAGCAGTCATAACATGTTATGTAACACTGCGTTTTATCTAAGGAATGATTAACAGTGCATGGGATTAATGTTAGAAATGATTAACAGTTTGAGCAAAACTCCAAATGCCATATACATTGTCAACAGCACAGAATGGAAATATCTGATCCGTGATACAACACAACATAATCAGGTGTAACATTGCGCCTAATCTTACCGCATGTGACGTCCAATGGGCCTCTTTATAATGGCACTGTACATATTACACTATACTGATATTCATTTGTCCCGAAATAGCTGGGGGGCATCCGGAATAAGGGGGACATCATGAACTCCTGAAAGAGATTGCAGATCTCCCAGGGCACAATGTGTATCCTCCTAACAACTCCAGAAAAGCAGCGCTCCTGGGAGGGTTCTTCTGTAAAACAATTTTACAGATCTGTCTCGAAAGACTTTTTTTTTTAAATAAAGTTGACATGCATTCTGTCTCTAAAGGGGCTAGGATTACAAAAATATCATACCCCTCCATGGTGGGTGTCTGGTATAGCAGCAAACTCATACAGGGCCCAGAAAAGGGGTGTAATATGGTATGTACTTATCGAAAACAATCAACTACAAACCTAAAGAGACAGCTATATGTATTTTAATGAAAAAGAATCATCTCTTAAATGTTTAAAGTTTTTCACTACTTTTTTCCAGGTGGCCAATAAGGGCGGTGAAGTTGCTGACTATTTCCACTATACTAAAGGAAATCTCTTATTGATTGTAGTCTGGCACCTTGTATTTGCAGAAGGCAGCTGCACTAACCAACCCAATGTGTTACTTCAATGCAAGGAAATTTTCTGGGATATGTATGCTTTGCTCAGTGCCTGCACAGTGTTTGCTCTGCCACTGCTCCCCAGAGAACGCCTCACCCCTCTGCTCCCCAGAGCACGCCTCACCCCTCCGCTCCCTAGAGCATTCCTCACCCCTCTGCTCTTCAGAGTACTCCTAATCCCTCCTCCCCAATGCACTCCCCGCTTCCCAGAGCACTCCTCATCCCCCTCCTCCCCAGAGCACACCTCACCCCTCCCCAGAGCACTCCTCATCCCCCTTCCTCCCCAGAGCACCCCTCATCCCCTGCTTTCCAGAGCACTTCTCACCCCCTGCTCCTCAGAGCACTCCTCATCCCCTGCTCTCCAAAGCACTCCTCATCCCCTGCTCTCCAGAGCACTCCACCCCTTCCTCCCCAGATCACTCCTCACCCCTTTCTCGCCAGAGCACTCCTCATCCCCCTTCCTCCCCAGAGCACTTCCCTCTGCTCTTCAGAGCACTTCTCATCCCCTGCTTTCCAGAGCATTCCTCACCCCCTGCTCTCCAGAGCACTCCTCATACTTTGCTCTCCAGAACACTTCTCACCCCCTCCTCCCCAGAGCACTCCTCATACCCCTACCTCCCCAGAGCACTTGTCACCCCTCTGCTCTTCAGAGCGCTCCTCATCCTCTGTTTTCCAGAGCATTCCTCACCCCCTGCTCCACAGAGCACTCCTCATCCCCTGCTCTCCAGAGCACTCCTCATCCCCTGCTCTCCAGAACACTCCTCACCCCCTGCTCTCCAGAGCAATCCTCACCCTCTGCTCCTCAGAGGGCTCCTCACCTCTTGCTCACCAGCGCACTCCTCACCCTGTTCTCCCCAGAGCTCTCCTCACTCCCTTCTCCCCACAGAACTCTTCACCCTTTGCTTTTCCTTGCTCTCATCATCCCCTGCTTTCCAGACCACTTCTCACCCCTGTGCTCCCCAGAGCACTCCTCATCCCCTGCTCTCCAGAGCACTCCTCACCCCTCTGCTACCCAGAGCACTCCTCATCCCCTGCTTTCCAGACCACTCCTCACCCCTCTGCTCCCCAGAGCACTCCTCATTCCCTGCTCTCAGAGCTCTCCTCATCCTCTGCTCCCCAGAGCACTCCTCATCCCCTGCTCTCCAGAGCACTCCTCATCCCCTGCTCTCCAAAGCTCTCCTCATTCTGTGCTCTCCAGAGCACTCCTCACCCTCTGCTCCCAGACTGCTGCTCATCCCAGCAGTTAGTCCTAAAGTGATCAGTAAGATTATGTCTTTTTAGTACAACCGGCTGAATTATTTCATACAGTGGCATTCAGTAAGAAATTATATACTGTGCTGTAAACTTTTTTGTTTCAATGAGGTCCTATGGGTGACACATGCCCCTATGACAGCCTTTCATTAAAAACTTTATACGCAAGAAACACCACTTGAAAAGATCCTTAGTCATGATTCAATACCCTCCAAAGGGTCAGACGTTGGTTTACGGGTTAGCGACTGATAACAACAGTTTTCCTCCTACTTGAGGAGAGCCATGTCTAGACCAGTGGAGATTTCCTATAGGACGGCTCATTAAAGCAATATGGCTTTATGTCCTAAATAGGAAACTTAGGCCGCTATCCGTAGTTTCATTACATGAGTGTTTATAATTTGCCGCTACGTACGTGAATATAATTCTCCTGAACACTTATAGCCTTGGGAAAATTATTATCTTAAAAGACAAACGACCTTCTTCTTGCCAAACCCAAGGTCAGTACACGATGCTTACATTAACTTTGCTATCAATCAGTTCAACAATTAGTCATTTTGCACTTTGCCAAGGATTGTTACAATGGATCATCACTGCAGAGAACAGATTTATGTAGTCGAATCATGAAAGGTTTTTAAATCTTAACAGATAAAGTGATGGCGTATGACTAGAATACAGCATCATATTACGGTCACTGGGGGCCTGAATCCGAGGAGCCCCACCGATGACTGGGACGAGGCAGTGTAGGATTAGCATACCCATTCAAGTGAAGCAGATCTATCCCAGAACTCTTAAAGGCCATCAATACACATTAGTCTAGTGTCCGCTGATGTCGAAGAGTTCGGCCAACGGTCTAATGTGGCACCGGCTGACGGTCTAATGTGGCATCGGCAGACTGAGGGTTGGGAGAGATGTCAGTCGTGCATGTTCTATTTCAGACTGACAGTCACATTGTTCTCCCAGAGATAAGCCGCTACTGATGCGTCAACGTGTCAGTGGGCTTTCTTATAGAGAACACAGGAGCCCTTAACCAAGTGCTCCTGAGTACGGGAATGTCGGCTGAGCTTCATACATCCAATGTGTATGGACAGCCTAGAAGTATGACTCCTCTTCATCATCACGTGAAGTCATATCCTAGTAACATGCAAAAGCTTTATAAGATGGGAATACTCATTTTTAATTGTAGATTCATCTTTTTAATCCTATAGTTAAAATTTTTGCAACAGAATGTAAATCTTTAAAATACTACTTTTACTAAGATTGATCTTTTTGGTCTCCAGCACTGGCCACAGTGGCGAAGCTATGGGTTTAGCTAAACATGTCGCAGAAGACCCCAAGCTGGAGTTTACAACTGGGACGGTACAACATAATCCTAGTGCTTTTAGTGGTCCCCCCCCCCCGTAGACGATAAAGATGTTACTGAATACCAGGCTTCATAAAAAGACTAGTTTTACCACCAACACAGGACCATATACTGGATTGTCTCGGGCTCTTGCATTTTTTGAATGGACAACTCACTTAAAGAGAATTTGTCATCAAGTTTTTGCTTCTTCATCTGAGAGTAGATAAATGTAGAAAAAGATACCCTGATTCCAGCAATATATCACTTATGTTAGTGGGTGCAGTAGTTGTGACACAACCAGAGTTCTTAGATGTAGGATGTAGCAGAGCTGAGAAAGCAAACCCCACCCACACCAGGTTCTCTATCTACTTTGTATATTGACAGTAAGTTACCAATCAGAGCTAGGGGTGTGGTTGGACCAGGTCTTGTGTTCACGAGTCCCGTCAGTGATAATCTCCTGCTGATAAAACACTCATTGTATTGAAACAGCAGCACACAGCCTAATAAGTGACACATCGCTAACAGCAGACTCTCTGCTCCTACCTCATGCTACCATCGGATTACATAGCCAAAACCTGCTAACAGATTCCCTTTAAAAAGGTTGTTGGGGGCAATCTTTTTTTCTTATTTAAATGCATGTATTTTAGCTACACATCATTTTTGTAATTTGGTTTAATAAAAATTTGGTGCCATCTACCTTCTGTGTTGCACTGTCTTTTGCTGGCTAGAAAATGAGTTAACTGAGAATCCAGCAGTGAGCTCATTCTGAGGGTACAATGCGAGAGTTTCTAACTTTTTTTTATGTCTTTTGTTTAGCTCCTCTCAGCTAATTTATAACTACAGACCACATCAAAGTTGAATACAGAAAGGGAAACAAAGTGCCTGTAAAGGCCAAACGGTGCAACATTTATAATAAAACCAAATTGCAAAAATTATTTTTAGTTCCAAATACATTTAAGTAAAAAAAAAGCTATTTAGAAGGCACACTTTTTTTTTTACATTACAGTAAAATATTTTACAAGAAAACTCCAAAGAATAAGGTTGTAGGAAGTCATTATGTGTTACATATACAGTACGTAGAATGAGAGTATCATGGATTTGAGGCAAAATACTTGACAAATCCACAGCGAATTGCTCAAGAAAAGAGATGAGAGTTTGTGTGGGATATTAGTGACATCTTGTGGCTGCCTTGTGAACAACAGGTGGGCATCTTCTGAAGACCCTTGTCCTGGCACATATCTTTTCATATGTTCTTTCTTGTTTCAAAAATGAAAGGATGATCAGTTTGACTGTTTCCTGGTTATTTTATCATTTATTTTTTCAACAGGAGTAAAATTGTTTTACAATTCCTTTCCCCTATGATATTCACAAATCAATGTTCAAGTCTTCCAGTGCAGCGTCTCTTTGTCTATTACATCCTTACTGAAATAAATACCAATAATAATTTTTATTTATATAGAGCCAATATATTCTGTAGCACTTTACAATTCAGAAACTACAAGTATACAAAATATCAGACGTCACACATGAAGGTAATTGTCGTACATCGTGCTGCACCTAATGAAAACTCTAAGACGCTGCATGAGCCCCTTGTGTTACATGAATTTTAATGGAACTCTGAAACTTGTCCAGATGTGTCCAGCAGATAAAATAAAGGAAAAGGACTTTACTGCTAATGTTCATTTTTTAGCTGGGTAGGATAGAATAGGACTTCCTTTATGCAGGGGACAATCATTTGTTTGGGTGACCATGAAGGTTTAATAGTTCCAGAATATGTAGATTAATGCTGTTAATACATGTTACGATAAGACGTACTGGAATGTATTCTTACCTGTATTAGCGAATCAGCACCATATAATTCATTGCTTATAAAGTTTATAAATCATACTGCTCCTTTTATTCAGCGCTGGAATTTTGATCAACAGCTCCCAACACAATAGGATGCCCAATAGTCCCCACACACACAGTATGCTGTCCCCACACAGCCCCTACACAGTATGACATCCCCACACAGCCCCCTACACAGTATGACATCCCCACACAGCCCCCTACACAGTACTACATCCCCACGCAGCCCCCTACACAGTATGACATCCCCACACAGCCCCCTACACAGTATGACATCCCCACACAGCCCCCTACACAGTATGACATCCCCACACAGCCCCCTACACAGTACTACATCCCCACACAGCCCCCTACACAGTACTACATCCCCACACAGCCCCTACACAGTATGACATCCCCACACAGCCCCCTACACAGTATGACATCCCCACACAGCCCCCTACACAGTACTACATCCCCACACAGCCCCTACACAGTATGACATCCCCACACAGCCCCCTACACAGTACTACATCCCCACACAGCCCCCTACACAGTATGACATCCCCACACAGCCCCCTACACAGTATGACAGCCCCACACAGCCCCCTACACAGTATTACATCCCCACAGAGCCCCCTACACAGTATGACATCCCCACACAGCCCCCTACATAGTATGACATCCCCACACAGCCCCCTACACAGTATGACATCCCCACACAGCCCCTACACGGTATGACATCCCCCTACACAGTATGACATCCCCACACAGCTGTGACGTGGACCCGTCCTGTGTGACATGACCCGCAGGTCGGTAACTAAAACAACAAAACTGGCACGTGTAACTGTCCTGTGTGACACGACCCGCAGGCCGGTAACTAAAACAGCAAGACACGGGGGAAGGGGAAACAGTTACAACGGTGGGCCCTGCGATAGGGAACGGGGACGTGGAGACCTCCTGCACTCCCCTGAGTCAGTGTCCCTCACACTCCTAACGTTCCCTATACAGGCTCCTCACCTGTCGCCGAGCCGGAACCTGTCACCCTAGCACACCCTACACCTATCCCTTGCTAGGAAGCTGGGTGGTGCAGGCACTTGCCCCACCGCTGTACTAATACACACCAGGGAAAAATACAAACAGGGATAACACCACTTAGTTTTGCTCTGTTGCTATGGCTCCCAGCAACAGAGTCCACCAGAATGCAGCTTTCCTCCAGAATAGCTGCTACTTCTCCAAGCTTTGTCAGAGCTGCAAGGAACACCTCTCTGTAATTCCTTCACCAGACTTTACACCAGAGCTCCCCTGAACTGCTCTCTGTAGTTCCTTCCTTCACCAGTCTTGGTTGGAAATGAGCAATATCACCAACAGTGATTGCAACCACCTGACACTCTTTTATAGGTAAGAGCCAGCAATCACACCTGCTTCATAATCACGTGCACTAAACTAAAGTAACCAGAGTGCAATGACCCTAACGGGCACTGGGGGCAAAACTAGAACTGAAATCACCACAGTGCAATGACCCTAATGGCCACCGGGGGCAAAACTACCTTTAAGCACACAGCTTAAGGAAAAAAAAAGGTTACTAGTGCTTTTATCTGTCATGATCCAGCATGGATCATGACAACAGCCCCCTACACAGTATGACATCCCCACACAGCCCCCTAGACAGTATGACATCCCCACACAGCCCCTACACAGTATGACATCCCCACACATCCCCCTAGACAGTATGACATCCCCACACAGCCCCTACACAGTATGACATCCCCACACAGCCACCTAGACAGTATGACATCCCCACACAGCCCCTACACAGTATGACATCGCCACACAGCCCTCTACACAGTATGACATCCCCACGCAGCCCCCTACACAGTATGACATCCCCACACAGCCCACTACATAATATGGCATCCCCACACAGCCCCCTACACATTATGACGTCCACACACAGCCCCCCCACCAAATCATGTCCCTACATAGTATGATGTCACCTCACAGCCCCCTACACAGTATGACATCCCCACACATCCCCCTAGACAGTATGACATCCCCACACAGCCCCTACACAGTATGACATCCCCACACATCCCCCTAGACAGTATGACATCCCCACACAGCCCCTACACAGTATGACATCCCCACACAGCCCCCTAGACAGTATGACATCCCCACACAGCCACCTAGACAGTATGACATCCCCACACAGCCCCTACACAGTATGACATCGCCACACAGTCCCCTACACAGTATGACATCCCCACGCAGCCCCCTACACAGTATGACATCCCCACACAGCCCACTACATAATATGGCATCCTCATACAGCCCCCTACACATTATGACGTCCCCACACAGCCCCCCCCACCAAATCATGTCCCTACACAGTATGATGTTACCTCACAGCCCCCTACACAGTATGACATCCCACACAGCCCTCCACGCTGACCACTAGAAAGAATGACATCCCCACACAACTCCCTACACAGTTTGACATCCCCACACAGTATCTTTAAGAGTATGACGTCACCAGAAAGCCTCATTACACAGTATTATGACCCTTGCACAGTATTATGTCCATTTCCCTCCACAGAATGATGTAAAAAAGAAATAATGAAATGCCTCACCTAACCCCGTACCCCGCAGTTCCACCTATCCCCCTACCCTACAGTTCCACCTAACCCCCTTATCCCGCAGTTCCACCTAACCCCGTACCCCGCATTTCCATCTAACCCTCTGCCCCGTAGTTCCACCTAACCCCGCACCTGCAGTTCCACCTAACCCCCTACCTCGCAGTTCCACCTAACCCCGTATCCCTCAGGTCCACCTAACCCCGTATCCCTCAGGTCCACCTAACCCCGTACCCCGCAGTTCCACCTAACCTCGTACCCCGTAGTTGCAGCAAACCCCGTATCCCGCAGTTCCACCTAACCCCGTACCCCGCAGTTCTGGTCTGCGCTGTGTGCTAAAGCACTGCTGGCACGATGTTGTGATGTTTTCATGCTTGCTGCACTATTGACTGCATTAAGTAAAAAAAAAAAAGTCTATACCTACCTCCTGCCACCGATCCACTCTTGGACTTATGTTCCCCACTTGTGATGAGCAAACGTGCTTGATATAAGGTGTTATCTGAGCATGCTCGGGTGCTAACCGATTGTCTTCGGCGTGCTCGAAAAATAGATTCGTAACCCCGCGACTGCATGTCTCACAGCTGTTTGACAGCCGCAATACATGCAGGAATTGTCTAACAAACAGCCAATCCCTGCATGTGTTTCAACTGTTGAACAGCCATAAGACATGCAACCGCGGGGTCGCGAATCTATTACTGACAATCGGTTAGCACCCGAGCATGCTCAGATAACACCTTATATCCAAGCACGTTTGCTCATCACGGTTCCTCACCAGTCTCCGAACATAAATAATTTTGTGTGACTACTGTTCTTCTGATCATTCAGTGGCCCCTGATTAGCAGCAGTGGTCATGTGACATTTTTTATGTCAGGAGACCGGCGGGAAACACAGAGCTGAGAGTGGAGAAACGGCACCGGTTATACAGATATAAGTAGGGTTTGAAAAAAAAAACCTCAGATATTTTTCTTCAGTGACATTTACTCAAAATTCCCAGAAGATAATCCGGTGCACAGTCATTTTTGGGATAAAACTCTAGTACGTGTGAATCACTCATAATTGGCCTCCTCGCTGAATAGCTTGTTCCCTTTGATATTCAGAGCTGGCCCTCTAACATTTAAACAGTTCTGTCATATGAGAAAGGGCAGCCGCATGCTAAATAAGGAGATCATCCGCTTCTTTTATTATTCGGACACATTTGAATAAAAAGTACAATACGTCGCCCTGAGGTCAGTTTGTTTTCCAGAATATCTCTGACATTTTGAACATATTTTTATCATATTGTGAATGTTACATCACAGTGTAGGGAAGGGGGACTGACGGACTGACCTGTCTGTAGTGGGAAGGCGGAGGTGTAGCGCAGTGTAGGTGGGAAACCGCTGAGATAAAGAGAAAGGGTGTAGTATTGTAGTTTGATCACTAGAGGGCAGTGGAGAGTGTAAGAGTGGGACTGAACAACTGCCATTGGTCAGAGAAACTGGCAGGTGATGGTGGGCGGAGTTACCAGAACTGGAAGTATAAAAGGTTGAGAGAAGGTTCTGGAGAGTTCAGTCAGCGAGAGGAGCACAGTAGAGAGGAAGTTCTGCTGAGGAGAAAGAGACAGTAGAAAGTAGTGATGGGCAGTCCGGCTCTTTTTGGTGATCTGGCTCACTCGGCTCCGCTCACCAAAAAGAGCCGTCTCTTTTTGGCTCTTCGTGCAAAAAGTGCTCCTTTCCCCACTGTTATCACTCTCTTAACTATAAAGCCTGGGCCTCATTATACAGCTGTACAGGGGTCTAGTGAAGGCTTTTTAGCCATTTTCTCAGAGTGTAAGCTCCTGGGATCAGGCCCTCACTCCTGTCCGTATTGCTGATTTGTGTCATCCTCTAATATCTGATATTTGTCCATGTGTTCTACATTAATCAGTGCTGTGACATCTGCCGGCACTGATTACTCTAAGGCTATGTGCACACGTTGCGGATTTGCTGCGGATCCACAAGTGATTTACAGTATAATGCTATTCTATGGGGGAAAAAAACGCTGTGCACATGCTGCGGAAAAATCCAAGCGGAAACGCAGCAGTTTATTTTGCGCAGCATGTCAATACTTTGTGCGGATTCTGCAGCGATTTTAGACCCATTCCATTATAGGAATCTGCAGGTGTAAAAACGCAGGCCAAATCCGCACAAAATCCACAATAAATCCGCATAAAAGCCGCACGGATTTAGACCTGCGGATTCTGCCAAGAGATGCAGATTCCGCACAGAAAATTCCACACAGCAATCCGCAACATGTGCACATACCCTTATAAGTAAATCCTTGGAGACATGTTCCAGGTTCTTACAGAGTAACTCTGATATCTGCACCATACATGGCACCCCTTACCTACCAATTCTGGTATGCATGGTCCTCTCATCCCCAATCCTGGTATGCATGGTACCCCTCTTCCCCCAATCCTGGTATGCGTAGTCCCCTCAGCCCCCAACCCTGGTATGCATGGTACCCCTCACCCCCAATCCTGGTATGCATGGTACCCCTCATCCCCCAATCCTGGTATGCGTAGTCCCCTCACCCCCTAACCCTGGTATGCATGGTACCCCTCACCCCCAATCCTGGTATGCATGGTCACCTCACCCCCCCAATCATGGTATGCATGGTCTTTTCACCCCCCAATCCTGGTATGCATGGTCCCCCCTCATCCCTATCGTAGGATGTATGGTCCCCTCATCCCCAATCCTTGTATACATGGTCCCCTCACCCCCCTATCCTGGTATGCATGGTACCCCTCATCTCCCAATCCTGTTATGCATGGCCCTCTCATCCCTATTCTGGTATATATGGTCCACTCACCCCCCCAATCCTGGTATGCATGGCACCCGATTCCTCATCCTGGAATGCATGGCCCCCTCTCCCCCCAATCCTGGTATGCATGGTCCTCTAACCCCCCTATCCTGGTATGCATGGCACCACAACCCGCCCTCTACTAACTTCACGGTGAATACCCGAACGGTAATTTTTTGTGCTGTGATGACAGGAGAGGGCGGGTTGTTGGGCCAGAATTGGCGCCTGCACATTCCTCTCTTTCTGGCGCCATTTTGTTGAAGACACACTGCAGTGTGTCTTCTACAAAATGGCGCCAGAAAGCGCGGACTGCGCATGCGCCGATTTCGGCCCAACAACCCGCCCTCTCCTGTCATTACCGTCAGACGCAAGACCCCGCGGCAACACCGAATCGGTAAGGTGTTGTGCCGGAGATCGCGGTATGCATTCAGTGCTTACACATACCGCAATCTCCTGGGGGGAATGTGTCTACCGTGATCTCGTGGGGGGTGCGCCACTCTGTCTGGAGCCAGACTGTGCTGGTGCGTCGCACTTGCGCAGTCTATAAAGGCTTCGGACAGAATGATGCTTAGAGCGTTATATTATACACTAGCTATGAACCCGTTCTACGCCCAGGTGGCGAGCATTTTTATTGGCATACGGTCTCCCATCCTGGTATGTGC
Source organism: Dendrobates tinctorius (assembly GCF_039654945.1). Lineage (NCBI taxonomy): Eukaryota > Metazoa > Chordata > Amphibia > Anura > Dendrobatidae > Dendrobates > Dendrobates tinctorius. Next base: position 43,736,037 of record NW_027361738.1, on the reverse strand, counting down.
TGCCACCCTCCTATCCTGGTATGCATGGCACCCCTCATTCCTATCCTGGTATGCATGGTACCCTCACCCCCCAATCCTGGTATGCATGGCACCCTATTCTTCATCCTGGTATGCATGGTCCCCTCACCCCCCAATCCTGGTATGCATGGTACTCCCTCATCCCTATCCTGGTATGCATGGTCCCCTCACCCCCTATCCTGGTATGCATGGTCCCCTCACCCCCTATCCTGTTATGTATGGTCCCCTCACCCCCTATCATGGTATGCATGGTACCCTCACCCCCCCAATCCTGGTATGCATGGCACCCTATTCTTCATCCTGGTATGCATGGTCCCCTCACCCCCCAATCCTGGTATGCATGGTACTCCCTCATCCCTATCCTGGTATGCATGGTCCCCTCACCCCCTATCCTGGTATGCATGGTCCCCTCACCCCCTATCCTGGTATGCATGGTCCCCTCACCCCCTATCCTGGTATGCATGGTCCCCTCACCCCCTATCCTGGTATGCATGGTCCCCTCACCCTCTATCCTGTTATGTATGGTCCCCTCACCCCCTATCCTGGTATGCATGGTACTCCCTCATCCCCCGATCCAGGTCTGAGGAGTGTGGGATTGTGCAGCCGTAATTGGCCACAACGCGCCGTCTCCTGACTTCACGGCGAATACCCCAGTAATCTTTTGTGCCTGCTGTGATGACAGGAGAGGGCGGGTTGTTGCTCCGGAATCGGCGCCTGCGCATTCCTCTCTTTCCAGCGCCATTGTCTTGAAGACACACTGCAGTGTGTCTTCCCCAAAATGGCGCCGGAAAGCGCGGACTGCGCATGCCCCGCTTCCGGAGCATCAACCCGCCCTCTCCTGTCATCACAGCAAGACCCCGCGGCCACACCGAATCAGTAAGGTGTCGTGCCGGCGGGGGGCTGCGTCTACCGCAATCTCCGTGGGGGGTGTGTCTTCTGCGATCTCCTGGGGGGGTGCGTCACTCTGTCTGGAGCCAGACTGCGCAGGTGCGTCACGCTTGCACAGTCTATAAAGGCTTCGGACAGAGTGACGCTTAGCCCGTTATATTATAGATATACCCTGGATCTGTCCACAGAGTTTCTCTGCCTCAGATTTATATTATTACTTTCCCACTGTAGAGCAGCAGGAACTACAGAAAATAATGAGGGATAAGATGGCTGTCAGTGCCTGACCTCAGTGCCTCTGCTCTCCTCATCCTGCAGCTGCCGGACATCCACTGTTATGTCAGTGACAGTCTGTGTGACTGCACATTGTGATCTGTCACAGCTCATGTGTGTGCACTCACTGCACTGAGCAGCCAATCACAGTACAGCTATGTGTTCATGTGGGAGGAGCCCAGTCGCAAGTCAAAGCCTTGCCAGTCACTCCTCACTTGTGCTCACTGCTCTAAGTCTCCTCCTCAGCTCCTCCCAGCCCCCAACCAGGCAGGAAGAAGCTACACAAACAGCAGGGGAAAAAAAAAATTTGGCTCAGCTCCCAGTGGTGAGCCGACTCCCGTCGGTCACATGAAAGAGCCGGCTCTTTGTCTCGGTTCGTTCACGAACGACACATCACTAGTAGAAAGGCTCCGGAGGGGACTGACAGTTGAGGCCGTCACGGGGGGTGGCCCAAAGGACAGTAGCCGCAGACGAAGACAGCCTGGGGGTACCAAATGGACGGTGTACTCAGACTGGTGAAGCGTTGTAGTGGATGGGTCTAGGGCAGCCACAGTGAAAAGAGCCACGAGGGACGCCACGACTACAGTAAAAAAAGAAGTGAAGGTACCCGGGCCTGTGTACGGAGAAGTGTGAAGCTGCTGTGGTGAATTGTTTTGGTCGACAGGAGGACGGCCAATAAAAACGGACCTGTTGAATACAAATTCTGTCTCAGTCTCGTGTTTATCTGCGGCAAGAAGCGGGTCACCCCCTGTCGGTTACCCCTACCTATAACAGTGAATAGCATGTCATGAAATGGAATCCACACAACATGGTAAAAAAACTCCTGCATATGCTTAACCCCTTCACTTCATCAAGGGACTCATCTTATCGGCATTGCAGGTAGACCCATGGGATCAGCAATGGGAATCGTGCCGCCATACACAGCACTCGTTATGCACAACTGCAGAAAACTCTGATCCCATCTGATAAACTTTTCAGTATAAAATAAATAACTAATAAAAATTAACCAGCAATGTATACAGACCCCCAAATGATATGTATAGAAACTAGATCATGCCTCGCTGCGATCTCCAGCAACAACCGATTGCCTTAGGGCTCATACTCACTTGTGAGAGACTGGCACAATTCTCGTGTGTGTCTCTCGCCTGAAAACCCGGCACTGCCGCTGGCACTGGGACTGGGGGGGCGGCTACATAGAAATACATGCAGCCGCACGCTCCGGTCCGAGTGCCGGCGGCAGTGCCAGGTTTTCATGCGAGAGACTCACACGAGAATTATGCGAGTCTCGCAAGTGAATATGAGCCCTTACTGCAATCTCTATCAAATACTGATTACCAAACTGCGATCTCTAGCAACAACTGTTTGCCACACTGCTCTAGCAACTACCGGTTTTCTTATAGTGATCTCCAGCAACAACTGATTGCTTTGCTGCGATCTCCAGCAACAACTGACTTCCTTATTGCCACCTCTAGCAACAATTAATTAAAATACTGCAATCTTTAACAATGACTTATTGCCATACTACATTCTCCAGCAAAAACAGATTACCATACTGCGATCTCCAGCAACAACTGCTTACTATACTGCGATCTCCAGCAAAGATTGACTACCATACTGTGATCTCTAGCAACAACTAATTACCATACTACAATGTCCAGCAATGGCTGATTGCCATACTGTGATCTTCAGCAACGACTTATTGCCATTCTGCGATCTTTAGCAGAGACTGATTTGACTGCATTACTGTAATTTTTAGCACTGACTGATTGCCTTACAGCGATCTCCAGCAATAGCTGATTGCAATGCTGTGTTGTCCAGCAAAGACTGATTGCCATAGTGCATGTCATGATCCCACCACTCACGGTGTCCTAGTGAATGACAGCTTTGCCATCCTATGTGATCGAGGGCTGGCTGAGCTGTCAGGATTGTGACAGCTGTACCTCCCATTTTGAGGCAGAACTGTTATTATTGTGATTGACAGCTCAGCTGTCCTATCTTGCTGGGTCTGTAGGATCTCCTGCAGGTCTCATCCATTCTGGGTGATTGCAGGACTTTTTGGCACTCTGTCAATTGTCAGACCTTTGCCAATCGTAGCTTTGCTCAAGTGGTATGTGTGCTTGTGAGTTGTATTCTGATCTCCATTGCCGACCTGGCATTAACCTTTTTGACCATCCATCTGACTTACCCCATTATCTCGATCCGCCACCTTCCTTCTCCTCTGACCTCGGACTGTTATCTGACTACGCTTTTCTCTTTTCTCTTTGTCTATTACGAGCCATCTTGGTACTCACCCCAGACCTCTTGACTATCCTGCCTCATGGCAAGTTCGTGAGTAGTGACTAGAGTCACAGTGCAATTTTCAGAAAAATCTGCTTGCCTTATTGTGATCTCCAGCAATGACTGATTGCCATACTGTAATCTCCAGCAACGACCGACTGTGATACTGCGATCTTTAGCACTGACTGATTGCCATACTATGATCTCCAGCAGCAACTGTCATAGCCATAGTAGACAAAAAATGTACAGAAATATAACGTCACCATATTCATACTGCTGCGTATAGAATAAAACACTATAATTAGGATCCCGTGTAGTTGTAAACATGCATTGCCCGGGCTGGGAGCCCACTCAGACGTTACTCCCCGTCAGCTGACCTCCTAGATACACCTCTGGTTTCAAACAGTCCCACCAAACATGGTTTGCACAAGCCTTAAAGAGTTTCTTGACGGGTCCAACAGTTGATTCTCTACTTGAAGTTCCATTGGCTCAGAAATAACCCAAAACTGGCCTTACGAGTTTTACCCTTGTATTTGTGCAACATTTCCAAGTCAGCACATAAAATATATACGTAAAAGAATTCATGACAAGTTTTTTCTTGATTATTATCTGACCTGTCCTTCTCAAAAATCCCATCACTTGTGGTGTGTATACCAAATCCATCATCCCGGCAGTCTTCATCGGGCTGACATTAAACCGCCACTATCCGTCATTATAAAATGTGCATTGGCCCTTTTGTCTGTGTGAATAAAGGCCTCAAAAACCAAGTTTGTGTAGAAATGTTTTCATATTTTGTTTGGTCCCACGGTCACTCTGTAGATTGTACGCTGATGAAAGGAAAATATCTGCCAAATCCAATGCTTATCATGATCGAGGCGGCGGTACTGAAAATTGCCGTAATTGCTACCCTCAGTTTATAACCCTTAAAATAATTTATCGAGCTTGTGTTTTCATGAACTGCAAAATGATAGAGGGTTTGTTAAAAGTTCCCGGGGTCTCATCTTGTTTCCATAGCAGCAGTCAGCCTTTACGGTCTTCATTGCTAAATATTCTTTTTGTCTACCTTATCTGTCGGATGATGTTAAACTCAAAAGGTTCAGATTCCCATTCACAACGGGATCCCTTTCAACATCACAAACTCCCTGATTCTGATACATGCCATATCCGCGGTCCACATCCAAAATTGATAATATACTTAGATTGGATTTTAAGAACTTTTGTAACGAGATACTATGTGTTCATCAAAGATCTTCATAATGGAAAAAGACGTGATCCAAAAAAATAAAGTTTGCATGGTACATTTTTAGAAGTTTTATTTTCATAAACGGTTAGCCTTTTGTGGCACTGTAATTGGATCATAATTTTTTTTACATATAGATAGTATATAATATAATTTTATATCTACATATTTTCAGATTTTATATATTGTCTTGAGGCTTATGTGAGCCGAAACATCGCCACGTCATGAGGGCCAAATACAGTCCACCATAACCTTTGGTAATTATTGGAGCGCTGCTTCCCATTTTTTACTTCTAGATTTTATATATACAGTATATATTTATATAGTTATATATTAGATTTATCTATTTTTATGTGTTCACTCTGGAGCTTCTTCTTCTACAGGCACTTTTGAACACATCAGGTGGTCGTGCCATAAAGTCAAGGTATCCATCCATGTCAAAGACCTGTTTTATATGTTGAGGTAGAAGGGATGATGACTAAAGCCTCAGGCAAATGTATCTATTTTTATTTTCTTTTTTTTTCTTTTAGAAAGGAAATTTTAGTGACATAGTAGAAGTACTCATTTTCTTCAAAGTCAGGTGTCTCTGTTTTTGGTCATTGGATACTTGACTGGTCCCCTTTCATTCTTTTTCTTCCCGACTTACCCTTTCTTCTCTAAGTTTTCCATTCTTTATCTATTCTTCTGAATTCTTCTTGGATTCTTCTCATGCAGCACAGACATCGCAAAGAAAATGCATTATCTCCTTTGACCCTCTGTAGTATTTGTTTTTTTACAAACAGTTTTATTTCATTGCATTTTGAGGATTTAAAGAGTTTGTCCAGTTAGATGTGTTTAAAATTGAAATCTACACACGCTTCTTATATCTTTTGTCTTTCTTACAACTGGGTTTGTTATATGTTGTTTTATAGTTTTTCTCTTTTTTTTTTATACCTTATTTTTGTATCAAATTTCCATCAATTTCCTTTTGTCAGCATCACCACCGGCTCTTGTCACTTTCAGTCCAGTCTTCGGTATGACACAATAGAGATTGCCACAAAAAAATAGAATGCAGAAATGTTTGCTTAGCTCTGTTGGCAGTCAGAAGCATAAATATAAAGAGCACGGGGAATGCACTTGCACTTGGATACTGCAGCCTTAAAGTACCCAAAAGCCCCCTTTGTTCTACATGAGAAGACCAATTTTATTGATGACCTGTAATAGTTGGGGTCCCAGTTGGATATTTTGCATTGGAGCGCATAAGTTCAATTTACGTCACTCTTAAGCCATCTGGTATTTCACTTACTAACCCTGAGTTCTTTCTATAAACCGATGATGACAGAAAAGGGGGTTGGCCTGGCTATTGAAACTGACAGATAGTCAGCCCAATACACATATCACTGATCATGTGCCATGGAAGTGGAGCAGTGGATCTACTGGGATCTACACGCTTACAGTGGAAGTTGGATGGACATTAGATAATGAAAGTTTCTGAGTAAGTTGTATATATATTTTCTTTTTAAAGGGGTATTCAAATCTCCAAGATCCTATCCCAATATATAGTAGGTGTAATACTAATAATAATATTAGAAAATACCTACAATTGTCGGGGTAGCTATTTAGGGAGGGCTAAATTAACCCTTCACGGTTGAGCCAGTGATGTCCAAATTATTCCAGTGTTGCTAGCAACTCAAATGACCACACGGAGACGGGGGTCTCTGTACGGGAGGATCGAGGCAGATCAGCCCCTTTATTTTAGTCACATCTTTTATAATATTTTGCTTAATTATGCAAGGTTCTCAAGTACCAATAGCATCATTTCACTTTATAAGCCAATAATATTGCAAGAAAACCGGAAACTACATATATGTCCGTCATAGAAAGTAGTATAGTGGCATATTCTTCAGAGTTTTACACCCCTGCCTCCCTTATCTTTGCACCTGATGAGAACAGTCTGGTTTCATGACAGCTCTTGCCAATTACAAAAATTTATCTTACAGCAACAAAAATGAAGAAACGAAACCTTCAGAGAATGGACAAAACGAAACTTCAGCTCTGATTTTAGTATTAACCCTTCACACAATTAGTAATGTATAGCTCTACTGATTAGCTATGTTGTTTACCCAATGTGCAGGGCATAGCAGTAGCTTAGGTATCCTTGGTTATGACCCCTTAAATAGTGACAGTTCGTTAGTTGTTAGTGGTCGTAAGCAACTACAATGCCCTGCACATGGAGTAAGGACATAGCGAATCAGAAGAACTATATTACATTTCTAATTGGAGGTATTACTACATATTGGAATAGGAACCCATTTAAGCACAAGTTTACTTAGCTTTTTCCAGCATTTGTAACCCCCGTTCCCATATATGGGAGATACAGGACCTCTGTTCACATAACTGTTGGGAACCCCAGTGATCAGGCACTTAAGACCTATCATGTGGATAGAAGATAAATTGTGTGACAACCCGGTGGCGATGTGCTCCTGAATAATTGACAGTTGCATGGCTGTGCCCCCTGGCCCTAACTATGCACTCTCCAATGCTGTAAGCAGAGACAGCTTTGTCTCTGCAGCATCGCAGAAGCAAGGGGCACCGAAGCTCGCTGCATTCAGCCATTTGACCAGCTTCAGAGCTGCGCTTACATCACTTAGCCCGTGCCTAGGAAACCGGCCAACTTTGATATGACAGACTGTAAAGGTGGTCAGTAGTTATGAGCGAGTATACTCGTTGCTCGGGTGTTCTCCAAGTATTGGATGTACTCGGAGAGTTAGTTTGTGTCGCCGCAGCTGCATGATTTGCGGCTGCTAGACAGCCTGAATATATGTGGTGATTTCCTAACAAACAGGCATTCCTCCTCACGTGTATTCAGGCTGTCTAGCAGCCACAAATCATGCAGCTGCGTCGACAAACACTTAATCTCCGAGCATGCCAAAATACTCGGATATCACCCGAGCATGCTCGGGAAAACCCGAGCAATGAGTATATTCGCTCATCACTAGTGGCCACAAATCCCTCTGTTTTTAACAATGAGGAGAATTTCTAATAAGAGATATCTTGCAACATTCTGTTTTCAATTTTCCCCATTTATGATGATGAGAAAACCTCTTAATCATCTGATCCATGGAGATGTTATATATCTATGACCCCTAAGAATAGAGAATCGGTATTGTAACCACAGATGACCATAGGTAACATCTAACTGCCGGGTCCACAACCCAGTATAGCCCCCTATGTGTAAATGCTGCCTAATATTTCTGAAGATAAGAACAACAGAATGTTTCCTCCGTGGACACAGCGAGGGTTTGTGTTCACAATTTTTTATCTCTTTCCACTATGTGTCTCCAGTGTTGCAAGGTGTGAAGTCAGTTTTCCTGCATGGAGCTTAGGCGAATGATAGATTTTAATTACTTTGTTGATATAACAGTGAGGCCTTAACTGTCATAAATTATTCATTCGGAGACCAAACTTGCAAATGTTTTTTCATGTGTTTAAAGCGAGTTAGAATAATCCGTGGAAATGACAGCAGCCTTTGCTTGCCATATGGTTCCTGATCAGAAAGCTTTCTTGGAATTTTATGTAAGACAAGTGGTATGACCTTTATAATGAGAGTGGCAAGTCTGTTCTGGTGCTCCATATTCAGCATTATTAATCCAATGGATATGCATATTTTATGTAGGCGTGGAAACCTGCACTGTTTTACAATTTACATGATGGCGATAAAATTTATATGCAAAAATTCTGTGCTAGAATTTTGAAAATGATTTATTGTTTGGTGGGTCTATTTTGGAGGGTTTTTATTTATTTATTTTTATTGTTATTTGTATTATTTTTTATGGTATGACCGAAAGGTCATAAAAGGTCATTGGTTGACTTTTATTTTTCACTATATTTTTCCTCTGTACTTAGTTGTTACAGTGGAGATCAGCCCTGTTAGGAGAACTATTGTCACAGTTAGGGTTGTGCCGTGTTTATTTCGTCCCAATAGAAGCCTCCTTCTACTGGTACTCACATCATCAGTTACATGCCCCCTGGGACTTATCAACTTATCAACAGTTTTTCATGGAGTATGTTCCTTACAAACTTCATAGATGGATTGCACGCCCAATCATGTCACCATTAGAGAACTTCCTGAAGAGAGAACATCCATAGCAGTTATTAACGTAGCAACACTCATTATATTATGTGTAATATTTGGAAGCCTTTAAAGCATGACCTGTTGGGGTTCCTTGAGTGATGGAATGGAGAAACAATGTCCTATAGTAATTCTTTATTCCTCAAGGCTTCCTTATTAACTTCAGTGAAGTTAATATCGACGTCCAACTAATCAACTTCCGTGAAGTTAATATCGACTTCCAACTAATCAACTTCCGTGAAGTTAATATTGACTTCTAAATAATCAACTTCCGTTAAGTTAATATCGACTTCCAACTAATCAACTTCGTGAAGTTAATATCGACTTCCAACTAATCAACTTCCATGAAGTTAATATTGACTTCTAACTAATCAACTTCCGTGAAGTTAATATCGACTTCCAACTAATCAACTTCGTGAAGTTAATATCGACTTCCAACTAATCAACTTCCGTGAAGTTAATATCGACTTCCAAATAATCAACTTCCCTGAAGTTAATATCGACTTCCAACTAATCAACTTCTGTGAAGCTAATATCGACTTCCAACTAATCAACTTCCGTGAAGCTAATATCGACTTTCAACTAATCAACTTCCGTGAAGCTAATATCGACTTCCAACTATTCAACTTCCGTGAAGCTAATATCGACTTCCAACTAATCAACTTCCGTGAAGCTAATATCAACTTCCAACTAATCAACTGCTGTGAAGTTAATATTGATTTCTAACTAATCAACTTCCGTGAAGTTAATATTAACTTCAACTAATCAACTTCCGTGAAGCTAATATCGACTTCCAACTAATCAACTTCCGGGAAGGTAATATTAACTTCCAACTAATCAACTTCCATGAAGTTAATATCGACTTCCAACTAATCAACTTCCGTGACGTTAATATCATTGACTTGCACTGGGGTTGGGTTTCGGACGAAACTCCGACTTTTTTTGCCCTAGTCGGACCAGTTTCATCTGAAACAAATTTTGTTTCATGAAACCCGATCCGACCAAAGTCGCTCAACTCTACTTCCAACTAATCAACTGCCGTGAAGTTAATATCGATTTCTAACTAATCAACTTCCGTGAAGTTAATATCGACTTCCAAATAATCAACTTCCGTGAAGTTAATATCGACTTCCAACTAATCAACTTCCGTGAAGATAATATCAACTTCCAACTAATCAACTGCCGTGAAGTTAATATTGATTTCTAACTAATCAACTTCCGTGAAGTTAATATTAACTTCAACTAATCAACTTCCGTGAAGCTAATATCGACTTCCAACTAATCATCTTCCGGGAAGGTAATATTAACTTCCAACTAATCAACTTCCATGAAGTTAATATCGACTTCCAACTAATCAACTTCCATGAAGTTAATATCGACTTCCAACTAATCAACTTCCGTGAAGCTAATATCAACTTCCAACTAATCAACTGCCGTGAAGTTAATATTGATTTCTAACTAATCAACTTCCGTGAAGTTAATATTAACTTCAACTAATCAACTTCCGTGAAGCTAATATCGACTTCCAACTAATCAACTTCCGGGAAGGTAATATTAACTTCCAACTAATCAACTTCCATGAAGTTAATATCGACTTCCAACTAATCAACTTCCGTGAAGCTAATATCGACTTCCAACTAATCAACTGCCGTGAAGTTAATATCAACTTCCAACTAGTCAACTGCCGTGAAGTTAATATCGATTTCTAACCAATCAACTTCCATGAAGTTAATATCGACTTCCAACCAATCAACTTCCGTGACGTTAATATCGACTTCCAACTAATCAACTTCCGTGAAGCTAATATCGACTTTCAACTAATCAACTGCCGTGAAGTTAATATCGACTTCCAACTAGTCAACTGCCGTGAAGTTAATATCGATTTCTAACCAGTCAACTACCATGAAGTTAATATCGACTTCCATCCAATCAACTTCCGTGAAGTTAATATCGACTTCCAACTAATCAACTGCCGTGAAGTTAATATCAATTTCTCACTAAACAACTTCCGTGAAGTTGATATCGACTTCCAACCAATCAACTTCCATTAAGTTAATATCGACTTCCAACTAATGAACTTCCGTGAAGCTAATATCGACTTCCAACTAGAGTTGAGCGACTTTGGTCGGATCGGGTTTCATGAAACAAAATTTGTTTCAGATGAAACTGGTCCGACTAGGGCAAAAAAAAGTCGGAGTTTCGTCCGAAACCCGACCCCAATGCAAGTCAATGGGAAATAAAAGTCGGCATTGAGCAGATGACATTCATCCACTCAATGCCGACTTTTATTCCCCATTGACTTGCACTGGGGTTGGGTTTCGGACGAAACTCCGACTTTTTTTGCCCTAGTCGGACCAGTTTCATCTGAAACAAATTTTGTTTCATGAAACCCGATCCGACCAAAGTCGCTCAACTCTACTTCCAACTAATCAACTGCCGTGAAGTTAATATCGACTTCCAACTAATCAACTTCTGTGTAGTTAATATCGACTTCCAACTAATCGACTTCCGTGAAGTTAATATCGACTTCCAACTAATCAAATTCCATGTAGTTAATATCTACTTCCAACTAAACAACTTTTGTGAAGTTAATATCAACTTCCAACTAATCAACTTCCGTGAAGTTAATATCAACTTCCGACTAATCAACTTCCGTGAAGTTAATATTGACTTCCAAGTAATCAACTTCCTTGAAGTTAATATCGGCTTCCAACTAATCAACTTCAGTGAAGATAAGTTGATTTGATAATACTACTCAAGATGAAAATCAGTCCCTGAAATGAAGCAAGAGGGCATTCATGATTACACATCTAGAGTAGATGATTTATCACTGATTTTGATTAACACCAGGTAGGACTATTTATAAAGATGATGCCGAGAGTCTTCTCAGCACATTACAAATCCTTTACACTCCCACCTTTAGGGAATTTCCATATGCATAAACCTCATTATTGTAATTAAGGCTGTTTTTGTGACGCTATGTGCTCTCTTGCAAGATGAAATCAGAATGAAGAGGGATTTCCTGCAGGTTTAATAGCACACTAAAAATACCTTTGGCAGTGCCACTGACTTGACACATAAATTCTGGTCTGGTTTTGCTATTTAATTTTGGACATTTTCCATTTAAACTATACAGTCTAGAATTTATATTTTTAATTTTTTTTTTCATAAAATTAGCTATTTTCCTGGAATTAAATTAGGATTCAGTAGAAGCCACTTGAAAATATGTATTAAAGGGAATCTGTCACCCCTTTTTTTGCCCTTTTAGCTGCCGGCATTGACCAAGGCTTATCTACAGCATTTTGTAATGTTGTAGATAAGTCCCCGATGTAACCTGAAAGATAAGAAAAACAAGTTAGATTATACTCACTGGAGGGAGCGGTCCGGTCCGATGGGTGTCGCGGTCCGGTCCGGCGCCTCGCATCTTCATATGATGCATTCCTCTTCTTCCCTTCCTGTCGTGGCTCCGGCGCAGGCACACTGCTCTCCCATGTTGAGGGCACAGCAGAGTCCTGCAGTGCGCAGGCGTCAGGAGAGGTCTGGCACCTGCACACTGCCGTATTCTGCTCTGCCCACAACATGGCAGAGCAGTGCACCTGCGCCGGAGCTACTACAGGAAGGGAAGAAGAGGAAGGCATCGTATGAAGATGGGAGGCGTCGAACCGGACCGCGACACCCATCGGACCGGACCGCCCCCTCCGGTGAGTATAATCTAACATGTTTTTCTTATCTTTCAGGTTTCATCGGGGGCTTATCTACAGCATTACAGAATGCTGTAGATAAGCCCCTGATGTCAATGCCGACAGCTGATAGTCCAAAAAAAGGGTGACAGATTCCCTTTAAGTGTTTCTTCCACCCTTCATCACATAGATATGTTGGAACTATCTGAGTGTGATGTGAATAGGACTGAGTTGTGCCATAACCTCTTTAATTAGAACCTGTCATGTTGTGCATACAGTCCGATCTGTGAAAAGCATAGTATACAGAAGCAGAAACTGATATATAGGTTTGTGGAAAAGGTTCAGTATAATGTATTTTAGTCAGTGAAATCTCTAGTGTTTGTATGTATATGAGACAAGTGGGCAGTCCTACTAGTGATTGACAGCTCTCCTTGCATGCACATTCACACAGGATAGACTGTCAAGTCTGCTGGTTCCCATCTATATGCCTACTCTCACTTAGTATGACGAAAAACCCTCTAAAGCTATGCCTTAAAGCACCACTCCGGTGTTTTTTTTCCACCCCTGGAGTGGTATGATTATTGTGTGTCCTCTGCCTGTAGTAATATACTTACTTTTCGGCTGTACTTTGCACCGTTCTGGATGTCTTCTGCCCGTAGTAACCTTGCGGATCACTCAAGTGTTTACTGGGCGAAACAGAAGTCACTACTCAATGTAAGTCTATGAGGGCCAGAACGAGACTAGAACAAGGATCCCATAGACTTACTCTGAGAGCTTGTGACTGTTACCTCTGTCTTCACCAAGTCAAGAGCTGTGGCCCAAGAAAAGCAGAAGATGGCAGCTGATGAGCATTACACAACAGAGACAGAACAGACATAAATGACACCACTCTGGGGGTGAAACAAAAAAACCCATCATATTGGTGCTTTAAATCTAATTCTACTTGGATTTTTTACCAGTGGTACAAAGCTCTGGCAATGCATGCATTATTTCCCATCCCTGTCAATAACACCTGTTCTTCCAAGATATACAGTTTTTATGCATTTTCCAGCTACATCTGATATCTATCAGTGCGATAGACCGTCAAGGTGTGATCGGTATCTGACTCTTAGTATCACCAGCATTTAACAAAAAGATATGACTGCGGTAACATTAAAGCGGTTGTCCGGGACTTAAATATTGATGATCTATCCATTAGATAGATCATCAATGTCAGATCAGTGGGGGGTCTGACACGTTGAATAAGAGATAAGGTACAGCACCCATCAATGGCTACTAAACAATCTGGGGGGCTGCTATGATCCGAATTACACATGGCTTATATCCAGCAAACAGCTGGTTGGTGGGGGTGCCTTGTGTCGGACCCCTATACATTTGAAATTGATGACGTATCTAATGGACAGGTCATCAATATGTAGTTCCAGACATCTCTTCTAAGGTATCACCACAATACCTGATGCAGTGTTGGAAGACGGTGTGTGGTACTGATCTTCAGCTCCACTCATTTCAAGAGGGCTTATTTATTATTATTATTTATTGACCTTCACCTCAATCTTAAGCCATGGCAACTTGATGGATGAATGATCTGTATGAAGATCGATTTTGTGCAAGCCTAGATAGGTCCATCAGGTCTTCTCAGCTGTTATATTGATAGTATCAAGCCATCGGGCAGCTGGTCATCCTCTACGCCTTAGGATATCATAAATGAAGGTCTCACTTTTGGTTATCCTTTATTTGTTGAAATCTAAGTATAACCTAATAAGTCCTGCTGCTTGATGACCAATAAAACATCAATAGCCTGTCCTAAACATCGGAACCCATCTTTTTTTACTAAAATATTACTAAATGGCATTTAAATAGGTTTTAAAACTCATTTTAATGATGGCGCAGCTCCATATGATTTACTGTAAGATCTGACCTGCCGTTTAATCTCTTTATTCAGTTTCATTGCCAATTAACATTTTTTTCTTCTCATTTTAGGATGCTTATTTGAGGATGACCTTTGCAAACAATATGAGATGTGCTTGAATGGTAAGTCCATTTTTTGGACAGTTTTAGGTTTCAATTTTTTTTTCTGGAGATGTTTCTATCTGTTTTCTATGAATGGAGCAACTGTTTAAGAAGATCAGTAATATTTACGTGACGTTATAATTGTGAGTGTCATAATATACATTACCTTGGAGTTGCCTTTCTTCTGTCCACCTTCACTTTTTACTTGGCTAGTCTTTGACATCTTCTTCATCTTACTTTCATCTTCACTCTCTGTAGCGCTGATTATTTCAGTGGGAAAAACCACGTACGTTCGTTTCCCAGCTGTGAATGGCACGAATACCCAAACCATACCCGACTTTGTTCAATCACTTTTTTTACAGGTGTGTATAGGAGCTGAGGTTTTCTGTGTTGGCTTGGGTTTAGGAAAAGATGAATTTGGTTTATATTGATGTGGCATGCACAGTATTTTAGGAATTTCATTTATATGACAACCAAACTAAGTATATTTCTGTAAATGTTTCATCCAAGCCTGTAGCATTTGCACAGCAGGAAAGTAGCATTAAATATAAAATAAATTAGTGTCCCCTTTTTATTTTTTACAATTACTCTTGCAATAAATTATGTTTACTTGGCAACCACCAAAGCCAGAAGACAAATTGTACCACTCCTGTCCATGTATAAAAGATTTTCTTGGAAGCAACAAGAACAATTGTATAATTTCTGCAACATAAGCATGGCCTAATTATATATGTATTAGCCAAATCTTCTCTCTTTGGAAGAACTCGCTAATATAAAGAAGAATGTGATATTTTTTTTTATGTTTACTACATTACAGTCTCTCCGTTCTGATTGTAAGTGATGGAAATAGATCCTTTCTCATTAGAAAACTAATGTAACAGCCTTAATACTAAGGAAGAAAGATTTGTTTCACTCCGAACCTAATTTGTATTCTGTATGTTTCATTTATCAAAGTAATATATGTGTCAGCAGGTCCTAAAAATGGATGTATTGGAAGTTATGAGGTTGATATGAATGTATTCCATTGATATTGAGCAATTGATTTATCCTGGATTCTGGGGAGGTCTGCAGACCTCGTGTCATTAGCATTGTAAAAGAAAAAAGTAAAAATCTGCTTGAACGCATCCATAAACACCCAAGGTCCTGACTGATTACAACAGAGCATCTCAATGGCAACCGCCAGATTGGTATTATTATTGTCATGTTCATTTATATAGCGCCATCATACACCACAGCGCTTTACAGACATCATCATCATCGTCCCCTTTGAAGCTCAAAATTTAAATTCCCTATCAGTATGTCCCTATGAGTGTGGGAAAAAACTGGAGGACCCGGAGGAAACTCACACAAACTCCCTGGAGGCATAGTAATCTTAGTGTATATAAACTTTTGACTTTGCAGTAAGTAATAAAATGCCTTAAAACATTATCTCTCTCATTATTCTGGCATTTGGCAAATATTAATAATTATGGTAATCCTAATTGACCTAAACGGGAAAGGTTTATTGCGATTTCATGTCCGATATTGAGAAAAACATGATGTGTCTTTTTATATAGTGTACAGTGGGTACGGAAAGGATTCAGACCCCTTTACATTTTTCACTATTTGTTTCATTGCAGCCATTTGGTAAATTCAAAAAAGTTCATTTTTTTCTCATTAATAATGTACACTCTGCACCCCATCTTCACTGAAAAAAACAAAAATGTAGACATTTTTGCAAATTTATTAAAAAAGAAAAGCTGAAATATCACATGGTCATAAGTATTCAGACCCTTTGCTCAGTATTGAGTAGAATGATGCAACTATTTTTTCACACTTGGATTTGGTAATCCTCTGCTGTTCTTCCTTGCAGATCCAATCCAGTTCCGTCAGGTTGGATTGGTGAATGTTGGTGGACAGAAATTTTCAGGTCTCTCCAGTTTAGGTCAGGGCTGTGGCTGGGCCAGTCAAGAATGGTCAAAAAGTTGTTCTGAAGCCACTCCTTTGTTATTTTAGCTGTGTGCTTAGGGTCATTGTCTTGTTGGAAGGTGAACCTTCGGCCACGTCTGAGGTCCTGAGCACTCTGGAAGAGGTTTTCTTTCAGGATATCTCTGTACTTAAGGGCCTGTCACACTAAGAGATATCGCTAGCAATATCGCTATAACTAGTGACGTTATAGCGATATTGCTAGCGATATCTGTGTGTGTGATACTTACCTACGACCGGCTCCCCCGCTGCTTATCGCTGATCGCGCGAGAACGCTCAGGACTGTTTCTCGTCGTAAGCTTCCTGCAGCGCTTCCTGCTGTGACGACGAGCGACGCGTGGAGCCGGGCGGGAGGACGCAGGATCGCCGCGTCTGACAGGTAAGTAGCGATCCCCGTCCCCTGCTATGTCGCTGGTGAGATCTGCCTATGTGGCAGCTCACTAGCGACCACTTAGCGATGTACCAGCGATCCTGACAGCGTCATATCGCTGGTCGGGATCGCTGGTACATCGCTAAGTGTGACAGTACCTTTAGCCACATTCATGTTTCCCTCAATTGCAACTAGTCATCCTGTCCCTGCAGCTGAAATACACCCCGATAGCATGATGCTGCCACCACCATGTTTCACTGTTGGGATTGTATTGGGCAGGTGATGAGCAGTGCCTGGTTTTCTCCACACATACCACTTAGAATTATCACCAAAAAGTTCTATCTTCGTCTCATCAGACCAGAGAATCTTGTTTCTCATAGTCTGGGAGTCCTTCATTTATTTTTTAGCAAACTCTATGCAGGCTTTCATATGTCTTGCACTGAAGAGAGGCCACTCTGCCATAAAGGCCTGAATGGTGGAGGGCTACAGTGATAGCTGACTTTGTGGAACTTTCTCCCATCTCCCTACTGTATCTGTGGAGCACAGCCACATTGATCTTGTGGTTCTTTACCTCTCTCACCAAGGCTCTTCTCCCACGATTGCTCAGTTTGCTGGACGGCCAGGTCTAGGAAGACTTCTGGTGGTTCCAAACTTCTTCCATTTAAGGATTATGGAGGCCACTGTGCTCTTAGGAACCTTGAGTACTGCAGAAATTCTTTTGTAACCTTGGCCAGATCTGTGCCTTGCCACACTTCTGTCTCTGAGCTCCTTGGCCATTTCCTTTGACCTCATGATTCTCATTTGGTCTGACCTGCACTGTGAGCTGTGAGGTCTTATATAGACAGGTGTATGCCTGTACAAATCAAGTTCTATCAGATTAATTAAACACAGCTGGACTCCAATGAAGGAGTAGAATCATTTCAAGGAGGATCACAAGGAAATGGACACCATGTGACTTAAATATGAGTGTCTGAGCAAAAGGTCTGAATATTTATGACCATGTGATATTTCAGATTTTCTTGTTTAATAAATTTGCAAAAATTTCTACATTTCTGGGTTTTTTTCAGTCAAGATGGGGTGCATTAATGAGAAAAGCAATGAACTTTTATGAATTTACCAAATGGCTGCAATGAAACAAATAGTGAAAAATTTAAAGGGGTCTGAATACTTTCCGTACCCACTGTATGTAAACTTCTGGTTTCAACTGTATGTACACAGGGAATCTGTCATCAGGTTTTAGCTATGTTATCTGAGAGCAGCATAATGTAGGAAAAGAGACCATGTTTCCAAAGATATATCATTTAGGTTACTGGGTGCAGCAGTTTTTTTACACAAAGTTTTTAGATGTATCATGTAGCAGAGCTGAGAAAGCTAACCCCCAACCATAACACATCTATATATGAACATTGTCTATTAACAGTAAGCTGCTTATCAGTGGAGGGGGCGTGGTCAGACCAGGGCTCACAGGAGCATCAGTCCAGGTAGTGTAATCTGAGGATAGCATGAGGTAAGGGCTGACACCAATTACATAGCAAAAACCTGCTGACAGATTCCCATTAAGAGTTTTCAGACTATCTAGGGTGACTGTCATGTCTGTAGCCTTTTTAGTACTCTTACTGACACCCACGTCCAATCCCTGTCTTAACATCCAGATGTCATTGTAATTGTTTTCAAATGTTTAAAAATTAGTAATAAGTACAAAAGGGTCTAACGTTTCTTGTTACAAATTAATTTATTTTCAAACAAAGCTTTTATATGTGTGAAAAATCTTAGCTACCATGAAAGCTTTTCAAGTCGTAATGCTGACATAGGGCAGGTGTTATGTGATCATTGAGCAAATAAAGCAAAGCTCTTAACCGATTAGTGTACATGCGGTTGGCGGGGGACTTGTTTGGCTGCATGAATGATAGTCAGTACTGGTACTGACTGTACAGTACAATTTTTCACTAATTCTCAAATCCAATTATGCAAATATAACGTGGAGAGTTTCCACAGAGTTCTGAACTAACCAACTAATTTATACTTTCATTGATCCCCTCAATATGCAGTCTAATATTAGTGGTTTTATAATTCACTTTACATGTTAGTTAAGCCAGTGTTCCCCATCTGCAGTCCTCAAGACTCTCCAACAGATCATATTTTTTAAAGTGGCACTCCTTCCATCAACATGTTTATCCGTTTAATACATTGCAATCATCAAATTATATAGCATTGTGTATTTACAATTGCTCATTTTGCCTTTCTACCCAGCTAGGCTAGTTTCACACTAGCGTTTTGAGGTGCAGGGCACGCTCGGCGTGAAGCTCCGCCCCCTGCCGCGCCTCCTCCGGTCAGCTCCGCCTATGGGCGCATGACGCTGCATGCCTGCATGCGACCTGCGTACCCTATCTTTAGCATTGGGTGCACAGGCTGTACGCAGGTATGCTTTTGCCGGCGCATGCATCCTTTTGACGTTGCACCGACCTGCGCCAAACGCATCGTGTTGCATTTTGGTGCTGCTGGCGCACCGTCAAAAGGACGCATGCGCCGGCAAAAGCATACCTGCACACGGCCTGCGTACCCAAAGCTAAAGATAGGGTACGCAGGTCGCATGCAGCGTCATGCGCCCATAGGCAGAGTTGACTGGAGGAGGCGTGGCAGGGGGCGGAGCTTCACGCGGAGCATGCGCTGCTCCTCAAAACGCTAGTGTGAAACTAGCCTTAATTCTTCCTTTTCCATTAGGTCTATGACATCACGTGATTAAAAACTGACTAGAAGAAAACTTCTAAAATCTATGTAGAAACAGGAGGTCTATTTTGTCTGCATGAGTCATGAGTCCCTGCAAAAGTCCCTGGCAGGGGGAGGAGGGAACAGCTGGGTCAGGAGGTGAAGAGGGAAATGATAAATGCAGGGACAAGAGACTTCGGCTATGTGCACACGTGCTGATTTTTCGCGGTATTTGCTGCGGCAATTCCGCAACTCCCTGCCACGGGAAATCCGCATGCGTAATTCCCGCAAAAAGCTAGCGTTTTGCAAGCGTAATTAGCTTGCAGAATCCTAGCGTTTTCCAAGCGATCTGTAGCATTGCTTGGAAAACTGATTGACAGGTTGGTCGCAGTCGTCAAACATAGTGTTTGACAAGTGTGACCAACTTTTTACTATTGAGGCTGCCTATGTAGCAAAAGTATTAAAAGATAGAATGTTAAAAATAATAAAAAAAATAGTAAAAAATGGTGATATTCTCACCTTTCGGCGTCCCGCGCAGCATTCCCAGGCCTCAACAATGCTCCCGGCGAGTCCCGTTCCCAGCGATGCCTTGCTACAATGACCTTTGATGATGTCGCAGTCTCGCGAGACCGCTACGGTATCGCAAGACCGCGACTTCATCAAAGGTCATTTTAGCATGTCATCACTGGGAACCCGAAGTTGGCGGGAGCATCGCTGAGGCCTGGGGATGCTGCGCGTGACACCGGAAGGTGAGAATAACACGACTTTTTATTTTAATTCTTTTTTTAAAGGGATATGGTACCCACAGCCTGGAGGAGAATCTCCTCTCCTCCAGACCGTGGGTACCATCCACACATTTCCGCTTACTTTGCGCATGGTGGCCACAGTCACATGCGGAAAGTAAGCGGAACAATGCATTCCTACGTATGTGTGCGGAATTCCTGCGATTCCGCACAAAGAATGAGCCTGCTGCGTACTTTTCCGCAATGCGATTCCGCTGCGGAAAAATACGCAGCATTAGCACAGCATGTGCGGAATGCCATAGGATTGCATGGGATGGTTTTTTTTTGCATTTTCGCAGCAAAATCGCACGTTAAAAAACGCAGCGAAAACGAAAAAAAAACTATGTGTGAACACAGCCTTCCTGTTTCTACATAGAGCAGAGAAGAGAGAAGAATTAGCTGGGTAGAAAGGCAAAATAAGAAAATGTAAGTACACAGTGCTGTATAATATGATTACTGCAATATATTAAGAGGATAAAAACTCTGACAGGAGTGTTTCTTTTAAGGATTTCCTTAGTATTGCACAGTTGATAAGTCCATCACCTTTGTGATACTAAGGAAATTCTGAAAACATGATATGTTGTTGGGTTTGAGGACTGGACTTGGGGGACACAGAGCACCTTGTGAGTTTAATTTTGCTTAAAAGTATATATATATATTGGAGGGAAATCCAAAAGTAACTTTATAGGGACCTTAAACCAGAAGTAGAAATGACATGAAGGTCTTGCCAGGTCTACTAGAAGGGTCGAACCTTTGTAGCCATTATAATTAGGAGTTTGAAAGAATATTCCCATATGATCTGTTGAAGTTAAAGGAGTTGTCTGGTCTAAATTGATAAGTCTGCAGTCACTCTATGTGACTCTGCTCTGTGCGCTCCTGGGATTCACCGGGTTCTGAGTGGCAACCGGAGGGTATGTAGGTGTTATACATATTCCCGACCAGTGGGCGCGGTCTTGCTCTCCATACACTTGTATGTAGCGAAGCCACACCCTCTAGTTGACCACACCCACTAGATGACCCCGTGACTAGCCGGGGTGGAGACTTGGCTCAATACAAGTATATGGAGTGACACTGTGGCGCCCCTGCAGGTCCAGTCGCCACAGAGGTACTGCACCTCACTCAGAGGTGTGGTGTCCCACAACCGGTTAAGGTGGATACACCCGACCAGACTCCAACACTCACATCCCACACACACCAGTAGTGTAGCAGAGCACCCTTTATAGCCCCTGCTTGGAACATGAACAGTGCTGGGAGGTAGGTGGAGCATAGCTTAGAGTGGGAGTAGTCTAGAAAGTGAGAGCAGATCCCTCTGAGGGAGGGAATGAGAAGGACTTGTCTGCAGCAGCTCTACAGATTAGAGGCTGCTGGACGGATTGGATTATTAAGAAAGCTCCCTAGGAAAGAAGGTTCTTCTGGGACACGGCTGGAGTATACTCCCCGTGGGTCCCTTATCCACGCTGACTACGTCAGGTGGAGGGAGAAACTGGTCGCAAAGGGGACGGCCCCTAGCCTAGTTTGCATACCTCAGGGCGCTACTAGCAAGCCGATAGCTTTGGTTACTTTATGGACTATCGCCCCTACCACAGTTAGTCTGACTGGAAAGGCGGCTATAAAGGATCAAAGAAACTATGAGACGTTGTCTGACAGGATTCGCAGCTGCTAGCCCAGAACGATAACTGTGAAGTGCTGGAGTGGAAGGAAGGAGTTAAAGCAGCATTTTGTGTGGAGACGGCCAAGAAAGGTAAAAACTGACAGGGAGAGCTGGAAGGGTGTACTTCATCTTATCTGGGAATTGTCTGGACCCCACACCTGGAGAACGCAGCATTGAAGCGGGCATCAGTACTGCAGACAGAACTGTGAGTAAAGCCATTGGAACTGCATTCAACTAAGTCAATTGTCTCCTTTCCTGCACCTCTCACCCAGCTCTGCTACATCTTCCTCTCTACACTACCTCACCATCTACCAACTCATCTCTACTGCCCTGGGGCTACAGCTCTACCTGTGGAGAGCTTCAACAGCTCTGCTGCATCATAACATCTGTCCCACAGAAGCAACACCACAGCGCTGGTCACTCTGACCAGAATACCACAGGTGGCGTCACAAATCACTACATAAACTTTACTCCCATTCAATTCTACCCCTTTTACATGACCGCCTGGGGCCACGGAGTGGGTGACAGCCACTGTGACATATCCCTTTAAGACGACCGGCCCGGTACCAAGTATCCCACGGCCCCTGGGGCGCGTCAACTCAATGTCCCTAGTCAGAAACTGGCGAATCCTTGCAGTGCACTGTGTGTGCGCTGGGGGGATTTATAAGTCTGCAGTCACATGGAGTGACTGCAGACTTATCAATTTGGGCTGGATGACCCCTTTAAGCAAGGCAAATGGAAAAGGAGAAATAAGGCTAGAAAGAAAAAAAGAGAGAAGATGTTTAGTGTGTAAACACGTGGATAAAATTGTTGGTACCATTCTGTTAAAGTAATAAAAATGTACAATGGTCGTTGAAATTAATTGAAACTGACAAAAGTAATGACAAAGTACCGTAAAAGTACTGACAATTTAAATTTACTGAAAATCAGACATTTATTTTGAATTGTGGTTGAACAGAAAAATGATAAAAAACAAGCTAATGAAAATGGCCTGGACAAAAATGATGGTACTCTTAGAAAAGATTGAAAATAATTTGACCATAGGGACATGGTAAACTAAGGTGTGTCCTTTAATTAGCATCACAGGTGTCTACAAAATTGTAATCTGTCAGTCTGCCTATTTAAAAGGTGAAAAGTAGTCACTGTGCTGTTCGGAATCATGGTGTACACCGCACTGAACATGGAGCAAAGAAAGCAAAGGAGAGATTTGTCTCAGAAAATTTTGGAAGAAAAATCTAGACAAATATATTTATGGTAAAAGCTATTAGCCCATTTCCAAACAGTTTGATGTTTCTGTTATCACAGATACACATGTTAGTCAGTTAAAGTCTTTAAGACAGCCAATCTCCCTGGAAGAGGCCACAAGTGAAAAAACGATGAGAAAACGAAAAGACAGGTAATATATATGGTAAACAAAGCACTCGGAACAACTTCCAAAGAGACTGAAGGTGAACTCCAAGGTCATTGTCACAATTTCCACTCTGTGTCTGTCTTTTTGTTACTTTGTGTCAGGGCTGTCAGTCTGTGCTGGGTCTGTGCTGCAATCACCTGTGTTCATTTTTCTTATTCAGGCTTCTACTTAAGCATGCTAATTCCTCCCCCCCAGTATCAATCGTACACTTGCTGTTGCCTGTGGAACATTGATCCCTCTGTGTTCTGTGCCTGACCCAGCTTGACTTCATTCTCTTCCCGGACTCAGACCCTTTGCTTTTGACCTTACTTTGCCTGTGCCAGCTCCCTGTAAACTGTTTTGTCTCTCTGGCTTTCCTGACTTCGGCTCGTGTATTGGACTTTGTCTCTGACTTCCCTTTGTCATACTGCGCCATTTCCTGGACCTGACCTTGGATTGTTTGACTTCCCTTTACTTAAGGTACTGTCACACTAAGCGATATCGCTAGCAATATCGCTATAACTTGTGACGTTATAGCGATATTGCTAGCGATATCGCTGTGTCTGATACTTACCTACGACCCGCTCCCCCGCTGGTTATCGCTGATTGCGCGAGAACGTCCAGGACTGTTTCTCATCGTCAGCTTCCTGCAGCGCTTCCTGTGGAGAGACGAGTGACGAGCGTGGAGCCGGGCGGGAGGACGCAGGATCGCCTAGTGTGACAGGTAAGTAGCGACCCCCGTCCCCAGCGATGTCGCTGGTGAGATCTGCCTGTGTGGTAGCTCACTAGCGACCACTTAGCGATGTACCAGTGATCCTGATCACGTCATATCGCTGGTCGGGATCGCTGGTACATCGCTAAGTGTGACAGTACCTTTACAGTAAGTAGTATGTATATTTACTGCCATGACTCGCGTCACAGTCATAGTATGTCAGTGTCAGATCGCACCATCCGTCTTGGCCAAAGTGGACTTTATGGAAATTGACCAACGAGGAAACCACTGTTAGAAGCAAATCATAAAAAAGGAGACTGGAATTTGCCAAAATGCATATTGATAAGTCACAAAGCTCTCGGTAGAATGTCCTTTGTATAGAAGAGACAAAGCTGGAGCTTTTTGGCAAGTAATTTCATTGCTTATGATCACAGATGGAAAAATGAAGGTTACAAAGAAAAGAACATTGTACCTACTGTGACACATGGAGGCGGCTCTATTATGTTTTGGGGCTGCTTTACTGCATCCGGCCAGGGGGTCTTGAGTCTGTGCAGGGTACAATGAAATCTCATGAACATCGAGGCATATTCGAGTGAAATGTGCTGCCCATTAAGTTAAGGGTAACATCATTTTTGTCCAAACCATTTTTATTAGTTTGTTCCTTTATGTTTCTGTTGAACCACAATTCAAAAGCAATGTCTGATCTTTATTAGTTGATATTCAGTAAATTTAAATTTGCTTTTGTCAGTTTCAAGGGATTCAGTAACCGTTGTGGGTTTTATCTTACTTTAACAGAAAGGTACCAACTTGAAGTTAAGATACTTTGTTTATGTTTTATACTATGGAATTATTATGTCATTAATGTTATTTGAAAGATGAAAAATTTGTATTTGGAGTTTTTCAATAAAAATGATTTAATTTAAAAAAAAGAAAGGTGCCAACAGTATTAGCAATAGATAGATATAGATAGATGAATGGATGGATAGATAGATAGATAGATAGATAGCAACAGATAGCATTACTTGACTATGTTACCCAAATTCTTGTGTCTGTAAAGAAACATTTCTAGCTAATACAGTTCTGTGATCACAGCAGCATCAGCACTGTTTTAGGACTGCAATCTGTGTAGTCTAAGAGAGGAGGACTGTAAAGTGTTGAGCTACCAAGGTTGTAGGGATTGAATATAAAAATTGCAGACAATGGCATCAACATCCAGTTAGTAGATTAGAAATGAAGGTGATGAAGATCTCTGCAACTCAAATAACTAGGTTTTCAAGTGTAGGCTTTAAAAATAAAGATATAAAGCCCTCACAAAATTTGGATAACTGTTGGCCAAACCATCATCCGAACAACTGTTTGACTGACCACTATCTCGCCAGGCTCTCCAATACACGGAAGCACTCGCTCTGCCGATCGCTCTTGTGTTACCTATGAGAGAACCACTGCAACACATCTCTGGAAGTGGCTTATCTTTTGGAGACAAAAAGAATTGGACATGCCGGATTGTTGTCTACAATCATCTGTCAGGGAAGAGATGGGAGCTCCCATACACTTTATGAATGTCTTCCGAGCCTGTCAATATCAGTGGGTTTGGACAATGTTAATCTGCACTGGGGTCCTGCGTTCAAATCCCACCAAGAGCAACATCTGCAAGAAGTTTGTATGTTCTCCCCGTGTTTTTGCGTGGGTTTCCTCCGGGTTCTCTGGTTTCCTCCCACACTCCAAAGACATACTGATAGGGAATTTAGATTGTGAGCCCCATCAGAGACAGCGATGATAATGTGTGCAAACTGTAAAGCGCTGCCGAATATGTTAGCGTTATATTAAAATAAAGATTGTTATTATCATCTAATATTTATGAGGGCCTTAAGGGCATTGTAAAGTTTTTACTTTTCTGTTGTGGTAAACTTTATGTGATTAGTGTCTTTGTCAATATTAGTTACATTACTTTTAAAATTAATTTTGATCGTGTCTAGGTGGAACGCCATTGTACTCATGTGCTCCCGTGGAGTTAGTGTAATCTTGTGTAACTGGAGTAGCATCTCAGCTTAGCTCAGACAAGTTGAATATCTATGATCAATTCTTGCTAAGAATGATTGTCTCAGGCAATTGACTGGCAAAGCCTACATTAACAGCGAGTGTCAATTCAGTGAACTTTACAGTCACCTACTCTGAGCCGTGAGCTTTCCCTTCAAGGTTTTTGAAGGACTTGGAGAATCAATAGATGTACACATGAGAGTGTGTCATAAACAGCGACTTGCTCAATGAACTCAGAATCCATGCTGTCTATGCCAGAAAATACATTAATTTCATTCAAATACTTATTGATTGCAGTCAAGATGGTACGAAAGAAAGTAATGTAGCGTGTTACCCTAGTTTTCAGAATATAAATATGAGGTGCTTCTACTTTTAGATGGCAATAAATAATATTTTAGACCATAAACTTCTCTGAAATATTGCACTTGTCTTCTTTACCACTTTCTATTTTTAACATTTTCATTGTCTTACTTAAACTATTTTTCTTTGTACATGGTGTTAGGGATGGCGGAACGCACTAAATAATAAATAATAATAAGTGCGTTTGCTTCCCGGGGTCCACCGTGCAGAAGGTGTTACGCTGCTGCTATGTAATGGCAGACACACTCTATGGCGGTATAACGCACGCGGGTTGAACGTCACCCGGAGTGCGCTGGGCGATCTCTGTTCCTTCAGAGAGACGCCGAGGTATTAACACAAAGGCTGAGCCTGTTGACGTCACAGGACTCAGTGGGGACTTGGCTCAAGACACAGAGTCCACATCTGTCTAGACCTACCGTGTGTGCGGCATCGCAACCGCGGACACCAAGAAGAGCTGCAGACTGCAGCGCGGCAACAGACGCTGCCGCTATACGACAATGCCCGGTAGCAGGCGCACTGTAGGACGCTAGTACTGTGGAGGATGCGTATTGTGGCCTGTAACTTGCCACTGACTGGCGCTGACTCTAAAGCCCCAGTCACACATAGCGATTTTGCTACCGAGATCGCTGCTGAGTCACAAGTTTTGTGACGCAACAGCGATCTCACCAGCGAGATCGCTGTTTGTGACACTTACCAGCGACCGGCCCCCCTGCTGGGTATCGCTGATCGTCCTGGAATGGCCAGGACATTTTTTTGATCGCTGGTCTCCCGCTGGCCAGCACGCATCGCTGCGAGTGACAGGCGGGAGACCAGCGATCAGCAAGCTGCTGCTGGTAACTAAGGTAAACATCGGATTTCTAATTGGCGAACAGCGCTTTGAAACCCGATGTGTACCTTAGTTACCAGCGCGCTGGTGCAGGGAGCTGGTAACCAAGGTACACATCGGGTTTCTAAGTGCCGCGCGCCGCTTAGAAACCCGATGTGTACCTTGGTTACCAGCTCCCTGCATCAGCGCGCTGGTAACTAAGGTACACAGTGGGTAACTAAGTGATGTGCGTCGCTTGTTACCCACGTGTCGCTGGTGCTGATCGCTGGTGAAGCTGCCTGTTTGGTAGCTCACCAGCGATCATGTAGCGACACACCAGCGATCCTGACAAGGTAATATCATTTTCGGGATCACTGGTGCGTCGCTATGTGTGACGGGGCCTTTACACTAGTTCCCTATACACACTCGTAATATCAGAGGGAGGGGAATCTTAATGAGTGATTTGCAAGTCCATACATCCATCATCATTCACACAGTTAGCAACTAAAGTCTATACTAGCGCATGGCTGAGCGGCCATGCGAACCTTTTATAGCCGGGACCTTCCGGAAGCTTCCAGTTCCTTGAGATGGACCAATCAGATCTGGAGAAGCACCTGTGCATGTGACTCCCGATCTCCAATGGGAGATCGTCTCGTGAGCATGCACAGTGGAGCGATGGAAGGACTTAGCCTCTGGAGCGGTTTGCTGCTGGGCAGCCTGGATTGCTATTGCTGGCCCAAAGGTGGCAGCCACAGCCAGACCCACAGAGCAGGTCTGGGCAGAGCTTTGGGAATGACAGGGCTGCTGAGCAAGCTCCTCTGCTGTCGATGGCGAATGGGAGACCGCAAAATGTGAGGCTCTGGATTCCTGCTGTGCCGCTGCAGAAACCCGACGCCTAACACATGGTTATAGAAGATTGTACCAGTGAGGATTTTTCTGTGATTCTGCACCAAGCACCCCCCGGATTTTTTCAGATTTCGGCCTTTGAAGAGCACGTCATAGTTTTGTAAAAACAATATTGTAGGTTGTGATCATTGTGATGTCATTGTTGGTCATTGCGCTGTCCATGTGCTCACCGGATGGCATGAATATAGAAAACTGACCAATGTTAGGAAGTGTACATGAGAAATTTTAAGGCATGTGTAAAAAATTGCATAGGCACTGTAATGAAAGAAAGTCCATGCGTCAGTGCGCGATGCAGAGAAGCACATGGAACCAGTGATGTACGCAATCTACGGGACCGACTGGCCCAGAAATGTCAACATATGTCTCAACCCGGTGTAAAAAACTTTTCTTTATAGTTTTCTTTCTCCCAAAACCTGTTCACTGTGGAATAGTTTCTTGGAATCCAACCTAAAATTTGGCACAAATTAGGCAAGTTTGTACATAACTTACAACTTATTAACATTGAACGCAATGTCCAAAAATGTTAAAAGAGGTGGCACTAAAGCTTTATATCAGTCCTTTCTTCCTATTAGTATGTATGTAGCAGATCATGTAGCTCAACTAAAATCCAAGTGGTGCACAGTGTTATTACAATCCAACAATCCAGTATAGTCCCAATACATTTTGCCACAAAGTGATAAGTAAGCTCCTTTATACTCAACTATAGTGATGAGCGAGTATGCTCATTACTCAAGTTTTCCGAGCATGCTCGGGTGGTCTCCGAGTATTTGGAAGTGCTTGGAGATTTAGGTTCTGTTGCCGCAGCTGCATGATTTGCAGCTACTTGACAGCCTGAATACATGTGGGAATTCCCTAACAAACAGGCAATCGCCACATGTATTCAGGCTGTCAAGTAGCTGCAAATCATGCAGCTGCAGCAACAGAACCTAAATCTCCAAGCACTTCCAAATACTCGGAGACCACCCGAGCATGCTCGGGGAAACCCGAGCAACGAGCATACTGTACTCGCTCATCACTACTCACCTGTTATTTTTTCTATATACATCCTTATTCAGTAAACACAACACTGTACATGGATCAGGTTGGAGCTCTTTTCCTTCTGTGTGTACGTCAAGACAACTGTTTCGCATCACAGGGAGCTTGATCCAGGTACCATACGATATGAAACGACCTTAATGCTGTACACACAAAGCAGATTCTGTTCCATCCTGCCTCTGTACAGTATTATTTTTATCAAATATACAAGTCCTAACATTGTCATCTGGGGCGTATATCGGAGATCAACAGAGTTTCTCAACGTATACCTCTAATGCAAGCCTCAATCATCTGCTACTTTATAGGAATACAGTTCCCTTGTTAAAGAAAACCTTCATATACCAAACAGTGCATATTTTTTTGCCTTTGTATTAAATAGCTTAGTTGACACTCTTGTCAAGTATATATGTCAACTAGCGTAGCTGTTATAGGTATGTCTCGCAAATACTCAGCTTATGTCTGGGGCACCTGCCCAAAGACAAATAGTTCTGGAACCTCTGACAGGATGATTTTTTTTTTTTTATTTCTTCTTTCTTTTCTGTTGCATGGTGGACTAGTAAGCTTTTCACAATGCCATAGTCAGATCATAGATTAAAGAGGTTTTCTCAAGATTAAAATGTATCCCCTATCTAAGTGAACAAATTGTCTATGGGAATGGTGGAGATAGCTCTGAGTATAGCTGTTGGCTTTTTCCAGCAGTCTCATAGTCAATGAATGTTGTGGAGATCTGAATGCTTGACATTCACACTGTTTGATGGGGCGAAAGCCCTTCTCTCATATTTGCTGATGGTCCCAGAGATCAGTAAGTTATCCCCTATCCCTTAGAGAAAGCTAAGAACTATGCTCAGTTACAGTATTTCCAGCAATACCATAGACAATGAGTTCACTTGGATAGGGAATAACTTTCAAGCTTGCTAAAACCCCTTTGATAAAAGTTTATGGTATTCATGATTAAGTTCCAAATTATCACATTGCTATACAGTCATGTTTCTCCTTTTTCCCAATGCAATGTATGTTGGAAATTAAAGTCACCGCACTGTACTAAGGAACTTTTTCCCTTTTAATGTTATTTTTTTTTTAGCTTACTTTTTAGGTCACCTTATTTTTATACTGTAACTATAGACCACTAACTTTGCCAATTAAGTTTTAGGGACATAGGAACTGCACATTTCTGGTTGATAATTGACTGTATGTAGGTTGGTGGCTGAGCTATGGACTGGAGTACTGACCTTTCTGTCCAATCAGTTTTCTAGAGAACCGGCGTAATTGACAGGTGTCACTAATTAGAGATATGAGTTGACCATCACAAATGCTTCATCTTTTCCTGTTTCGCCTCTGGCTCGATCTGACTTCCAGACTTCCAGTCTCTTGATTCTATATCCTGACACAGAAACGTATTGCCAATATTTATATAGGCCAATATAAGCAGTACCTGTTCTAATAAGTCCAACACATTAGACTGTATTTATATGCTTGTCTTAAGGAACTGTAACCCACAAAAATATTTTATACAATTAAAACCAGATTGTGATTCATATTCTTTTATTCTAATCTTTTTTTTTTTTTAATTTCCATTTATATAATTTTTTATCTTATTTTATGTACATGATTATGGAGACAGTCATCTTTCCTGCGAGACAAAACTTATAGGAGCTATATGAACCATACAGGAATGTGAAATAAAAATATGAATATTAAAAGAAATCTGTCCTCTAAAATAATCCCCACAATTTTGTTTATTTTTGATTTTTTAACGGGTTTTGGCTCAATCTTTTTTTTTTTTTTAAGCATCTTTTTTATTGGATTTTTGACAATAAAAAATATGTCCAATATGACCAATGTATACAGTGCCATTGGATAAAGGACACTTTATACAATCTAAGCGTATATATAAGATTAGGTCAATCAAAAACAATATTGCACAAACAACAATAACTTAACCCCATATGTCCACAAATCTACTCGCTCAAAGTGGCTATACTCTGACCAGCCAATTTCTGTATCTATCCTTTCTGATATATTTACTAAATGACACATTTAAGTTTACCCAAATTACCACTTAAATCTTCTAACATGTACCAATCTGAGTTAATAAAAGACACATTATCTCCTGTATTTCTCCAGTAGACAGAAACGATTCCATGAACACTCTCCACTTTTTGAAAAACTTTTCCGTCATTTTATCTTTCTGTCTTTCTGCCTCTTTTTTTTCCAAATACAAGACAGAAAGCAGCCCTGACCCTACAGTTGTGGCCAAAAGTATTGACACCCCTGCAATTCTGTCAGATAATACTCAGTTTCTTCCTGAAAATGATTGCAAACACAAATTCTTTGTTATTATTATCTTCATTTAATTTGTCTTAAATGAAAAAACACAAAAAGAATTGTCCTAAAGCCAAATTGGATATAATTCCACACCAAACATAAAAAAGAGGGTGGACAAAAGTATTGGCACTGTTCGAAAAATCATGTGATGCTTCTCTAATTTGTATAATTAACAGCACCTGTAACTTACTTGTGGCACCTAACAGGTGTTGGCAATAACTAAATCACACTTGCAGCCAATTGACATGGATTAAAGTTGACTCAACCTCTGTCCTGTGGCCTTGTGTGTACCACATTGAGCATGGAGAAAAGAAAGAAGACCAAAGAACTGTCTGAGGACTTGAGAAACCAAATTGTGAGGAAGCATGAGCAATCTCAAGGCTACAAGTCCATCTCCAAAGACCTGAATGTTCCTGTGTCTACCGTGCGCAGTGACATCAAGAAGTTTAAAGCCCATGGCACTGTGGCTAACCTCCCTAGATGTGGACGGAAAAGAAAAATTGACAAGAGATTTCAACGCAAGATTGTGCGGATGATGGATAAAGAACCTCGACTAACATCCAAACAAGTTCAAGCTGGCCTGCAGTCCGAGGGTGCAACAGTGTCAACCCGTACTATCCGTCGGTGTCTGAATGAAAAGGGACTGTATGGTAGGAGACCCAGGAAGACCCCACTTCTTACCCCGAGACATAAAAAAACCAGGCTGGAGTTTGCCAAAACTTACCTGAAAAAGCCTAAAACGTTTTGGAAGAATGTTCTCTGGTCAGATGAGACAAAAGTAGAGCTTTTTGGGCAAAGGCATCAACATAGAGTTTACAGGAGAAGAAAAGAGGCATTCAAAGAAAAAAACGGTCCCTACAGTCAAACATAGTGGAGGTTCCCTGATGTTTTGGGGTTGCTTTATTGCCTCTGGCACTGGACTGCTTGACCGTGTGCATGGCATTATGAAGTCTGAAGACTACCAACAAATTTTGCAGCATAATGTAGGGCCCAGTGTGAGAAAGCTGGGTCTACCTCAGAGGTCATGGGTCTTCCAGCAGGACAATGACCCAAAACACACTTCAAAAAGCACTAGAAAATGGTTTGAGAGAAAGCGCTGGAGACTTCTTAGGTGGCCAGCAATGAGTCCAGACCTGAATCCCATAGAACACCTGAGGAGAGCTCTAAAAATGGCAGTTTGGAGAAGGCACCCTTCAAATATCAGGGACCTAGAGCAGTTTGCCAAAGAAGAATGGTCTAAAATTTCAGCAGAGCATTGTAAGAAACTGATTGATGGTTACCGGAAGCGGTTGGTCGCAGTTATTTTGGCTAAAGGTTGTGCAACCAAGTATTAGGCTGAGGGTGCCAATACTTTTGTCTGGCCCATTTTTGGAGTTTTGTGTGAAATGATCAATGTTTTGCTTTTTGCTTCATTCTATTTTTGTGTTTTTTCATTTAAGACAAATTAAATAAAGATAATAATACCAAAGAATTTGTGTTTGCAATCATTTTCAGGAAGAAACTGAGTATTATCTGACAGAATTGCAGGGGTGTCAATACTTTTGGCCACAACTGTATCTCATTCATCCCTGAAAGTGTTTTGGCAAGCCAATTTTGCAAAATTAAACGTTTTGTTACCAGTGTCACGGTGTGCAACAAATCATGCCATTTTCCACCTCTTGTTTTGCCTGTCGTGTAGTGGAACAACCAGCTCAGTGGGTCGATGTCCACCCAAATCCAACACATCTTAAAATACATGTCTTGAGTCTTTACCCAGAGTTCTTGTGTTTTAGGGCACAACCATATTCCATGTTCCATGTCTGTTTTAGGTGTGCTACATTTAGGGCAACTCGTTTGCCTGTCAGGTTTTTGTGGAGTTGGCTGTATATTAAATCCGCATATTATTTTGTGCATTATCCTGAATTGGCTGTCCCTCCACTGCTCATTGATAGTATGTTTCCTTACCAGTTCCCAACCTTGCAACATTTTATGATCAAGATCTCCATCTTGTACGTGTTTTTCCCATTTGTGAAAAACTCTTTCTGTTCCTGATGGACGCAGTGTGTCCCTCAGTTCCCCATATATTGAGGAGATTGATACATCCCCGATGTCCCTGGCAACCATATCCCCCCACACCTCAGAGTCGATCTCCCTCCTCACGTCCTGTAGATTATCTAATACATAGTGTTTTAATTGACTATAGAGCATCAGATGGAATCGTGGCAATTTATACTTGTCTATCACCTCTGGTCCCATCAACCAACGACAGTCCTGAACGTGTATTAAGTCATCTAACGTCTGTATAATTTATTTTCTCTACCTAATTTAAAAGCTGGGAACGCCCAGGGATTAAGATGTTTTGATACCTTCCATGACATTTTCAGTCTTTTCCTTACTGCCTTCCATGTGGCAATAGTGTCCTTACAGATTACCGAGTGCTTAATATCTGGCGGAATATGTGATAATGGTGTGTGAAGCAGTGCTGTCAGGTTCCATGGACTACAAGATTCCGATTCTAGCGTATAATCGGTATAACGCCCCGTCTTTTTAACACAATCAATTACATTTCTCATTAAGCATGAGAGATTGTAGCCTCTAATGATTGGAAATCCTACACCCCCTCCCTCTTTTGAACGCATTAAAGTTCTCAAAGCAAGTCTCGCCCTTCTCCCTCTCCATATGAACTTAGAAAAGGCCTTATTCAGTCTTAGAACATCGACGTGCCGAATCAGCATTGGAATAGTCTGCAATGGGTACAATAGTCTTGCAAAACTTGTCATTTTGATTAGGTGGCATCGTCCTAGTAGTGAGAGGGGTAAACTCCCCCATCTTTCTAGTTCTTTCTCTATTTTATCGATAATTGGTTTATAATTTAGATCATATATCTCTTTTGGCGATTTTCCCAAATTTATTCCCAAGTATTTTATAGATGTTGTCGCTTTCGGGACACCCATTATGTTATTTCCCTGGCTTCGTTTCTCAGCATTTCTCATAACCAAAATCTCACATTTACTCTTATTTAACCGGAAGCCCGAGAATTCTCCAAATTTTTCAATCTCTGATAGTAATTTAGGGAGATCTTCTTCTGGGTTTCTCATAAATAAAATTATGTCATCGGCAAATAGTGCAGTTTTAACCATCTGTCCCCCCACCGCCACACCCTTGTATACATCATGATCATTTAGATACCTTGACAAAGGCTCTATTGCCAGGTTAAACAATAGACGGGACAGAGGACACCCCTGCCTCGTTCCTTTTTTCAGCTCGAAGGTTTCTGACAGAAATCCCGGCGTGTATATCCTTGCTTTTGGGTTATGATATAGAGCCACCAAAAAGTGCCTAAATGGGCCCACCAGATTTATTCTATCTAATACTTGACCCAGCCATGGCCACCTCACGTTATCAAACGCTTTTTCTGCGTCTAGTGTGACCATGGCTGGGTCTTCCCCCCTTTCCAGGCGTTTATTTCTAGTCGCGTCTAGTAACAACATAGCTTTCCTGATATTGGTAACGGCTGACCTACCATTTACAAAGCCTGTTTGATGTTTCGAGATTAACCTTGCTAGTATTTTAGCCAGTCTATCTGCCATTATTTTTGATAGATGTTTGACATCTTGGTTTATTAATGATATTGGCCTATATCCCGAGGGGTCTTTTAAGTCATTCCCTCCCTTAGGGAGAAGTTTTATGTAAGCCGTATTAATAACTTCTGACATGGCTTCCCCTTGCAGAATACGGTTAAACAAATCTTTAAGTATGGGAGTTATTTGTCCATTTAATGCTTTATAGAAGGAACCATTAAACCCATTGGGTCCAGGAGCTTTATTGGACCCCAACCCCTTTATTGCCATACTTATTTCTTCCTCTGTGATGTAACCATTTAAGTCTTGTAATTCCTCATACGTAAGTTTCGGGATATTAATTTTGTCAAGCCATGTGTCTCCTGTTGCGTCCTGTCTTCCTTCCTCTCTATACAGGTCAGGATAAAATTTCCCTAGCTCCCGATTTATGTCTTTGGGATCTGTCAGTCGTTGTCCTCCCTTATTTCTGATTGCCATTATAGATGTATGTGCATACCTTCCCTTGGCCAAATTGGCCATTATTTTCCCTGCTTTATCGCCATACCTATTTAGTTCTATGTCCAGGTAACTCTTATATAGTTGTTCCCTTTTTTCTGCCCATTCTTCAAAATCTTTTTTAGCTCGCATCCAATTATTTTTATCTGCGTCTAATAGGGAGTTTTTATATTTTATATATGTTGTCCTGACTTCGCCGCTTGCCCTTATAAATTGGTATTTTTTTTGCTTCTTTAATTTCTGCGTGTGTGCTATGATGTTTCCCCTTAATACCGCCTTCGCAGTTTCCCAGTATAGTCTAGGGTTGGATTTGTGTCCTTCATTATGGGATGCAAATTCTGTCCACCATTCTCCCATCCGGTTTACAAAATCATAGTCCTTTGTCATAAATCCCGGGAAACGCCATATATAATCTGTCCCTTTCTGGTGTATATCAGCCAAGTCCAGAGTTACAGGACTATGATCCAAGATCACCATGTCTTCAATATTGACGGCTAGCATTCTAAGCAGTAACTTATCTGAAATAATGAACATGTCTAACCTCGACCATGTCTTATGCGCGTGAGAGTAAAGTGTGAATTCCCGGTCCATAGGGTGCGTTGATCTCCACGCATCCCTCAGCTGCTAACTCAATATCATGTCCTCTAAATACCCTTTTTTCCCCGTGCGTCTTTTCTCCTCCCCTATGCTCAGTCCCGTTAACCTCCCTTTTCTATCCTCGTCCTCTCTAAGTACCTCGTTATAGTCTCCCCCTATAATTATATTATCATCCTTATCCATAAGTAATGTATTCTGTAAAGATGTAAAGAATATCTTTTGGTTTACGTTTGGGGCGTATATGTTATATAAACTAACAATATCGTTATGTATTTGTAATGTCAAATGGATTATCCTGCCCTCTTAGTCTGTCTCTACAAATGTCACTCTATTTGCCAACGATTTATGTATAAGTATTAAGACCCCTGCTTTCCTATCTAGCGCGCTGGAGCCATAAACTTCTCCAACCCATAGTTTCTTCATCCTAAAAAAATCTCCCTTGGCAAGATGCGTCTCTTGAAGCATGGCTATATCTACCTTTAGTCATTTTAAATGACAGAGTATCATCAGCCTTTTGTTTGGTGAGCGTAATCCCTTTACATTCCAAGTTATTAACCTAACCATTTTTTAGTATAAGATATTTCCTTCTGCGGGTATAAGTGAGATATAACTTTATCTTATTCGTGTGCGGTATGTCATTAAGTACCTTCTTAGCCATTAGTAAATTCATTAGCAAATAACAAGTAGAATCATGGACAATCTTTTCCCTCCCTCCCCCTCGTTTTCCCCATCCATCAGCCCTCCCACCCCATGTAGAAACCACGTCTTTGACTTCTCTTTTTTTCACCACTATCCAGACTGAATTATCTCCCGTCCGCCTTATTTCTTACATTTAACCTTACCCGTCGATGTTATATATAATTTGGCCCTGAGCCCTGAACCTCTTGTGATCCAACTTCAAGTCTTTAGAACTTAAAAGTCACCCATCCTTCTATATAGCTGCAACAGTTCTTAATTCCTAAATTATTCCAACATGACAAAAACCCCTTTCATCACCTCATCCATGATGTCAAAGGAGCACAAAGTTTGTTCTCCCCCACCCCCCAAGAGAACCTCCACAATATAATTTCAACAGTTGCGGTGCAATTTTACCCCGAAAAAGTTCCCAACTCAGAACAAAACAATGCAATTAGTGTTGTCCTTATCCACCTTCCCAATATACTGATCATCCCCAGCTGTCATTGTTAGGAGTTGGCATAAAGTTCTCCTCTGTGAAGACATCTCAGTACCTTAGTACCCTTAGAGCAAGAGGACACAAAACCCGCCAGCTGAGGAAGAAGGAAAAAAAAAAACACAAGAAAAAGGGATTCCATGGGGTGTGGTAGTTTATGAAATCTGTAGGGGAAAGAGAGCGACTCCCCACGAACATCCGAGAGTCCCTCCTCCTAGGTCCCAGACGAGTGAACATATAAGTAGATAATGCATCTTCGTACATCTTTCAGATGTTGCTGATGTGCAGCTACTTTTTCTCAGAGAGTTGGTGATAGTAAACAGTACTTTCTAAGCTTATATTTATCTCGCTTAGTCTTCATCACCATCTCTCAAGTGACTCTTGTATGGCTTAGCCTTAACTGGACGCCCTTAACAATCACGAGGTGTATTTTATGTCAGATTCTCCATCCTTAATTCATTTTGCATCTTGTCTTATTTGGCTTTTTTTGGTCGACTTTGTCACTGGGGGTCTCTGTTCTTTTGCCATTGAGACTCCCTCATTGTCCCCCTCTGTATGCGCCTCCGATCTTAGTCTATTAGTATGGGATTGAGTCATCCCCCTCTCCTCCTCTATGTTCCTTTCCGCCACCTCTCTTGATGGGCTGGTATTTGCTGGTGTTTGATGTCCAGAAGAGGGCATCTGTTGTTTTAAACATTCCATGGCTTCTTTAGGATCCACGAACGACCTCATCGTACCTTCTCTTGTTCTGAACCGCAAAGTTGCTGGATAATTCAGCTGGAATCTTACATTGCGTTTGAACAGTAGAGTACATATTTCGCTGAATGCCCTCCTTCTTCGTGTCACTTCAGCCGAAAAATCTCCAAACAGAAGGACTCTGTGTCCCTGTATTATCAGTGGTCGCCGCCTCCCCTTATAGGCTCTAAGTATTTCTTGTTTATCTTTAAAATTCAGGTATTTTGCCACAGATTGACGCGGTCTTTGTGCTGTCTTGTTGTTTTGTCTAGCTCTGCTTTTATCAGATTCTGAGGGCTCCCTAGTAGGGCCTATTCTATGGGCACGTTCCACTCTGCATTTGTATGACAGACCCAACTCCTTTGGCAGTTCTATCTCAAATAAATCATTTAACTGTTGTGCATTTATTGACTCTGGGAAACCTATCAGCTTCAAATTATTTCTGTGGGACCTGTTTTCCAAATCTTCCAGTTTGTCCATAGTGTAGGAGGACTGTTTCTTTAAATCATTAACCTGTGCCTCTAGCTGGCAGATCCTGTCCTCAGCCTCTGAGATCCTGTGTTCAGCCTCCTGTAGCTGCCCCTCCTGCTGAGTCACCCTGCACTGCAACTCTTTGGTGGTGGCTTGTATCATGTCGGCTACAGCCTTCTTGAAATCTTCAGCCAGGTAAACCGCCATTTCTTTTGCTAGTAACTTGAAATTCATTTGGCCCTGCATATATAGCTATTTTTCCAGCGTACCTCCTGAATCTGCTGCACTTTGCTGGCTGTGTTCCCCTTTCTGTCACGGGGGCCTCCTTCCCCTTCTCCTGCTCCGTTCCTCTCATCCCCTGGTCTGTCTGGCTCTCCTGTCCCGCTTGTGACTCCGGCGCCATTATTGTACCTCCCCCTTGTAGGACGCCTCCATTCTCCTCCTCCTCCCGTTCTCTCCCTGCTCCTCTGATAACATACCGATCCATGCCGTGGCCGCTCTCAGATGACACCGCTGCACTCCCGGTGTCAGTTTTAGCTCAGGGCTCTGTGTATTGGCAGGCTTTTTGCGGCGGTCAGCGGGAGCTCCTTCACTCATGTCCGCACATGGTGGCGCCGGAACTGGAAGTTGGCTCGATCTTGAGTCATGGCGACTTGATGGATGAACGCTCTGTAGGAAGATCAATCTTGTGCAAGCCTAGATAGGTCCAATAGGGTCTTGTCCACTATTATCTTGATAGTATCAAGCCATTGGTTTGCTGGTCTTCCTTGTCGCCTTGTTCCTTCTAGTCTTCTTTCCATGATGTCTTTCTCCAGTGATTGTTGTCTTCGTGTCCAAAGTAGACGAGTCGTAGCTTGGTGATCCTTGCTTCGAGTGACATGTCTGGCTTGGTTTTTTCCAAAACTGATTCGTATGTTCTTCATGCCATCCATGGTATTGATAACATCCTTCTCCAGCACCACATTTTGAAGGCGTCAATTCTTCTTCTGTCTTCTTTATTTTCCAGGTTTCTCATCTGTATGTTACCACAGAAAAGACCAAACGCTATTTACCTGCAGATATAGTGGTAAAAAAGACAAGAAAGAATGGACACCAGAGCTAAATAAAATACTCAATAATTTTTATTACAAGATCGAATAACAGAATTAAATGGATTCAATAAAGACAAAAAATTAAAATACAGCAGGAGGCGACACCTAAGTGCCACTTCAGAGCAGGGGAATAGTCAAAAGTCTGTCTATTAGCCTAAACAAAATCAATCAAAGCAGGTATTTTATGTACTAGCCATAAAAAATATTCAAAATAGTAAGGTCAAAAATTGAAAGTGAATGCTAAGTGTTAAGAAAGTTGTATATTAGCTTGTTATATGAAAAATGCACTGTCTCAGTGACAATAACAAACAGTGTATATAACCATATTTAAGTAATGCAAAATGAAGCAAGTGCAGAAAAACCACTAATGATAGTGGTAGTGAAAATAGCTTAGGATATGCAGAATTGTAAGATCAAAGCTGAAATCCTAAGTGCTGAAAATGGATTTAAATAAAGTGTATAGTGCCACAGTACCATTGGGTATAAATAGTAAACCTGCCCACAGTCAAATGGTAAACAATAATATGGGTATAAAGGAGGGGGGAAAGGGAAAGACCTAATCAGAGGCTAATACACTCACTAGATAAAGTGAAAACATAGGTCAAAAGGCATATATGAACAGACCTGCGAAAGACGGAAGATGGGAGACCTCAACGCGCGTTTCGCTCAATCAGTAGTAATCAGCAGATAAATGGTGCTTTGCAGGTGACAGGTTCTCTTTAAATAGAAAAAAGGGGTAAATATGCTCCAGTTTACCAATTTGAATAAAATTAATAGATTATAAAACACTAGATGGTGGCCCGATTCTATCGCATCGGGTATTTTAGAGTCTCTGTTAAAATAAAAAATAGTGATATACTCACTTCCCGACGGCCCCCGTACTCTTTCTCTCCTCTCACCACGTTCCTGGCATCTTCCGATCCCAGTAATGCTTTGCGTGAA
The DNA here is from genome assembly GCF_039654945.1 of Dendrobates tinctorius. Classification (NCBI taxonomy): domain Eukaryota; kingdom Metazoa; phylum Chordata; class Amphibia; order Anura; family Dendrobatidae; genus Dendrobates; species Dendrobates tinctorius. The sequence goes on along the minus strand of NW_027361738.1, from coordinate 43,695,437 downwards.
ACACCGCTGATGACGTCATGCTCTTGCGAGAGTAACGTCATCTCCAGCCTTTCTCGCTAAGCATTACTGGGATCGGAAGAGCGTGGTGAGAGGCAGGACAGAGTCCAGGGGCCGTCAGAAGGTGAGTATATAACTATTTTTATAACTATTTTTTATTTTAACGAGAGACTCTAGAATACCCGATTCGATAGAATCGGGCCACCATCTAGTGTATTATACTCCTGTTACACCTGGAGTTGCTGTCACTGTTCTGCTGTTACCTAAAGTATTGTACTCCAGTCACAGGCAGAGCTGCAGTCACTGTTCTGCTGTTACCTATGTATTGTACGCAAGTTACACCTAGAGCTGCAGTCACTGTTCTGCTCTTACCTAATGTATTGTACACAAGTTACGCCCAGAGCTGCAGTCACTGTTCTGCTGTTACCTAATGTACTCCTGTTACACCCAGAGCTGCAGTCACTGTTCTGTTTTTACCTAATGTATTGTAGTCCAGTTACTCCCAGAGCTGCAGTCACTGTTCTGCTGTTACCTAATGTATTGTACTCCAGTTACACCCAGAGCTGCTTTCACTGTTCTGCTGTTATCTAATGTATTGTACTCCAGTTACTCCCAGAGCTGCAGTCACTGTTCTGCTTTTACCTAATGCATTGTAGTCCAGTTACACCCAGAGCTGCAGTCACCGTTCTGCTCTTACCTAATGTATTATACTCCTGTTACAGCCAGAGCTGCAGTCACTGTTCAGATCTTACTTAATGTATTGTACTCCAGTTACACCCAGAGCTGCAGTCACTGTTCTGCTGTTACCTAATGTATTGTACGCAAGTTACACCCAGAGCTGCAGTCACTGTTCTGCTGTTACCTAATGTATTGTACTCCAGTTACACCCAGAGCTGCAGTCACCGTTCTGCTCTTACCTAATGTATTATACTCCTGTTACAGCCGGAGCTGCAGTCACTGTTCAGATCTTACCTATTGTATTGTACTCCAGTTACACCCAGAGCTGCAGTCACTTTTCTGCTGTTACCTAATGTATTGTACACAAGTTACACCCAGAGCTGCAGTCACTGTTCTGCTGTTACCCAATGTATTGTACTCCAGTTACACCCAGAGCTGCAGTCACCGTTCTGCTCTTACCTAATGTATTATACTCCTGTTACAGCCAGAGCTGCAGTCACTGTTCAGATGTTACCTATTGTATTGTTCTCCAGTTACACCCAGAGCTGCAGTCACTTTTCTGCTGTTATCTAATGTATTGTATGCAAGTTACACCCAGGGCAGTCACAGTTCTGCTCTTACCTAATGTTTTATACTCCTGTTACACCCAGAGCTGCTGTCACTGTTCAGATCTTACCTAATGTATTGTACTCAAGTTACACCCAGAGCTGCAGTCACTGTTCTGCTGTTACTTAATGTATTGTACTCCAGAATATGTACAGGACTGTGCCTGTGTAATGAGTGACGCAGCAGTGATGCCTTTAACAGCTGTAATGTGCCTGTACAATAAGTGATGCGGCCGTGTTGCCACGACGACTAAGCAACTGTCGCTGATTGGTCGCGGCCTAACTGCCGCGACCAATCAGCGAGGTGTGATTTCCATTACAGACAGACAGAATTAGACAATTATATAGTAGATTTCTAAAGGCAAAGATGATCAGAGACCCTAATCTGATTATCAGATCAACATCACCTCATTTAACGGGCACAAATTGGCCATAACCATAAAGGAGGTTTAACTGCAATAGGTCTCGAAGAATTTCACTTAACCATGTCAAGTAAGGAAATTAGATTTTTATTTTTCAGTCAGTGGAAAATAACCTACACAGCTGACAGATGCTTACACGGCATTTAATACCAACTGGTCTTACCGCTGGAAACCTCATTGCTAATTGCTTTAATTATTTACAGCTTTTCACCGCTACGTGCACAGAAACACAGCTCCACATTGTGGAAGAACAGCACATTAACGTTACTAATGTTGAAATGACAAACAAAACAAACGTTTGTCATCTTGGGCTCCTGAGCCAGAAACTGGTTTGATTGACAGGCCAAAATGCTGGCAAATCCTCAGCTGACATTTCATTACGGAAAGAAAACTCTGAACTTTTTCTTTCCTTCTTTCTTTCTTATATATGTATTTTTAGCTATTTTACTTTATTACTATATAAAAAATAGCTTTACATAAAAGTAGGAACTCTTGTGTGTACAGGGTCCTTGCAGATGGAACCCCTGTGTTAATGAAACCTTACTGTCCCAAACATTTTTTTGAATAAACATTGGGTAGATTACAATGGCTTTAATTTTTTCTTCATCTGTTATTTGTTAAAAATTACTTTTTACAGACTTACTGCATCCGTATATATTTGTAAAGAAAAATGTCTGTAAAATGTTGGAAACCTTCAATGATACATGAATATTGTGCATTATAACTATGGTAATGTTGAACTAATTTTTCTTTCCCAAAACGACAGGTCAAAAGTTATATATATATATATATATATATATATATATATATATATATATATATATATATATATTGCAGGGGTTGTACTCACTCGGGTGCGACAGGAGAGAAACAGGAGGCATGTTCCTTTAAAAGTTGATGTGGGTTTATTGCTTCACAAACCCAGAAGCAAAAACAGAAAGTAAATAGCCTTTAGGTCAGACAAAACAAAGTATAAATTTCCATAGCAGGTCTATGCTCCGCCAGGCCTGTGTTTACACAGGCTGGGGTAATGTCCAGTACTCAGGCTCGGTCTGGAGTCACACACACAGGAGGCCTTCTCCCTCTCAACACACAGACCATGTGCCAAACAACAGCCTCCATTGTATAGGCTGTAACCACACCCAGAGATAAGGTATGTGGGTAGCAGACCCACCCATTTCTCATAGCTACCCGCAACCCGGTCCCAGAGGCAACAAACGAACCTCTTAGTGCTTTCATGCACTAGAGAAAATACTCCGGGTTACATCACAGAGACAAGTCAACTCTGTGACACATATCTCCCATCGACTATGCGACCATTAACCACACTTAAGGGGCCTCCAGGACTTTAATATTGATGACTTACACTTAGAATACGTCATCAATATCAGATGAGTGGTAGTCCGACCTCCAACACCTTCACCAATCAGCACTGGAAGTGACACAAATCACTGTGTAGAAGTCACTAAAAATACTCTAAGTTTTCTCAAGTAATTAAATGGGAGAGATCCTTTCATTGGAATTGCTTAAACCTTATAAAGAACTGTCCCACAGAGATTCCTTTAAGCTTTAATGAGCCTACCATCTTGTTATGCCATGTTTTTTTTCTGTATCGGTTGTACTTCCTAAACTACTTTTATTACTTCTAAAACCTTTTAAGTTGTTTTCAGTGAGCCTGAAAGACCATTACAAAATAGCCAAAATGACGATTTTTTTTACATTATACACAGTGCCTTGAAAAAATATTCATACGCCATGAACTTTTCCACATGTTTTCACTTTACACCCACACATTTTATTGGGATTTTATGTGAAATGTCAACACTAAGTAGCAAATATTTGTGAAGTGTAAAGAGAATGATACAAAGTTTCCTGAATATTTTAAAAAGATAAATCTGTGATGTGCATTTGTATTCAGCCCCCCTGAGTCAATTTTGTATGACCACCTTTTGCTGCAGTTTTTTTTTTGAGGTATGTGTCTACCAGCTTTGTACATCTAGAGGCTGAAAATGTTGCCCATTCTTTTTTATAAACTCGGTTTAGCTCAGTCAGATTGGATGGAGGCGTCTGTGAACAGCAATTTTCACGTCTTGCCACAGATTCTCAATGGGATTTAGATCTGGACTGTGACATTCACACACATGAATATGCTTTGATGGAAACCCTTCTATTGTACCTCTGGCAGTATGTTTAGGGTCGTTGTCCTGATGGAAGGTGAACCTATGCCCCAGTATCAAGTCTTACGGCCTCTAACAGCTTTTTCTCCAGGATTGCTGTCACGATAATGTGAATATGACCTATGATTTCCTGTATTAACACACTTTCCAGAACTTTCTGCTACAGTCATAGCTGCACAGAGACAAGCGACCCCCCTCCTTCTCCCCCCTCAACCTCCACACACACTCATCGTAACGTGAGACTCTAGTGTGCAATCTCCTCGCCCCCTCCCAAAGGAATGTCTTTGTCCTCACCATGTGCTGGGCTCTCTCTAATAACCTATAGTTAGAATCTAATTATTTGGACATAATGCAACTTGAGTTTATGTTAGAAATATGAAAACGACATATCTGGGATGTGCGTCGACGGAGCTTCATAGTCCGTGTTTTTCCCAGTTCCAGTGCCAACAGAACCCAAGAAATGGATTTCTCCTGAACAGAGTTGAATAGACAACCCGTGTTTGGAGTCAAAAGTAAGCTAATTTCAAGCCAAGATGAGTGATGGGTCTGCCGTTATTCTGCCAGGTTCTCCAACCCAGTTATGTAGCCGAGAAGGTTTCAGAACCAAAATTGCAACTCAGAGAAAGGGGGAGGACACTAGTAACTCCGCCCCTTTAGTGATGTCATGACCCAGAACTATAAGTACGGTCACTCAGTCTGGAGGTCAGTCTGCTTGGGGAAGCTGAGACACCGAGCCACTCTGTCATGCATGGTGATGTATTGCTCCTCCCACCAGTCTGGTTTGCCTGAGATGATCTAAGCAACTGTAAGTGTTTTTTTCTTCTTTAACCCTGTTTTTTTTGTAATTGCCTTGTACATACTTTAATTGTCTCATATTGTAAAATCTTGTCATACCTTCTGTAAACACTGCCTACCTTTTTGGAGTAAAATATAAAATTACTAGTCGTTCTCTTTGCTCTATAACGAATCTACACGTGCCTGAAGTTAATTACGCTACTAATTTGGGTTGGCTTCGTACCCCTTTATTAATTTAGAAATATTAATAGAGTAATCAGAGCTGGTGGCAGCAAAGTGTATTCTGGGCTAGGTGAGTAAGCTGGCAGTGACGGAACAGCTTTTATAAGCTGATTAGCTGCGGCCAGAGCATTTTTAATTCCCTAGCTGCAGCGTGCCTGATAACCAGGCCACAGTGAGCAGCCCATCCTGCGACCAAATATCCTAGGTGCAGTTCCGTGACAGACCTGAGGGTAGCAGGGGCGCCGGAGAGCTGCAGGTTCCAAAGCAGAACTAGAAAGTGGGATATACATAAATCCCTGCAGTTCATGACATATTGGGGCAGCAGTGGGATAACTACAATAAGCCCCTGCGGTAAATTGATAGGTCAATAGCCTTGTTTGTGTTTTCATCACACTGTTAGCAGCGGTGGGATAACTATGTGATAGCCATGTGCCAATCAAAGGTCGCCCCCCTTTTCGTGACAATTGCCCTGTATTTAGCTCCATCCATTTTCCCTTCAGCTCTGGCCAACTTCCCTGTAGAAAAAAACATTAAAGATGAATGCTTTTCAAGCTGATATGCAGTGTTAATTTTCTGCCACACATAACTTTTTTCATTTAGCCCAAAAAAGTTCTACTTTGGTCTCATTTGACCAGAGCACCTTCTTTCACATGTCAGCTGTGTCCCCTACATTGCTTTTTGCAAACTGCAAATCATTAATCAGAACCTCCCACTCCCGTCTCCAAGACTTTTCACTTGCTGTGCCAATTCTTTGGAATGCACTACCCAGGCTAGTACAATTAATCCCCAATCCCCACAGTTTCAAGCGTGCCTTAAAAACGCATTTGTTCAGACTGGCCTATCGCCTCAATGCATTAAACTAAATATCCCTGTGTGGCTCATTTCAAAATTTTCAACCATAAACAGGTTCCTTGCATCATGTTCTCACATGCCTTTTGCATTTAATAGCCCTCTGTGTCTGCACTGTTACATATTTAGACTGTTAACTGGTTCATGTAGCAACAGGAACACCCTATTCTTACACTAGGGATGGTCCAAACAATAAAAGCAATATTTACCATCCACCTTCCGTATCTCCCCTTTTTCCTTATAGATTGTAAGCTTGCGAGCAGGGCCCTCACTCCAATTGGAATCTGTTTTGATCTATGTGTTTATTGCTATGCTGTAATGTCTTTTGTCTGTAGAAGTCCCCTCTATAATGTAAAGTGCTGCGGAATATGTTGGTGCTATAGAAATAAAATTATTATTATTAATGAGACTTCTAGCTTGCTTTGAATAATGGCTTTCTTCTTGTCATTCTTCGATAAAGGCCAGATTTGTAGAGTTTATGACTAAGATTCTCCATCTGAGTTGTGGATCTCTGCAGCTCCTCCAAAGTGACCAATTGTCTCTTGGCTGCATCTCTAATTAATGTTGTCATTGCTTGGGATGTCAGTTTAGGTGGATAACCATGTCTTAGTAGGTCTGCAGTTGTTCCATACGCATTCTATTTTAGAATGATGTATTGCACAGTGCTCTGTGAGATGTTCTGAGCATGGGCTATATTTTTATAATCTAACCCTGCCTTACTGTTCTCCACAACTTTATCCCTGACCTGTCTGGTGTGTTCCTTAGTTTTCATGATGCTGTTTTATCCATAATGTTCTCAGACAAACCTCTGAGGCTTTCTCTGAACAGCTGTAGTTATACTGGGAAGAAATTTCACACAGATGGACACAACGTACTAATTACGTGACTTATGGAGGCAATTAGTTACTCAGGATTTTATTTAGCGATGTCAGACTTTAGAGGGCTGGACAATTAGAAAAGCTTGTATCATTTCCTTTACATTTCACAAATAGTTGCTACTTTATGTTGGTATATCACAAATAAACCAAATAAAATACATTTACGTTTGTGGGTGTAATGTCAAAAAATGTTTAAAAGTTCATGAAGTATGAATCCTTTTTCAAGAAACTCTATGTAAACTAGGACATAGCTTCATTCTATTCAAGGGCATGGAATAATATTCAGTAGTGGTTGCCAGACTGTGACAACTTCCCAGGCAATTTTTATATAATAAGAAGAGTTGTCAGTTCTCTTATGAATGACAGTATAATAATTATGTGACCTTGGTGACTCTCATTATCCTAAGCCTACGGAAATCTTGATGGCCTCACAATTCCCCTATGTCTCATTAACACTGGATTTAGGGTTTAAGAGACTTTTGCAGGTATATAGAAATGCTGAGCATGCTGTGTCCTAAACCGTAAGCAGTATTTATTTTCTCTAAAATAAGACTAAATGACAATTTGGATCCTTGAGCAGAGGAGACTGTTACACTGAAGACGGCTAAGAAGTGAATTATTAATAGTGTACATATGTATCTTCATCTGCCTTTCCATTCCAAATCCTCCAGAGTCCTTCAGCTGGAATCTCTGCTCTGACAGCTCGAATATAGGAGTATCTGCCAATAAATATAGCCAGATTGAGCAAACAGAAGGAAAAATCAATGCTTGATTTAACCTATTGCATAATACATTGAATACATCGTAGTATAGCAAAAGGTAAAAAGGTAGTAGGAGAGGAATTTGCCATAAACAGAAATGTAATAATGTCATTTGTGGACTTGGGATTCTTCGTTCAGTTAAATAATAACTTTTAAAATTTACCCCGTAAGTATACGTCAGTTTGTGACGTGCTGGATTGCTCCTGTGTTTCATGGATCTGTGAGGATTGGAAGTAACTTTTCAATGCAAGTCTGTGAGAGCAACGTTCTGGCCTTGTTCTGGCTCCTATAGACTTGTATTGAGAGCGTGTAACTATTACTTATGACTTTGGGCTAATCAGAAGTTGCAGTAACAAGATGGTGCCGCGGGACTGGAGCAGCACCGATAAAAGGTGAAAACAGTGGCTGGTAAGTATAAGGCTACGGTCAGGGATCTTAGATCAGAAGCACCACTCCATACATTGCGGGGAGGGTTGGGTATCCCATATGGAAGAAATTAATACAATGCAGGGAGGGTAGGATGTCCCATATGGAAGAGATTCATACATTGCGGGGAAGGTGGGGTGTCTCATGTGGAAGGGATTCATACAATGCAGGCAGGGTGGGGTGTACTATATGGAAGGGATTCATACAATGCAGGCAGGGTGGGGTGTCCTATATGCAAGAGATTCATACAATGCAAGCAGGGTGGGGTGTCCCTTATGGAAGAGATTCATACCATGCAAGCAGGGTGGGGTGTCCTATATGGAAGGGATTAATATAATGCAGGGAGGGTGGGGGGTGTCCCTTATGGAAGAGATTCATACAATGCAAGCAGGGTGGGGTGTCCCTTATGGAAGAGATTCATACAATGCAAGCAGGATGGGGTGTCCCATATGGAAGGGATTAATATAATGCAGGGAGGGTGGGGTGTTCCATATGGAAGGGATTCATACATTACAGGGAGGGTGGGGTGTCACATATGGAAGGATTCATACATAGATCCCAGTGCACGTAAGCTTCATCTGTGTAAATACCTCTCCATCCCATGCAGAATTCATGAACATAATTTTGAAGCGATGAAGAGTAAGATGAATTGTATTACTTTTTAAAAAAAAACCTGTAAGCAGGGCAATGTTTATTGGATGGGAATGAATGATAGCCGCACACAGAATGTTTTACTTCCTATAATAAAACAGATCCTCATGTAATTGATGCAAACTGATGTCAATTTGGTATCTGATTTGTTAACTGATGTAAAATTGTTTGATTTCTATATACATTGGGGAAAAACGTATGTAGTCAGCCACCAATTGTGCAAGTTCTCCCACTTAAAAAGATGAGAGAGGCCTGTAATTGATATCATAGGTAGACTACAACTACGAGAGTCAAAATGAGAAAACAAATCCAGAAAATCACCTTGTCTGATTTGGCAAGATTTATTTTGCAAATTATGGTGGAAAATAAGTATTTGGTCATTAACATAAGTTCATCTCAATATTTTGTTATATATCCTTTGTTGGCAATGACAGAGGTCAAACGTTATCTGTAAGTCTTCACAAGTTTGGCGCACACTGTTGATAGTATGTTGACCCTTTCCTCCATGCAGATCTCCTGTAGAGCAGTGATGTTTTGGGCCTGTCGATGGGCAACGCGGACTTCAAATCCCTCCAAAGGTTTTCTATGGGGTTGAGATTTGGAGACTGGCTTGGCCACTCCAGGAACTTCGTATTCTTCTTACAAAGCCACTCCTTCCTTGCCCTGGCAATGTGCTTGGGATCATTATTATGCTGAAAGACCCATCCACATTTCATCTTCAATGCCCTTGCTGATTGGAAAGAGGTTTACACTCAAAATCTCACGATACATGGCAAATATACAAGTGGTAAGGTGCAAACCATTTTGAAAAAGGAAGGAATCGTGTTCCAGACTACCATTCCATACAACCCAGAACAAATTGGCATTGCAGAGAAAAATAACCGTACTCTGTGAAAGTGGAAGAAGTATGTTGTTTGATGCAAATCTACCTACAACGTATTGGGGAAAAGTCATCATGACAGCTTGCTATCTTCAAAACAGACTGCCAGGTAAAGCCACAAATAAAACTCTATATGAGCTATGGAACTGCGAGAAACCTAACCTGATGCACCTCAGGACACTTGGAAGCAAAACGTTTGTGTATGTTCCCAAAGAAAAACGTTCCAAGTGGGAATCACATGCAAAGCAAGGAGTCCTGACGGGCTATAGCAAAACTCAAAAGGGATACTGAATCCTGCACCTAGAGACCAACACAGTAACAATCAGCAGAGATGTAGTGATTGATGAAAACTCTGTACCGCTCAAATTCCATGAAGTTACACCAGTTATTCAACCTAAGAAGCAAGAACATGAATCTCTATCACCAACCCAGACACCGAATAGGAAATCACTGAAGTTTGGATAAACTCTGAAGCCACCAAGGAAAACACAAAAGAACCAAGTCAACTTCCAGTCAAGAGATCAGCAGAAAGGCCAAACAAAGGTATCCCAGCTAGACGCCTTTCTTATATTGGCAGAACACTTCCTGAACCAGAGCCACAGTCATGGCAAGAGATTCAAAAACTGCCTGTCCACGAGAAGCAGAAGTGGATAAATGCTTCTAATGAAGAGATGGAGTCCATTCACCAACTCCAGACATGGGAGCTTACTGAGCTACTTCAAGGAAAAAGAGCTATCGGATGTAAGTGGGTCTTCAAAAACAAATATGACTCTGAAGGTAAAGTTCACCGGTTTAAGGCAAGATTGGTCGCAAAAGGGTACTCGCAAAATATGGTGAAGATTCTGATGCTACATTTTCTCCAGTTGCAAAGCAAATCACATGCAGATATTTAATGTCCATAGCTGCAGTTCAACGGATGACAGTGAGACATTTTGACATCAAAACAGCCTTCCTACATGGTGATATTGAAGAAGAGTTGTACATGAACCAACCTGAGGGATATATTAAAAAGGGTGAAGAGCACCTTGTTTGTAAAATGCAAAAATCTCTATAGATTTATGCGGTCGGGAGGACCTTGGAACTCGAAAATGAACAAAGTTTTGATGGATGAAGGATTTAAAAGATCTCAAGCTGATCCATGTTTGTATACGAAAAATGTAGCGACTGAGTGGATGTATGTTCTCCTATATGTAGACGATGTAATCCTGTGTCATCAAGATGAAAAGGAAATTGCAAAGCTACGTGAAATTCTCAACCAGCACTTTGCGACTAAGGACCTTGGAAATGTGGTATATTATTTGGGAAGCCAAATCCAGAGAGAGGAAGATGGGTGTTTTCTTCTCAACCAAAGTTCTAAAATTTCAGCAATCCTAAACCAGTTTGGAATGTCAGAAGCCAAAGGTTCGTCAACACCAATGTATCCATCCTACTTAAAGTTGGAAGGAGAAGAAGATCTGCTACCCAGCAATGAGAGTTACAGAAAAGCAGTGGGGGCGCTTCTGTACATAGCAACCGCAACTCGTCCGGATATCACAGCCATAGTTTGAATTCTCTGCCGACGTGTTAGCAATACACGCCAAAGAGACTGGAATGCAATTAATTAAATTCTTCAGTATCTTAAAGAAACTCAAATGATAAATCTTAAGATATCTCAATCAGGAGATCTCACTCTCAGAGGTTATGTGGATGCAGATTGGGCTGTGGAGATTCAAGTGATTGGAAATCAACAAGTGGTTACTTGTTAACGTTAGGAGAAAATTCAATTTCTTGGTCCAGCAGAAAACAAGTGTCAGTCGCATTATCTTCTACAGAAGCAGAATATATGTCTGTTGCTTATGCAAGTCAAGAAGTAATTTGGTTGAAACAACTTTTGGAAGATTTCGGCAAGCCATTAGCTCAACCAACAGCTATGAGGACAACCAAGGATGCATTAAGCTTGCCAGCAGTGAGAAGATTAGTGCAAGGACTAAGCACATTGGTGTAAAACATCACCACTTACGTGACTTAGTGGAACGTGGTGTACTCGAGTTTGTTTATTGCGAGTCTGACAAGATGATAGATGATGGTATGACAAAGCCATTATCAAGAGCCAAGTGTGTGGACTTGAGAACCGCAATAAGACTAACAGGATAAGTAGTTTTTGAGTGGGGATGTTGGAATGTGTTTGGTGCAACAACTCAATTCCTGTCTATGAGTGTTTAGCTGCTAGATTTGTATACTGTTTATAAAGTTAGAACGAACAATAAAACTCCCAGAGGCTCACTCAGGGATAGCATGTGACTGTATTTCTTGTTTTCCTGTGTCTGTGTATGAGAGAAGAAGCCTGCTATAGATGCTGCACAGATAGAGACACACAAATGATTTATTCCTGATCTGTTAAGCTTATTATATATTGTTCCTGATTGTTCCTGAATAAAGATGCTTTGTTGTCACACGCTTGGAAAGTATCCTGAATAATCTGCTGCCAACAACGTCTGACCAATATCTGATCTGAATAGTCGGTCTGTTTTTCACATATGTGCAGAAATTTGTCATGTGAACCTATCCGAAATGTGAATCTGTGTTGTAATATTAGCCACCTTGACCTGTTTCATGCACTTTATTGAAAGGACAGTATGGAGTTGCATGGATCTGTGCATTGCTGTAAGGTCTCTGCACATTTCAGACTTACAATGTGCTATTACCTTTCTTGCTCTACTCTTTTTCCGTTCATTAGGACTTATGAAATAGAGAGAGACAGGTGTGGACGGCCATAATCTGCTTTATTAGGCTGCTGATGTAGGTGTTGTGACCAGACAGGTGTAGCTCAAACATGAGAATAGCTTGTATAACCTGAGCACGGTTCCCGGAGCGCAACCTCTCCTCTAATTCAGTACAGTTACGATACAGATCAGTAGTGTCGCTATAGGAACAGATCCAGACTAAATATACAGAACTACAGCCACAGGAGGAAAAGGCGGGAGCCATTAGTGTTTATTGGATATCTAGATATGTCTAGAATAAACCCTCCGAGCATCTCCGCTCATATCTGCCAGCATGAAAACATGATCACTATTCTCAGTAGTAACACGCTGTGGCCGATGAATAGCAGACTCAGGTAATAGATCTTAGATGTAGTTATGAAAATGCGTCATTTCTAATAGTATTTATTGGAAGGGGCTGTCCAGCCTTTAACATTTTTTTTGCAAGCGATAGTGATGGTTTTAAAAATTTATAAAATGAGGCATTCTGACCCACTGTAACCCCAATGGATCCAGCGTCACTCTGGTGGTCTGCACCAGGACAAACAGCAATGACTTCCTGTTCTTCAGACATCTGACCACTAAGGTCTCTGACTGGCTGCAGCGGTCAGGTGATTGAAACAGGAGGTCACTACTTCCTGTCCAAGTGCCGACCACCAGAGCCTTAGCATTAGAGCATAGGAGTATACCTAACTTTATTATTATGAAACATCCCTGGCTCTTGGATTTTTTTTGAATAGACAACCCACTTAAAGGGAATCTGTCACCAGATTTTTGTTACCTCATTTGAGAGCAGCATAATGTAGGAAAAGAGACCCTGATACCAACAGTGTATCACTTAGGTTACTGGGTGCAACAGTTGTGACTCAGTCAGAGTTCCTAGATTTAGCAAGAGAGCTCACAAAGCTAACCCCACCCATACCACAGCTGACCCCACCCACACCACAGCTCTCTATGTACAGTGTCTATTGACAGTGAGCTGCTAATCAGTGCTGAGGGCATGGTTAGTTTAGCAGGTGCACCAAAGCTAGTTTGGCCAGTGATAATCTCCTGCCGATAAAACACTGATTGTATTGAAACAACAGAACACAGCCTAATAAGTGATGCTTCCTTGAAATCAATGTCTCATCCCCTACCTCATGATGTGCTCAGATTACACAGCAAAAAACTGCCCACAGATTCCCTTTAAGTCAAACCTGAAGTTTGGTAACATTACTTTACAATGCTGCCTTGTGTAAAGGAAGCTTTCTTTTCACACATTTACAAAGAAATATTGTAATTATCCTTCCATGAAAACGAATGTGTCTGATCTTGGTAACTTAGAATGTAAATTGGTGACGGGACTGATACCAGTGATGACAATGTATGTATAGCGCAGTAGATTATATTGCTGCTACGTCTGCAACAGAAAAAAATAATAACGAACTCAATATTTTTTAAATGTTTCGCTCACAAAGCTGTATTACGGCTCCAAGGGAATATAGCTTCATATTAATGCCCTCTGATGAGACCTTCGCTGATGTCACCGACAGTACATTCTGCTTTGGTTATTACAGTATATACATACATGTATTGCTATGGTTCCGAGTGTAAAATGCCTTTAACCACTGGAGCCCTAGAGCACAGGAAGCAGTGCTTCAGCCAAAAGAAAAAAAATGATCGTCCTCTAGCTCCAGCCTAGGTAGTCTTATAAATACATTGCCATAAAGGCCAGATTTGTGCAGTGTACGACTGATTGTTGTCCTATGGACAGACTGTCCCACCTCAGCTGTAGATCTCTGCAGTTCATCCAGAGTGATCATGGGCCTCTTGGCTGCATCTCTGATCAGTCTTCTCCTTGTTTGAGATGAAAGTTTAGAGGGACGGCCGGGTCTTGGTAGATTTGCAGTGGTATGATACTCCTTCCATTTCAACATGATCGCATGCACAGTGCTCCTTGGGATGTTAAAAGTTTTGGAAATCATTTTGTATCCAAATCCGGCTTTAAACTTCTCTACTACAGTATCACGGACCTGCCTGTTGTGTTCCTTGGTCTTCATGATGCTCTCTGTGCTTCAGATAGAACCCTGAGACTATCACAGAGCAGGTGCATTTATACGGAGACTTGATTACACACAGGTGGATTATATTTATCATCATTAGTGATTTAGGACAACATTGGATCATTCAGAGATCCACAATGAACTTCTGAAGTGAGTTTGCTGCACTGAAAGTAAAGGGGCTGAATAATATTGCACGCCCCACTTTTCAGTTTTTGTATTTCCTCAACAATTTAAAATAACCAATAAATTTCGGTCAACTTCACAATTGTGTCCCACTTGTTGAGTCTTCACCAAAAATTTACTTTTGGTATCTTTATGTTTGAAGCATGATATGTGGGAAAAGGTTGAAAATTTCTGGGGAGCCGAATACTTTCGCGAGGCACTGTAATATAGCCATAGACAGCAATAGCCATTTTGGGAAGGGATTTAGAGGGGAGGAACTGCAGCAGGAGAGTTTAAAGGGATAGCTCTGGGTATATTCACTATATATTTGGCATGTATAGTCTAGTTTTTGATTTGGACTACAAGGTTCCAATTTTAAATTAATCTTATTTACATATTGAAATTCTTTTCAATCCCCTATTTCTCAACTCAACTATCTTCACAAGTCCAATAAACATAATTCAAATAGTTTAAGGTAACATTATCTTCATTTGCAAATTAAAAGTAACACCCCCTCACAGAATGTGCTCCCCTGTGCCATTTTGTTGGCCATCCTAGGTCCCTCTTCCCGAACCCCAATCATAGAGGTGATTTTGCAGATGGAAGTCTATTTTTCCTGTAATGGCTTCTGTAGGGGAAGTGTAGTATTAGATTGTTTGTGGCGACTTAATCATCACCCCTGTAATATAATGGAGGCTCAAGTCCATGAGAATGGGAGCCAATCATTTTTACATAAGGGGTCGAGAGCTCATCAGAGCGCCATACCCTATATTTTATGATTATCTCCGCTTGGACCTGCTTGGAGTGCATAGCGAGCAGTGTAAGAATTCAGAGAAGGTCTGTATGCTCGCTTCACACCTCTCTTTTTCCCCCAAGTAGAGCATAAGATTCAGCTGAGAGCCTCCACCACCAGCCACTATGGTGACCACCAATGATCCAAGCTTCTTATTTATTAATTAGACATTTCAAAAGTATTTTCTTTGAAATGTTAGGTATTAGAGATGAGCGAATAAATCGACAGGACTCTGGTCCAAAGGCCACATTAGTATTCCATAAGCCCCAGGTGCCTTGCAAACCGCCTCCTACCTTCCGGCATCCATCGCTCCTCTTTTGATTAGCGAACCCTGGCCTGTTGTCATTGGTTTGGCGATAGCTTCTCACAGGCCGGATAAGAAGAGCCAGATCGGGGTCCTGTAAATCGACTTTCTCATCTCGAATAGGTACCCTTTAAATTGTCATGTAGGAACCTCTGTAAGAAAACAAATTTGCTCCTTTATTCAGTCTTTCTTTCTCTAGCATTAGGTCTGCTTTCCTCTTTTTTAGCAGCTTTTCAGTTGATTTAACAAGATAGATGTATGGGGCTTTTTATAAGGAAAGGTCATGTTAATTTGGATCTTAAAGTGGTGAAATTCACTCCAGGAGCAAAGTGCAGAATAATTTCAGCAAAGCTGCCTATTGACTTTTTATTCTTTGTAAAGCCGCTAATTATAGCATTGCATGCATGGCTAACTGTATCTAATGGTGAAGCGAGAACTACAGCTTTTTTTCCAGGAGTGCAAAACATTCTGAATAGATCTTCATCCTTCCGACAGAATGTTTTGAGGTTTTTTAATTAGTTGTTTTATTAAAATGTTACAAGGAGAGATTATGTAACGGTTGCTGATCTGGAACTCTTTCTAAATTGTGGATGGTCGGTTTTATAAATCTGATATCATTTATGTTCTTCTCAAGGAGTCTGGAAGATAGGAGTGATGTGATCTGCACTGACGAGGAGATGTTCCCAATAAGGATCCAAAGGATGTGATGTCGGAATAACAAGGCGGTTTATTCTTAATGCGTTTCGAAGTTGCACAAACCTCTTCAGGAGTGGGATCTCCTGATGAAGAAGTTAGTTTAACTTTGAAACGCCTTGAGATTATACTACTTTGTTATTCCGACATCACCTCCTCTGGATCCTTATTGAGAATATCTTCTTGGCAGCGGAGATTTCCATTTCTGTCTTCCAAACAAATGCTAACACGGCAGGTTTTGTGTCCTGATGCTGCTGCTGCACCTGCTTCTTGCTTATATTCCTCACTTGTGGGTTTCACAATCCAAAAAGGTGACCTGTATTTGCCTACCGGATAAGACCCTAATCCACTTGTTGTCTCCCACCGTTTTTATCCTTTTCAAGATGTATATGGGAGAGTTAGAGAGATAGCGGTCTGCCAGACAAAGTTTTGGCCATCAGATTTTTCATGTTTTTGGCCAGCTTAAGTGGTTCTTGTTAGAAGAGACAAGCATTGGGATCAGTTAATGCTAGCATGGCCTCAGTATACGTCAAAGTTTAACTTCAGCCCCACATGCAGACATATATATACAGCTCTGACAAAAATTAAGAGACCACCACATCAAAACCCTGTCATGGGCAGCCCATTCTCCAGACCTGAACCACATTGAAAACCTCTGGAATGTAATCAAGAGGATGATGGATAATCACAAGCCATCAAACAAAGAAGAACTACTTAAAGCAGTGTGAAAGACTGGTAGAAAGCATGCCAAGACGCATGAAAGCTGTTTTTAAAAATCATGGTTATTCCACAACGTGACATTGGTGGATGGAGTGAAACATGAAGTCCCAGATGTGCTCAATCGGATTCAGGTCTGGGAAACGGGCGGGCCAGTCCATAGCTACAATGCCTTCATGTTGCAGGAACTGCTGACACACTCCAACCACATGAGGTCTGGCATTGTCCTGCATTAGAAGGAACCCAGGGCCAACCGCACCAGCATATGGTCTCACAAGGGGTCTGAGGCTTTCATCTCGGTACCTAAGGGCAGTCAGGCTACCTCTGGTGGGCACATGGAGGACTGTGCAGCCCTCCAAAGAAATGCCACCCCACACCATTACTGACCCACCGCCAAACCTGTCATGCTGAAGGATGTTGCAGGCAGCACATAGCTCTCCACGGCGTCTCCAGACTATGTCACGTCTGTCACATGTGCTCAGTGTGAAACTGCTTTCATCTGTGAAGAGCACAGGTCGCCAGTGGCGAATTTGCCAATCTTGGTGTTCTGAGGCAAATGCCAAGCGTCCTGCACGGTGTTGGGCTGTGAGCACAACCCCCATCTGTGGACGTCGGGCACTCAGACCATCCTCCTGGAGTCAGTTTCTAACCGTTTGTGCAGACACATGCACGTTTGTGGCCTGCTGGAGGTCATTTTGCAGGGCTCTGGCAGTGCTCCTCCTGTTCCTCCTTGCACAAAGGTGGAGGTAGCAGTCCTGCTGCTGGGTTGTTGCCCTCCTACGGCCCCCTCCACATCTCCTGGTGTACTGGCCTGTCTCCTGGTAGCACCTCCAGCCTCTGGACACTATGCTGACAGACACAGCAAACCTTGCTACAGCTCGCATTGATGTGCCATCCTGGATGAGCTGCACTACCTGAGCCACTTGTGTGGCTTGTAGAGTCCGTCTCATGCTATCATGAGTGTGAAAGCACAACCAACGTTAAAAAGTGACCAAAACATCAGCCAGAAAGCATTGGTACTGAGATGTGGTCTGTGGTCCCAACCTGCAGAACCACTCCTTTATTGAGGGTGTCTTGATAATTGACAATAATTTCCATCTGTCTATTCCATTTGCACAACAGCATGTGAAACTGATTGTCAATCAATGTTGCTTCCTAAGTGGACAGTTTGATTTCACAGAAGTTTGAATTACTTGGAGTTATATTCTGTTGGTTAAGTGTTCCCTTTATTTTCTTGAGCAGTGTGTATATATATGTATATATATATATATATATATATATATGAGAGAGAGATTTTTTTTTCCTCCTTTTTTTTTCTTGAGCCTTGGTATTACAATGGTTATACTGGTTTCTTCTGCATGTTGTGTTTTTTTTTTTTTTTTTTCTGTGTTGTTACTGGTTTACAAACTTTCCTAGCTTTGTTTTTCTCTTCATCTCTTTGAATATTTTTGCCTGTAATTTCTACAAACATCCTTTAATTAATATTTATATCTTTTAGGATTGAAATAGTCTCTAGCTCCTTCTTTTTAACTGTAGATTCACAATTTTATGAAAAAAAATCACAATAGGAAATTAAGTTTGACTACAACAAAACAGGTTAAAATTTTTTTTTATAATTTATATGATCCAATATGTTGCATAACATAAAAAATGTACCCCACTCTCCATGTCCATCTTTACCCAAAGTATAATATGAATTAGTAAACAGATTATAATTAGCAGGATATTTGATTATTAAATTGCAATCATCTCGTTAATTACCTGTGTCGTTATCTTGGCTCTATAATCTGGTGGAAATGATTGCAGCTGTCCTTTTTAACACTAGAAATCCATTTTGACTGAAATACAATAATTATATTTTTTATTTGCCAGAACGTCATTCTTAATATTCAACATGAGCTTGGGAACCAAAATCTTTAATAGATATCGCTGACTCCAACTGTTACTTGGCAGCCATCTTGATTACTGTAACTGCCGCCGATACTAAACCTAACGCTGGTTACACAGGCTACAATTTATGATGTGTTAGAAAAAATAGTTTTCACTGGTTTTTGTAATTTATTTTAGAAAAATGCTTTAAGATCCTAGCGACAAATTGCCCTGTAAAAATAATATAATTTTAGAGATTTGACTGTGAATTGCAATCACCATCAGATCATCTCTATAAATATAAAGATTACTCACCCAACTTCCTTTTTCAGGTTTTTGTAGGTGCAGTGATAGCCCAATTGTGTATGTTACATAGCTCTGAATGTGGACATTATTAGAAACTATTCAGTAAGAATTTTGAGAAAGAATTATGTTGGGCAAGATATCATTTTTTTTTCTAATTATTTAAATAGTTCTCTGTACTTTCAGAAAATTTGATTTTATATTTTGCCCATATTGGAAGTAAGAAAGAACATTCTGACACCTATAGCGCTGGCAGAATGCTACTTGAAAAGACCACCCCTTGAAAAAGAGTGGATAAAACAGAGCAGGGACATCAGGACATATTAAGCTATACTATGCATCAAAAATAGTTTAAACCTATGGTGGAAGATGAGGGGAACAGGGCCATGCTTTTGGGTGATAGAACAGATACTGTTTAAAGAGGTTGTCCTCTTTCATAAAATCCCAGTTTACAGGCTTAGGTATTATAAAAAGAAAAACCATCGCACTTTACTTGCCATCCCCAGATCCATCGGTGATTTTTGCCGCTGCTCCCGGTGTCTGGTAGTGGCCGCAACATTGATGTCACGTTGACAGTGCATCAGCCAATCACTGAGCTCAGTGACTCTGAGCAGGGCGTTTCATCTACATGGCCATAGTCATTGAGCTGGCTGATTGACTTCTGTGCTGTCGGTATGATGGCAGCCCCGCAGCCAATTTACCAAACACTGAGAGCAGCGGCGGATACTGTACTTATCGCTGGACCCAAAGTGGTGGGTAAAGTCTGGTTTGGGTTTTTTTTTATAACCAACTGCACTCGGTGTTCAGATTTTCTAAAGGGGACAACACCTCTATATTAACTATACTTTAATACTGAAGTTCTTAGGACAGAACTTAAAGCAAAACTGTCAGCAGGATTTTGCTAAGTAGACTACAAGCACTGTGTCACTGGTTTACCACAACAGAGATGAGTCAGAAGACTGCATCATCTTATTTCTCCTACTCCTGCACTGAATAGAAGCACTTCACCTTCATATTAAACGGTGTAAATTTCTTTTAGCAGGGCAGGGGTTAACCTGCTCTGTTGAGCGCTCCTGTAGCTAAGGCTCTCAGCTGTGCACTATTAGCCACTCCCATCTCTTATATAAACTGGGTCCTGGCTAGCACTCATTGTCAGAGGATAGCTTATGCTGCATGGCTGGAGGTTGTTGTTGGTTGTTGCTGGAGCAGGCGGTTGGTGAATTTATCTGTAACTATTGCTAGGTTTTAAATGTGTGATCATTCTCCTACTTTTGTTTAACCCCATCCTCCACTCCCCAGTGTGTACCTCTGTTGTTTATGTGTGTATATTTGTATGATTGGTATTTTCCTTTATCCTTGCTTGTATCACCTTGTTAGTCGGTTTGGTGTATTATGGCACACTATTACTGTGACGACCGTCTGCGAATCTGGGCTGCAGTAGGACAGCGCCCTGAGTATCCCCGAGACCCTTAACCCCTATACAGGGATCTGGAATTGTAGCAAGACCCAGGGGGTAGCTGTCTAGGGGTGCAGTGGACCAGAGCAGAACGGTCATCAAGGGGTTAAAACTAAAACCCGTAATCATGGTCTGGAGACAGGAGTCGGAGACCGGCGGACAGCAGAGGTACAAAATCAGCAGGCAGAAGAAGGGTCTGAAGTCTGGGCCAAGGTCAGTAAAAAACCAGGAGGGCAGCAAAGGTACAAAATCAGCAGGCAGAAGAAAGGTCAGGAATCCAAGCTAAGGTCAGCATAAAAAATTGGGAGAGGCAGAGGTACAAAAACGTCAGGCAATACAATGGTCAGAAATCCAGGCTGAGGTCAGAGTTAACTATAGCAAATCACACAGTAGCACGCAGGGGAACGAAGAATATATCCGGCGGCTTGCAAGACCAGTCCCAAGGTATTTGAGGGATCAGGTCATCCCTCACAGGTTCCCAGACTGGTGATGTCATTAGGACCGCCCCCCAGGACTAGACTAGATGGTGATGCAGTAACCCCCTGATGACTGACAGAGGGGCGGAGCGTGTGCCCACCAGATGCCTGCCCAGGAGCCCCTTCTCTGTCACCACCATCACCCACGGGTGAACCACGGCGCCTCCCAGTGGCCGAGGCAGGAACAGCCATCCCTAAGTCTGACGGCGAAGTGACGGTCCGGCGCCTCCTAGTGGCCGTGACCGGAACAGCAGGCCCCGAGTCTGACGGCGACGTGACAGACCGGCACCTCCTAGTGGCCGAGGCAGGAAAAGCAGGCCCCAAGTCTGACGGCGACGTGCCAGTCCAGCTCCTACTAGTGGCTGAAGCCGGAACAGCAGGCCCTGAGTCTGACAGCGACGTGACAGTACCCCCCCTCCAAGAGGGGCCTCCGGACCCTCAAAACCCGGTTTGTCAGGGTGAAGGAGGTGAACCCTTCTAATTAACCCATTGGCATGGATGTCACTAGCGGGGACCCAGGACCTCTCCTCTGGACCGTAACCCTTCCAATGCACCAAATATTGCACGGACCTTCTCACCAAACGGGAATCAAGGATACCCTGGACTTCTTACTCCAAGGCACCCTTGACCAAAACTGGAAGAGGAGGGGACTGGATGGGATGAATTGGGGAGCGATACATCTTGAGGAGGGATTTGTGGAAAACATTGGGTATTTTAAAAGTCTGAGCTTTAAATGAAAGGCTACCGGGTTAATTACCTCTAATATCTCATAGGGACCAATAAACCTGGGACCCAGTTTGGCAGATGGCACCTTAAGCTTAATGTTCTTGGTAGACAGCCAAACTTTGTCCCCAACTCCTAGGTGCGGCCCCTTGGACCGCCGTCTATTTGCGGCTGAAGCCTGCCTGACCTGGGACCCTTTCAAGTTTGTGTTCACCTCCGACCAGATTGTCCTTAAGTGACGTATGGAATTCTCTACCCCTGGGAGCTCCGACATCTTGGCCGAAAATGAACCAAAACATGGGTGCAAACCATGATAGCAGAAGAACGGGGTGGTTTGATGGATTCCTGGTATTGGTTATTTAGGGCGAATTCGGCTAACGGGAGATGTTCCACCCAATCGGACTGATGTTCCGAGACATAGCAGCGGAGATACTGCTCTAGAGCCTGATTGGTGCGCTCAGTTTGACCATTGGTCTCAGGGTGGTAAGCGGAGGAGAAGGATAATTCAACGCCAATGCGTTTGCAGACTGCCCTCCAGAATTTAGAAATGAACTGGGTACCTCAGTCGGACACGATATTCACCGAAGCGCCATGCAGTCGTATTACATGAATAATGAACAACTTACTCAAAGTTTCTGAATTAGGTAGTCGAGACACGGGAACAAAATGACATTACTTACTGAACCTGTCCACCACCACCCAGATACATGTCTTCCCTTCTGAGGGTGGCAGGTCAGTAATGAAGTCCATGGAGATGTGGGTCCATGGACTCTCTAGGGCGGGCAAGGACTGGAGCCAGCTGGCAGGCCGATTATGGGGGGACTTGGCGCTAGCACAGATTTCGCAAGCTAGTACATAATCTTTACAGTCCTTAACTACCGTTGGCCACCAAAAATTCCTAGTCACTAGTCTGGCGGTATTATTGACACCAGGATGGCCTGCCAGGACAGAGTCATGTGACTCCTTCAGAACTTGTAGACGAAACGAGGCTGGAACGAACAATTTCTGGGGGGTGTCGTGTCAGGGGCTGGTTCTGAAGACCTACGGATCTCCTCCAGAAGGTCCAGAGACACTGCCGACACAACGATCCCATTGGCCAATATTGGAACTGGTTCCGAGTCCTTGGCCTGTGAGGGGCAGAAACTTCAATAGAGGGCATCATCCCTTACATTTTTAGTCTCTGGACGAAACGTGATCACAAAGTTAAACCTTGAGAAGAATAAAGCCCACCTAGCCTGCCTAGGATTCAGTCGTTTAGCTGACTCCAAGTAGGTCAGGTTCTTGTGATCTGTGATCACTGTAATCTTGTGTTTAGCACCTTCGAGGAAGTGGCACCATTCCTCGAAGGCCCATTTTATGGCCAACAATTCCCGATTCCCTATATCATAATTTTTCTCAGTAGAAGAGAATTTTCGGGAAAAGAAGGTGCATGGACGGAGTTGAGTGAGGGAGGCAGTGCCTTGGGAAAGCACTGCCCCTACTCCAACCTCAGAGGCATCGACCTCTACCACAAAGGGGCCGTCTAGATCAGGCTGGATTAATATCGGGTTGGCAGAAAAACAATCCTTTAAAACAGAAAATGCCTGAAGTGCCTCAGGCTTCCAATTAACCACGTCTGCCCCCTTCCGGGTCAAGTCCGTGGGCGGTTTGGCGATCTCCGAGAAGCCTTTGATAAATTTACGATAGTAATTTGTAAACCCCAAGAATCGCTGCAGCGGTTGTAGAGTTTTGGGTTGCACCCATTCTCTAATGGGTTGGATCTTGGCAGGATCCATGCGGAACCCCTTAGCAGAAATCATGTACCCCAAAAATTGTACCTCCTCAGCCATAAAAACACACTTTTCCAGCCTGGCAAATAGAGAATGTTCTCAAAGTCTCTGGAGCACAGTACAGACATGTTGCGCGTGTGTAAGAACATCAGCGGAGTAGATCAGGATGTCATCTAAATAAACCACTACATATACCCCAAAGATATCCCTGATGATATCATTCACAAAATTTTGGAACACGGCAGGTGCGTTACTTAGCCCGAACGGCATAACAAGATACTCAAAATGACCAAGGGGTGTGTTAAACGCGGTTTTCCACTCATCTCCTTCTCTTATGCGGACAAGATTGTATGCTCCCCGGAGATCAAGCTTAGTAAAACAACGGGCTCCCAGTAGCTGATTAAAAAGATCAGGGATGAGTGGAAGTGGATACTGATTCTTTACAGTAATAGCATTCAGCTCACGATAATCAATGCAAGGTCTGAGTCCACCATCTTTTTTTTCTACAAAAAAAACCCCCAGCCCCTACAGGTGAGGTGGATGGTCTAATAAAGCCTTTTTGTAGGCTGTCTGCTGTGTAGTCATTCATGGCTACACGCTCTGGACCAGAGAGATTAAATATTCTCCCTTTAGGGAGACAGGAACCTGGGACCAAGTCTATAGGACAGTCATACTCTCTGTGAGGAGGTAATTTCTCAGACTCCACTATGGAAAAGACATCCTCATAGTCCCTGAATGTATATGGTATAAAGGGTGTTTTAATTTTAATTTGGTTCACTGACAGCGACATACAGTTATTCTGACACTGTGGGCTCCAGCGCACGATATCACCTAGGGGCCAGTCAATAACAGGATTATGCTGGTGCAACCATGGCATACCTAAAACAACTACATGTGATAAATTGTGAATAGCAAAAAACGACATCTGTTCGGTGTGTAATGTCCCCACTGACATAGCAATTTCTGTAGTGACAAATTCCACTCCACCCTGGATAATAGATGTACCATTAATCACCATGGTTTGAACAGGGGCATTAAGCCTTAGTAGAGGTACACCAAGACTCCTTGCAAGCAAAAAATCCATAAAGTTGCCTGCAGAACCACAATCCACATAAGCCTTTACACACAGAGATTTCTTAGAAAACGAGAGAGACGGGTAACAAAACTTTAGCCGCATTTGCGGGCAATACCTGAGCCCCCGGGCAGGTTTGACCAGAGCTGCCCAAGGGCCGATGTCCCAGGAATGTGGATATCTGACACCCAGCATTTCCCTTGAAGTCTCCAGGCTGCAGCATGCTGGTATAGGAAGATGGGAGTGTTCCTTCAGGCTGTGCACTGAAGCAGGTGTTAGGCCAAGAAATCAGCTCAGGCAGGAGAAGAAGGGAAAAATAAAAAAGTTCAGGAGACTGCTTTTATATATGATGGACATACACACAACAGCAGTCTTTTTTGGGCCGGATATAATGTGATGACCGTCTGCGAATCTGGGCTGCAGTAGGACAGCGCCCAGAGTAACCCCGAGACCCTTAACCCCTATACAGGGATCTGGAATTGTAGCAAGGCCCAGGGGGTAGCTGTCCAGGGGTGCAGTGGACCAGAGCAGAACGGTCATCAAGGGGTTAAAACTAAAACCGGTAATCGTGGTCCGGAGACAGTAGTCAGAGACCAGCGGACAGCAGAGGTACAAAATCAGCAGGCAGAAGAAGGGTCTGAAGTCCGGGCCAAGGTCAGTAAAAAACCAGAAGGGCAGCAAAGGTACAAAATCAGCAGGCAGAAGAAAGGTCAGGAATCCAAGCCAAGGTCAGCATCAAAAATCGGGAGAGAGGCAGAGGTACAAAAACGGCAGGCAATAGAATGGTCAGAAATCCAGGCTGAGGTCAGAGTTAACTATAGCAAATTACACAGTAGCACGCAGGGGAACGAAGAATATATCCGGCGGCTTGCAAGACCAGTCCCAAGGTATTTGAGGGATCAGGTCATCCCTCACAGGTTCCCGGACTGGTGATGCAATTAGGAACGCCCCCAGGACTAGACCAGATGGTGATGCAGTAACCCCCTGATGACTGACAGAGGGGCGTAGGCTGCACCCACCAGATGCCTGCGCAGGAGCCCCTTCTCTGTCACCACCATCACCCACGAGCGAACCACGGCGCCTCCCAGTGACCGAGGCAGGAACAGCCATCCCTGAGTCTGATGGCAAAGTGACGGTCCGGCGCCTCCTAGTGGTCGCGACCAGAACAGCAGGCCCCGAGTCTGACGGCGACGTGACAGACCGGCGCCTCCTAGTGGCCGAGGCCGGAGCAGCAGGCCCCAAGTCTGGCGGCGACGTGCCAGTCTGGCGCCTCCTAGTGGCTGAAGCCGGAACAGCAGGCCCTGAGTCTGACAGCGACGTGACAACTACTCACCTCTTTCCTGGGTGGGGGTATGGTAAAGACTGAGGCAGATACAGGCGCTAAGGCAAGATACATGGCCCCGGCATCTTCACCATCAGAAGTAATCCGGGAAACAGGGCAAGCTAGGGCACCCCTATTGTTAGGGACAGGGAAGGAGTCCCTGGTGTTTGGACACCTGACAATAGAGTCATGACACATTGTCAGGTTGGTAGTGTTAAACCGATTAAAATGATACCAGGGGTGAAGAAATCCGTCTTGTGGTTCTTGTGTAATCAGTGTTAGAAGTTTTCAGTTAATGATATACCTGCGCTCTGTGTCGAGACTGTAGGCAGAGTCTTATCTTCCTGCTCTAAGCGAGAGAAATCAAGCAAAGACCTGCCCACAGACCACCACAAAGTACAAACAGTCTGTCTTTCTCACTGTTTGATAAGGAACATGTTTGTGTTTCTGGGTGGCCCTGTGGTCAAGTCTCTCTGCCTTAGAGCAGAAAGATAAGACTGCCTACAGTCCCGCATGGAGCATGGGCATATCAATAACTGAAAACTTCTAACACTGATTACACAAGAACCACAAGATGGATTTCTTCACCCCAGGAATCAATTTAATCATTTTAACACTGCCAACCTGACAATGCCTGTAGTTTACTTAGCAAAATCATGCTGACAGGTTCGCTTTAATTAAAATGTGTAAGCCCTCCTGCCCCAAAGAGGACCACGTAACAACCAGTACAACTGACGACTAGCCTCTCTCTTTTGGGTCTTAGCATACAAATTTTACTCATCGGAGGTAGTAGCCAGTATTATTCTTTACTAACTGAGACTAATGAGCAGCCAAGGTGCAGGTAGCAAAGACATTGGTGCTATATATTTTGACTAAGTTGCTGCTTTGGGGCCCACCCTGATCGGTAGTCACCACAAATGCAATGTAAAATGCAAATTCCTGTATGGCACGTATGCGTCCATAAATGGATCAATGATGGTCCTAGGTGTTGTTACCGACACTGGACGTTCTCCAGTGGTTGTGGGCATAACTCAAAGTATCTACTGTGCGATAAGTGTAAGCGATCATTAGATGGCAATCAATCTTCCACCTAGATATCTGTAAATCAATAAGTACTGTACACACATATTATTCTAAATAACTAATCTGTAATTTGCAGAGAGATTAATACCAGCAGCTGTTCTGCACCAGGATTTGTGATTTTTTCTAGCTATAGAACAGACTGCTAATTACATTTACTTCCTTTTTTTCTCACCGCCTGCTGCTAATTAAATAATCCGTAAGAAAAGCACATTGGGCATTAAAGCATATTTTATGGCATTGATCGGTCATTAAAAAAAAGAGAAGAAAATATTGTAATTAATGTTCCTTCCTTTATTAGGATTATTACATTGTTTAATAACATAAGTACTATTTGCTTATTATTTCTTAAGCACCATTTTATTCTTTTTCAGCAGCCGAGAGACTAGTTTCCTTCATTATTTCTTTCTAAAGAACATTAACCACTTAGGGTGGCCGTTCATGTAGAGGTTTTGTGCCGCACTACCCCAAAAACGTCTTTTGCTTCTTTCTTTTGTTACTGCTGGATTGGGCTGATGTACTGAAATACAAAGAAATGCAAAAAGCATAACCAGATAATAAAAAGGCTAAATCTAACATTTTTCACATTTTGTGTATGTGTCAATCTCATCTACACAAGTAGGATCTACTAAATGACTCTTTAACAGAGATATTCCCATTTTATAAACTGATCCCATATCATGTTGATATGCTATCTCTTTTGGGATTGGTGGTGGTCCGACCTCTGGGACTCTTTTTGATGCTAAGAATTATAGTGTTCATAAAGTGAGGGCATATCTGAAGGGTATGGGAAAAACCCTTTAAAAACAGATATCCAATAATGAGTAACCCCACAAAGTGTGCCACTTTGGCACTGCATGTGCTGATGAGGTTGTTAGGATGTGTACACCTACTGGAGACGGACACTCTGATGTAGGTCACTTTACAAGTCTAAGGCTAGTTTCACACTAGCGTTCTTGGGCGCAGCGCAGGGCCACCGCTATGCCCCGCCCCTGGCCACGCCCCCTCCTGTCAGTTCCTCTGATCGCATGAGGCTGCATGCGATCAGCGTATCCTATATTTAGCATTGGATACGCTGATCGTGCGCTGGTCTGATTTTGTTGGCGCTGCGCCCAGCGCACAAAAACGCGCTGTGTTGCATTTTTGTGCTCTGGGCGCAGCGTCAAAAGGGCGCAGCGCCAGCAAATTCAGACCAGTGCACGATCAGCGTCTCCAACACTAAATATAGGATACGCTGGTCGCATGCAGCCTCATGCGATCAGAGGAGGAACTGACCTGAGGGGGCGAGGCCGGGGGCGGGGCTTAGCAGCAGCCCTGCGTTGTGCACAAGAACGCTAGTGTGAAACTAGCCTATGAGAGCCTTGTTCTGGCCTCGTTTTGGCTTTCATAGACTTGTTTTAAGAGCTTGTGACGTAGCTTCTTTTTTGGCCAGTCAGAATCTACTGTCACAAAATGGCGCCGCTGGACCAAAGCTGGTGCCAAAAAATGGTGAAGACACCGCAGGGTGTCTAGGGGCAGAGGACTTAGGTTTTAAGCTCCTTTCCAGCACTGAACCCCTCGTTGGATTGGTGTTTTAAGATTTTTGTAGTATTTCCTTATTAAAACTCATGGATGCATCCCCTAAGTGCGTGATTTAATAACCTGTAGAAGCCTGTTAGTGTTACAGGGGTTGTCCAGTCCAACGATATTGATGACCTATCCTTAGGGCAAACGTATGTTCTCCATCCAAGACAAACAGTCCCATTATGCTGATCACACTGTTTGATCAGAGTGGGATCTGTTTTTCTCGGATGTGGAGTATTAAAAAAGTTTCTCCATTTTCTCCATTTAGTCTGTTTGTAAAAATTGGACTGCACTCCAATGTTTTCCACGGACCCATAGGCATGAATGGGTGTGTGCCATCTGATGCATGCTGCGATTTATCCAAAAAATCAAATATGTGCACTGCCTCATTTAATAACACTGGTCCGAGTACGATCCGATGTTTTGACGAACCGTGCTTGGACCAAAACTACGGTCCTTTGAACAATCCCTTAGGCTACTTTCGCACATCAGGTTTTTTACGATAGGCAGGATCCGGCTATTTTGAGAAAAACTGGATCCGACGAAATCTGCCGCTGGGACCATTTTTCTCTCATTGAATTGTATTAGCTCCGAATCGCGCCGCATTGCCTTCCGTTTCTTCCGATTTTCGCCGGATCTGGCTAAATGTTTGATTCCGGAGTCTGGAAAAAATCGTTTCTAGTAACGTTTTTTGTCAGCGGCTAAAAACCGGACAGCGCTTCCGGCTTGCTACAATGGTAGTTAATGGGCGCCGGAATGCGCCGGATCCGGCAAAAGACTGATCCGGCCACCGGATCCGTTTTTTTAAGCCTGAGCATGCTCAGATCCAATTGGCCAGCCCCCAGGAAACCGATATAAACATTGGTAGACGGATCTGGCAGAAAAACGGATCCGTTTCATCAGTTGTCCACAATTAACGCCGGATCCATTGCTCCGGTGCGACGCCGGATGCATCCTGTTAGAAAAAACCTGATGTGTGAAAGTAGCCTTAGGCTAGATCATCAATATCATATTGGTGGGAGCCTGACATTCGGCACCTCAGCGGATCAGCTGCTATCAGCATGGGCAGGCAGATGCAAATCGAGCTAAACAGCACTGCTTTGTACACTGTGAACTGGACACTGCTTGTCAATATCATTAGCCTGGACACCCCTTTAAGAAAGAAAAGCTGTTATTTGCTCTTCCTCTTATTTTCGCAGAGATACTTTCCATTCCAATACTAGAAACCTTTTAGCATTCTGATATGAGGACTGCAGAAATGAATGTGTTCCGTATTACAGAAGTCATTTCGGCGAGTTCGCAGCCATGTTTTTCTAATCTCTTATTTCATCTCACACCATTGTAATTGTGGATCTGCTTGAAGCATCTTTCTAAATAGCCATTGTTGCTTTCACAGCTGCCTCCATAGAGCTGTGAGTGTTTGATTATTCTAAGTGACATTTCCTTATATGAATCGCAACTGAATTTTAATAAGAACCGACTGTGATTTATAATTTATGAAACACCTTGCAAAGTTTCCATCTATTGCTGGCTGACAATTCACTCTAATTCTTCTTCATATTATTTTTTTTCTTCAAGACACCTCTCAAGTCTCCGGCTTATATGCAGCAAAAATGGCCCTTATTTTATGGGGGTGATTCATTAAGTGTGTTTATGCCACAGTTCTAATGTAAAGCACCATAATTAATCTCAAAACTTTTGTGTAACTTGGAAGTTGTGTAAAAATATTGAGGCATTTGTCATTTATATGCCAGATTCGGCCAACTATGGCGATATGGGTATAGCATAGGGGGAACAACGGGTGGGATGGGTCATGTCTGTGAATTTGTAGACTGGGCAGCCTATTTAAGTCCATGGTAATTTATAAATTTGAAATCTAAGACTCTTTAAAGGGGTTTTCCCACTAAAAAGTACATTTTAATCAATAGATCTTGTAATGATAGTAATTTCCAAAATTGTATGTGTTAAAAAAATGTTCCTGTGCTGAGATAATCTTATACATGTTCCCCTGCTGTGTACTGTGTAATGGCTGTGTGTGAGCATACCGGGGCATGGTCTGATCATACCACAGCTCCTGGGCAGGGGGGAGGAAGCAGAAGATTATACAGACAGGACAGCCGGGGATCACAGCTGATTCTTTGTATGAGGTAAAATATTTCCCTGCCTGTTTAAAAACATGTTTTACCTCACAGCTGTGATGCTGTGCTCCCCTGCCCAGGAGCTGTGGTATGATCGGACCATGCTCCTGCGTGGTCAAATACAGCCAATACACAGTACACGGCAGGGGCACATTTATAAGATTATCTCAGGACAGGAACATTTTTTTAACACATCCAGTTGTGGAACTTATAATTTTTCCACTTTCTAATGATTAAAATGAACTTTGTGGTAAAACCCCCTTTAACCCCTTAACGACCTTTGACATACCCATATGTCATGGTTGGATAGGGGCTACCAACTTTTGATGTATGAGTACGTCATTGCGATCATGCGGGGCACAGGAGCTGTGCCCACGTGATCTCTACCGGGAGCTCGCCTTAAGCTTTGGGGTCCATTTTCTCCTTGTTACCCTGTTGTGAAAAGGGAAATTCTGGGGCTAAAACAACATTTTTGAGTAAAAAATGTATGTTATCATTTTCACGGCTCAACGTTATAAAATTCTGTGACACACTTGCAAGTTGAAGGTGCTCACTACACGTCTAGATACGTTCCTTGAGGGGTGTAGTTTCCAAAATAGGTTCACTTGTGGGGGATTTCCACTATTTAGGCACATCAGGGGTTCTCCAAATTTGACATGGCATGCAATGTCTATTTTAGCCAATTTTGCTCTCCAAAAGTTGCAGGGTACCCAAACAGTTTTCTATCACATAGGAGATATCGGTGTATTCAAGAGAAACTGCCCAACAAGTTGT
Organism: Dendrobates tinctorius; assembly: GCF_039654945.1. Taxonomy (NCBI): domain Eukaryota; kingdom Metazoa; phylum Chordata; class Amphibia; order Anura; family Dendrobatidae; genus Dendrobates; species Dendrobates tinctorius. The sequence continues at coordinate 43,664,100 of NW_027361738.1, read as the reverse complement.
ACAGTCCATTTTTTCCCATAATGCTTTTGAAAATGCTAAATTTGGATCTAATTCAAGTTTGGTTGGTAAAATTAAAACATTTTTCCTTCCTCATTACTTTAGTTCCTGTGAAGCCCCTACGGGGTAAATTAATTTTTTCAATGTGGGTCCTCATAGTCACTTCAAAAATGATGAGGTCTGTAAAAAATTGGTTTTGAAATTTAATTGGAAAAGTGAGAAATAGATAATAAACTTTTAACCTTTCTAACTTCTTAACAAAAAAAAGTTATGTTTAAAAAATGAAGCTGATGTAAAGTAGACATGCGCAAATTTATTGTCTATTTTGTGTGATATAACTCTCTGGTTTAAGGGCATAAAAAAATTAACATTTGAAAATTGCAAAACTTTCAAATTTTTGGTAATTTTCGATATTTTCATCAACACACACCATGTCAACCTAAATTTGTTGCTAATATGAAGTATAACGTCACAAAAAAAAAACAATTTCAGAATCACTGCGATATGTTGAAGCATACAAGGCTTACTACCTCATAAAGTGACACTGGTCAGAATTGGCCAGGTCAGGAAGGTGAAAATAGACTGGGGGGGTGAAGGCGTTAAGTCTCACAGGTCCATAGTGCTTGAGCTTAAAGGTCTCTGTCTGGGTTTACTGCAATATTGATCAGTTAAAATGGTAGACAGATAAAGTGCTTCATTTATTATTATTATTATTATTATTATTTATTATTATAGCACCATTTATTCCATGGTGCTTTACATGTGAGGAGGGGTGTACATAATAAAAGACATGTACAGTAATCTTAAACACAGGTCACGACTGGTACAGGATGAGAGAGGACCCTGCCCGCGAGAGCTCACAATCTACAAGGGATGGGCGAGGATACAGTAGGCGAGGGTAGAGCTGGTCATGCAGTGGTTTGGTGGATTGGTGGTTACTGCAGGTTGTAGGCTTGTCGGAAGAGGTAAGTCTTCAGGTTCTTTTTGAAGGTTTCCATGGTAGGCGAGAGTCTGATATGTTGTGGTGGAGAGTTCCAGAGTAGGGCGGATGCGCGGGAGAAACCTATGCGATTGTAGGAAGAGGAGATAAGAGCGGAGTACAGGAGGAGATCTTGTGAGGATCGGAGGTTTCTTGCATTTATTATATTAGTCATCATTCTTTTTTTTTTACACCGTTCAGTTTACCTTACCATATCCTAGATCTTCTTACAGCCTTACTACAGGGTTCTGTGTGCTGAAAAACCTGTGGAGCAGTGATGAAGCGGATTTTGGGTGAGGGACTCATGAAGCTGTGGGAGGTTGTGTGCCGGATGACACATTCTCTTTTATTTGCATTACCATTTGTAATAACCGAATAGATGTTCTTACTGTGCCAACGCTGCCCTTCACAAGCCATTATTGGTAAGGAGAGGTAGGGTATGTGCCCACCGTCAGTATTCGCTGCGGGTTGGACATTGCGTACTTGTGCAGCATGCAGATGTTACATCATAGTGGATGGGATTTCAGGAAATCCCATGTCCACAGACAGGCGTCGCTCACCCGCGGAGACGGACGTGCGGCGCGTCCCTCCAGACCACAGCATGTCTATTTCACTTGCAGAGATGCAAGTCTCCATGAGAGAAATTTCACCCATACAATGTATTCAGTGAGCACATGAAGAATCACCTGCATTCAGTAAACGGCAGCGCTTTGGACGCAGCGAACATGAGCTGGCTGCCAGTTCCGGATCGTGGGAACATACCCGTAGAGTTAGATTTTTTTTTTTAAGAAGAAAGTCCTGAAGACTAAACCTCTTTTAATGAATCAATACCCATCACCAATGGAGATCCATGCATAGCTGTTCTTTTTTTTTTTTTACTTTTGTCCTTAACTCAACATATCACCAATCGGAACAGTGCAAGATACAAGGTTGCCAACTTGAGTTTTTATTTTTTCTGGACAGCATGTCAAAAAAATCACGGACAATAATTTTTTACAGACACATTGGAAAACCATAGTAAACCGTTATAAGTGATACCTGTCTACTGCCCATAATTCTGATATAAAAGCATCCGCTGCCTTCGCTGTAAACGGTAAAATGATAATTACAGTCAAAATATTTTATATAAGTTTCTTTAGCTTAAAAAAAATTAGTGTATCCATGATTTTTTTTTATGTAAAGGGCAAAAACGTTCCCTATTTTTACAGATTGTCATGGAATTTCTGGACAGTTGGCAACCCTGTTGAGATGATGCCAATTTTTTCTTGCGATACTCTATCATGGGATGTCTATATGACCATGTTACATCACAACTACAACCAAATCAGTTTTTACAGTGGGAATTTTAGTTTTATTCAAACTGGAGTCCCTTAAAAGAATCTTCCACATTTAGAAAAGTGGACCCCAAACGATTCATGTGATGTAAAATAATGAAGACAGAAAGCATTCGGCCTCCAGTGCTGCCTCCTCACCGTTTGCTCAGGTATTTGTGTTTGGCTGCAGCGGTGACATCACGTGGGCAGCTAACTTTACTGCTGCAGTCAGTCAGCGGCTTGAGCCATCTACATGAGCACAGCCACTGAGCTCAGTGATTCGTTACAGCCGCATTATGAGTTGTCAATGTGACATTACCGCTGTAGCCAAAACACCGGGACGACAAGCTCTGGAGTGTGAATACTACTATCTGTCTTTGTTATTTTATATTACTGGAATCTGTTTTAAAAGTGGGAAAAAAAACCTTAAACCAAATTCAAGAAAAAGTTGACCTGTCTACCCACCAGAAGCATCTGAACATCCAATAGTTTAGAATGACCTGTAACTTGATACCTCAGTTGTCCCAGACATGACAAATTCTTGTAATTAATCATGTATTAATATATTGTAATTAATAAATAGTACAAATAATAATAGTAAAAATATAATTAATATTGCAATAAATATTGATAACATCTTTCTTCCATTGAGTTGTATCTGTAAGGATTTCTCTTTTTTTTTTTTTTTTTGCTTTTTGATTAAAAAGACACTGTTGCATTTCCCCATGTGCTGCATATCTGAAAATGTATCTTTAATGAACCTCTATTTGTAAAGTATTATGGAAATTGGTAGACTTTCTCCAGGCTGCTTTTTTTATGATAACTTTTCTATTTCTCAGCCTGAAACTGGCCTACATTATTCCAGCACTCAGCAGCTGCTCGATAACCTTATTTAAGGCCAGGTCCATTTATTTCTCACATGTTGTCAGTCGTGGTGTTGTGGTAGCTATTTATAGTCAGTAATAATGATATCTCCACCCAAATAAGTGGGTTTATTAAATTAAGTTGATGGATGGCGTCCGATATTTCACTTTCCGAGAAGCTTTCATTGAGTGACTTGTTTCCATTTCCCATAGAGATATTATATGTTAATGTAATACCCGATGTCACAATTTTGCCATGATTTTAAAGAATGCAGAATCGTGAAGTGAAACGCGTTGTGTTGTTGTTGGGTTTCTTTTTTTTTTTTTGGCATGCCTTTCATGTTAGTCCTCTCTTACTGAGCCGCTAATGGAAAATCTCAGTAGGTGAATTTGATGTATTACATTTGAGATTGTCAAGTTCCTGATTTCCTGCAAGTTCTTTCTCCCGCAGATGCAATTACGGATTATGAAATTTCGTTCCTGCCTTCAGATGTTTATTCAGATAGGAGTTTTCAGATAAATTCACTTCAGCTCCTCACCAAATATATCTTTTTTAATCAGCTGTAAGAAAACCAATTGATTTATATGTATTTTAACAACTGTGGGCTACTATTTTACTGCCAGGCTGAAGGGTATATTCCCGAGGTGAACTTAGCATTTAGGTGGTGAAGGACTTTGGAAATAAAGTTATTGGATATTTGTAAGGATTCCAAGGAACCAGGCAATTAATTGGCTCTTCTGAGTGGATCTAGACAAAGAACACATTTAGTCATTGAATTAGATGTGTAAAAAATACTGATGTCGTATCCGGAACCCTGGATTCTAGACATCTCTCACGTCTTTTGCTCAACAGTCCATTTAACGATCCATCCAGCTCCCAGACATATAGAAGGTCTAGCTTCACCAGTGTTATTAGCTGCTCACTTTTTTCTTTGTCATCTGCTTAGTTCCCGTTACGCTCCCATTTTTGATTCTGCTCCTATTTCCATTATCAATTCTTCACATTTAAAGGTAACCTGTCACGTTGTACATGCAGTCCACCGGTATAGACAAGGAGGTAGTAATGAGCGAGTATACTCGTTTTCCCGAGCATGCTCGGGTGTCCTCCGAGTATTTTGGCGTGCTCGGAGATTTTGTTTTCCTCGTCTTATCTGCATGATTTGTGGCTTGTAGACAGGCTGAATACATGTGGGAATTCCCTAACAAACAGGCAATCCACATGTATTCAGCTTGTTTGCAAGTCGCAAATCATGCAGATAAGACAACGAAAACTATATCTCCGAGCACGCCAAAATACTCGGAGGACATCCCGAGCATGCTTGGGAAAACCCGAGCAACGAGTATACTCGCCCATCATTACAAGGAGGTGAGCGGAATGATACATAGATTTGTTGGAAAAGATTCAGTATAACTTGTATTTTTTTCATTGAAATTCCTGGTGTTTGTGTGTATATGAGTCCAGTGGGCGGTCCAACTAGTGATGGACGGTCTTTCCTATATACTGTCCATGTAAAGATAGCTGTCAGTCAATAGCTGGAGCTGCCCACTGGACTCCTCCATACAAACATAAGGGATTTAAATTAATCAAATACTGGCTATACTGAATCTTTTCCAATATAATTCTAAATCAATCTGATCATCTCCTCCTGCTCTATAACTTCCAGCCTGCAGATCAGACACCATTTGCAACATGACAGGTTCCCTTTTAATTTTGTTTTTTACAAATATCATTATTTCCTTGTTGCTGTCTCTTCACTGTTGACTATAATCCTGATTCTACCTTGGTTCCTCACTCCTGTCTGACTCCTTGATTGTTCTGTTTACACTTTTCTTAATTAATACTGCTACGACTTCCTTATACATAATCACTGCAGTTGAACCTTTAGCTTAGATGATATCGTTAAGGCCACGTTCACACTGCAGTATTTGGTCAGTATTTTACATCAGTATTTATTGGCCAAAAACAGCAGTGGAACAATCAGAGGAAATGTATAATAGAAACTCGTCAGCACTTCTGTATTCTTCACCCACTCCTGGGTTTGGTTTACAAATACTGATGAAAAATACTGACCGAATACTGAGCGTGTGAACATGGACTAACACTGATGAAATCTGACCAATCTCTGATGGTTAATACTGACACTGACCAAACTCTGATGACACTCTGATCAAAAACACTAATGAAACTCCTACAGACTTCAGGGTATATATTAGGGCATTTGGGCCGGGGTTGTCTTTATGAGATGGACAGTCCATATATTCGAATAGATTAGATTACCACATACAGGTGCTGCTCACAAAATTAGAATATCATCAAAAAGTGAATTTATTTCAGTTCTTCAATACAAAAAGTGAAACTCATATATTATACAGTCATTTCACACAGAGTGATCTATTTCACGTGTTTATTTCTGTTAATGTTGATGATTATGGCTTACAGCCAATGAAAACCCAAAAGTCATTATCTCAGTAAATTAGAATAATTAACAAAAACACCTTCAAAGGCTTCCTAAGCATTTAAAAAGGTCCCTTAGTCTGTTTCAGTAAGTGCCACAATCATGGGGAAGACTGCTGACTTGACAGATGTCCAGAAGGCAGTCATTGACACACACCACAAGGAGTGTAAGCCACAAAAGGTCATTGCTAAAGAAGCTGGCTGTTCACAGTGTGCTGTATCCAAGCATATTAATGGAAAGTTGAGTGGAAGGAAAGACTGTGGTAGAAAAAGGTGCACAAGCAACCGGGATAACCGCAGCCTTGGAAGAATTGTTAAGAAAAGGCCATTCAAAAATTTGGGGGAGATTCCCAAGGAGTGGACGGCTGCTGGAGTCATTGCTTCAGGAGCCACCACACACAGAGGTATCCAGGACATGGGCTACAAGTGTCACATTCCTTGTGTCAGGCCATTCATGACCAATACACAACGCCAGAAGCGTCTTACCTGGGCCAAAGAACTGGACTGTTGTCAGTGGTCCAAGGTATTGTTTTCAGATGAAAGTAAATTTTGCATTTAATTTGGAAATCAAGGTTCCAGAGTCTGGAGAAAGAGTGGAGAGGTCACAATCCAAGCTGCTGGAGGTCTAGTGTGAAGTCTCCACAATCAGTGATGGTTTGGGGAGCCATGTCATCTGCTGGTGTAGGTCCACTGTGTTTTATCAAGACCAAAGTCAGCGCAGCCGTCTACCAGGACATTTTAGAGCACTTCAGCTTTTTGGAGATGGAAACTTCATTCTCCAGCAGGACTTGGCACCTGTCCACACTGCCAAAAGTACCAATACCAGGTTTACAAACTACGGTATCACTGTGCTTGATTGGCCAGCAAACTCGCCTGACTTTAACCCCATAGAGAATCTATGGGGTACTGTCAAGAGGAAGATGAGAGATACCAGACCCCACAATGTAGACAAGGTGAAGGCTGCTATCAAAGCAACCTGGGCTTCCATAACTCCTCAGCAGTGCCACAGGCTGATCACCTCCATGTCACGCTGCACTGATGCAGTAATTGATGCCAAAGGAGCCCCGACCAAGTATTGAGTGCATTTACTGAACATACATTTCCATAGGCCAACATTTTGGATTTTAAAATCATTTTTTTAAGCTTGTGTTATAAAGTATTCTAATTTACTGAGATAATGACTTTTGGGTTTTCATTGGCTGTAAGCCATAATCATCAACAGAAAAAAACACTTGAAATAGATCACTCTGTAATGACTCTATATAATATATGAGTTTCACTTTTTTGTATTGTAACTGAAATAAATTCACTTTTTGTTGATATTCTAATTTTGTGAGAAGCACCTGTGTTCTCTACATGTTAACATTCCATTGTTGGCTGAATTATTCCATTTACTGATAGCAAGTAGAGCTGATTATATTATAAAATGTGCAAACTTTTCATTAGACAGGGATGAAGCAATGATTAGAAGGCCCTTTCCATTTACTATATAAGGGGATATAAATGTCACAGAGGGGGGCCACTGGTGATAATACGGTTACGTGTCTCCAGAAACGATATTGAAGTAATGTGAACACTCGTTATTTCAACCTTAAGGTTTATATAGTAATAAAATAATAATCATCTTTGACTCGGTCCCTTCTGACAATGTCACAGTCTATTGATGTGTCACCCGTGGTCACTGTCCGCCCAGCCACTATACTGGGGATACTGAAATACAGCACCATTATGGTTTATTGCTTTATATTGTAGCCGAATGCCAAAAGCAGTGATTCTAAAATGATATTTCATTACTTGTACCAGAGAAAGCCCTGAAGTTAGGAGACTCACTCTACGAGTGCTAAACACACTTCGTGCGGGAAGATTCTGAAATATTAGCCATTGTATGTACCTGTACATAGCAGATCATCATAGAGTATTGATAAATTGTGCATTTTTCAATTTGGAAGGTATTTTTTTTAGGGGGGGGTTGCTATTACACCTCTACAAAGGGGTTGTCCGGTACAGACCGATAGTCTGCAGTCACTCTGTGTTGCTGCAGACTTATGAATCCCCCCAGTGCACGCACTGTGTGCTGCAACGATTTGCAGGTTTCTGACCAGGGACCGGAGGCTATTTATGAGTTATATATATTCCCGGCCTGTGGGCATGGCCTTGCTCTCCATACACTTGTATAGAACAAGGCTACACCCTCTAATCCGACAGGTCCACTAGCCAGCCATATCACTGGTCGAGGCGTGACCTCATAGAATCATAGAATCATAGAATCGTAGAGTTGGAAGGGACCTCCTGGGCCATCTGGTCCAACCCCCTGCTCAAAGCAGGATTCGCTAAATCGTCCCAGTTAGATGTCTGTCCAGCCTCTGTTTGAAGACTTCCATTGAAGGAGAACTCAACACTTCTCGTGGCAGCCTGTTCCACTCATTGATCACTCTAACTGTCAAAAAGTTTTTTCTAATATCTAATCTGTGTCTCCTCCCATTCAGCTTCATCCCATTGCTTCTAGTCTTTCCTTGTGCAAATGAGAATAAAGTTGATCCTTCTACAATGTGACAGCCCTTTAGATATTTGTAGACAGCTATTAAGTCTCCTCTCAGTCTTCTCTTTTGCAAACTAAACATTCCCAAATCCTGCAACCTTTCCTTATAAGACAGGGTTTGCAGACCGGTCACCATTCTGGTCGCTCTTTTCTGAACTTGCTCCAGTTTGTTGATGTCTTTTTTAAAATGTGGCGCCTAGAGCTGGACACAGTATTCCAGATGAGGTCTGACCAAAGAGGAGTAGAGGGAAATAATTACTTCACGTGATCTAGACTGTATGCTTCTTTTAATACATCCTAGAATTGCATTTGCCTTTTTTGCTGCTGCATCACACTGTTGACTCATATTCAGTCTGTGATCTATTAGTATACCCAAGTCTTTTTCACATGTGCTGTCACTTAGCCCTATTCCTCCCATTCTATATATGCTTTTTTCATTTTTATTGCCCAGATGTAGTACTTTGCATTTCTCCCTGTTAAAAACCATTCTGTTAGTTGCTGCCCACTTCTCCAGTTTATTTAAATCTTTTTGAATCCTCTCTCTCTCTTCTCTAGTATTAGCTATCCCTCCTACCTTTGTGTCATCAGCAAATTTAATCAGTTTACCCTCAATTCCTTCATCTAAATCGTTGATAAAGATGTTGAACAATACAGGGCCCAGGACAGAGCCCTGTGGTACCCCACTTGAGACATTCTTCCAACTGGATGTGCAGCCATTTACGACCACTCTTTGGGTCCGATCACTAAGCCAGTTATGAATCCACCTAACAGTTGCCTTGTCCATTCCATACTTAGTCATTTTTTCAATAAGGATTGTATGAGAGACTTTGTCAAATGCTTTGCTGAAGTCAAGATATACTATATCTACAGCATTTCCTTGATCCACCCAATCAGTAATACCGTCATAGATGGAAATTAAATTAGTCTGACATGACTTATTAGTTACAAACCCATGCTGACTCTGTTTAATCACTTCATTCTTATCCAGGTATTGACATACATGTTGTTTAATAATTTGTTCAAAGATCTTTCCTGGTATAGAAGTCAGACTCACCGGCCTATAGTTGCCTGGGTCCACCTTCTTCCCCTTTTTGAAGATAGGAACAACATTTGCTCTTCTCCAGTCTTCTGGCACTTCTCCTGTTCTCCTCAGCTCAATATAAGCGTATGCAGATAGGCCGCTCCCTCTGCCCGGGAATATGTATAAGTCATAGCACAGCAGAGCTGAGGTATGTATCATTACAAACACTTCCGGACCTCATTTCACAGCAGTCAATGTGGAGGGAGGGGGAGACCCTCCTGTCTTTATGCAATGTGACAGACAATAGAGAAGGAGCAGAGAGATAGGACCTGACCCACCCTTCCTGTAATCTGTCACCGATGTCTCTGCCGCTGGAAATGGATTACTCTTGACAACAGGCAGTGAAGATCAACTTTGCCATTTAAGAAGTCTTCTAATTGGCTTTAAATGAAAACTCTTGGGAAAGATTTTGAGGTGGTACTGTATATGATGTTGGGATTCTCTGTTTATCCCAGTCTCTGGCACTGACACTTTAGCCCTGCACTGGGCACACCACAGTTTATCGTTTTGTCCGGGGATTTCTTTAGGGTATATTTACACACAGCAGATTTGTTGCAGAAATATCTTTAGCCGAAAATCTGTTCTATTATCTGAGTGAGGGTGTTTTAACTTGACAACACATGAATTGGAATGGATCTATGTACACGCAGGAAAATAAATCACGACTATCACTTTCCAGCATGATACTACGCAAAACGTAAAAAAAAAAAGTGACGCTCATTTAGTAAATTTAAGCAATGAACAAATAATTTATTTTTTATATCTGTAAGTGCATGAATTTCTGTAAGCTCACTTCAGGTGAATCATTAGTCATAGAAAGATCTGCAGCAAATCTTCCGTGTGTAGGAATTTGCCTTAAGGGTATGTTCACACTGCATCTTTTTCAGCAGTTTTTTGAGCAAGTGTGGTAAAAAAATAGCAGAGAATGCATTGAGAAAATAATGCAAATATTGCTCTTATTAATTTGTTTAGGAAAAAGACCTGCTGCCTATATGTTCAGGCCAGGCATTTAAAGAAGTAACATCAGTCTGCTAGGATGATTCTCTATATTTTACAATTGAAGCCGATTGGAAGGCCAAAAAGACACCCTTCTTTTTGAGAGTTTTTCCAGCATGTTTGCTTGAAAAAAGCCTCTCTTCGTCAGTAAAGGGAACCTGTTATGAGCCCAAATGCTAGTATCCTGCAGATGGCAATCTAAAGCTCTCCGGCCGCCTTATGAAAGGACGGCTGCAGTGAGGAAATTAACTCTACTCTTCCTGGGACCGCCTGCTTTCAGTCATAGAGGCAAGCATAGAACGACTGCGTTCATCGCTCATAGTATTATATTGGGGCACGCCCCAGAACTCTGATTGACAACTGACTCTGCACAGATGCGCTGAGGATCCGGCTGTCAATCAACTTGTCATTGCGTGCTTACAGCTGCCACTCTTTATGTACTGAGCAGTGACTGTAGCCGCTCAATGCACGCCTTGGTGACTGAAAGCCAGCGGCTCCGGGGAAGAATATATTTCATTTTCTCCCAGTAGCCAGGCTTTTAGTAAGTTGGCCATCCAGATTTGTGACTCTGTTGATGTGCAGATTAACCCTATATTTGCAGGTTAATAGTATTTGGGGACATGACAGGTTCCCCGTAAATGGATTTTGAAAACTGTCTGGAAAATGCGTGTAAACAGTCACTCCCCCCCCCCCCAAAAAAAAATGATGAAAAAAAAACATTGGTGGAAATAACATCGAAAAAACGTCCATTAACTAAACAATCAAAAAAAAGCTTAACAAAATACTTCAAGTTTACAAAACTCCAAAGAAAAAGAACGATTCCTGAAGCATCTTTTGATGGAAGAACAAACGTTTTTATGACCGTAGGGAAAAGGCGCAATATACTGCGGCTGCTAGACAGCCTGAATGCATGTGAGGAATGCCTGTTTCTTGGGGAATCCCCACATGTATTCAGGCTGTCTAGCAGCCGCAAATCATGCAGCTGCTTTAACACAAACTAAATCTCCGAGCACGCCAAAATACTCGGAGGACACCCGAGCATGCTCGGGAAAACCCGAGCAACGAGTATACTCGGTCATCACTAGTGGCTAATTCAACAGGAAGAATTAGAAATGCAGGGTCGGTGAGATTTCTGAGAAATCTCAAATTTTCTGCTTCTTTCCGCTGAATATACATAAGTGTCACTTTGCTTATGATCTTATGCCTGAGCTTACGGCGCATGGGCAAAGACACTTACCACGGAGCTGTGGCATAACTTGATGATCATGGGCCCCCCCATGCAAAATCTTCAACAGGGCCCCCCAAATATCACAGGTGATTAATAGTAATAGTCTTCTGATGTAGGCTTTCTGACCCCCCTAGGCTCCAGGGCCCGGGAGCAATTGCTATAGTCATGCCCCTCCTTCAGAGGCAACTGTATAATCACTGCAGAGCGCTGTGCACAGGTTGCCATTATTTAGTGAACTGTACCACCATGCTACCCACCAAAAAATCCTCCTTTCACTTTTGTTATCATCTCTATAGAAGAAAAAATGTGCCGTCTGAACATGAAAAAAGATTAAAAAAAAGTTTTGGAAACTTTTCGCAACGCACCCAAGAAAGTAATTGGAAAATGAAAAGATTAATATAGAGAAGGACCCGATATTAGGTAATGTCTTCAGAATCGTAAGAAAAGTCATCAGAAATACCTGTATCTCCCACTAGATGGCAGTGTTATCCAGGGAGCGCCCACCTTGTTAATCTGTGTTCTGGTCCCGTTTTATCGTGACACCTGTTACTGTCAGACATTGACATCCATGTCGGTCGAGTGCTCTGATATAACAGGGTCTTGATTTAAATAAACTGGGCTGAGGCCTAGAATTTGCTGCGTAGCGCGCACTGAGAAATGGGGGTCATAGCACAAAATTGTATTTTCATCCAGGGGAAGCCGTTAGCTGGGAGGGCTCAGAACATATGAAGACCCCTAACTGTGCAGTGCAAAAAATGAAATTGACAAAGCACCGCCAGCATTAAATAACAGTATTAAATAAGTGTATGGGTGCAGGTTGCTGTAACTACATTGCTGTATGCAACCACAGTATGAGCCCGCTAAGCTGTATGTGAGCATTGAATATATTAAAGGGGCTGTCCAGGCTTAAAGGGGTATTCCAGTAGCATGGATACCTAAGCTACTGCTATGCTCTGCACATGGAGTTAGTGACATAGCGAATCAGGAGAACTACGCTAAATGTCTAATTCTTAGATATTTGCTAATATTATTACTACACCTACTACACATTGGGATAGCATCTTGGAAATGGGAATACCCCTTTAAGCTACAAGTCTGCTGTCACTCTGTGGGAACGCACACTTGTGAATCGTCGCAATGCGCACACTGCACACTAAGAGGATTCTCCGATGCCGGGAGGGGGCGGTTGTTTAACTATAAGCATGCAATTCGACTACAATTCGACTAGATGGGCGCCGCCCCGCTCAGTGCAAGTGTATTGATCAAGGCGGCAAACAGTGTAGTCGGAATGTGGCTGGGAGTATGCATATAGAATGCTTATGGTCAAATGACCGCCCGGCATCGGAGAATCCTGTCAGTGTGCAGTGTGCGCGATATGAGGATTCACAGGTCTACAGTCACATAGAGTGACTGCAGACTTGTAGCCTAAGACCGGACAACCCCATTTTTACTTCTTTACAGCTATATAAACTACACTTGTAAAATTGTGGTACTTACTGCACAGTTTGATCAAATTGTGTGAGCCCATCTGCCGGTGACAAGGCGACCTCTGTAAATGGGAACCGAGAGAGATCTATGCCGTCTATGAAACGAGTTCTAAATAGAGAAGTTTATCATTGAAATATTGAAGTAATAAGGTCATTCAGAGTGTTTTCTTTTTTTCCATGTGCAAAAAAAAGTTTCAAAAGTTTAAAAACTGTGCCACAACTGTCCACAAGTTTTATGCAGATCTGCAGCTCTGCACTAGAAACTTCAATGGATCAGAACTGCAATACCAGACACGTCCCACGAACAAGTGTGGTGCTATTTCTGGAAAAAAAAAAGTAGCTTTGTTTTTCTAAATCTAGACTTGCCCTTTAAATAGAAGGAAGGAGAGACATTATATGCTTTTTTACAGTCGGATCATTCTGTTGATAAGTGTTACAGTGACACATTGGAGCTGTCCATTTATTGTGCTCCTCGGGCTGGACAATATTTAGTGCTTATATAGTGGTGAAATAATCATAATGTTTGATAAGGAGACAACCAGGGGGATCCATCATTATAGTAATGATAGAGGCCTCAGTCAGCAGAACGCTCCATTTTCTCCCCTCCTAATGCCCGTGTAATGGGCTCTTATTGAGGAGTGAGTGTAATCATTCTTTTCTAGTACAGGGGGAATATATCGTATATCAGGTGGCAGCTCTGTTTGGCAGAGATTAAAATGAGAACAAATTATTTTTATGGCAACCTAAGTATCAATGTAGTCATAAAAAAGATAACTCGCTAATAATATGACTCCTTTATCATAAATAGATGACTCGGAAATCCTCATCACTGCTTGGCTCATTATACAAGGCAGATATGGTGTTGTATGGGATCTCTCTTCCATTTTATCCTCCTGCAGTTACTGCTCTTTTAAAAGTATAAAGTCCATGTAGGTGGCAACTATGAGTCTTTCTTCTGGAGAGAGCTAACTTGCATACTCTTTCTCATGGAGCATTGCCAGTAAGATTCCTTACTTAGCTGATCAGGGCTGCCATCAGGGCATTACTGGCATTACTGGTGTATGGGGCCCGGTGAGCAGAAGCAAAGAGGCTGGGCCTGGTCGGGGCCCCCTCTTTTTGCTTTTCCTCACCGGGCCCCAGGGGCAGGGTTCGGACGATTCAGTAACTGAACATGCATCCTCGGACCCACATTCAGTTAAAATCTATTGCCGTACAGGAAGCCACCGGTTTCATGCACCACAATAGTTAACAGCTGCCAGGAAATCAGAGGACGGCAGCTGACATCATCTGCGCCTCAACTAGAGGGAGAGGATGCCACTGGACCATGGTCAGGTAAGGCAAAACTCTTTTTTTTTTTTTTTACTGAAAGCTGCAATATGGGGGAAGGATGGAGACGCATGGGGCAAGATAACATGAAAGTAAAGTCTTCTCAACGACAGTCTTTAATTGTTGTGATTTTATTGATTGTGAAAAAAAAGGGTGGTGTTACAATCCAAAAAAGGGTGGTGTTACAATCCAACGTTTCAGCTCTACATCTCGAGCTTTCATCAGGGATATGACTACAATATATACAATAAAAGAACAAAAATCAATAAATAAACTTTATAAAGTATTATAAAACCAAAAATCTAGTGATAGGTGATACATAAGGTGGGGACAGTGTCAAACATCCTTTGTGAAGGTGTGTATGGATCTATAATGATGTGAGGCCAGTGAGTATGTATTGTGGTGTGATATGGTGAACATGTGAGAGGTTGAAAAGAGGAATAGAGTGAAGGTGTAAGGAGTTGAAAAGCATGAATGTGTAGGTAGTGTTGAGAAAGGGCATTAGGGGACAGTGAAGTGGAGTGGGAATAAAGGTGAGGTCATCTAAGGAGGCAGTGTGTAAGGGGTGCTCTTGGAAATGTTAAGGCATAAGGTATAAATACCTAGATCCTTGGTTTTGAGGTGTGTGTATAAGTGGTATAGGTTTGCCTTTGTAATCCAGCTGCTGGAACGGTACCTATAGTAACCACTGAGAAAGGGTATAGGTTAAGGAATAGCAAGGTATATAGAAAGAAAAGATATAAAAGAAAGTTTTAGGGGTCACATACCGATGTGTAGGGTCAGCACGTGACTCCCGTCCTAAGGACAAAAAAGCAGGTCAATAAGCTGAGATGGAGAAAGGAAACCCAGTCTATGAAGACTGTAGGGCACCATTACCTTGTGTCCTAAATCTAGTCAGGTGTGGAGGAGGCCGGAAGTGCATGTGGCTTAGTGCAGTGATGTTAAATACTGTCAAGCACTTCCTGATTGGGTGGGGAAGGGGCGGGAATGGGGGGAAGGGCCATCGCCATCTTAGTGAGGTCAAAAATGTCTGAATGAATGTAATGAGCATGTGCAGGGCGGGGATAGAGAATGAGCATGTTTTGACTTGACAGGAAGTGATGGTGGCAGTCGCCATCTTGGTGAGGTCAAAAAATGTCAGCATGAATGTACTGAGCATGTGCAGGGCGGGGATAGAGAATGAACATGTTTTGACTTGACAGGAAGTGATGTTGGCAGTCGCCATCTTGGTGAGGTCAAAATTGTCAGAATGAATGTACTGAGCAGGTGCGAGCCATCCAGGAAGTGAAGTAAAAAAGGGAGGGTTGTCACATGCATACAGGCGGCCATTTTAACGGTGGGACTGTGCTGAATTCATGCACGGTGATAATTTCAGTGCTGGTTGTGCCTATCAGGTTTCAGAGAAACTTCCTTTTCCTGCCTAAAAACAAAGAAAGGTAATTAGAGCAAGGTTTACATACAAAGAGTAAAATGGCGTTCATATTAACACACTTATGTCAGAAATATCTCCTATAAACCAAAAAACGTTGTGTAGGAAAAGAACTTATTTGGTAGTGATTTTAAACTCCTGATGAAAAACAAAACTAATTCACTATGAAGTGGAATTTAGAAGGGATTAATAATACATTTCAGATTCTCTATTGAGACCGTGTGGATGGAGGGTATTTAGGTGATATATCCAATACGCTTCACGCTCTTTGAGAGTTTGGATCCTATTACCCCCTCGTCTGGGTACAGGGATTTGTTCGATAACCTGAAATTTCAGTTGGCTTACAGAGTGTCTATTTTCCACAAAATGGGCAGGAATTGGTAAAAGTGTGTTCTCACACCGGATGGTTGATTTATGTTTGGAAATGCGGTCTTTCACATGCTGGGTGGTTTCCCCAACGTATCCTAGGCCGCATGGGCATTTGATTAAATAGACGACAAAATTTGAGTTGCAGGTAAAATAGCCATTGATCTTGTACCGTTTGCCGGACCTCGGATGGGTGAATGAATCGCCTTTACTAACATTCGTGCATTGTGCGCAACCCAAACAAGGGAAGGTTCCGTTGCGCACCGTGCTAAATGTCTTCTGCCTGAATGTCTTGAAGTGGGAGCCCACGTCGGCTCTAACCAAAGTGTTTTTTAGGTTCTGAGCCCGCTTATGGCAGATGAGAGGAGGATTTTGGAAATTTTCAATCCCCGGGTAAGCCTTTTCTAGTAGGGGCCAGTGTTCAAGGACTGCTTTTTTGATCAGAGGAGAGAACGGGTGATAGGTGTTGATGAACTTAACCCTATTCTCTACATCACAGTCACGTTGGGTAATTCTGGTTTGTTGTTCAGCGTTAATTTTGGGGTATCCTCTTGTTTGAAACTTTTCAGTCATCTCGTCATGTCTCATTTGCCTGATATCAGGTGTTGAGACTGCGGTCAATTCTGTCATGTTGGGATTTAGGTAGAGCTATCTTCACGTGTCTTGGGTGACAACTGGACCAGTGTAGTAGACTATTACGGTCTGTAGGTTTGACGTAAAGGTCACTTGTAAGGGTGCCAGAGTCAGTTTTAGAGATCATGGTGTCAAGGAAACTGACAGACTGTGTGTTGGAATGTGAGGTAAAGGTTAGGTTCGGTATACTCTGGTTGAGGTCATGTACAAAATCTGTGAGGCTATTGGTGTCACCTGTCCATACACAAAAGATGTCGTCTATGTATCTGAGCCAGGTAAGAGCATGTTTTCTATATAGATGATGTGTGTAGACAAAGTCAGCCTCAAATTTACACATGAAGATGTTAGCGTACGGGGGGCTACATTCGCCCCCATCGCGGTACCCCGTGCCTGAAGGTAGAATTGGTCCTCAAAGAGGAAATAGTTGTTGTTGAGGACCAATTTGAGTGTATCGGTACAGAACAATATCTGGGGTTCGCTAAGAGAGGATTGTAAATCTAGGAACCATCTGACAGCCTCGATGCCAAGATCGTGATCTATACTAGTATATAGGCTGTTGACGTCTAGGCTGGCTAATAAACAAAAGGAAGGAATGTCATGGAGGGTTCTAACGTGGTTCAGAAAATCACTGGTGTCTTTGAGATAAGATGGAATTTTTGGTACTAGTGGAGTGAGGATCTTTTCCAAGGTTATTGACAGGGGTGAGAGGATAGAGTCGGTAGATGCCACTATGGGTCTACCGGGGGGCTTTTCCAAATTTTTATGTATTTTGGGGAGTATATAAATGACTGGAGTTATGGGACTTTGTGCAAATACTCTGCCAGTTTAGAATCAATTGTACCCAAATTTAAGTGGAAGTTGACAAATTGTCTATCTTTCTCTCTATGGAGTAGATAGGATTCGTGGGGATGGTTCTGTATGTCGTGACGTCAGAGAGTTGTCTCTGGATTTCAGACAGATAGTATTTCTTATCCAGTACTACAATGGAGCCACCTTTATCAGTAGGCTTTATGACAATGTCCTTGTTGTTTTTAAGACTTTTCAGTGCTAATGATTCTTCTCTATTAAGGTTATGCTTAAGGTGGTATTTACCATGTTTGATTTCATCTATATACTTATCCACAGAAGCATTAACAAGTGAAATATACGTCTCGACAGGATGATAGAGGCGAGGTGGTTGAAACGTGCTCGGGATCTTGAGTCCGAGATCTTTGAGAATAAACGTCTCTTGGGTGCTGGTTCCCGAGGAGAAAGGTACCTGGTTGGTGTTTATGTCTCCACCATCTTTGAATTCACAGTCCCACCGTTAAAATGGCCGCCTGTATGCATGTGACATTTCCTCACAACCCTCCCTTTTTTACTTCACTTCCTGGATGGCTCGCACCTGCTCAGTACATTCATTCTGACAATTTTGACCTCACCAAGATGGCGACTGCCAACATCACTTCCTTCAGAAAGTTGTGGGAAGCAGGGTGTGTTGCAGTCCGCGCTGCCGAGATTCACAAATCACCTGGGATGCAAGATGTTGTAGCAGTGTACTCCTTTATTTCCTCCTACGCGTTTCGGCGCCCTTCCTGGCACCTTCCTCAGGGATATTACATCAGCCATAGGAGCAGGGAATTTATAGCCCCTTACATTAGCAATTATGGGTGTGTTCTGTTTACATGTGATGTCATAATGGTCATCACTGGGGGAGGGGCCAACATTTTTGGCGGAATTTCACATAAATAGCATGATAAAACAAGAAAATGGTCCAAAACACTTGCTAAAATGTACATAACAATCTTACAAACATAATGATGTAAAAATTTCCATGAAAAATGCAGCAGAAACATTGCTAAAATATCCAGACTATCACTGCAGAAAAAATGCTTTATAAACCCATTGTCACCCGACTTTCAGGGTAGTAGAACCCATGTATTTGCTGGTTTCAGTGTTTTCTCTTGTGACTAATGTTGAGCGCCACCGTCTCACTGGTATCAGTGCCTGTGGATCGAAGGTTCTATAAACTGCTTTTTCATGACACTATCCTGTTAAATATATGGTCCTATGGTTGTTATAAAAGAATTGTTATGAAAAATTATCAAAGAAATATGTCAAAAATATTATTATTATTGTAACAAACAATCTTCTTTATTTTTGTTTTAGGAGGGGAGCAAAGAGTGGTACTGCTATTAAAATAAACTTCATAAAATATAAACCAGATTATTCCTAAGATCAACTGCTTCTTAAAAGCTGATTCTGTGATATGCTCTCAAGCCAGTTGTGGGTTACACAACTGGAATAGGTGAGTGGAACTGTATTATACCGCTCATACTTCTAGTGTCACTAGTGATAGGGCACTATTGCGCCTCTTGTTCCCCCCACCATTTTTGTATTAACATCACTTCCTGTCAAGTCAAAACATGTTCATTCTCTATCCCCGCCCTGCACATGCTCAGTACATTCATTCTGACATTTTTTTACCTCACCAAGATGGCGACTGCCACCATCACTTCCTGTCAAGTCAAAACATGCTCATTCTCTATCCCCGCCCTGCACATGCTCAGTACATTCATTCTGACATTTTTTTACCTCACCAAGATGGCGACTGCCACCATCACTTCCTGTCAAGTCAAAACATGCTCATTCTCTATCCCCGCCCTGCACATGCTCATTACATTCATTCAGACATTTTTGACCTCACTAAGATGGCGATGGCCCTTCCCCCCATTCCCGCCCCTTCCCCACCCAATCAGGAAGTGCTTGACAGTATTTAACATCACTGCACTAAGCCACATGCACTTCCGGCCTCCTCCACACCTGACTAGATTTAGGACACAAGGTAATGGTGCCCTACAGTCTTCATAGACTGGGTTTCCTTTCTCCATCTCAGCTTATTGACCTGCTTTTTTGTCCTTAGGACGGGAGTCATGTGCTGACCCTACACATCGGTATGTGACCCCTAAAACTTTCTTTTATATCTTTTCTTTCTATATACCTTGCTATTCCTTAACCTATACCCTTTCTCAGTGGTTACTATAGGTACCGTTCCAGCAGCTGGATTACAAAGGCAAACCTATACCACTTATACACACACCTCAAAACCAAGGATCTAGGTATTTATACCTTATGCCTTAACATTTCCAAGAGCACCCCTTACACACTGCCTCCTTAGATGACCTCACCTTTATTCCCACTCCACTTCACTGTCCCCTAATGCCCTTTCTCAACACTACCTACACATTCATGCTTTTCAACTCCTTACACCTTCACTCTATTCCTCTTTTCAACCTCTCACATGTTCACCATATCACACCACAATACATACTCACTGGCCTCACATCATTATAGATCCATACACACCTTCACAAAGG
The DNA here is from genome assembly GCF_039654945.1 of Dendrobates tinctorius. NCBI lineage: Eukaryota > Metazoa > Chordata > Amphibia > Anura > Dendrobatidae > Dendrobates > Dendrobates tinctorius. Next base: position 43,644,052 of record NW_027361738.1, on the reverse strand, counting down.
ATGTTTGACACTGTCCCCACCTTATGTATCACCTATCACTAGATTTTTGGTTTTATAATACTTTATAAAGTTTATTTATTGATTTTTGTTCTTTTATTGTATATATTGTAGTCATATCCCTGATGAAAGCTCGAGATGTAGAGCTGAAACGTTGGATTGTAACACCACCCTTTTTTGGATTGTAACACCACCCTTTTTTTTCACAATCAATAAAATCACAACAATTAAAGACTGTCGTTGAGAAGACTTTACTTTCATGTTATTAGTGTGCCGGGGTTACTCCTATACTTTAGTCTTGTTTTTTCCCAGAGCACCTAAGTTGGGGTTTGAGCCTGTCATATCTACTTTATGCATGGGGCAAGATATGATGGCAGGATGGGAGACACATGGGGCAACATATACGGCAGGATGGGAGACACATAGTGCAACATAAAGGGCAGGAGAGGAGACACATGGGGCAATATATGATGGCAGTATGGGAGGCACATGGAGCAACATATGGGGCAGGATAGAGATCATTTGTGTCCAGGATGGGGCCAAGATGTGGGACATTATTACTGTAGGGGATTATTAAGGGATATTATTACTGCTGTGATGTATTTTATTTTTGAGTATACTGTTTTCATTGTGGGGGAGTCTTGTTACTGTTCAGAGCGGCACCATGTCGCTTTTTTTTATCTGGCATAGTGTAGAAGTTGGGGAATGTGCTCTGGAAGCGGTGCTCTAGATAACTGTGTTATTTTCTAAAGAGGCAAGTCCTGACTGGAAGAAGTGATGGTGGTCTGCGCTGGATGAAGAATAAAAATGAAGATGAAGGATTTCAACTAGAGAGACGTCACCGGTGAGTTAGTGTGTTAACTGTACACTTACACTATACAATGTGGGCCATTTATATGGATACACCTAAATGAAATGGGAATATTTGGTGATTTCAACTTCCTGTTTGTGGCACATTAGTATATGGGAGGGGGGAACTTTTCAGGATGGTTGTTGACCATGGCGGCCATTTTGAAGTCGGCCATTTTGGATCCAACTTTTTTTTCCAATGGGAAGAGGGTCATGTGAAACATGAAACTTATTGAGAATTTTACAAGAAAAACAATGGTGTGCTTGGTTTTAACTTATCTTTTATTCTTTCATGAGTTAGTTACAAGTTTATGACCACTTATAAAATGTGTTCAAAGTGCTGCCCATTGTGTTGGATTGTCACTGCAACCCTCTTCTCCCACTCTTGACACAGTGATAGCAACACCGCAGAAGAAATGCTAGCACAGGCTGCACCCAGATGATATCCGATTTCCATGGGCTGACACTATGGGAAAGATGGAGACATTTTTTTTCTCCATCTTCTCTTCATCCAAGAGAATTGGACGACATTATGATCACACTATAATCAAACTCTGACCAGAGTGTGATTAGCATTATTGACCCGATTCTTTTGGATGAGAGAATATTCGCTTGAGTGCACCTGCCCTAATGAGATCTAATCCCCTCCAAAGCAGATGTTCATCCTGAAACCTGTTCTCTTGCTGACTTTTTAAAACCGTATTTGCCCTTAGGCTGCATTCGCACATCTGTGTGACACGCCCTAGTGATGTCCGTTTTCTTTTTCTCCCCCGGTTGTCAATTGTTTTGACAGCGCAGCTTTTTTCCACCCTATTTTCAATTAGTGTTGACAGTGTCAGACTGTATAGGGATACACCATATAAAAAAGGGAATGACAACACCTGGCTATTAATTGTGTGCTCCGCAACAAGTTTTTACCATGTCCCTAGCCACCCATTTACCATTTCTTTCTACCCTGGCAGGAAGAGCTGTCAGAGGGGGCATAGCAGCAGCGAGGAACATTCAGCAGGCCACACAGGATAGCAGGAAGTAGACTTTGTAGCCGGGTCAGATGGGACCTATGGATTAATTTTTTGTTGTTTCATTCAGAGTTGTAGCAGCGATAAATTTCTAATCTTTACTTAAGCTTCACTATATAAGGTGTTTTTTTTGTCTCTGTAAGGCTCAGGTCACACCAGCATATTTTATCTAATCTGAGAGAACTAGGCTGATTATGCAAATAAAACTCTGATCAGAGTATGATCAAAGTCTGATCCAATTTTCTCAGATGAGAAGATGGGGAAAAAAATGTCTTTCTTCTCCGTTGTGCCAGTCCATGGAAATCAGACTGCGCTTAGACTTTATCCAAGTGCAGTTTGATGATTTCTACGGATTCATTGACTTCCATGGCCGAGTGCGATATGAATATCGTATCTAACTTGGGCATGCAGCAATTTTTTCGTCAGAGGAAAATATCTGACAAGTGCGCAGTCCTATAGAATAAGATTTGTCCAGGTGAAATCCAACATTTTGTCAGATCGCACTCGGACCGAAAATACGGCTATTTGCGCGAGCCCTAAGGCCATGTTCATACTTTGCATAAATACTATGGTTCCTTATTTTTCTGAACGTTTTCTGTAGGTGTCTGCACCAAACTACTCAATAAAAATTTCTGGTTATTGCATTTTTGTTAAATCTTTGTGTGCTTTCACTCTTATTTGATTCCAGTATGGTACAGATTTGAAGCAGTGTTTTTAATGTGTTTGAAAGTACACAAAAGCTTTGATTCTGCACTTTTTTATGTTTTTTTCAGGCTCTCCATAGAAGACTATAGAGAAAAAAAAACGCACAGTTCAACAGCATCTTTAGACACACAGGGGGCAAAATGTTCAAAAAATCATATCTGATTTCATAGAGACAGTTCGTTAAATAAATAAGGCAGCACCCTGTAACACCATAGCTTGCAAACATGAAATATGAAAGTTAAATTGCATAACTGCATTAACTGAGAATGCTTAGCGCATAAATTGGTCAATTCATGTGTACCTGGAAGCCACGTTAAGGCGATTCTCATTTTCCAGGACCTAACACTGCCAAATCTCTTTTAGACTAAAGTCTTCATGTGTATGGCAACCTGTGAATCCTCTCTTGGACTGAAATCTATATATTTGTGGAGGGGTAGGATCTTGCTATGATTAAAAACGCCTGAGGCTAAAAGGCGGCGTGCTCAGTCAGATGGCTAATGAATACAAATTTAAAAAAACTGACTGCCACATCCAAATGTAGACTAGGTGTGAACAGGTGCTTACCTAGAGCTACCAACTCATATATAATCAAATAAATAAGGCAGCACTCAGTAGCACCATAGCTTTCAAACATGAAATATGACTAGCGGTGACGTCACTGATGTTGCGCTGCCTCACAGCCTGAAGTTGGTACACAGCCCTTAGGCCATGTGCACAAATTGAGTATTTGGTGAGTTTTTACCCCAGTATTTGTAAGCCATAACCAGGAGTGAAACGGTTAGAGGAAAAGCATAATAGAAACAAGTCCCCACTTCTACATTTTTCACCCACTCCTGGTTTTAGCTTACAAATACTGGGGTAAAAAACTCACCAAATACTGGATGTGTACATGTGGCCTTACCTCCCAGTACAGGAGGACCACTCTCCCAAATTTAAACAGTATCACTGATCTGAACCAGGTTTTTCACAAAGCTTCAGATGTTTCCTCCTACTGTTTGGAGACTTTGTACTGTCTGGACCACTTTGCCGCTGCTGCATCACTGACTTGAAACCTATCAAACACTGTGACTATCCAGCACTAGAGATGAGCGAATTTGTTAGGATTCGGTTCCAAATACGATCGGCATCGAATATTGTTTTTGCAATATTCGTTGAATACAGCCAAAAGTCATTAGAGTCAATGGGAGTAGAAATCATCGAATATGTTCAGAACCGATGATAAGACATGCATTCGGCACGAATATTGTTCGACTATGGCTCGAATATGTAAAAATCTGATTCGGGGCCAAAATCCATACAAATTTGCTCATCTCTATCCAGCACTTCCTCTGACTGAACTCCACCAGCACTTGACTCTGAATTTGACTCTTAACCTGACTCTCCCTAAAGCTGGAGGTGCTTCTCATTCTTATCTTCTCTAACCCCTCCCAGTGTATGGGCTAATCCCTTGCTGTTAACTGTGTGCAACCCTGAATGATGCAAACAATATCCGTATGTTTTGTAATGGTTCCCCTAGCGGAATCCGCAGAAACGGCTTTAAAGCAGAGCCTGCCGGAGATCCGAGACACAAACCTGCCTTAAGGATAAAATGCAAAACTCTTTATCAAAAACATATAACAACAAAACATTCATATAAAACACTATTCATATTAAGCTTTTCTTGACCCGAAGTCTTCTTCTACCCCCCCTACAACTTTCTCAAATTCTTATGAAAACATTTACAGCACATACTGCATTGAACTACCGTACCTAATTTGTTATATATTTTATGAGTCAGTCAGTCCATTTTATATCGACACTAGCTCCACCAAAATGGACTCTGACTCCGACTCCACAGCCCTGCTGAGGAGGCTGACTGTGCAAGTGACAGAATCAGTAACAGGAGGCTGGAGGAGGGTTTGGCAGAGACTAGGGGTGTTGTCGGTTATGACGTTACGTCCAGTCTCTGCCAGAAAGGAAAACTTTAGACCGGTTGTGAGCAGCTCCTCCAGAATTAGGAGAGAGCTGCTCACATGACAAGTGTGGTTGCTAGGCAACAGTGCAGAATGCTGACAGTGAGTATATTACAAACTGTCAGCATTCTGCAGCCCTGATCCACACATTAAATATGTAAAAAAAAGAAATAAAGAGGATATATGCCCAGAAATATGAATTACAAACTGATGACCGCTTATAGGGCTTAGAGTTGTGAGATCTCTTGTTCTGACAGTTTTTTTTCTGTGGCAGTCAGTGGGAAGATGCAGGACATTTCGGAATCGCAGGAGTTCAGACTCACCTCCCAAGGAGAGTTGCGTATTCTATATAATCGTATGAATGTTTTTTTACATTGTTATACTTATTATATTTATTTTTTGGAGAGGTATCATTTTACTAAAACTGTATCTGGCAAGAAATCTTTACCAATTTACTAATGTTTTGTTTCTGCAGTTCCTGTGCAGACCGATGTGTCTCAAGGTTTACAGGCTACAAAAAAAACATATAGTCTAATTCTATGACTATACTTCTTTCTGTTTCTTTCTTCTTGCTCACCAAAAGTATAGTATCAAAAAGAGTGGACAAAAGTATGGAAGAATTAATGCTGGGTCATACTACACGAGTTTAGTATTATTATTATTATTTAAAGGGGTTGTCCGGTCTTAAGCTACAAGTCTGCAGTCACTCTGTGTGACTACAGAATTTAGAATCCTCACATCACGTGCACAGTGCAACGGTAGGTTGGGGTGGTTGTAGGAGCTCCGGTGGCAATGAGGTAAAAGCAGGCTTATTGCAGCCTTTAGAGCTTCCTGAAGATGTGAGCAGGTTGGAGGATGCAGTAACGGACAGGAGACAGAGCAAAAGATAACACAGTTTTACTTGAACAGGGGTATACTCCACGCAGGGAGGAGATAGGGTAAACAGGGGTATAACAGTTGATATACGTGATTAGGTAAAGAATATAATAGAGATAGCAACAGTTCTCAAGGGTTAACTTATCAGTCCGACGGCTTCCTGACTGGAGAGTCCACATTGTGTACAATGGCGCAAACACAGTCAGCGTGTGGTAGATACGGTGTCGTCCTGTGGGCGTCGTTGAGCCAAATTCTTACAGCAGCGATTTATCCTCAACGTCTTTAACGAGTTCCTTGGTCCATGGTCTGCTGTGTGGGGTGCGGTACAGTCCACAACATAACACTATCGGAGCCTACCGTGGCCTGACAGATATACACCGGGGAGTAAGAGCACAGTTCACGGTGAGTCACCCGGTCCTTCTTAGATAGTGCACACACGTTATTCATGGCCCAGGAGCATCTGGCACCTTGCGTTGCAGGAGCCAGCAGGCACATGGCACGATACTGGTCACAGTCTCTGTGAGTTGTCACAGGGAAGCATGAGCGCGGGCCTGCGCTATTCCAGTGCACAAGAGACGGAGCACTGACCTTTCCCTGCCGCGCGCTGCTTGTTCCCACCAAGTCTGTCTGTTTACGTGCGCGCTGCTGTGGCTCCCGTCACTTAGCCATGCCCCCTGCTGTACAGTGCAAAGGTCGGTCCAGGTTCATAAGCTTCTCCCCGGACAACAGAGGAAACAGCCCCGACAGTTCCGGATCCGGCGCAAAACAGGTACCCCCGGTCTGGTCCCTCTTCTTACAAGTTGCATCTGAAGGATTCAATTGTGGTAGACACTTGGATGTGTTGAGGCACTAAATTCAAGATGAGGGGGGGATGCTTTGATAAAATCTTTCAGGAGATTGGTTGAGAGAAGGAGGACTTGTGAGGGCCAGAGGCTATGTGTGGGGAGGTGTCGAGGGACTATGTTGGGGGAGACAAATTTTGGACGGCTTGGTAGGTCTGTGTGAGTAGTTTAAACTGGATTTGTTAGGAAATTGGAAGCCATTGAAGGGATCTGCAGGGGGTAAAGGCGGAGAAGTAGTGAGGGGAGAGGTGGATTAATCAGGAACTAGAGTTAAGGTTGGACTGGAGTGGTGTGAGATTGTTAGCAGAAAGGCCACAGAAGAGGATATTGGCAGGAGGTGATGAGGTCATGCCCTAACATTTTAGTATATGCAGGTTTGAAAAGATGAATTCTGGAAATATTTTTGAGTTGGAGGCGGCAGGAGGTGATAAGGGCTTGGACGTGTGGTTTGATGGACTGGGCAGAGTCAAAGGTTACAATGAGGCAGCAGACTTCTGGTACAGGGCAAAGCAGGATGTAATTTATTGTGATAGATAGATCTGGTAGGGGATTGAGTAAGATGGAGTAGAGAAGATGAGTTCAGTTTTGTCCACATTAGGTTTTAGAAAGTGTGATGAGAAGAAGTAGGATATAGCTGATAGACACTGGGGTTCTGAACAGCAGAGAGGTGGCATCTGGGCCAGATTATTTGTAGTCTGTTACCATGGAGATATATAGGGTTGTATAGGAGCTGTAGACACAAAGGCCCTGATTGTCGTTTCTCCAGTTTTCTGGAGAAATTTGCTATTTTTAGCGGCTTTAGTATTTGTACCTTATTCTTTACAAGCTTTGCACTATTTTTTTTCACATTGTCTTTATTTTTTAATTATTTTTTTTATCTGTTCAGAAGAACTTGGCTTCCCCAGATGTTTTTAGCCTGATTTATAAAATGTTTATAAAATGTGACTTTTTGAAATTTCCTCTTGTCGTGGGACTTTTTACTCCAGTCCCTACCTGGTGTAAGTTTTCTGGCACGTTTTGTTTAAGAATTTTTAAAAAATTTTGTGACTTTTGCACTGAAAAGTTGCACAAATCTCTAAAGACAAGAATAAAGAGCATTTTTTAAAATTTACCCCAAATTCTTCTACCATGTGCACCATTTTGATGAATTTGTTACAAAAATGGCAGCAAATATCACGAGCCAAAAAGAAAAGAAAAATGACTTAAACAAAAAGCAAATTATGAATCTGTCCCATAATGTTAGGATATTTTAATAATTATTTGCAACATTGCGTCTGTGTTATTTTTTTAAAAGAATATTGAAAATGGTTTCAAGTAAACTTATTAGAAATTTGTAATTGTATTTTTGCATTATCACCCTAATAAAATAATCAGCGACTCAAAAAATTGTGTGAGCTTTACAAGAACCGACTTAATAGGGAGATAAGTGTTTTATGGAACACTGGGTTTGTAACATATCAATGTAATATTTTAATACACATTACATGGTGAATTTAAGTTTTAAAGGGAATCTGTCAGCAGGTTTTTGCTATTAAATCTAAGGGCAGCCAGAGGTAGAGGCTGAGACACTAATTCCAGTGATGTGTCACTGCAGGACTAGCTGCTCATGCACCTGATGGTCCAGCTCCACCCCTAGGACTGATAAGTAGGTTGTTATCAATAAACAATGTACACAGAAAGCCGCTGTGTGGGCTTTCTGGACTCTGCTACATCTAAAATCTCTGATTGTGTCACAACTGCTGCACCCAGTAAACTAAGTGATACATCGTTGGAATCAGGGTCTCTTTCTCTACATTATGCTGCTGTCAGATGAGATAGCAAAAACCTGATGACAGATTCCCTTTAAGTTTTTTGTTACTAGTTAGCTTTGAAATGTGAAGCTAATGTGATAAAGATTTCCAACGAAAATTTTTATGAAACTGTGCAAGAATGGAAATGTTGGTATTTTATAACTGCATATTTGAATATAGGATGTCCCAGATGTGCCACCTCCATGGCATGTGTTAGTACATAAAAGCCGTAAATGCTCCGTAAGAGAAAAGGAGAATGTGAGAGATGCTGCAGTTGCTGTTATGAAAACTACTTGCGTAACAAACCTTCTGGCGAAGAAGCAAAAAGACGACAGCTGTTTTCCTGACAGTCTGAAAGCTATTACAGGTACTCAGCGTTACACAGGAGAAAATTAAAGAGCTCTCTGGCTGCTATTCAAACAAAGCCCCGTGTTCAGCGCGCAGCACATGGTTGTCTATTGATTGTTCTGGAAATGCATTAAGGCTTTTTATCTCAGCCACAGTGTAGGGAAATGAGTGCAAAGCAGCATCTTCACGAGCTGAGCCTTTCCTGCTAACACCATACACAACCAAATACTAAGAACCGACTCGCGTGATAAGAAGAGTTGGCCACAGATGGATGTGGTCGGGAAAAAAATCCCCAAATATCGGAAAGTTCTTCTTTAATTCCTACAATGCATTTTTATTTAAACAAGATAGCCTCCTAGACCGTTCACAGTCCGGCTTCCGACCCCTACATTCGACTGAAACTGCACTCATCAAAGTTACCAATGACCTTCTGACAGCAAAATGTAACGGTGAACACTCTCTGCTCATTCTTCTCGAACTTTCAGCAGCTTTCGACACTGTTGACCACCGTCTCCTACTCCATAGGCTCCAGTCACTAGTCATTAAGGACATCGCTCTCTCCTGGTTCTCTTCCTATCTCTCTGACCGCTCCTTCAGTGTTTTGTTTGCTGGTTCCTCGTCATCTCCTCTTCCTCTCGCTGTTGGGGTACCTCAGGGCTCAGTTCTTGGCCCACTTCTCTTCTCTTTCTAGATGGCCCCAATTGGACAGACCATCAGCAGATTTGGCTTTCAGTACCATCTTTATGCTGATGACACACAACTATACACGTCATACCCCAACCTTAACCCCACGGTACTACAGAACGCCAGTCACTGTCTGTCCGCAGTCTCCAACATCATGTCCACTCTCTATCTGAAACTTAACCTCTCAAAAATGCAACTTTTTCTGCTCCCGCCATCTATTAACCTCCCTAAATTTGACATTTCCCTCTCCGTGGGTGGCACCATAATAACACCCCGGAAGCAGGCACGCTGTCTGGACGTTATGTTTGACACCAATCTCTCCTTCACATCTCATATACAATCTGTTGCCAGCTCTTGCCGCTTACACCTAAAGAACATCTCCAGAATTTGCCCTTTTCTCACCACGGAAACAACAAAAACCGTCACTATCACATTGATTCACTCCCGCCTGGACTACTGCAACGCTCTATTAATTGGCCTCCCCGTTACTCGACTTTCCCCTCTCCATTCCATACTTAATGCAGCATCCAGGGTCATCTATCTGGCTTATCGGTACTCGGACGCGTCCGCTCTTCTCCAATCGTTACACTGGCCGCCCATTCATTATAGGATCCAATTCAAAGTACTTGTTCTCACCCACAAAGCTCTCCACAGTGCAGCACCCCCCTACATCTCCTCCCTCATTTCTGTCTATAGGCCTAGCCGATCGCTGCGCTCCGCAAAAGACTTTCGACTAACCTCTGCACTAATTCGTACCTCCCAGTCCCGACTCCAAGACTTCTTCCACGCTGCGCCAATCCTCTGGAATGCTCTGCCCCAAGAAATTAGGACTATCCACAATTTGCACAGTTTTAGGCGCTCCCTCAAAACATATCTGTTCAGAGCGGCCTATCACGTTCACTAATGAAAGACATTTTATGTGTAAGTGTGCGTGTGTAGCCCATTCACTATCTCCATCCCCCACCTTCTCAAGATGGCTGGACCATCATTGGAAATACACCATTGTAAATACACACCTGTACTTTGTATCTCCCCCACCTCATTGTAGATTGTAAGCTCTCACGAGCAGGGTCGTTTTATTTTGCTATTGTTAACTTTGTTACTTGTGACTTGTGTTTTGACACTGTTAAACTGTAAAGCGCTGTGGAATATGTTGGCGCTATATAAATAAACATTATTATTATTAGTATGTGTAGGAATCATGCGTCGTGGGGCGTGCCCCCCCATTCTCTGCCCGCCGGACACGGTGGCGATGGCGGACACAAAACTGTGGCTTTTGGGTAATATAATTGTAATAGAAAGTAGTATTATTTAAGCCCATCCAGTAGATCATATATATATATATATATATATATATACTGTATATACATTACATTTATCCTGAGCTGCATTCCTAGTTTAGCTGTTAAAAATACAGTGAAAAAAGTCAAGACACCTGCATCAGCTTTGTGTGTAAGAGGTAGTTACAAAATTCCCCTTTAATGGCTCATGCAGACGACCAATTCCCTCTTGCGAGTGCTATCCCTTGTGTAATGTAAAGACATGGCTGTAATGTCGCTGTAATACTGATTACATTGATACGTTTGGTGAAGAAATCCTCTTTGTGGTTCTTGTTTAATCACTATTTGAAATTTTCTTTGCACAAGGGCGGGATTGTGGGTAGGATTTTGTCCTCCTGTACCTGACCCTCCACCTGCCTCTGGCGTTTTAATGAGAGGTCACTGATATTTCAGTGACTTGACTCCTTCCTGTTAGAAATGTTACGTCAAAATTTAAATATTAGTCACCTGAAAGTGAAACACTGAAAAATCAGTGACCTGTCATTGAAAGACTGGAGGCAGGCGGTGGGGCCGGGGCAGGAGAAGACCCTACCAACAGTCCGGTCACTGTGCCATGAAATCTCATTAGCAGAAAACTTCAAATGCTGATTAAGCAAGAACCACAAAGCAGATTTCTTCACAAAAAGTATTAATTTAATCAGTATAACCGTGCCGTTATGGTTATGCCTTTGCTTTACATTGCTAAATCATGCTGACAAGTTTTCTGTAAAGACTATGGAACAACCAATGCATCTAAATGCAAACTCCAATGCATCTGAAATGTAAATGAAGCAACTTGGCAAATAGACTTTATTGAAACCCTCCAACCATTTAGTGTTCTATGCCTGTAAGATCAGACTACACAGCGTAGTTTGTAGTCTGTTACCATGGTTGCACATAGGTCAGCTTAGGATTTGCAGAAACTAAGCATTAGGATATTTGTCATTGAAATGAAACTATTTGCATAGTTGCTTAATTTTTCATTGAAATAAATTGGAGAAAAATTGGTTGTATATGTGCCAAAAAAGCTACACTTTCAAAGTAATGTACACCCTTACCTTACCCACCATCCAGCCAACTAACTAGGTTGACATTTTTATGAAACGATGCAGACATAGCTGCTTGTTGTTGGATATTGTCTTTTCCCACTAGATTTTAAATATTAAGCACAGCTGCAAGATTTTCAGAAATAAACCTTGTTTTCCTTCTGGATAATGAAAACTTTACTTCGTAAGGAAATTCCTGAGACATCTCCTAAAGTATTTTATTGCCCTTTTTTGCAATGACTAAGGGAATATTTAAGGGCAGCACGGTGACTCAGTGGTTAGCACTGCAGCCTTGCAGCACTGGGGTCCTGGGTTCATATCCCACCAAGGACAATACCTGCCAGGACTTTGTGTTTTCTCCCCGTGTTTGCGTGGGTGTCCTCCCACATGCCAAAATCATACTGATAGGTAATTCAGACTGTGAGCCCCATTGGGGACAGTGATGATAATGTATGTAAAGTGCTATCTATATAAGCAAAGAATAATAAATCAATAAATTGGGAAAGAAAAACGAATATTTCCTATTATATCAGTTAAGGACATGCAAACGACCATTTAACGAAATGCATATAGCGTTACATGATCATTTCAATATGACCACCGTACACTTTTGTGGGAGGTGAAACAAAAAAACCTGAGAGGTGCTGCAAACTGATGGAGAAAGCAATTCACTGATGGCAATCCTGTGAATAAAAGACTTTATTTGACTTGTATGGAAACAACGCATTTCAAAGCCTGACTGTTTTTTTCATCAGATAACATACAAAAGCATTTCTGAGGAGAATGCTGGTCCAGGTTCTAACAGTGTACAAGCAAAAGAAAGACTTTTATTCACAGGATTGCCATCAGCAAATTGCTTTCTCCATCAGTTTGCACCGCCTCTCAACCGTTTTTTGTTTCACCTCCCTAAACTCCATCAAAACCATGGTCTTATCAGACTTGGACCTGACGGCAGCAGCAACCACTGATCTTCTATGGCTACTTAAGTTGTTGTGCACTCAGCACAATAACGTAAGTTAAGTAGGTATTTTACTGGTCATCATTCTTGCCTTTTTTGGGATGTGGCCCGATGTGTGCAGTTTTTTTTTAATTTTTAATTTTCGTTAGGTCACCCGTACATAATTAGTATAGCTGGAGAATTATTTCTTACAGACATCTAATGTACATCACAATAATACAGCGTACTATTCATAGTATTAGAGCCTTAATGCAGATCCTGTGTAGACTAGGATGAGTAAGAAGTGAATGCAGGAGGACAAATTAAATTAGATAGTAGGTAGAGCTATAACCAGCCGAAAGGGAAATTGTTTAAAAGCAAGAAAGATAATGCAGTGAATAATACCTCCTGTTCTCCTTGTTGTAGTTTCAATAAAATCGATGTATTATCAGTAGGAGATTAGGAGATTATCACTGGAGGACTAGTTGTCTCATATCATTTAGTCCTCCTGCTCTGTGTAACCCCGCCCCCACCACGGATTAGCAGCTTTCTGCCTATGCACAGTGTTCACAGAAAGCTGCCAATTCGTGATGTGGGCGGGGTTCAGCATTCAGCTAACTGGTAGATCTGCAGCAAAGAAAACAATGTTTTTCCCAAAACCCAATCATATCCAAGAATATAATCTCGGAACAGAACTCAAAACCCCCATCATACCCAATAGAGTCTCAAACAGAACAAAAAAACTTCATCATATCCAATAGAGTCTCAAACAGAACACAAAGCCCCCATCAAACCCAATAGAGTCTCAAACAGAACAAAAATACTTCATCATACCCAATAGAGTCTCAAACAGAAATCAAAATCCCATCATATCCAAAAGAGTCTCAAACAGAACACAAAGCCCCCATCATACCCAATAGAGTCTAAAATAGAAAACAAAACCCCCATCATACCCAATAGAGTCTCAAACAGAACACAAAACCCACATCATACTCAATAGAGTCTCAAACAGAACACAAAAAAACCCCCATCATACCCAATAGAGTCTCAAACAGAACACAAAACCCCCATCATACACAATAGAGTCTCAAACAGAACACAAAGCCCCCATCATATCCAATAGAGTCTCAAACAGAACACAAAACCCCCATCATACACAATAGAGTCTCGAACAGAACACAAAACCCCCATCATACCCAATAGAGTCTCGAACAGAACACAAAACCCCCATCATACCCAATAGTGTCTAAAACAGAACACAAAGCCACCATTCTTCCTATGCACCACTTTACATTATCGTGTTGCCAGTGCCCACTGCGACTAACCTAATTGGCTATTGTCATGCAGACTGAAGATTAGAAATCAGTCAAGGTGAACATTGTCAGCTCAGGTAGTTGCAATGAGAGATGCTGCTTACTAGCGTGGGAGAGTGGCATGGATAGAAGCAGACAGAAGATGCATTTAAAAGGCCCCTGGTATGACGTCAGTAACGACGTTCCACATGAGCCTACGCTAAGCTTGATGAGGTTTTCGTAATGAAATGTCATCGCATGTAAAAAAAAAATGACTTATTTAGGCTTCCTATATTTTACTTGATATCCTCTTGAAGCTTTATGAGCGTAAAAAGCTGGGAAACCTTTTAAATCACCACACCAGCAGTACACAAAACCAATAATTATGTCAGTCAGTGATGTCCTATACTGCAGGCAGCCCACAGCCCTTTCATTTTGTGATTAGGATTAAAATTCATTAATATCAGACTATTTTATCTCTGTCCTTCCACCATAAACTCTCCTTGATATGAAAAATAGAAATTAAATTAAATTGCGGAATCCTCCTGTAAGCCTCAAGTTACACATTCCTTCTTTATTTGTTATTAATGCAACCAAAATGAAATGCAAATCCTAATTCCATTTCCAAGCAGCTCACAAAGGTTTTAAATATCCTGTTCTGGGAGCTAATGGACTTGCAGTAAATTAGCAATGGGCTGTAGCTTCTTCTTCGGCATTGTGTTCTGACTTTCATCTTAGAGCGCTGTTATCAGGCAGGATTTCATTAACGGGAAACACTGCTCACCATATAATTCACATCAAAATTAGAATCAATCACATAACCTTCATATCTTCCGCTATTCTTTTTTTTTGTTTAATTTTTTTGTTTGAATGAAAAAGGAAGATTTTGAGTTTTTTAAATGTCTCTTAAAGTTTTTGCTTCTCTTTTCAGTACATTATAGATACCACTTAAAGAATTATCGCGATGCTTTTGGAGCCTTCCTCTCTTCTCCTGAATGACCTGTCTTTTGTTCCCCATTTTCTCTCTCATAAATAGCACAAATGGCCTAAAAGGTTTTTTTCTTCTTCAGTCCATCACATTCGGAACATGTTTCTTCCAATTCAAAAATTACATAAAAAAAATAATAATATGATTGCAAATATAGAAGGCTTTTAGAATGAGAGGCCATGAAACACATTACCTTTGTGCTGTCTAATGTTAAAGAAACTCTCCATATGAGGATAAAATCTCTAATACAAATGATGCGTGCTAGATGCAACATTAAATAATCACCATTACCCAGTAATTGATATTTAATGAAACGATTGCACAAAATGGTCATGTACGTTTTTTTCTGCGCTGGGTAAGGAAGATAAGATGCAATTGTTAGTTTATATTTTGTAATTGGCAAATAAATGGGCAGTTGTATAAAAAATATTTATTGTTTTGTATATGCAGGCAAAGAGAAGTAACTGAACCATGTTAAATTACCTATATGTCCGTATTGATTAGTAAAAGGCAAAAAAAAATTGTGTTATTGTATCAATCTAACAAAATTCCAACTAAACTGCAGCATCTTTAGGGATCGGTCCCTTCAATTCCAAAGATTAAAAGAGTGAAGCCCCTGAAGAAGCTGTCATTTGTAGGGCGAAACCCTTGGTCAGGACAAACATTCGGTTTCTGCCACGAGGTGGACTTCTCCATTTATTCGTTTTTAAGTGCTGTTTTAATTATTTCTATGAGTATAAGGGCTCATGTAGATGACTGTGTTATTGGTCAGAGTTCGATCCGACAAAACATCGGATTGCACTCCAACTAATATTATTCTGTTCGGACATGCAAATGTCCAATTTTATCTTCAGACAAAGCCAGACCAGGGAAAAATCGCTGCATGCCTGAGTTTGATCCGGCTACGAGTCTGTGGAAACCATCTGACTGCACTCGGATGACAACAGAGTTTGATCAGAGTGTGCTAAGCATGATTGATCCGATTCTCTCGGATGAGAGAATATACGGTCATCTGCATCTGCCATAATAAATACATTTTCATTGTTTATCCAGTCTATTGGACCTACACCATATTCTGTTTTAACTGTTTAGGCACCTTGTCACCTGGATTTATCCACTTTACGCCATTTGGATTGTAACATTCACAGAAATAATGGCTGTTTCACTGTGAATTTTCTAGTGGACTGATTACTGGGAAACCAAGGACTCTGTTCACATTATCCTTTGTAGTGGGAGGTGCGCAGTGGCGTAACTAGAGTTTGATTGGCCCTGGTGCAAAAGTAAAACCTAGACCTTCCTCCTACATGTTGCTCACACGTTTGGGCACTTGTTGTATTCTAAATCCGATAAGGGCATATGTGTTGCCCCCCCATTATGTAGTAATGTCCCTCATCCTGTACCAATGTCCCTCATCCTAGGCCCCTTCCAGATGTGGATGTTCCCCATCCTGGACCCATCTCAGTGTATATGTCCCCCATCCTGGTATATATGTCCACTATCCTGGGCCCTTTCCTATTGTGACGGGTTTACCGTGACAAAGAGCAGCCAAAAGACTACTGCGTCTGATTTTTCCTACTCCTGCTCTGATTAGAAGCACTTCAGGGGTAATTTAGGAATTAATCTGCCCAGTTGAGAGCTCTTGGAAGGTTTTGTGCATTAAGGCTCTCAGCTGTCCACTGTTGTCCACTCCCATCTCCTATTAATTATGGGCCCTGGCAAACACTCATTGCCAGAGGTAGCTTATGCTGACTGGTTAGAGATGGTGGTTCGTGGTTGTTGTTTGAGAAGTCATTTGGTGGATTTATCTAAGACTGTTGAGAGGTTTTAGGTGTGTGCTAATCCTCATCTCCTGCTTTGGTTTTTCCCCTCCTCCACTCCCTGGTGTATACTTATGTTGTTCGTGTGAGTATATTTGTATGATTGGTATTTTCCTTTATCCCTGTTTGTATTACCTTGTTAGTCTGGTTAGTATTACAATTCGCTACTACCTACCTCTTCCCTAGGTGGAAGAGGGGTACAGACTGAGGGTGGATTCAGTAGCTAAGACAAGGTACGTGGCCCCGGCGTCTTCACCATCAGAAGTAATCCAGGGAATGGGCGAGCTAGGGCTCCCCCTAGCGTTAGGGGCAGGGAAGGAGCCTCTGGTCCTGGAACTCCCGACAACAGTGTTATGCACCTGTAATATATGTCTCTTTTCTTGGTATATATATATATATATATATCCCATATTGGGCTTATCCTTGTATATATGTCTGCCATACTGGGCCTCTTCCTGGTATATATACCCCTTCCAGGTATACATGTCTCCCATCCTGGTATATATGTTCCCTTCTTAGACCCCTTTCTGGTATATTTGTCCCCCTTCCTGGTGTATATGTCCGTCATCATGTGCTCATTCTGATAGATATCTCCCACCCTGGTATATATGTCCGCCATCCTGATATTGTGTCCCCCATCCTGGGCCCCTTCCTGCTATATATGTCCCGCATCCTGGTATCTATGTCCCCTGTCCTGCTAAATATGTCACCCATCCTGGTATATACTGTATAACACCATCCTGGAATATATGACCCTCATCTTGGTATACATTTTCCCCATCCTGGTATATATACCATCATATACAGTGAAGAGCAAAAGGGTAACAATGTTTTGAACTTTTGACTTTCAGGCTCCATATCTCACCATCCACTGAGACTACCATCATTTTATAGACAATCATCTTGACTATCTAATAAATAAATTTGACTTGCAGCTATTTAGATTATGATTTTTATTTAATTGGGCTCCTGAGATTATTAAAGGGAATCTGTCACCTATATTTTGGTGTATAAGATGCGGCCACATCCATCAGGGGCTTATCTACATTATTCTGTAATGCTGTAGATAAGCCCCTGATGTAACATGAAAGAGAAGAAAAACGAGTTAGATTATACTCACCCAGGGGCGGTCCGGGTCCGGTCAGGTCCGGAGGGTGTCGCAGTCCGGTCCGGTGCCTCCCATCTTGTAGTGATGACGTCCTCTTCTTTGCTTCCCGCCGCGGCTCCGGAAGAGGTCCAGCACCTGCGCACTGCAGTACTCTGCTCTGCCCTCAACAGGGCAGAGCAGTGCACCTGCGCCGGAGCTGCAAAGCGAAGCAAAGAAGAGGACGTCATCGCTACAATATGGGAGGCACCGGACCGGACCGCGACACCCTCCGAACCCCAACCGGACCGCCCCTGGGTGAGTATAATCTAACTCGTTTTTCTTCTCTTTCAGGTTACATCGGGGGCTTATCTACAGCATTACAGAATGCTGTAGATAAGCCCCTGATGACGGTCGCCGCATCTTATATACCAAAAAATAGGTGACAGATTCCCTTTAAGGGGTTGTCCACTACTCAAACAATCCCTTCTCAATGACTGTATTCCCCTATGCAACTTAAAAACAGCTATACTCAATTCTGGTGCCAGAACCATTTCAACTATGTTGGCACTTAGTCTACTGGGGCCGAGCTTTGCAGTCAACCAGCTGCCACATCAATCTCACTTTCTGTAGGCTGCTGCTCTTTCGCTTGCTCTGGATATCTGTTTTGTCCAAAAGAGGCGAGAGAGAAGCGGCCACCGATTGACTGCAAATATCATTGTTATGTCATGCAAGCCCCGGAAGACCAAGCACCAACATCGCTGAAATGACTCCCACACTGTAGATGAGTATAGTTGCTATTATTTTACAAAGAGGAAATATAGTGGTTGAGAAGTGGTTTGAATTTGCCACGATGGTGTTGAGACTATGGGTGCTAACCAGGTCCCTAAAACTAGGGGCATTTTAGTCTATCCCAGTCCCCCGTATTACTCCTGATGATGGAGATGCTAGGTTCTCATGCCTTACTATGCTCCTATAACAAACCCTATCTGTCCCCTCCCCCACCCAGGATAGTGGGAAGCTGAAGTGTATAGGAGCAAACTAACTAGACAAACAAGGGAAGACAGACGGATAAATGAAAATAACAACCATACAAAATACACACACCAAACAACAGAGTGGGATGCAAGTGAGTTTAAGGAAAGAGATACCAATTAGGAGAAGATGAGAAAGTGCACACAGCCAAAACTTCAACCAACAAGCTCCAAAAAACAACTTCAACCACAAATTCCACCTCCAACTCCAGAACTCCAAGCAGTAAGAACTAACACTGGCAATCCCTAGTTGCCAGAGGCAAGCATACAGTCATATGTAAAAGTTTGGGCACCCCTATTAATGTTAACCTTTTTTCTTTATAACAATTTTGGTTTTTGCAACAGGTATTTCAGTTTCATATATCTAATAACTGATGGACTCAGTTATATTTCTGGATTCAAATGAGGTTTATTGTACTAACAGAAAATGTGCAATCTGCATTTAAACAAAATTTGACCGGTGAAAAAGTATGGGCACCCTTATCATTTTCTTGATTTGAACACTCCTAACTACTTTTTACTGACTTCCTGAAGCACTAAATTGGTTTTGTAACCTCATTGAGCTTTGAACTTCATAGCCAGGTGTATCAAATCATGAGAAAAGGTATTTAAAGTGGCCACTTGCAAGTAGTTCTCCTATTTGATTCTCCTATGAAGAGTGGCATCATGGGCTCCTCAAAACAACTCTCAAATGATCTGAAAACAAAGATTATTCAACATAGCTTTTCAGGGGAAGGATACAAAAAGTTGTCTCAGAGATTTAACCAGTCAGTTTCCACTGTGAGGAACATAGTAAGGAAATGGAAGAACACAGGTACAGTTCTTGTTAAGCCCAGAAGTGGCAGGCCAAGAAAAATATCAGAAAGGCAGAGAAGAAGAATGGTGAGAACAGTCAAGGACAATCCACAGACCACCTCCAAAGACCTGCAGCATCATCGTGCTGCAGATGGTGTCACTGTGCATCGGTCAACAATACAGCGCACTTTGCACAAGGAGAAGCTGTATGGGAGAGTGATGCGAAAGAAGCCGTTTCTGCAAGCACGCCACAAACAGAGTCGCCTGAGGTATGCAAAAGCACATTTGGACAAGCCAGTTACATTTTGGAAGAAGGTCCTGTGAACTGATGAAACAAAGATTGAGTTGTTTGGTCATACAAAAAGGCATTATGCATGCGCTGTATTGTTGACCGATGCACAGTGACACCATCTGCAGCAAGATGATGCTGCAGGTCTTTGGAGGTGGTCTGTGGATTGTCCTTGACTGTTCTCACCATTCTTCTTCTCTGCCTTTCTGATATTTTTCTTGGCCTGCCACTTCTGGGCTTAACAAGAACTGTACCTGTGTTCTTCCATTTCCTTACTATGTTCCTCACAGTGGAAACTGACTGGTTAAATCTCTGAGACAACTTTTTGTATCCTTCCCCTGAAAAGCTATGTTGAATAATCTTTGTTTTCAGATCATTTGAGAGTTGTTTTGAGGAGCCCATGATGCCACTCTTCATAGGAGAATCAAATAGGAGAACTACTTGCAAGTGGCCACTTTAAATACCTTTTCTCATGATTTGATACACCTGGCTATGAAGTTCAAAGCTCAATGAGGTTACAAAACCAATTTAGTGCTTCAGGAAGTCAGTAAAAAGTAGTTAGGAGTGTTCAAATCAAGAAAATGATAAGGGTGCCCATACTTTTGCACCGGTCAAATTTTGTTTAAATGCAGATTGCACATTTTCTGTTAGTACAATAAACCTCATTTGAATCCAGAAATATAACTGAGTCCATCAGTTATTAGATATATGAAACTGAAATACCTGTTGCAAAAACCAAAATTGTTATAAAGAAAAAAGGTTAACATTAATAGGGGTGCCCAAACTTTTACATATGACTGTATATAGCAGAGAGGAGTGGCCAAAACTGAACAGCTGAGACAATACAGGTAGGGAAACTCCTGGAGCTTCAACTGAATAGATTATTCTTTGCACTGCTAGCAAGAAAAAAACTGCACAGTTTAATGCAGTAGTGAAGTACTTCTAACCAGTGCAGGAATACCAGACACTGCGGTTTTCTGGCTCTTCCCTATCATAATATCCCCGTGATAGAGTTGTGGACAACCCCTTTAAGCTGGAGTTGTCCAATAGTAGACAAGTACTGTAGTTGGAAAAGACATAATCTACTTCCACTCACATCAGTATCAGGAGGTGAGCTGCGCCAGTGACATCACATTTACATACGACTAACATGCACAAGCAGCAGGTGTTGTGCAGCCCTCTTATTTTAATGAGTAGAACATGTGTGCCATACCTGCCGCATGTGCACGTGAGCTGATAGATATCTGTAGTAGAGAAGGACGATATCACGTTGAATGGGATGCACTGTGGTAAATGAGAAGCCCATTGTGTACCAAAATGATTTTTTTTATTTCCAACGCGTTTCGCTATTATTTTTTTTAACTTGAGAAAGGCAACGGTCCGGAGCCAAAATGCGTGGAGACAGTAAAGAACCATTTTGGAAGACAAAGGGCTTATCATTTATTGCAGCACAGCCTGTCCTTCTATTAGAAATCTGGAATAAGTGTTTCTTCCCCTTGCTGCAGGACGACAGCAGCAGGTGTTCCTTCACAAAACTCCTTTCACTATCCTTACCAGGCAATACTGATGTGTATGTGTGTGCTTTTGTCCCCCAAACAGTTCTACAGATACTTGTAATGTCACCACTTTTGCTCACCTGATACTCAAATGAGCGAAGCCTGAATACTTACTTCCTTCAGTATTTGTAAAAATGGTTTGCTTTTTATCCTAGAAATCTTTTCTGTAGATATTGCAATATCTGACACAAACCGTGGAAAAGAGCAAGCGCTGTTTAGGGAACAAAACGATACCCTTTTTTCTAATTATGGACAACCCCTTTAAAAAGCTATAACAATGTACTGCAAATATTGTGTCTATAAAGCATTGTTACATCTTCCAGGGATTTCAGACATTTCTGACTGTGACTGCTTCTCTCAGTTTATTAGATATTTTCTTGTGCACAAACAAATTACACAGATGATTATGGAACAATGGTTTTCAAAGGCAAAAAAAACAATAGCTTTGAAAGATCCATCTACATTATCCGTTTCCTCAAAACGAGCATTAGCCTTCAAATTGGTGAATGATTTGCTTGCAAATTGTGAAAGACCGTTCATTTGTGAGTGACCTTGCCACCTAAGCAGCCGCTGGACCTTATCCATAATTGGCACGATGCCGATTTGATGCATCTCTGAATGGCACTGTGTAAATCCATCATCAGAGCGGAGCCATATCTTCCGTCCTTTGATGTATAATGCCATTTGAAAATTGTCACAGCACCTGATGAACAAACAGCAAAGCGCGCCATGAGCGAGCCTCGTACGCCGGCTAGGACTGGCACGTGATCTCTCTGTTTTCCCAGCTCTGTTAACACTACAGACTAAATAAAAAAAATTAAGTAAGAAAATGTCAGTGTTTATTAACCTGATGTGTACCTGGAGAGCGGAAAATCGTGAAGCCAGCCTGACTCTTGTCATCGCGCTGCTTTTGCGGTTCCTGTAGTTAATGGAAGAGAATCAATTATTGCTATACACAGCACACCATCATCTCAGGCCTGCCAACTTGATTTTTATTAGTGTTTCTTAGCCAAAAATATTGTGGCATGTTATGATTGAATTAGAGATATTCGATGTATTAGGGTTAGCACAGTATGTTATATACTGTAACTTTACAGCACCACAACAATGTTTTTTTTATTTCACCGCCAGAATTGGTATAACTAATGTCAGTTCCCTGCTCCCAGTTTTAATCACCAGCCGCCATCTTCGTCTTTTCTCGGCTCCGCTGTTTTCATCTTCTGTAGGTTGTGACCTGTCAGATCGATCCAGTGTTTGCTGGGAGATCTGGAACTCACTGCTTAATGTAAGTCTACGAGGGTCTCATAGACCTCCATCGAGAGCTTGTGACTGTTTCCTCTGAATTCCAGTCAGTCAGGAGCTGCGGTCACCGGATGTACGATGTGACTTGCAGTGGTGGAGCTGATCTCTGCACTCCAGGTATAGTGACAGTGCACTCTGTTGCCAGCTCGTTACTGCTGATCTGAGCCAACAACAGAGTACACTGTCATTGTGCACCTCACATAGTGAACATCGCGCAGAGACGAGCCCAGCCCCTGAAATGAGCATCACTGATGACGCTTTGTTTCAGGGAGAAGACAAGGAGGTCACTGCCACAGCCTCTGACCCCCTGCTGGCGCTTTGTTTGGGTATCCCAGCATGCACTGGGATTCTCAAACAGAGTGCTGTCAAAAACGAAGTGGAATAAAAAGGAGAAAAGCAGTTAGGGAAGGATAGGGGTTGAATTTTTAATTGAAGTATATTAGAAAATAGTTTAGATTTTGACATTAAATAGAAAGGGATTAAGAATGAAAATTAATTTGGACTTCTGAATATCCCTTTAATTCATCTATTCAAAAGGACACAATAGATTAAAAGACAATATTCTCTGTTACAATTGTGCCCCTAGCTAAGTTTTAATAGACACAAAGCTTCTGGGCCCCAATGTATAATCTGTTGGCCCTTATCTATAATCTTATTTGGTAAAATGACCTTTAGACCCCCTTAGGCACCTTGGTGTGATTGTGTCCTCATCACTGTCTTACAGCTAAGGCTGGAGTCACAGATAGCGACTCACCAGTGATCCTGACAACGATATCAATGTGTCAGGATCGCTGGTGAATCGCTATGTGATCGCTGGTGAGCTGTCACACAGACAGCTTCACCAGCGATCAGCACAGCGACGCCCAGCGCCCGGCGTCGCTGTGCACGTTTGTAACCAGCGCGCTGATGCAGGAAGCAGATAACTAACGTACACATCGGGTATCCAAGGGACGCACGTCCCTTGGATACCCGATGTGTACATTAGTTACCAGCAGATCTCTGGTCTCCCGCCTGTCACACCCAGCGATGCGTGGTGGCCAGCGGGACACCAGCGACCAAAAAAAAGTCCTGGCCTTTCCTGCAGCGATCAGCGATACCGGCAGGGGGGGCGGTCGCTGATCGCTGTCACACACAGCGATCTCACTGGTGAGATTGCTGTTGTGTCACAAAAATTGTGACTCACCAGCGATCTCGCTAGCGAGATCGCTATGTGTGACGGGGCCTTTAGTGCCTAATTGCATACTTTTAGTTTCCATGGTTAAGGGCCTGTCACACTAAGCGATATCGCTATCAATATCGCTATAATGTCACAGGTTTTGCGACGTTATAGCGATATTGCTAGCGGTATTGCTGTCTGATACTTACCTCCGACCCGCTTCCCTCGCTGATTATCGCTGATCGCGCGAGAACGTCCTGGACCGTTTCTCGTCGTCAGCTTCCTGCTGGGCTTCCTGTGGAGAGACGAGCGACGAGCGTGGATGCGGGCGGGAGGACGCCAGGATCGCCTAGTGTGACAGGTAAGTAGCGACCCCCGACCCCAGCGATGTCTCTGGTGAGATCTGCCTGTTTGGCAGCTCACTAGCGACCACTTAGCGATGTACCAGCGATCCTGACCGCGTCATATCGCTGGTCGGGATCGCTGGTGCATCTCTAAGTGTGACAGTACCTTTAGACCTCGATAACGCCACATTAATGGGAGAACCTACTTGTATGGCATTGGGAGTGTATTCTATGGAGGTATGATTTGACTACAGTGTTCTATATATAGATGTGTCATATGTTTACAAATGAGCATAACCATTACTGAACACAAACTGCTTCCATATCACCTATAGTCCAGGTTCCCAAGATTAGTCAATGACTACTATACAAGTAGCCTATTCAGAGAAAAAGATGTCAGGAACTCCAGTGCCACCTATTGGAATTAGCAATCCTAAAAGTCAATCTCAGTGTCACAATTCTTCTGCTCAGAGTGTCTGGGACTCTGTGATGGACAGCTCTGTCATCCTATCCTGTGCTGGGGTGTGCTGAGCTGTCTACGCTTTGATTGACAGCTCGGTTTACCTATCTGACTGGAAGGTGCAGAGATTTCCACAGGTGCTCTATGTTCTTAGTAATTGCCCTGCTATTTAGGTGAGCTGTCTGGCCCACATCATTGTCAGTCAAAAGCTTGTTCAAAGCTTATGCTCTCTTTTGTGTTCACCTGTACCCTGTGCTGTAAGTTCTGATCTTCTTTTTCTCTTCTTCAGAATACACGTTTGTTATTGCCCCTTTGCATCTAATATTCCGTTTCTGACCTTTGGACCTTGTTTAGACTACCCATCCATTTGTTATTGCCCCTTTGCATTCTATATTCTGCTGTTGACCTTTGGACTGTGTTCAGACTATTCAATTGTTATTGCAGCTTTTGCTAATCCGCTATTTCTCTGGCATTCTGCCCCTGGCATGTGTCCTGACTGGCGACTTCGTATTTTCCCTTGGTTTACTACGTGATCTTTTGGTATTGACCCCGGAAAGTCTGACTGTGCTGATTCACGGCCTAGCTGTGGGTTGTGACTAGCGTCACACTCAGCTCTTTAATGGGACTATCCACATGCCTTAGGATAAGAAGCCAAATCAGAAACTGCATTTTTAGAAATGTGTTGTTGTGAGGTGTCTGCACCTCATCAGTGCAAAGCTCAACTACTGGTTGAGTTGAGACTCATTGAATGTTAGAGTTGACAGGACCTCCAGAGTCATCCCATCCAACCCCCTGCTCAGTGCAGGATTCACTAAACTATCTCAGACAGATGTCTGCAGTCTCTATTTGAGGACTTCCAGTGAAGGAGAACTCACCACTCCTTGTGGTAGCCTGTTCCACTCATTGATCACCCTCGCTGTCAAAAAAGTTTTTTCTAATATGTAATCTGCATCTTCTCCATATCAATTTCATCCCATTGCTTTTTATTTCCATGTGCAAATGATAATAAGGATGATTCCTCTGTACTGTGACATCCCTTTAGATATTTGTAGACAGCTATTAAGTCTCCTCTTAGCCTTCTTTTTTGCAAGCTAAATATTCCCAGGTCCTTTAGCCGTTCCTTGTATGACATAGTTTGCAGTCCGCTCACCATTCTGGTTACTCTTCTCTGAATTTGCTCCAGTTTTTCGATGTCTTTTTTAAAATGTGGTGCCAGAACTGGACACAGTATTCCAGATGAGGTCTGACGCAGGAGGAGTAGAGGGGATAATTATTTCACATGATCCTGACTCAATGCTTCTCTTAATACATCCCAGAACTGTGTTTGCCTTTTTTGCATCTGCA
This sequence comes from Dendrobates tinctorius, assembly GCF_039654945.1. NCBI lineage: Eukaryota > Metazoa > Chordata > Amphibia > Anura > Dendrobatidae > Dendrobates > Dendrobates tinctorius. The sequence goes on along the minus strand of NW_027361738.1, from coordinate 43,618,227 downwards.
GCACTTTGTTGACTCATGTGCAGTCTTTGATCTATTAGTATATCCAAGTCTTTTTCACACGTGCTGTTGCTTAGTTCTGTTCTTCCCAATCTGTAGATATCCTTTTTTTTCTCTTGCCCAGATGTAGAGTAGTGTATTTCTTCCTGTTAAATACTATTGTATTAGTCGCTGCCCATTGTTCAAGCTTATCTAGATGCTTCTGAATCCTTTCTATCTTCTCTAGTGTTAGCTATCCCTCCTGGTTTGGCTGGGTGAAATGTGACTTTGAGAATTGCTTACAATAGGTTGTACTAGAGTTTCTGTCCTCTTCCTCTCTAAATATGCTGTTTGCATATTTGAAATTCCCAAGGGAGCATAGCATGGCCTATAAGTCTCCTTACGCTAACTTGGTGCTCTGCACAAGAAGAAAATGTAGCCCTTGTCAAAAAATATACCCCTGCCAAAAACTACTAGTAATTTATCTATCCCTTGGGAACCCATCTAACCATTAAAGTGCCATTTATTATATGACAGATGTGTTCTCCTTACAGGGGTGTTCATGAGTTCCTTCCTCCTAACAATGCTCAAATATTATATTTTCTAATAAAATGCTCTGTGCTCATCTTAGCTAAGTCAACTTTCTGCATTTATTTGACTTGCAGCACAATTTCTCATCCAGCAAACGTCAAATCTAATTTTCTATTTAAGTGATTATTGTTGGAATGTTTCATTATAACATTTTCACTATTATAGGATAAAAAAGACGTTTCCATGGGGCTTTATCTCTGAAAATAGGAGTCCTCAGACATGTTTAATGTGGTTTTTAATTAAGTTTTATTGAGGCACTGAGCACTTCATATGACCATTAGAAAATAGAAGAGCGTTATGTCTGTTAAAACAAAGACAAAAAAATGCTTGTATAAATGTTTTATTCAAATTGTTTTCATAGTGTGAGCTAGGGTTTGATAAATGACATTCTTAATGTTATCCCATCTTTATATATTTCTTTAAATTTCAGTGCCGGACTTGGGTATTATGGACCCACCAGTTATTTCAATGAAAGGACCTACTGTAGATCACAAAATATTAATGTTGCCCACATATTTTAGACTAGATAAAATACATCATGTTTCCTGCTTCATTTGAAGTTCCACAAAGTATGGTTTGTTTACTGAGGTTAATTCAGGGTCTAACCGAGGTAAATAGAGTATGTTTAATTCGGCCCATATAAGATAGATCGTAGACGCAAATGATTGGCTCCAAAATCAACAACAAAAGGAGTTTCGAACAACGAGAAAGAGGATACCAGCTCACCTGTCTTATGATGTGGATGATCCTGAAGCATATAACCATACAAACGTTATGTGTGCTTGAAACATGTATGATAACACAGTCCAGCTTCAGAAAAAATAGTTAAAATTCATGATTTATTAGTAGCAGTTCATATGGAGGAACAGTGAAGAAGAACCAACACATTTCAAATGTGACAATGATCTTAGTTCTCGTATTCATGTTTAACTAAATGGCCATTATTAACTACCCAGTATTGGTATTGCCTTCCAGTTCCACCTATGAATACCGCCTTCTCAATGTGAACACTAGTTCACTTTCAAGGCGGAAATAGGGATCAAACCCTACATCATGGGAAGGGAACCTTTTTTCTGCCAAAGGGCATTTGGATATTTATGCCATACTTTGGGAACCTTAAAAAATTTTCAACTTGAAAATCATCTTGGTATATTTGGTCAAACAATTAACTAACTGACCCATAATGTGATGGCTGGAACTGCGGTCGCATAGGAGCCCAAGAGGTAAGGGAGCTCATTTCTACCTCCAAAGCAGGTGCAATTTTGCATTTTTTAAGGAGCTCTTTAGCTGCAAAAGGCCCATATATTTTTGTTGCTCTTTTCTGTCTGTGTCCACCAATGACTTGACATATACATCACTGGTGACAGTGGGCTCAGCATATATATCACTGGACACATTGGGCTAGGCATATACATCACTGGAGACATTGGGCTGGGCATATACATCACTGAAGACGTTGGGCTGGGCATGTACATCACTGGAGACATTGGGCTGGGCATATACATCACTGATGGCAGTGGGCTGGGCATATACATCACTGTAGACACTGGGCTGGGCATATACATTACTAGAGACATTGGGCTGTCCATATACATCACTGGAGACATGGGGCTTGGACATGTACATCACTTGAGACACTGTGCTGGCCATATACATCACTGGACACATTGGGCTGGTCATATATATCACTGGAGACATTGGGCTGGAGTGTATACAGTGCCTTGTGAAAGTATTCGGCCCCCTGGAACTTTTCAACCTTTTCCCACATATCATGCTTCAAACATAAAGACACCAAATGTAAATTTTTGGTGAAGAATCAACAGCAAGTGGAACACAATTGTGAAGTTGATTGAAATTTATTGGTTATTTTAAATTTTTGTGGAAATTCAAAAACTGAAAAGTGGGGCGTGCAATATTATTCGACCCCTTTACTTTCAGTGCAGCAAACTCACTCCAGAAGTTCATTGTGGATCTCTGAATGATCCAATGTTGTCCTAAATGACTAATGATGATAAATATAATCCACCTGTGTGTAATCAATTCTCCGTATAAATGCACCAGCTCTGTGATAGTCTCGGGGTTCTGTTTGATGCACAGAGAGTATCATGAAGACCAAGGAACACAACAGGCAGGTCCGTGATACTGTTGTGGAGAAGTTTAAAGCTGGATTTGGATACAAAATGATTTCCAAAACTTTAAACATCCCAAGGAGCACTGTGTAGGCGATCATATTGAAATGCAAGTCTACCAAGACCCAGCCGTCCCTCTAAACTTTAATCTCAAACAAGGAGAAGACTGATCAGAGATGCAGCCAAGAGGCCCTTGATCGCTCTGGATGAACTGCAGAGATCTACAGCTGAGGTGGGACAGTCTGTCCATAGGACAACAATCTGTGGTACACTGCACAAATCTGGCCTTTATTGAAGAGTGGCAAGAAGAAAGCCATTTCTCAAAGATATCCATAACAAGTATTGTTTAAAGTTTGCAATAAGCCACCTGGGAGACACACCAAACAGGTGAAAGAAGGTGCTCTGGTCAGATGAAACCAAAATCGAACTTTTTGGCAACAATGCCAAACGATATGTTTGGCGTAAAGGCAACACAGCTCATCACCCTGAACACACCATCCCCACTGTCAAACATGGTGATGGCAGAATCATGGTTTGGGCCTTCTTTTCTTCAGCAGGGAGAGGGAAGATGGTTAAAATTGATGGGTAGATGGATGGAACCAAATACAGGACCATTCTTGAAGAAAACCTGTTGGAGTCTGCAAAAGACCTGAAACTGGGACAGAGAGTTTTCTTCCAACAAGACAATGCTCCCAAACATAAAGCAAAATCTACAATGGAATGGTTCACAAATAAACGTATCCAGGTGTTAGAATGGCCAAGTCAAAGTCCAGACCTGAATACAATCGAGAATCTGTGGAAAGAGCTGAAAACTGGTGTTCACAAATGATCTCCATCAAACCTCACTGAGCTCGAGCTGTTTGCCAAGGGAGACTGGGCAAGAATTTCAGTCTCTCGATGTACACAACTGATAGAGACATACCACAAACGACTTGCAGCTGTAATTGCAGCAAAAGGTGGCGCAACAAAGTATTATGTTAAAGGGCCGAATAATATTGCACGCTCCACTTTTCAGTTTTTGAATTTCCACAAAAATTTAAAATAACCAATAAATTTCGTTCAACTTCACAATTGTGTCCCACTTGATGTTGATTCTTCACCAAAAATTTACATTTGGTATCTTTATGTTTGAAGCATTATATGTGGGAAAAGGTTGAAAAGTTCCAGGTGGCCGAATACTTTCGCAAGGCACTCTATATCATTGGAGACATTGGGCTGGGCATATATATAATTGGAGACATTGTTCTTGGCACATACATCACTGGAGACACTGGGATAGACATATACATAATTGGAGACATTGGGCAGGGCATATACATCTCTGGAAACACTGAGCTGGGTCATATACATCTCTGGTGACACTGGTCTGGGTATATACATCACTGGAGACACTGGCCTGGGCACATACATCACCGGAGACATTGGTTGGGGCATATACATCACTAGAGACACTGGGCTGGGCATATAAATCACTGGAGACACTGGGCTGGGCACATACATCACTGGAGACATTGGGCTGGGGCACATACATCACTGAAGACACTGGGCTGGGCATATACATCATTGGAGACATTGGGCTGGACATATGCATCATTGGAGACATTGGACTGAGCATATACAGTACAGACCAAAAGTTTGGACACACCTCATTCAAAGAGTTTTCTTTATTTTCATGACGATGAAAATTGTAGATTCACTCTGAAGGCATCAAAACTATGAATTAACACGTGGAATTATATAATTAACAAAAAAGTGTGAAACAACTGAAAATATGTCTTATATTCTAGGTTCTTCAAGGTAGCCACCTTTTGCTTTGATTACCGCTTTGCGCACTCTTGGCATTCTCTTGATGAGCTTCAAGAGGTAGTTACCGGAAATGGTTTTCACTTCACAGGTGTCCCCTGTCAGGTTTAATAAGTGGGATTTCTTGCCTTATAAATGGGGTTGGGACCATCAGTGGTGTTGTGCACAAGTCTGGTGGATACACAGCTGATAGTCCTACTGAATAGACTGTTAGAATTTGTATTATGGCAAGAAAAAAGCAGTAAAGAAAAACGAGTGGCCATCATTACTTTAAGAAACGAAGGTCAGTCAGTCCGAAGAATTGGGGAAACTTTGAAAGTGTCCCCAAGTGCAGTGGCAAAAACCATCAAGCACTACAAAGAAACTGGCTCACATGAGGACCGCCCCAAGAAAGGAAGACCAAGAGTCATCTCTGCTGCGGAGGACAAGTTCATCTGAGTCACCAGCCTCAGAAATCGCAGGTTAACAGCAGCTCAGATTAGAGACCAGGTCAATGCCACACAGAGTTCTAGCAGCAGACACATCTCTACAACAACTGTTAAGAGGAGATTTTGTGCAGCAGGCCTTCATGGTAAAATAGCTGCTAGGAAACCACTGCTAAGAACAGGCAACAAGCAGAAGAGACTTGATAAAACAAAGTTTCTCCAAAACATTTTAACACCTTGCTGTGGTACATATTCCACCATATTAATCAGAAAAAACGGAGGACCTGAGTATATGCAAATTTATAAAATGTAATAAATTTTATTCAAAATTTTAAAAGACTTTATATATGCAAAGAGACACAATATTTAATTAGGTGAGCAGATACAAGTGTGACAACATATAGACATTAATTAGTGACCTAGTCCAGCTATCATAGCAGAAGATCCCTGCACCCACAATCAAAAGCAGTGGGTATACAATATCCTTATCCAAGTTAGTAGTATACTCCAGTTAACAAGGCATAACCCCGAAATATCAAATAATTCCAGAAGCAAAGTAATGCAAGTAAATATATTACTCAAGTTCTCCAGATGCTGGCTGCTTAGTATAACACCATCAATATATATAACTGAGACACTGGTGCTGTGTGATAGGTGAATGCAGTCTTCATTTATATGGAGATCTTGGGGTTAGCAGGGGCACTAAAAGTGAATATAAAGACGCCGCCCCCCCTGAGGAAGGAATTTGTACCGAAACGTACATCGGGGATCCGGTCTCCCGCGTCCACAACTCAAGCATGATGGGTAATCAGTGATTCATCACTTTATATTCACTTTTAGTTATTACATTTTATAAATTTGCACAGACTCAGGTCCTCCGTCTTTTCTGAAGCAGAAGAGACTTGTTTGGGCTAAAGAACACAAGGAATGGACATTAGACCAGTGGAAATCTGTGCTTTGGTCTGATGAGTCCACATTTGAGATCTTTGGTTCCAACCACCGTGTCTTTGTGCGACGCAGAAAAGGTGAACGGATGGACTCTACATGCCTGGTTCCCACCGTGAAGCATGGTGGAGGAGGTGTGATGGTGTGGGGGTGCTTTGATGGTGACACTGTTGGGAATTTATTAAAAATTGAAGGCATACTGAGCCAGCATGGCTACCACAGCATCTTGCAGCGGCATGCTATTCCATCCGGTTTGCGTTTAGTTGGACCATCATTTATTTTTCAACAGGACAATGACCCCAAACATACCTCCAGGCTGTGTAAGGGCTATTTGACCAAGAAGGAGAGTGATGGGGTGCTATGCCAGATGACCTGGCCTCCACAGTCACCAGACCTGAACCCAATCGAGATGGTTTGGGGTGAGCTGGACCGCAGAGTGAAGGCAAAAGGGCCAAGAAGTGCTAAGCATCTCTGGGGACTCCTTCAAGACTGTTGGAAGACCATATCCGGTGACTACCTCTTGAAACTCATCTAGAGAATGCCAAGAGTGTGCAAAGCAGTAATGAAAGCAAAAGGTGGCTACTTTGAAGAACCTAGAATATAAGACATATTTTCAGTTGTTTCACACTTTTTTGTTAATTATATAATTCCACATGTGTTAATTCATAGTTTTGCTGCCTTCAGAGTGAATCTACAATTTTCATAGTCATGAAAATAAAGAAAACTCTTCGAATGAGAAGGTGTGTCCAAACTTTTGGTCTGTACTGTACATCACTGGAAACACTGGGCTGGGGCATATATATCACTTCACTGGTGACACTGGGCTAAGTCCACCCAAAGAGTATGTCTTGACCGATGTAATGTTCCATCGCATGCACCGCAACATCCTGTAGTAGATGCTGCATGGACGTGCTCACAGAGTACAGTAATAAGAGATTAAAGAGCCAGCTGCCGTCAAAATGCAGCTACCGGCCAGAGCACTTTAGTCCCCAGGATCATTAGGGCCGCGGGCTATTGTTCCCCACCCCTGCTCTATATAATAGAGAAGCCTTTTGGATTTTTACTCTCAATACTAGATCTCCATTTAGATGAAATCTTAAAAAAGAAATTATGCTATACTATTAAACGTCTGCATATACTTATATACCTACAGTATATACTTACCTTACCATCCATTCTGAAATGATCCAATAAATAATAAATATCTCTAATTAGATAGCCCTGTGTCATTACTTTTTTTCTACTTAGTGCTCTTTCAGTCCCCACACTGTCTTCCCCCCCCCCCGCAAAGTAGGTGGTACACACAGACAGAACTGTGAAGTCAATACTGATACCGAGTATTTAAGCATGACTTTTTAGTTATACATACATACCAGGACTAAGAACTTTGCCACTTTTGAAACATGTTGATTTTTGTGCACTGCTCCACCATGTTTTTAAAGTACTGCCAATAAATCATGGATTTTAACTATTGATGTCTCCAATCCAAAACTGGACTATCTGTTATCTAAGGAAAGGAGTTGCCTTTTGCTGTACCATTGTGGCATATTGAATCACAACCTGACTCAGCGTAGGACTATGTGGTAGTCAGATAGGCTTCTCCATCCCTTTGTTGTCCATAGTTCTTGGCAAAAGGAAGTAGGAAAGAATTTAACGAAAATACAGCTGGACTAAACAAAATAAATATATGTATCCCCTATAATATAGCCTGTAGATCAAACCTCTCTACAGCATCCCTAGCAAGGGTCTACGCTTTAAAAAAGACCTGTCACTTGCAGCAAAAATTTTGTCAAACCTTGTAAACATTGCTTAGTTCTCCTGATTCTGCCTTTTTTTTTACCATTTTGTGCTGTGTCGTTCCATTACAGAAATATTCATATTTGGTGTTTTTGGATGTGAAATCTCTGCTGGTTGTTCAACTGTGTATTTCTTCAGAGTCTTTTCTGTGAGCAAATGCATTTCACCCCTCTCTCACAGATACTGCCACAGCTCAGCAGTTAATTAGAAGTCTAGCAGTCTCAGATACTGCCAAGCTGTGATTGGCAGCCTCTGTGAAGGAAGAGTGAGAGCACATGTCCTAAGAGAAAACTCTGAAGAAACGCCTCAATTGAACTAAAAAAAGAGATTTCTCATATTGCGCTCCATGTGAATATGGAGCAATGAAGTGCAAATCAGAAAAAAAATGGCAGAATCAGGAGAGCTCGGGCATTTTTACAAACTTATTTAACTCAATTTTTTTTTGATTAAGCGACAGATTCTCTTTAAGTCCCAGACTTTGTTCAGCCTCTTTAGTCTTGACTACCTGTTCAATCCCTATTTGAATATGAATTCTTGCAACATGATAATACATCATAAAGTCTGATGGAAACACTGTGGTGTATGACTTTCTAAACCATTTTCATGGAAGCACTGTGGTGTATGACTTTCTAAACCATTTTCATGGAAACACTGTGGTGTATGACTTTCTAAAGCAATTTCATATATGCCTGTGATCACTGATGATTTTAGTGGGTCTAATGAAAATCTAGTATGGGGTAGTAGTTAGGTTTTTTCTTGACCCAGGTCAAAGATTTAGTTCAGGTATAATGTATATTTTGGCCAAAAAATTCTGGCTTGATGCTCTTTCTGGCGTCCTGCACTGGTGGCATATGCACAGCCTAGTAACGCCCCTGGAGGTGAGCATGCATGCTTATGTAAAATTGGTAGGAGATCTACACTAAGGGAGCCTAAGTAATGTGTTTAAATCTGCACCCAAAATATAATATTTGTGTGAAGGATATGTATAACCAGCCAAAAAACTGCACTCATTGGTTATTAGAAGAGTGAATCATTAACGGTATTTACATATGACATGATCCTGTAATACAGTTATAGACACAATAAGGTAATGTTGGGTGTTATCTTCATTAAAAATCCAATGAGAGCCTTTCGAGGCTAACACTTGTGCATAAAACAATGGAGGCTTAGGGGCATATGAATGTGGTGACTCTCACAGAAATTTTATTTGAACCTATCAATAGCCATCTTTAAGTATTGTGTATTTCAGCTATTGTTTTTTATTTGCAGTAGTCATATGCGCCTACATGTAGCTAAGATTCCATTACCGCTGTCAAAGGTGCAGTAGGTACTGCCATGGGGCATGTTGCTCTGGATTGTCCTAGTCATTTTATCACTTTGAAGTCAACTTATTCACTGTGGGTACATTATACAGTAAAGGCTAAGGGCACGATCAGGAAATAATGCTCCACATTACCTAACTGATCGTGCCGCTGGTTCGTCTGTGTAAACGGATCCTAACACTGACATATCTTACATTGGTATAAGTAATGGTGTTAGGAGGGATTTACATCAAATGTAACACATTTAGGACAATGAGTCAGAAGGCTAGATACATGTCTGTGATTTTGGCAGTCTAAGGGTCCCGCTTCACATAGCGACGCACCAGCGATCCCGACAGCGATACGACCTGGTAGGGATCGCTGGTGCCTCGCTACATGGTCGCTAGTAAGCTGCCAAACAGGCAGCTCTCTTCAATGACGCACCAGCGATCCTGACAACGATACGACCTGGTAAGGATCGCTGGTGCGTTGTCACACAGTAGCTATTCTGAACATTTCCAGCCTGCGTCCCTGAGTTCTGCGTCACCAACGAGGTCGCTCGTCAGCATCAAACACAGCGATGCAAGCTGGCCAGTGGGACACCGATGATGAAAAAATGGCCCAGGACATTCGAGCGCGATCAGCGATATCCAGCAGGGGGGCCGGTCGCCGCTATGTGTCACATGTTTCAAGATCGCTGGCAAGTTCGCTGTTGAGTCACAAAATTGGTGACGCATTAGCGATCTCGCTATGTGAGACGGGGCCTAAAGACCCTGATTCATCAATACTGTACTTCATGCCGGTCTTGATCAGGTCTTGTGCTTGAGTCAGACGCTCCTGTTTAATTAAGAGGGGCAAAGTTGTCACATGTAGCAAGATCGCTGGCGAGTTCGCTGTTGAGTCACAAAATTGGTGACGCATTAGCGATCTCGCTATGTGAGACGGGGCCTTAAGACCCTGATTCATCAATACTGCACTTCATGCCGGTCTTGATAGGTCTTGTGCTTGAGTCAGACGCTCCTGTTTAATTAAGAGGGGCAAAGTTGTCATATGTAGCAAGATCGTTGGCGAGTTCGCTGTTGAGTCACAAAATTGGTGACACATTAGCGATCTCGCTATGTGAGACGGGGCCTTAAGACCCTGATTCATCAATACTGCACTTCATGCCGGTCTTGATAGGTCTTGTGCTTGAGTCAGACGCTCCTGTTTAATTAAGAGGGGCAAAGTTGTCATATGTAGCAAGATCGCTGGCGAGTTCGCTGTTGAGTCACAAAATTGGTGACGCATTAGCGATCTCGCTATGTGAGACGGGGCCTTAAGACCCTGATTCATCAATACTGCACTTCATGCCGGTCTTGATCAGGTCTTGTGCTTGAGTCAGACGCTCCTGTTTAATTAAGAGGGGCAAAGTAAAATTTCAGGCTTAAATGGGTTGCCCACTTCTCGGATAACCCCTTCTCAATCCTTATATTTCCCTTTTGTAAAGTAATAATATCTATACTTTCGCCATTTCAGCTTTGTCGGCACTGGCTCTCCTGGGGATCACGTGACATAACAATATCCCTGTGGCCAATCAATGGTTGTTTCACTCTACTTGCCCTTGGACAAATCACATACATCAGAAGGAAGTGAGAGAGCAGCTGATCTCACTTCCTCCAGATATACGGGGTTTGTCCAAAGGCGGGGAGAGTGAAGCCAGCACTGATTGGCTGTAGGGATTGTATGACATGACCATCCCCGGGAGAGCCAGTGCCGATGCCACCGGAAAGGCACTGGCAATCGGAGGTAAGTATAAGTGTTATTATATTACAAGGGGGAACATAAGGATTCAAAAAGGGTTCTCCAAGTAATGGTCACCCCTTTAGGCTACTTTCAGACATCAGTTTTTTAGCATCAGGCGCGATGCGGCGAAAAATGTAAAAGCCGGATCCGGCGCCGGTTGCCACCGGATCCGGCTTTTATCCCATAGACTAGCATTATCGCTACATTGCGCCTGATGGCCATGCGGCGTGTCCGGCTTTTGCCGGATACGGCAAAAAATGCCTGTCCGGCGTCTGCAAAAACCGTTCCCTGCAACGTTTTTTTGCAGCGCCGGAACGGCTTTTTACACAGCGCATGTCCAGACACTGTGAGTGTTAACCCCACAAATGCCCGGCAAGAGAGAGATCTCTCTCTCTCACCCGGACACTTGTGAGATATCTCTCTCGCCGGGCACTTGTTGGTTAACACTCACAGTGTCCGGGCGAGAGAGAAAGGTCTCTCTCTCTCACCCGGACACTGAGTGTTAACCCCACATGTGTCTCTCTCTCTAATCGCCACCCCTTCCCCTCCCCCCATACCCTTCGGCGGCTGTCTCTCGTCCCCGATGTATCTTCCTCCTGCGGCTCCTTTAAATCCTGTCCGAGCCGTATCAGACGCCGCATACACATTCGGTGTCACCGCTGCAGGCCGGATCCGGCGGCTCGGCTTTTCGCCGCACGCTGCCGGACCCCACACACCGGATGTCTGAAAGTAGCCTTAGGCTACTTTCACACATCAGTTTTTTGCCGTCAGGCATAATCCGGCTTTTTTTTAGAAAAAACGGATCCGGCATAAATTTTGGAGAACTGTAGAAACGGATCCGTTTTTTTGCTGGATCCGTCTCTGTTCCTGGAGGCTGGCCAATTGGATCTGAGCATGCGCAGACTTAAAAAAACCGGATCCGGTGGCTGGATCCGTCTTTTTCTGGATCCGGCGCATTCCGGCGCCCATAGACTTTCATTGTAGCAAAAAGCTGGAAGCGCCGGATCCGGCGCTTCCAGCTTTTTCGCCGGAGACAAAAAACGTTACAGTAGACGTTTTTTCAAGACGCCGGAATGAGACAAGTTGCCGGATCCGGCAAAAAACGGATGAAACGCAATGCCATCCGGCACGATCCGGCGCTAATGCAAGTCAATGGGGAAAAACCGGATCCGGCATTGCATTTTGCCGGATCCGTTTTTTCCAAAAAAAGCCGGATCGCGCCTGAAGGCAAAAAACTGATGTGTGAAAGAGGCCTTAAGGAGCACATGAATTAGACTTACCGGTCAAGCCCTAATCCTGCCCAAGGTCTGCCCATTTTGTTGGAGTCAGGGAAAATTAAGGTGGTAACTCAAAAAGTCCACATTTTTGCTCAACTCTGCATTGTGCAAAACGTTTCTCAAAGCGATTTGGCCCAGAATTCTGGTGTAATCGCTTTAATGAATCAGGACCTGAATTTATAAAAGAACAAAAAGAAAATAACACATTCTGTCTTTTTGTGAACCCAACTTGCCCATTCCAATCTGTGTGTCTTCTGAGCACTGTCTGTTTTAGGTGCATCTGATGAAAATTTTACAATTTTTTCTCTTGTTAAAAAAAAAAAAAGCTAAATTAGGCATATACGGTAACTCCTTACACACCTTATCCTTTTCTGGTAAATTTTTTTTTTTTGCATTTGTCGTGTGACTCAAGAAAAGTCGCAAATTTTTTGTGTGAATTAGTCACGATTCACGCCAAAAACTGGCATAAACTGCTTAGTAAATATAAACAGCTACTTCACTTTCTGCCAGCAGTGCATTTAGATAAGCAAGTGATATCGTTAAGGTGTCGTTCACATGTCTGTGTACAGACCATGATTTCCCGACCTGTTGTGGGTCTCCTGACCAGAACGCACGGCCTCATATATGCCTATTTTTTTTTTTTATGTATTTATGTCACGTTTCATATAAATTTCCTCCCCTTTACAGTTTATTGCCTTTATACTTCTGCTGTGCAACGATGAACTGTCTTCAAGGTCCTTTTACATTTTATCAATAATGTAACTTCAGAATGAATAAAGAAAAAACCTATTATTTGTATCGTCTGCAAAACTTTTGTGTTTCTCTGAACTTTTCTGTTTTCAATTACATTTTTTCCCTTTTTTTTTTTTCAAACCAAGCATCCGATACATCTGCTCAAGTGCGGTGCCAGGCTTCAATTAAGAATGGGCTCAGTGCCAGGCAAAGGTAGATCATAGAGAAAGAGGGAAAAAAAATACTCAGAATCAACAGCTTTCGCCGAACCCGAAAATCAACTTTTCATATCAAAAATTTATTGTGAAAAATTAATTACAGCCTCTTTATTTGTATAAAAAGGAACATTAATCTCCCCATTTGCAAAACTAATAGCAAGCTGAATGCAACTACAGAGCTGCGGTTAATACACTCCACAATAACATTATGGAAATTGGAAAAGCAAATTGACGGCTTGACCTCATGGCCTTCTCCATTTAGCAGGGAGATGAATTCAGACATAAAAATGGTTCGGTAATTTGTTATTACTCTTCCGGAGAGTTTGAAGGCAGTGCCATACTACGGCATCTGAATATAAATCCATTAATTTCCCAGACTTTGTTGGCTGGAGCACATAATGTGGTTTTAAAGCAACTGTTAAGTAATGGCGAGTAAAAATGTCCATCAACATGTAATTATAGCTGGGGTAAATGCAATAGACAAAGACCTTTTTTTATAGGGTGGTCTTAATAAAAAGCCCACTAGAGTAAGATGCAGCTAATTTATAGGAGGCGCATACCCCTTCAAGAGTAACCGTTGTTTTACAGAAGGAACAACCGAAGCCAGCGTCCAAAAATAATTAATTACCGGTAATTAATTTATTTCAAATAAAAACATTTATACAGTGAGATTCCATAACTAAGAGATATTAATCTGGCTTACGCATTTCAGGCACAACCGGCCCTTAGGCCTCTTTCACACATCAGGTTTTCGCCGTCAGGCGCGATCCGGCGCTTTTGACAGAAACCGGATCCGGCGAAATGCAATGCCGGATCCGGTTTCCCCCCCATTGACTTGCATTTGCGCCGGATCGCGCCGGATGGCCATGCGTTTCATCCGGTTTTCGCCGGATCTGGCAATGTGTCGCGATCCGGCGTCTGGAAAAAACGGCTACTGTAACGTTTTTTGTCTCCGGCGAAAAAGCCGGACACGCCGGATCCGGCGCGTCCGGCTTTTTCACACAATGAAAGCCTATGAGCGCCGCAATGCGCCGGATCCGGCGAAAGCCGGATCCGGCGGCCGGATCCGGTTTTTTGGTCTGAGCATGCTCAGTAGCTCTGCCCACAGGAGATATATAAAAGCAAGACAATGGGACCCTCAGCCACACCCAACATGCCACCCAAGCCAAGAACCAGGAGCAGGAGAAGGCAGCAGACATCTGCAGCAGCAGCAGCACCATCAGCACCACCACAAATGGAGCAGCAAATGGAACATGCTGAGGAGGGGAGTCCAGCAGCAGATGAGAGACGGTATTTATCAAATCCCCCATTCCTCCAAACTAGGGCCATGGAATATCAAGATATTCATTGGCCCTTTGTTTCTCTTTATTCAACAGCCGCCAAAGAGATGCAGCAGCAGCAGCAGCAGCAGAAATGGCATCACTGGCAGCAGCAACAGCAGCAGCAATACCCACAGCCATGGAGTCTGGCCATCAACAGGACAGCACATCTTCTTCTGGGAGCCCTCCCTCGCATCGTCAGCGTTTGACGGTAAGTTTTTATTTCCAAAATCCATCATCTCTGTAATATATGTCTATTCATTGCCTTTTATTTCAAAACAGGAATCACAAGATGAAGAGGAGCTCCCAGAAGAAGAAGGAAGGGGTGGACAGACACCTGGAGTGGGCTCACAATTGGTAAGTTTTTTGCATCAAACGCAGAAACACAACATCACACTACACACAACACATAGAAAACAATGTTCTGCAGACCACACACAGCAAACAAATGCCTACATCCAAAGACATAACATTTTTTGTTTTCTTCTCTAGTCTTCCCAATCTGGTGCTCGGCCAAGAGGTCCTCGCAGTGCCTCCCAGGGTCGTCGGCGACAGCAACGCGGCGGTCACCAGCGTGTAAGTATAAATATTTTTGCTTTGTTTTTTTGCACTTTTTATTTCATTTCTTTTGTGGAGGTTAATTATGTTATTTTTGTCTTTTTCTTTAACAGCCTTCACAGCGTGCTCCCGACTCTGACGTTGAGGATGGAGGGATTGATGTGGACCGCCTCATCGATCTCGTCAGAGAAAGGGAGCCGCTCTGGAATATGGCTGACCGCCGCCACGCTGACCTGATCGTTACCCGACGACTCTGGGAGGAAATCTGTTTGCTCCTTGTGGGCCGCTGGGAGGACCTCAATGTTCGGGCCCAGATTAAAGAGCGTAAGTATATACAGTACCGGTTGCTTGATGTAAACCAGTGTTTCCCGAACTCCAGTCCTCGTGGTCCCCACGGATCATGTGTTCAGGATTTCTATTTACTATGGAAATCCTGAAAACATGACCCCTGGGGACCATGAGGACTGGAGTTTGTGAAACACTGATGTTGTATACTAACCACTCCTTTCTCGTTTCAGGGAACAGAATTGTGAATCGGTGGCGGTCTGTGAGGGATCGTTTCAAGAAGGAGTTCAATAAAGAGATGCGGGCCCCGAGTGGATCTGGAGGACGCAGGAGCAAGTACAAGTACGCACAAGCCCTGTCGTTCCTCCGGGAAACAATGCTCACCAGAAGGTAAATATTACACACCACATGTGAAAAAAATGTTAGATGTAACTTTTTTTTTTCAGCCAGGGCCATACCATGTCAGTATTTTAATTGTTTTTTTTCTCTTTATTCCACAGCACGGTGAGCAGCACTCGGGAGCCTGCACGATTGGACCCTTCTGAGGCGATCCCTGAGGAGACCGGCACCGAGGGACACTTCGACCGCCCCGGTACATCTGCACCTTCCCAGCCTTCCCACACATTCGACCCATCTGTCCCATCCACCAGCACAGGAGCATCGTGGCCGCCTACATTACATGAAGCTGCTGGTGAGGAGATCACTTTCCCTTTACCCCACCCTTCTGCCCCTGCCACCTCTAGTACACCTGCGGGTACTGGGCGGCAGCGGCAGAGGGGTCAGGAAAAGAGTTATGCGCAAGAGTTCTTGAATCTGAATGCATCTTTCCAGAACTGTCTAAAAGTCTTGTCAGAGCAAATCTCCGCAGGCTTTCAGCAGATCAACTCCAGCATTCTGGAGGTGAAGACACTTCTGCAAACCATGCATTCAGAAGCAAGATCTTCGCCAAACCACACCTTTTTCAGGTCTGTTGTGGAGCGCATGGCAACACTATCTCCTACCCAGCAGATGCATGTAATGCATTCGTGCCACGGTGCTCTACAGCAGGTTACCTCCCAACCTCCACCTCCCACCACTGTAGTTCCTCCACCTGCACCCCCTCCAGCCACTTTCCATCCTCCCCCTCCTATTACATACCAGCAACCTCACCAGTACCAGCAACCTCCCCAGTACCAGACATCTCCCCACTTCCAGCAACCTGCCCCGTACCAAACTCCTTCCCCGTACCAAACTCCTTCCCCGTACCAAACTCCTTCCCCATACAACTTTCCATCAACATCATCTGCTCCTACAGTCCCTGCCCAACCCTCCACTCCACCGCCCACCACCTCTTCTGCCTCCAACATGTCCACCCATTCTGTAGCTTTTTCCACACCTTCACCTCTAACTGTTCCTTCCCCACCACGATCCCAGTCCTCTCTCCACACACCCAGTGTCGAAGTGTCTCGCAGCCCCTCCAGCAGTATTTCCACCCCACAGTACACAGATTTGTAATGTGTGTTTTTTGTAATAAAAATGCCCATTGGGTTTAAAACCTTCATTAAAAAAGTTTTTTGCACTTTAAAAACATTTTACAAAAAAAAAAAAAAATGTTAAATAAAAGTTAAATTATCGTTTCACAATGGTTGTCTGTCATTTCTTTCTGCGGCGAACTATGTTTAAAAAAAAGGTTAAATACAGGGTATTTCAAAGGTAAAAAGGTATTCAAAACCAGGTATATAACTGTGGGTAAATTTTAGCTTTTTGCCACAGTTGTGTTCCTGGTTGTGTTTGAAGCAAAGTATTTCACCTAAAAAGTTGTGTTTATTGTTGGTGATTTCCTACCAATGTACACAACTTTTGTTAAAAGGTGAAATACTTTGCATAAAACACAACCAGGTACACACCTGTGGCCTAAAGGTAAAAATAGTAAGACCATGACAAGATAGCCAACTTTGGTTGGCAAAGGTATATACTGTTGGTCCAGAAGGTACACAAGTTTGGTTAGGGCACAAATCTTTCACACTCTGTCATCCCAGTGTACTCTGCCTTGAGGTGACATAAAGTATAGAGGAAAATTGTCCCTGAAACCGTCACAGAACTTCTAGTGGTAATATTTCCAATGACAACATCCATCTTCGCCAGTAACTTGCTCTTCTCTCCAACCTGCACTTTCTTCTCTACAACCTGTCAAAGAAGGGCTGTAGGAACATGCTATATATAGTTTTCCAGTAGCCAATCCCGTTCGGAAGGCCACAAGGGTCAATTTTAAAAACCGGATCCGGCGTAATCCGTCGAAAAACGGATAGAAAAACGGATGAACCGGATGAGACGGATCCGGTTTTGTCTGTCAAGAACAAGACGGATCCGGCAGAAAACCGGATCCGGCACATCAGGTTTTACAAAACATTTGCCGGATCCGGCATTCCGGCACGACGCCGGATCGCGCCTGACGCCGAAAACCTGATGTGTGAAAGTAGCCTTAATCTTAGCATACAATGATTAAGAGTCATTAGTGCCCAAAACGCGTAAGCCAGATTCATATCTCCTGTTTATGGAATCTCATTGGATACATGTTTTTAACTTAAAGAAATCAACTCCAGGTTTTAATTAATTATTTTTGGATTCTGGCTTTGTTCGTTTCCTTCTGCTTATCCTCTGCCTAGAAAGCAGCGGTGCGACCATCCAGGTGCTTAATATTCTTCCTTCTCTATCCATTGTTTCAATTTTTTTTTTCAAAAATCAATAATTCAAATGCAAATAAGAAACTTTGTAATCAATCTTTTTTTTTCAGATTTTTCAAATCATGGGTAAAATCTGTCTTCGATGAATACAAATTTTCCCACCATTGAGATAGGAGATGACGGTTGGTGCTTAAAAAGATCTTTGTAGAAATTAAACTTCTTTTCAGTACAACCAAATATGAGTCTACCTCTAGCTTCTCCCTCCTCTTCCTCCCCTCTTCACCCCTCTCCACCAGATCTCACACTTTGCACTGATGAGGGGCAGTACTCCGAAACACAGTGGTCTGCAAATTGAGATGGTGGTTTTGGCTTTTATCCTAAGTCATGTGACAAGGCTCGTTAAAGGGTCGATATTGACTTTTAGGATTGCTACTTCCAATAGGTGGCACTATAGAGTTCTAGTCCTCTTCCTCCCTAAAGAGGCAATTTGCATATTCCCCTTCTCCATTGAATTTTATAAGCACTATCATCTCCTAAGATATTTTAGAAAGTTGCTTATTATCATGTGTACTATTGATTCATGAACTAAAAATTAAAACAATAGCTACTCTTTAATAAATTAGATGCCACTCTGGCAGTGCTTGTGGCAGAATATGACATTGATTATTCATGCCAATTTTATAAGAAACACCATTTCACTAAACTGTGCCCATTTTTTATAAAATGTAGGAAGAATGATAAATTGTCCTCGTGGTGTCCACACCAAATTTATTGATAGGGTGACCCAACAGATGCAAAAAAATGTCCTTTTGATATTTATAGTATAAAGGGTGCATAACTTGTACTAAAGAGGACACCAGTTGTCTTGAAGGTCTGAGTAACCAGAGATTCCAAAATTGGTGCCTAAACTTAAAGAAAGGCAACTACCCAGAAAATAGCCATAATAATAACATGAAGTCTATTGACTTAACACTGTTTTTTATTGCCATAAGGTGATGTTTTATGGGCACTGTAGAATTTTTCTATTTGTGCCATGTGTGGCCTTCCAAAATGTGGTGTAAATATAAAGTACTACACAGGCCACTAACCTAAGGCTGGCCTTCCATTAAAGCTTCCAGGCACTGTGAAATTTTAATTTTGCTTTTTCTTTATATTCAAAACTCTGAATGAGAAGGATAGTAGATTTTTTTCACCATGTATTTTTCCAGTTGTTTTCATGGTAAAGAAATTTGAAGGGCTATCAGGTAGGCTTACTTTTGGTAAATTGTTAAGGAACCCTGAAATATAGCAACCGAGCTATGATTAGGGTAGCATGAAGATCAGTTTCTTGTACTTTGCATTATATCTGTAAAACATCAGAGACTGCTTTTTGGATTATAATTGAAAATCTAAAGGTTACTTTAACCCTCCTCCATTCCTCTGGACTTGAAGGGGGCAGCGCTCATTGGTCGGGTGAAATGATAAATTGACTTGCTGTCACAATCCATTTCTGGATCTGTGTCAGAGTCTGGATTCTCGTATATAAACATTTTTCCTTTCTGGTCCTCGGGGATTAATATGGGTTTTTGCCCCCGGTGGCCGCTGGTGTTACTACAAGTTTAGTGAGTCTGCTGCTGGGTTCCCCCCCGGTGACCGCTGGTGTTACTACATGTTAGTCAGTCAGCAGGTGTGACCACTCCCTCCTTCCTATAAAGGGTCATCAGGTGCTGCACTCACTGTTGGTGATATTATTCATTTGGAGACCAACCAAGCTGGACTCAGGAGCAGAATGTTTTGTAGTGGAGCTCCAGCTATCCCCTTGTTCTGGTGCCTTACTCTGCTGCTCGGCGCATTAGCAGCAGAGAGAAGCTAAGTCTTGTTTTTTTAGTTTATTTTACCCTTAGGTGTCTGTCATATCTATCCTTGTTTGTCATTTGGTGTAGTACCCGTTTTCCCTGTCTCACCTCCTGGGGAGGGGGTTGGGGGTTTAGTTCAGGGCTAAACAGGAGATAGGGACAGGTCAGGGACTTGGGCCTCTCTACCTTCAAGTGTACTCCAAGTTAAGGAAAGTCAGGGCCCCATTAGCCTGAGGGGCAGCTCAGGGGCCCAGGTTCTGTTGGCATATGCAACAGAAATGGACTTATTGTTTATGTAAAGGTAGACTTTACACTAGCCTGATAGCAGATGGCGATAGTGTGAAGTTAAATGTTTGCTGTATTGTGGGGAGGGAAGTTCTCTGTTGTTGATGTTTAGTTTTACTTTAGCTTTTGACTGTATTATACCAGCAGCACAGCTGTGTGCTTCTGAATTCTTTTCTCATGTTTTCCCATAAGAAGTAAATGCTGTTTACACAAGATAACTTGCTCAGTGAAGTTCTCCTGTGTTCCGGTGGATTCTCAAAAGATACACTCTGCTACAGGTTATGGGCCAAGAACAGGAGATAGTCCCAGACACCCAGGACAGAGACGCCCAGAACAGGAGATAGTCCCAATAAATCCAGTTACAGAGGGACAAAGGAATTTATGACCCAGGAACTGGATGACCGCACACTGGAGATAATTACAGACAATCACCACACACAGGATATACAGGAACTCTCAAGAAGAAAGAAGAATATCTTCATAAAACAAGTAAGATTATATAAAAATGATGTGCAGCACTGAGCTGAAACTCACAGTAGCTAAGCTGAACAGTGAAAATTATCAGTTATGGAAATTCAAAGTAGAGATGTTGTTATCTAAGGGTGATTTATGGGAAGTAATCTTTACAGAAAGACCTGATGAAGATAATCAGACATGGGATAGAAAGAATAGAGAAGCTAGAGCCACCATTAGCTTATTAGTGGATGATGCTCAATTATTACACATAAGAAATGAAGATACAGCGAAAGGAATGTGGGACGCATTGAGAAAATTACATGAAATACCCAGTTTAAATTACAAGTTATTTCTATTAAGAAAGCTTTACAGTACGAGATTGAGTGCAAATGACGACATTCAGAAGCACATATTCTCAATGATGGAAGTAATATCACAGCTAAGGTCTATTGGTGAAGACATTAAAGAAAGTCATGTAGCAGCAAAATTATTGTGCAGTTTACCAGATTTGTATACAGCCTTTATAAATGCCCTAGAGACAAGACCTGAAAAAGACATCACATTAGATTTTGTGAAAACAAGACTAATAGATGAATGTCAGAGAAGAAAATAACAAACAAATGATTCTTCTACTGAAAAGGACAGTGGAAACGCTCTTAAAGCTACAGAATTTAAAAAACCCTATAATAAAGAGACAAGAATGTTTCAGATGTAAGAAAAAAGGTCATTTAAAGAAAGACTACCATATTGAAAGCAGAACAAGAAAAATTACAACATTAAGAGAATACACCGAAAGTGAAAAACACAATTTCAGATTCATGTGAGAATAATTGGAATGGCACATTTTTAAAGTAACAGACAAGAAATCATCACTTGGTTGGTTTATTGATTCAGGAGCAACGAGTCATATGACAAGTGACAAGAATTTCTTCACTGAACTTGATTTAGATAAGAAAGAAGCCATTTATCTTGCAGATGGAAGCAAAATAACCGCAGAAGGTATAGGACAAGGTATGCTAAACTGTTCAAACAAGTTCAGACAAGATTTGAAGATACTTGTACAGGATGTGTTGTATGTTCCAAAACTGGAAGGCAGATTGTTATCTGTGAAGTGTTTAACAGCCAAAGGACTCACTGTAAAATTCAGAGACAATGAGTGTGTAATCCTAGCAGGAAACAAGGTGATAACCAATGTCAAGGCAGATGAATAATTATATCATCTTGACACACCAAAGGACAGATAAAGGTATGTACACATGATCACAAGAACTGTATTCACGTGTGGCATAGACGTCTAGGACACAGATACTCTGACAGTATAAGGGAACTACAAAGAAATTAATTGAAAAAGATCTAAAGATATCAGATTGCTCAATTACCGTAAGATGTGAATGTTGTATAAAATCTAAAGCCACAAGAATAACTATTCCAAAAGAAAGTGAGATGAAAAGCAAAAGACTACTTGATTTGGTGCATACTGACGTATGTGGACCCATGCATGTGACTACATCAGGAGGAAATAGATACATGGGGACTTTCATAGATGACTACTCAAGATACACAGTCACATACTCAATTAAGAACAAAAGTGAAGTTCTTGATAAACTTGTAGACTCTGTAACAAGGTCGAGTAACAAATTTCAAAGGAAGCCAATTGTCATCAGAAGTGATAATGGAGGTGAATTTACAGGTCACAGAATAGAAAACTACTTGAGACAGAATGGTATAGAACATCAAAAAACTGTTCCGTACACACCTAAACAAAATGGAGTAGCAGAAAGGAAAAACAGAACTCTGACAGAAATGATGAGATGTATGCTGACAGATTCCAAACTACCAGAGAAATATTGGGGTGAGGCAACAATGTCAGCTACATATCTACAGAACAGACTTTTTTTTCCAGAAAGCTGAAGAAAACTCCATATGAACTGTGGCAAGGTATGAAATCAAGTTTCAATCATTTAAAAGTTTTTAGATGTAAAGTTTTTATATTAATTCCCACAGAAAAACGTTCCAAACTTCAAAACAGATCCATGGAGGGAATATTTGTTGGATATAGTGAAAATTGCAAGGGATACAGAATCCTAGATCCCAAAACAGACAGAGTCACGGAGAGTAACAGTGTGACATTCATTGAGGAGCTAAATGAAGATGTCATGATTTCAATTGACACAAAACATGAGAAAAACAGCAGTGACATAGCTGAAGAAGTATTTGATGAGAAAGTAGTTGAAATTGATGAAGAACAGAATACTGAAAATGAAGAAATACAACTACAAACAGACACAGAACCAAGACGTTCAATGAGAGAAAACAAAGGTAAACCACCAAAACGTCTCTCATACAAGACAAACACAAGTAAAATTTATGAACCTACCTCTTGGGAAGACATATCTCAACTCCCTCAAGTAGAAGCTAATGGATAGAAGCAACAGAAACAGAAATGAAATCCACGCATGACTCAAATACATGGTCACTGACAGATTTACCAGAAGGAAGAAAAGCCATAGGATGTAAATGGATTTTTAAAGTAAAATACCAAACAGATGGCACACCTGAAAGATACTGAGCAAGACTCGTAGCTAAAGGGTATTCTCAAAAATATGGAGAAGACTATGATGAGACATTTGCTCCAGTTGTCAAACATACTACAATAAGAAATTTACTTGCGGTAGCGATACGCGTCGGGCAGGGCACTCCACAAGCTCCCCCATATGTAAGAGGGTTATTAGGATATTCTGGGCAACGGTATTTTTTGCATTTTCTGCAGAGCACGTTTTGTGAGTTTATTTCTTACATGGCACAATTTGCTCTCTTCTACTTTGGTTTTACTTCCACCTGTCCTTGTATATTTTCTTATATTGCTGCAGCAGTATTGTTGGACATGTTGTGAGTCTATGGATAACTAACAGTCTGTTATTAGTGGCATGTATTGAATTATGTACTTTCTGAATCATTGTTACCGATTATTTTTGTTACACACTGCTCTCCTCAGATTATTTGCATTATTGCCCAATTATTTCTGCTCTATGGGGGATGCTTGTTTGGCTTTATTAGGAGCCTTGTGTATGATTTGTCATGTGTTATGACTTTTAACTGTTTTTATTGTGTGTTGTCAATGGGTGTCTAAATAAAAATTATCATTATCTTTGGTGATCCCTGTGTTTTTCTGGTCAGTAGCTTTTCTACATGTATATAAGAACTTTACTTACAGTTGCAGCAATAAAACAGATGGAACTGATACATCTGGATGTAAAGACAGCATTTTTGAACGGAAATTTAACAGAAGACATTTACATGGAATAACCTCATGTATTCTAAGATGAAAAAAACCCAAACAAAGTTTGCAAACTACAGAAAAGCATATATGGTTTAAAGCAAACAGCTAAAGCGTGGAATGACAAAATCACGGAAGTGCTTACAAATTAAAATTTTCAAAGAAGCAAAGCTGATCCATGCTTGTACACAAAAAGGCTGATGAATAGATGGATTTAGGTACTCATATATGTAGACGACATTCTGATTTGTTCTGAACAAGAAAGGGATAAAGAAAACATTCTAAAAATCCTGAAGCGACATTTCGAAATCAAAGACTTGGAAGATGTGAAGTATAATTTCTTGAAGGATTATCCTACTGAAGAAATGACAGCAGACATCTTCACGAAAGCGTTGAATGCTGATAAACACCAGAGACTAATAAAAAAAGTTGGGTTTGACTGAATAAGTCCTTACTGTTGAGAAAGGGTGTTGGCATATGCAAAAGAAATGGACTTATTGTTTATGTAAAGGAGGACTTTACACTAGCCTGACAGCCAATGGTGATAGCGTGAAGTTAAATGTTTGCTGTATTGTGGGGAGGGTAGTTCTCTGTTGTTGATGTTTAGTTTTACTTTCGCTTTTGACTGTGTTATACCAGCAGCATGGGCTGTGTGCGTCTGAATTCTTATCTCATGTTTACCCATAAGAAGTAAATGCTGTTTACTCAAGATAACTTGCTCAGTGAAGTTCTCCTGTGTTCCGGTGGATTCTCAAAAGGTACACTCTGCTACAGGTTCCACGTCTCCTGTTTTCCCCCTACTGCCACGTGACACTAGATTGAAAAATCACTGTTCTCAGCAGCACATCATCCTGTATAAACAGGGCATCATGTGCTGCCAAGAATGATGACAGTCTATGTCACTGAACAATCTATTACTGGCCATTCTGTGGATGTAAGATTTGGTCTGCCTATCTAAACAGACTATATAATGACTACTGATCAGCAAATATGTCGCTGATTTCACACTTCAGATCGTTCAGTATAACTCCACCATGGGTGTGCTGCCCTCCAAAGTTGTGATTTGGGGCCAGATAAAGCCCTCTTCATTGTATATCCTTGTTACAATTCTTAAAATTATAAAATCCCTTTTTGTTGGGTTTCATGACCCAAATTCAATGTGAAGAGTGAAATGATGGCACTCCAAAATGTTTGGTCCTTATGTAGTTAATTACATTGGTGAGAATCAGTGGAGAGGCAGCAGACATTTCCGCTCAAGCAGCTGGCAAAGATCATGATGTTGGCTCTGATTTGACATATCTGTTGGCAGTCTGTGCCCATGAACCAACAAATGACACCATACAGCCAAGACCGACTGCCAAAAAGCATTTCAAACATTTTCTCCTCTTTTCCATCCTACTGTTCATTACACCTGGGGACATGATGAAAGGTGAGACTGGACTTTTATTTTTTCCTTGAAGAAATATGGCTGCTGGTATTTATTTTATACCATATGCTTATGGGTGAATAAACTTTTTTTGTGTTTTACTTTGCGCCAAGGTTGCTGATTTACTGCCTGCTCCAGGACGTGTCTGTACCCCCCTCAATTACACCCCATGCACGTTTGCACATGCATATTCACATAGACACACATGCATAAAATACACACATGCATACATATTACATGCACATTCACACAATACACACATCTATATATTACGTATGCATATACCGTACATAGTACACACATACACAACTATATATAATACACACATCTATATATTACGCATGCATATACCGTATATAGTACACACATAAACAACTATATATAAAATACACACATGCATACCTACTACATACACATTCCACAATACACACATCTATATATTACGCATACATATACCGTACATCAGTGGTCTTCAACCATTCTGACCTTGAGAGCCACCATTCAGCTTAAACAGAGGGTCACGAGCCACATTCAGCACTGAGAGAGGGCCACATCCAGCTCCCATCTCCTTCAAAGTAGTGTCAACCAAAGTCCCCATTACAGGTATAACGATAACCAAAGCTTTTCCACAGAAATCACTCCAAAGCAGTACACTGAGATCCAGGGGTTCCCACAATACCCCCCCATTCAGTATTCTCCCATCAAGGATTTCCAACACACTGTCACATCCAGCTTTGAGCACCTCCTCTAACAGGTAGTACCATCCTCCAGCGTACCATGCCTAAAACTTCTCTAAACCCCTAAGACCAGTATATGTGCTTCCAGATCTGCACTTCTGTGCAGGGCTACTCACAAAATTCACCATTTTGAGATGTGCTCCTCATACCTGTTTACTAGACCTGGAGCTAATGCAACAAGCTGACAGACATGTGGCTCCCAAGCTACAGGTTGAGGACCCCTGCCGTACATAGTACACACATACACAACTATATATACAATACACACATGCATACATATTACACACACATTCACACAATACACACATCTATATATTATTCTTGCATATACAGTACATAGTACACATATACACAACTATATATAAAATACACACATGCATAGTACACACACATTACACACATGTATATATTACGCATGCATATACATAGTACACACATACACAACTATATATATATAATACACACATGCATACTGCACACAAACATTACAGACATCTATATATTACGCATGCATATACATAGTACACATATACACTATTCATAAAATACACACATACAACACATCCATATACACATGATACACATGACACACATATACATAGTAAGCACATAGATGCACATTACACATGTATATAAAAATGGCATACATATGTTTTCCTGTCATTTCTATTAAAGAATGCACACAAAAAAATATTGTGTTGAAAGCTTTTTAAATTAATTTCTTTACTCAATTACAAAAAATGTTTAATGTGTCAAAATACAATGAGGTGGAGCCTTTTTTTTACTGAATCCGTAATACCCCTTTAATATCAAAGATGCCACATGTCAGGAACTGTTTGGTAACTCCTGAAAATGGTGACCCTCTGCGATAAATCAGACTATAATTTCTCATTGACTTCAGTGTTGAATCCGCTCGAGAAGTCGGCGTAACAATATGGCATAGCTGGCACAGCGTTACCTGTCTGACTAATCTGAGTCTGCATGTGGACATGTTCCAGTATTATATTCCGCCTCTGTATTTCTCAGAGGGTTTCTGTGCATTTGGACTCCATACGTTGTCTATTAGTTTAGATACGTTATATTAAAACCTGTCAGAGAAAGGAAACCAATTTCATAAGGTTTCCAAATTGATGAGAGTCTGGCTACGTGTTGGTTGCTTTCTTTATGCATCTGGACTGGGGTACAATCTGCCAGTCTTAATAATTTTTTAATTTTGAAATAAATTGCTTTCATTATCCCTTCATTTACCGCACCATGTGTGCTTTACTGCTCATTAATGGGCCACGTCTCTTTCTTTAAGACCGGGTTTCTAACTTGTTGTAGTTTTTGTGGTGTGATTAATAATGATTACGGTTGAGTTTTCACCTTGGAATTGTTTTACATGTCCGACTACTGTTGGGTGTCCGTGTTAAACATTTGTTTGGGTCATTACAGTGGATTCGTGGAAAAAAAGTGATGAGCACCTTAATAATAATTTGTACTTAAAGGGATTATACCATAGGAACCATACGATAGGTGGATTACTTACTGACTGCTGAGACCCCAACATATCCCTACTGAGGGGTTTTGCTCAGCCCCATTTGCCTCAATTTTAGGTCGAGCATGCGGCAAACTCTGTACTCGGCTATTTAAGGCAGAAAGTGGAGTGGAGATGGGCATACTTGACCTTCGCTCCATTCAGTCTGGGCTCGGCGGAGACCTTAGGATAGAGAATAACTTCCATAGTTGTCAAAAACCCTTTAAAGGGAATCTTTTAGTAGAATCAACCCTCCTATGCCGTCTACATGGGGATTTAGGCATTAAGAAGGTGAATAAAATGATACCTTGATATCTATGATCTGATCTCTTATTCCTGAGAATTCCACATTTTTCTTACTATGTAAATGAACTTTGAAGCTCTATAGGCCGGACATAGACATTTTTGGGAACATTGATGGCAATGTTTGTGAGCTCTTTCTGGTAGTTGGGTTTGTAGCCCTTTTTTGTAATCCAGCAGAGTGAGAGAATGGCAAAGCGACACAAAGAGACAGTGTTACTGCTTTCTAGTAAAAGTTTCATCTCACCCCAATGCTGAATTCACAGCTACACTGATCACGACCATTGTATAAATTCCTGTATGCAGCCCTTGTATCTGAACATGTGTTACATAGAGATAGGAGAGCAGGAATCCCTCATATTACTGTGTGCAGTTTGTCTAGGAGACATCATAGCAGCTAGTCTCCACCCACCAGCTCAGCGACAACTGAAAATAAGAGATGGAGACTGCAGAGGGAAAACGAGGCAAAAAAATTGCAGAAGCAAGTCATACATATATTGGTCAGATAAATGTTGTTCATCATGTAGACACACAAACAGCTTATTTTGAAAAGTTATCTTGAATGGCAGGTACGCCATAAGATTTATTCACATGTTGCAGATTTGTTATAGAAATACATACACGTGGATGGGGTTTTTTGTGCAGTATGTACATAGATTTTACATGAAAAGGACACAGACATTTCTACAAAAAATTGTCTGCATAGCCCATTGGCCCTTCCACAATTCGATCAGCTGAGCTACATAGGAGAGCTATACTTTTGGAGATCCATAGGAGATCTAGAGCTGAGCTCCATACTGTGGCATTGTAGTAGCATTGTAGTATACTGTATAGTATAAGCAATCAGATGATCGCAGGTTCAAGTACTTTAAGGGCCTAAAGAATGAAGAAATAAAGTTTTTAAAAATATAAAATATAAAAAAAATTCAAGAGTTGAAATCGCCCTCCTTTTCCTCCATTAAAAATATAGGAAAAGATAAAAAATAGAAAAAAACATATTTGGTATTGCAGCTTTCGTAAAAAAAAAATCTGATCTATTTAAATATTTAATTAATTGACACAATTGGTAAATGCCGTAAAGAGAAAAAAAATCAAAACACTTGAATTGCGGGGTTTCTTTTGTCACCCCTCAGCTCCTTATAAACATATAATAATAAGCAATAAAAGTGTCATAAGTCCACAAAATTGGTATCCATAAAAACATGATCTCACCGCGCAAGAAAATAAAGGCCTCATTCAGCTCCATCAACGAAAAATTAAAAATGTTACGGGTCTCGGAAAATGGCGAGACGAAATTTACATTGTTATTTTTTTTTTTTTGCAATATTCTGAATTTTTATAATGATTTAAATAGAAAAGAAAAGTTGCATGTTTGGTATCACTGCAATGGGACTGCCGTGGACAAGCTGCTAATTTTTACTGTACATTGAAACGCTGTCAAACGCTGTCGGAATTGCATTGTTTTCCCCATGTCATCTCAACTTGGAATTTTTTTTCTCGTGTTTCTCTTTATCATATGGTAAAATGAATGGTGCCGTTCAAAACTTCAATTCGCCTTCCAAAAACAAGCCTCTCTGCGGCTATGCAAAATTACAAAGAGAAAAAGCAAAAATTGAGCTTGGTTTGAGTTGGTATACATGCAGCACATAAACGCATTTTCACATTGGCCATAAAGCATACAAAACCTACAAAAGAAAAAATAAGAAAAACCCTGCTGTAATTAAATAAATAAAAAGCAAAAGTGCATTTAAATAATTCAGAGTTCTTAGTAATACTGTATTTGATCAAATATAGCATAAAAGTCATCCCACCGTCAACAAGGTGACTCTGATCGGGGCGGTCCTACACTGTCCAATATTAAAAACCTTATCATGTGTCAAAGTTGACGTCAGTGTGTGAATAAGGGCAGACAAAAGGACCGGTGTCCGGTGGTTGGGACCCAGTCCTTTTGTCTGCCCTTATTCACACACTGACGTCAACTTTGACACATGATAAGGTTTTTAATATTAGACAGTGTAGGACCGCCCCGATCAGAGTCACCTTGACGACGGTGGGACGGCTTTTATGCTATATTTGTTCAAATACAGTATTACTAAGAACTCTGAATCATTTAAATGCACTTTTGCTTTTTATTTATTTAGTTACAGCAGGGTTTTTCTTATTTTGTCTTTTGTAGGTTTTGTACTCTCTATGGCTATGTCAGCGGAAATAAATAAGTTGTGGCTCTTGTAAGAAGACGAAGAAATGAATTAGGCAGAAAAATGAAAACTTCCTTGGTCCTAAGGGGTCCCTAAGGGGTTAATCTTGTTTTATGACCATCGATTATTTGATAATCTATAACCGATTTGTTTTTTTTATGTCTACTAATGCAATAAAATTCTGCAGCCTTTGAAAAAGTTACAAAAATTCAACAAAAATGTGAATTATTGTGAATATATTTATCTAGACAGCGGTATCACTCGTTTTACAAGAAAAGTAGCGGTGCCATAGCTGATGTATTTTTTACTGGGCTTGAGTATATTGATCATTCCTTGCATATACCTTGCCCCCGATCCCTCATTTATTTATTATTCCGTTCTTCTCCCCGTGGCTGTTTGATGTTCCTCTTTTTAGCTTCTGAAGCCATTAAACACATCTTTAGTAATTATATTGAAAGCATAGATGAGTGGCTGCACATTATTGAAACACTAATAAATGTCTTCACGCTACAGTCCCTCCAGACAAATAGGATGTAAAATCTATTACAATTTAAAGCAGCGCCTTTTTTTTTTTATATTTATGATAAGAATTTATTCAGTGTTTTGTAAGAGTTGTTAGGAGAAAATTGGATGAATAACTTTGTAGCTGACATCATTTACTTAGTTCAGACCGGATTTACCGTTAAGCCTTTTTTTAAAAAGTTACCAATCTAATGCAGAAATTGAATTTAGAACAGAAGAGCTTTTCTGATAAATGAAGATTTAGTAAGGTCAGATTTGTGCGATATTGCAGGATTTTTCTTACAAATATATTTTAGGTAAAAAGAACTGTAACCAGTGTTATCAGACTGTCACGATTCGTCCTATCGGTGTGTCTGGACTCGGTGAACGATAGTTCTGCCATCCAATCTAGGAATGGGGCATGCTGAGCTGTCATTATGGTGATGGACAGCTCAGCCCTCCAGATGCTGGGGCGTGCTGAGCTGTCAGCATCTGGAGTGACAGTTTCGCTGTCCAATCAGGACCAGGGTGTGCGGGGGCTTCATCCATGTGTCTCTTGTCCAGAGTAATTACTTGTCTATTTAACTAGCTCTCTGCCTTTGATTGCTGCTAATCGTGGCTTTGCTCATGAGGTCTGTGTTTGCTTTGTGCTCCTTTTCTGGTATTCTGATCTTTGCTACTCAACCTTGGATTTGCCTTGACCATCCGTTTGCCTAGCCTTTTTGTCGTGATCCACTACCTTCTTGGCATATTGACTTTGGACTGTTTCCTATGTCTTCATCTCAACCCTCTGTCTATGACGTACTCTCTTGGCTTTTGACCTCTGACCTCTTGACTACCCAACCTCACAGCTTATCCGTGAGTAGTGACTAGCGCCACAGTGACAAAGATGGGCAATTCACAATCAGGGTAAGAGCTCATGTACATAGTAAAGCTGTATGTGCACAGAGCACGTCCAGCAGTGCATAGCGGCTCCCCAGTACCGAGCTATGCAGACACTGTATGTAACTCTGCAGAGTTTTTTGGATGTTTTATATAAAAATTTAGACCAACATATTTTATTCAGTTCACAATAGTTTGTCGCCTACTGTAAAAAGATGAGTTTTAAATTTCTAAAAGAAATTTTGCTAAATTATGCCTACATTTTGGGAAAAGCAAAAAGTTCCTACATTTTTGTAAAAATACTCCTGGCACCAGTTTTGCAGATTTTCGATGCTAGAAAATTAGCTCAAGTCAAATTAAAACTTTGCCATAGATTGTTCATTTTTTTTATCGTAAAGGGGTTTATCATTACTATAATATTGATGATGTATCCATGGATTAGATAATCGTTATCAAATTTTTGAGGATCCCCTACCCCCCCAATTTGCTGTTACCTGCTACAATAGAAGTTGGATCGAAGATCATGATATATCACGCACAGTCAAAAATATAAAAAGCATGTGCAAATGTTGTGTAAGACATTTAGTTAAAAGTATTTTTAAAAAAACCCTACAGCTTACATCTATGCAATCTATATGCTATGAGAGAACCACTAAAGGGGCAAATAGTAGCAGGACTTTTGAACAAGAATTAGTTTACGACCCCATACGTCATGTATCTGAGATAACATTACACTATAGAAAATCTATGTGCATGTGCATACTTTACCAAATAGTAGGATGAAAATGGTGGTATTTAATCGGTTACTGCACCATCTGTCCATGAGGCAAGAGGAGAACCTTGATAATGCCGCACATTTATGTTTCTACATGGCACAGTATCTTGGCAGATATCCTGTCCATCTATGCTCTTTCCCAACCTTCATTTCGGCGATTGTGGTGATGTTTCACTTTATAGTTTTTGGTTTGTTTTTTTTTAATTCTCCCCCTTATCTGCCAGTTTAGCTTGGCATGTTGGTAAAAATCCAACCGGCGGTCTTGCTGCTCACAGCCTCATTTGCGATCTAGATGGTGCACACAAGCGATCTTCGAAATCGGGTTCCCGTCTTATCTATCAATGAAAGGCTCATTGGTGAAACCTCCATTAATATTTACCTCCTCTCCACTGGAATACCCCTTTAAAGATGAAATGAAACATAGGCACACAACTTTTATTTCTTGGTATTTCTTTTATTTCGCATAGCTTTTTCATTTCATTAGATGCCGACTAGAGGCTGTTAAATCAATCCATGAACAAGTGACCTTTCGGTGACAGCTTTCCTACTTCGGCTTACAACCGCTTTGGTGTATTATGTCAATACAAGACCTTATTTCTAATCACTGTAATGTATGAGGTGCCATGTTAGACCAATAAGAATCCTGTACGGCTTTGCTTAAATGTCTAAGACTTGAGTGCTTATCAAGTAACTATTCAAAGATGAGGCCAAATATTCCATTAATATATATTGACCTCTAATAAGGTGTCAATTTATGTTAGTCTGCGCTCACAAATAAATGTCTGAATGTCAGCGCTTTGTCTTATTAGGAACAGTCTGCGGGTTATCATAGCCACAAAGGTGAGAGCGGTGTTAATTATTACTTTCTAGACTCAAACTCAGCCAGGTAAATAGGCCGCGCATAGAAAAAAAATTGAATATGAAGGGCCGCGTTCTTCGCGGGAGAAGATTAAGTTGACAGTGATACCATCATTTTTCTATATGATTTTTTGATTTTTGTTTTGCATTTTTTTTTTTAATTCTTTTTAAAATTGTTTATCACATAGGTGATGGTACAGGTCTTCCCCTTTACTTAAGATTTTACATGAAACAGCATTTTTAGCTGCCAAATGTTCCATCATTTTTTCCATTCTTTATTTTGCGTTTTTTTAAACGTCTTCTTTTTTTTACACCAAATCGGTCCCATACAGTAATATAGTTTTACAATTAGCCCCATATAGTAATTCTGATAACCATCCTGTAATAATGTCTCCAATTCTGTAGTAATGTCTCCAATCCTGTAATAATGTCCCTCACTTTGTAATAACGTCCAAAATCCAGTAATAATGTCACTGACGCTGTCAAAAAGTCCCCAGTTTTGTAATAATGTCCCTCAGCCTTTAAATCCAAATACCTGTAATAATGTGCCCAATCCAGTAATAATGTCCTTTGTCCTGTAAAAATGTCCCCTATCCTGCAATATTGTCCCCTCCCTGTCCTGTAATAATACCCCCAAGCTTGTAATAATGTCCCTTGTCCTGTAATGATGTCCGTCATCCTGTAATAATGTTCCCTGTCCTGTAATAATGTCCCCAAGCTTGTAATAATATTCCTCAGCCTGTAATAATGGCCCCTATCCTGTAATAATATCCCCAATCTTTTGATAATGTCCCCGATCCTGTAATAATGTCCCCTGTAATTTAATAATGTCCCATATTCTGTAATATTGTCACTCATCCTGTAAGAATGTCCCGTCCTGTAATCAATCAATCAATCAATCAAATTTATTATCGCCAAGTACATATTACATATATACAAGGAATTCTTTGTGGCAAAGAGGCAACATAATATATAACAACAGATACAACAAGTAACATCTAACAAGACAGATACAGTATATAGTCTACACATGACGATTTAATTGTTGAACAGAGAGTGGATAGAAGCTGTTCATATGGCGGTTGGTGCTGCATTTGGGGACTCTGAAGCGACGTCCTGAAGGGAGTAGTTGGAATGAGGAGTGTCCCGGGTGAGAGGGATCGGATGAAATTTTCAATGCGTGGGATCGAATACTCTTATCATAAAGATCCTGGATTTTAGGCAGGGGGGAGCCTATAATTCTCTCTGCTGTTCTGAAAGTCCTTTGTAAGCGGAGTTTGTCATGCGCAGTGGCTCCCCCATACCAGACTATCAGAGAGGAACAAATTACAGATGTGATGACAGCATTAAAGAATAAGATCAGAATAATAATGTCCCTAGTCTTGTAATAATTCCCCCTGTCCTGTAATAATGTCCCTAAGCTTGTAATAATGTTCCCTGTCCTGAAATAATGTCCCCAAGGTTGGAATAATGTCCTCTGTTCTGTAATAATGACCCGCAGCCTGTAGTAATGTCCATTGTCCTGTAATATCCCCAAGCCCGTACTCATGTCCCCTATCCTGTAGTAATGTTCCCTATCCTGTAGTAATGTCCCCATCCTGGTCCCATATTATAGAAATGTCCTCATCCTTTTCCACTTCTTGTAACAATGTCCCCCATTCTGCTACTCTTTACACATACATAACAAATTCTTCTCACCTGACCTCAATCCATCAGCAAACAGTGTCCTCTTCCTCCTCCACAGCTGATGTCAGGTGCTGGTCTTTGATTTTCCGGTGGCTGGTATTGATATTGAGGTGCAGAGAGCTGGTCTCTGGTTATACCCATAGTTTTAGATGTACAGTATGTTATATATATATATATGCTAGCTGAAGAGCCCGGCGCTGCCCGGCCATAGTAACTAACTACAGTTTGTTATAACAAATTATAATTATCCTCCATCCCTTAGTCCCATGCCCATATGCCCATCACACATCCTCCATCCCATAGTCCCATGCCCATACATCCATCATACATATCCTCCATCCCATAGTCCCGTGCCCATATACCCATCATACATATCCTCCATCCCATAGGCCCGTGCCCATATACCCATCATACATCCTTCATGTCATAGTCCCATGCCCATATACCCATCATACATATCCTCCATCCCATAGTCGAGTGCCCATATACCCATCACACATCCTCCATCCCGGGACTATGGGATGGCAGATATGTATGATGGGTATATGGGCACGGGACTATGGGATGGCGGATATGTATGATGGGTATATGGGCATGGGACTATGACATGAAGGATGTGTGATGGGTCTATGGGCACTCGACTGTGGGATGGCGAATATGTATGATGGGTATATGGGCATGGGACTATGGGATGGAGGATGTGTGATGGGTATATGGGCACTCGACTATGGGATGGAGGATATGTATGATGGGTATATGGGCATGGACCTATGGGATGGTGGATATGTATGATGGGTATATGGGCACGGGACTATGGGATGGTGGATATGTATGATGGGTATATGGGCACGGGACTATGGGATGGAGGGTAATTATAATTTGCTATAACTAACCACAGTGAGTTACTATGCCCGGGCAGCGCCGACCTCTTCAGCTAGTATATAATATATAAAGCTCAATGTGGGTGTGTATGTATGTATGTACTGTATGTCCGGGATTGGCATCCGCACCGTCGCAGCTACAGCCACAAAATTTGGCACAGTCACACATCTAGACCCCGAAAGCGTCATAGGCTATGTTATGAGGCAAAATTTTAACCCCACGCATTCCAATTCACCAAACAATTTTGCCCCTATCTACATAATGGGGAAAATGTGTATGTACTGGCATCTGCACCGTCGTAGCCACAGCCACAAACTTTTGCACAGTCACACGTCTGGACCCCTAGAGCATCATAGGCTATGTTGTGAGGCGAAATTTTAACCCCGCGCGTTCCAATTCACCAAACAATTTTGCCCCTATCTACATAATGGGGAAAAAGTGAAAGGAAAAGTGTTGGAGACAAATTGACAGCTGCCAGATGTGAACAAGGGGAACTTAAAGAATCAGAGCGATGGCGCCAAAGAGTATATACCGTACAGTTGCTAAGATGGGGCCCTGACATGGGATACTCACCACACACGGGGATATGAACACACACACAAAATGCGTCACACACTACCACGTGCTTCAACACATATACCACCCTCAGCACACATTTCACCACACATACACCAACCTCGCCACATAAAAGTCCAAACACAAAAGTCGCCATCAAAACTCGCCACGCTGTTCCAGAGTTGTTTAAAAGATGAAAAATGAGCTGTGATTGGTCGCTATCAGCAACAGTTTTCTTTGTAGACAGTTGTGGTAACTGAGGCCTATTATTCTTATCATTTCTGTGTTGTTATCGTCCTTCTGTAAAGCTGGAAATAGCACAATTTATTACCGTGCCAACACAGACCACCCTCTGACAGAGACTGCAGGGGAGCCCAGTATCACACAGGATAGGATTAGATACACGGCTCAGCAGTCAAGGTACTGTCACACTTAGCGATGTACCAGCGATCCCGACCGCTGGGGACGGGGGTCGCTACTTACCTGTCACACTAGGCGATCCTGCGTCCTCCCGCCCGGCTCCACGCTCGTCGCTCGTCTCTCCACATGAAGCGCCGCAGGAAGCTGACGACGAGAAGCGGTCCAGGACGTTCTCGCGCGATCAGCGATAACCAACGGGGGAGCGGGTCGTAGGTAAGTATCAGACTCAGTGATGTCGCTAGCAATATCGCTATAACGTCACAAGTTATAGCGATATTGCTAGCGATATCGCTTAGTGTGACAGTACCTTAAGTATCACACAGGATAGGATTAGATACACAGCTCAGCAGTCAGTATCACACAGGATAGGAATAGATACACGGCTCAGCAGACAGTATCACACAGGATAGGAATAGATACACGGCTCAGCAGTCAGTATCACTCAGGATAGGAATAGATACACGGCTCAGCAGCCAGTATCACACAGGGTAGGATTAGATACACAGCTCAGCAGTCAGTATCACACAGGATAGGATTAGATACACAGCTCAGCACACAGTATCACACAGAATAGTATTAGATACACCGCTCAGCAGACAGTATCACTCAGGATAGGAATAGATACACGGCTCAGCAGACAGTATCACTCAGGATAGGAATAGATACACGACTCAGCAGACAGTATCACACAGGATAGGATTAGATACACAGCTCAGCAGTCAGTATCACACAGAATAGTATTAGATACACGGCTCAGCAGTCAGTATCACTCAGGATAGGAATAGATACACAGCTCAGCACACAGTATCACACAGAATAGTATTAGATACACGGCTCAGCAGCCAGTATCACACAGGGTAGGATTAGATACACAGCTCAGCACACAGTATCACACAGAATAGTATTAGATACACGGCTCAGCAGACAGTATCACACAGGATAGGATTAGATACACAGCTCAGCAGTCAGTATCACACAGGAGAGGATTAGACACATGGCTCAGCAGGCAGTATCACACAGGATAGGATTAGATGCACGGTTTTTATGTGCAATATAATCATTATAATTTGTTATAACCAACCATAGTTGGTTACTATGCCCAGGCAATGCCGGGCTCTTCAGCTAGTGTATATATATATATATATATATATATATATATATATATACACACTTGTACTACTGTCCTATGAAAAAAAGTAATGTTTACGTCCTTACATGCTTTACAATTGTAATTGTCAACTATTGTAATAAAGGTGAACCAATTTCTTCTTAATATATGGTATACACGTGATGTGCGGAATTTCTTATCAGAATCCAAAATATGGGAAAGGAAGGGAAGATGATCCAGTTTTAGTTTCCAATGAGATATTGAAAGTAGATGGATTTTTTAGTGTTGCTCTTTGATTTGCTTCTTTCAGTGCTTTCGATTTTTCAAGCATGTCGTTATACTGACACTCAATGTAGCACTTTTGCCTAACTGTAAAAAAAACTTAAATACACAGAAGTCCTACAAAAAATACATATGGTCTTGATATCACAGGAGCTATAATTAGGTTTTGAAGAAAAGTGAATCATAGCAGCAGATCTTTCTTTCAAATACCAAAATTCATGATTTCAACCTGGTCACTTCCTTTTCTAACATACAGCTCTGCAAAAAAAATTAAGAGACCACCACATCAAAACCCTGTCATGGACAGCCCTTTCTCCAGTCCTGAACCCCCCATTGAAAACCTCTGGAATGTAATCAAGAGGATGATGGATAGTCACAAGCCATCAAACAAAGTAGAACTGCTTACATTTTTGAGCCAGAAGCAGTGTGAAAGACTGGTTGAAAGCATGCCAAGACGCATGAAAGCTGTTTTTAAAAATCATGGTTATTCCACAAAATATTGATTTCTGAACTCTTCCTGAGTTAAAACATTAGTATTGTTGTTTCTAAATGATTGTGAACTTGTTTTCTTTGCATTATTTGAGGTCTGATTTCTCCTTTTGAGAAAAAAAGTCACGAACTTTATTGCTTGGAAATTCGGAGACATGTTGTCAGAAGTTTGTAGGCTAAAAGAACAATGTACATTTTACTCAAAAATAGACCTATAAAAAGAAAAATGAGGCAAATTGAACATTTGGAAGGGGTCTCTTAATTTTTGCCAGAGCTGTATATATACAGTGATCATAGAATCATAGAATCGTAGAGTTGGAAGGGACCTCCTGGGCCATCTTGTCCAACCCCCTGCTCAAAGCAGGATCCGCTAAATCATCCCAGTCAGATGTCTGTCCAGCCTCTGTTTGAAGACTTCCATTGAACGAGAACTCACCACTTCTCGTGGCAGCTTGTTCCACTCATTGATCACTCTGTCAAAAAGTTTTTTCTAATATCTAATCTGTGTCTCCTCCCATTCAGTTTCATCCCATTGCTTCTAGTCTTTCCTTGTGCAAATGAGAATAAAGTTGATCCTTCTACAATGTGACAGCCCTTTAGATATTTGTAGACAGCTATTAAGTCTCCTCTCAGTCTTCTCTTTTGCAAACTAAACAATCCCAAATCCTGCAACCTTTCCTCATAAGACAGGGTTTGCAGACCGGTCACCATTCTGGTCGCTCTTTTCTGAACTTGCTCCAGTTTGTTGATGTCTTTTTTAAAATGTGGTGCCCAAAACTGGACACAATATTCCAGATGAGGTCTGACCAAAGAGGAGTAGAGGGAAATAATGACTTCACGTGATCTAGACTGTATGCTTCTGTTAATACATCCTAGAATTGCATTTGCCTTTTTTGCTGCTGCATCACACTGTTGACTCATATTCAGTCTGTGATCTATTAGTATACCCAAGTCTTTTTCACATGTGCTGTCGCTTAGGCCTATTCCTCCCATTCTGTATATGCTTTTTTCATTTTTATTGCCCAGATGTAGTACTTTGCATTTTTCCCTGTTAAAAACCATTCTGTTAGTTGCTGCCCATTTCTCTAGTTTATTTATATCTTTTTGAATTCTCTCTCTCTCTTTAGTATTAGCTATCCCTCCTAGCTTTGTGTCATCAGCAAATTTAATCAGTTTACCCTCAATTCCTTCATCTAAATCGTTGATAAAGATGTTGAACAATACAGGGCCCAGGACAGAGCCCTGTGGTACCCCACTTGAGACATTCTTCCAACTGGATGTGCAGCCATTTACGACCACTCTTTGGGTCCGATCACTAAGCCAGTTATGAATCCACCTAACAGTTGCCTTGTCCATTCCATACTTAGCCATTTTTTCAATAAGGATTGTATGAGATACTTTGTCAAATGCTTTGCTGAAGTCAAGATATACTATACAGCATTTCCTTGATCCACCCAATCAGTGATTCCGTCATAGAAGGAAATTAAGTTAGTCTGACATGACTTATTAGTTACAAACCCATGCTGACTCTGTTTAATCACTTCATTCTTATCCAGGTACTGACTTACATGTTGTTTAATAATTTGTTCAAAGATCTTTCCTGGTATAGAAGTCAGACTCACCGGCCTATAGTTGCCTGGGTCCACCTTCTTCCCCTTTTTGAAGATAGGAGCAACATTTGCTCTTCTCCAGTCTTCTGGGACTTCTCCTGGTCTCCAAGAATTTTCAAAGATTATGGAGAGGGTTTCAAAAATGTCTTCTGCTATCTCCTTCAGTACTCTGGGGTGTAATTCATCTGGACCTGGAGACTTGAATTCATTTAGGTTAGCTAAGTGTTTCCTCACTATCTTTCTGTTTATAGATATCCTGGATTCTTCTATTCCCTTAATAGGACAGTGAATAACAGTTGATGTTACATTTCCTTTCTGAGAGAAAACAGATGCAAAATAGGAATTTAAAAGTTCGGCCTTTTCAACATCCTGTCTTACCATTTATTTCATCATTTTCATCCTGTAAAAATCCTATAGCATCTTTGACTTTTCTTTTACTTTTGACATATCCCCAAAATCCTTTATTATTGCTTTTGACATCTCTTGCAAGCCTCAATTCATTGTCAGCTTTAGATAATCTGATTTGTGCCCTGCAGGTTCTGCAGACAGCATTATATTCTTCTTTAGATATGCCTCCCTCTTTCCATTTTATAAACATTTTTTTCTTCCTTTTTAGCAAGTGCTTAAGTTCTGTGTTCATCCATCCTGGCTTCCTTAAATGCTTCCTATTCTTCCCTCTTTTCGGAATTGTTAACAATTGTGCTTTGAGAATTTCATTTTTCAAGATTTCCCATCCTTCCTGGACATTTTTGTCTTTAAGGATATCCAGCCATTGGATCCCTTTTGATCAGAAAAGGGTAACAATGTTTTGATTTATTGACTATCAGGCTCCATATCTCATCATCTACTGCTGCTTCGAACATGAGACTACCATCATTTTATAGACAATCATCTTGGCTATCTCATACATAAATTTGACTTGTAACTATTTAGCATATGATTAGTTATTTAGATTCTTGTCATGTCATGGCATTGTTACTGTTTTACTCCTAAAAATCTACATCTTCATACTATTATTTTGTCATGATTTTCTAATTTCACCTTTGGCTTTCAACATTGCCTGAATCCTTCTGGGTATGCTCTCAATCAGATTCAAGCATGACTCGACCAAAATCTGATCCCAGGTCGGTTCTACACGATCCCAAAGTTGATGCATACTGGTTGACTCACTTGATTATAGTGTATATACGTTTTTTTCTCAAACTCTACCCACAAGTGTTTGATTGGAATGAGGTCTGGGGACTGTGGAGGCCAATCCAGCACCTCTACTTAATTTTCAGTGAACCATTTCTTCGCCAATCTTGACGTTTGCTTCTGGTTATTGTCCTGATGGAACATTATGTCATCCTTTTCATACCCATAGTACTCGAGTGTATGAAATAACTTGTCTTGTAGGGTACTCACTTATAGCTCAGCATTGAGACCACTATCAACCTTTGTCAAGTATCCAACGCCTTTGGCTGTGAAAAATAAAATATTGTCAGGTTTCCTCCACTAAACTTGACAGTTCCTTCAACTTTTTGATCTGTTAGCACCTTTTTCCCTTGTCAGTTCCAGACCCATTTGCACCCGTCAGATCCTAGTCTATTGACATTTGTCTCATTTCTCCAAATTATCGGTTTTCAATCTTCTACTGTCCACTTTTTGTCATTTTTTTAAATTCAAGCTGACGATTCTTATGATGATGTTGAAGTCGAGACTTCTTCACCTTTTTTCAGCCACCATTCCAGTTTTGTGTAACGCTCGTCGCACGGTGCTTGCATGAACATCTGAGATCTCACTATTAGGCCACGTTCACACGTTCAGCATTTGATCAGTATTTTACATCTGTATTTGTAAGCTAAAATCAGGAGTGGGTGAAAAATACAGAAGTGGTGACGTGTTTCTATTATACTTTTCCTCTGATTGTTGCACTCCTGGTTTTCGCTTGCAAATACTGATGTAGAACACTGACCAAATACGGAACATGTAAACGTGGCCTTACGAAGCATATGAGACACCTACACTGCAGAATTTATCAAGTCAGAACTGATAGACCTTGTGATGAGCCAAGTTGTTGACTCTGATATTTTGTATGAACATCCACCTCTTGGCTTTTGAATGAATGGGCGGACTTCATTTTGTATTTTTCCAAGTCTTATTGCACTCACATGATGCAGTTTGGCAATTTTCTTGGACGAGAGACCGCTATCAATGAGCTGGATGATGCTGTTTCTCTTTTCTTGGGAAATCTTTTTCATGGCTGCTCTTCATTTTATAGTTACATTGTTACATAGACTGAAAAAAAGACCTAGGTCCATCAAGTGCAAACTTTCTCCATCAATTTTATATTTTGTCACCCACAGTGTTATGTTTATTAAGGGAATCATCCAGCCCTTTTTTAAATGCTGTCATAGTGTCTGCCATTACTACTTCTTGTAGTAGGGCATTCCACATTCTGACTGCTCTAACTGTAAAGAACCAGTGACCTTCCACTTGGGACTTAACCTAATGACACACTAAGCTATTTGGGAATGTGAGAACAGGTTGTATTTTGTAGTATACAGAATTTAGTGACATGAGAAGAATCTGCATAACTAATTATGTGCAAATTAGTTGCAAGTCAAATTTATGTATGAGATAGCCAAGATGATTGTCTATAAAATGATGGTATTCTCAGTGGATGGTGATATATGGTGCCTGAAAGTTAAAAGTTCAAAATATTGTTACCCTTTTGCTCATTAGTGCATTTTATATACAGTACAGACCAAAAGTTTGGACACACCTTCTCATTCAAAGAGTTTTCTTTATTTTCATGACTATGAAAATTGTAGATTCACTCTGAAGGCATCAAAACTATGAATTAACACATGTGGAATTATACAATTAACAAAAAAGTGTGAAACAACTGAAAATATGTCTTATATTCTAGGTTCTTCAAAGTAGCCACCTTTTGCTTTGATTACTACTTTGCACACTCTTGGCATTCTCTTGATGAGCTTCAAGAGGTAGTCACCGGAAATGGTCTTCCCACAGTCTTGAAGGAGTTCCCAGAGATGCTTCGCACTTGCTGGCCCTTTTACCTTCACTCTGCGGTCCAGCTCACCCCAAACCATCTTGATTGGGTTCAGGTCTGGTGACTGTGGAGGCCAGGTCATCTGGTGTAGCACCCCATCACTCTCCTTGTTGGT
Source organism: Dendrobates tinctorius (assembly GCF_039654945.1). Taxonomy (NCBI): domain Eukaryota; kingdom Metazoa; phylum Chordata; class Amphibia; order Anura; family Dendrobatidae; genus Dendrobates; species Dendrobates tinctorius. Next base: position 43,575,178 of record NW_027361738.1, on the reverse strand, counting down.
CAAATAGCCCTTACACAGCCTGGAGGTGTGTTTGGGGTCATTGTCCTTTTGAAGAATAAATGATGGTCCAACTAAACACAAACCGGATGGAATAGCATGCCGCTGCAAGATGCTGTGGTAGCCATGCTTGTTCAGTATGCCTTCAATTTTGAATAAATCCCCAACAGTGTCACCAGCAAAGCACCCCCACACCATCACACCTCCTCCTCCATGCTTCACGGTGGGAACCAGGCATGTAGAGTCCATCCGTTCACTTTTCTGCATCGTACAAAGACACGGTCGTTGGAACCAAAGATCTCAAATTTGGACTCATCAGACCAAAGCACAGATTTCCACTGGTCTAATGTCCATTCCTTGTGTTCTTTAACCCAAACAAGTCTCTTCTGCTTGTTGCCTGTCCGTAGAAGTGGTTTACTAGCAGCTATTATACCATGAAGGCCTGCTGCACAAAGTCTCCTCTTAACAGTTGTTGTAGAGATGTGCCTGCTGCTAGAACTCTGTGTGGCATTGACCCGGTCTCTAATCTGAGCTGCTGTTAACCTGCGATTTCTGAGGCTGGTGACTCGGATGAACTTATCCTCCGCAGCAGAAGTGACTCTTGGTCTTCCTTTCCTGGGGCGGTCCTCATGTGAGCCAGTTTCTTTGTAGTACCTGATGGTTTTTGCCACTGCACTTGGGGACACTTTCAAAGTTCTCCCAATTTTTCGGACTGACTGACCTTCATTTCTTAAAGTAATGATGGCCACTCATTTTTCTTTACTTAGCTGCTTTTTTCTTGCCATAATACAAATTCTAACAGTCTATTCAGTAGGACTATCAGCTGTGTATCCACCAGACTTCTGCACAACACAACTGATGGTCCCAACCCCATTTATAAGGCAAGAAATCCCACTTATTAAACTTGACAGGGCACACCTGGGAAGTGAAAAGCATTTCTGGTGACTACCTCTTGAAGCTCATCAAGAGAATGCCAAGAGTGTGCAAAGCAGTAATCAAAGCAAAAGGTGGCTACTTTGAAGAACCTAGAATATAAGATATATTTTCAGTCGTATCACAATTTTTTGTGAATTATATAATTCCACATGTGTTAATTCATAGTTTTGATACCATCAGAGTGAATCTACAATTTTCATAGTCATGAAAATAAAGAAAACTCTTTGAATGAGAAGGTGTGTCCAAACTTTTGGTCTGTACTGTATATATATATATATATATATATATATATATATGGACAGGACTCTTCTTTTTGAATGCTGCCTCTTTTTTATATATATAATTGCATATTGTATATGGCATTTGTCTGCTTATCAACTGGCGCCTTATGTGTTGACGGCACATAGATGACATGCTGTGCGTTGATGAAAGCTGCAGTATAGGAAAAGCAATGTGTTCAGTGTAAAAAAAAAAAAGACATTAGTTTTCCATTGCAAAGCAATAAAGCACATTAGAGAACAATTAACACATTTCTAATTAAATGTCAAAAGGCATCAGCAGACAATATGGCACCTGCTATATCTCAATAAACGAGTCTAAGCGTAGCAGTATAGTGTTAAGTTTTTTTTAATGGAAAGATATGATTCTAAAATGTTCACATATAAGTTCAATTTCCCACAAGTTCTACATATGATGGCAGCACGGAGGCTCAGTAGTTAGCACTGCAGCCTTGCAGCGCTGGAGTCCTAACTTCAAATCCCACCAAGGAAAACATCTGCAAGGAGTTTGTATGTTCTCCCTGTGTTGGCAAGGGGGTTTCCTCCGGGTACTCCGGTTTCCTCCCACACTCCAAAGACATACTGATAGGGAATTTAGATTGTGAGCCCCATCGGCGACAGTGATGATAATGTGTGCAAACTGTAAAGCGCTGAGGAATATGTTAGCGTTATATAAAAATAAAGATTATTATTATGTGATGCCAGGATCAGATAGGGGACACCAGTGGTCTGATGGCCACTTGTAACAAACAATATGGAGCAGTCATGTCCTAGACACATTGGGCAGCATATACTAATGGTCATATTTGCACAATACGTTTTGATGCTATACCTCCAAAAAGTCATATGGGCTTTATGAAATATCTCCTAAAATGAAGCCTAGACTGTAAGGTCAGAGAGTAAATCATGATCTACTGTATGTGAAGATAAGACCTCAAATTGCATACCATTCTGGGCCATCAGGAAAAGCAAAATGCCCAATGTAATTGTACTTCTTTGTCTTTCCTATCTAACAATCCTTGCCCTATAATTTATTTTTTAATCTAATTTCCTAATGAAGTTTGATGCTGTTTATGTCTTTCTTAGTAAGTTTCCAGATAAAACACTACCAATACTATTTGAAAGAATTAGATTTTTCCTGAGTTTGCTGATTTGACTGCGCACAGGACAATTGGCCTTCTATGTGCATAGTGCGGCTGTCACTGTGCGCGCTATAAGAGAAATGAATATTTACTTCTTTTTAGCAGCGGCACAGCCTCCTGTGACCCGCTGCTCTGCCGCTCCCCCTCCCCCCGCCGGCTTTCTGGTACAAGTGACTCGTGTATAAGCAGAGGGAGGCGTTTTCAGCACAAAAAAAAGTGCTGAAAAACTCAGCTTATACACGAGTATATACGGTATTTGCAAAACCTACAAACTTTCTGCTATCTGCAATAAACCAGTGAAACAAGAATGATTGAAATAGTTGAACTCAACTAATATAACACGTGGTTTCTCCAAGTTCAACAGGACATGACAGTTACTGAGTGCTGGAGTCAGGGCCGGCCCGAACGTATAGGCGAACTAGGCGGCCGCCTAGGGCGCCGACCCAAAGGGGGCACCAGAGAAAAAATAGAAAAAGTTATAAAAAATCTTTTCAAAAGGCAAAAAGTTTTAGCGATGGAAAGAAAAGTGTACATATTTAAGGGCAAATATGACTCAAGAGAGGTTGGTTGGGTTGGCAACAATTTCGATAGAATCTGAAGTTGCTAAACAAATTAATCTCGGTGACTTAGTGTCATCCTTTTTTAAAAAAAGGCAAGGAAACAAAAATTTTAATTATCTATGGTCGTTTTTGTTTTGTGTTATTGATTACTTTGTATATATTTGTCCTATACAACTTCTCAGAAGAGTAAAGAGTTAGGAGAGAGTTAATTAATCATTGTGGTTGTGGTTTATTTTGCTCCTAAATTTATATCCCAAGTTTTCATCTACTGCCAAGAATAGTAGGGGCGCAACAAAATAGTTTCGCCTAGGGCGCCGTAATCTCTCGGGCCAGCCCTGGCTGGAGTCCAAAAATTACTTATGCCCTTGAGTACATAGTAGAGCACCTATGGCTGTTATGACCTGCTGCAAACAAGATACACAGAAAGACACCATCTTTTGACAGCGTTCATGAAGAATATTGGCTCATTTCTCATGGACCATGGCATCCAGTTCACTAATATTCTTGGGTTTGTGTGATGCACCTTCTCCACATTTCGCCAAAGATTTTCTATATTTATCAAGTACGCCGAGGACACTCGATTAGCGCCCGAGCATGCTAGGATAATGCCTTATCCGATCATGTTCGCTCATCACTATTCTAATTGCATCCATGCTATTTGACAGTATGCTGTATATTGATCACACAGTTATGACCCAGAAAGCCCCATTTGCAGGTTGTCTCTACCAAATAGAAACTCTCACTCGGGCAGACTCAGGCCATCAAAAATTCAAAAAGTTTCTTGTCATGTAATATTTCATTTTTCATGCTTGCCCAGGCAATCACCTAATGGCTGGAGGTCTCAGCCGCCGGATTTGTGGCAAACAACTCAAAATAAGGGTAGGTTCACGCGAGCATATAAAAAGATTGTTGAGAGTTTAATCCAAAAAACGCAAACAATTTTTTTTTCTCACTTGTCATCCGTCTGCAGTCTGTTTTTTTTACAGCAAGTTATTAATCATTTACAAGACCATTCACAGTTTCCTATGTTACAGAATTGCAATGTATCCATAATAAATGAGTACTATACTGTACGGCATCCAGCTTTTTTGGCGCACCCTTAGACTTCAATGGGCTAGTCTCAACCTATTTAAAGAGGAAACAAGTGCATGCCGGGATTTTTTTCACACACAAATACGGACAGTGAAAAAATTGCTCATCTGCACGTTTCCATTGAATAACATTGGTCCGAGTGTTGTCCTTTTTTTTTTGTTCACCGATCGAAAATACAGTCCTGTGAATGGGCCCTAAAAGTAAAAGGCACTTTATAGGTGAGAGGTAAAGCAGTGTAAACATATCAAGGTAGATGGTTATAATAGTTGAATAGCAAAGAAAATAAAGTCTTAAGGCCACGTCACACACAGCGAGATCGCTGATTTTGTGATGCCACAGCGATCTCACCAGCGAGATCGCTGTGTGTGACAATGATCAGGGACCGGCCCCCCTGCCGGGTATCGCTGATCGCGCTCCATCGTCCTGGGCCATTTTTTGATCGTTGGTCTCCCGCTGGCCAGCACGCATCGCTGCGTGTGGCAGTGAGAGACCAGCAATCAGCGACGTTGGACGCTGGTTTCCAATGTAAACAGCGGGTATCTAAGAGCTGCGCGGCTCTTGGATACCCGCTGTTTGCATTGGAAACCAGCTTGCTTGCTGGTCCTGATCGCTGGAGGGGCTGTCTATGTGACAGCTCACCATCGATCAGCCTAACGATGTCCCAGCGATCCCATCCATGTCGGATCGTTGGTGGGATCGCTGCGACATCGTTATGTGTAACGGGGCCTTTAATCTGCCTTCTTCCACAATGGAAACTGTGCACTGGTTGTTCACGTTTTCAAATGTCCTTGGATCTCTGCATTCTCGAGTGGTGGCAGCTCAAGCGATCAACCGGACTGACACTAAAGATTCGACTTAAAAGCGTAGGGGAGAGGTTTAGTAGCATTTAGTACAAAGTGTAGCGAACACTTCATAGTAAGCAAATGCTCAGTGGACGTTTTAAACTTTGCGTTCACTTGAGTACCCGTCTAGCGGTGGTACCTGGTTTAAGAGTTCAAACGTCTTACCGACTTCCTTAGTATAAATGTAATTTATAATTTACAGTCTCTGGCACTAGGACTCAGTTCTTCTTTTTCCCTATTTTTGCAATCATTTCAGTTGTCACAGTATGCAGACTGTTAGCACTGTCTATAATAATTAATAAGTGTAACTTTGTCCTTTTAATTAAGTCTTCGTTGGTCTAATTCCAAATAAGATTACATTCTAGTAGCAGAGCTCGTACAGTAAATGGATATTCCTATACATAATGAAAAAGAATAGTCCAATCATTGAATTACGCTAGCCTTTTGTATGAGAGATGGAAAAAGTAATCTGAATTGTGACACTGCAACCCCCTTCCCAGGAAGCCAACTTAATGAACGATGCTCCAAATTACGCCTAATTAAGAAATAATTAGTAGGTATACTCTAGAATCTGTTGATGAGGAGGTTGTCATTTTGTTCTGATGACATATAACTAATTAAATGAGGCTTCGCTATGACTCCATTTGTCCCAATTTTATTTTTCTGTTTTTTTTTTTAATTTGAAAATACATTTCGGTTAATTTGAGTCATTAGGCTGCTTAGTGCGCCTGCTTTTAGGCACATATACCGTTCTGTTCGTTATGTACATTGCGACATAATAGTCGTCAGTGGTAGCTATAAATGGGTTCATTAATACGTGGAATTGTTCTGATGTTACTTTACATGTTTTAGGACATATAGTACAATGCGCAAGTGAAATGACTAATAACAATGTGCCATTGCTTTTGTAATTTTTCCATAATTTTTATTATTTTTTTTAATTAAAATACTTTACAAAAAATCAAACCGTTATCAAAACTACAAGAACAACTCCACAAGTAAAGAAGAGTGGATCACTTTGCTCAAAGCAGGTCCATTGTCCAGGTCAGTACTCTCAGGCTGTAGACAGGAGCTACTTTCCTGAGTTTCCAGGTTTCCCGAAGAGAAGCTTGATTCGCCGGCTTGGCATGACATTATCTTTGTGGCGCACATCTGTGCACAGTGGTGACATCAATGATGACGTCTTCCTGGCTAATCATAAACTGAGCCTGGGATACGGTAGAGTTAGGAAATTCGCGCATCTCCTGTCCACAGCCAAAGAGCACTGATCTGTACCGTGGATCGGGGATGCATTAAGCGATCTACCTACATGTAAACCCTCCTTTTTGGGTCAGTGTTTGCCTGTATATTTTTATGCTAAAACCTGGAGTAAGACCGACAAAAAATAAATAAATAAAAGTTGGAAATATTTGCACATCTTCGATATTTATTTTTTTGGATTATACTTACCATGGCTGTGGAGTCGATAAGCTAAACTTTCAACCCTGACTGAATCCTTTATAAGTTGGTCATGTATAATTTACTGTAGAAAAAGGGAGGCTTTAATGAATAGAACATCACTTTTTTTAATTTGTAATTTTTGTAATTAAAATTTCCAAATTGTTATAAATGCAAATATGCACAAGCTATGCATTCAATAAATAATTTATACAATGTTAATAATATTTTTGGTTAAAGGCCATAGTGAATTTTTTACTTTCTGACATTCTATATTAAAAGAAAAAATTTGGAAGTCACTATAATCTTTTTTTTATTTTGGAGGTAGATATCATATTTGACTTTCTGAAATAAATCTCAAATATAAATGCTAAATGTATGTATCTATTTTAACACAATTTTACTAATTTCAAGCAGTATACTAAGTTAGAACTGAACAGCTCACCAAGCACACCCAATTTCTGTGATGATAGTCTAGTACCTAAAGAAAAATACTCTGGACAAAAGCTGATTTTCTGTATTTTGCCTATTATACCAATTTTCCTCAGGGGAGGTGACAAAGATAGAATCCTTGCATCATACCCCACCCCTAAGGAACTGCCGAAGGCATAATACGCGTCACGCCGCGCTCACCTGGGGGTGGGACCTTGGTCCCGACGTCATCTCTTCCGGAGCCGCAGTCGTTCCGGGGGTCCCGCCGGGTGCGCACGCGCACCTCTCGTACCTAGGTTCCTGTCTCCTCCATGTTATGTGTGCGCTTGCGCGCTCCTCTCAGTTTGGCCTCCTGGTCCGTCCTCTCTATGGTACTGGAGGACTTGACCCGGAAGCCCTAGCGATCATGTGCTATATCAGGCTACCTCTTCCTAGGGGAGGTGCCTGATTATTGTTGTGCTTCCTGGCTTGGTCTGCTGTGTCCCTGCCTGGCTGTGCGCTGTATTAGGGTCCTCTGCCTTGCACTCTGTTGTGCCTCTTGGCACACGCTCTGAACCTGCACTCTGCCTTGTACTCGGTTGTGCCTCTTGGCACACGCGCTGAACCTGCACTCTGGATTGTACTCGGTTGGGCCTCCTGGGACATGCTCTGACCCTGTGCTCTGTCTCATACTCAGTTGTGCCTCCTGGCACACACTCTGATCCTGTGCTCCGTCTGATACTCAGCTGTGCCTCCTGGCACATACTCTGATCCTGTGCTCTGTCTTGTACTCAGTTGTGCCTCCTGGCACACACTCTAATCCTGTGCTCTGTCTTACACTCAGCTGTGCCTCCTGGCACATACTCTGATCCTGTGCTCTGTCCTATGCTCAGTTGTGCCTCCTGGCACACACTCTGATCCTGTGCCTTATCTTATACTCAGTTGTGCCTCCTGGCACACGCTCTGATCCTGTACTCTGTCTCTTACTCAGTTGTGCCTCCTGGCACACGTTCCAATCCTGTACTCTGTCTTATGCTCAGTTGTGCCCTCCGGCACACACCCTGCTCCTGTACTCTGTTACACCTCCTGGCACACCTGCTGCCTGAGTCAGTGCTCTGACGTGCTCCTTTGCACGCATCCTGCTTTACTCACACCCAGACGTACGAAGTCGCTGTATACCACGTGTTCCCGTGCCCACGTTTTACACGTTCCTGCAGACACACTCACTCACTCGTGTCTCCAGTGAGCCGGCTGCCTGGTGCCAGCAGTTGTGGTACCTCACCCCCTGGGGCTTGCCCCTGACACTCCCTGTATAGGGGATGGTCTTCACTAGGCCGGCTCACCCTGGGAGGGTTGGTGCAACGACCCAGAGGGTCCACTCCAGGAGTCGTCACAGTATAATCAGGCCATGGACCCCGCTGGTACCACCGCCTCCGCCCAAAAGGAACTGGTGTTCCTACGGGAGAGTCAGACCAGGATCATGTCCTCTCTGAAATCCATGGGGTCCCGTTTGTCGGCCATGCAGTCCTCTGACCTTGGGAATGCTTCCCAGTTGGCCAGCCTCCAGCAAGAACTCTCACAGCAATGCGACACCCAGGTCCATATCCTCAACTATATGGCGTCGGTAGACAGTCGGCTCCTTTCCATACAATCCGTTTCTGCCCAGTCCTTGGTCCCGCACTCGCTGCCGCGCTTCGGCAAGCCATCCCAATATAGCGGGGACCCTAAATTTTGTCGAGGATTTTTGAACCAATGCCGCTTACATTTCGAGCTTTTGCCGCAGCACTATCCCACCGAGCACGCCAAAATTTCCTTTATTGTTTCACACTTAGAGGGAGAGATGTTAGCATGGGTGAATCCCCTCTGGGAGCGCAGTGATCCACTCGTCTCTCAGCTTTCCACCTTTTTGGACACCTTCCGCAAGATGTTTGACGAGCCGGGTCGTCTGGCTTCTACCACCAAGTCCCTCTTTAACCTCCATCAGGGGACGCTACCGGTGGGTCAGTATGCCATCCGTTTTCGTACCTTGTCCTCCGAACTTGGTTGGAACAACGAGGCCCTCGTAGGGATCTTTTGGCATGGCCTGGCCGGTCGGATTAAAGATGAACTAGCAGGTCGGGATACTCCCACCTCTTTAGAGGACCTGATCTCTCTGGTGACACGCATTGACCTGCGGTTTCAGTCTGGCGACACACATTGACCTGCGGTTTCAGGAGCGTGCCCGTGAATCAGCCAGAGAGAGAAGCTCCTCTCATCTCCTTCATTCCTGCCCCAAGAAGCCGGGAAACTTCTCCGCCTAGGATTGGTAGGAGAGGCCTCCCTAGGTGTACGTGACTCCTCTCCTTCCCTGGTCATGTCCGTGCTACTGAATCTTGGTGCCAAGCATTTCTCAGAGGAGGCTTTTCTGGATTCTGGCGCGGATGGGAATTTTATCACACTCGAGGCGGTTAAAAAATACCGGATTCCTGTCAGATCCCTGGAGACTCCCCGGTCGATAGTTTTGGTCAATGGTACATCCTTGCTGGAGACCGTTACCCAGGCCACCGAAGAGATCGAGCTGCAGATCGGAGCCCTTCACTGGGAGAAGATCTCCTTCCACGTCTTGTCTACTATGTCTCACACACTTCTTCTAGGTCTCCCTTGGCTACGGATTCATGAGCCAACCCTGGACTGTCGGTCAGGTGAAATACTCCGTTGGGGACCGTTCTGTCAAGAGAAGTTCCTGTTGCCCGTCCATCCGATGAACTTTGCCTGTTCGTCCTCGGCACCTACAGGTCTGCCATCGGCTTACTGGTCCTTTGCAGACGTCTTCGACAAGAAGGAGGCCGAGACTCTGCCCCTCCATCGGCCATACAACTGTCCGATTGACCTCATTCCTGGTTCTACGCCACCCAGGAGTAGAATACACTCACTGGCCACTTTATTAGGTACACCATGCTAGTAAGGGGTTGGACCCCCTTTTGCCTTCAGAACTGCCTCAATTCTTCGTGGCAGAGATTCAACAAGGTGCTGGAAGCATTCCTCAGAGATTTTGGACCATATTGACATGATGGCATCACACAGTTGGCGCAGATTTGTCGGCTGCACATCCCTGATGCGAATCTCCCGTTCCACCACATCCCAAAGATGCTCTATTGGATTGAGATCTGGTGACTGAGGAGGCCATTTGAGTACAGTAAACTCATTGTCATGTTCAAGAAACCAATCTGAGATGATTCGAGCTTTATGACATGGCGCATTATCCTGCTGAAAGTAGCCATCAGATGTTGGGTACATTGTGGTCATAAAGGGATGGACATGGTCAGCAACAATACTCAGGTAGGCTGTGGCGTTGCAACGATGCTCAATTGGTACCAAGGGGCCCAAAGAGTGCCCAGAAAAAATTCCCCACACCATGACACCACCACCACCAGCCTGAACCGTTGATACAAGGCAGGATGGATCCATGCTTTCATGTTGTTTACGCCAAATTCTGACCCTACCATCCGAATGTCGCAGCAGAAATCGAGACTCATCAGACCAGGCAACGTTTTTCCAATCTTCTACTGTCCAATTTCGATGAGCTTGTGCAAATTGTAGCCTCAGTTTCCTGTTCTTAGCTGAGAGGAGTGGTACCCAGTGTGGTCTTCTGCTGCTGTAGCCCATCTGCCTCAAAGTTCGACGCACTGTGCGTTCAGAGATGCTCTTCTGCCTACCTTGGTTGTAACGGGTGGCAATTTGAGTCACTGTTGCCTTTCTATCAGCTCGAACCAGTCTGCCCATTCTCCTCTGACCTCTGGCATCAACATGGCATTTCCGGCCACAGAACTGCCGCTCACTGGATTTTTTTTCTTTTTCGGACCATTCTCTGTAAACCCTAGAGATGGTTGTGCGTGAAAATCCCAGTAGATCAGCAGTTTCTGAAATTCTCAGACCAGCCCTTCTGGCACCAACAATCATGCCACGTTCAAAGGCACTCAAATCACCTTTCTTCCCCATACTGATGCTCGGTTTGAACTGCAGGAGATTGTCTTGACCATGTCTATATGCCTAAATGCACTGAGTTGCCGCCATGTGATTGGCTGATTAGAAATTAAGTCTTAACACACAGTTGGACAGGTGTACCTAATAAAGTGGCCAGTGAGTGTATATCCGCTATCCCCTGCTGAGACCCAAGCGATGTCTGAGTATATTCAGGAGAACCTTGCTGGAGGTTTTATCTGTAAGTCCTCCTCACCCGCGGGAGCGGGATTTTTCTTTGTCAAAAAGAAGGACGGCTCCCTCCGTCCCTGTATAGACTACCGAGGCCTGAACGATATCACAGTCAAGAACAAATACCCATTGCCATTGATCCCGGAGCTCTTTGACCGACTTAGAGGGGCTCGAATTTTCACCAAATTGGACCTTCGTGGGGCCTACAACTTGATCCGCATTCGTGCCGGTGATGAGTGGAAGACCGCCTTTAACACCAGAGACAGTCACTACGAGTACTTGGTCATGCCCTTCGACCTCTGCAATGCCCCAGCAGTGTTCCAGGAGTTTGTGAATGACGTCTTCCGGTATATGCTGTACTCCTGTGTGGTAGTCTACCTGGATGACATCCTCATTTTTTTTTCAGACCTGTCCGCCCACAGAAAGAACATTCATCAAGTCCTCCAGCGCCTGAGGGAGAACCGCCTTTATGCCAAGCTCGAGAAATGTGCCTTCGAGCAAATGTCCCTGCCATTCTTGGGGTACATTATCTCAGACTCGTGCCTACGCATGGATCCGGCGAAGGTGTCTGTCGTCCTCGATTGGCCACGGCCCCATGGGGTGAAGGCAATCCAACATTTCCTTGGTTTTGCGAACTACTATCGACAGTTCGTTCCCCATTTCTCCTCGTTGGTTCTCCCCATCTTGTCCCTTGTCCGCAAAGGGGCTAACCCAAAGGCTTGGCCCTCTGAGGCTGAAGAGGCCTTCCAGTCGTTGAAGCAAGCCTTCGCCGCTGCTCCGGTGCTTCATCGACCTGAGGTTAGTAGACCTTTCACTCTCGAGGTGGACGCATCCTCTACCGGGGCTGGCGCAGTCCTTCTGCAGAGATCCTCTTCTGGACATCTTGTCACCTGTGGCTTCTTTTCTAAAGTATTTTCCTCCACTGAGCAGAACTACTCCATTGGCGATAAAGAGCTATTGGCCATTAAATTGGCCTTGGAGGAGTGGAGGTACTTACTGGAAGGTGCCATACATCCATTCAAGATCTTCACGGACCATAAGAACCTGGCGTACATCCAGTCCGCACAGAGGCTCAATCCTCGGCAAGCCAAGTGGTCCCTATTCTTCGCCCGCTTTGACTTTGAACTACATTTTCGGACCGGCAATAAAAACGTTAGAGCGGATGCGTTGTCAAGATCATTTCTGTCATCTGATGCAGAGGAAGAACCCTCTCATATCATTGATCCATCCAAAGTAATTACCGTGGCTTCTGTCAAGTTAACCACGTTACCTCCGGGAAGAACCTTTGTGGCTGAGACTAGCCGAAAACGAGTGTTAAACTGGGGACATTCGTCCAAGATTGCCGGCCACGTTGGTGTCAAAAAGACTTTGGGCTTAATCTCTCGCTATTATTGGTGGCCTTCACTCTCCCAGGACATTAAAGACTTTGTGGCATCTTGCCTGTCTTGTGCCCAGAACAAGATACCCTGACAATCACCCTCCGGTCTCCTCCATGTTATGTGTGCGCTTGCGCGCTCCTCTCAGTTCGGCCTCCAGGTCCGTCCTCTCTATGGTACTGGAGGACTTGACCCGGAAGCCCTAGCGATCATGTGCTATATCAGGCTATCTCTTCCTAGGGGAGGTGCCTGATTATTGTTGTGCTTCCTGGCTTGGTCTGCTGTGTCCCTGCCTGGCTGTGCGCTGTATTCGGGTCCTCTACCTTGCACTCTGTTGTGCCTCTTAGCACACGCTCTGAACCTGCACTCTGCCTTGTACTCGGTTGTGCCTCTTGGCACACGCTCTGAACCTGCCCTCTGCCTTGTACTCGGTTGTGCCTCCTGGCACACGCTCTGACCCTGTGCTCTATCTCATACTCAGTTGTGCCTCCTGGCACACACTCTGATCCTGTGCTCCGTCTGATACTCAGCTGTGCCTCCTGGCACATACTCTGATCCTGTGCTCTGTCTTGTACTCAGTTGTGCCTCCTGGCACACACTCTAATCCTGTGCTCTGTCTTACACTCAGCTGTGCCTCCTGGCACATACTCTGATCCTGTGCTCTGTCCTATGCTCAGTTGTGCCTCCTGGCACACACTCTGATCCTGTGCCTTGTCTTATACTCACTTGTGCCTCCTGGCACACGCTCTGATCCTGTACTCTGTCTTTTACTCAGTTGTGCCTCCTGGCACACGTTCCAATCCTGTACTCTGTCTTTTGCTCAGTTGTGCCCTCCGGCACACACCCTGCTCCTGTACTCTGTTACACCTCCTGGCACACCTGCTGCCTGAGTCAGTGCTCTGACGTGCTCCTTTGCATGCATCCTGCTTTACTCACACCCAGACGTACGAAGTCGCTGTATACCACGTGTTCCCGTGCCCACGCTTTACACGTTCCTGCAGACACACTCACTCACTCGTGTCTCCTGTGAGCCGGCCACCTGGTGCCAGGAGTCGTGGTACCTCACCCCCTGGGGCTTGCCCCTGACACTCCCTGTATAGGGGGTGGTCTTCACTAGGCCAGCTCGCCCTGGGAGGGTTGGTGCCACGACCCAGAGGGTCCACTCCAGGAGTCGTCACAATACGATATTATTGCAAACGGTTTCTTTAAGGTGATAGTAAAAAAAAAGTTTAATGTCATTTCTGTTTTTGACAGTTTACTATCTAAACTTATTTCTACTTGTGTATAATAATATATAACTCATTTCTCATTCATTATCATTCATTATTTTCTACGATCGCTCATTTCTTTTCAATATCAGTAGCAGAAAACAAAATTCAGATATGAAAAATAATACATTTCTTGTCACATTTTCAGCAATCAACAGACTAGACAAACACCAATTAAAATCCGCTGCCTTGTTATCAGTGCTCCTCGATACTGTATATCTTCGTCATACACACTCTGGAGATGGAGATTTGTATGCCTTTTGAATGTTAATGTGTGCGTTATACAAGATTTATTGCCACTGTTTATTTTATATGTTACTTCAACACAAAAAAAAATCATCAATCACATATTTTTTTCTCTTAAGTGTTTTCCACTTTGCATTCTAAGTACTGTTTATCTTCTTCGTTGAGTAATGAAATGGTGAATACGAATATATACAACATACTTTTCATAACAATTTTTAAAATATGTCTTTTATTTTCTCTTTAAAAGATGGAGTGTTTGGGAGATGTCAGCGGCTACCGGTGATAGACGTGTTCAAGTATGAAGTTTCACCATCTGTTATCCAGCGTCTTAGGACTATACTTCAGAAGCTGTCACACAGAGGTAACCCACTGTCTTCAGTCTTAAAAACTTACTGTCCCAAAATAAACATTTAGGTCTATCAGGAGTGTCAGAAAAGTTATACATTGACGAGCAAAAGGGTAGCAATGTTATGAACTTTTGACTTTCAGGCTCCATATCTCACCATCCACTACTACTTCGAATGTGTGACTACCATCATTTTACACACAATCATCTTGGCTATCTCATACATAAATCTGACCTGCAGCTATTTAGAATATGGTTACCGTTTTGCTCCTGGTGGTGGACAAATCTTTTTTTACCTGTATACTACAAATTACAACCTGTTTTCACATTGCCTTATAGCTCAGTATGTTATTAGGTTGATTCTCAAGAGAAAGGTCACTGGTTCGAATCTAAGAGCAGCCATGAAGAAGAGAATCAGAATTTTCCAGCTCATTGTCATCGAAAGCGGTCTCTAGGCCCAGAGAATTGCCAAACTGCATCATGTGAATGCCATGACAGTTACAAGAATATGAAAGGAAGTCTGTTCATCCATTCAAAAGTCCAGAGGTGGACACACAGGCAAAATATCGAAGACCACAAGTCGGCTCATCCCAAGGTCTATCAGTATCAGAAAAATATCAGCATGACAAACACGGCAGTGGAGTTTCCTCGTATGCTTCATAATAGTCAGATCACAGATGTCGATGCAAGCACCATGCAATGCACATTACACAAGTCCGGAATGGTGGCCCGAAAAAAGGTGAAGAAACCTTGGCTTCAATATCGTTATAAGAAGAGTCGGCTCAATTGTGGAGGGTTTCTACTGTATAGGCATATCAGGGGCTCTCAAAGCGCGAGGTGGCGTCCGCTAATTTTTATAGCAAATTTTGCATTCAAACAGTCAAATGGCACTCCTTCCCTTCCAAGCCCTGCCGTGTGTCAAAACAGTAATTTTCCCCCACATGTGGGGTATCAGCGTACTCTGGAGAAATTGCACAACAAATTGCATGGTGTAAGTTATCCTTGTACCCTTGTGAAAATGCAAAATTTGGGCTTAAAAACATTTTTGTTTAGAAAATGTGACTTTTTTATTTTGATGGCGCAACGTTATAAACTTCTGTAATGCATATCGAGCATATGGGGATTCAAGGTGCTCACCAGACATCTAGATAAGTTCCCTGAGGGTTCTAGTTTCCAAAATGGTGTCACATGTGGGGGTTTTCACTGTTTAGGAACATGAGAGGCTCTCCAAATATGACGTGGCATCCGCTAATTATTCCATCAAATTTTGCATTCAAAAGGTAAAATGGCACTCCTTCTCTTCCAAGCCCTTCTGTGCACTCAAACAGTAGTTTTCCCTCACGTATGGGATATCGGCATACTCAGGAGAAATTGCACAACAAAATGTATGGTGCAGTTTCTCCTGTTACTCTCGTGAAAATGCAATATTTGGGGATAAACAAATTTTTGTGGGGAAAATATGATTCTTTTATTTTAACGTCTCAACATTACAAACTTCTGTGAAGCATCTGGGGGTTCAAAGTGCTCACCACACATCTAGATAAGTTCCATGAGGGGTCTAGTTTCCAAAATAGTGCCACTTGTGGGTGATTTCCACTGTTTAGGCACATCAGGGGTTCTCCAAACGCAACATAGCGTCTTATAATTAGTCCAGCAAATTTTACATTCAAAAAGGCAAATGGCTCTTCTTCCCTTTGAGCCCTTCTGCCTGCCCAAACAGTAGTTTTCCCCCACATATGGGGTATCGGTATTCTCAGTAGAAATTACAGAACAAATGTTGTGGTCCATTTCTTCCTGTTACCCTTACGAAAATAAAAAAGTTTGGGTCTAAAGTAAAATTTTTGTGACAAAAAGTTAAATGTTCATTTTTTTCTTTCCACATTCCAAAAATTCCCGTGAAGTACCCTTAAGGGTTAAGAAACTGCTTGAATGTGGTTTTGAACACCTTAAGGGATGAAGTTTTTACAATGGTGTCACTTTTGGTATTTTTATGTCATATAAGGCCCTCAAAGTCACTTCAAATGTGATGTGGTCCCTAAAAAATGATTTTGTTAATTTTGTTGAAAAAATGAAAAATCGTTGGTCAACTTTTAACCCTTTTAACAAGAAAAATATTTTAAAATTTGTGCTAATGTAAAGCTGACATGTGGAAAATGTTATTTATTAACTATTTTGTGTAATATAACTCTCTGATTTAAGAACATAAAAATTAGTTTTAAAAATTGCCAAATTTTCAAAATTTTTGCCAAATTTCCATTTTTTTCACAAATAAACGCAAGCCATATTTAAGAAATTTTACCACTATCATAAAGTACAATATGTCATAAAAAAAACATTCTCAGAATCAGTGAGATCCGCTGAAGCATTCCAGTGTTATGACCTCATAGAGACACTGGTAAGAATTGTAAAATTTGTCCCGGTCATGAAGGTGATAACAGGCTCAGGGGTGAACGGGTTAAAGAGAATCTGTCACAGGGTCTGAAAGTGGCATGATGTGAGGGCTGAGACCCTAATTCTGCCATGTGTCAATTTGTGAGCTTCTTGCTGTGATTTTGTTGCAATCACTTCTTTCTCTGCTGCAGACCTAGCAGAGCTCTGAATGCTGAGCCCTGTATAACCCCGCCCACACCATTGATTGGCAGCTTTCATTGTATCTTTTATCTAATATATAAAGCTCAAGTGTGTGTATGTATGTATGTGTGTATGTCCGGGATTGGCATCCGCACCGTCGCAGCTACAGCCACAAAATTTGGCACAGTCACACGTCTGGACCCCGAGAGTGTCCTAGGCTATGTTGTGAGGCGAAATTTTAGCCCCGCGCGTTCCAATTCACCAAAAAATTTGGCCCCTATCTACATAATGGGGAAAAAGTGTGTGTGTCAAGCCCCGCCCCTCATTATGATGTCATAATGGTTGACTATGGGATGGAGGATGTGTGATGGGTATATGGGCACTGGACTATGGGATGGAGGATATGTATGATGGGTATATGGGCACGGGACTTTTGGATGGCGGATATGTATGATGGGTATATGGGCACAGGACTATGGGATGGAGGATATGTATGATGGGTATATGGGCATGGGCCTATGAGATGAAGGATGTATGATGGGTGTGACGAACAGCCCACGGCCGTTCGTCCACTTACGGGCGACACCAACGGGGGTCCCACTGCCACCAAATCGCGACGGACAGCGGACCCTGTGTCACCACTATGTCACAATCCCACCACTGACACCGGTGTATCAGCGGACGGAGGGACGTGACACAATGCCGGCACACGGCTATCACAGGCGCAGGGGGGCTTATCTTAGTTATCCCACCACTGGCACCATGTGACAAAAATATCCAGCAAGCTAATCTCGCTCTACAATTTGCCGCAGGGGGAGTTTAATTTGGATGCCCCACCACTGCTATCAATCTTCCAAGTACTGCGGGGATTTATGTATATCCCACTTTCTCAGTTCCACCTTGGAACTCGCAGCTCTCCGGCGCCCCCCCTTACCCTCAGGTCAGTCAGGGAACTGCACCTAGGATAATTGGTCGCCGGACGGGCTGCCTGTTGTGAACCGGCAATCAGGCTTCTGCAGTAAGGGAATTATCAATGCTGTGGCTGAAGCCCCTTATTCAGCAATATAAGACCCTTCTGTACTGCCAGCAAGCCGTAATAGCCGTACACAACGCGCTGCCACCAGTCACGGTTACTTAATTCACAGTGTTAAATTAAGAGAGTCCGTGGCAAACCCCTTGAATTATTAGCGATTATCTATCAAAGGCGTATAGTTCGAGTCTTAGAGCATAGAGACAGATCTAAATAATTATTTCATTTATTTTCCGAAAGAGGACAGTGATTACAGATAAAAGTTGCTATAAAATTGAGACATAAAATATGTACAGTACAGGTATAAAATAAAAGTGGAGAAAACAAAGAGATTACACTCACAGTTCCATATTGTTCCTTAGGCAGACCATGCGGCTAAGGTGGGTGGAGGCGGAGCTGCACTTCTCCGCTCATCTGAGTTCTTGTCAGCACGGACTCTGCAGCTGTTCTGAGCTGGTTTGCCCAGGGAATGCCTTATAGGCTTTGCTTTGTGACATCACGGAGAGATGCATTCTGGGTTGATCCCTCCTCTCTCATCCGAGTTATGTTTTGGCTACAAAACTTAGATTAGCTATAACTTTATGGGAGAAGCTGGTATGGACTCATCAGTGGTATCATGTTTCCCAGCGTAATGAGCCTATCAAGAAAACATCAAACATCTATGCGATATGACCATCCATTTGGGCGCAAATCCTATCTCATGTTCTGGACAGGGTAGAACTTCGAAACATACGCGGTCTCGAAGCTGGGACCGCTCAGGTTACAAAAATATGATTTTCATATCTCTACTTGGTACGGTTTTCGCAGGGCAGGCTCTTAAAGTTTTATTTCAAACAAAGACCTTTTCCCGCATTTTTCTTTCAGCTGAGAGAAGCCAAATGGTGTGAGGAAGATGGTCTAGCTAATTAACATTCCTGCTCTTCCAGAGGAAGTGGCAGGGTTGGTAAAACCTTGGGGGAAGGAATTCCTACTACTGACAGTTTACAATGTCCTAGGATGGAGGATTTGTTAGCACATTGCAACAGAAAACATATCTTGCAGATATTGTACATCACACCTCCCCCCTTAAGAGGGCGCTAAGGAGGCATTACCTCTCGGTAATCGGCCATGTGCACCTCAGCGGGTTCGCCCCGGCGGGACAACCCATCGGCATTGCCGTTTTCACTGCCCTTCCTGTGTTTTACAGTAAAATCGTACTGTTGAAGGGCAAGGCTCCAGTGGAGCAATCTTCCATTGGTTCCGGACACTGTGTGCAACCAGCTCAGAGGGTTGTGGTCGGTTACCACCTTGAAGGCGCGCCCATACAGGTAGGGCTGCAAACGCTGCAGTGCCCACACCATGGCCAGACACTCCTTCTCGATGGTCGAGTATGCCACTTCCCTCGGCAAAAGTTTCCGGCTCAGGTACAACACGGGGTGCTCTTGGTCCCCCGAGTCGACCTGGCTAAGCACAGCACCGAGGCCAAACTCGCTGGCGTCGGTCTGTACCAGAAACGGGCGACTGCTGTCGACTGCTCTCAACACTGGAGAGTTGCACAGGGCTGCTTTCAAAGCTTGGAAAGCCGCCTCACAGTCATCTGTCCAGTTGACTGTTTGGGGTAGCCTCTGCTTGGTGAGGTCAGTCAAGGGTTTGGCAAGGGCGCTATAGTCCTGTACGAACCGCCTATAGTACCCTGCAGTGCCCAAGAAGGACTTCACCTGTTTCTTGGTCCTGGGGGTGGGCCAGGACACGATTGCGTCCACTTTTCCTGGCTCCGGACTCATGGAACCCCCGCCTACCCGGTGCCCCAGGTAGTGGACCTTGCGCATGCCTATCTGGCTTGATGGTCAGGCCTGCCTGGTGAAGACGCTTGAGCACCTCCTGGAGGTGCTGAAGGTGTTCCTCCCAGGTGGAACTGAAGACGGCAATATCGTCTAAGTACGCCACCGCGTACTCCTCCAGTCCCCGAAGCAGGTGGTTGACCATCCGCTGGAAAGTGGCAGGGGCATTCTTCATGCGGAAGGGCATGACCATGGACTCGTACAGTCCAAAGGGGGTGATAAAGGCGGATTTCTCCTGCGCCTCAGGGCTCAGGGGAATCTGCCAGTATCCCCGACTCAAATCCATGATGGATATGTAGTTGGCGTTTGTCAACCGCTCGAGCAGATCCTCGATGCGCGGCATTGGGTGGGCATCAGAGGTTGTGATGGCGTTGAGCCCCCTGTAGTCCACGCAGAACTGGGTGGTTCGATCCTTTTTAGGAACGAGGACTACAGGTGAAGCCCACGCACCTTTTGACCGTCGAATCACTCCCAGCCTTAACATCTCATCGACCTCTCGGCGCATGACTTGTTGCACCGTTTCAGAGATCCGATAAGGTGTTCGCCGTAATGGGGCATGATTCCCGGTGTCCACCTCATGAACCGCTAACTCCGTCCTCCCAGGACGGTTGGTGAACACGGGCCGGAAGAGTTCCAGGGTGGCCATCAACTGCAACCGCTGGGACACGGTGAGCGAACCACTTATCTCCATGTCCTCAATGGACCCATTGGCCTTGGCCTGGGCCAGCATGTCCAGGAGGGAATCTTCCTCCCCATCCTCTGGCAGATTGCAGACCGGTAGGATGCAAGCTTCACGTTCGTAGTGCGCCTTCAGCATGTTGACGTGAAAGGCCTTGCGGCTACCCCGAGCATGGTCAAGCGTGACCACGTAGGTGACCGGGTTGAGCTGTTGGTGGACGACGTACGGGCCTTCCCAGGCTGCCTGAAGCTTATCCGTTGGTACAGGGACCAGCGCCCACACCTTTTGGCCCACCTGGTAGGTCCGCTCCCGGGCGTTCTGGTCGTACCAGTGCTTCTGGTCAGCCTGAGCCTGCGTCATGTTGTCATGCACCAACTGCGTCAAGGTCTGCATCTTGTCACGGAAGCGCATGACATAATCCACGATGGACACTTCTGTGGGGTTTGGCTCATCTTCCCAGGATTCTCTTATCAACCCAAGGGGTCCCCGGACTCGCCTGCCATACAGGAGCTCGAAGGGGGAGAACCTGGTCGAGGCCTGCGGAACTTCTCTGTAAGCGAACAGCAGGTGTGGGAGGTACCGCTCCCAGTCGCGCCCTTGGGTCTCAACCAGTATGCGGAGCATCTGTTTGAGGGTACCGTTGAAACGTTCACACAAACCACTAGTCTGTGGGTGATACGGACTCGATACCAGCTGCGTCACCTGCATTTTCTCACAGAGAGCCTCCATTAGGCGAGACATGAATTGGGGCCCTTGATCGGTAAGCATCTCCCTGGGAAATCCTACTCTTGAAAAGATGGTCACCAGTGCGTCAGCCACCTTATCTGCCCTGGTTGAAGACAGAGCTACTGCCTCTGGGTACCGGGTAGCGTAGTCTACCACGGTGAGAATGTATCGCTTTCCGGAGCTGCTGGGGACGGACAGCGGTCCTACAATGTCCACCGCGATTCTCTGGAAAGGCTCCTCTATCACCGGCAAAGGAATAAGGGGAGCCTTAAGAGCAGGCCCCGCCTTACCCACTTTTTGACAGGTGGCATAGGAGCGGCAGTAGTGTGTTACATCTGTCCCCATCTTGGGCCAATAGAAGTGTTGAGACAGCCGTGCCTTTGTTTTGCTGATCCCCAAGTGTCCAGCGAGTGGAATCTCATGGGCAATCCGCAACAACTCAGTTCTGAACTGATAGGGGACGACCAGCTGTCTTTCCCTCAACCACTCCTTTTTAGGATCTCCGGGTACTGTCTCCCGGTACAACCTTCCTCGTTCCCAGAACACCCTCTCCTTATCAGGCTTGGAGGTGGGCGTCTCGGCGAGACCTCTCAATTTCTCCAGGCTGGCATCTGAGTGCAGAGCAGCCTGGAACTCCATGCTGGAGGCTGCCAGAAGTGACGTCAGGGTACCTCCTTTACTGGGACCCTCTGGAACCGGCTCTGGGTTCACCTCTGGTTCAGTCTCTCCTGTAGCAGCAGAGGGTCCAGAAGACAGTGCGTTACCTGCGATCTGGGCACTCTGACTGCGTGTGACAGCTGCTATGTATGCTGTCTCCCTGGGGATTTCTACAGACCCACCAGCCGGTGCTGGCTTGGGCTCTACCTCCCCATCCACTCCCAACACTTCAGGAGCAGTGCTACTTATGGGCCAGTTACCTTCCTCGGTGGCACTGGTCAGCTGCATGGCATTACCTTCCTCATGGTCCCCATGCACCTCCCCATTTCCTTGAGCACCGTTGCTTACTCCTGCCAGGGGTTCCTCAGCCGTCTCACTCCACAGAGTGACGGGACTGAGCACTTCGGTACCTGTGGACACATCTACCGCTTCAAAGAAAGGGTTAACGGGTTCAGTCGGCACAGATACATCAACATCATCATCATCCTTCCTAGGAGAAGAATGGTTATCAGTTTGCTTTGGTACATTCACATCAGCATCAGCATCGTACCTGGGGAAAGAATGGTTGTTAGTTGCATCATTACTCATCAAGGCATTAGCAGGTAACACATTCAGTTTCCCGTCATCATCATCATCATCAGGGTTAACGTTACCCTTATTATCAGTTTGGGGAAGGGTGTCAGGGACATAGTATGCAACCATCCTCCCCAAGTCAGTCCCCAATAAAACATCAGTGGGCAAATTTTCAGACACTCCCACCTCCCTCAACCCGCTCCCGGCACCCCAGTCAAGAAAAACTTGTGCCACTGGCAAGGGACAACGGGTGCCTCCAATCCCGGTGACAGTCAGGGTTTTCCCCTCAACAAACTCTTCAGGGGCCGCCAGTCCAGGACGGATGAGGGTTCGTTCAGCCCCGGTGTCCTTGAGGCCTGTAGCAAGACGGGCCCCCACCTGAACAGGTTGAACGTTGTCGTCAGCCCTCCCAACCACACCTCCCACCAAAAGAACAGAGGCGTTGGGCCCGGGGGCCTTGGCTGGGGGGTTCTTCGGCCTGTTCGGACAGGCGTAAAAGAAGTGACCAGGCCGCTGGCAGTGGTGACACAGGCGACTGTCAGTAGCCGGCCTGTTGTTGGCAACAGGGACAGGGCCTCCGGAGGGACGGCTAGCTGGGGCACTGGGGTTGGTTGCTGGCTTACCCCCTTTCCAGCTGGTGGCGACTGGCCTCCGCGTCTCGGGCTTCCGGTTGGCCTCGTGGTTGTCGGCGATCTGCGCCGCTTTGTCCGCGTTCGTTGGTTCGCGGTCCAGGATGAACTGTCGGACCTCAGCTGGGCAGAGATGCAGGAACTGGTCTTTGATCATCAGGTCCCGTAGCTGCTCAAAGGTTTCAACGGACAGTCCATGGATCCACTGGTCAAAGTGGGTCCTGAGTCCTTGCACCACATCACTGTAGCTATCGTGTGGGCCACGTTGGAGGTGTCGGAACTTCTTTCGGTATACCTCAGGTGTCAGCCGGTATTTGGCGATCAGCGCCTGCTTTATGGCATCATAGTCGTCATCGGCTTCTGGCGGAAGAGAAGCAAATGCCTCCAGGGCTTTGCCTTTTAGCCCTGGGGTCAAGTACCTTGCCCATTGGTCTCGAGGCAGCTGGTACTGTCTGCAGGCTTTCTCAAAGGCTCGCAGAAATGTGTCCAAGTCCCCATCCTTTTCCATCACGGGAAAATGCTCTGGCCGGGGTTTAGGAGTCTGGACGCTGCTGGGCTCACTGCTTCGGGCTGTGGGGGCATTCCCACCCTGCTGGAGTACCTCCAGTTCATGGGCCCTCTGCGCCTCCCTCTCGGCTCGCTGCTCTGCTCTCTCAGCCTCAGCTTGGCGCTCACGTTCGGCTTGGGCCTCCTGCCGATATTGCTGGATCAGCCTCACCCGCCCATCCCTGTCTTCGGCGGGGAGTTCGTCCAAGGCCATTTGCAGATAGGGGTCCACCCCGTTCTGGCTGAATGTGGGGCCAGCGCTCAGGAGTGGAGCCTCTGCTGCAGCCCCATTGCAACTTGGGCCAACTTCTGCGCTCGCTGGATTCTGGTCGTTGTCCAGCTGCACTAGAGCCGCGATCATTTGAGCTCTGTTTTTGTTTGTGGCGTCAAGGCCTTGGTACGTGCATAACGCAGCAAGAACTTCCTTTGTCTGCCGGTTGTACCAAGGTTCTCCTTTTGCCGCCATGGTTGCCAAATAAAAGATAGAAAAAGAAAAACGAAGAAACGGGAGGGGGATACTTGCAAGTACACACTAATGTCTCAGGACTAGTAACCACTGAGTCTGTTCTCCAAAACCTATGATGCAGGATTCCCGCAGGAACCGTGCAGGTTTTTAGTGAGAGGAATGATTGCTCAAACCAAATCACTAATGCTCTAGGATTATCCCACCGCTCTGCCACCAATATGTGACGAACAGCCCACGGCCGTTCGTCCACTTACGGGCGACACCAACGGGGGTCCCGCTGCCACCAAATCGCGACGGACAGCGGACCCTGTGTCACCACTATGTCACAATCCCACCACTGACACCGGTGTATCAGCGGACGGAGGGACGTGACACAATGCCGGCACACGGCTATCACAGGCGCAGGGGGGCTTATCTTAGTTATCCCACCACTGGCACCATGTGACAAAAATATCCAGCAAGCTAATCTCGCTCTACAATTTGCCGCAGGGGGAGTTTAATTTGGATGCCCCACCACTGCTATCAATCTTCCAAGTACTGCGGGGATTTATGTATATCCCACTTTCTCAGTTCCACCTTGGAACTCGCAGCTCTCCGGCGCCCCCCCTTACCCTCAGGTCAGTCAGGGAACTGCACCTAGGATAATTGGTCGCCGGACGGGCTGCCTGTTGTGAACCGGCAATCAGGCTTCTGCAGTAAGGGAATTATCAATGCTGTGGCTGAAGCCCCTTATTCAGCAATATAAGACCCTTCTGTACTGCCAGCAAGCCGTAATAGCCGTACACAACGCGCTGCCACCAGTCACGGTTACTTAATTCACAGTGTTAAATTAAGAGGGTCCGTGGCAAACCCCTTGAATTAGTAGCGATTATCTATCAAAGGCGTATAGTTCGAGTCTTAGAGCATAGAGACAGATCTAAATAATTATTTCATTTATTTTCCGAAAGAGGACAGTGATAACAGATAAAAGTTGCTATAAAATTGAGACATAAAATATGTACAGTACAGGTATAAAATAAAAGTGGAGAAAACAAAGAGATTACACTCACAGTTCCATATTGTTCCTTAGGCAGACCATGCGGCTAAGGTGGGTGGAGGCGGAGCTGCACTTCTCCGCTCATCTGAGTTCTTGTCAGCACGGACTCTGCAGCTGTTCTGAGCTGGTTTGCCCAGGGAATGCCTTATAGGCTTTGCTTTGTGACATCACGGAGAGATGCATTCTGGGTTGATCCCTCCTCTCTCATCCGAGTTATGTTTTGGCTACAAAACTTAGATTAGCTATAACTTTATGGGAGAAGCTGGTATGGACTCATCAGTGGTATCATGTTTCCCAGCGTAATGAGCCTATCAAGAAAACATCAAACATCTATGCGATATGACCATCCATTTGGGCGCAAATCCTATCTCATGTTCTGGACAGGGTAGAACTTCGAAACATATGCGGTCTCGAAGCTGGGACCGCTCAGGTTACAAAAATATGATTTTCATATCTCTACTTGGTACGGTTTTCGCAGGGCAGGCTCTTAAAGTTTTATTTCAAACAAAGACCTTTTCCCGCATTTTTCTTTCAGCTGAGAGAAGCCAAATGGTGTGAGGAAGATGGTCTAGCTAATTAACATTCCTGCTCTTCCAGAGGAAGTGGCAGGGTTGGTAAAACCTGGGGGGAAGGAATTCCTACTACTGACAGTTTACAATGTCCTAGGATGGAGGATTTGTTAGCACATTGCAACAGAAAACATATCTTGCAGATATTGTACATCACAATGGGTATATGGGCACTCGACTATGGAATGGCGAATATGTATGATGGGTCTATGGGCATGGGACTATGGGATGGAGGATATGTATGACGGGTATATGGGCACGGGACTATGGGATGGAGGATGTGTGATGGGTATATGGGCACGGGACTTTGGGATGGCGGATATGTATGATGGGTATATGGGCACGGGACTATGTGATGGAGGATATGTATGATGGGTATATGGGCATGGGCCTATGAGATGAAGGATGTATGATGGGTATATGGGCACTCGACTATGGGATGGCGAATATGTATGATGGGTCTATGGGCATGGGACTATGGGATGGAGGATGTGTGATGGGTCTATGGGCATGGGACTATGGGATGGAGGATGTGTGATGGGTATATGAGCACTGGACTATGGGATGGAGGATATGTATGATGGGTATATGGGCACGGGACTATGAGATGGCGGATATGTATGATGGGTATTTGGGCACGGGACTATGGGATGGAGGATATGTATGATGGGTATATGGGCATGGGACTATGAGATGAAGGATGTATGATGGGTATATGGGCACTCGACTATGGGATGGCGAATATGTATGATGGGTCTATGGGCATGGGACTATGGGATGGAGGATGTGTGATGGGTATATGGGCATGGGACAATGGGATGGAGGATGTGTGATGGGTATATGGGCACTCGACTATGGGATGGAGGATATGCAATACAGGGGCACCTCAAGGTACAGTTCTTGCCCCTTTTCTCTTCACACTGTACACTGCGGATTTTAGGTGCAACTCATCTAGCTGCTACTTGCAAAAGTATTCTGATGACTCTGCAGTAGTAGGCCTCATCCCAGGAGGAGATGAAAGAGAGTACAGAGATACTAACCAAGCTTTTGTGGAGTGGTGTCAGAGGAACCACCTTAGGATTAATTCCGGGAAGACCAAGGAATTGGTGGTGGACTTTCGCAAGGGCAAAAATCCACCAGTAGTGGTGAACATTCAGGGAAATGACATTGAGATAGTCGACACCTATAAGTACCTTGGTGTGATCCTCAATAATAAGCTTGACTGGGCCCATCACTTGGATGCAGTGTACAGGAAGGGCCAAAGCAGGCTTTATCTGCTCAGAAGGCTGAGAGCCTTCGGAGTTAGGGGGGCAATCCTTGCATCCTTCTTCAACTCTGTTGTGGCATCAGTCATCTTCTTTGGTGTGGCGTGCTGGGGTAGTGGCATATCAACAAGGGACAGGAATAGGCTGGACAAACTGATTAGAAGGGCCAGCTCTGTCCTGGGATGCCCCCTTGACCCAGTTCAGGAAGTAGGCGACAGGAGGATACTGGCCAAGGTGAGCTACATGATGCAGAATGATTCCCATCCCATGCATGAGACCGTGACAAAGATGTGCAGTACTGTCAGTGACCGGCTACTTCATCCTAAATGTGAGAGGGAGCGCTATCGAAAGTCCTTCCTTCCTGCTGCAATTAGGCTGTATAACCAACACTGTCCAAAACGGAGAACGACCCAAACAGAGAACTGATAGATCCAAAGTTGTGACAGTCCGGTTACATTTTTTTTTTTTTCGTATATGTACCTACCTACTGTCAATGTAATGCCTTTATGCATCTGTATCTGTACTTGTTCCTGCCTTGCTGCTGTAATGCTCTGAATTTCCCCATGGTGGGACGATTAAAGGATTATCTTATCTTATCTTATGTATGATGGGTATATGGGCATGGGCCTATGGGATCGTGGTTATGTATGATGGGTATATGGGCACGGGACTATGGTATGGAGGATAATTATAATTTGCTATAACTAACCACAGTGAGTTACTATGCCCGGGCAGCGCCGGGCTCTTCAGCTAGTATTGACATAAAGCTGCTAATCAGTGTAGGGGGCGGGATTACACAGAGTAGTTGACTAGGAGGCACGATACACCTAGTCCTGTAGTGGTAATCTCCTGCTGATAAAACACTGATTGTATTTAAATAACAATACACAGCCCAGTAAGTGACACATTGCTGGACTCTAGGGCCCAACCTGCTGACGGATTACCCTTAAGTAAATAAAGATTTTCCCATTCCTGATATAGCATTTGACAATTAGTGCTTTTAAAATTTTATGAAAAGTGAGGTGATAGAAGCTAGAGGCAGACACATACTTTCTGCTGCCAGTTCTCCTGAATTACAGTTCTCCATAGAACTTTATGAGCACCAACTGTCATTTCCTATCTCAGCAATGGGAATATCTGTATTTACTTAAGACATATATTGCCAGAGAATTGAGAGTTTTGAGATTGAATAAGCAGTCCAAGGAGGAGAAAGAAGTGGATTTCTGTATGAAATATTATAAAGTTGCTTATTTTAACGTTTACTTTTGATTGATGGAAAAAATAAAAATAACGGTTACTCACTAAGAACATTTCATGAAAATTGGGATGTATTCAACTCCAACTGTGCACTGGCCTTTAGCCTACATGGGCATAATGGGTGTTGTAGTTGCACCGCAGCTTTATGGCCACAGTTCATGCTCCAGTGATAAAAGACAGAACAAAGCTTTCTGCACCTATAAATGCTCCCTCTGCAGAAATATCCTCAGAGACTAATGTATGTTGCCAAAAAGTCTAACTTTCTAATTCTCCAAGCAGCCAAAATATTCATGCGCGCCAGCAACATGTCCCACTTTGACAAGTGCAACCTTTTATAGCAAAAACAACATCAAACAAACTCAACAACCCTGGGAATAATCAAAGAGCAAAAGGAAATGGATGCTTTCCAGCAGATGGTGAAGTATAATTAATTCCA
The DNA here is from genome assembly GCF_039654945.1 of Dendrobates tinctorius. NCBI lineage: Eukaryota > Metazoa > Chordata > Amphibia > Anura > Dendrobatidae > Dendrobates > Dendrobates tinctorius. Next base: position 43,546,796 of record NW_027361738.1, on the reverse strand, counting down.
TGATGAGACAGATCATCACATTCATCAAAGTAACAAAGTGATAGTGAGAAGTAAAAGATATGAGAGCATTTGCCACGTATCATACTCACATTGACGTTAACGTACGAGGCTGCTATGGTTTGCTGTGCACTTTTACAACCGCCGATACATACAGCATTTATTAAAGTTTAACTTCACTTCTTGCTCTGTCAGTCTTGGAGAGAGGCGACATTTGCACTGTCTCTAAAGTTTTATTTTAGGTGCTGATACCAAGGCGGATTACATGGAAAACACAGAAAAGGAACGTAGTGAACTTTCCCTTTTAAACTATTGGAGTGCGAATGTTCTGAAAGGTCTGCCTTGCTTTAGCTGCTATTTCCATATGTAACGTCTGAAGTGTGTTTATGACTGTATATCCAGCAGCAGATAAAAGCACCATGCGCTATACTGATATATACTCATGAGGTTGGAAATACATGATTCCTATTACTTACACCTGAGGTCCAATATGGATACAGCATAGGTTCACCTCTGCAGATATGTCTTGCATCCAATTGTTGCATCAAAATCGGAAATGCAAGTCTATGGGTCCGTGATGAAATCAGACCGCACTCAGACGTCATCTGAGTGCAGTCTGATTTTCACTGACTGTCACATAGGAAAAGCTATAAAAACTTTTTTTTTCTGCTTGTACCTAAAAAATGGATGACACTCGGCCCATACTCTGATCAATGTATGATCTAAATAATCAGTCTATTTTTCTAATACGTAAGAAAAATGGACATCTGAATGAGGTCTCTCACACTTACATGCTCCAAACAAAATATAAACTGCGAATGAATCTATATTCAGGCATGATCGTGCAAAGGGCAAATGGGGCAATTTTCCCAAACTTTACCATCCTGACATATTCATCACACCATGACCAACATAGTCATCAACGTATCTCATTAAAGGCTATGTACTAGTAATGAGCGAAGGTGCTCGGATAAAGTCTTATCCAAGCATCGGGTGTTTTCCAAATGTCTCCGGCGTGCTTGTATATTATGTTCGAGTCCCTGTGGCTGCATGATTTGCAGCTGTTTGACAGTCTCAACACATGTGGAGATTCCAATCATTCAGCCACACGGACTCGAACATAATAAAAGGATAACCAATCACTGGAAAATCTCTTTAAGCAACGTTATACGAGGGTAAGTCAAAAATATTCTCTGGTGAAAGAGTTTTGTTGCGAAGAAGTATGTTTAAATGGATGGAGAAGTTCAAGGAAAGTCAGCCATGAAGAAAGAGCCAGGCGCCCATTATAGTTTGAGGTGATCTTCCCATAAGAAGAGTAGCGTGCAGTGGTTCTTTTTTTGGGGGAATCCATGGTGTGTCTGGTGTCAATATTTATCAAAGACATTATGCCTACTATGGAGAAAGTGTTTTGTCCTGAAATAGTATGTGGGAATGAATAGAGAAGTTCAAGGAAAGTTGCACAAGAGTCAGCCATGAAGAAGGAAAGTTGCACGAGAGTCAGCCATGAAGAAGGAGTCAGACTCCCATTTCGTTTTTAGGTGTTAAAGTATTCTCCCTATAGTCCTGATCCCATCGGACAATCACTTGCTCAATGAGGGCGATAATTCATATGTGAAGAGGTGAAGACAGCTGACCATTCATGCTTCACAGGACGGCCTACAATATATTTTAGTGAGAGAATACAGGAGCTTGTTGGCAGATGGACAAAATCTATTGAAAAACAGGGAGATTATCTTGAAAAATGATATACACTACTCGCAAAAAGTAAGTTACAGATATTTGGCTTTTGGGCAAAATATTAGAATGAACCTACTGTGCCCTCTAATCCTCTTAGGTGGACTTAATGTAACCGTCTCTAAACATTTGAATGCATGTGTCAAACTGTACAAGGTTTCAGTACTTTTTGCATAACTTGCTGTTCTCAATTTTCGGCTTCAGTTAGAATCAGTATTTAAACAGTCGTCCACGTCACGCTGTTCACATTTTGACATCATGAGACCAAGACGACACCTAACAATTGATCAACAGTGCAACGCCATTACGAGGCTTTAAGCAGGATGTTCTCAGACGGAAGAGGCCACTGAGCTTAGAGTGTCATCAGCAGGCTGCAGCAGAGATACAGAGAGACTGGAAGAGTCACAGAAAGGAAGAGAAGTGGACGTCCTTTGGCCACATCCCACACTGATGACCGCTTCATTGTGAACAATACCCTTCAGAAATCGGATGATGAATGCCACACAACTCCAGGCACATATAAGGGAGGTGAGAGGCCATCAAGTGTCACGTTAGACCATTTGAAACAGTTTACATCAGCGTGATCTGCATGCTAGATGACCTACAAGGGTACCTGACCACACCACCAGGCACATGCTGAGCAGAAATGATAGACACCAACGATGTTGGAGACCTCAAGAAGAGTGCTATGCATCATCCACTGTTGTCACTGGACGAGCCTTTGGTGGGGATGGTGTTACACTGTGGGCAGGTGTGTTTAGACAATGTAAAACTGCCCTACGCTCTATGAATAGTACAGTGACAAGCCCATAGTACTTGAATAACATCATTAATCAAATCATTATGCCTCTGCATGAACAACACAGGCCTAATTTCATCTTCATGGATGACAATGCTCCAGCTTATAGAGGTTGCATCATTAAGGAACAGCTGTTGGAGGCTGGGGGACTTCAGATGGGGCGGCCTTCACTTTCCCCAGAGCCGAATCTCATAGAAAACCTATGGGATCAGCTGAGTCGTTGTGTAGAGGCTCGTAACTCTGTACCCCAGAAACTCAATGACCTGAGGACCGCCCTTCAAGAAGCGTGGGATGCCATGCCTCAGCAAAAAAATAACTCGACTTGTGAACACCATGAGATGTCGCTGTCAAGCTGTAGTTGATCCTGGTTTTCTATAAGTTTTCTGCTACTTAGTATCTGTAACTCCTTCTTTATCTAGCTGATTTCTTGGCCAAAATATTATAAATCTGTCTCTACTCAGTTCTGATAGCTATCTATGCTCCTTCCTTCTCTTGCGTTAGAGATAGCAAAACGTAGGGTGATTGTGAGTGGGTTGTACACAGATCTCAAGAGTGAAACGTGAAAAAAGCGTGTACATTCTCATAGATGGCAAAGAAAACATGCAAACAAAGAAATAATAGTATTAGCGCTGTGCTGATACATGAAAGCACGTGAAAACAGCAGCACCCCAGATACACTCAGAAATCGCATCCAGTCCATATTGAAGGAATGAAGATTGGAGACTCAAACTTGGTGCAATTTTATTAATTAAAGGTAACCACTAACGTGTAAAGCTATTTTTTTTTGTATTTTTGGCCTCCTTTATGCACACATTGTTTTACCTACATGCAACTTTGAAGTGTTTTTGGAGGTAAATATGAGAGTTTTGGATAGGCAATAAATGTACAATATATTTTCAGGAACAGGAGTACCTACATGAATGGAGCGAAAGTGAGCTTTTGTGCTCACTGCTCTGTTCAGTGCCATGTCTACTGCACCTATAGATTCATAAAAGTGCAAGGGTTATCTACCACATTTTTTATATTAAAAATTGCCAATAAGGGTATTAAAATGAAAAAGGAAAATATAATCACTTACCAGAGCCCTGCCGTACTGCCACACTGCTGTCTCTGTCCCCCACCGGTCTCCTGGCTTCCTCTTCAGTCTTGTCAGCTTCCACTGATCGGCTGCAGCCTTCACATTGTGTTCGAGCTGTGCAACACAATATATGTATCTGTTATTAATTTAATACCTTTATGGGCTCTTTTTTAATATAAAACATGTAACAGACAACCCCTTTAAAAGGGATGTCCACTACTAGGACAACCCCTTCTTAAAGTAAATGTTCGGCCCTGATAAAATAATAAACCTCTCATGCCGGCTCTATTCCAGCAATGTCGGCACTCGCGGTCCCAGGGCTGTGATGCGGTGGAATGACACGTGATGGCTGGCACCCAATCAGCGCTGGTGTCACTGTCTCCACCTTTGGATAAACTGAACATGAAGAGGAAGTCCGGGATGAGCTGATCAATGGCTTCCTTTTCATGTTCAATATATACGAAGGCAGAGACAGTGACGCCAGCACTGATTGGGCATCGGTCGAGCATCACGTGTCATTCCACCGCAACACGGGACCGAGAGTGCTGACACAGCGGGAACTGCGCCGGCACGGGAGGTGAGTACAGGCTTTATTATTTTATCGGGGCCGAACATTTAGTTTAAGAAGGGGTTGTCCTAGTAATGGACAGTAAGTATTGGTTATGCGTGTGCACTACCATTCCATTTACAATAGGGACATTTAGACCCCACTCTTGGGAACATTGTAGGTTCCAAAAGTCAGACACTAAACTTATATAGAGTGAATAGGTGATTTATATTGTTCCTGGGAAACCATTCTTTGCTGGGGAGGGATACATGATGTTCCAACCACCAGTCTCCTGGCCCTGCAGCCAGTCATTGGCTGCAGTGGTCAGGTAACTGGTGGTCATGATGTGATTACTTGTAAAGCAATAGAGACCATTGTTACAGCGGTGCTTTAGTGGGGAGCAGATTTGTATATTGGTGTAGCTTCTTTTCTTCTTTAATCAGCAGGGCTCCTAATTGTTTCTTTTTTTTTTTAAATGGTAAAAAACCTAAGTCCCCTGATTCTATAGCTCCACCGCTCCGGTGTCACCTGACAGTCTCTGTATACTTTTCTGTAGTGAACACATGCCATACATCCAAGTGATCACAGCAGTCAGTCACTGACCTCAGCAGTGATCTTTCTAGATCTCTAAGAAAATGTAATCATCTGCCATTTTTTTCTATTTTTTTATGGTTTCCTGCGGCAGAATGTCATATTTTGAGTCTTTGTGTCCCTTTTGACATAAAGCCCAAGGCTATTTTCCTGCTCGTACCTCACAGTGTCGAAAGTAAAGGAAAGTTTTAGTGAAAATATAAAGTTATTCCTATCCTAAGTACTAACACATTGTAAGATGCTGCTGTCATACATTTATGGTTCTGCCAACATGGGTGGATATGACTACATACAAGTAAGAAAAATGTTGACCAACCGCAACCCCCTAGACTTCATAGTAATAATTTTTAAGCTGATGCACTCTGTAGGGATTTTATTGTATTGTTAATTTTTAAGTTATGCACCAATTGATTCACTGTGTCTATGGATATGCATGCATTTTTATTTATTTATGGGCCTTTATAGTAAATTCTAAAAGTAAACTGTATTTTATCCTGATTATTAGCGTAACCCCTCCCTCCTCATTTCCTTCACCGCACAGCCACTTTTGCCACCGTTTTTGTCTCATATATTAGAGATGTGCAGATCAATTTGTGGAAGACAGAGATCAAGTCTAATTTTCTGAAATTTGGGGTTTCACATGAATTTCAACATTTTGAAATTCGATTTCCAGTTCGTTAATAAAAAACAACCTGCCTGAAACTATTTCCCACACCGATGAAACATCAGAGAAAAGGCTAATGTAATTTTGCATTTCTGCACCTCCCCATAATGCTCTACAGCTTTGGCATCTAGTGGATTATCACACCTTGTACAGTGGTGGTCAGTACCTGGGCCATCACAGATCAACGGTTTCCATCAGAACACAGTTTGTACGGCAGAGTCGTTTTACATCTCCAGAGTCACAGGGTAACTCTGTCTCTTCTATAGAATGTAAGCTCTTATGGTCAGCGGAGTCCTCTCTCTCTCCTCTTTAGAGTGTAAGCTCTTATGGTCAGTGGGGTTCTCTCTCTCTTTCTCACCTGGAGAGTGTAGGCTCTCAAGGTCAGCAGGGACTTCTCTCTTTCTTGTATCAATTGTAAGCTCTTATGGTCAGCAGGGTCCTCTCTCTCGCATCTGTAGAGTGTAAGCTCTTATAGTCAGTGGAGTTCTCTCTGACTCTCATCTGTAGAGTGTAAGATCTTATGGTCAGCGGGGTCTTCTATCTCTCTTTCTTACCTGTAGGATGTAGGCTCTTATGGTAAGCATGGACTTCTCTCTTTCTCGTGTCAAGTGTAAGCCCTTATGGTCAGCAGGGTCCTTTTTCTCACCAGTAGAGTGTAAACGTTTATGATCAGCAGGATCCTCTCACTCAACAGCAGAATAAAAGCTTTTATGATCAGCGGGGTCCTCTTTTTCTTACTTCTATAGAGTAACAGCTTTTATGGTCAGTGGAGTCCTCTCTCCCTGTAGATTGTAGGCTCTTCTAGTCAGCAAGGTTCTCTCTCCTGCTGAATCTACTTTTAGTTTACGAGCAATTACAAGCTTTCAACTAATGAATTTATTCCAATTTTTGGGGAAAATTAGTCGAAATTGGCAAATTCGACTTTAAAAAAATTAGCTCATCTCTCTCATAAACCTAAAGACGAATGCAATAACCTTGAGATTCAATAAATAAACCATATTTAAAATCCATTTCTGTTTTCCTAAGCTTTTCTTGTATACACGGTTCACTCATAAGTCGCTGATGTTCGGTGAGGATCCTCTGACGATATTACCTACCTTTGTTTCTACATGTACATATAAATTTGCTGTGTCTTTCATAGAACAAGAGGCCAGCAGATTCACCTCTGTCACCTTTATTATAAACATCCTTGGTAATTTTTGGATTTGGTTGGTGGCAAATTCTATAATGTGGCCCATGCTGCTAAAAAATGTTGTTTTTAAAGCCCAGTCCTTTTCCATGATTTTTTTTTCCTGTTCCTTCAATGAGTCTCCAGAAGTTTTCTTATGGACTCCTGGAAGAGCTTCGTTTCGTGTGATTTCCGGGGGCTTTTATGGCTTTTATGGCACCAAGACTCTTCCAGGAGTTTGACCCTATTTGATGGAGCTTCTAGACGTTCCAGGAGAGCTGTCAAGTCACTACTGACGTGTTCTGTCTTTGCTTTTTACAGTTAGTAACAAACATCTCTCTTAACTCAGGGGAATCAAAAGAATTGACCAGTAAAATCCAATATTATTGATCTTCTTTGCCTGTGAGAACAAGGTCAAGCTGTTCCTCAGAACAAATCCTCAGCCCAGAATAAGTAATGTGTTAGTCCTTCAGGATCAAATAAAATCCATATTCTATTCATTTTCCTTTGGAGCTATCTTAATCAATGAAAGGAATTCACTGGTGACCACCATCTCTCCATTATGAAGAGCCTACCGACCATAGATCACTACCGGAACTCACTGAAGGCTTGGAAAAAAGCTGTTTCTCATAAAATATTAGGTGTCCCTGTATTCAGCCCACACAATTGAGTATTTAGTGATGTTTTTTTTACCAGCATCTAACTGCTTACTCCAAACTAAGGTGAATATGAGTGGTGGGTATTACTAGTTTTTTTTTTTGCGTGTTATCTTTAATTTTTTTCTGCAAAGATAACTTTTTGAGAGACCCCATGAATCAGTTGGGATGGTTATTAACTGTTTAAAAGCAGCTAATATTCTGGCAGGCTCATGTGAATAACCACCATGTAATGCTATATTTTGTCTGGCTTGTATTTCCCAGGGTAAAAAATAGCTGGTTAGCCACTGCTGACAACGCTTTTAAAATATATTTAATACCCTGTTTTACAGGGTAGAGATGAACTGATCTGGCCAATTCGAATTTGCCAGATTACACAGATTTTGCCAAGAAATTCGAAATATAGTGAAGTTATACTTCATGAACTGAATGTCCCATTTTATGATCTGGGGTCTCTGTAGACCCCAGAGCAGGATAAATATAAAATATTGAAAGCAAAAAAAAATAAATACTTATACTTACCATACCGTTCTGGCACCTCCACTTTTCACCGTTCCCTCTCTGGTTCCCGGAGCGTCTTCTTATCGCCGTCACCGACCCTGAAACCCTGGGCCTCTTTATGCTAGTCTGGGATTCTGACTATAAGGAGACCCGGTACATTTCTGCTTAGGTACTAGTAAGATCACCACATCATGATGTCATGATGTGCATCATGACTTTGAATGCACGGAAATATTCTGGGACTCATCAAAGCTGGACATCTCGGAAGCATGAAGGGGGTTTCAGCTCTTGATGGCGGTGATAAGATGATGCACCCAATACCAGAGAAGAGACGGTGAAGGGCAGAGGAACCTGAGAGGTAAGTAGTAGGTTTAGTAACAATATTTTTATTTTTTTTTTACTTTTTGATGGCCCTTTATGGTTTAGCAAACTGGCAGCTGCAATTTTATTAAATCACCGTGGAAAAAGTACACAAAAAAATCTGCATTTTGGTGAATTAGTTTCCACTTGAATATATTCACTCATCTCTAATCAAGGGTTTTGCATCAGTGTTTTGGTGTAAAAGAAAAATTAATCTTATGCTTTTTTTAACATAAAAAGTACAAGTTTTTTTGTGCTGTTCTCACCTTTTTTAAAAAGTGGGAGTAATTTGGGCACGGTCAGCTATGCAAATAACATCTAAGCTAAATGTATGAAATACTACTTTTTAAAAAGTTGTGAACTCACTGCAGTAGGTGTTGGAGTAAAAAGTGTAAAAGCAGTTCTAGACAGAAGTGTTTTAGCAACAGATGCATTAAATTAATCTATTTTCTTAAACACGTTAATATATTTGGTGGAAATAAACGCAACACAAGCTACAAGTAAACGGACTTTAAAATTCCACTCATGACAAATTCCCCACAGAGTTTTAACCCCCTTGCATAGCCATAGGGGAATATATCATGAGATGAATTTAATTTTTGAAGTTAGTTTTGCTTATGGCAAGTAAATCAAAGTGTTGCATGATGCTTGATACATTTCCTGCATTTTAGATGTAACACCTCTGTCTAGAGCTGTTTTTCCACTTTTAATCTACCCTCTCCCCCTTCCCGGTTACTATTTATGCATCCTTTTAAAAAGTCGCAATTCATAAATCCGTCTTTTTCCCTATTTGCATAGTTAACTGAAACCAGATGATGGCAACTTTTAACAGCCCTGAGAACTGTGTAAAATTGCAAAAAGTTGCACATTGATGAGCAACAAATTTGCAGCTTTATGAATAGAGTTGAGCGAATTTGTTCGGATTTAGTCGCCGAACCTGAATTTGCCATATTTGTGCCATATTGGTTCCCTATTCATTCCAAATGTATGTTTGATGATCGTTTCAGAATATATTCAGTAATGTCTACTCCCATTGACTCTAATGGCGCTCGGCTGTGTTTGACGAATATCGCAAAAACAATATTCGCTGCTGATCGTATTGAGAACCGAATCCGAACAAAATCGCTCAACTCTATTTATGATGTGCAAAAAAAGGGTGCAAAATGTTTGATAAATCTCTCCTCATAGGATTCAGTGGTAGCGTAAAACCACGCTACATGCAGTCGCCAATAAAGAGGGCTTAAAGGAAACCTGTCACCGGGTTTGACCGTTATGAGATACGGCCACCATCTTTCAGGCCTGATTTACAGCATTATATAATGCTGTATATCTGCCGTCAACCCGACCTGAAAGTGAAGAAAAAAAGCTTTTATTATACTCACAGGCGGTTCGGTCCAAGGGGTGTCGATGTTCTTGGTCTGGCAGAGAAAAGTACTGCAGTGCGCAGGTGCAGGGAAAGTCAAAGACTCCTGCGCATGCGCACTGCAGTACTTTACTCTGCCCTAGTCTGGGCAGCGAAGTACACCTGCGCAGAAGTGCGATGACATAAGAGCACACCATCCACACGAAGCAAGAAGGAGGATGACGTCGAAAGAAGAAGGGAAGCGCCGGACCAAGAACAGCGACACCCCTCGGACTGGCCTGCCCTGCAGGTGAGTATAATAAAAGTTATTTTTCTTCTCTTACAGGTCAGGTTGGAGGCAGATATGCAGCATTATAGAATGATGCATATCAGCCCTGAACATTGGAGAGTTTTGGATCCTCCATTCTCATAATTTGTTGGCAACAAGACAGGTCAGAAATGTTGACACTGGGACTAACCCTTTTACTCAATTTCTAAGTCATGGATTTGAATCTCTGTATCAGAAATAAAAAGGATGGTGTTCAAGTGTATATATAATAATTAAATGTTCTGGTGTATATGTAGGGAGGAGGGCCCCCGCAGAGTGTCCGGGCCGGAACCAAAGGGACCGCCATCTAGGTTCCTAAGGGAACTGTACCCGGGGAACGGAGGAGGAGAGTTGACTGCTGGAATTGACAAGCCAGCAAGGGTAGGGGCGAGTATAAAAGGGACAGGGAGCGCGCAGGGGAGGCAGTTGGCGGAACGGCAGACACGAAGCAAGAGACTGTGGAAGTTTGAGACGGCCAGAGTGACGGTGACCATAGAGGAGACCAGCGGCAGAGGGGAGATTTAGAGTGGCTTGCGGAGAGGAAGCGCCGAAGTTACCGACAAGAGACTGCCGCTTCACTCCAATCCGGGGTCACGACCTGCCCGCGGTCATCCGCAGCCGTTGCCGCTGTGCTCCGGCCCGTTGCGGCCTGTCTGCCACCTCTCGCGGCTGCTGCCGCTTCACTCCAGCCCGCGGCTGCGGCCTGCCCGCTGCCGCCCCGCTTCAGCCCGCGGCTGTGGCCTGTTCATCATCGCCGGCAGCTGACATCACCCCGCTGCAGTCGGCAGTTGGGGCCTATTCCTTGCCTACGGAGAAACTCTTTGCCCAGGCCGTGCACATGGCCTTCCAACTGCCACTCCTGGTAACTGCAACACAACCCTGCTTGGGGACTGGAGTCTGATTGAACTCGCTAACTAGCGGAACCCCGCTGTTTCTACAGGGGGTTACCTCATCAAAGAACTCCCTAAGGGCCTGTTGTGCCCAAACTCCTCCTGGGCGCTGGGGCGCCCGAAGACTACAACAGATCTTCAGCAGCTGGGCCCAGCGGCTGCGGCGCCAAAGCAGCTTCATCAGAAATGCTGAGGGACGTCAGGATGGATAAGTGACACTATAGGAAATAAGGACCCGTAGTCGGCCATTATCGTGGCCCTATAGTAACCGGCCTTTGCCGGGTTAGTCGTGTTCTCTTTAAAAGTGTTTGTTTGTGCTGAGTCCCTGCGAGGACAATAGCTGTTACTTTGTTTTGGTTGCTTAGTATACCCCTAGCGGCTTAGATTTATAAAAGTTTCTCCCCAAAGTACAACTCAGTCTCGCGTCTCGTCACTGCATCCTGTGTACCTGCTATTACTTACATTTGGCGTAGTCGGCAGGATGCTGTCTCCGAGCGTGGACAACGACGCCCCAGACCAGGGCAGGGCTGTGAACTCGACAGATAATGAGGGCCCCCTTTCCAGTATTTTGTTGGGGGCTATGCTGAGCAACCTGCCTAGGTTTTCCGACTCTAATACCATGCTATGGAGCTGGACAGAACGGATGCGGGGGCTCTTTCGGATGCACCCGATGACTCCTGACCTGGAAGCCGAAGTAGCTCTCATGGCGTTAGATGGGGAGGCTCGGAATTCAGTAATGTTGAGGCCCCCGGGACACCGCAACACCTTTGATAAAGTTTTACAAATTTTAGAACAGGCCAATGGGGACCCAACCAATGTGGGAGAGTTGAGGACCCGGTTGTTCAGTCGGATGCAGGGGGAGGGGGAGACAATCACCCAGTATATGAATGTCCTCTAAGAGTTGCACATGGCCATCGAAAGGAAGGACGGCGTAGGGGTAGGACCTATTGACATTACACTACGCGACCTGTTGGTGACTGGACTGTGGGACCCGTTAATAAAGCAGGCATTACGGGAGCAGGTCAGAATGAATACATGTATGAACTTTTCAGAGGTGGGTAGTCAAGCACGTGCTCGAGTGCAGGAACAGGGGATGGCGGTCCCCGTGGGGAAGGTCCAGAGTGTGGAGGCTTCCGTGAACGCAGTTGAGGAGCCTTAATGGGTGGAGGAGATGAAACAAGAATTGAAGAACATCAAGGGCGAGTTGGCCAAAGTGAAAAGAAGGACTGAGTCTTGGACTGGATGGCCTAGTTTCAATCCCGGCCCCTGGGGACCCCGCTTCACCTGGGCCTGTCGGTCTTCGCAGACCCGGTGCTATGAGTGCGGGGAGCTGGGCCACTTCGCCCGAGAGTGTCCGCGGCGTGAGAGATACCCACCTTGGCGGCCATTAAAGTAGAGGGCTCCAGGCTGGGGGGACGCCGCTCGGAGCCAGAAACCACGATTAGGGGTGGTGGAAGTCCCGAAGATTTGGTAGCAAAATGTCCGGTGGTATGGGCAGAAGTAGAGGGCCGTGCCGTCCTGTGCCTAGTGGACACGGGGTCACAAGTGACAACTATGCCTGCAACTTATTTCCGGCAGAATTTCCCCGAGGCAGCGAGACCCCAGTGGGGACCCATGAACAGACTGGTAGCCGCCAATCAACTACCGGTCCCTGTTGCCGGGGTGGTATGGGTACAGGTGATGCTGTGCGGTAAATCCCTCGGCCGCAGAGGAGTGGTTCTGACCCAAGGGGAAACCGATAAGCAGCATCCAATCATTCTGGGCATGAACATACTACGGGAGATCGGCAATCTGCTCCTCAATGATTCTACGCACGAGATCCTGAAGCAGTGGGGTTCCCGCACAGCCCAAGGACAGGTATTCCAGCAGTTGGTGCGGGAAGCGCGAGTACATCAGGACTGCCGGGAGGGTGAGGCTCTGGGCAAAGTCATCGCGCCAGCGGCTCCTTCTTGTACTGCCCCCTGGGCAGACGGTGATGGCCCTGACGATTCGAACCTTGATACCCTTGGAGGGCGTAGAGATGCAGGTGGAGCCATGCTACTCGGAGCGCTTGCTTCCTGGCATACTGGTGGCCCCCTCCCTGACCACAGTGCAAAAGGGGACCGTCCTGGTGCGCTGCATCAACCTTGAAGACCAAGATATCATCCTGAAGCCCTGGACCGAACTGGCTAAGCTAGTAAGGCCTTTGGAAGAAGTGCTGCCGGCCCCTGTGGTTCAATTGAGAGTGCAATCCGAGGACCCTTGGGCAGTAACTATCCGGACTCTACAGGCTGCCGAGATCTCAACTCAGGAGAAGGGTCGAGACATCCTGGAACAAATGCGGGCCGAGCTCTGTGGACTAACTTCAGCTCAGCTTTCCCAGATAAAAACACTGCTCGGACAGTACCACGAGGTATTTGCTAGTCATGAGGAAGATTTTGGATGTACCACTGCCATCACCCATGGAATTCCCACGGCAGGAGCGGCCCCCATCCGCGAATGATATCGACAGATTCCTCCACAGCTATACCAAGAGGTGAAAACTTTGCTGGCACAAATGCTACGGAAGGAAGTTATCCGAGAAGCCAAAGCCCCTGGGCGGCTCCCATTGTGTTGGTCCGCAAAAAGGATGGCACCCTACGGTTCTGCATGGACTATCGAAAGCTGAATGCTTGTACCATCAAAGACTCGTATCCACTACCCCGTATAGAAGAATCCTTGTCCGACTTGGGGAATTCGACGTATTTTTCGACTTTGGACCTGGCCAGTGGGTCCTGGCAGGTGCCAATGTCAAAAGAAGACAGGGCTAAAACAGCGTTCATACTTCCCATGGGACTATTTGAGTTCAATCGGATGCCGTTCGGACTGGCCAACGCCCGGAGGACCTTTCAGCGGTTGATGGAGCGGTGTCTGGGAGATCTGAACTTCGAGGCCACGTTAATATACCTAGACGATATCATCATCTATGCTGCCACGTTTGAGGACAACCTGAGGCGGTTGGGGCAGGTACTTGGCCGGCTGCAAAAGTACGGGTTGAAGGTAAAACCCAAAAAATGCCACCTATTCCGCACCCAGATTGAATATCTGGGCCATATAGTCTCGGCGGAGGGCGTAAGGCCGTCCCAGGAAAAGGTTGCTGCCATCCAGGGATGGCCTACCCCGAGATGATAAAAGACGTGCGGGCATTCCTGGAGTTGGCCGGATACTACCGTCGTTTCGTAAAGAATTTTGCATGTCGAGCTCGAGCTCTGCACAACCTGCTGAAAGGGGCTCCCACTGGGGCAAATGGATGGAAATCCAGTGGCTACAACCCCAGGATGAGGCCTTCCAAGACCTGAAGGCTGCACTCTCGGGTTCCCCGGTGTTAGCTTATGCGGATTTCTCGCAACCGTTCATCCTGCACACTGACGGGAGTCTTCACGGGCTAGGGGCTGTGTTGTCACAAGTTCAAGACGGCCGGGAGAGAGTGATCGCATATGGAAACCGCTCACTTCATGATTCCGAGCGCAACCCTGACAATTACAGCTCCTTTAAGCTTGAGCTCCTCGCAATAGTGTGGGCCATGACGGAGCGGTTCGCAGAGTACCTGGCGAGCTCTGAAGTAGTGGTGCGGACTAACAATAACCTGCTGGCTCATTTGAAGAATGCCAAACTGGGGCCCTGGAACAAAGGTGGGTGGCCCGAATGGCAAAATTCAACTATAAGATCATCTATAAAAGAGGGGCCGAGAATGTACACGCTGACGCCCTCTCCAGGATCCAACATACAACCCCTGGGAAAAGTCGAGACAACGAACTAGAAGGGGAAGAGATACCGTTCGCCCTCACCGCTGCCATGCTCACAGCTGCCACCCAGAAAGTGCTCCCCTCGGAGACCCTAAGGGGCATGCTGGAGCAATCCCGTGATAAATGGATCCAACAGCAGCAAGAAGAAATTGGGCTTCTCTGGATATGGGTAGCTGCTGGCAAACTGCCCACTGACTCCCAAAGACAGACTTTGACTCAGGACATGTCGCTGATGTTACGACAATGGGAGAGGCTGGTTATCAGAAAGGGACTATTGTATCGTAAAATGACATTAAGGACAAAATCTATGACGATTTGGCAGGTAGTTGTGCCCGGAGCCCAACTTAACGAACTGGCTCGAGAAGCCCACGAAAAGGAAGCTCATTTCAGAGCTCAAAAGACCTTGCAATGGTTGCAACAGATAATTTACCATCCACGCTTGCATGCTGTTGTGGACGAGACTTGCCGGGCCTGCCGCCTATGCAAATTAGCCAAAACAAACAATAGTGACCTCAGTGCCCCTCGAGCTTCTGATGGTGGATTACCTGACCATTGGTCCCGCATTCCAGGGGTACGAACACTGCCTCGTCATGGTAGACCATTTCACTAAGTTCGCTGTGGTCACTCTCACAGTCGGCCGCCTCCGCAATTTGTAAAACTTCATACAAGTATATGGCTGCCCTCAACGTATACATTCCGACCAAGGAGCATGTTTTTTTGGGAAAAAATTATGGAGGAACTACACCGTCTCTACGGTATTGACAAATCCCAGACCACGCCATACCTCAGGGAAACGGGGCCTGCGAACGATTTAATCGGACATTAATCCAAATGTTGCGTACTCTGGAGAGTGATAAGAAGGTCCGTTGGCCTGAATATGTCCCTGAACTAGTATGGGTTTATAACAACCGGGTGCACCGAGTTACCGGATATACACCCTACTCATTGCTATTCGGACAAGAAGGCAAAGGGATCACGGAGGTAGAGTTGGACCCAGAGGAACCCCAGCCCTGGACCGGGGTATCATCATGGGTGCGAAATCACCGGCACCGGCTACAAACTCTCCATCGAATTGTACATACCAAACTCCATGACTTAGAACACCCAGGAAAGAATCTGTCCCCACCTCCCAACTTCCAAAATGGAGACCGAGTACTCGTACTAGACCAACGCCCTCAAAACAAATTAGAGCTACGCTGGGAAAACCAAAAGCAAAACACAAAACAAATATCCTGGAATAAAAAAGTGAAAAAATATATTGCAAAAATTGCATGAAGGTAGTAATAATAGTAATAATAAGGGTATTTAGTTAACATAATTTTGATCAAAATAATGTAGAAGCCATCCCGCCACGTCACGGCAACCCTTGTGGGACAGTCCTAACTCTTGTATTTAAAACCTTTCCACTTGTCAAATGACGTAAATGTGAAGGACAGAGGGACTGAACCACCAGTAATAGTATAGGCCAGACAGGATGGAATTTCCAACTCAGAAACAGGGCGGTCACACCCTTATATGCACAGAATGCACAATGAAACAAATGAGAAACTGGGTCTGAGCAGAAAAAGTAAATTAATGTGCATGCAAAATGTAATTGCATATGAACACATGACCTTTACACAGAGAAAACCAAAAGCAAAACACAAAACAAATATCCTGGAATAAAAAAGTGAAAAAATATATTGCAAAAATTGCATGAAGGTAGTAATAATAGTAATAATAAGGGTATTTAGTTAACATAATTTTGATCAAAATAATGTAGAAGCCATCCCGCCACGTCACGGCAACCCTTGTGGGACAGTCCTAACTCTTGTATTTAAAACCTTTCCACTTGTCAAATGACGTAAATGTGAAGGACAGAGGGACTGAACCACCAGTAATAGTATAGGCCAGACAGGATGGAATTTCCAACTCAGAAACAGGGCGGTCACACCCTTATATGCACAGAATGCACAATGAAACAAATGAGAAACTGGGTCTGAGCAGAAAAAGTAAATTAATGTGCATGCAAAATGTAATTGCATATGAACACATGACCTTTACACAGAGAAAACCAAAAGCAAAACACAAAACAAATATCCTGGAATAAAAAAGTGAAAAAATATATTGCAAAAATTGCATGAAGGTAGTAATAATAGTAATAATAAGGGTATTTAGTTAACATAATTTTGATCAAAATAATGCTGGGAAGAGAGTCCCTATCGAGTCCTATGCCGTATAAACCCTGAAGGACCTGTGTACGAAATACGACCCAAGAAATATGTAATATGTTACGCCCATGTACTTCCACCGGCCCAGTACAACCTGAACCTACTCCTCGGGTCCCTGAACCCTTGCCAGTGTTCTGGGACCCGGACGACGAAGAAGACTTCCCCACCATATCCAGGTGCTCTCCACTCAATGACAACCCAACTGACACAATTAGCCTGCCCGAAATAAAAAGGGACAGGGAGCGCGCAGGGAAGGCAGTTGGCGGAATGGCAGACACGAAGCAAGAGGCTGTGGGATTTTAAGACGGCCAGAGTGACAGACGGTGACCAGAGAGGAGACCAGCAGCAGAGGGGAGATTTACAGTGGCCTGCGGAGAGGAAGCGCCCCGAACTTACCGACAAGAGACTGCCGCTTCACTCCAATCCGGGGTCACGACCTGCCCACGGTCGTCTGCAGCCGTTGCCGCTGTGCTCCGGCCCGTTGCCGCCTGTCCGCCACCTCTCGCGGCCGCTGCCGCTACACTCCAGCCCGCTGCCGCCCTGCTTCAGCCCGCGGCTGCGGCCTGTTTATCATCGCCCGCAGCTGACATCACCCCGCTGCAGTCGGCAGTTGGGTCCTACTCCTTGCCTACGGAGAAACTCTTTGCCCAGGCCCAGGCCGTGCACGTGGCCTTCCAACCGCCACTGCTGGTAACTGCGACACAACCCTGCTTGGGGACTGGAGTCTGATTGAACTCGCTAACTAGCGGAACCCCGCTGTTTCTACAGGGGGGTTACCTCATCAAAGGACTCCCTCAGGGCCTGTTGTGCCCCAACTCCTCTTGAACGCTGGGGCGCCCGAAGACTACGACAGATCTTCAGCAGCTGGGCCCAGCGGCTGCGACGTCAAAGCAGCTTCATCAGAGACGCCGAGGGACGTCAGGATGGATAAGTGACACTATAGGAAATAAGGACCCGTAGTCGGCCATATCGTGGCCCTATAGTAACCGGCCTTTGCCGGGTTAGTCGTGTTCTCTTTAAAAGTGTTTGTTTGTGCCGAGTCCCTGTGAGGACAATAGCTGTTACTTTCTTTTGGTTGCTTTGTATATCCCTAGCGGCTTAAATTTATAAAAGTTTCTCCCCAAAGTACAACTCAGTCTCGCGTCTCGTCACTGCATCCTGCATACCTGCTATTACCTACATATACACTGTCCATGTAATATACATTTAGTCATTTACGGATAATGTCAGACTTGTAACATGAATACATGAGCCTTGAATAATGAACACTTTTACAAAGTATCTTGTATTAACGGTTAATTTTATAAAGTGTGTCATATATTGTACCATTGATAGGGCTGGCAGATGGTTTTATATTCCTGTTTTAATGGTGATACGCACAACCACGTTACAATACAATAAGTTAACCGAGGTTAGCAAGTTAAGCAGCCTTGACATGTGAGAGATATAGAAAATGAATGTTCTCGCCATCAGGATTTCACTAGACTGTTATTAACAAAGACACTTAAGTAATGTCAACTTGGCTGCAGTAAATGTATTTCTACAATACGTATTCTGCATTATAATGAATCTTTTACTGTGAAATAGGAAAGTCAATTTTACTCAAACGGAATGTTAAATACTCAAACTCTAAAAAACTTTACTCGACCGAGATGATAAAAAGTGCGGCCTTGAATAACACCATATATTGAAGAAATGTTCAGTTGATGCTATAGAAACGGCATTTGTAGAGATATAAATTCTTGTTAAAGCACTCTGTAATGCTGTAGATAAACCCCAGATGCAAACTGAAAGATAAGAAAAACGAGTTAGATTATACTCACCCGGGGGTCCGGTCCGATGGGTGTCGCGGTCCGGTCCGGCGCCTCCCATCTTCTAGCGATGATGTCCTCCTCCTTACTTCTGCCGTGGCTCCTGTGCAGGCGTACTATATCTGCCCGTTTGAGGGCAGAGCAGAGTACTGCAGTGCGCAAGCGCCGGGAAAGGTCAGAGAGGTCCGGCGCCTGCTCATTGCAGTACTTTACTCTGCCCCCAATAGAGCAGATAAAGTATGCCTGCGCAGGAACCACGGGAGAAGTAAGGAGGAGGACATCATCGCTAGAAGATGGGAGGCGCCGGACCGCGACACCCATCGGACTGGACCGGACCCCCCCCGGTGAAGTATAATGTAACTCATTTTTCTTATCTTTCAGGTTACATTGGGGGCTTATCTATGGCATTACAGAATGCTGTAGATAAGCCCCTGATGGCGGTTCCGTAGCTCATAGGGCAAAAATGAGGTGACAGATTCCCTTTAACTAATCATGTGCCTAAGACCGTCTATCTATATGCTTATTGTACAGCAGGACAAAACACACAGATAAGAGCATTAGACCGTGAACTCAATAGTAATAGGCACAGGTGATGATGGGAATCAGGAGCGGCTTAAAGGGAAGATATCAGAAAATGACCTATTCTTTAAATCAGGTTATTGTGTTTCACATTTTTCTAAAAAACATTTTGCTAATGCCTTTTTTCACATTACAATTGTTTTTTAGAAAAAAATGAAAATGATTGACTTTGCAATTTTCACACTGGACATTGGGGCATTTGTAGACTCATACCTCCTGTTTTTTCAGGATGAGTTTTCAGCAGTTTACTCTTTATGACAGGCAGGATTACAATGACAGGTAACACTTTTATTCACAGCTGATAACACAGGATCTACCAATAGCAATAGGCAGTATCACAGCTCACTTCCTCCCTCTCCCTTCATATTAGACACTTCAATAGGGTTTTCCATCCAAAGTATAGACAAGGTTCCTTGGTTGCTAAGGTAAAGATAGACTTAAGGGGTTGTTTCTTCATAACCATCTGTTACATCTGTTTTTATATCTCTTTGATCTGGTTTTAATGCCTAGAAGATATAAAAACACAGTACCCATTATGATAAAATGTTGACATTTCCATAGATGGCAGACAGCAGCCAGTTCTCCTTTATCCTCTGACTTTTTTCCCCCCTTTTTGTTTCTATATCTTGCACAGGACATCTCTAGGTGTGGGACAGGCTTGAGGCTCAGGACTATTGTTATTTCACAATGGATTTTATACTTCCATTTTTACTTTCTTTTATCCAAGGTCAAAAAATCTGTTAGTGTTTGATTACTTCTAGAGATGGGCATTGTGTCATATAATGTACAGGCAGATGTAATGACATCTCGCTCCAAGGATACGAGAGATAAATCACGTTGGATGGTGCAAGGTATTTTTCATGTTCTTATACGACTGACAATGCAGAAGTTACTGGCCATGATAGTAGAGATATAGGGCTCAATTCATTATTGTACTTGCAAAAAGTTTTTAGTATTTTGCTCCTTTTTTTGTTTAATCTGTTGTGGCAAATGTGCATTTTATTTATTAAGTTATTACAAATAACTTAATTTATTGACATCTATGATTTGATTTCTCTACCTGGGTAGATTGGATGGGTTGTTACCAACATCTGGTGAGAATTTCATGATAATAGCATCTTTAGAAATATATTTACTTCGAAAATTGGGAACATGTTCAATAATTATTTCACCCTCTTGTATCTTAGCAGAGAAATCTGCTTCTCTCTTCCTGCACTGATTATTCATTCTCAAAATTCTCAATTATCCAGTAATGTCTGTATTCAGTGACGACAGATTTTTACATTACTGAGATAGGAGATGGTGGCAGTTTTTATTGGTAAGATTTTATACAGATGTGAGGAGGGAGGAGCTCTGCTTCTAGCTCCTCCTCCTTCCTGCTACATAGAAGCTTGTGAGAACCAACTGTCATCTCCTATATTAGCAATTTAGATGCCTCTCACACAGCCAAACTAGAGCTCACACTTTGCAATGATGAGGGGCAGTACCCCATTTATGTCTTTTTACATCAATTAAGGAATTTGCTCTTCAGACCTTCTGGGGGCATCACAACACAGAACCAGACCCCAATCAGAGGACAATAAAACTTTCACACTCCTTATCTATGAACTGCTCCAATATTTATGTTTATCCCTCTCCCATAATGACAATTCTGCTTCACATCACTTGTCTTATCTATTGCGTTATTTCTGTGCTGTGTTGTGTATAAATATGTGACTCTTCAGATTTTGTATTAGTCAATGCCTGATGAAGAGACCTGAGTAGTCTCGAAAGCTTGCAATGTGTTACCATCTTTTCAGCTAGCCATTAAAAGGTATCAACCACTGAGGACTCTCAATTCTGAATATTCTTCTATCTACTGGCTAACACGGTACAAAGATATACATCTTTCCTGTATCAACTCTGGATATTCATCTTTTTTACCTAATTTAATTATTGTAATCTTTACTACAAGTTTTGTATGTGCAGATTGACATACTTTCTGGATCTTTGCTGTGTTTGGAAACGAGAATATGGGTTTCACACGGCTTTTGACTCACGAGATAACCATCATGGACTCCATAAATTGCCATCTATAAACTTTGTCACACTGTTTACGATGAAAAATATCCACAGTAAATGACGCCATAGTCATAGGGAATTATTACTGTGCACGTGTAGTAAGATTTTGTAATTTTTTTTTTTGCTCTTAATATTTATTGTTGATTTTTTGGGGGGGAATTCTGAAAACATTTATATATTAATAATAAAGTATAATTTTTTTTATGCTTTACTCCTAGTGACATCTACTGACAACAGAGAAAACTGCATTGTAACAATTTACAGGGCTTGGAAAGAGCAGATATGCTCCGTTATATTTATTTTTTTCCCTCGTTTTTGTTTACCTCTTTTTTATATAGTTGTTTAGTTCTGGAATAAGAAAGATTGCAAGTAAATATACTATGATAGGAAGCAGATGACATCTGAGTAATCATTGATTTTTATAGAAGCAGTCCCATGAAACTTATCATGCCCCTGTCCTGTGTAGTGTATGTACAGTAATATACTTACCGATCGTTGGAATCCAATGGCAATCCAGTTCTCTTCTCACCCATGTTATTGCAAAAGTGAACGTTTATTTAATAATTGCTTGATATATTTAATTCCCCTTCAGGGTATATTCCTATCCTTGTATATTATGCTGTAGCAAATCACTGAGGTCTCCCATAAGATTACGATTTGGAATCTTTATCAATACAGAGAGCAAAGGGACAGATCCGTGATATCCATTGTACAAGGTGCAGCAAAAAAAGCCTAGTAAATAAGCTTGTTTTGTAGTTGCTAGCACAATTGGTAGCTGTCATCATCATGATTTTGAGAAAGTCTGCAAATATCTGAAGGGATGTCACCGTGTAGAGGGATCATCCTTATTCTCATTTGCACATGAAAAAACACGAGAACCAATGGGATGAAACTGAAAGGGAGAAGATACAGATAAGATATTAGAAAAAACTTTTTGACAGTGAGGGTGATCGATGACTGGAACAGGCTGCCACGAGAGGTGGTGAGTTCTCCTTCAATGGAAGTCTTTAAACAGAGGCTGGACAGACATCTGTCTGAGATGGTTTAGTGAATCCTGCATTGAGCAGGGGGTTGGACGCAATGACCCTGGAGGTCCCTTCCAGCTCAAACATTCTATCATTCTATGATTCTAAGTCAAAGTAGGAGCCTTCAGTCTTCATTATGACTTTTAAAGAGGACCTGTCAGTTGCCCAAATTATATATTTTTTACCTGGTATAAGTATAGCTGTTCTTCCAAATCTGTCATTATTTTTCTTTTCTTCCTGCTACTGTCTGATCCAGAGATATGTCCTCTTCTTCTCTGACTGTAAATATAGTCTTTTTAGCCATCTGGGTGTGGTCCTCAAGAAGACATCCACAGAAAGGAGTTGAGGCGCATGTCAACTTGGCTAACAAGACTTGATTTACATACAAGGAAGAGAGGAATGTATTTCTGGAATGGAGAGACAGAGAAACAAAACAAAGGGAATTCCAGATTTCAGACATTAGCGTCAATTACGCCAGGTTAAAAAATGACATACTTAGAGCAAGTGACAGGTCCGCTCTAATTAAAAGTGTCCATATACATTTCTACATTTCATATAATTTGGACCCACAAATTTTTGAGGGACTGACCATCTATTTATTCCCTAAAGAGTGTCTCAGCCCTACTTTAATAGCAGATGCCAAGGCTAATAAGGATTGGACATGTGGGATTTCACCGTGCCGGATTCCCCATTTCTGTGAAAGGTAAGATGCCCGTTAAAGGAGTCAGGCAGCAGCTTAATCCTCTTCCCTTATGAAAACTGCCAAGCTTGTATGCCTATGTAGGAGTTGGGAGATACAATGCTACCTTAAAGGGTATTTTCATGTTATTAAATTGCTTTAGTTTTTTAGACAGCATGTAAATAAGCAAGTTTGCAATTGACTTGCTTTTTATTCCTGCTTGTATTCTCCTGCTTTGAGAGCTTTTGTTTTACATAGTGTACAGCTTGTTTCTATGTTGCTTGGCCAACAAAGCTTTCCTAGACCCTGGCTGAGTTGGGCAGTAGTTGCATTCTAGGTGAGGAGTTAACGCCTAACATCCCAACCAACTCTATCCAGCTCATCTTCTCACCTCCTTGTGTTTCCCTTTCAGCTTCTAATAAGCTGCAATTACAAATCTTGCCAAATCACAAGCTCCCACCATCAGTAGCTTCCAGAGCACGTGTCCTAATCACGGTCCTTACTTTCTTCAACTTGTTTAAATGCCCTGTTATCTCTTTATTAAATATGGTGATAGCAGTGTAGACTCAGAATAAACCACTGATAACTGAATGTTACAATAGAACCATAAAGCTCAGCACATGTTCTACTAATGCTACAGTTCTGCTATGCCAAGAGATGTCACTGTGCCCACCGTCCCCGAAACCAGAAAATAATAAGACAGCAGACCTGTGAGCTGCTCAAGAGACAACTTGTGAATAACTCAAACTAGTCCAAAACTTCAATTTTATTTTTCATTAGTCACTTAGATGTAGAATAATTTTTGAGTTTTGGATCATTGTTTTACAACGAAGTATCTCTACACATCATAGTAACACCCCCACCATAGGGGCTGCATCCCTATGACTGAAAGACCAAACCTGCTGGGAGGAATAAAGTTCATTTCCTGCATTAACCCCATATCTGCAGGGTAATAGCTTTTTTACATGAAGGGTTCCCTTTAAAGAATGCCTGTGACTTTTCAGAAAAAACTGCTATTTGTGCACATAAACATGATGATTAAAACTATTTCTGGCTATTATTTAATGTGTATCCAGCATTTTTGCAAGTTTTACGCTTTATCTATAATTTTTACCTGTCTTTTAGCTAGAGGCTGGAGATTAGCTGCTATGATGTCTGCCATGCACAATACACAGAGCCATGAGGAATTTCTACTCTTGTTTGTCTATAGTGTACATCCTCAGAAGTATCAGCAAGTAGGACGTTACACAGTGGTACTTACCTATATAGATGTGAATCCAGCTCTAGCGTGAGTTATACACTTACTTGAAAGCAGAAGTCTGCATGGCTGTTCCTCTCGATACTACTCTGTGCTTCCTCCTCCCCTCCCCATAAACTTTAAGGGTATGTGCACACGTTGCAGATTCTGCTGTGGAATTTTCCGCTCAGAATTTACTAAATCTGCAGGTCAAATGACCTGCATTTTTCCTGGGATTTAGTGCATTTTCGGTGCGGTTTTACTGCATGTTTTGTGCAGTTTTCCCCTGCGGTTTTCCACCTGTGGATTTCTCGAATGGAGCAGGTGGAAAACTGCAGCAAAACCACACAAAAGAAGTGACATGCTGCATTTTTCATTTCACACCAAATCTGCGCGGAAAAAAATGCAGCATGTGCACTGCGGATTTTGTTTTACATAGCCTTTAATGCTACTGTGCATCACATGCAGTTCTGCTGTGAATCCGCAGGGCCAAATCCACAGCGGATCCACAGCAGAGTCCGCACCGTGTGCACATAGCCTAACAGTAAGATGCAATCTGATCCCACAGTGAACTGGCAATCCATCCAGTCCTGAAGGGAAAGGTAGAGAAGTGGTGCATAAGTGGAGAAAGAAGCGTAATACTTAAGTTTCTTATATTTGCTTGAACTTTTGATTTATGGAAAGTTTTATTTTATTCCACTGTTCTGTGTATACCAGTTTGATATCTATAGAGTGGAGAACCCCATGTAGTGCATATGAATGTAGATCATATGAATTCATATGGTAATTAGTTTCTGAAAGATTGATAGTGAAAAGAGGTCTCCCAGGGATGGACAAAAGGGAAGGTATGGGACTGAGAGACAGGCACATCAATGTTCATTTTGAAAAAGCACCAAAACATTTTAAAGGGGATCTGTAAATAGATTTCACAATGCGATGTACTTAGTAAGCACATTTCAGAATAGCTGCATAATCCTTTATATTAAAATGAGCTTTTCATTAGCTATGCTAGAGAGTGAATGAGCTCATGGATATAAATGTATTCATTCTCCACCCAGCATGACTGACAGCTGCAACTTGTACTGAGCAGTGTGAGATCTCAGCAACAGCAGGGAGGAAGGACACTGGGGCGCTGTCAGTCAGACTAAATGAGCAGAGATTGAACTTCCAAAAAGAATCATAAAGCCTGTCTGATGTAGAGTTTTTTAAAATAAGTACACCAGCATCATCAGGACTAAGATATTTATATAATAATGTACGTGGTTTGATTTGTGAAATCTAGTGAGAGACCCGCTTTCAAGTCATACATGTCATTCAAAAATAGTCTGGGTGAAATGGTGGATGAGGATGAGGAAAAAGCCAATATGCTAAATGACTTTTTTTCAACAGTATTTACACAAGAAAATCCCATGATGGATAACATGATCAGGGATAAAAATTCTCCATTAACCCCTTCACTACCAAGGGTGGTTTGCACGTTAACTCCCGGGCCAATTGTTACAATTCTGACCACTGTACCTTTATGAGGTCATAACTCTGGAAAGCTTCCATGGATCCCGGTGATTCTGACATTGTTTTCTCATGACATATTGTACTTCATGTTAGTGGTAAAATTGCATTCAAATAACGTGCGTTTATTTGTGAAAAAAATGGAAATTTGGCGAAAATTTTGAAAATTTCGCAATTTTCCAACTTTGAATTTTTATGCCCTTAAATCACAGCGATACGGCACACAAAAAACTTAATACATAACATTTCCCACATGTTTACTTTACATCAGCACAATTTTGGAACCAAAATTTTTTTTTGTTAGGAAGTTATAAGGGTTAAAAATTGACCAGCGATTTCTCATTTTTGCAACACCATTTTATTTTTAGGGACCACTTCACATTTGAAGCCACTTTGAGGGGTCTATATGATAGAAAATACCCAAAAGTGACACCATTCTAAAAACTGCACCCCTTAAGGTGCTTAAAACCACATTCAAGAAGTTTATTAACCCTTTAGGTGCGTCACAGGAATTTTTTGAATATTAAAAAAAAATGAACATTTAACTTTTTTTCACAAAAAAAATACTTCAGGTTCAATTTTCTTTATTTTACCAAGGGTAACAGGAGAAATTGGACTGCAAAAGTTATTGTGCAATTTGTCCTGAGTACGCTGATACCTGATATGTGGGGGGGAACCACTGTTTCGGCGCATGGCAGACCTCAGTAGGGAAGGAGCGCCGTTTGACTTTTTCAATGCAAAATTGGCTGGAATTCAGATCGGACGCCATGTCGCGTTTGGAGAGCCCCTGATGTACCTAAACAGTGGAAACCCCCCCAAGTGACCCCATTTTGGAAACTAGACCCCCCAAGGAACTTATCTAGATATGTGGTGAGAACTTTGAACCCACAAGAGCTTCACAGAAGTTTATAACGTACAGCGGTACAATTAAAAAATCATATTTTTTCCACAAAAATGATCTTTTCACCCCCAACCAATTTTTATTTTTCCAAGGGTAACAGGACCCTAAAAGTTATTGTGCAATTTGTCCTGAGTACACTGATACCCCATATGTGGGTGTAAATGACTATTTGGGCGCATAGCAGAGCTCGGAAGGGAAGCAGCGCCATTTGACGTTTTTGGCTAGAATTGAGATCGGACACCATGTCGCGATTGGAAAACCCCTGATGTACCAAAACAGTGGAAACCCCCCACAAATGACACCATTTTGGAATCTAGACCCCCCAAGGAACTTATCTACATGTGTGGTGAGAACTTTGAACCCCCACGGGCTTCACAGAAGTTTATAACGTACAGCAGTACAATTAAAAAATCATATTTTTTCCACAAAAATGATCTTTTCACCCTTAATTCTTATTTTTCCAAAAGTAACAGGACCCTAAAAGATATTATGCAATTTATCCTGAGTACGTTGATACCCCACATGTGGGTGTAAACCACTATTTGGGCGCATGGCAGAGCTCGGAAGGGAAGCAGCGCCATTTGACGTTTTTGGATGGAATTGAGATCGGACACCATGTCGCGTTAGGAAAGCCCCTGATGTACCAAAACAGTAGAAACCCCCCACAAATGACACCATTTTGGAAACTAGACCCCCCAAGGAACTTATCTAGATGTGTGGTGAGCACTTTGAACCCCCCAGTGCTTCACTGAAGTTTATAACGTCCGGGCGTGAAAATAAAAAAATCGTATTTTTTCCACAAACATCATCTTTTAGTCCCCATTTTTTTATTTTCCCAAGGGTAACAGGAGAAATTGGACCCCAAAAGTTGTTGTCCAATTTGTCCTGAGTACGCTGACACCCCATATGTGGGAGAAAACTACTGTATGGGGACACGTCGGGGCTCGGAAGGGAAGTAGTGACGTTTTGGAATGCAGACATTGATGGAATGGTCTGTGGGTGTCATGTTGCCTTTGGAGAGCCCCTAATGTACCTAAACAGTGGAAACCCCCCACAAATGATCCCATTTTGGAAACTAGACCCCCTGAGGAACTTATCTAGATGTGTGGTGAGCACTTTGAACCCCCAAGGGCTTCACAGAAGTTTATAATGCCCAGGCATGAAAATAAAAAAATCGTATTTTTTCCACAAACATGATCAATTAGTCCCCAATTTTTTTATTTTCCCAAGGGTAACAGGAGAAATTGGACCCCAAAAGTTGTTGTCCAATTTGTCCTGAGTACGCTGATACCTCAACCTCATATGTGGGAGAAAACTACTGTATGGGCACACGTCGGGGCTCGGAAGGGAAGTAGTGACGTTTTGGAATGCAGACTTTGATGGATTGGTCTGCGGGTGTCATGTGCGTTTGGAGAGCCCCTGATGTACCTAAACTATTGAAACTCCCCACAAGTGTCCCCATTTTGGAAACTAGACCCCCCACGGAGCTTATCTAGATGTGTGGAGAGCACTTTGAACCCCCAAGTGCTTCACAGAAGTTTATAACGCCTGGGCGTGAAAATAAAAAAAACATTTTTTTCCGCAAAATTATATTTTTGCCCCCAATTTTTTATTTTCCTAAGGGTAACAGGAGAAATTGGACCCCAAAAGTTGTTTTGTAATTTGTCCTGAGTAGGCTGATACCCTACATGTGGGGGTAAAACACTGTTTGGGCGCATGGCAGAGCTTGGAAGGGAAGGAGCACCATTTGACTTTTTCAACGCAGAATTGGCTGGAATTGAGATCAGACGCCATGTTGCCTTTGGAGAGCACCTGATGTGCCCAAACAGTGGAAACCCCCAATTATAACTCCAACCCTAACCTCAACACACCCCTAACCCTAATCTGAGCCCTAGCCCTAACCCTAGCCCTAACCCTAGCCCTAACCTTAGCCCTAGCCCTAACCCTAACACTAACCCTACCCTAACCCTAACCCTAGCGGGAAAATGGAAATAAATACATTTTCTTTTAGTTTTATTATTTTTCCCTAACTAAGGGGGTGATAACGGGGGGTTTGATTTACGATTTATGGCGGTTTTTATGTTTGGCGGCTGTCGCACGCTAAAAGACGCTTTTTATTGTAAAAATAGTTTTTGCATCACCACATATTGTGAGCTATAATTTTTCCGTATTTTGACCCACCGAGTCATGTGAGGTCTTATTTTTTGCGGGACGAGTTGACGTTTTTATTGGTACCATTTTCGGGCACGTGACATTTTTTGATCGCTTTTTATTCCGATTTTTGGGACGCAGAATGAACAAAAACCAGCGTTTCATGAATTTCTTTTGTGGGGTGCGTTTACACCGTTCCGCGTGCGGTAAAATTGATAAAGCGTTTTTATTCTTCGGGTCAGTACGGTTACAGCGATACCTCATTTAGGTAGTTTTTTTATGTTTTGTCGGTTTTTTGCAATGAAAACAATTTTATATAAAAAATAATTATTTTTGCATCGCTTTATTCTGTGAGCTATAACTTTTTTATTTTTTTGCGGATGATGCTGTTTGGCGGCTCGTTTTTTGCGGGATAAGATGACGTTTTCAGCGGTACCATGGATATTTATATGCGTCTTTTTGATCGCGCGTTATTGCACTTTTTGTTCAGTGGTATGATAATAAATCATTATTTTTTGCTTCGTTTTTTATTTTTATTTTTTAAGGGGTTCGCTAAAGGGGTTAACTAATGGGACAGTTTTATAGGGCAGGTCATTACGGACGCGGCGATACCAAATATGTGTACTTTTATTGTTTTTGGTTTTTTTTATTTTGAAAAAATGGATTTATTGGGGAATATTTTTTTTTTTTTTTACTAATTTATTTAGCGATTTTTTTAAAATTATTTTTAACACTTTTTTTTTTTTTTTTTTTACTTTATTACCTTGTCCCAGGTGGGACATCACTGTCCTGTGACAGATCGCTGATCTGTCACATCACAGATCACTGTGACAGATCAGCGATCTGTCACAGGCACTGCTGCAGACTTCCTCATGCCTGCGCTTTGCAGGCAGTGAGGAAGTCAGCTCCCTGCAGGCCCCCGTCGCCATATTGGATCCGGGGGCCTGTAGGGAAAGAGCCCCCCGCAGCAGCGCTGCACATTGCGCTGCCGTGGGGGGCTCAGGGAAGCACGGAGGGAGCCCCCTCCCTGCCGATGCTTCCCTTTAACCCCCGGTACACCGCGATCGCGTTTGATCGTGGTGTGCAAGGGGTTAACGTGTCGGGGGCGGTCCGTGACCGCCCCTGACACATTGTGCCGGGTGTCAGCTAATTACCATAGCTGACACCCGGCACAATGTGCGCTCACCACGTGGGCGCCGCTGATCGCTGGGACGTAATATTCCGTCCATGGTAGTTAGGTCCAGGGTCACATGGACGGAATATTACGTCCTTTGTAGGTAAGGGGTTAAATGTCACCTGCTTAACCCAGCAGGAAGTACGACGGCGTCTAAAAACCACTAAAATTGACAAATCCCCGGGCCTGGATGGGCTACACCCCCGAGTACTGCAGGAATTAAGCACAGTTATAGATAGACCATTATTTTTAATCTTTAAAGATTCCATAATAACAGGGTCTGTACCACAGGACTGGCGTATAGCAAATGTGGTGCCAATATTCAAAAAGGGGACAAAAACTGAACTTGGAAATTATAGGCCAGTAAGTTTAACCTCAACTGTGGGTAAAATCCTGGAGGGTTTTCTAAGAGATACTATACTGGAGTATCTGGAGAAGAATAACCTCATGACCCAATATCAACATGGGTTTACAAGGGACCGTTCCTGTCAGACTAATCTGATAAGCTTTTATGAATAGGTAAGTTCTGGACTGGACCAAGGGAATGCAGTGGACGTGGTGTACATGGACTTTTCAAAAGCTTTTGATATGGTGCCACACAAAAGGTTGATACATAGAATGAGAACAATGGGGATAGGGGAAAATATGTGTAAGTGGGTTAAGAGCTGGCTCAGGGATAGGAAACAAAGGGTGGTTATTAATGGAGCACACTCGGACTGGGTCACGGTTAGCAGTGGGGTACCATAGGGGTCAGTTTTGGGCCCGCTTTTTAACATAATTATTAATGACTTTGTAGGGGGCATAGAGAGTAGAATTTCAATATTTGCAGATGACACTAAACTCTGCAGGGTAATCAGTACAGAGGAGGACAATTTTATATTACAGGAGGATTTATGTAAACTAGAAGCTTGGGCTGATAAATGGCAAATGAGCTTTAATGGGGATAAATGTAAGGTCATGCACTTAGGTAGAACGAACAAGATGTATAATTATGTGCTTAATTGTAAAACACTGGGCAAAACTGTCACTGAAAAAGACCTGGGTGTATGGGTGGATGACAAACTCACATTTAGTGTCCAGTGTCAGGCAGCTGCTGCAAAGGCAAATAAAATAATGGGATGCATTAAAAGAGGCATAGATGCTCATGAGGAGAGCATAATTTTACCTCTATATAAGTCACTAGTGCGACCACACTTAGAATACTGTGTACAGTTCTGGTCTCCGGTGTATAAGAAAGACATAGCAGAACTGGAGCGGGTGCAGAGAAGAGTGACCAAGGTTATTAGGGAACTAGGGGGTCTGCAATACCAAGACAGGTTATTACACCTGGGGTTATTTAGTTTGGAAAAACGAAGGCTTAGGGGTGATCTTATTACAATGTATAAATATATGCGGGGACAGTACAAAGACCTTTCTAATGATCTTTTTACTCTTAGACCTGTGACGGGGACAAGGGGGCTTCCTCTACGTCTGGAGGAAAGAAGGTTTAAGCATACTCACAGACGCGGATTCTTTACTGTAAGAGCAGTGAGACTATGGAACTCTCTGCCATATGATGTTGTAATAAGTGATTCCCTACTAAAATTTAAGAAGGGACTGGATGCCTTTCTTGAAAAGTATAATATTACAGGGTATATACACTAGTTTCCTTAATATTGCGTTGATCCAGGGAGCTAGTCTGATTGCCGTATGTGGAGTCGGGAAGGGATTTTTTTCCCCAATGCGAAGCTTACTGTTTGCCACATGGGTTTTTTTTGCCTTCCTCTGGATCAACATGTTAGGGCAAGTTAGGATAGGATATGGGTTGAAGTAGATGGACTTAAAGTCTTCCTTCAACCTTAATAACTATGTTACTATGACATAAGATTTACCTATTTGATAGGTGGAGTCTGATGACAGAAGATCTGTGCCTACCGGCTTTTCATATGTAAATGTGATGCTATTTGCCATGGTTCTACTTTTTACCCCATGCTGCTGATGTCATCTTTTCTTGCCCTGTTGATTTTTTTCCAAGTTTTTATAATTTTAGAAAAATTTCAAAAAAACAAAAAAACAGCAGCAAAAAAGTCTTAAACAAGTCCAAATGATTTCTAAAATAACACACAAGTAATTGATAAGTGTTAGCAGCCTACAGGATTAATAATGACTGTTGTTTAATGTGGTATTCTGTAGATATCAGTGGCCTCACCAGCACAAGATCTCACCATGCCCACAATTATTACTTCTCATATTAAGATAATTTGTGTTGTAAAATAAGATTTTCTGAGATATTTTTCATTTTTTCCCTAATGATTTGGAATAAAAGTTAAGATTTCTGTCCTTGTGGTCATCTTAAATGAAAAATGTTTTATTATAGTGTAGTAATTAGAGGCTGATGCCGAACATCTCGTTTACACATTAACTGGCAGCGAATGTCGGGTCCTAATGCTGAAAGTATTAATAATGTATAGAGCTGCACTTTATTTAAGAAGCCTTAAAGTTAGGTGAGAATAGACTGCGCACAACGTTGGGGAATCAATCAAAACGGAGCTGTGTATACTCGGTTCTTATATTTTTCAATATTTCTATTTTTATTGTGAGCAGTTTTTATATCTTTCCTCTTCTGTCTTCTCTTTTTTTTTATAAAGATATTCATGATGTAGTTTTATTATATGAAAATTTTGAAAAGGTATCCCAACCCTAACATGGGGCAGATGATAAATTCTAGACCGGTGGTGACTTGTGATCAGCGAGTGTACTCATTAGGCCGGGATCACACATGCGAAGAATACGGCCGACTCTCGCATGTTAATACCTGGCTCTGCCGCCGGCCCTCAGGAGCGGAGCCTGCGGCTTCATGTACAGTATTGCTGTGCGGCCACACGCTCCGCTCCTGAGTGCCGGTCGCAGAGCCGGGTATTAACATGCGAGAGTCGGCCGTATTCCTCGCATGTGTGATCCCGGCCTTACTCAAGATTTCCCGAGAATACTTGGGTGATCTCCGAGTAGTTTGGGCGTACTTGGAGATTTAGTTTCTGTCGCCGTAGCTGCATGATTTGTGGCTGCTAGACAGCCTGAATACATGTGGGGATTTCCTAACAAACAGGCAATCCCCACATGTATTCAGGCTGTCTAGCAGTCGCAAATCATGCAGCTACAGAGACAGAAACTAAATCTCCAACCACACCCAAATACTGGGAGATCACCTGAGCATGCTCGGGAAATCTCGAGTAAAGCGTATACTCGCTCATCACTAGTGGTGACCTAACTGTATAACCCACCAGTGATTTTACATTTATTAACCATCTCATAGAAAGATGCTAATGATGGCAAAACCTATTTAACACTTCAACAATCTGTAATATATATTTTCAGTTATACGTATGAATAGTTACTGGTCACGTGTGGGTGTATGGAGCGGGCTCAGGAGCCGAGACTGCTACACACACAGTAGGTGCTAGCTGTGTTATGCAGACGGCATCTATATCCAGTGGCAGTGACTCTCACAGCGACATACAAATAACAGACATGCACCCACCCATGACCCCTCACCTGCCCCATAACAAGATCGTGTGGTACTGATGTTACACCACAGTAGCTGGAACACTACTGAATGATCCCTTCACTTCCATCTTAGCCCTCCTGTGGTCTTCATAGGAGACCGTGATCTGTATTATATGCTACAATAATTTAGTTGGTTGATTGATTAAACTATATTCTGTAGGAGAATTAAGAAATACAGTGAAAAGTAAAAAATATATATATATAAAAAAATTTAAAAAGTTTAAGTTGCACTCCATCCAAAAATTAAGAAAAAGAAGAAAAAATACATATTCAACATATTCTGTATCGCTGCATTTGTAAAACTTTGATCCTAAAGTATGAAGCTATTTAACCAAAATGGTAAACGTAAAAAAAAAAGAAATGTCAGAATTGTCATTTTTCAATCGCTTTGCCTCCCATAAAAAAACTAAATATTAATATAAGGCAAGCAAAAGGAAGTGCATGCCCCAAAATGGAACACATAAGAACTGTAGCTCAGTTCGCAAAGTCAAATCCTCACACAGCTGCAATATGGCTTAGGGAGCTTAGGCATAGGCTATGGTCACACGGCCGTCGATTCTCTCAAGCTTTCACAATTGGACCAGTTATGCTAATGTCATTCAGATCAAGCTCTGTCAGAGTTGTGATTTCATTCTCTCGCATGAAAGAATAGGAACGGAGGTGCAGAGAAAATGGAGAGCTTAAATTCTCCATCTTCTTCATTGTCCCTGTCCGTGGTAATTGGACTGCACTCAGATGGCATCCGAGTGCAGTCCGATATTTCACTCGCACCCATAGACTTGTATGGAAGCACATAATCTGATCAACAGATGTATCCGCAGCATGCTGCGAATGTTTTCTCATGCCAAATCGGCCTGAGAAAAAAATTGCAGATCTGCACTGCGCTATAGTATTATGCTATCAGATAAAACTTTGGATAGCAGTCATCTGAGTTATATGCTTATGTGAGCGAGCCCTTAGTTTGCTGTCAAATTGTTGAACACACTACAGTACTGTGAATATTGTAAAGAAACTTAAAGAAGTTGTCCACTACTTGGAGAACTTCTTGACATACCCCACGCTTGGCCCCGATAAAATAATATGGCCGGAGTCACACTAGCGATTAAATCGGATGAATGCAATGCGATAAAAAATCGCATTGCAGTCGTCCCAATGTTATTCTATGGTGCTGCTCCCATCATGCGTTTTTTTATCGGATCCGTTCCTCGGACCTAGACAATCGCAGCATGCTGCGATTGTCACCGATTTTCGGATCGGATTCCCCAATGCAAGTCTATGGATGCGATTAAAAAACGCATTGAAAACGCACCACACTTGTGACTTGCGATTAAATCGCAAGACTTCCCCAAGTCAACAGGAAAGAGCATCAGGCATTGGCATTGGATGTCAATTTGATGCTTAGATGCGAATATAATCGGTTCATCGCCGGAAAATGGGATGACAGACGGATCCCTGGACAAGAAATCTTTGTGCGATTTCGTACCGTTAAAATGGGACCGATTTTTTATTCGTTGTGTGTGACTCCAGCCTAAAGCGTATACTCACCTCTTGTGCTAGCATTGTTCCCGCGGTGTTAGCACTCGTTCTACTGGGGCTCCCTGTCACGTGTGTGCAGGTGTAATTGACACTCATCCTGGATATGGCTATAGAAGGACTTTGCGATTAGCTCATGCACTTTCTTGATTTTTGTTTCTCTGTTGTGGAGAGATATCCATCTCCCTTTAGGACCCAATGGTTACCTCCACCTTCTGCAGCTACTTAGACACCTTTGATGAAAGCTTATAATCATTCCGTGTCTGCAGCATGTTGCTGGTATTAGCTCTTACTTGTTGGAAGTGCTAACAGTCGGTTAGTACCTTCTCAGAAATTCTTGGAGGATTGCTGGCGTGACATCTCAGTGTTCTTTCTCAAGCTAAGTGTTCCCCTCATTTGTCTACCCTCTCTGTGTGTAGTTGTAGTGGTGACTGACAAGTAACCCCATCCTCTCCCTAACCAGGGTCTATCGCTAGGGTCAGGCAAGGATTAGGTTCCTGCTCGGCGATAGGTGCAGAACCTTTATAGGGACGGGGGCGTGGTCTGGATCGCTTGTGTGGAGGACGTGTTGTGCTGTTGCTCCCGCTGCCAGCCACGAAGTGAGCCCTTTTCGGACCCCAACGAGGGTGTCTGCGTGCCCCCCGGAGGGAGCTGGGACTAGGAAACAGAGGTGGAGGACGGCGTGGAAGGAACCGCGGCTCTCTGAGAGGAGAGCGGTCGCGGGGAACGGGTCCTGGCGCCAGAGGCGGTCAGGCGCCATCTTGGCTGCTTCTTCCTGCTTCTTCCTGAGCTGGGCTGGTCGGCAGTCTGCGGAGAGCCGTTGGAGGTGGTGGAGGGCCGCGGCCTGGGCTGGAGGAGAGACCGCTGACTGTTAAAGAAAGGAAGGAGAAGGTCTGCTTACCGGAGGAGAGGGAGGTGAGCTGGTCGCAAGTGCCTGGCTGGTGATCAGAGGGTGGCCGCAGTGCTGGGTGCTCCTGGTGAATCGCCTAGGGATTCTGAGACGGTCGCTCCTGCTGCATACAGTGACTGGGGGATTGGGGGTACCGCTCACCCTTTCCAGAGACGCTAAGACCGGCCTAATCCCATATCACAGCAGTGTGAAACTTTATATATAGGGCACCATATCAGGGCCTTATTTACTCATGTCAGCGCTCCACC
The DNA here is from genome assembly GCF_039654945.1 of Dendrobates tinctorius. NCBI lineage: Eukaryota > Metazoa > Chordata > Amphibia > Anura > Dendrobatidae > Dendrobates > Dendrobates tinctorius. Next base: position 43,510,806 of record NW_027361738.1, on the reverse strand, counting down.
TTTTAAGACGCAGGAGGTTATCTTCACCTATGAAAATGCATTAGTAGACTTTCCCTGAATGCACGAGGAGTGATTTAAATGCACGCTTTAATTCAGCATTATGGTTAAATCTAATAAAGAGCGTGCAAAACCGCTGGATACTAGGGTACATCAAGGCAGGCAAAGCGAAATGGAGAAATTTTTGAAAAATAAACCTGGGTCGGCTAGGCCCACACCAAAAAAGCTACATGCAAATGCTGAGGTGGAGGAACAGGTCGAGGACTCGGACTCAAGTGATGATGTCTCAGGCAGCGACATTACCCACTCAGACTCTGGGAAGTTCTCTAGATCAGTATTCAAAAAACTTCTGGCCCAAGCATTAAAACCCTTGGTCACAGAGATATCTGGTATGAGAGCAGATTTGTCACACATTGGTAACAGAGTGGAGTCTCTTGAATCATCTCAGTCCTCTCTCATTAGCCACTCTAATGCCATGAGGGATCATTTGGACTACCACAGAACACAGCTTAATAACTCTCTTCTAGCCTTAGAAGATCAAGAGAATAGAAGTCGCAGAAAAAATATAAGGATTAAAGGATTGCCTGAAAGTGTCTCTACAGAAATACTGGAAAAATCCACAAAAGAAATCTTTGCCCTCCTAATCCCGCAAGAAAAATGCGACCAAATTGTAATAGAGAGGGTCCATAGATCGCTCAGACCCAGGCCTAAGCCTTCTGAACCCCCGAGGGATGTGATCTGTGGCTTGTTGAGTTATGTGGACACTAGTGTTATTTTGTCTGCCTCAAGGGATGTTAAAAATCTCGCCTACGAAGGATCTGCTATCCAACTTTACCAGGACATTGCGCCGTCGACCCTTGCAAAGAGAAGAATCCTGAGACCCTTATTGGAAATACTACGCTCGCGTAAAATTCTCTATAAATGGCTGTTTCCGTTTGGAATATCGGTAAATGGGGACGGCAAACAAATAACAGTGAGGAGTCCCGAAGATTTAAACAAAATATGGGACACTTTTGACATTGCTCCTATTGATATTCCTTCATGGTTACCTTTGGATATGGATCTTCGCACTCCTCCTCCTATCAACGCTTATACAGGAGGTCAGGGGGATTGGGCCTCAGTGAAGAGACGCATGCCCCCTAAACGAGGGAAATCTGGGGCAAGAAAAGAGATGCCCCCCTGAATTCTGTTTTATTCGGTCTAGTCGTATTTTCTTACATATGGACCCAGTAGTTTCGGTTTAACTTTGCAATGTTTTGGATCACTTTGGTTTGCCTTGATTGGCACCTGCCTAGGTGTTAATGCTTTCATTTAACTGCCTTATAAGTTAACATGTACTACTCGTGTGTTGGGGATGTAATTCCCTGCTCTGTCGTGGGGGGTATGTTGGACCCCCTGCTCCTGCCGCAGGCAGGTAGTTGGTTATTGTTATATAGCGGTTACTGTTATTTTACCTTGTATTTTGTATTTTTTGTAGCCCGTCGGCATGGGACACTTTATCATTTATTCTTTCTTTTGCTATATCTAATTTACTATGGGTGATAAGGAAAATTTTGCCACTATAGTAGTGGCTTCGTATAATGTAAAAGGTCTACGCTCCCCGTGTAAGAGAAGTCAGGTGTTGAACCTTCTGCATGCAAAAAAGGCTAGTGTGGTCTTTCTGCAGGAGACATATTTTAAAGCGGGGAGAGTACCAGACATGTCTAGATCTCGTTACCCGACCTGGTATCATAGTACAGGCGGGTCGGCGTCTAGAGGAGTGAGTATTGCTATTGAAAAAAAATGTTCCTTTTGTCTTGCATGATTGCCTTTCAGATTCCGAAGGAAGGTATATTATACTGAAGGGCCTTATTGCCAATACTAAAGTTACCCTATGCAACTTATATGCCCCAAACAAGAATCTGATTGGATGGCTGTGCAAAACAATGAATACCTTAAAACTATTTACTGAGGGTTTATTGCTGATGGGGGGAGATTTTAACGTATCACTTAATCCATCCCTGGATACTTCCACGGGCAAGTCGAACCTTTCTAACTACACCTTTCTTTCCAAGAGTTACACTTGATAGACCCCTGGAGGACACTCTCTCCTTCGGGCAGAGACTACACTTTTTATTCACATGCGTGTGGTAGCTATCATAGAATTGATTATATATTGACACAAACAACTAACCTCTCATTAGTCAAAAATGCGACCATAGACGCTATCTCACTATCGGACCATGCTCCTATTTTTCTCGACATAGGCATAGAAACCCTTCCGCGACCAGCCAGGTCATGGTCGCTTAATGAGACATTATTAGATTCAGAATTCCCACATTACAAAACTGACTGACACTCTCGAATTCTTTTTTCAGACAAATTTGCACTCTGGCCCACCCATACCTGTGGTGTGGGAATCACATAAAGCAGTAATGAGAGGAGAATTTATAGCCTTGAGTTCCCTTCTCAAAAAAGAAAGGACAAAACAGGTTGTGTCTATTTTGCACCAAATTAATTCCTTGGAAAGATTGCATAAGAGATCTCAAGTAAATAAGATACAAACTGAATTGACGGACCTAAGGAATTCGCTAAAAAATCTTTTAAATATCCAATCGGCCAAAACCTATATGAGATGCAAACAGAGGTTCTATCTCCATGGTAACAAAAGTTGTAAGCTTATGTCTTCATTGCTTAAAAAGCAGCAGGACAGGACGTTCATTAGGCAACTCAAAACTCTGGATGGCTCTTCAATTTTCGAGACCGCTGACATTGCCGAGGAGTTTAGATCCTTTTATGACAGCTTATATAATCTAAGCATACCAGATAGCATGCAAGACCCAATAAAAGCTATAGAAAAAATTAAAGAGTTCCTGACTCCACTAAATCTACCTAAAATAACCCCGGAAGGCCAAACTTTGTTAACTGCTCCGGTTACCCCTAAAGAAATTTTGGATACTCTTTCCACCATTCCAAATGGAAAGGCCCCAGGCCCGGATGGTCTCCCCATTATATATTATAAAAAGTTTATAAAATCATTCTTACCCCATTTGGTGACCTTGTTTAATTCTTATTTGAAAGGCCAGCTTCCCCCTAAGCAATCACTGGAGGCATATATTACGGTTCTCCCGAAGGAGGGTAAAGATCCCAACTTGTGCACCAGCTACAGACCAATCTCATTACTTAATGCGGACATAAAACTGTGGGCCAAAATACTCGCAGGTAGAATAAGCAACTTTTTACCCAAATTAATTCATGCGGACCAGGCGGGCTTTGTGAGGGGTAGGGAAGTGAAAGATAACTCCACTAGGGTCATACAGTCTATAATGTTTGCCAAAACACGGCAGGTCCCCTTGGTACTCTTGTCAACGGATGCCGAGAAGGCTTTTGACAGAGTGTGCTGGAGATTCATGGAGCAGGTGTTGATTAAATTTGGCTTCCCTCCTCAATATATAACAGCAGTCCTCTCTCTCTACTCTCAACCGACGGCCAGGGTCAGGATAAATGGCACCCTATCAAAAAGTTTGGAGATTCACAATGGGACTAGGCAGGGATGCCCTCTGTCCCCATCCTTGTTCATTTTAGTTATAGAAACTTTGATACAAAGCATCAGACAAGAACAACACATAGAGGGGTTGTCGGTGGGTCCGGGGACACTTAAAACGCTAGCTTTCGCAGATGATTTGCTTTTCCTCATATCTAACCCGTCTCAGGCATTCCCGATCATCTTCCGAATTTTTCAACAGTTTGGCTCCCTTTCCAATTTTAAAATTAATTTAGCCAAATCTGAAGCGTTAAATATCACTCTCCCTCTTTCTCAACTTTCCATTCTTCGTACACAGACTCCCTTCTCTTGGGCTAACGGCTCTATTAAATATTTAGGAATTTCATAACTAGGGACCCCACTAACCTATTTCAAAGTAATTTCATCCCCTTACTGAAAAAAGTTACCAACCTGATGCATAAGTATAACCTACCCACTTTATCCTGGTTGGGTCGCATCAACGTGTTTAAGGCATATATCATGCCTATCATTTTGTATACCATGAATATAGTACCGATTCAGATACCCCTGACCTTTTTCGGGTCATTAAAGTCACTAATAGGAAAATTTATCTGGAAATCTAAACCGGCTAGGTTGCCTTATAGGCTTCTTACTTACCCAGTCTCCTCTGGTGGATTGGGAGTCCCAGACCCCCTATTATATTATAAAGCAATCCACCTTGGCAGATGGTTAAAGGTGGTGTCTTGCGCTGAAGGTGGGGAGGGAACTTGTGTCGACCTGGCTTTACTGGGCCCGAGGGGTTTACCTTATCTTTGGACTAGGGCTAAACCACCGGTTGCTCTTAGACTAGACGAGATAACTTCTACTACATTACGTATCAAAAGATTGATGTTGGGGGAATTACCGGAGGACACTTTTCCCTCGACGTTAACGCCGATTGGCTCAATACCGTATCTATTAGATTTTGATTTTCAAGATCCTTGTAATCTATGGTCTACCCTCCCTAGAGATACATTGAATAGCTTTTATGGTAATAAAATATTACAGGGAGGAGTTTGGCCACCAAATGCAATGATTCAACCAACTAATTTTCTTCAGAGCCAGCACATTCGACGTACGCTTCTGCAATTTAAGAAGAAATTCCCGACCAAATCAAACTGGTCCTGGTTAGATATTATGATTAAACTTCCGCTTCCACGGCTAAAAATCTTGTCTCGTATTTACTCACATCTGATCTCTCCGGGAGTTCACTTTAAGCCCTCATTTATTTACTCCTGGGAAATGGAACTTAATACTACGTTCACAGAGAAACAAGTATCTAGAATGCTATCTAGTGCACGGGGATTCTCTAGGTGTGTTCTTTTGCAAGAAAATTCTTATAAAATATTGACCAGGTGGCATTGGACTCCCGCGAAGCTCTTTCAGATGGGTCTTGCTGATAATGACGCTTGTTGGAGATGCCTCAACTCTGGAGGACATCATACACACATATTCTGGGATTGTCCCAAACTGAGACATTTTTGGGACGGTGTCGAGTTAGTTCTCAAGAAATTGCAACTAATAAAGACTAATCTCAGGGCTACGGAGGTTCTTCTTTCGTGCCCTTCAAAGGATTTCTTACCAAAAAAACATGGCCTACTCCCATTGATGCTAAGTGCTGCAAAACAGCTGATAGCTGTACATTGGAAAGATGTTGCCCCCCCCACATTGGAGGAGTGGCATGTTAAGATAAATCAGATTTCTCGTCTGGAGGAGCTGTCTAGCTGGGAGATCTTCAATCACAAATCTTATGTGTCGACCTGGACCCCGTGGACTAGATATCTGGGGGATAATCCTCGGGGTGAGAAATCGGATAATACATGAAGTCTTACTTAGACCTGATGGCCTTTATATTGGGGTAGCTGGTTCCATGGTTACTTACAGAACTATCCACCTACTCTATTTTCATAAATACACTCATTAACTGCTAGTGTCGATGCCGACGGCTACTTTATGTTGATGTTATTGTTTAATATTATGTATCCCTTTTTACCCTTCCCTTCTTCCTTTTCCTTTTTCCCACCCACTCCCCCCCCTTTCCCCCCCCCCTTTTCACCTTGGACCGACGCCTAAGTAATAATTAGCCATCTGTATTTGTGAAATGGTGTTCTGTCTTATGGTGTGAGTTAAATCTGAAAATAAAGAATTTAAAGAACCTTTATAGGGACGTTTAGGGAAGACAGGCAGATTTTAGATCTGCCTAGGGGTCTACGCTTCCCTAGTGTTTGGGCTCCCCCTCCCTCTACCAGTTGTTGTGAACTTATTCCTTCCTCACCCAGCGTGACACTCCCGTGCTCTTGTGACATGTGAAGCCAGCACCCAATCAGCATCGGCATCATTGTCCCCGCCTCCTGTCGAAATGAGCATGAAGATGAAATCAGAGAGCAGCTGCAGTCCGGACTTGCACTTCATATTCGATTTGTCTGAAGGTGGGAACAGTGACGCCACTGATTGGGCGCTATTGTCACATGTCACACGAGAGCCTTGAGAGAACGAGTGCCGACACCGTGGGAATGGCGCCAGCACGGGAGATGAGTATAGGCTTTTTAATCTTATGGGGCCAAACATTTTGATGAAGAAGGGATTGTCCTAGTAGTGGACAACCCATTTAAAGATCGATGACACCACTGTGTGCGTATATCTGATACGCGCAAAACATGTGTTGGTTTCTCCTGATACATTAATATGATACCGTCTATACACTTTTACAGCCTAATTTGGTTCCATTATCATAAGCAGTGAAAATAATGCTATATAGTGTAATAGATAATGATACACAGTAATAAGTGTAACTACATGAAGAGACCTAAAGCAATAAACTCTGCCACAATCAGTAGAAGCAATGTAACACGTTTCCTGTAATGACGGTTATGTAATTAAGAAGGTAAATTAGAATCATTTTTTCCCCCCCGCCAGGATTTTGATAAATTAGTCCCCAATTGACTGATTTCCTGAGGGAGTTAGGTGCTGTGGTCATTATAATAAGTGTGGTATTTGGGCCCAGCCTTTAATGAAGAGCATCTGCTCCACAGAAAAACAATCTCTCTTCTCACCGGACAAGTCATTTATTATCTCCTTCTCAGAACACTCGTTAGGAATCCAAATACTACTTATTAACTCCTTCGTGACGAAAGAAGGAGTCTGAGGCCCCTACTTGTATTACTTAGCATTTCCACTCAAAAAACACAATTGTCTTTTAGTTTTTAGTTATTAAAGGGGTCCTATAAAGACCCCAGCCGCTAGACCAGGTATCTACAGTTTTCTATTTCTTCTCACCACGCAACAATTTCTGTAAATGTATACTTGTCAGCTGTCATGTGATCATTGGGATCTTTCTTTATGAACATGCCCCCTTTTTCCAGGCCAGGCCCATTTCTCCCTCTACCCACTCCCCAAATGTGAATTTTTAATGATGAAGTATCCTATTCTCACATACTAAAACTCTTCCAGAAGCATGGATTTTTCAAAGGACTCAGCATGCCTTTTCAAGTTGAGGTCACTTTTTTCGGTGGGCCTCCTGGATGTTCGGGAAGATGAGTTAGGTACGTTTATACTTTGGACCCAACTTTGCAGGCACTTGAATGGTATATATACAGTATATATATATATATATATATACATACAGTATATATATATATATATACTGTATATATCTATAATGTTGTACAATGGATGTGCTTTTTTACAACTCCAAATATTGTTGTGACCGCTAGAGATAAGTTAATTAATTAGCAGTACGTCGAATTAGTGTCTAATTTTTAGGAAATAATTAGAATGGCAATTTCATCCAATTTTGAATTGCTTTGCGCAAATCACCTAAGATGACTAGTGCTATTTTACACATGGTAAAAGATTCTGTCAGCCAGAGAAGGATTACATAATCTTGAGCGGATTTTCCCATAATACTTTCCAGCTATCACACCACATGGTGTAGTACAGCCAATCTGGAGAGACTATTATAGCCTGCAGAAAAGCAGAGGCAGGGAATGTAGCAGCTGTTTTGTGGTGAATCTGGATAGTGAGAAGACGTCACAGCTCACAGCTTAGAAAGCGAGAGAAAGCCAAAATATACTTAAGAAACGACATATAATGTATACCAGCACAGCAGTAAAGAAGATTAGTGCAAGAGGAAAAGAGAATAGTATTGTACATGTTTCATATTTTCAGAGCAATTAAAGGCTTTGATACTCTCAGTCTCTGCCACCTTTGGAAAAAAAGAGAAATAGAGCTGTAGAAGAAGCAGCCAAATAGAAATAATCAATAAGATGTCTTTAGAACATACCAAGGTGGCCCAAAATCATCAAGACTAGAGATGAGTCGATCAACTTGCAGGTTTTTGGTCTAGTGTTCAGGTTAATGGTACCTAGCGGCCAGAAAGGAAGCCCGCAAATCTGTTACCTTCACCAGCATGGCTTTTGATTAACCAGGGCTGGCGGGAATCCTGGAAAGTAAAAGATTTGCGTGGCTTCATTCTTACCGCCATGTACCACTGACCTGAACGCTAGGCTGGAGTCCCACAAATAGATCCACTTATCTCTAATTAAGACCCATTGTTTTTCATGTCAGCCTTGATGAGGGGGTGGAGTGGATTGTGAGGTACCTGATTCATTTAGAGGTGCATGCCTCTTAATGAATCAAGAGAAGCGCAAATCTTACTCTAGACTGAGACTGGAGTAATATTTGTGGCGTAAGGTACACCACAGGTCATCGTTAATTTAATGATGGGGGTTGCCTTGCCATCCCCCCATCCCAGCTCAGCTCAGCCCACTTTTGGCGGATCTTGGCAAATATGGAGTAAAAACGCCAAAAAGCTTCAATTTTTTTTGTGCAACGTTGTGCAAAAATGTTGCTACTTTTCTAAGATTTTTACTCCAATTTTCTGGCACGAAAGCTTTGATGAATTGGAGCCTAAGTGTTCTGTTAAATTATAAATACTCTGTATTAATTACCGACCATTCTGCAAATATACTGTATCGAGTCTTCATGCAAATCTGTCTAGATCTATATTATGGTACCCATAGATTTATTTTCCATGTACCTTTTTCAGAGTAATCGGTTTCTAGGTTCAATTTCTAGCTGGGTGTGATTATTGTTTAATTAAATGGATTAAAAACAGTCAGCATTTTTTTAATAAGAAAATGTGCCTTTTTTGTCCATGGGCCGCTTCTAATATTGCTACTCAACTTCATTCATATAAAATGGGATACGTTCCAATAACAGGCCACAGTGTATTGTCAAGGGTGACAATTTTGTTGGTAAATTTCTATTGTTATTTTTTTTATATATTCTGTTTTAGTTTTTTCAGAATTTTAGCCCCTTACTTACCGCTGACGGAATAGTACGTCAGTGGTAAGTATCCCCTGCTTTGACGTGGGCTCTGGCAGTGAGCCCACCTCAAAGTCACGACATGTCAGCTGTTATGAACAGCTGACATGTGCCCGCAATAGGCACGGGCAGAATCGCAATCCACCCGCGCCTATTAACTAGTTAAATCCCACTGTCAAACACTGACATTAAACTAGTACTTCTGGTGCCTGGCCGGAAATGAGCGCATCGCCGACCCCGTCACGTGATTGAGGGTCAGCGATGCGTTGCCTTGGCAACCAGAGGTCTCAAAGAGACCTCTATGGTTGTTGCCAACACATTGCTATGAGCGCCACCTAAATCTGCTACATATAGGTGATCTGAGCATCGCCTATATGTAGCAGAGCCGATCAAGTATGGCATGCTTCTAGCCTCCTATGGAGGCTATTGAAGCATGCTGAAAGTAAAAAAAAAGTGTTTAAAAATTTAAAAAAAATAAAAACACAAAAGTTTAAATCACCCCCCTTTCGCCCCAATCAAAATAAAACGATAAAAAAAAATCAAGCCTACACATATTTGGTATTGCCGCGTTCAGAATCGCCCGATCTACCAATAAAAAAAAGGTTTAACCTGATCGTTAAACAGCGTAGAGAGAAAAAAAATCAAAACGCCAGAATTACATTTTTTTGGTCGACGCAACATTGCATTAAAATGCAATAACGGGCGATCAAAAGATTGTAGCTGCACCAAAATTATATCATTAAAAACATCAGCTGTGCACACAAAAAGTAAGCCCTCACCCGACCAGAGATCATAAAAAATGGAGACGCTACCGGTCTCGGAAAATGGAGCATTTTTTTTTTAGCAAAATTTGGAATTTTTTTCACCACTTAAATAAAAAAGAACCTAGACATGTTTGATGTCTATGAACTCATAATGACCTAGAGAATCATAATGGAAGGTCATTTTTAGCATTTAGTAAACCTAGCAAAAAAGCCAAGCAAAAAACAAGTATGGGATTTCACTTTTTTTGCAATTTCACCGCACTTGGAATTTTGTTCCCGTTTTCGAGTACACTACATGGTAAAACCAATGGAGTCGTTCAAAAGTACAACTCATCCCGCAAAAAATAAGCCCTCACATGGCCATATTGACGAAAAAATAAAAAAGTTATGGCTCTGGAAATAAGGGAAGCGAAAAACGAAAACGGAAAATCGAAAAAAGCTCCTGGAGTAATTGAATAGTCAGTGCATTTTAGTGCTAAGCTAGTAGTCAGGTTTTAGGAAATTTGTTTTGATACTATTTGTATAGACTTGCATCCAGTACATACAGTATATACATAGGATAGTTGAATTCATTCCATAAAGTCAGATCCCAACTCTAGGGAAAATGGAGAAAGCTGTGTGAATGTCTAACTAATTGTGGTGGCAGATGTAGCATGTTCCTAGCCATGACAATATGTTACATAAAAGCTATGGGGGCAAGGTGAGAGTACGGAGTCACAGATGCATTGCTTAGCCATCTGCAGGTTGCTGTCAGGCAGGGTACAAGCTGTTACAGTTTATTATTTTGCATCAATTATATTCACCTTTTGATGTTTATATACAGTATGTGATACTTTAATATTATTAACTGTTTGTTTACAATTTATGTATTGTTTGTATTGTTGCTTAAATCTATGGGGATAGACAAAACACAATAGAGTTGGGGGTTAAAAAAAGAGATTACTAGGCCTTATGGGGTTGTCTCATGAAGATAACCCCTGTCTATATACCTTAGTAGAGTTTATTGACATTATACAGTTGTTTCTTCTCTAGCAGAGATGGCCTTTCCATGAATTCCACAATCAGAACTTCATTTCATTAGATAACTTGTAATGCCAGGGTTTCAAAAATAGTCCTCTGTGGGTGAAATTTATAGTTAGATGCAGCTTACACCAAGTGATAACAGGCACTGTAGTTAAAAAAAACAGGCAGCCCCTTTAATGGAGAATAATCTTAAAAAGTTAGACACCAATGAGACATAGAGTTATAGAATTTAGAGTTGTAAGGGACCTCCAGGGTTATGTTTTCCAACCCCCTGCTCAATGCAGGATTCACTAAACCATCTCAGACAGATGTCTGTCCAGCCTCTGTTTTTAGACTTCCATTGAAGGAGAACTCACCACGTCTCATGGCATCCTGTTCCACTCATTGATCACCCTCACTGTCAAAAAGTTTTTCCTGATATCTAATCTGTATCTTCTCCCTTTCAGTTTCATTCCATTGCTTTTTGTGTTTCCATGTGCAAATGAGAATAACGATCCATCTACAATGTGACATCAATTCAGATATTTGTAGACAGATATTAAGTCTCCTCTTAGCCTTCTTTTTTGCAAACTAAACATTTCCATATCCTTTAACCTTTCCTTGTAGGACATACTTTGCAGTCGGCTCACCATCCTGGTAGCTCTTCTCTGAATTTGATCCAGTTTTTCAATGTCTTTTATAAAATGTGGTACCCAGAACTGGACATAGTATTCCAGACGAGGCCTGACTAAGGAGGAGTAGAGGGGAATAATTACTTCATATGATCTGGACTTTATGTTTCTCTTAATACATCCTAGAGCTGTGTTTGCCTTTTTTTCTGCTGTATCACCCTGTTGTGATGCACATGTTTCATTATACTCCATCCTGGCTTTTACATTTTACCCACTGGAAGAGATTTTTCAATAATTTTGTAGAATGCCTAAACTTACGTGTTTGGAAAGATGTCATAAATTGTGGCACATTTATAAAAATGTAATTGAAATTGGACACAACCTGACAAGTTCTCATTTTGTGGAAACTTTAAATGCATGTCAACAAGTTCACTTTTTTGTTGCACAATTTTGCTTAATACTTTTCCAGTGTTCACATTGTCTTGTGTTTCTATATCATCTTATTATTTATTATGCCTTGTTTATATAGCGCCATCATATTTTGCAGCGCTTTACATACATTATCATTGCTGTCCCCTTTGGGGCTCACAATCTAGATTCCCTATCAGTATGCCTTTGAAATGTGGGAGGAAGCCAGAGAACCTAAAGGAAACATATGCAAACACGGGGCGAACATACAAACTCTTTGCAGTTGTTGTCCTTGGAGGGATTTGACCCAAGGACCCCAGTGCTGCAAAGCTTTAGTGTTAATCACTGAGCCACCATGCTGCCCAGCTCAACCTTATCTTACACTCTGCAGAATTTCACACAAATACACAAAGGACAAAATACAAACATTCTGTCATGATACCAGTGCTGGGTGACCGGCACTTCTGGGGTTAATGTTCTGATCTCAGTGCAGACTCTCATCTGCACACCTGGGACCTATTATGGTGGCCTCTCATTGGTCCTGAGGAGGCTTCTTATAGCCTCAGGAAGCTTCCATCCCCCGTCAGTTATACTTTCGCCCTTGGCATTGTGTGGTGACCCCTGAGTGTGTTAGTGCTGTGTTCTGGTTGCTTGATTCTCTTTGTATGACTCGGTCTGTTCTCTGGATATTGCTTTGGATTCTGCTTGGTACCTTCTACATCTGTTTGGTTTTTGATCTCTGCTTGGCCCTGACTATCCGTTCTGTCTCATCCCTGGTACTGTACTGATATCTTGTGTATGACCTTTGGCTTTGTCTGACCTTCCGTCTGTTTATCCCTCCTGTACCTCACTTGCCTGTATTGTGCTTGACCTCCGCTTTGCCTGACTCTGAGTTTTCTACCTTCTCTGAAAGAAGGATGCTAAGCCCCACCCCCTTGCAGTCACATGACCGTAGGTCCTGTGCAGACTTGCTAAATTTCTACATTCAAGTCCTGTGCATCTTTATTTTCCAGCTGTTCTTGTCCCCAGGGGTCCCTACAGTGCGGGTGAGTCCCTGCTTAGCGGAGGCTGTACGCCGGCTCTGTCAGGACCCTGACATTATAACTGACCATTAAGTTTTTTGGGTTTTTTTTATGCAGAGAGTTATGGATCCCATACAGTCTCTGGCTGACCAGATGAAAAGTCTGAGTCAGATGTTTCAGGGTTTATCTCTGGAGCAGCAAGCTCTGGCTCGTTCTCAGCAGCAAGTTTCTGAGACAGCGCGGGGGGCTTTAGCTGCTGGGTCTCTGGGGGCTGGGGCGAGTGATGTTGTTTTGGTGTCCCCAGAACCACCTGTTAAACTGCCTGACGTTTTTTCTGGAAACAAAAAGGAGTTCAGGGTCTTCATGGAGGGGTGCAAACTTTTTAGTTTGAGACCACGTTCCTCTGGGGACGAAAGTCAGAAGGTTGGGGTCATTATGTCTCTGTTAAGAGGGTCCCCACAAGCTTGGGCTTTCTCCCTTTCTCCCACTGCCCCTGAGAGAATGTCTGTGAATGCATTCTTTGAGGCCCTCGGGCACATTTATGATGAGCCTGACCGAGTGCGATTGGCAGAGGACATGGTGATGAGCGTCTGTCAGGGGAAACACTCAGTTGAGTGGTTTTGTACTGAATTCCGCCGCTGGGCCGCAGAGGTCTCTTGGAACGACGCCGCACTCCGAGGACTCTTTCGCAGAGGCTTGTCTGAGCGGCTGCAGGATGCCTTGGCGTTACATCCCCCATCTAACTCTCTCGAGGACGCCATGACCCAGGCCGTCCGGATGGACCACAGGCTGCGGGCCAGAGGGGTGATGCAGGTGGAGACTCCATTGTTCCCCAGTGTAAAAGATACTGCCCCTGAGCTCATGGATGTAGGCGCCCTCTCCCTGAAAGATATGGAGAGGAAACGCCGGAAGGACAAGCAGTTATGCTTTTACTGCGTTAAAACGGGACATTGGAAAAGGGAGTGTCCTGATTGCCCGTCTTCAACCCGGTCGGCGGGAAATGACTAGGTCTGGGTAGTCAATGGGGAGACTACTCAGACCCTCAGGTACCCTTTTCCTCATTTTCTAAAGTGTTACTGCCTGTGGAACTGTTTGTGGACGGTAGTTTTTTTTCTTCTACAGCCTTCGTGGACTGTGGATCATCAATTAATCTCATTGACTCCCAATTGGTCACACACTGCAAGATAGGGACAGTTAGGCTCAAGGTTCCGATCAAGGTGATGGCCATTGATTCCTCTCCCCTCACTAAGGTGGGAATTCTCTTTATGTCTGACTTGTTTTCGCTCAGAGTGGGCACTACTCATGTGGAAAACCTAAGTTGTTTTGTTTTGGACAATCTACCTGCAGGGTTGGTGTTGGGCATGCCCTGGTTACAATGCCATAACCCAGTTATTAACTGGAAAACGGGGGAGATTGTTCAATGGGGGTTTAATGATTTTAAGTTATGTGATAAATCCGCACTGCTGGTTGAACCTGTTAAATCTGTGTCTGTATCATCTGTCGAGCTGGAAGGTATTCCAGAATGCCTGAAGGACTTCGAAGATGTATTCTCCGAAAGCGAGGCCGAGACGTTACCGCCACATAGACCCTTTGACTGCACTATTGAGCTGGTCCCGGGGGCTAAATTACCTAAAGCCCGTCTGTTTAATTTGTCCGGTCCTGAGCACTTGGCTATGAAGGAGTACATTGCTGAATGTCTGCGCAAAGGACACATACACCATTCTCACCTGTGGTGGCAGGTTTCTTTTTTGTAAAGAAAAAAGATGGCGGGTTATGTCCCTGTCTCGATTTTCGGGAGCTTAATCAGATTACTGTATGGAATACGTAACCCCTTCCGTTGATTCCCGATTTATGTAACCAACTATCAGGGGCAAAGTGGTTTTCTAAACTGGATCTTCGGGGGGGCATATAATTTGATAAGGGTCCGAGAGGGGGATGAATGGAAGACTGCGTTCCTCACGACCGAGGGACTGTTTGAAAATTTAGTCATGCCGTTTGGTCTTACAAACGCCCCCGCCATATTTCAGAATTTCATCAACGTGGTATTCTCGGATCTCATTGGTCGTTTTGTTGTTATCTACTTAGATGATATTTTGATATACTCCTCCGACAAGCATTCTCATTTGGAACATGTACGAACTGTTCTCCAAAGACTGAGAGAAAATCATCTGGATGCCAAATTGGAGAAATGTGTATTCTGTGTGCAAGAATTGTCTTTTTTGGGATTAATTGTATCCGGTGAGGGTTTTCGCATGGACCCCAAGAAGGTGCAGGCCATTGCGGATTGGGTGCAACCCCGAGATCTTAAGGGTCTTCAGCGCTTCTTGGGGTTCGCCAATTATTACCGCAAATTTATTCGGGGGTTTTCGCAAGTGGTCAAACCTCTCACGGATCTAACATGCAAAGGTGCGGATGTGAGAAATTGGTCCTCACTCGCAAAAGAGGCCTTTGCGACGCTGAAAAAATGTTTTATGTCTGCTCCTGTCTTGGTACAGCGAGATCCTTCCAAACCATTTGTGGTGGAGGTGGATGCCTCCGAGGTGGGGGTGGGGGCAGTGTTATCCCTAGGGCCTGCCACTCTAACCAAACTCAGGCCATGTGCCTTCTTTCCCAGGAAGTTCTCTGCTGCTGAAAGATATTATGATGTGGGCAATAGAGAGCTTCTTGCGGTCAAGTTGGCGTTTGAGGAATGGAGGCACTTTTTGGAGGGGGCCAGTCACCCGGTTACTGTGATCACTGATCACAAAAATTTGTCTTACATTGAGTCTCCTAAAAGATTAACGCCCAGACAGGCCCGTTGGTCACTTTTTTTTTTCTCGTTTCCAGTTTACTATTACATTCCGTCCAGGGTCAAAGAATGTCAAGGCTGATGCCTTATCTCGTAGTTTTCACCCTGTGTCTGTCCCTGAGCCACCGTCCTCCATTCTGCACCCTTGGGTAGTGTTAGCAGGGATCTTGTTTGAATTGGAACGGGAAATTGAGGGGGCCCAGTCGCTGGCTCCTGCGGCCAAGCCAGGGGGCAAGTTGTTTGTCCCAGAACAACTTCGCCTTAAACTGTTGCAAGAGTTCCACGAATCCAAGTTGTGTGCTCACCCTGGTATATCAGCCACGCGACTGGCGGTGGCTAGGATCTTCTGGTGGCCTACTCTTGGTTCTGATATAAAGAAATTCATTTCTGGTTGTGGGGTCTGCGCTTGTTCTAAAAGCTCCCATAGCCGGCCGGCGGGGGAGCTGATGCCCTTGGAAGTTCCCGAAAGACCGTGTACCCATCGGTCCATGGATTTTATTACAAATCTTCCCTCTTCCAGGGGTAATACGGTGGTATGGGTAGTGGTGGACAGATTTTCAAAGCAGGCTCATTTTGTACCCCTGTCCGCATTACCTTCTGCTGAGACCTTATCCAGATTGTTTGTGCAGCATGTGGTCCGCTTGCATGGGGTACCCCTGAATGTGGTGTCTGATCGTGGTGTGCAGTTTGTGGCTAAGTTTTGGCGTGCTTTCTGCAAAAAATTAGGGATATCTCTGTCCTTTTCGTCTGCATACCATCCTGAGAGTAATGGTCAGACGGAACGCACTAATCAGTCTCTGGAACAGATCCTCAGATGTCTGACTTATGCTAGACAGAATGACTGGTGTGATATACTGCCGTTGGCTGAATTTGCCTTCAATAGTCGGGTGAGTCAATCCACTGGTATGTCCCCTTTCTTGATCAACTATGGGTTCAGTCCTCATTTTGGTGAGTTTTCTCGTCTGGATTCGGGGTGCCCCGGGGCTGAGGACTCTGTTCAGCGGTTAAAAGACCGGAAGTGACAGCTAACAGTCAGAAGGCCTCAATGTTGGTCTACGAGATCCTCGTTCTGGCCTTGTTCTGGCTCTCATAGACTTAAGTTGAGAAGTGACTTCCGACTCACCCAGCAAACACCGCAGCGATCCGGCTGGTCACTACTGGCAGAAGATGTCCGGACCAGCGCTGAGAACAGAAGGCGGCTTAGAAGTATTTTTCTACCGGCAGGGAACATGAATTTGTGATATCACTCCGTCGGTAAAACTTAAAAAAATTGCCTGAGTAGTGCTTTAAAGATAAAATAAAAAGTACGGTAAGCTTACAGAAATTAGTAACTAACTAAAAAAAAAACCTTGCAAGAAGTTTACAGCTCTGTGCTATGAATAAATTGATAAAGAGGTGAGCAGATAGCTTTCAGGCCTTTGTGATTCAGAATAGCAAGGGAATGATCAGATCCAATTTCTATTAAATGCGGCAGTCATGGGAGTCATTCATTTTGATAAGCCCACAGCTGAATGGGAACTGTCCAAGCATTGACTGCTTGTGTGAGGGCGGCTGTCCCAATTCCAATATTTATGAATAAATAAGAATCCAGTCTGTGCTATGTGCTGAAAAACATGAGGATATTGTTTGCAACATTAGATCTTAAAGGACTTTTTTTCCAATAGGTTTCCATACCTTGTTGAACGTATATCATGCCAGTGGCATAAGAAGAATGAGCGTCATCACTGAAAATCAATATTACACTGTTGTGCTACAGTAGCCAGTTAGTATTTGTGAAAACTTAGGTATTTTGGTAAAAACATTGTTTTTTTTACTATGTTCTACAGATCCTGGGTGTAATGATCCAAGATACTTAAGTAATTCTGTTAATTTCTATTTAAAAAGTAAACCAAATAATGAATACCATGATTAAGACCTAGAGTCGAAACGCGTTGGATTATGCTGCTATATGTGTTGGGCTGCTAGTGCTATTTTTGCATTGAACATCATATTTGTTCATAATTTTATGATAATCAATAAAAGTTACTTTTTAAGTGATCAAGATTTCCTGTGGATCCTGCTGGAATTCAACTGTTTTCCAAATAATGAATACAGCTGTTATAATCCATATTTTGCTAATATGTTATGTTACTTTTACAGCTGTTTGTTTCAGCTAAAAGAATAAGTTTGCAGATAGTCTTAGATGTTCTGTAAGATGCTGTTCTATAGATAAGATGTAATCACAAAGATAAGATGCCTCAGTCTCCTCCGACATAATTATGCTTGAAAACTAATAATTGTTGGTTTCGCTGACAAATTGTTTATTACTGATTTTTATCATTTTTTGGTCCACACATGCCCAGAAACTCCATCTGTGAGCCAGAATTTACCCTTTTACAGCACTACAGATCCCTCTGTCATATTCACATAGGTCTCCGTATACATCTATATCTCATATTTATCTGTTCCTATTAATTGTAACAAATTCTAAATACAATTGATTTTTTTTATTAAAATCCCATATGAAGACTGTATCTTTGCTAATGCAGATTTATATATTAGTAACTGCTCCCATAATCCAGTTGGAGAGTTAAGGCAACTATTCACTTAGGGATAAAGACAGTGAAGGACACCGTTTTTGGAGGCCTACTAAGACATCCCCGCTCTCCACCAACTGATGATGTCAGCGGGAAAATGGGTCAGGCATGTTAAAAGTCAACATGCTCAATCCTTTGGTCTCACAGGAGATGAGCTGCCATAAGAGGTTTCTCCTTATTCCCCTATATGTGTGGGGAGATCTGGAGGAAGAGGTATTGTCTAATCAAGCTTTTTTTTATGACGGGTTTATGGGCACCTTGATTTTACTGTCCGCGGTTTGGTGGAAAATCACACTTCTGCTGATACATATGACATAATCAGTACAGACAGTAAACTAGGAATTAATACTGTAAGATTTCAGCTTTTTTTCTAAAGAACTGTGAATAGAGCTCTGCACAGTAACTCAGGAGCAGTACAATATAAGGCAATGTACTTACAAACTTATTCTACTTTTTATGTAGATTAACTTTGTGCATACACTTCGAATGTTCAAAAAACGAAAAAAAAAAAGAATAAACTGAACAGGACTTTTTTCTACAGAATACCGGTATTTCGGCACTGTTGTACCACGTGGCTTCAGGCTTTCCAACCCGATTCTTGTTTCATTGTAGCTACAGTATTTTTTTTACCATCAATCTAATTTGTGAAACGTTGTTGAACTTCTATGAATGGGACAGTGCGGATTATGAGATTGTGAGATTCATCATATTGGAGACAGAAATGAAATGAAGCGAGCACTAACTTTTTACAACATGTCAGCTGAGCTCTCTTAACAATTTGCTATCCTCATAGATAGGCCGGATGAAGTGTGTGGGGCTCATTGTTCTTTGTGGGGATTGGGGAGTTGAGACTACACAATGTTGACAGGTCTCCAGCAGTGATTGTTAATCGGTAGCTGGGTGTCCCACAGTACAGTTCCACTTTAGTGACATGGAATTAATGTGCTCAACAAAAAAAAAAATAGAGTCACTGTGATCTTGTTCATCCAAGGAAAGTAAATTATTATAATTGGGTTGAGAGCCAAGAGCAGCCGCTAGGTGTAGTAATGCAGACAAAGAACACTGGGAATTACCCCACGTTCCTACTCAACATTCATCTCTGATTTTGTTGTCTTAATGAAAGTTGTCTTGTCCTTTCTTTTTTTGTTAAACCCCGGATGTGACAGAGTGACCACAATTGATTGGGAATGACGCCACAAGAATATAGAGTTTAACAGTGAGAAGTGACTGTTTGGTTCACAACATCCGACCGTCTATTTACACGAAATTCATTATTCATCTCTGTTATTACCACAATTTTTGGGGCAAAATTTGCCAAGATAAATGATAGAAAACTGGTTTAATTTGTAGAAGAATGAAAATCTGTCATACATGTCTTTCACTACAGTTATTATGTGTTTTAGATGCTTTTTGCCTTACTAGTTTAAGGGAAAGGCTTGGTGCTAAGTGGTATGGCTTATGCTACCAAGGGTAAGAAAAATTTCACCATACTTCCGGCACAAAAATGTAGCAAAACACATTGATGTACAGTAAACCAAGATAACCGATATACTTTAAAAAGTTAAGCAAAAAGGATAATAAATGTGCAGACTATTTTTTATTATTTAAAGAAGCCATGAATATTTTTTTTTCATTAAATCTGTGTATATGTGCATGTAGTGTAGTGTCAGTGTGTTAATTTAATTACCAATCTCCACCTTCTTCGGGAGCCAGTGCCGTTCTGCTTCTCTTCTCAGTGACGTCACCGCTCTGCCGACTTTCCAGGTCACACTGCGACTCAGAAGTGGCTTTTACATTGTTCTATGAAGCGTCAGAGAGGAAAAGTAGAAAATATGATCGGCTCACAGATGAGTGCACAGGATCCCAATTCCAAAGGAGAAGCGATCTACAACCAAAGGTTGATCCAGCACTTCAATAAAATTTAAGACTTTTAATTCCATCATTTTAAAAGCATGACAAAGACTTTTGGACATCATCGATATATTGGCAAAAACATTCAAGGAAAAATTCTCAGGGAGACTATAATTCAGGTTGACGCGTTTCGAAGTGATACTTCTTACTCTTTGGAGCCACTCAAAACTACAACTCGTCTCGCAAAAAAACACGCCTTCACACATCTTCGTCAACAGAAAAATAAGAACGTTAAGGCTCTTAAAAGAAAGTGAAGTCCTTAAAGTGCAAAAAACTAATAATAATTTCTGAGTGCTGTACATATGTCACCTCCATAATTGTTGTGTTCTGTGAATTCCTGGTAGCTGTTGTATATGTTTCCTTATACGTTAAATCAAAGTGCAAACATGATGTAATGAAAAAAATAATTTCTTTGATGAACAATTACAGTTCTGATTGACACAAGAAGAATCATTTTACAAATGTTACCAATGACTAAGAGCACACAATATATAATTAACAACCTTGTACTTGAATAAACAGTGAAGCAGCCGGGTACATAAGTGAATTATCGGAATAGAGAGAAAGCTTAGCAGAATGAGACATTGTGCACACTACTCTATTCACAACCTGGCCGTCCTCGCTACCTGGCATCAAACTCTTTTGAGTGCATTGAATTTTATTCTATTATATTCATCTCTTAGGAGATGATGATGGAAGGTTTTTTTGTAAACTTCTATGAACTATTTACAGAGGAGAAGTAAGCCACATACTGAAATCAGAATAGGACCTCTTTTTCTGCGGTTGGTTCTTACTCTATGGCTGGCCATAAACATTAGATAGCTGTCAGCCGAACGATGCTTTGGCCGATCTTTCGGCTTACAGACATCTCAACCAACTCTCCCATACACAAAGTACAATTCATACATAAACAGTTGTTCCTGTGAATCCCATTGGGAGTGCCAGCACTAGGGGTGTAAATATAGGTGGTGCAGGGGTTGCAGTTGCTTCCATGCTCTGGAGTCTAAGGGGGCCCAAACCGTCCTTTTGGCCCATAAGTAAAGAATATTACTATTAAAGATCTGTGATAGTTAGGGTGGGGGGGATGGAGATTTTGCATTGGGATTCATGAGCTTTAAATTACACCACTTGCCCAGCACATAAAATGAATGCCACTCCAAACAACCTCGGGTTCACCACGATTTTACTGCTGAGTTTACAGGTGGTTGGTGCATAGATCACAAACCTTGTTAATGTGGATGTATTTTTTTACATAAAACATATATTGGTGGATTTATAAGCTTCAGTAATACATGTGATCCAACACTTTTCAGCTAAATTTGCTTTCAGTCGTCTCATTGAAAACCATAGTGAAATTGCAATCACAAATCTTTTGGAGTGCTAAATGTAATGTTCATAAGATCAACAATATATATGTGATCGTCATCACGCGGTGATCAGCAATTATATTCAGAGCTGCCATTATCATTTTGACTATTCTTTATTATTATTATTATTATCATTGTTATACAAGATCTGACACTCCGGTGTTACTGTATTTAATAAGGATGTGTAGGCAAATGCCAGCAGTGTAAGCAGAGGATTGTAATCTTTTTTTTGTGTCCCTTTAGGTTTATCTTGGAAAGATGATTATACTCAACACATTATAGCAAATGAATTCTCAAATATTCGTAAAGTCTACAGCAGACAACCGGATTCTCTTCCATCCGAAGCTTCCAGCAATTCAAGGTAATAGACTTGTAATTACGTAGTTACGTACTGTACATTAGGTTGAAAAAAAGACCTAGGTCCATCAAGTTCAACCTTTCTCCTCCAATTAAATATTTTTGTCACTAAATTATTTATATCACCCAATTTTACGTGTACTGGGGAAATCATCCAACTCTTTTTTAAAAGCTGCCATTACTTCTTGTGGTCGGGCATTCCACAGTCTGACTGCTCTAACTGTAAAGAACCATTTCCTATTTAGCTGCCGGAATAGCCTTACTTCCACACGTAATGAGTGCTCCCTGGTCCTTAGTATGGCAATTGGAAGGAATAAGTCATGCACCAGTCCCTTGTACTAACCAAACTTATATTTATACATATAAATTAGATCTCCTCAGATACGTCTTTTTTTTCTAAGCTAAACAAGCCCAACTTTTCCAGCCTCTCCTCATATGAGAGGCCTTCCATCGCTTGTAATAATCTAGTTGCCCGCCTTTGAACTGACTAACTTCTGAATATGCTTTTTAAAATGTGGAGCCCAAAATTGTATTCTATATTCTAGATTTGGCCTCACCAGTGATTTATAAAGGGGTAACAATACGTTGGGATCGTGGGATTTTATCTCTTTTTTTATACCCCCTACAATCTTGCTTGCTTTCACAGCTGCTGCTTGACATTGAGTACTGCTGCTTAGCTTACTTGTATCTATAATACCAAGTCCTTCTCCTGTTCTGTAAATGTATTATTTTTCTGAACATTCAGTAAAATACAAGTAACCCCACTATATCTGTACGGTATATACATTGTAAATAAAATACAGGTGACCTTGTAGATGGTAACCCCCATGATACTTGATGGAGATGATGGATAACATACGAGGAAACATATTCATTAATCTGTTAGTTTTATTCTAATTACAATATGGGAGTCAGACAGAAAGTTTTATTTGCCTAATATGAGACAATTTAAAGCATCTTCCCATATGAGGTGATTGAAGTCTTCCTATTGATCAACGCCAAGGTTCCCTAAGCTTAAAGAGTATTAGGAAACTGTTCCATCTAAATCTGACAAACCAGTATAATGACTAAGAAATATTTCTGCATTGTGCCAAATAATTATCCATAATTAACTAAGGTACTTATTGGGTTTACAGGAACATCCCCAAGGTCTAGAACAGAGACATGCTTAATGTTTGCAACCCTAGTGATAAAGGGCCAGTGAAGAAGTTAATATTTGTTTCTCTGATGGTCTATAGGAGAGAATGAGAAACTGTCAGGAGCCCAAATGATCTACTGCAGAGGAATAGGTTATCAGCGTTCCTCGGAACAGCATAGGACAGAAAAGTAGTTAAAGACTTCATCCTTGGTGGCCTAGGGCATTAATTGGGATAATTTTAGCATACCTGGCAGAAAAGTGGCTCCATACAGTATAATGGCCCAAAAAAGTGCCCCATACAGTATAATGGCCACACATGATGCTCCATACAGGAAAATAGTCCCACATAGTCTGTGACGAGGTCAGCTTATACTGAGTCGTTTTTCTTTAGAGTGGACCCTCTGGGTCGTGGCACCCACCCACCTAGGGTGAGCTGACCTTGTGAGGAACCACCCCCTGTACAGGGGAGTGTCAGGTGCAAGACCAAGGGGGTGAGCCACCACGACTGCTGGCACCAGACGGCCGGCTCAGGTAGACACTAGGTACGAGTGTCTGACGACAAGGATGTGCAGGAAGCAAAACAAGACAAGACGTAAGCTCAAGGTATCTTCATTAAGACAACTTCAGGATAACATTCAGTGCAAAAACGTGATAACAAGCAAACACGGCAAGGTGCGTGCATGTGATTCAGCACAGCCCCAGCCGAAGTTGGCTGAACCGCACAAAGCAGAGATGGACAAAACCAGATCAAATGCAAACAGAATAGCAAATGAACCTCTTAGCTGAACCATGCAGGGACAGAGCAGGAGACATCAGACCTCAGAAGGCACAGGAAGAAAATCATCAGCAGGGATAGAGGGAGTCAGCTGTCTTAAATCCCAATCTGAAACCCCAGATCTCCAATCGTCATCCTCATTATCAGGTGGCCAGCCTCTGTCAATCAGATCAGCTCCACTACCTCCAATAACCACCAGAGGGAGCTCAGAAAAAGAACTCACAACCCCTCTGTCAATCTGACCAGCTCCACTGCCTTCAGTAATAACCAGAGGGAGACCAGAAAGAAAATTCACAACACTGAAGTCTGCGCTGAGCAGTCATCTCAGCGGCCAAGCCAGAATGAGAGACCACAGCACCAGACAAGGGTTAAGCTCCATCCCGTGCAGCGGGCGAGTCCTGGCGCCTAACACTATGTAGAAACAGGAAGTCTCTTTTCCCTGCATTTATCATTCCCATCTTCAACTCCAGACCCAGCTACTTCTCCTCCTTCTGCCATAGACTTTTGCAGTGACTGATGTGCAGTGAAAATTGACCTCCTTTTTCTACATAGCGCTTAGAACTATTCACCTAGACAGTTTTTAATCACGTGATGTCGTAGACCTAATGGAAAGGGGAAGAATTAACTGGGTAGAAAGACAGAATGAGCAAAGTACACAGTGCTACATAATATGATGACTACAATATATTAAGAGGATATAAATTTTGATGTGATAAGTGCTTCTTTAAATAAAGAGTGGACAAAAAATTAGAAGTGAGACGGCATATGAAAGATAGAAGAATAGGGAAAATGCAAAAAAAAAGAGGTTTCCACATGTGCAGAATGAGCGAAAACATAACATTCATCTATATAGAAACTGAATGCTGTTTAGTTGATAAACTTCGGAAGTAGAAACAAGGTAATTGTAGGAAAGAATGGATTTCTCCAATTAAAAATTAATTATATTTCTATAATATTGCCTCTTTTTTTACTTCTAGGCTTTCAACAATAAATTCTGAACGCAACAGAGATTATGAATCTGAAGCTAATAAGAATTTTGCCAAATCTTTTCATCAGTATCTTCAGTATCTTGGGATTCTACTACGGCCTGTAGCTCCGAGCTTTTACCCAAGGACAAAGACTGAGAAGACTGTGATTACGGTAATAACCTTAGAAATTAATAATAACCTCTGCAACTCTTGTGCATGATAATAAAGGGACTAAGATTGTTATGTAGCGAAGTGTGAATTAGAAGAAAACCTCTTACTTCAATCACTTGTAAAGTTTGTGTGGTTGAGGATGAAGAGCGTCCATGATAGCATTTTGGGAGCATCTGTAACTGGTATACTATTGTGGGATCATTCTGGCTGAAATATCTTGGTGTCTGGCAAAGTATTTTAGGGGAAACGGAGGGGTAGTATGGTATTTCGGGGCATCTCTTGGTGACGTACTTTGTGGCTAACATGCTAGTTTAGAGGTAACAAATAACTGCCAAACATGACAGTATGCTGTTATGGCACTCATGGTAACACAAAACCCATAAATATATATGAAATAAAACACCGAACACAGAATTGTGGAAGAATAATGGCCATGGTATTTATTTAGGGTAACCATAATAGACTTTATAATATTTTGTTAAATTAATACCCAACTTGCAATAAGTTAATCATATAATAAACCAATCCACCCAGATAGCTGGGCGATTTTCCCAAGCGCCATGACTCAGAGAGGCATGCCCCCCCCAAAAAAAAAAACACCACAGCCATTTCTCAATTATGGACTGAAGATCCAAATTAAAAATATCAAGTCCAATGTCAGAAAGGTGAACTAAATCATTCCTGTAAATATCAGGGGTAAAACCCTCTAAGTCCAATTGCCTGAAAGAGAAACCATTTAGTGAAACCATAAACCGTTCCATTCCTTTATTGACTCTCCTTCTGATTTTATCCAGAAAAAATAAGTTTGGTGTCGACCTAAGAAATCTGGGAACAATCTCAGAAAAAAACAAAACAAGTAAAGTTAAAGTTTAGGGTTAGCCATAAGGTCTAATATTTTATTTTTACCTAGATCGTTCCCACCCAAGTGAACTATAATTAGGTCAGGCGAAGGAAACTGAATAATTTTCCCAATTCATTAATCAAATCATTCCATTTCATTCCCCAGACACTGTGGCAGAAGATTTGTAGATAAGAGGAACTAAAAGAAAGGTTCTCAGTATAAGACCTCTGACTTGCTCTCTTCTGAGCCCAGAATATACAAGAGTGTCCGACAATCCATACTATCAGAGGTTCTGCAAAGTGAATATTAAAGTTTAGTAATCATAGAGATCAGGGCGAATATACAACTTAAATCTCCTAGAATCCAATCTACCCATTCTCATAATCTTTTCATCCCGTAGACCCAGCCTGGAAGCTTTGGTAGCAGCTCTGATCCTGAGCAAATGGGTAGTGATTTTTAAATGTTCTTTTCCAAGTTTGGCTAAGCATTTTTTAAGAAGTTAATTGAATTGTTATACAGTAGCCGGTTTACCGTTAGATTGAATAAAGAATGGGCCAGAAACTTTGGGTCTCTTAACCAGCAATCTTTGAGGATTTGCCACCGGGCAAATAGAAAAATCATAAATGGGTTTTAAATGTATGCTAGCTCCTCTACCCATCTGATCAGTTTTTGTATTTTCTCATATGCAATAGGGACCCCGAATTCGTTGGAAATAAAAATGAATTTATTAAGGAGATCGATGCATACACTATAGTCAGGGAGGCCGATGAATACAAAGTCATCAAGGTATTTGAATAACCCAGTGTAAAAATGACAATTATGTTTCGAAATATAAACAAGCAAGGGAAAAACCCATAGGCATGCATTTGTCAATGAAAAACTTATTATCATAATAAAAGCCCAATGAGTTAAAACCGGACTGGTTCACTGGAAGAAGTTGAAAAGCAGATTTAATATCCGATTTGGACATTAAGGCATTCTTCCCAAATTTCCTAAGTATACTACTTACAAAGTGATTTATCAACTTCGTCGTTTAAAGAAGAACCATGGGGGTATGTAAAAGTCTAAAAGCACCTGACTCTTTCTTAGGGACAATTCCCATCGGGGACGTTCAAAAATCAGGAAATGGGGGATGATCAAAAGGACCAGCTACCCGCTCTAGCTGCAATTCTTTAAAAATTTTAGTTCTAGCTATTTCAGGAAATCACGATAGAGAAGGAAGATTTTTAACTAGCTTGCAGCCAATACCTTTAAAAGGAGGTATGTAAAACCCCGTGGAAAAACCTTAGTATAACAAATCCCTACTATCCAGATCTGGGTATTTGTCTAGCCATGGTAACATTTTTTCCAAAATCATCGGGTTTGGGGCTTTTAAGACTAAACTCCTTGTTAGGCCGGGGTCACACTGGCGAGGAATACGGCCGAGTGAGAGGCTCTAAAAGCACGCATTAGACACGGACCAATGATTCTCTATGGGGCAGCTCCCAACAGCCGTATATTTCTCGTCCGTATTCTACGGTCCGTGCCAATCGCAGCATGCTGCGATTGTCAGCGTACTACGCCCGTAATACGCCAATGCAAGTCTATGGGTGCGCAAAAAATATGGATTACACACGGACCACACATGTGACTTGCGAGAAATACGCACCAGGTGTCTTTTAGCAAAGCCGACAATTCAGTGCGCTATACAGTAAACTCACACTGACAGGTTTAATAAAGAAATGAAAGAATAGATATAGACACATAGAATACATATATATATATGCATTCTATGTGTCTATATCTATTCTTTGGTTTTCTGTTAAAAACCCTGTCATAGGGCTCCATTATATGTCCATTTTGCAAGCCTGCGAGAAAATCTCGCCATACGGATTGCATTCGGATGCCATACGGATTACATACGGATGCTGACATGCGCAAAATACGCGACCACACCTTGATTACGGATGACATACGGAGCACTATTTAGGGGTCATTCATCCATATTACACCTGTAAACTACGGACCGTATTTTGCGTCGGTTAGTGTGACACCGGCCTAAATGTTCTGTTAGGGGCTATTGGATTGCTTTTTAAAGATTTGGACATAGGATGGGACCCGCCACAGAATGAGCAGTCATGGCGAAACCTGCAATTATGGAGCCATTTGCAAGATGTTTCATTGAACGCAAAGCAAATACTCTTCTTATTACAAACAAAATAAGTTGCGGCCTAGCTATCTGTGGCACTTCCAAAATCAAACTTAAACCTAAAGAAACACGGAAGCAGATGCCATATATTTAAAAAGTGATATAAATCTTTATTGGTCAAATTATCACAAAAATTAAAAAAAAAAACAAACAAAAACACATCAAGGGAGACACAAATAACAAATTGGATCTGCAAACACAGAGATCAGCAAACTGATAAATTTCAGCCCTTGAATATAAATTCATATCATACCCATGTTAGCCAGAAAATATATCAAAAATATATATCCCAAAAAAATTTCAAATAGTTGGTGCTTATGAAATTCAATGTGCAAAA
Source organism: Dendrobates tinctorius (assembly GCF_039654945.1). Taxonomy (NCBI): domain Eukaryota; kingdom Metazoa; phylum Chordata; class Amphibia; order Anura; family Dendrobatidae; genus Dendrobates; species Dendrobates tinctorius. Next base: position 43,482,716 of record NW_027361738.1, on the reverse strand, counting down.
AATAAAAGGGAAAAGAGACTTTTTCTTTACCAGGGAAAAATGTTAGTATAAATAGACTAAATAGGTTATCTAAGCAAAAAGTTTTTAGTTTTAGTCTATGAGTCTAGTGACAGCTGCCAGTAGTCCAGATATTATATTTAAAAAATTTGGTTAAATAATTTCAATTTCACACAATCCAATAAATGAAATCAATAAAAGGGGGAACATTAAGAATCTAGCTATATGAAAAATGGGTTATATGGGTCAGAAAAAAATCATAGTATTCTATGTCACAGTTAGTGCTCATAAGGTTTAATGCATAAAGAAACCAACTCTTCATTAACATGTTAGGGCATGTTAGGGCAAGTTAGGATAGGATATGGGTTGAACTAGATGGACTTAAAGTCTTCCTTCAACCTTAATAACTATGTTATTATCTTACTATTATAAGTTGTATATAAGTTACACACTTACAATGAAATATACTCAACAGGTATAAATTGTAGTAGTCTAGTGACTATCACAAATTTTTTTTCATTTACACGGTTAATGCTTTATAGGAGCTGATGTTCAGAGATTAGAAATAATCATAGGTCTGTATATATAAATGAAGCCAGAAGAATATGCTGTACAAAAACCTAATAGTGCTCACTATAATTGAAGGTCAATCAGTTCAAAATGCTAGGCATCATAATTAATGCTCATGAAAACACATGTACAACAAGAGCAACTCCTTATTGAAAGATAAACATAAGGACCATATAAATCTTACTAGGTTAAAAGCATAAACCGTTATAAAATTCCAAATAAAGATCAATAATAATAGCGGGGAAGAATTTATAGTACCATAGGTATACATGTAAGAAAGAGCAAGTGCTCTTAACAGTGTGAGTAGAGGGAAGGAGAGTTTCTAAAAGACTTAGTTATACATGACCTGGTTGCAGAGACGGCCCCTTTTTCTTTTTTGCACATTGAATTTCATAAGCACCAACTGTTTGAATTTTTCTGGGATATATTTTTTATATATTTTCTGGCTAACTTGGGTATGATATCACTTTATATTTAAGGGCTGAAATGTATCAGGTTTACTGATCTCTGTGTTTGCAGATCCAATTTGTTACTTGTGTCTCCCTTGATGTGTTTTTTTTTTTTTTTTAATTTTTGTGATAATTTGACCAATAAAGATTTATATAACTTTTTAAATATATGGAATCTACTTCCGTGTTTCTTTAGGTTTATACCCTTCTTATTAGTTGCAGTAAGTGGTTGTTTGCTAAAAGAGTGCCTCTGTGGGAGCATCATATTAATCCAGAGACCTACGTCCTTTACACCACATTTGACATTTGAATGAACTGCTAATTTCTGTCTAAATGCCTCATCGTAACTAAGCCAGGCCATGCTGCCAAAGTTACGATAAGCCTCAAGAATTATGTAAATATGTTAAAAAAGCCCATTGCATAAGGTAGGAAATTTTTCACAGAGAACAGCAGAATAAATAGAAAATGCTTGGAGCCAGTTGTTAAAAGATTTCAGAGCCCCTTGCTTTTTATCATCTGTCATAAACTTGTCATCTTTCTTTTCAAATTTACTATGCTGTTCCCTCTGAGTTTGCAATATTGAGAACAGATCAACATAGTTCTTACTCCAGATAAGCTCCTTGATGGAGGCGCTCAGATGGAATCCCATGGGGGATTGTTCGCATGTCAGAGCCTTCTTCAACAGAGTCTGAGGTACATAAGGGTTTGCACTTGTAGGTGTGATGCTAAGATCAAACTAACTCTGATTGGCTATAGGAAAAGCAGCAGTAACTGAATCGCCTAAAGCCTCAGCGAAAAGCTTTCTCTTTTCAAATAATTTTATTGGTTTTCAGTCATTAAACAGGGAAAGGGAAGGAAGGTAAGCGAAAAGCTTTCTAACTAAAGATTTAAGGTCAACGTGTGAAACAGGCAGGGGCACATGGAGAGCCTCACCCTTTTTTGAATGTATCAGCTCCTGGTCCATGTCCTCAAGGCAGCTCTTGCTCAAGCCCCTTGTGGGGGGAAAGCACAGTTGTGCAGGTGCTTGCAAAGTAAGATCCTTATCTTCGTCTGAGTCGGTGGCTGTAGCTCTCCAGGAGAGGGATGGTGCCACATCCGGAAGAGATCCTTGACTCCTGCTGTGGGAAATGCCTCTGGCTGAGGCGTCCATAGTAACCTGGGCTGCCGCAGCGCTTTTATGGCTGCGGTGGCTAGACGTATCTCCGGCGATCCTGGACTGCAAGACTTCTGGGTACAGAGCTATGGCTTCTTCACGCACACATCCTGGGCGTGGCTGCCGGACCTCGCTGACCCCGCCGGCAATGAGTATGAAACTATTGGTCTTGTGAGACTTTAGGAGGTACTCCTGGAGTGGACCCGCTGGACCGTGGCAACGAACCTCCCACGGGCGAGCTGACCAGGTGGACAACCCCCTATACAGGGATTGTTAGGGGCAGACCCACGGGGAACTATCACCATGGCAGCTGGTACCCAGGGAAGGACACAGGAGTCACAACGGGAGGCCGGAGAGGCTGGCGGAGGACCACCCAAGGACAGGAACACGGATGGCGGACAGGACTGGAAACAAGGACAAGACGGCAGGGTCCAGGCACGGACTGGAGGACACAGCTGGGAGACCAGAACAGGACAGGACGGAGCCACGGACTACCAGGACCTAGGAGAGAGGAAAGCGGAGAGAGGTGATAAGGTACAGGCAGGGGAGCGGAGGCTGCAGGCAGGGACACGCTCAGCTGGATGTGGGGCCAGAATCACTTGATAGGCACAAATGATAATCAGGCACCACCAGGAGGGATAGGTGGCCTGATTTAGGGAGTGAGCCAGGGACTTCCGAGTCATGACCCCCTCAGAGCAGAGTGAGGAGAGCACGCGCCCTCAGGGAGGACGGAGGGCGCACGCGCTTCTTAACACAGTGTGAGCGCGCGCCCGTCGAGGAGCAGGAAGCCAGGCAGGAGTGCGCGCCGGTCGGAGAGCAGGAGACAGAGCAGGAGCGCGCAGTGGGTAAGTGTGCCGGATAGCGGGGAGCAGCAGTGAGACCCGGGGCGGCCGTGGCAGCAGCGTGGGAGCCAGCGGGGACCGTGGCAGTGGCCGGGATGACCGCGGTGTGGGAGCCAGTGGGGGCCGCCGCGGCATGACAGTACCCCCCTCCCTACGTGCCCCCCTCCGCAGACTGGAAAGAAACTTAGCCACGATTCGAGGAGCCTGGATATTCTCCCGAGGCTCCCAGGATCTCTCCTCGGGACCAAAGCCTTTCCAATCAACCAGGAAAAAGGTCCTCCCTCTTTGCTTCTTCATGGCCAATATGTCTTTAACCTCAAACACATCGTCAGCGGTGACAGGTGGAGGTGAATGGGTAGTAGAGTCATGGAACCGATTGAGGATGACAGGTTTTAAAAGGGACACGTGAAAGGAATTAGGGATGCGGAGCGAGGCGGGAAGCCGCAGTTTGTAGGAGACATCGTTGATGCGAGCCAAGACCTCAAAGGGTCCAATGTACCGGGGTCCCAGTTTATGCGAAGGGATCTTTAGGCGAATGAACTTGGAAGATAACCAAACCTTATCACCTGGATGATATAATGGGGAATCCAAGCGCTTCTTGTCTGCATGTTTTTTCACCCTGTCACGTGCTAACTCGAGTGCGGTCTTGGTCTCCTTCCAGATCCTGAAGAAATCCCCGGCCAGAAGATCAGCCGCCGGTACACCCGAGACAGGAGGAACCGGTAGGGGTACACCCGGATGTTGCCCGTAGACGACAAAAAAAGGTGACTTGGCAGAAGATTCACTGATGTGATTGTTATAGGCGAATTCAGCCCACGGGAGTAAGTCAGACCAGTCATTCTGGTGGGCATTAGAAAAATGCCGGAGATAGTTCACCAAATTCTGGTTACTCCGTTCTGCTTGACCGTTAGACTGTGGGTGGTACGATGAGAAGTCAAGTGTGACGTCCATAGACCGGCATAGGGCTCTCCAAAATCGAGAGGTGAATTGGACTTCTCTGTCCGAAACAATATGCTGGGGCAATCCATGGAGACGGAAGATATGATGGATGAAAACTTTTGCCAAGTCAGGCGCTGACGGTGCAGTCTGCAGACTTAGGTAGATCGGTAATAAAATCCATGGCAACATGTTGCCAGGGAGCCGAAGGAACTGGGAGCGGGTGTAGAAGACCAGAGGGCAGCTGCCTAGGAACCTTGTTTTTGGCACAGGACGGACAAGAGGCGACAAAACTTCGGACATCCTGGAGAAGAGTAGACCACCAGTAGTAGCGGGACACAAGGACAAGCGTCTTCTTAAGGCCGACATGACCTGCAAGTTTGGAGGCATGCCCCCAGCGTAAGACCTGCCTCCGGTCTTTCTCTGACACAAAAGTTTTACCAGGAGGTGGCGAAATTAACGTGACAGGTGCCACCGTGATGAGCCTGGAATGTCCAAGATGTGCGTGGGTTCTTCCTCAATATCTGCAGACAAGAAAGACCTGGACAAAGCGTCAGCCTTGAGGTTCTTGTTGCCGGGATGGAAGTGAAGGTCAAAATCGAATCGGCCGAAGAACAGGGACCATCTGGCCTGCCGAGGGTTGAGTCTCCGTGCCGATCGAATGTAAGCGAGGTTCTTATGGTCCGTGTAGATTGTAAACGGATGTACGGCTCCCTCCAATAAGTACCTCCACTCCTCGAGGGCTAACTTGATGGCCAGCAGTTCCCTGTCTCCAATGGAATAGTTCCGTTCCGAAGTGGAGAAAGTCTTGGAAAAGAAACCGCACGTAACAAGCAGACCGGAGGGGGATTTCTGAGAAAGCACTGCTCCGGCCCTGGTTGCCGAAGCATCAACCTCGAGGATGAAAGGTTTATTAGCCTCTGGGCGATGGAGCACGGATGCCATGGCAAAGGCTTGTTTTAGAGACAAGAAGGCGTTCTCGGCCTCGGATGGCCAGACGTGAGGATTAGCTCCCTTGTGGATCAAGGAGGAGATGGGACCGGTCAAAGAGGAAAAATGAGGAATGAACTGCCGGTAGTAATTTGCGAAGCCAAGAAATCGCTGAATTGCCTTAACGCCGTGGGGGCGCGGCCAATTGAGCACGGCTGATACTTTCTCTGGGTCCATGCGTAAGCCTGAGTCAGAGATGAGGTAGCCTAGGAACGGAAGGGAGGACTGTTCAAAGGCGCACTTCTCCAGCTTAGCATACAGGCGATTCTCCCTCAGGCGCAATAGTACTTGACGGACATTTCTCCTGTGGGCGGACAGGTCAGGAGAGAAGACGAGGATATCGTCCAGATATACTACCACACAGGAGTACAGAAGGTCACGGAACATGTCATTTACCAATTCCTGGAATACGGCTGGAGCAGATATTCATAGTGCCCATCCCTGGTGTTGAAAGCGGTCTTCTATTCATCTCCGGAGCGAATACCGATGAGATTGTAGGCTCCACGGAGGTCTAGTTTGGTAAAGATTCGCGCCCCCTCAGCCGATTGAATAACTCAGAAATAAGAGGTAGCGGGTACTTGTTCTTGATTGTGATTTCATTAAGACCCCGGTAGTCGATACAAAGAAGAAGCGACCCATCTTTCTTCTTGACAAAGAAGAAACCTGCTCCAGCGGGTGAAGTCGACTTCCGGATAAAGCCTCTGGCCAAATTTTCCCTGACATACTCGGTCATTGCTTGGGACTCAAGGGGATTCAGAGGATAAATTCGACCCCTGGGTGGAGTAGAACCTGGAACAAGATCGATCGGGCAGTCATATGGCCGGTGCGGGGAAGACTCTCTGCCCCCTTCTTGTTGAAGACGTCGGCGAAGGCCCAATAGGCCAAAGGCAAACCTGCAGGCCCAGTGGCAGGTGGCGAAGTTTTGAGAGGCTGCACATGAAGGAGACACTTAGTCTGGCAGGACTGACCCCACCGAAGAATGTCTCCAGATCGCCAATCCAGGACAGGCTCATGTATCCTTAACCAAGGAAGACCTAAAAAACACGTATGGGATAATGAAGGTAGTACGAAGAAGGCTATCTTCTCTTGGTGCAAGGCTCCAATCTGTTACTCCACCTCTTCGGTGACCAAGGTAACGGTCTCGCGCAAAGGAGCACCGTCGACTGACGCTAACTGCCGGGGAACCTCCAAGGACCTGACAGTGTTACGGTTGCTGTTACGGGGAAGCTAGAGAACAACCCAGAAGTGGACCCTCTGGGTCACGGCTCCAGAGCCCCCGAGGGCGAGCAGCCCAGGTGATGACCACCCCCTATACAGGGAGTGTTAGGGGCAGGCCCACGGAGGGTAGAACCGTGATGGCCAGAACCAAAGGGGCGACTGGGTCAGCTAGGAGAGGATACACAGATATGCCGGACAGCGATGGAGCTTGAGCCTGTGGAGGAGGGACAGTGAGGCGGGCTCAGAGGGTGGCTCAGACGAGAGGCTGTAACAGAGAGGAAACAATGGATGAGGCAGGATAGGGAGACACGGCAGGAGGCAAGCGGACAGAGGGACACACACAGTAGAGCAACCAGGGCAGAGAGGATAGAGGCTGACAAAGAGAGAGCGCTGGAGGCGCAGACACAAGGGGTACAGAGTCAGAGTGAACGCTGCAGGAGACAGCGTCACTGAAGTTGACAGTCAGGAAAATAGCCGGTGGGCGCCGCCATGTTGGGGGCGGCACCGACCGCGTCATACTACCTTGGAGGCAGAGCGCCGCGATCTCCAGAGTGCGCGGGAGCCCGACGCCGGGGAACCCGGAAGCCGGGCGCGGGGACATGCCGGGACCCGAGGACGCGCCGGGAGGAGCGCGCCGAAGTCGGGACCCTAACAGTACCCCCCCTCTTACTCCCCTCCCTCCCCAGGTTGAAGAGAAATTGCTTCATAATAAGAGGGGCATTAATATTCTCCCGGGGTTCCCAAGATCTCTCTTCCGGGCCGAAACCCTTCCAATCAACCAAAAATAACGTTTTTCCTTTAACTGTCTTCATGGCCAAAATGTCCTGCACTTCAAAAATGTTATCAGAACTACAAGGTAGGGAAGTCAGAGCTGAGGTCGAGTGAAAATGATTAAATACTGCAGGCTTGAGGAGGGATACATGGAAGGAATTGGGAATTTTTAGAGAGAGGGGCAACTTTAGCTTATAGGCTATGTCATTGATACGACTCAGAATCTCGAAGGGACCAATGTACCGTGGACCTAACTTATAGGAAGGAATTTTTAACCTGATATGCCGAGAGGATAACCAAACCCTATCTCCAGGTTTGTACGGAGGAACGTCTAAGCGCTTTTTGTCGGCATGCCTCTTCATCTGGAGGCTGGCTTTTTCGAGGGCAATTTTAGTCTCCCTCCAGATCTGGGAAAAGTCCGTGGACAAGGAATCCGCTGCCGGCACGCCCGAGGTAGGGGAAACAGGGAGAGGAATGCCGGGATGTTGGCCAAAAACCATGAAAAAAGGAGATTTGGAGCAAGCCTCGCCAGAGTGGTTGTTATAGGCGAACTCTGCCCAAGGAAGCAGAGAGACCCAGTCGTCCTGGTGAGCATTGGAGAAATGCCAAAGGTAAGCCGTGAGTGCCTGGTTGACTCATTCCACTTGACCATTAGACTGGGGGTGATAGGCGGAGGAAAAATCCAGACTTATCTTTAACAATCCGCAGAGAGCTCGCCAAAAACGAGAGGTAAATTGCACTCCCCGGTCCGAGATGATGTGCTGGGGAAAGCCGTGGAGGCGGAAAACGTGCTGCAGGAAGATCTTCGCCAACTCAGGAGCAGTGGGTAGGCTTGGTAGGGCTATAAAGTGGGCCATCTTTGAAAATCTGTCCACGACCACTAATATCACCGTACATCTGGAAGATGGAGGCAAATCAGTGACAAAGTCCATCGCGACATGAATCCACGGTTTAGCAGGCACAGGCAGAGGGTGCAGGAGACCAGAGGGAAGCTGTCGAGGGACTTTGTTTCGGGCGCAGGAAGGACAAGAGGCGATGAATTCCAGGACGTCCATGCGAAGAGAAGGCCACCAATAATTACGGGAGACGAGAGAGAGAGTCTTTTTAACACCTGCATGTCCCGAGAATCTAGACCAATGGCCCCAACGTAGAACCTTCAGTATGTCTCTACTTCGAACAAGGGTTTTACCGGACGATGGGGACACCATGTTTAGTGGAGCCACAGTAAGGATTTTGGCAGGGTCGATAAGATGTGCAGGAGCCTCCTCCTTATCCACTGATAAGAATGACCGCGATAAGGCATCGGCCTTGATGTTCTTGTCCCCGGGCCGGAAGTGAAGTTCGAAGTCGAAACGTTCGAAGAACAGCGACCATCTGGCTTGTCGCGGGTTAAGCCTTTGAGCGGAGTGAAGGTAAGCCAAATTCTTATGATCCATAAAGATGGTGAACGGATGTATGGCTCCTTCAAGCAGGTGACGCCATTCATCAAGAGCCAACTTTATGGCCAGCAGTTCTCTATCTCCGATAGCATAGTTTTGTTCGGGAGCGGAGAAGGCTTTGGAAAAGAATCCGCAGGTGAGAGTTCGGCCGGAAGAAGATTTTTGCATAAGAACAGCTCCAGCTCCCACTGAGGATGCGTCGACTTCTAGAATAAATGGCTTGTTGGTATCCGGGCGATGAAGTACTGGTGACTTAGCGAATTCTTGTTTCAAAGCTTCGAAAGCATCCAGGGCTTCGGAAGGCCAGAGGTTGAGGTTGGCACCTTTGCGGACAAGCGCGGTAATAGGTTTAGTCAGAGACGAAAAGTGGGGAATGAATTGCCTATAGTAATTGGCAAATCCTAAAAAACGTTGAATGGCCTTTACACCCAGAGGACGTGGCCATTTGAGGACTGCAGAGACTTTCTCGGGGTCCATCTCCAACCCCGAGCTCGAGACGATGTATCCCAGAAAAGGCAAAGAAGTTTGCTCAAAAATGCACTTCTCCAACTTAGCGAAAAGGTGGTTTTCTCGGAGAAGTTGAGGGACTTGGCGAACATCTCGACGATGTGTGGCCAGATCGGGGGAGAAATCCAAGATATCATCCAGGTAGACTACGACACAAGAGTAGAGAAGATCCCGAAAGATGTCGTTGACGAGTTCCTGGAACACTGCAGGGGCGTTGCAGAGGCCAAACGGCATAACCAAGTATTCATAGTGCCCGTCTCACGTATTAAACGCGGTTTTCCACTCATCCCCAGAGCGTATGCGCACAAGTTTGTAGGCTCCACATAAATCGAGCTTGATGAACACTCGCGCTCCCCTCAGATGATCAAAGAGCTCAGAGATGAGCGGCAGGGGGTATTTGTTCTTGATCGTGATGCGATTCAAGCCACGGTAGTCGATGCAAGGACGTAGTGACCCATCCTTCTTTTTCACAAAAAAGAAGCCTGCTCCAGCAGGGGATGAAGACTTTCGAATAAAACCTCTGGCTAGATTGTCTTGAATGTATTCAGACATGGCTTGAGTCTCTGCAGATGAGAGGGGATAAATTCTTCCGCGAGGCGGGGTGGTTCCAGGAACCAGCTCGATGGGACAATCGTAGGGACGGTGCGGAGGGAGAGTCTCAGCCTCTCTTTTGTCAAAGACATCAGAAAAAGCAGCGTAGGCCAAAGGCAACCCGGCGGGGACTGGGGAAGGAGAGGGATTACCTACGGGGCGCACCTACAGCAGACACTGAGCCCGACAGGACTCCCCCCAGCGCAAAATGTTGCCAGTATGCCAATCCAATGTGGGCTCGTGGAGCCGCAACCACGGGAGACCGAGGAGGATAGGATGGGAGATCCCTGCTAAAACAAGAAATGTAATTTTCTCCCTGTGCAGGGCCCCTATTTGCAATTCTACCTCTAGAGTCACATGAGTCACGGCCTCCTGCAGGGGATGACCATCAATGGACGCAAGAACCTGGGAGTTCTCCAGGGCTCTCACAGGGACAGAAAATTTATTAACCTCCTCAAGTCTAATAAAATTTCCGGCGGCGCCCGAGTCCACATAGGCCGTGAGAGAAGCCTGCTTCCCACCCACATGCAGGAGGAAATACAGGGTGAGGGGTTGAGAGGTTTCGCATGCGCCTAGGGAGGCCTCTCCTACCTGGCCTAGGCGAAGAAGTTTTCCGGACGCTCAGGACAAGATCGGAGTAGGTGGGAGCTGCTGCCGCAATAGAAACACAGGCCCTGAAGACCTCTCTCCCTTCGACATTGGTCCGAGAGCTTAAGGCGGTCCACCTGCATAGGCTCGGGAACGGAGACAGGAGCGGAGGTCCTCGGTCGATGACTGGGCGGTCTGCGAACAGAAGAAATAGGACGGGAAACCCTTCCCTCCCTGGCTCGTTCCTGGAACCGGAGATCAATTCTGGTGGCCAGGGAAATTAGATCCTCCAAAACTGTTGGGGTATCACGACCAGCCAGCTCGTCCTTGATACGGCCCGAGAGGCCTCGCCAAAAGGCGCCCACCAGTGCCTCGTTATTCCAGCCTAAATCAGAAGACAAAGTTCTGAACTGTATGGCGTACTGACCCACCGTCTGAGAACCTTGGCAGAGGTTGAATAGTTCCTCCGTGGTGGAGGCGAGACGGCTCGGCTCGTCAAAAACTCGTCGAAAAGTGTCCAAAAATACTGATAGCTGAGTGACCACTGGGTCGTCCCGCTCCCAGAGGGGATTGACCCAAGCCAAGGCGTCCCCCTCCAAATGGGTGATGATGAAGGCCACCTTGGCCCGGTCAGTTGGATACTGTTGGGGCAGCAATTCAAAGTGAAGGTGGCACTGGTTTAAAAAACCCCGGCATAATTTAGCGTCACCATTATACCGAGGTGGCTTGGCTAAGCGCGGAGGAGAATGGGAAACAGGAGTGGAGGCAGAGGCGGACGACTGTAGGGAGAGTAATCGGACGTCCACAGACGCCATGTAAGTGAGAATGTGGGTCTGGGTATCACGCTGCTGCGCTAATTCTTGTTGTAAGCCCGCCAACTGGGCGGCGTTACCAGGGTCAGAGGATTGGAGGGCGGACAGACGCGAGTCCATGGTTTTCATGAAGGACATGATGCGCGTCTGATTCTCTCGAAGGAAAATCAATTCCTTTTGCGCAGCCGAGGCTCCAGCGGGGTCCATGGTCTGACTGTACTGTTACGGTTGCTGTTACGGGGAAGCTAGAGAACAACCCAGAAGTGGATCCTCTGGGTCACGGCTCCAGAGCCCCCGAGGGCGAGCAGCCCAGGTGATGACCACCCCCTATACAGGGAGTGTTAGGGGCAGGCCCACTGAGGGTAGAACCAAAGGGGCGTCTGGGTCAGCTAGGAGAGGATACACAGATATGCCGGACAGCGATGGAGCTTGAACCTGTGGAGGAGGGACAGCGAGGCGGGCTCAGAGGGTGGCTCAGACGAGAGGCTGTAACAGAGAGGAAGCAATGGATGAGGCAGGATAGGGGGACACGGCAGGAGGCAAGCGGACAGAGGGACACACACAGTAGAGCAACCAGGGCAGAGAGGATAGAGGCTGACAAAGAGAGAGCGCTGGAGGCGCAGACACAAGGGGGCCAGAGTCAGAGTGAACGCTGCAGGAGACAGCGTCACCGAAGTTGACAGTCAGGCACCTTACCTGACAAAGCCCAAATCCTAAATAGCCGGTGGGCGCTGCCATGTTGGGGGCGGCGCCGACCGCGTCATACTACCCAGGAGGCAGAGCGCCTGGATCTCCGGAGTGCGCGGGTGCCTGACGCCGGGGAACCCGGAAGCCGGGCGCGGGGACGCGCCGGGACCCGAGGACGCGCCGGGAGGAGCGCACCAAAGTCGGGACCCTAACAGACAGGTATCCGCAATTTTTTTACTGCCTCGAGTTAGAGGAAGTTCCCTGCTGCCCCTGAATCAATATAGGCCACCTCAGAAAAACGCTTAGAACCCAGGATCAACAAAACAAAGAGGGTCAAGGGTAGAGAGGTATCACTGACACCTAGGGAGGCCTCTCTTACCTGTCCTAGGCGGAGGCGTTTCCCAGCCTCACCGGACAGGAACGCAGGAGATGGGTGGCGCTGCCACAATAGAGGCAAAGACCTTGTGTGAGTCTTTCCTGGCGACGTTTCTCCACTGGTTTGAGTCGGTCCACCTGCATGGGCTCCGGTGCTGAAGCCGGGGTGGAAAATCGCGGATGAGGAGGACTGCGGGGAGAGGAAGACGAACGAGGAAGTCTTCTCTCCCCGGCGGCTTCGCGGGAACACTCCTGGAAACGTAGGTTGATACGCGTTGCCAGATTAATGAGGTCATCCAAGGATGTAGGTGTGTCTCGCCCAGCCAACTCGTATTTAATTCGAGCGGAAAAACCAGAGCCTCATTGTTCCATCCTAGCTTGGAGGACAATGTATAGAACTGGATGGCGTACTGCCCCGCAGAGAGAGTACCCTGGCGGAGATTGAACAAGGACTCGGTGGTTGAGACCAGGCGACCGGGCTTGTCGAAGACTTTACGAAAAGTCTCCAGAAAGGTTGCAAGCTGGGAGACCAAAGGATCGTCTCACTCCCACAAGGGATTTACCCAGGCCAGCGCCTCACCCTCCAAGTGGGATACCACAAAGGCTACTTTGGCTCGGTCGGTGGGGTACTGCTGAGGCGACATTTCGAAATGCAGCTGGCATTAGTTAAGGAACCCCCGACACAGCTTGGGATCTCCGCTATAGCGCGGAGGTTTAGCCAAACCGGGTGACGGATGCGGAACCGCCACCTGAACCGGGACTGCAGCTGCGGTCTGGAGAGCTAGCAGGCGGTTATCCACCGAGGCCATGTAATTCAAAATGTGGGCCTGAGTGTCACGCTGCTGGGCGAGCTCCTGCTGGAGACCAGCGATCTGAGAGGCACTCTCCGGATTCGAGGCCTGCAAAGATGACAGACGGGACTCCATGGATTTGAGGAACGACATTATCCTCACCCTGATTCTCCCGGAGGAACAAAAGTTCCTATTGGGTTGCGGTACCAGCGGGATCCATGGCCTGATTATTCTGTGAGACTTTAGGAGGTACTCCTGGAGTGGACCCGCTGGACCGTGGCAACTAACCTCCCACGGGCAAGTTGACCAGGTGGACCACCCCCTATACAGGGAGTGTTAGGGGCAGACCCACGGGGAATTATCACCACGGCAGCTGGTACCCAGGGAAGGACACAGGAGTCACAACGGGAGGCCGGAGAGGCTGGCGGAGGACCACCCAAGGACAGGAACATGGATGGCGGACAGGACTGGAAACAAGGACAAGACGGTAGGGTCCAGGCACGGACTGGAGTACACAGCTGGGAGACCAGAACAGGACAGGACGGAGCCACGGACTACCAGGACCTAGGAGAGAGGAAAGCGGAGAGAGCGGATAAGGTACAGGCAGGGGAGCGGAGGCTGCAGGCAGGCTTTCTATAGCAAAAATCTTCCCGGTCTTTTAAGACACAGCCAATCATAATCCATAAAAAGTGTGCCAAGAACAGCTGGAAATAACTGGAATGAACCTGATCGTGACTCCACAGCTTACTAGAATGACCTTTTGACCTTAGTTTGAACATCAGGAAACCATTTTAAAACTCATATTAAAACAACCCCAAAATGGCAGAATAATTAAAGTGGGGCCTGTGTTCCCATGAGACCCCCCTACATTTATATTCAGAGGAGAGCTACCATTATAATCAGTCAACTGTAGCAGAAATTTATAAGGCATCTAAGTCTGGCATATGAAGAACCTCAGAGACTTTCCTTCAGCAACATTGGGTCTAACAATAAGGCAATGTAATGGCAAGACAATACTTTTTTTTTTCACGGCATGGATGCAGGTACTTGGTCTTTTGTATTTGTTTAGACGCAACAAAAGTTGAGTGGTTGTAAAAAAAAGGGGGCAATTTTTACCTTCCTTTTGAGAGAAATGATGTCAGAGCATTTTTTGTCATGCTCTAAATATTTTGTGGATAAAGCAATTATTCAGCAAAGGAACTGAATTTGCAGAATATGTTTAAAATTACTTTTTTCTATGAAGCGCAGCCACAGGCTAAGCTTCACAGGAGGACCAAGGCTGTGCACACGATGAGTTTTTGATGCTGTGTGTTTTCGCTGCATCAACAAGGCAACGTCTTACAGATCCAGCAGAATGGATGGGATTTATAGAAATCTCATGGCCACTGTGCTTTTTTTTTAATTCGCCGTGAGTGTTTCAAATCAGCAACATTTCAATCGCTCTTGCATGTATGATGAGCTTTATGTGCAGATTTTCCCCACAGACTTGCATTAGACATGGAAAAACCACAAGTAAAAAACACTATGTGTTTTTAGTGCGTTTAGAGCGGAAACACATAATAACACATCGACTCAGCACATGACTATATTAGTAAAGTTTTGTTAAAGCCAGGAAGTACTTAAAACACCAAAAAACATTTAACTTAAAACATGACAAACCATAAAAACACAAAAACGTGATAACGCATGTAAAAGAACGCACTCAAAAACGCAATGAAAAAATGGAAGGTGCAGAAATGATGTATAAAATCTAAAACATAAAAAACTCATCATATACCCATCATGGGAACGTAGCCTAAGGCCACATTCATACGTTGATCATTTGGTTAGTTTTTTACATCAGTATTTGTAAGCTAAAACCAGGAGCGGAACAGTCAGAGGAAAAGTATAATAGAAACTCGTCACCACTTCTGTATTTATCACCCACTCCTGGTTTTGGCTTACAAATATAATGTGTGCACGTGCCCTAAGATGGCAGCCATGGGGGCTGTCAGTGGGTCCCAGGTTGCCATGACAATCCATTAGGAACCTGCGATCAACAATTCACAAGGGCCGATGTGAGCCAGTGAATGCGCACAATGGCAATTGAGTCAGTGATTGACAGCACCCTTTAGATCCTTAAATATGGTAATATACATGGGAAACCTACTACTACTTTGTACATCAGGAAGGGGTTAATGTATATTGTAACCATACAGTTAGGCTATGTGCACACGATGCGTATCTGCTGCATATACGCAGCAGATTTGGCCCTGCGTATACGCAGCAGAACTTCATGTGATGTACAGCACCTTTGTAGCCTATGTGAAACAAATTCCGCTGTGCACATGCTGCTTTTTTTCTGCGCGGATTTGGTGCAGAATGAAAAAAGCAGCATGTCACTTCTTTTGTGCGCTTTTGGTGCAGTTTTCCACCTACTCCATTCTAGAAATCCGCAGGTGGAAAACCGCAGGGGAAAACTGTACAAAAAAAAGCAGTAAATACGCAGGAAATATGCAGGTCATTTGACCTGCGGATTTAGTGAAATCGGCGCAGAAAATTCCAAAGCAGAATACGCGCCGTGTGCACATACCCTAATAATACATTTATAATGATGACTGTGGAAAACCTTGATATCAGATTTTCAAAAATGTCCTGGAAAACAATGCCATATCTAGTGCAGCCTGCATGAGAAAAAAAATCACAACACAAAAGAAGCTATATATGCAGAATTTCAATAATTTGTCAGAGACTTTAAAGAGAAGTTATCTATAGAAAATGACCAATTGTTTAACCACTTAAGGACCAGGTGTTTTTTTGTTTTTGCACTTTTGTTTTTTTCCTCTCTTGCTTCCAAGACCATAACTTTTCTCTTTTCCCATTGACATAGTCGTATACAGGTTTTCTTTGTTCTGTGTTTTCTGTTGCTTCGAATAGCACAATTTATCTGACCATATAATGTACTGAAAAATTGGGAAAAAAAATTACCTGGAATTTAGTACATTTGTAGAGCACTCAAATGAAAGTCATAGATAGATAGATAATAGTAAAACTGCATACTAGCCTCAATAGAAAAACTCCTGCATTCTAGCCTCAATAGAAAAACTCCTGCATTCTAGCCTCATCAGTGTTTTTTTCTGTTAGTAAATATTCTGAATGATGAGACAATCCAAAATGTAACATTATTAAACCAAGTAATAAGGGACAATCTGCTCGTAGAGAACGGTTGCGTCGCTTTACTTTATATTGGTTCATTCCAATCATTTCTTGAAGTATATTTTTAAATGAACTGGCAATGATCTAGAACATAGTTACATTATTCATAGGGCTGAAAAAAAGACATACTGTATGTCCAATAGGTTCAACCAAGGGATAGGAAAGGACGTCGGTGAAAGAAAGGGGTATGGGCTAACTTTAGAATCTTGTTTTCTTCTGTTGATACAAAGGAAGATGATATAACGATAAGAGATTAGCCAATGTGGCCTAAAAGGAAAAAATGTCCCTCCTGTTATTACACTACATTTGGACTTGCTATTGGATGAATAAAACCACTTTGGGGTACATATAACATATTTATTAACTTATTTTTGCTATTTCTAGAGGGATTATTAAAAAGAAATACAATATCTGCCACTATTTTATAATTTTTAATACATTTTGCACCATTCTAAATGTATCATAAGTAACATGTTACCTTTTACATAATATGGGCAAACAAGGTGAAGTGGATCCTCTAAGCCCAAGGTCCAGGTGTCACGGGCATTGGTGCAGCAGGCGGGGGAGTTGCTTGCAAAGCCCGACATGGAACAAAGAAAGTCTAGCGGTGTGGAAAGCGAAGCACGGATCTGGGTCACATGCATAGCATTACCTATATCCTTTAAGTCTGTATGATAACTTTTTGAGAAAAAATATATTATTGTATTTCCATATTAAATGGGCGTTATATTTTTTATTTTTTAGTTGATGAAACCATATATGATTTATTGTGGAACGAATATATATATATACAGGGTGGACAGAAAATAATAACATTTATTTTGATTTATATATAAAACTAGGTGAAGAGCCCGACGCTGCCCGGGCATAGTAACTAACTGTGGTTAGTTATAGCAAATTATAATTATCCTCCATCCCATAGTCCCGTGCCCATATACCCATCATACATATCCACCATCCCATAGGCCCGTGCCGATATACCCATCATACATATCCTCCATCCCATAGTCGAGTGCCCATATACCCATCACACATCCTCCATCCCATAGTCGAGTGCCCATATACCCATCATACATATTCGCCATCCCATAGTCCCGTGCCCATATACCCATCACACATCCTCCATCCCATAGTCAAACATTATGACATCATAATTAGCGGCGGGGCTTGCAACCTATGATGACATCAGCGTCGCCATGGCAACCATTATGACATCATAATTAGGGGCGGAGCTTGATACACACACACTTTTTCCCCATTATGTAGATAGGGGCAAAATTGTTTGGTGAATTGGAATGTGCGGGGTTAAAATTTCGCCTCACAACATAGCTTAGGACACTCTCGGGGTCCAGACGTGTGACTGTGCTAAATTTTGTGGCTGTAGCTGCGACGGTGCGGATGCCTATCCCGGACATACACACACACACACGCACACACATACAGTACATACATACATACACACCCACATTGAGTTTTATATATAAAATTATATTTACTAACACAAGCATAACATTGACAATTAAATTTTATTCTGAACAATAATACAAAAGCCCTTAAATTTTATCAACGCAGGTGCTCAAACTGTTTTCCATCACAATTTGCACAGCTTTGAAGTCTGCCTCTTACACTTCGACAAACATTTTTGCACAAGTCTCTTTGGGTATTAATTTCTTGAAATGTATCTCTTATGTACTTTTTCAAATCACTGACACTTTTTGGTTTTCAACTATAAACTTTGTCCTCGAGTACTCCCCAAAAGAAAAAAATCAAGTAGGCTTCTTCGGCCAATCCATTTATTAGGAAATGCTTCATCAAGATACTCGCGGACTACTCTTGAATAATGTGGAGGGGCCCCATCTTGTTGGAAATAAAGGTCATTTGAAATAGGCTGTTGCCGTAACTGGGGGAACATCTTGATTCATATGAATTTCGAGATACTTATCTCCTGTGACTGTTCCATAAAAAAAAATGGTCCAAAAACACCAAAACTTGAAATACCACCCCAAACATTGACACCAGGCTCATTTAGTTGTTGCTCTAATGTTAAATGCATGTTCTCATTATACCAGTAAATACAATTATGTCTGTTAATATGGCCAGATAATTTGAAAGAAGCTTCATCACTCCACATAATGTTATCTAAAATTACGGGACCAACTAAGTCAGTTTCACTTTACACCATGTTTGATAAATCTCTCCCTTCTTAACCCTATTACACATACTGTCCACCTACTTTTGGACCACCCTGTATATATTATGATGTGCATATAATTTAGAAGAAGACTGTATTATTTTAAGGGGATAGAAGTAAAAAAGCAGATGTTTATTGCTATTTTACGGGGTTTATTCGGTGATATTATATACAGTATGTGTAATTTTTTTTACCACTTTTACATATAGAAACTTTTCTTCTGTAAAAATTGTTTTTGTTTTTTTTTCCTTTGCGCATTTTAATAAACTAAATTAAACTGGAAAATTGCCTAACTTTTTACTACGCGTGAAACACTTTTATTTGCTGAAAACAGAGTACCCCTTTAAACTGAAGTAGTTGACAGGCATGCTCTTGGTAAATCAATTGCAAGACACCACTGCCTAAAGCTAAGGCTTCTCTCACAGAAGTGTCTTCTTTTGCTTTGAAGCCTTTGATGTAAGGACTGTTACATGTATTTTATGTGTGCTGAAATGAAATTTTTAGAAGTTTCGTAAACAAAGTTCTTTAATTTTAGGAGATTGTCAATTTTTTATGTTATTCTACTCTTAGGAAATCAAGTTTCTTACAAATAAACAAATGCTTCTTCAGGGATCCAGGAACAAAATTGTTAATTAAAGATTATTTGCAGCGACACCAATTGGCTTTTATTTATTTCTGCCGCTTTATTTATCTTACATAATTGAGATTTTGCCTCCATTATTTCTCTGTGATAGGAATGTTGACAATTATTTTGCTCGTATTGTTTTCGTTTTTTTTATTCCTTGCCTTCCTCTGGAGAACATTAAACTTTCTTGACTTTCAGCATTCAAAAGGAAAACCTGCCTTGTTATTTGCTCCATCCTCCAATCGAAAAGTTCTTGACTTACCTTCAAATGTCCTACCGAAGCCTCTAATTGAGAAGCCTCTGCAAGAGTCAGAAGCCGATCTTGAAAAAAAGACTTTACTGGCTGCTTTAAAAACCTACCTGGCTCAAAAGTCAGTGTCCCAGAATTCTGACAACCTAAATCTGAATGGAAAAACAACATTTTCATCCTTATATTCCAATAAATATCGTCCACCACAACTTAGTCAACTTGATGGAGGGCTTCCTAAAGATGATGAAATGGATAGTTACCAGATGAAATCTTTTCTTCCGAGAGCAAGAGCTCATGTTCTGTCAAGGCCAAATCTTGGAGCACAGATTTATAAATCTACTTCTCGCCAGGAAGACCCAAAGGATCCGCTGAGTGCTGTGGATGGTAATCCATGTTTATTTTCAGACATTTGTTTAACTTATAGAACGCTGGGAATCTTTTAATAGAACGGAAACTTTATTCTTTACAACCATTGATTTTCCATTTATTGGCATGTATAGCTTGATTTTTTTTGAAAATTCGGCATTAATAATTGATACGTGATCTGGATTGTTAAGGATATATCTATGATAATGGTCTTTCATCTCTTAACTAGTTGTTGAAGCGATTGGTGATCACTGATCATGCTTTTGTTTCTTTTCCAGCTAAGTTAGTTTTTCTGTTAAACAGAACTATTTATCTAAAAATTATCTGTATCTACCTATGATCTACAGTCATGGCCAAAAGTTTTGAGAATGACACAAATATTATATTTTCACATGATCTGCTGGCCTCTGGTTTTTGTGTGTGTTTGTCAGATGTTTTTATCACATACAGAAATATAATTGCAATCATATTATGAGTAGCAAAAGGTTATATTGACAGAATGAGTTAATGCAGCAAGTCAATATTTGCAGTGTTGACCCTTCTTCTTTAGGACCTCAGCAATTCTCCCTGGCATGCTCTCAAACAATTTCTGGATCAAATCCTGACTGATAGCAGTCCATTCTTGCAAAATCAATGCTTTTATTTTGTCTGAATTTGAAGGTTTTTGTTTGTCCACCCGTCTCTTGATGATTGACCACAAGTTCTCAATGGGATTAAGATCTGGGGAGTTTCTAGGCCATGGTCCCAAAATCTCTATGTTTTGTTCCCTGAGCCATTTAGTTATCACCTTTGCTTTATGGCAAGGTGCTCCATCATGTTGAAAAAGGCATTGTTGATCACCAAACTGCTCTTGGACGGTTGGAAGAAGTTGCTCTTGGAGGACATTCTGGTACCATTCTTTATTCATGGCTGTGTTTTTAGGCAAGACTGAGAGAGAGCCCATTCCCTTGGCTGAGAAGCAACCCCACACATGAATGGTTTCAGGATGCTTGACAGTTGGCATGAGACAAGACTGGTGGTAGCGCTCACCTGGTCTTCTCCGAATAAGCCGTTTTCCAGATGTCCCAAACAATCGAAAAGGGGATTCATCAGAGAAAATGACTTTACCCCAGTCCTCAGCAGTCCACTCCCTGTACCTCTTGCAGAATATCAGTCTGTCCATGATGTTTTTCATGGAGAGAAGTGGCTTCTTTGCTGCCCTCCTTGAGACCAGGCCTTGCTCCAAGAGTCTCCGCCTCACAGTGCGTGCAGATGCACTCACACCTGCCTGCTGCCATTCCTGAGCAAGCTCTGCACTGCTGGTAGCCCGATCCCGCAGCTGAAACACTTTTAAGAGACGGTCCTGGCGCTTGCTGGTCTTTCTTGGGCGCCCTGGAGCCTTTTTGGCAACAAGGGAACCTCTCTCCTTGAAGTTCTTGATGATGCGATAGATTGTTGACTGAGGTGCAATCTTTCTAGCTGCGATACTCTTCCCTGTTAGGCCATTTTTGTGCAGTGCAATGATGACTGCACGTGTTTCTTTAGAGATAACCATGGTTAACAGAAGAGAAACAATGATGCCAAGCACCAGCCTCCTTTTAAAGTGTCCAGTGGTGTCATTCTTACTTAATCATGACAGATTGATCTCCAGCCCTGTCCTCATCAACACCCAAACCTGTGTTAATGGAGCAATCACTGAAACGATGTTAGCTGGTCCTTTTAAGGCAGGGTTGCAATGATGTTGAAATGTGTTTTGGGGGATAAAGTTCATTTTCTAGGCAAATATTGACTTTGCAAGTAAGTGCTGTTAAGCTGATCACTCTTTATAACATTCTGGAGTATATGCAAATTGCCATTAGAAAAAATGAAGCAGTAGACTTTGTAAAAATTAATATTTGTGTCATTCTCAAAACTTTTGGCCATGACTGTATATATCTGCCTATCTAACATCTGTATATCTATCTATCTCATATCTATCTATCCCATATCGATCGATCTATCTATCTATCTATCTATCTATCTATCTATCTGTCTGTCTACAGTTGTTGTGCTCTAAAGTTTACATACCCCAGCAGAATTTTTGCTTTCTTGGCCTTTTTTCAGGGAATATGAATGATAACATCAAACCTTTTTCTCCACTCATGGTTAGTGGTTAGGTGAAGTCATTTATTGTCAAACTACTGTGTTTTCTCTTTTTAATTCATAATGACAAACCAAAACATCCAAATGACCCTGATCAAAAGTTCACATACCCCATTTCTTATACCGTGTATTGCCCCCTCTAACATCAATGACAGCTTGAAGTCTTTTGTGGTAGTTGTGGATGAGGTTTTATATTTTCTCAGATGGTAAAGCTGCCCACTCTTCTTGGCAAAAAGCCTCCAGTTCCTGTAAATTCCTGGGCTGTCTAGCATGAACTGCGCACTTGAGATCTCCCCAGAGTGGCTCAATGATACTGAGGTCAGGAGACTGAGATGGCCAGTCCAGAACCTTCACTTTGTTCTGCTGTAGCCAATGACAGGTCGACGTGGCCTTGTGTTTTGGATCGTTGTCATGTTGGAATGTCTAATTACATCCCATACACAGATTCCAGGCTGTTTGCAAATTTGCCTCCAGTATATGCTGATATCGTGCTGTAGTCATCTTTCCTTCAACTTTAATCAAGTTTCCTGTGCCTTTTTAGCTCACACATCCCCAAAACATCAGCGATCCACTTCTGTGCTTTACAGTAGTAATGGTGTTCCTTTCATCATAGGCCTTGTTAACCTTTCTCCAAATGTCACGTTTATGGTTGTGGCCAAAAAGTTCAATTTTGGTCTCATCACTCCAAATTTCCTTGTTTCAGAAGTTTTGAAGCTTGTCTCTGTGCTGTTTTGCATATTGTAGGTGAGATACTTTGTGGCAATTGCACAGTAATGGCTTTCTTCTGGTGACTCGACCATGCAGCCTATTTTTCTTCAAATGCCTCCTTATTATGCATCTTGAAACAGCCATGTCACGCTGCTGCAATGCTGGTAGAAGCAAGTGCCACTAGATGGCAATGGAGTGGAGGGATAACTGCACACACCAAGAGCAGACCTGCAGCGCAGCAGCGAGGTCACCACCAGGTGGCAGCAGAACAGTCAAACAAGCTGGGTTGATATTCGTGTAATAAACTAGGTCTGAACTGAGAAAGTGAATTAATGTGTATGCAAAATGTAAATGCATATAGACACATGACCTTTACACAGAGAAATCCAAAAATAAAACACAAAAAACAAATATCCTAAAATAAAAAAGTAAAAATAAATTGCAAAAATTGCATGAAGGTAGTAATAATAATAAGGGTATTTAGTTAACATAATTTTGATCAAAAGAATGTACAAGCCATCCCGCCACGTCACAGCAACCCTTGTGGGACAGTTTTTTACTTTTTTATTTTAGGATAGTCGATATTGGTCTGTAGCGCATTACCAAAGGAATAAGCAAACACAGAGTCAGAAATAAGCCAAAAGGGTGAGTACCGATCAGGAGCGGATATGCCAAAGGCAAGAGACAAAACAGCAGGTAAGATGTTATGAATGAGTCACCGAGGAGGAAAAAACAAAAAGCAAGCTAAGCCCCGAAAACCGGAGAGGTAACTAGCGGATTGCAGACCCCTGATCCTATCCACAACAACTAGCAGTAGCTGTGGAGCGTGCCTACGGTGGTCCTAGATGCCTCGTCACGGCTGGAGAACTAAATAAGCCTAAAGAAAGAAAGGGAAAATCTAAACTGCCCCAGAGCAGACCCCAAAGCAATAGACAGCCCCCAACATGTATTGTCGGTGAAACAAGATGAAAACACAGACGCAGGTAGAAAGATAGGCTGTGCAAACAATGGGGCCCTCGCTAACTAGAAAGGACAGGAAAGAAAAGCTGCTGTCTGCAATCACGCAAAAAACCCTGCCAAAAAGAATGTCCAACACGTCTGATAGAAAAAGGCCCTGAAGTCGCTAGACTTCAAATCACTATATCAGCACTCAGGTATATTCTGAAGACAGAGCAAAAGAGATCAACTGATCAGAGACAAAATGGGGATTCAGCCCAGTCCCAGCCAGGGCTGGCTGAACACAAAAACTAAGTAAACCAGACAAAAACTCATATGAACAATAGCAGAGAAAACTTAGCTTTAGGAAGGCAGGAACCAACCTGGAAACCAGGAGCCACAGTCAGGAAAAATCACCAGCAAGAAACTAGGGAGTCGACTGCCTTAAATCCAATCAGAAACTCCTGATGTCCAATCGCAGTCCTCTTCCTCAGGTGGCCGGTCTCTGCCATTTAGATCAGCTTCATTACCTCCCTTCACCAACAGAGGGAGTCCAGATAGAGAACTCACTACTCCTCTGTCAGCACAGCCAGCTCCATAACCCTCACCAGAAGCCAGAGGCAAACCCGAAAATGAGCTCACAACAGTGCTCCCCCCTTGAGGAGGGGTCACTGAACCCTCATCCACGCCACCGGGCCGATCAGGATGGGCCCGATGAAAAGCACGAACCAATCTATCGGCATGAATATCAGAGGCAGAGACCCAAGAATTGTCCTCCTGGCCATAACCCTTCCACTTGACCAAATACTGGAGTCTCCGTCTAGCCAGATGCAAATCGAGTATTTTCTCTACCTCATATTCCACATTACCTTCAACCAATACAGGGTCAGGAGGTGCAGCCATAGGAACTACTGGCTCAACATATCTCTTCAACAGCGACTTATGAAACACGTTATGGATCTTAAATGTAACAGGAAGAGCCAATCGAAAAGAAACCGGATTAAGAATCTCCAAAATCTTGTAAGGTCCAATAAATCTTGGCTTGAACTTTGGAGATGCCACCTTCATAGAGATATTCTTTGATGACAACCAAACCATATCACCCACTTTAAACCGGGGACCAATGGTCCTATGCCGGTTAGAAAACCGCTGTGCCTTTTCCTGGGAGAGAGACAACTTATCCACTACTTGGTCCCAAATCTGCTGCATTCTCTCTACCACGGTGTCAACCCCTGGGCAGGCTGAAGATTCCACTTGCCCTGAAGAAAATCGAGGATGAAACCCAAAGTCACAGAAAAAGGGCGACATCAAGGTGGCAGAACTACCTCTATTATTTAAAGCGAATTCGGTAAAGGGCAAAAATGAAACCCAATCATCCTGATCAGCAGATATAAAACATCTCAAATAGGACTCCAAAGTCTGGTTTGTTCTTTCCGTCTGCCCATTGGTCTGAGGGTGAAATGCAGAGGAGAAGTACAACTGAATTCCCAGCTTGGAACAAAAGGCTTTCCAGAATCTGGAAACAAACTGAACTCCTCTGTCCGATACAATGTTCTCAGGAATCCCATGCAACCGAACCACCTGTTGTAAAAACAATGGTACCAACTTTGAGGAAGATGGCAACTTTGGGAGTGGTACAAGATGGACCATCTTAGAGAATCTATCAGAAATCACCCAGATAGCAGTCATTCTCTGAGAGAGAGGAAGATCAGAAATAAAATCCATTGAAATATGGGTCCATGGCCTCTTAGGCACAGGAAAGGGCATCAACAACCCACTAGAGCGAGAACAGGGTTTAGACTGGGAACAAGTCCCACAGGACTGCACAAAATTCCTGATATCACGAGATAAGGCGGGCCACCAAAAAGACCGACTCACAAAATCTCTGGTACCAAAAATACCTGGATGACCAGCCAATGCGGAGCAATGAACTTCAGACATCACTCTCTTCCTCCACTGGTCAGGAACATACAATTTTCCCATAGGACAACGCTCAGGTTTGTCCTCCTGGAATTCTTCCAGAGCACGTCTCAAATCGGGCGAGATGGCAGAAAGAACTACCCCCTCACCTAGGATGGTAGTAGGCTTGGTCAAAATAGGAGAATCAGCAAAGAAACTCCTAGAAAGGGCATCTGCCTTAACATTCTTAGTGCCTGGAAGAAAGGAGACCACAAAAACAAAACGCGTAAAAAACAAGGCCCACCTAGCCTGTCTAGGATTCAAACGTTTGACCGACTCAAGGTAAATCAAATTCTTGTGGTCAGTGAGGACTATAACTTGATGTCTAGCTCCCTCCAACCAATGTCTCCACTCCTCAAATGCCCATTTCATGGCTAACAATTCCTGATTCCCCACATCATAGTTGCGTTCAGATGGGGAGAACGTTCGGGAAAAAAAGGCACAGGGATTCATTTTAGACGTCACCGGATCTTTTTGGGACAAAACAGCTCCTGCCCCAATCTCTGAAGCGTCTACCTCCACCGGAAAACGAAGTGAGACATCAGGTTGCCGCAAAACCGGAGCAGAAGTGAACATCCGCTTCAGCTCCTGAAAGGCTGAAACAGCCTCAATTCAGCACATCAACACCCTTCTTAGTCAAATCAGTCAGTGGTTTAGCAATACCAGAAAAAATTAGCTATAAATTTATGATAAAAATTAGCAAAACCCAAAAACTTCTGGAGAGCCTTCAAAGAAGTGGGTTGAACCCAATCATAAATGGCCTGTACCTTGGCCGGGTCCATTTCAATAGTTGACGGAGACAAAATAAATCATAAAAATGAAATCCTCTGTACACCAAAAAGGCACTTCGATCCCTTAACATACAAGGAATTCTTCCTCAAAATCCAGAACACAGTCCGAACATGTTCCACATGAGAATCCCAATCCCTGGAAAAGATCAAAATATCATCCAGATAGATGATCAAAAACTTATCCACAAAGTCCCTGAAAATATCATTCATGGATTGGAAGACAGAAGGGGCATTAGTGAGCCCAAAAGGCATCACCAGGTACTCAAAATGTCCCTCCGGAGTATTAAATGCCGTCTTCCATTCATCCCCATGCTTGATGCGAATAAGATTATACGCCCCCCCGAGGTCAAGCTTAGTAAACCAGCAAGCACCTTTAACTCTGGAGAAGAAATCAGAAATCAGGGGTAACGGATACTGAAATTTAACCGTAATTTTGTTGAAGGAACGATAGTCAATGCAAGGCCTTAATGAACCATCCTTCTTGGCCACGAAAAATAAGCCAGCACCTAAGGGCGAAGAGGATGGTCTAATTTGACCCTTCTCCAATGACTCCTTAATATAAGATCGCATAGCCTCGTGTTCGGGTACAGATAAATTGAAAAGTCGACCGTGGGAAATTTACACCCAGGTCCCAACTCAATTGCACAGTCATAACTCCTATGAGGAGGCAAAGACGCAGACTTGCTCTCACTAAATACATCATAAAAGTCAGCCAAATAGTCAGGAACATCATGCGACTGGGGAGAGGTGGAGAAAACAGGAGTGTCACCAAGAGCACACCGACAACCCCAACTCACCACAGACACAGATTTCCAATCCAAAACCGGATTATGGATTTGCAACCAGGGAAAACCCAGAACAATGGTATCATGTAAATTATGCAACACCAAAAATCTGCAATTTTCTTGGTGGTCTGGGGCGACCGGCATTATCACCTGGGTCCAAAACTGATGTTTATTCTTCGCCAAAGGAGTAGCATCTATACCCCTCAAAGGAATAGGCGTCCGCAGAGGTGTCATAGGGAAACCACAACGTTTAGCAAAATCCAAGTCCATTAGATTCAAGGCCGCTCCTGAATCCACAAAAGCCTTCGCGGAAAATGTGGATAAGGAGCAGATCAGAGTAATTGCCAAAAGAAACTTAGGTTGTACACCACCCACAGCAAATGTGTGTGCAAAACGTTTCTCTCATTTAGGGCAGACAGAAATAACATGAGAGGAATCTCCACAGAAAAAACACAGCTTATTACACCTTCTAAACTCCTGACATTGCGCCCTAGACAAAACTCCATCACATTGCATAGGTTCAGACATTTGTTCAAAATGTAGCAGCGCCTCACGTGTAGTCTTGCGTTCACGTAAACGCCGATCAACTTGAATGGCTAATGACATAGAATCGTCAAGACCAGAGGGAACAGGAAATCCCACCATAGTATCTTTTAAAGTCTCAGACAAACCCTTCCGAAAGAGAGCTGCCAATGCACTATCATTCCATGTAGTAAGGACCACCCACTTTCGGAATTTCTGACAGTATAACTCTGCAGGATCCTGACTCTGGTTCAATGCCAATAGGGCTCTCTCAACTTGATCAATAGCATTAGGTTCATCATATAACAACCCCAAGGCTTGAAAAAATGCATCCACATTAGTCAAAACAGGATCTTCAGGTGTCAAAGAAAACGCCCAATCCTGGGGATCGCCGCGCAGCAAGGAGATGACAATTTTAACCTGCTGCGCAGAGCTCCCCGATGAGTTAGGCTTCAGGCAAGAAATAATTTACAATTATTCTTAAAATTCAAAAATTTAGACCGTTCCCCAGAAAACACATCAGGAGCAGGGATCCTTGGTTCAACAGCATGTGAATGAGTGAGATAGGCGGAAATTCCCCGCACTTCAGCAGCGAGCTGCTCCACACGATCAGACAATTGCTTAATCTCCATCAAGGAGAAAAAGAAAAAAAAAAAAAAAAGAATCCTCCTTCGGCCCCAGAGAAAAAGAGGAGAAAATCTACATATAAAAAAAAAATTCTGACACTTTTTTTTTTTTTTTTTACAATTCTCTCCTGCTTTTGAGTACCCTGGAATCTGCGGTATGGCTGGTGATTCTGTTATGAATGAGTCACCGAGGAGGAAAAAACAAAAAGCAAGCTAAGCCCAGAAAACCGGAGAGGTTGGTAACTAGCGGATTGCAGACACCTGATCCTATCCACAACAACCAACAGTAGCCATGGAGCGTGCCTACGGTTGTCCTAGATGCCTCGTCACGGCCGGAGAACTAAATAAGCCTAAAGAAAGAAAGGGAAAATCTAAACTGCCCCAGAGCAGACCCCAAAGCAATAGACAGCCCCCAACATGTATTGTCGGTGAAACAAGATGAAAACACAGACACAGGTAGAAAGATAGGCTGAGCAAACGATGGGGCCCTCGCTAGCTAGAAAGGACAGGAAAGAAAAGCTGCTGTCTGCAATCACGCAAAAAGCCTTGCCAAAAAGAATGTCCAACACGTCTGATAGAAAAAGGCCCTGAAGTCGCTAGACTTCAAATCACTATATCAGCTCTCAGGTATATTCTGAAGTCAGAGCAGAAGAGATCAACTGATCAGAGACAAAATGGGGATTCAGCCCAGTCCCAGCCAGGGCTGGCTGAACACAAAAACTAAGTAAACCAGACAAAAACTCATATGAACAATAGCAGAGAAAACTTAGCTTTAGGAAGGCAGGAACCAGACTGGAAACCAGGAGCCACAGTCAGGAAAAATCACCAGCAAGAAGCTAGGGAGTCGACTGCCTTAAATCCAATCAGAAACTCCTGATGTCCAATCGCAGTCCTCTTCCTCAGGTGGCCGGTCTCTGCCATTTAGATCAGCTTCATTACCTCCCTTCACCAACAGAGGGAGTCCAGATAGAGAACTCACTACTCCTCTGTCAGCACAGCCAGCTCCATAACCCTCACCAGAAGCCAGAGGCAAACCCGAAAATGAGCTCACAACAGTAAGAGTCCAAGACAAGTTAAATATCAGAGAGTTAAAACACGAGAAGGGGAATACAGAGTCGGGAGGGGAAAGGGGAATAAACAGACACGGGTACCGTCAGCAAAAACAGCAGGACAAATCAGGGTAAGCAGAGTCAGCTACACACGCGTAGGCAGAAACTATAACTGGCACTGCCTGCAGGATGCAGTGGAGAGAAATAGCTGGCCTGAAGCATGAATAAGGCAGAGAAAAGTTAACACATTGGAGAAAAAAGGATTTAGTTCAGTTCACCCCTCATTGATACTGCAGCAAGGTCCGAGCAAGGACTCGTCTTCACTTGGACGTCTTGGAATACTTCATAGAAAAAGGAAAGTCCAGCTCATGGAGTAAAATCCAGAATTTTCTTTATTTCATTAAGAACTTCTGAGTCTAAGAGCGTATACCGCTCGAAACGCGTACAGAACCTCCTGGGCACTTTCTGTGCGGCTATCCCATGTCAGGGTAAAAACCGCAATGATGACTATAGCAGCCATGCTTGTATTTTAATGAATTAAATAAAGAAAGTTCTGGATTTTACTCCTTGAGCTGGACTTTCCTTTTTCTATAGGGAAAAGTTAACCCTTGACATGATCAGACCGGGAAAGAGAGACAGGATACAAAACCCAGCCTGGATCATGACAAGCCACACCGCTAGTTTTCAGAAAGTCCAGTATTTCAGCTGATGTTATTTATGTGTTTTTCTTTGCATCCCGAACAATTTTCCTGACAGTTGTGGACAAAATTTTTGTTGGTCTACCTGACAGTGGTTTTGATTTACAGAGCCCCTGATTTTCCATTTGTTAATCACAGTTTGAACGCCGCTTACTGACATTATCAATTCCTTGGATATCTTTTTGTATCCCTTTCCTGCATTGTACAGTTCATCTTCCTTTTCCTGTAGATCCGTTGACAATTCTTTTACTTTCCCCATGACTCACAATCCAGAAATAACAGTGGCTGGATGAAAGATGCAAGAGTCTGTCTCGATCCCAGAAACTCACTCAGCTTTTATGCCCACACACTGATTACAAGCATACAGGTCACAGATGAGGATGTTACCTTTAGTAGCCATTCAAACACATTTGTGTCAATTTCTGTGCATGTTATCAAGCCAAAAACACCAGAGTATGTGAACTTTTGATCAGGGTCATTTGGATGTTTTGGCTTGTCATTATGATTTAAAAAGAGAAAACACAGTAGTTTGGCAATAAATGGCTTCACCCAACCACTAACCATGAGTGGAGAAAAAGGTTTGGTGTTATCATTCATATTCTCTGAAAAAAGGCCAAGAAAGCAAAAATTCTGCCGTGGTATGTAAACGTCTGAGCACAACTGTATCTATCTATCTAGCTATCTGTCTGTCTGTCTTTCTATCTTTTTTCTATCTTTATTTTTGTGCCTGAAATCAGTCAGATTGGATGAGTAGCCATTTTGATTGCAGAAATTAGACATTTGGTGTCTTTAATCAACACCAAACTAAATAAAATATGCCCTATATATTGCAAAGTATACATTTCAATGTCTAAATGATTGTTCTAAAGAGAAAGAAAATTAATATTTTGATGACAATGTTCTTAAAAAAAAAATCTCATGTATGTGACATTAACATTAGAATTGTTCCTGCTCTTTAACACAGAGACATTTATCCAGAATGTTGTGAAGGAGCTGGGCAAACATAAGTTTAACTTTGATAATCTCAGCGCTAAAGAGCTGGATGAACTAGCAGATGTCATAGCTGATACTCTACAGATTGTTGATGGAGATCAAGTTGAGGCTCGTAAATTTGGGACTGAAAGAGGAGGAGGAGAAGTTAAAAGAGTGGAATTCTATGAATCCAAGGAACGCGATGAGGACAGAGAGATTAATCAGACTTCTCAAGGTATGGAAGTTAGAACAGTTTGGATAAAAGTTGACATTTAAGGCCTTCCCAACATATGATCCGCTTCTTTGATAAAAGCACAGGAGCTTGCTTCATTAAAGAAAAATACAAATTTTAAAAATAAACATATGTGGTATCACTGTGTCCATAAATATATCTATCAAAATAAGATAAATAGTAACATAATTTACATAGTTACATAGGTTGAAAAAAGACCTAGGTCCATCAAGTTCAACCTTTCTCCACCAATCGTACGTTTTGTCATTAAATTGACTATAACCTGCAATGTTCTGTGTACTGAGGAAATCATCCAGCCCTTTTTTAAAGCTGTTCTAGTGTCTGCCATTATTATTATTATTATTATTATTATTTATTGTTATAGCGCCATTTATTCCATGGCGCTTTACATGTGAGGGGGGTATACATAAAAACAAGTACAATAATCTTAAACAATACAAGTCATAACTGGTACAGGAGGAGAGAGGACCCTGCCCGCGAGGGCTCACAATCTTCAAGGGATGGGTGATAATACAGTAGGCGAGGGTAGAGCTGGTCGTGCAGCGGTTTGGTCGATCGGTGGTTACTGCAGGTTATAGGCTTGTCGGAAGAGGTGGGTCTTCAGGCTCTTTTTGAAGGTTTCGATGGTAGGTGAGAGTCTGATATGTTGTGGTAGAGAGTTCCAGAGTAGGGGTGATGCGCGAGAGAAATCTTGTATGCGATTGTGGGAAGAGGAGATAAGAGGGGAGTAGAGAAGGAGATCTTGTGAGGATCGGAGGTTGCGTGCAGGAAAGTACCGGGAGACGAGGTCACAGATGTATGGAGGAGACAAGTTGTGGATGGCTTTGTATGTCATGGTTAGGGTTTTGTAATGGAGTCTCTGGGCAATTGGGAGCCAGTGAAGGGATAAGCTGGGGAATAGCGGGGGGACAGGTGGATTAGTCGGGCAGCAGAGTTTAGAATAGATTGGAGGGGTGCGAGAGTGTTTGAGGGGAGGCCGCAGAGCATGAGGTTGCAGTAGTCAAGGCGAGAGATGATGAGGGCATGGACTAGGGTTTTTGCAGATTCTTGGGTGAGGAATGAACGGATGCGTGAAATATTTTTGAGTTGAAGTCGGCAGGAAGTGGAAAGGGTTTGGATATGTGGTTTGAAGGAGAGATCAGCATCAAGGATTACTCCGAGGCAGCGAGCTTGTGGGACTGGGGAGAGTGGGCAGTCATTTACTGTAATTGATAGGTTCGTAGGGGGGGGTCACGTGAGATGGGGGAAAGATGATGAATTCTGTTTTGTCCATGTTGAGTTTCAGATATCTAGTGGAGAAGAAGGATGAAATAGTGGACAGACATTGAGGGATTCTGGTTAGTAGGGAGGTGATATCTGGTCCAGTGATGTAGATCTGTGTGTCATCAGCATGAAGATGATACTGAAAGCCATGAGATTCTATGAGCTGTCCCAGGCCAAAGGTGTAAATAGAGAACAGCAGGGGCCCTAGGACTGAACCTTGTGGGACTCCGACAGATAGGGGGCGAGGTGAGGAGGTGGTGTGTGAGTGGGAGACGCTGAATGTCCAGTCTGTTAGGTATGATGAGATCCAGGAGAGGGCCAAGTCTGTGATGCCGAGGGATGAGAGGGTCTGTAATAATAGGGAATGGTCCACTGTGTCAAAGGCAGCCGACAGGTCCAGGAGGAGGACAGAGTAGTGTCGCTTGCTCTTGGCAGTTAAGAGGTCATTGGTGACCTTAGTAAGGGCAGTTTCAGTGGAGTGGTGTGACCGGAAGCCAGATTGTAAGCGGTCGAAGAGGGAGCAAGAAGAGAGATGGGAGGACAGTTCAAGGTAGACGTGTTGTTCCAGTAACTTGGAGGCGTATGGGAGAAGTGATATAGGGCGATAGCTAGATACAGAGGATGGGTCAAGAGAGGGCTTTTTGAGGATAGGTGTGATGGAGGCATGTTTAAAGCTTGAGGGGAAAACACCAGTTGTTAGTGATAGGTTGAAGAGATGGGTTAGGGTTGGGATGAAGACTGTGGTGAGGTTTGGGATGAAGTGGGATGGGATGCCATTACAACCTTTTGTGGTCATCATTCCAGTCTGACTGCTCTAACTAAAACAGTACTGGAAATGGGGGAGAAAAAATAAGCAGGTGCAGTAGAAATAATAAAAAAAAAACAATAAAATCATAAAATGGCCTTTATTAGGTAATGGCACAAATATAAATAACAACAAGACAATAAGTAAGTGTGCATAATACAACACAATTAAAAGGGCACATGCACCGCTAATGTATAAATGAAAGCACCACCAATACTATAC
This sequence comes from Dendrobates tinctorius, assembly GCF_039654945.1. Lineage (NCBI taxonomy): Eukaryota > Metazoa > Chordata > Amphibia > Anura > Dendrobatidae > Dendrobates > Dendrobates tinctorius. Next base: position 43,449,663 of record NW_027361738.1, on the reverse strand, counting down.
ATGGATAATTAGTCCAATATAGAATATATTAAAATTAGAATTATGGTGGCACCAGACTTATATTATAATTAGAAAGGCATAATTACTACCAGGCAATTAATGACCAGTGATAAAAAATTAATAATAAAATAATAAAGTTAATAAATGAAACACATAAAATCAACTTAGTGCCAAGCCAAACCAAAATGCAATAGTGCTGAGTGCTAAGGATCCAAGGCAGAAAAACTACCCACTGGACCAAAAACCGTGCTACAATGGGGCATAAATACCTGGATGCCAGATGAGTAAAGTGGTGTGCCACAAGAACACGCCCCGACGCACGTTTCGGTGACATATAACCTTGACGAAGGGTGCATTGGTAATAAAATCAGAGCAAAAAACTGTCCACTTTTGAACTGGTGACAGGTCCTCTTTAAATATTTAATAAGTTGGTCAAGCTTTTTTAACACCTTCTCGACATACATATATACACTGCTCTGTGGGAGCTGCAATCCCGCAAAGAGAAGTATATATACGGCGCCGCGATCGCACGAGCTCCCGCTGAGCGTGGCCGCAATTAGGTGCAGGTGTCAGCTCTATGTGAGAGCTGTCACCCTGCTAGCACCGATTAACCCCTCTGATGCCACTGTCAACAGTGACAGCGACATCGAGGAGCATCGCACAGGGAGTGAGCTCCCTGTCTGGTCTCAACGACCATGGGGTCCTTCAGGGAAGGTAGCCTGTGAGCGCCTGCTAAGAGCAGGAGCTGCCACACCTCCTCCCTGCTTGTAAGATGGTGCTCTGATGCCCTGCAGTGCAGAAGCATTGCAGAATATCAGATCAGCCATCTTTCAGTGTAAGGATGATGTCACATAGTGGGAAAATGTAAAAAAAAAAGTTATAAAAAAGCTATTAACAATTTTACAACTATTTAAAAAAAAACCAAAAACCCCAAATAAAGAACAAAAAAAATGGAAAAATATGAATTCAATAAATGCATCTATTTATGTAAAAAAATAAAATAAACAAAAAAGTACACATAATTGGTATTGCACATCCGGAATGCCCTGACCTATAAAACTGTTACACTTTTAAATCCTTCAGTGAACACCGTAAAAAAACCCGAGGCAATAACTATGCATGATCATCATACCGCCAAACAAAAAGTGCAATAAAGCGCAATCAAAAAGACGAATGTAAATAAACATAAAACCACTGAAAATGTCATATTGTCCCGCAAAAAAACAAGCCACCACATAGCTCTGTCAGCAGAAAAGTAGCTCTCAGAATAAAGTGGTTAAAAAATAATTATTTTTTCTATAAAATAGTTTTTATGGTGCAAAAGCATCAAAACTTAAAAACATGATATAAATGTGGTATTGTTGTAATCATACTAACCCGAAGAATAAAGCTGCCTTATCAATTTTCCACATGCGGAAAGACAAATGGTGCTCCTTCCCTTCCGAGCCCTGCTGTGCGCCCAAGCAGTAGTTTTCCACCACATATTGGGTGTCGGCATACTCAGGAGAAATTGGACATTAAATTGTATGGTTGAGTTTCTCCTGTTTCACTTATGAAAATGCAAAATTTGGGGCTAAAAAACATTTTTGTAGGAAAAATGTGATTTTTTTTTTTACTTCCATGGCTCAATGTCATAAACTTATATGAAACATGTGGGGGTTCAAGGTGCTCAATATGCATCTAGGTAAGTTTCCTGGTGGGTCTAGTTTCCAAAATGGTGTCACTTGTAAGGGTTTTCCACTGTTTACACACATTAGAGGCTCTCCAAACGCGACATTGCATCCGTTAATTATTCCAGCAAAATTTTACATTCATAAAGTCAAATGGGGCTCCTTCCCTTTCAAGCCCTGCCGTAAGCCCAAACAGTGGTTTCCTCCACATATGGGCTATCATTGTGCTCAGGAGAAATTGCACAACAAATTTTATTGTCCATTTTCTCCTGTTACCCTTGTGAAAGTAAAAAAAATTGGGTCTAAAGGAAAATTCTTTTGCAAAAAAGTTAAATGTTAGGTTTTTCTTCTACATTCCATTAATTTCTGTGAGCACCTGAATGGTTAATAAATTTATTGAATGTGGTTTTGAGCACTTTGAGGGGTGCAGTTTTTGGAATGGTGTCACTTTTGGGTATTTGTTGTCATGTAGGCTCCTCAAAGTCACTTCAAATGTGATGTTGTCCCTAAAAAATGGTTTTGTAAATTTTGTTGCTAAAATGAAAAATTGCTGGTCAACTTTAAACCCTTCTAACTTCTAACAGCAAAAAAATATGTTTCACAAATTGTGCAGATGTAAAGTTGACGTGTGGGAAATTTTATTTATTAACTACCGTATTTTGTGTGATATAACTCTCTGATTTAAGGGCACAAAAATTAAAAGTTTGAAAATTGCTAAATTATTGCCAAATTTCTGATTTGTTCACAATTCATGTGTAACCCTAAAACACTATAAAATATATGGATTTAAAGGTTTACCTTTGATTTTAAAAAAACCACACAAATTGTCTGGTCAGTAAAGGGTTAAAAAGAGTCTGTGTCCTATATAATATATTTGCACTTACATACTCTGTTCAGTCATCTGTTCATTGTGTGAATATGTATCGTGCTGTATCTACCGTAAAAGAAAATACATGTTAAAATCTAAAACATTCATTTTTGAAAGATGTTCGGTATATCTCACTCTGTGCCCTGGAAACACATAGGAAATGACACGCTTTGTAGTCAGTCGCTTGACACCTGTGACCTGCAATCAATAGCCTGATGCCGGAGAGTGGGGGGAAACTAACCTTGAACACTTGTTGTTAAGCACTAAATTTGCACAAAAACTGTGTTCGGTTTTCTATGAAGCGGAAAGAATATTTACATAATCCCCTTCTACAAGATCAATGTATTGATTTCCTGGTGTGAAGTTCAGTAACTGGTGTAACAACAAGTCTTTACCTCAGTGTCAATGAGCTGATGCTAAAGGCTGTATCGTTTATGTTTATGTATTGCATATATTACTAATATGCTTTAGAATAGAAAAGATGTATAGATTTACTTCCTCTTATGTAAGTCATGTAAACTCCTCCATAAACAGAAAAACCATGTCACATATTTAAAAAAAATAAATAAGTTGGACTTGATAGGTTTTTCTTAAAATTTGACTATATATAGAAAAAAATGTGATAAGGAGATTAACCTGCAGTATTTTTCTGGCTGCAGTACTTTCTACAAATTAATGTATGAAATAGAAAATTCGCCTATTACCTCCTAATTCTCTTCACTTAAAGGGAATCTGTCACCGGAAGTTGGCGGGCTATTTAAATGACCTGTGTCCGGACCGATGGGCGGTGTTTCTTCTTTTTTTTCCACCCCATCCATGGCCTCCGTCCACGATCTTTTCCGTTATTAGAGTTGTTCTCCATAGTTCGCGTGTGCGCAAAGCAATCTTGCCTCGCGCACGCGCAGTATGTTTTGCACATCTGCGGGCAAAGCCGAAAATCATTACTGCGCATGCGCCGATGCACTATGTCCCAGAACTATCTCGCTGTGTTCCTGGACATAGTGCACTGGCGCATTTGCAGTAATGATTTTCGGTTTTGCCCGCAGCTGGGCAAAGCATACTGCGCGTGCGCGAGGCAAGATTGCTTTGCGTACGCGCAAACTATGGAGGAGAACAACTCTAATTCCGGAAAAGATTGCGGACGGTGGCCACAGATGGGGTGGAGAAAAAAAGAAGAAACACCGCCCATCGGACTGGACACAGGTCATTCAAATAGCCCGCCAACTTCCGGTGACAGATTCCCTTTAAGCTAGACATACTAACATTAAAGGGAGATTTTCAATATTTTTCACCCACTCTTGATTTTGACTGACGTATACTGATGTAAAATACTGACTAAATACTGAATGTGTGAGTGTGGCCTTAGAAGAGAAGCTTACCATCACTTCATTATTGGTAGTGATCAGACTTACGACTGAAAGCTCCCGCCATTTCTTAAAATGTTTCCTTGTACAGAAATGATCTGTTACTTAAATGGGGCTGTAGGAATTTGCTTTTTTTGCGCAGTGGGTGAATGAGAGTGCCAATGTAGAAAATGTTCTTAGCTCTTGATAGCAAGGTCCTCACTTCTGTTAAAGGGAACCCGTCATGCGATTTATGGTGCCCAAACCACGGGCAGCATGAATCAGATCCAGTCTGCACGATTGCAGCCAGGTTAATTTTTCTCTAAAACGCTTTGGTGTTTCAAAGAAAGTTTAGTTAAAAGATTTCATCAGGAACTGTTATTATTTATATAGCACCATTGGTTCCATGGTACTATACATGAGAAGGGGTTATATCAAAATACAAGTAAAAATTACAGACAGGTACAGAAAGGAGAGGGACCTGCCCTTCTGGACTTACAGTCTACAAGTTAATGGAGAGGAAGACAGTAGATTGGGGGTTACGGAAGCCTCGGTGGTGGTGAGGTTGCAGAGGAGTCATTGCAGGCGATAATAGATTGGTTTTCAAGTTCCGTCTAAAAGTTCCGAGTGTGGTGGTTAATTAGACTTATTGAGGCACAGAATTCCAGAGGATGGAGAATACTCGTGAGAAGTCTTGGAGGCGATTGGGTGAGGAACATATGAGTGTGGAGAGAGATTAGACTAGTTTTTCATCGCTCTCCGGCCAACTTCTCTCCGCACTGCTCCAGGTGTTGTCAGGACTCTGCCACAGTGAGAGATTTCTTCAATCACATGTAGCAGCCTTGGAAAAAGCCATCCAATGGTAGTGCTGCTCTAGTCTCATCTCTGCATATAGTATTGAACAGATCTTCTAACTATATAAATCTATCAGCAGTCGAGCGACCAGTCTCTGATACATGATGCCATGGTTTGAGCAGCATAAATCATGTGACAGGTTCCCCTTACAGAGAATCTGTCTATAGAGTTATTCTATTTAGTCTGACAGCAGCACGATGTAGAGACTTAGAGTCTGATTACCGGGATGTGTCATTTACTAGGCTTTGTGCTGTAGTTTCAATACAACCAATGTTTTATCAGCAGGAGATTATCAGAGCCAGACTACCTCTCAAATGCAGGCCAGTCAGGCTAATCTGTGTAACACCTATCACTGATTGACAGCTTGCACAGTGCACACAAGAAGCTGCCAATCAGGGGTGAGGAAGGGGTTTTATCTTCTAGATCTTCTACCTCTACATAGAGCAAAACAGTGATTTTATCAAAACTGCACCAAGCACCAGACAAGCTGTGGCATCGCGTCCCCTTACCACCACTGCTCTGCCCATTTTGGCAGAACTAGAAGAAAGTGGCATGAACAAACCAAGTTCCAAAAATGTGTGACTTTTCAAAGATTTTACAGTTTTTTTGGCATAATATCTTTGATGAATCAGGCACATTAAATGCACTACCCACCAAACACCATACCAATGGACTACGTGACACACACTGCCAATGCCCCAAAGCGCGTGTGGTGTACTCTTTGTAATTATGTCTTTACAGTTATTGATAGTGAGATATTATCTTTCTTGATAGTAATTTGTATGATATCCTTACTTGTGTTGTGTGAATTTGATTTTGTTTCTGCATTCACCGCCTGAAGTGCTGCGGGCTGTGATGGCGCTATACAAATTAAGATTAATATCATTATGGCTATTGGTAAACTAGATGGTGGCCCGATTCTAACGCATTGAGTATTCTAGAATATGTATGTAGTTTATTTGCCAAGTGTGACGTACCCTCATACGTGCAGATATATTGAATGAAGCCGCGTCGCTGATTGGTCGCTCTCGGCCGACCGCGACCAATCAGCGATGCGGCTTCGTTCAATATATCTGCACGTGTGAGGGTACCGTCACATTTGGTGACTCTCCAGCGATCCCGACAACGATCCGACCTAGTTGGGATCGCTGGTGCGTTGCTACGTGGTTGCTGGTGAGATTAGTATTGTGGTCGTTCGTCATTGTCCCTATCAAACACACCGATGCATGCTGGCCAGCGGGAGACCGACGTTCAAAAGATGGTCCAGGACGATCCACCACGATCGGCGATCTCACAGCGGGGGCCTGGTCGCTGCTGTGTGTCATACTGAGCAAGATCGCTAGTGTCGGTCCGGATACTTCCGCAGCCGGGAGATGGCCGGGCGTGACCAATCAGCGACGCGGGATTCGCGGCCGGACTGCGCCAGTCGCTGATTGGTCTCGGCCAGCCGGGTGCAACCAATCAGTGACGCGGGATTTCCGTTACAAACAGACAGACAGAATTAGACGATTATATAGTAGATAATCTGTATAGACTTTGCCCAAATGAATGGCAGAGACGCTCCATGCTATTGATGTACTGCGGCAGTTCCACTCTGCGCTGTGTAAATGGCGCATGTTAAAGGAATGCGATTGCCATGGCCGGTAGGTGGCTGCTACATCGGCAGCATGTGCCATACGTTCTAAGAATGGATAACTCCAGTGGTGTTATCAGCCTCATGAAAATTGAAAGCAGTGCTCAGTGCTAAACCAATTATTATTTAATTCAGTATAACCAAGTAATTAATCATGTTTGTTAATTGGATTTTCTTATTTTTTTGAAGGTCAGGAAACAAGCAAGAAACAGTCACAGTATGGAATGAAGGTGCGTTTCATTATCATCATTTTATATTCTTCTTCTTACTTGTGTTTTCTCAGGCCTAACAAACTATATTTACATGTATAATTAGGAATAATAGTGAGAATGTAACAAATTCATCATTTCGCCTGGAACTGGGCAATTGGCTTCACCTCTCTTCATCAGGCATAGAAGAGACCTGAGTAGTCTTATATTTTTTGATCTACTGGCTAACATGGTAGAAAGATATATATTTTTCCTCTCTAAAAAACGTGATACCTAATCTATAGAACTAGGCTCCGACTGGCCCATAGGGTAGCAGGGGAATCCCCCGGTGGGCCCCTGTGCAGATCTGGGCCCCCAACCCCACTGTATGGGCAGTACGTAACATTATTCACTTGATCCACTCTGTATAGAAAAAACTGCATCTCAGCATTCATTAACCAAACTACCCAGTTTATTATTATAGAGAGATATACCTATATATACATTTGTGAACGAGGGTAATGTAATATTTGTATGCAGGTGAAAAGTGGGCCCCCCCAAAGTCAATGTTACTGGTGGGTCCTTGGCTCACCAGTCTGATACTGTATAGAACCGTTATCGCCGTATTAGCTTCAAAACAAACCCTACCACGACATGATAGATATAGTTTTGTGGAATCAATTATTCCTAGTAGAAAGGCTGCCATGAAGCCCGGATTCTCTACCTATAAAACCTATAGGGAATTTCTTTTCTTATAATAAACAAACAAATAACAAAGGATTCGCACACATTAGGGAAAAGAGGGAGGAAGAGCTCTATATGCCTAGTAATCTTACTGCCACCTGATGAAGACGGAGTTGTTCCGTCGAAACGCGTTGTGGATTTCAATAAACAAAGAACCTTTTAGTCTCCTCATCTGTGTCCTTTGCGCTCCCATGTGACCGGAGTATCCTGCATCTCATAGTAATCTTAAATATTAGATTAGGCCCAGAAATAGTCTCAAGGAGCCCAGACGGAATCAAAATGATCCACCTTTGCATTCAATAGAGCCGTCATGTATTTCATTTTGCATCCTAAGCAGCAAATCCTGGTTGGAAGGTGGATTGAGCTGTTTCCAATGGAGTGAGATCAATTAATCACCTAGCAGCTGTTAGAATATGTAATAACAGTTTGGATGAGTTCTTCCCCAACCCTCTAGGTGTGACATTAATGAGATAAATTGCAGGATCTAGACTCACATCTAAAAAAGTACCTTTTGGATTAAAGTGTTCTCTGACTCCCAAAAACCAGACAGCTCCACACAGGTCCAAGAGATGTGATATTGTGAACCAATCGAGGAACCACAACGCCAATAATACTTTATAATATCTAGAACTGAGAAGCCCTTTCGCAATCTATCTGTAGTTAATATTTGTTTAGAGCTGGGACTAGAACTTTCTTTGATTAGAAGGGAAATTTCCACAGGACTAACCAACCAGGGCCTCCCCCAGGCAATTAAAGCATATTAAGTGAAGAACAAACAGTAAAATTAAGAAACGGCAACTTATCAAGTTATTAAAGAGAACCTGTCAGCAGGATTTTGCTAAGTAAACTGCAGGCATTGTCAGGTTGGTGCTGTTAAACTGATTGAAATGATCCCTTGGTTGATGAAATCAGTCTTGTGGTTGTTGTTTAATCTGTATTTGCAGTTTTCATTTAATGAGATTCTTACATATGCACCATTATGGACCTATGACAGGTCACTGATCCTTCAGTGACCTGCCTCCTATTTTACATAATGCATATAATATTGTGGGCTTGGAAGATTAGAATTTTTTTGGGGGAAAATAGAAGGCAGGTCACTGATGGATCAGTGACCTGTCATAAGCCCAAAAGGGTGCATATGTAAAGAAAGCACCACCTAAAGCCCCGCCCACAGGCCACCCAAAAGCACGAGAATCTAATTAACTGAACATTACAAATACAGATTAAACAAAAACCACAAGACGGATTTCATCAACCAAGGTATGATTTTAATCAGTATAACAGCGCCGACCTGACAGTGTCTGCAGTTTACTTAGCAAAATCCTCATGACAGGTTCACTTTACATGCTGAGGTTATATAGTACCAGCCAGTACAAAATGACAGCAGCAAGAGAACCGTCCCAATACACCTAGAAAAAGATGTTAGTAACGTCCAGTGTTAAGAAGATTAATTTGAGCAAGGTTTCGGGGGATTGACAATCCTTTGGTCTCCTCTGTCCCCAGTTCCTTCCGGCCTCTTCTTCCCTTCTGAGTCCACACAGGAGAAGGTGCCTCTGAAGGCAATGAAGTTTCTCAATCTACGAATTTAGGGATAGACAGCTCCAAAGTCTCACAGAATGTTGGTAGATCCACTATGGAACAGAGTGTTGCAGAGGTTCCATCCAGATGAGCTATCAAAGCAAAAGGGAAACCCCATCTGTAGGAAATGCACTGATCCATAAGTATTTTTAGTAAGGTTTTAAGATTAGTGATAAGTGAGTATACTCATTACTCAAGATTTCCCGAGCATGCTCAGGTGATCTCCGAGAATTTGAATGTGCTCAAAGATTTAGTTTCTGTCGTCATAGCTGCATGATTTGCAGCTGCTAGCCAGCCTGAATACATGTGGGGATTGCCTGTTTGTTAGTGAATGTAGGAGAACCTCGGCAGATGACCGCTCTGTTATTAATAAAAATCTCTATACAAAGACCAACACTGATATTACCGTCATATAATGACCATATGGTGCGGTAGATACCAGTGCTGCAAATCATACATGAGATTGCAGTACAGTTATAGAAGGTGACTTACAGCTGATGTTCTTTTTGATGAAGTCATTCACTTTTCCTTTCTTTTCCATCTGGCCCAGACCGACATGACAACTTCTCCAGCCAGGACTCAGCTGTAGAGATTACAACAAAGACACAGCTGAATTCTCACATTTCAGGCACAACCCCAACCCCAACCTGCACAACTTTCTTATCCTGTTAATGCCCTAATACTGAGCCCTATGCTGCCATATGTGTTCCTATCACTTCACCTACTGTATGGTACTGTGTGTCCGCTACATGATAAAACAAACTTCTAGAATATATCAATACCCTATGTAAGTGCCCTAGAAAACAGACCCCACATTTTGCTCCCTAGAAGGTTAAAATGCCCTCTGTGTACCCCTTTGATAGTCACAATAATCAGAGTGACGCTATAACAATAAGTGTCAACTTAACATTTAATAATGTTCCGAGTCTCCCGCCCTGTACAGCTCCTCTCTATACAGTATGATGCTCCTCTATACATAGTATAATGTCCCCACACAGTATACTGACCCCTGAGTAGCCCCCAAACTGTTTGATGGCTCTAACACTGTATGATGGCCCCCACACTGTATAAAGACCCCACATTAGCTCCCACACTTTATGATGGCCCCCTCAATGTAATACCCACACTGTATGATGGCCCCCCTAAATAACCTCCATATAATATAAATGCACCCCATAGGCCTCCATATAGTATATTGCACACCTTATAGGCCTCTTTATAGTATAATGCACTCCCCATAGACTTCCATATAGTATAATGCACTCTCCGTAGTCCTACATATAGTATAATACACTCTCCATATACCTCTATATAATATAATGCATTCCCTATAAGACTCTGTATACTATAATACACTCCCAGTAGGCCTCTATATAGTATAGCGTAATCTCCATAGGCTTCCATATAGTATAGTGCACTCCCCATTGGCCTTCATATAATATAAGGCATTCCCAATAGGTCTCCATATAGTATAATACACTCCCCATAGGCCTCCATATTGTGCCGACTCCTGGAGTGGACCCTCTGGGTCGTGGCACCAACCCGCCCAGGGCGAGCTGACCTAGTGAGGACCACCCCCTATACAGGGAGTGTCAGGGGCAAGCCCCAGGGGGTACGGTACCACCACTGCTGGCACCAGGCGGCCGGCTCACAGGAGACACAAGTGAGTGTGTCTGCATTAACGTGCAAAGCGGGATGCATGCAAAGGAGCACGCCAGAATACAGAGCTAGATAGCAGGTGTGCCAGGAGGCACAACAGAGTACTGGAACGGAGTACAGGATAGAGCGAGTTCCAGGAGGCACAACAGAGTACCAGGCAGAGTGCAGGATTAGAGTGTGTGCCAGGAGGCACAACAGAGTACAAGGCAGATTGCAGGACCAGAGTGTGTGCCAGGAGGCACAGCGGAGTACAAGGCAGAGTGCAGGTTCAGAGGGTGTGCCAGGATGCACAGCAGAGTACAAGGCAGAGTGCAGGTTCAGAGCATTTGCCAAGAGGCACAGCAGAGTACAAGGCAGAGTGCAGGTTCAGAGCGTGTGTCAAGAGGCACAATAGAGTACAAGGCAGAGTGCAGGTTCAGAGCATGTGCCAAGAGGCACAATAGAGTACAAGGCAGAGGACCCGAATACAGCGCACAGCCAGGCAGGGACACGGCAGACCAAGCCAGGAAGTACAACAATAATCAGGCACCTCCCATAGGAAGAGGTAGCCTGATATAGCACCTGAGTCCTAGAACTTCCGGGTCAGGTCTTCCAGTATCATTGACAGGACAAGACCAAAGACAGAGCTGGGCAGAGCACGCGTGCTCACTGGAGCATAGCGCAACCAGGGATCTAGGAGCGAGAGGTGCACGTGCGCACCCGACGGGACCCTCGGAGCGGCCGCGACACCGGAAGTGGTGACGACGAACCCGGGGTCCCGCCCCCAGGTGAGAGCGGCGTGACAGGCGGCGTGACAGTACCCCCCTTTATGCCCCCTCTTTCTAAGGCTGGAAAGAAACTTAGACAAAATCAGAGGAGCATGGATATTCTCTCTGGGTTCCCATGACCTTTCTTCAGGACCAAAACCCTTCTAATCAATTAAGAAAAGAGTTCTCCCTCTTACTCTCTTCATGGCCAGAATGTCGTTTACCTCAAACTCGTCCCCCATGCCAGTAGAAGGATGGAACCGGTTCAGTACCACAGGTTTGAGGAGTGACACATGGAAGGAATTGGAAATACAGAGCGAAGGGGGTAATTTCAGTTTGTACACAATATCATTAATGCACCTGATAACCTCAAAAGGACCAATGTAACGAGGACCCAGTTTGTAAGTTGGTACCTTAAGGCGAATGTATCTGGAGGAAAGCCACCTTGTCACCAGGAAGATATGGGGGAACGTCCAGGCGCCTCTTGTCAGCGTGTTGTTTCATCCTGTCACGGGCTTTCTCAAGAGCGGTTTTGGTCATCTGCCATACCCTGGAGAACTCCACGGATAGTGAGTCGGCCGCAGGTACCCCCGAGACAGGAAGTACCGGAAGAGGCACACTGGGATGCTGTCCGAAAACGATGAAGAAGGGAGACTTGGTGGACGATTCGCTGGAATGGTTATTGTAGGCAAATTCGGCCCAAGGAAGTAGACCGACCCAGTCGTTTTGATGAGCATTAGTAAAGTGCTGGAGATAGGATGTAAGGATCTGGTTTGTGCGTTCCACCTGCCCATTGGTTTGGGGGTGATAAGTGGAAGAGAAGTCCAATGTCACCTTCATGAATCCACAAAGAGCTCTCCAAAACTGGTACGTGAACTGAACCCCTCTGTCAGATACGATGTGCAGCGGGAAACCGTGGATTCTGAAGACACGGGAAATGAAGATCTTCGCCAATTCAGGAGCCGAGGGTAGGCTGGGAAGAGGAACGAAATGAGCCATTTTCGAGAATCGGTCTGCAACCACCAGAACCACCGTGCAACCGGAGGAGCGAGGCAAATCGGTAATAAAATCCATGGCTATGTGCTGCCATGGAACCGAAGGTACAGGAAGCGGAAGCAGAAGACCAGAGGGTGGCTGTCTGGGTACTTTGTTATGAGCACAGGAAGGACATGAAGCCACAAAGTCTTTGACATCCTGGGAAAGGGATGGCCACCAATAGTAATGGGAAATCAAGGAAAGAGTCTTCTTGACACCAACGTGGCCGGCAATCTTGGACGAATGTCCCCAGTTCAACACTCGTCTCCGGTTGTTCTCAGCCACAAAGGTTCTTCCCGGAGGTAATGTGGTCAACCTGATAGGAGCCACGGTAATCACCTTAGACGAGTCGATGATATGGGAAGGCTCTTCTTTAGCCTCAGTCGACTGGAAAGACCTAGACAACACATCCGCTTTAACGTTTTTATCGTCGGGCCAAAAATGAAGTTCAAAGTCAAAGCGGGTGAAGAACAGGGACCACCTAGCTTGTCGGGGGTTGAGTCTCTGAGCGGACTAGATGTACGCCATGTTCTTATGGTCCGTATAGATCTTGAACGGATGTATGGCGCCTTCCAGTAAGTATCTCCATTCTTCCAAAGCCAATTTAATGGCCAACAGCTCTTTGTCGCCGATGGAGTAGTTTCGCTCAGACGGGGAGAAAATTTTAGAAAAGAAGCCACAGGTGACTAGGTGTCTGGAAGATGACCTCTGCAGAAGGACTGCGCCGACCCCAGCAGAAGATGCGTCCACCTTGAGGGTGAAAGGTCTATTAACCTCAGGACGGTGAAGCGCTGGAGCCGAGGCGAAGGCTCATTTCAAGGCCTGGAAAGCTTCTTCTGCCTCTGGGGACCAAGCATTCGGGTTAGCCCTTATGCGGATTAGGGAAGAGATAGGGCGAATCAACGAAGAAAAATGGGGGACGAACTGCCGATAGTAGTTTGCAAAGCCGAGGAAACGTTGGATTGCCTTCACACTATGGGTCTGTGGCCAATCGAGAACGGCAGACACTTTCGCCAGATCCATTCGTAGACCGGAGTCTGAAATAATGTACCCCAGGAATGACAAGGACGTCTGTTCGAAGACACATTTTTCGAGCTTGGCGTAAAGGCGGTTCTCCCTTAAGCGCAAGAGGACTTGGCGCACGTTTTTTCTGTGAGCAGACAGATCAGCGGAAAACACAAGAATATCGTCCAAGTAGACTACCACACAGGAGTACAGCATATCCCGGAAGACATCATTCATGAACTCCTCAATGATTTATACTGCAGGAACGAAAGAAGCGCAAATAGGGTCTTATCCAATGATAAAATATGTACAAATATATAATATCTACTCACCCATTATAGGAGAGATAACGCATATAGAATAAGTGTTCAGCTGCTGCACGTCCATGGGCCAAACCAGTGACCGCCGATATATCAAAACCTTATGGAACTTTTTTATGGACTTTGTGCGCTGCTAAACAATAGACACAATTCCAGTTGAGATGAAAGATTGATGTTTTATTCCCAACGCGTTTCGAAGTAATAGTTACTTCTCCCTCAGGGGATGACAGACATGAAAAACTAGCGTTGTTGCCAGACTAAATACACTCCATATTTGAAATTTGACGCCAATAGTCACATGTTTTTTACAAGAAGTCAAAGTTCAAATGATGTTTGGATCTATCACATGTTAAAACATAATCTTCGATTTCTATATATTTGGTTCTGATTTTTTGCATGTGATTTGTTCTATAGCAGAAAAGAGTGTTCAGTATTTTCTTTTTTAGCAAGATTGTGTCTGTCTTTTATAAAATCTGTCATGTACTTCAGTACAGATAGGGTTAAAACTTGTCTCATTGTTTAACTACTCTTTAATAATTTTTTAATAATTTTTCAATGATTTTTATTATCTTATATTTTGAATCTAAAACATGAATATTTAATTAATTTTATCAGGTACATTTGATTTTCTCTGGTTGCGATTTTATAATTAATTACATACAGTTTGATGTGATTCTCTATGGCAATTTATTTTCTTCAATCATCATATTTTTATATGAATGTTTTTGATGCATATTCATATAATGTCATTTCCTATTCAGGGCTGTTCCTGCGATTTGTTCCGACACGGGGAGCGATCTTGTTGCGTTCTTGCCTTGGCTGTGGGTCGGTCCTTTGTGATTGACGCCACAACTGATCATGATGTTTTGACAGATGTTTCAGTGCATGATAGGAAAAATTAACCCCTTTTTTTGGTTAGATTGATTCTCCCTCTTTAGAGAAATCTGGTATATATTTCTGTTATAAGCCACCCTTTCTGCTACAAATATTGTTAAACAATTAATGAATACATACACAAAATTATTTATAAACACATATTTTTATTATTTTTTATTTTTCACAACTTCTAATGGATATATATTCATTCATATTTTTTAATACATTTTTAATAAATATATTTTTAATATTTACTTATCCATATGATATATATTTTTTTCTAATTATACTAAAAATTCCCTTGAAGATCAGTACTCGTTATGGTGTAGTGGTTAGAGCTTCTGATCTTCTTTTGTTTTTTTTTTCAAGTGGGATCGTTTTTTTCGGACATAATAAATTTTTTTTTTATATATACTTATTATATCTCTTTCTTCTTCTTTAAATTTTATCTGTGAATGAATAAAGAAATTGTGTTATTTTATATAGAAATTGAAGATTATGTTTTAACATGTGATAGATCCAAACGTCATTTGAACTTTGACTTCTTGTAAAAAAACGTGACTATTGGTGCCAAATTTCAAATATGGAGTGTATTTAGTCTGGCAACAACGCTAGTTTTTCATGTCTGTCATCCCCTGAAGAAGAAGTAACTATTACTTCGAAACGCGTTGGCAATAAAACATCAATCTTTCATCTCAACTGTAATTGTGTCTATTGTTTAGCAGCGCACGAAGTCCATAAAAAAGTTCCATAAGGTTTTGATTCACAAACTCCTGGAATACCGCTGGGGCATTGCAAAGGCCGAAGGGCATGGCCAAGTACTCATAGTGACCGTCTCGGGTGTTAAAGGCGGTCTTCCACTCGTCACCTGGGCGAATGCGGACTAAGTTGTAGGCCCCACGAAGAACCAACTTGGTAAAAATTCGTGCTCCTCTTAGTCGGTGGAAGAGCTCCGGGATCAGTGGTAGTGGGTACTTATTCTTGACTGTGATATCGTTCAGCCCTCGAGAGTCTATGCAGGGACGGAGGGAACCGTTCTTCTTTTTGACAATGAAGAATCCCGCTCCTGCAGGTGAAGAGGACTTGCGGATGAAACCCCTGGCAAGATTCTCTTGGATATAATCTGACCTAGCTTGGGTCTCAGCAGGCGAAAGCGGGTAAATTCTGCCCCTGGGTGGGGTAGCACCAGGAACGAGGTCAATCGGGCAGTCGTATGGACGATGAGGAGTCAAGAGTCTCAGCCTCCTTTTTGTCGAAGACATCTGTGAAAGACCAATAAGCCGACGGCAGACCTGCAGGTGCCGAGGACGGACAGGTAAAGATCATGGGATGGACGGACGACAAGCACTTCTCCTGACAAGATGGCCCCCAGCAGAGTTTTCACCTGACCGCCAGTCCAGGGTTGGCTCATGAGTCCGTAACCAAGGAAGACCAAGAAGCAGTCCGTGGGACGTAGTCGATAAGACATGAAAGGAAATCTCCCAGTGCAGAGCTCCAATCTGTATCTCAATCGCCTCTGTGATATGGGTATCGGTCTCCTGCAAGAGTTTACCATCGACCGAAGCAATTACCCGAGGAGTCTCCATGAATCTGACAGGAATCCGGTATTTTTTAACCGCCTCGAGCCTAATAAAGTTCCCTACTGCTCCTGAGTCTAAGAAAGCCTCTTCAGAATAGCACTTAGAGTCCACATGCAACAGAACAGACACGATCAAGGGGGGAGAGGAGTCACGTACACCCAGGGAGGCCTCTCCTACCACTCTAGGCGGAGAAGTTTCCCGGCTTCTTGGAACAGGAGTGAAGAAGATGAGGAGGACTCCCACAGTAAAGACAGAGTCCTTGTGTGAGCCTCTCATTGCAGCGTTGATCGGCCAACTTGAAACGGTCCACCTGCATAGGCTCAGAGGCCGAGACCGTAGAAGAAGGCACAGGTCGTGAGCGGGGACGTCAGCAAGTAGACGGAGGGAGACGAGGATATCTTCTCTCTCTGGCTGCCTCACGGGTACGCTCTTGAAAACGCAGCTCAATGTGTGTGGCAAGAGAGATCAACTCCTCCAAAGAGGTAGGAGTATCCCGGCCCGCCAGTTCGTCTTTAATCCGACCGGACAGACCATGCCAGAAGGCCCCCACAAGGGCCTCATTGTTCCAACTGAGTTCGGAGGGCAAGGTACGAAACCGGATGGCATATTGTCCTACCGATAGGGTACCCTGGTGGAGGTTAAAGAGGGACTCGGTGGCGGAAGCCAGACGACCCGGCTCGTTGAACACCTTGCAAAAGGTGTCCAAAAAGGTGGAAAGATAGACGAGTGGATCATCACGCTCCCAGAGAGGGTTTACCCATGCTAACTCCTCCCCCTCTAAGTGGGAGACAATAAAGGCTATCTTCGCACGCTCAGTGGGATAGTGCTGCGGCATAAGCTCAAAATGTAACCGGCATTGGTTAAAAAATCCACGACAAAACTTAGGGTCACCACTATATCGGGGTGGCTTGCATAAGCGAGGCAGCGGGTGCGGGGCCGAGGACTGTGCAGAAACGGATTGTAGGGAAAGGAGCAAATTATCTATTGACGCCATATAGTTGAGAATATGAGCCTGGGTGTCGCGTTGCTGCGTGAGTTCTTGCTGGAGGCTAGCCAACTGGGAAGCATTCCCAAGGTTAGAGGACTGTAAGGCAGATAAACGGGACTCCATGGACTTGAGAAATGACATAATCCTAGTCTGGTTTTCCCGGAGGAACACCAGCTCCTTTTGGACGGGCGCCGCGGTACCAGCGGAGTCCATGGCCTGATTATACTGTGCCGACTCCTGGAGTGGACCCTCTGGGTCGTGTAACCAACCCGCCCAGGGCGAGCTGACCTAGTGAGGACCACCCCCTATACAGGGAGTGTCAGGGGCAAGCCCCAGGGGGTATGGTACCACCACTGCTGGCACCAGGCGGCCGACTCACAGGAGACACAAGTGAGTGTGTCTGCTGGAACGTGCAAAGCGGGATGCATGGAAAGGGCCCCTCCCCACCGCATGACGCCGTGTCCATCCTGCGTTCCCAGTCTCCATGACTACACCCGCATCACTTCCAGTCTGCGTCATGGGCACTTCCGGTCCGGCGGTATTTAAACTCACCGGTTTTACACATTACACGCCACCTGACGAAGGAGATCCTCTCCGAAACGCGCGTCGGGGTGACATGCTGACCGCCCGGCCATCTACTTTTTCTTCCCTGGAGGTAATAATTCCGCTCCGGCACCGTTCACTTCAATGTGGGTGGGTGGAGTATGTGCCAGATGTAGGGGTGGATACTATGCCTTGGTTTCACTGAATACTATACTGACTGAGTATCTACATTAATAATGGTACTTGTGTTTTGTTCACACTATAAATATCCGTAAATGGGTATGGATGTATACTGGCAGCCAAGGAGGATCTAGTCTCCTTATATATCTAAGGGTTTTTAGGCTATATAGGCCTTCAGTGAAGATGGGACTTACCTTTATTTATGTATATATCTATATATGTAGATTTGGTCAGGGTTAGATCGCGTGTCCTCTTGTACTGTAGCACTTTCCTTTCTTAAGCATATGTTCCCCATTTTCCTGTTCTGTTTATTTTCCCTAATAAAGTATATATGGTTTATGCTATTGGATCTTTGATCGTAATTTGTGGTCTCCACATCCCCTATGGTATGCGCTCTAAGCGACTGATCCTTTGTTTATCCAACATTATCGGCATCCAATATTTGTAGTACACATGATGCTGTTGCACACCTTTGCTTGCTTGTTATAAAGGAGCACGCCAGAATACAGAGCTAGATAACAGGTGTGCCAGGAGGTACAAAAGAGTACTGGAACGGAGTACAGGATAGAGCGAGTGCCAGGAGGCACAACAGAGTACCAGGCAGAGTACAGGATCAGAGCGTGTGCCAGGAGGCACAACAGAGTACAAGGCAGAGTGCAGGACCAGAGCGTGTGCAAGGAGGCACAGCGGAGTACAAGGCAGAGTGCAGGTTTAGAGGGTGTGCCAGGAGGCACAGCAGAGTACAAGGCAGAGTGCAGGTTCAGAGCATGTGCCAAGAGGCACAGCAGAGTACAAAGCAGAGTGCAGGTTCAGAGCGTGTGCCAAGAGGCACAATAGAGTACAAGGCAGAGTGCAGGTTCAGAGCGTGTGCCAAGAGACACAATAGAGTACAAGGCAGAGGACCCGAATACAGCACACAGCCAGGCAGGGACACGGCAGACCAAGCCAGGAAGTACAACAATAAACAGGCACCTCCCATAGGAAGAGGTAGCCTGATATAGCACCTGAGTCCTAGAACTTCCGGGTCAGGTCCTCCAGTATCATAGAGAGGACAAGACCAAAGACAGAGCAGGACAGAGCGCGCGTGTGCACTGGAACATAGCGCAACCACGGAGCTAGGAGTGAGAGGTGCGCGTGCGCTCCCGACGGGACCCTCGGAGCGGCCGCGGCACCAGAAGTGGTGACGAAGAACCTGGGGTCCCGCCTCCAGGTGGGAGCGGCGTGACAGGCGGCGTGACATATACAGTGTAATGCAGTCCCCATAGTCCTCTATACAGTAAATTGCACTCCTCATAGGCCTCTATATAGTATAATGCACTCCCCAAAGGCTTCTATATAGTATAATGCACTCCACATATGCCTTCATGCAGTATAATGACTCTCCATAAAAAAATACAATACTCACCTCTCCTCATTCCCCCCTGCTGCTCCAAGTGCCCACTCATCTCAGCACAGCGGGCATCATATAGTGACGTCATCCTGCCCCATGTCAATCTCTGAGTAATTGACATCATACACGGAGGTGGAATGATGAGAGAGGGAACGTGTTGCTCCCTGTCTTATCATTGCTTTCAACTGTATCGGCATCCAGCTGAAACAGTTGAACTTGTGATGACGAGGGCCCCATAGCGACCAGGTGACAGTTGCAGGAAGATACAGTTACAGTAGGGCCCCTCAGAGCTCGGGGCCCGGGGTGACTGCCCCCTCTGCCCACCGGTAGCTACAGCACAGTGAAGAAATAATCTGGTTGGTAAGTGTTTATGCCTATAAATGCTGGATGCCTTGTAGGAGCTCCATCAGCACGCGTCTTCCTAGAGCGGCATCCTGCACAATCCCCCACTGGGGATTTTTTAGAGTCATACTTTCAGGGTTTTTTTTAACAGTTTACAGCAGGCTCAATATTGTCAAGGGTAGGATTACAATGACAGTTATCATCTCTATACCCAGCTGATAATGCAGGGTCCACCAGTCACAATAGGGGATGTCACAGCAGGCCCTGCTCCCCCTCACTTCAATATGACCTTTGCAGATGCACATTTGACATTTCAATACAAAAAAATAGAGTTGGGATCTGACTATTATGGCTATGCACATGTGTTGTTTCCTGAAACAATAGGAAGTTAGAGTCTAAAGTAGCCCATGGGGCCAGTGAGAAGATTGCAAGATTTCTTTTTTCATTGAAGCTTGTGATATGTAAAAAAATACTAAAAAAGTAAAAAATGTTACGTAAAAATCTTGTGTAAACACTAAGTCATTTTCAGATGACTCAATCCCTTCAAAGCGTTTTACACCAGAATTCTGCCCCTTAGAGTACGAACATGTTTTTGCCTTGTATTGATGGTAAAAGTCAATGTGGTTATACTCTTTACTTACAATTTTGTTTAAAATAGTAATCCTTTAAAGATATTTAATGAGGATCTGAATATTTTTTGATTATAAATAATAGTCATTTAGCAGAATATGAGTTTTGCTTAAATGTTGAAATATATTCTGTATAGAAATCTGGTTGACACATGTAGTGCTTTGGAAAATGACTACAAGAGGCACACGGTGCTTCAGTATACCAGCTCAAAAAACTACCTTGGACAGACTTAGAACAAGCCACTCTAGCAGATTCCAGAGCAACCCCGATACAGTTTAACCCCTATACAGGGGATACACTTTAACTCCTATACAGGGATCTTACTTTATAACTGGGTCCAGTGGATTGCTACGACAGTAGGGCTGCCATCCAGAAATGCGAACATGACGTAGGAATGGTCACCAAGAAGCAGAGTCAAAGCCAAGAGGTTACATCAGGAACAGAATCATAAAACAAGCGGGTAGTCAAGCCAAGGTTAAAGAATGGGAATATTCAGGATAATCAGGACAAAACACAGGAGCACAACACAGAAGTCTGAACCAGGATAGCAGAACTATTGACTGGCAGTGGGAGTTGGCTCTCAGGGGTTTATATAGAACAGGCCCACCCAGTTATGACAGCAGACAGGAACCAAATCAACAAGATTAACCTTGCAGCTTCCGGACTTTCCAGAGCTACAAGTCGCAGGAATAAAATCAAGCATCACCTGCAACCAGGACTGTGGAGTCGGTAAGCCAAACTTCCCACTCCAACACTTCAATTTCCCTGACTCCGACTCCCAACTCCGACTCCCTCATACATGGTTTGTGTTTGTAAGTGATAAATTTACTGTTGTAAAATGGTAACACCAGGCTTTTCATCACCATTATGATACAATAATCAAGCTATTTACTTACCTTAATCCTGTTTTCCTGTTCGCTCTAGCAGTTCTGAGATTAGTGTTGACATTCTTTCTCAGTGCCTCTGATCTGTAGAGGAGGAACTTCACTACTGAGCATGTACATAAAGTGCAGCACAGATTCAGCTCAGCTAAAAACCTAGATCCCTAGTAAAGGAATGGAACATACATTTATAGGACACGTCATAAATTTCCCAAATTCTTATGAAAAAATATTCAGCACATCCTGCATTGAACTACTTAACCCAATTTATTATATATCTTAGGAGTCGGTCCATTTTATACCGACTTCAACTCCGACTCCACCAAAATGGACTCTAACTATGACTGTCACTCCTTAACTCTGACTCCTCAGCATTACCCGCAACAACTCTGTGCTGCCACGTAGCAGTGGAAGCAGAAACCGGCAGATATGTTACAGCTTACTTTTCTTTGTATAGCAGCCTATAATAAATGACTGATTGCTCCTCTAGATTTATTGGGTCCATATGCTCTGTATGGTCACTTTATTAGACGCATTGCCCTTTCACAATTGTAGTTTATCTACATGGAAGTTAGGCATAGGTCTGGGTAATATTTTCTTAGCAACCCTGGGTTCTCCGGTAACTGTGGATGGACTTTTTAATAATAGGTCTTATCTAAGCATTTGTGCCAAGTTCATCCCTTCATGACATCTGTTTACCTTATGGTGAAAGAACACTGTTACCAGGACAATGTTCCATTCCATCAGGGACGAATAGGCATGAATTGGTCCCAGAAACATGTTGGCGAGTTGTCCGTGCTTACCTGGCCCTCACAGTTCTAAGAGCATAATTCTTAGGATATCACTGGGAAGAACTGTTTAAAGCATGTCAGTATCTTCATCTAATTACTGGTAACTGCAAGACCCTGTCCTGTCCACATGGGCCAATATTCCTGCAGAACAATTTCAACACCTACTGTAATCAATGTCATTACGAATTGCTGTAAGACCGAAGGTCAAAAGAGGTCAAATGTGCTATGAGATGGATGTCTCTAATAAAGGGTATTGTTCAATGTTGTTATAAAACTGATTCTGCAGGTAAAGTTCACATAAAAAGTATTACATGGTGTTCTTTTCTTTACTTGTGTCATTTTAAACACTTTTAACAAATTGTAATTATTAATACTGTATTTGTAGGACAAAAAAATGAATGATAAAGAGAATCTTCCAGATTTTACTGTTAACTCCATATCACACGAGTTCATGGCGGAACCTTTTGACAGAGGATTTAAAAGGTTTGGTGATTTTCAGTATACCTCAGATGACGATGACGATGATGATGAAAAGAAAGTTGGCAATGAGAATGTAAAAAGTGAAACATACACTAGAGAGCTGACAGCTCAGAAGAAGTCAGCTGAAGATGACACTGATTCCAAGGAGGAGATAGAGCTTGAGCGCTGGGTGCAGGAAAGCTATGCCCAGGATGACAGATCTTTCGAAGAAGAACCGAAGAAATTAGGACATGAAGTAGAATTGCAAGTGAAGTCTTCCAACAGTGACAAGTATGGTTACATTGTAACACAAAAGAAGTAAGTGTTTTACATTGAATAATTTAACGCTCTTGTTAAATATAGGTCGTAAACTCAATAAGTGTATTGTAGCATTGTCTTATCAGCATATATTGGTCTGTGTAAATTTCCACATCAAGAGATATAGGATTGCTTGATTAAAAATGTAGTAGTTTTCAATAAGCTGATCCAAGCAAAGTAGGTGACAGTTTTCATCCACAGCCTCTCTTTTTCCACCTCTTTGGTATGTGTCTATGGCAATCTGTAAAGGCTAGGACTTAAATGCCTCCGTATCAATGGTAGATAGACCAAGTCAAATATGGAAGACAAGCGGTACAATTACTAGGCATTCAAAGAATTTGAAGTGTATGTGCTATCTAGCAAATGGAAATAGATTAGCCGTGCAAAGTTAGATTTAGCAATAGAGATGTAATAAGTCAGAATGTGCGATTTAGGGGATTCCCAAGTAGTCAGCAGGAAGAAAATCAAAGTGGGCAGATAGAAGTTACAATAGTTCACATCAAGACAAGATTAAGTAAAAACACAGCTATAACTGGTATTGACTCTGGTTTATGTAGAGCAACTTGATCTCTGATTGCTTGGGTGGGGTAAGTTTGTTTCACCTGCCAGGCTGTGTAAGACAGGATAAGGCAGATATTTTATGGAGAGACATTCTTTGTAGCTGCCCACCACTCTGGCCATAAGATGAGGATGAAATCAGAGGACCCCTTCTTGTAACTCAGAATTGTCCTGACAACAGTGATAGTTTCTGTGTGACTTTAGAATGCAAAAAAATGTTTTTCCAGCAACTTAGTAAACAGTTTGCATATGATGGGTTACAGGGATTACCCATAGCAGTACCCCTGAGTTTCTATCCAGATTACATTTCAACAGATGCAAAATAGAATTGCTGCATATAATTTAATCTCCTTGAATATATAAAAACGCAATCTATTATTACTTCTAGTAGATGAATATAATTATTTTACATGTATGCTAGCTACAGAGGATTCTGGCTCTGCCTCTCATAGAATCATAGAATGTTAGTGTTGCATTCTAGTGCATTCCAGTTGGTCTTAATGGTCTATGGTGTCCCTGATGTAAGGCAAGAGACTGTTCACAGCTCCAGTAAGTGTTCTTACTCTTAGCAAGCAATGTCACTGGAGAAGTGTCAGCTTTTGCACTGCCTGCCATCTGTTAGCTTAGAATGAGCAATGGCCCCATCTCTTTTATGATACGTGGTGGGGTTGCAGCACTTGCACATCTCAGAAGATGTTATCTAATCAAGATTACATTATCAAATATATACTTCTGCTGTCAATCTGTAGAAAAAAAGTACTGTGGTGTTATTGTGACAGGTCCCAACTTGATGTAGACACTGATTAAGATGAGAATTTTAATGGATGTATAATAAGCCATGCAGCCTATGAAAATTGAAATGTATCAGGGAACTAGATGTGACGGGTATGTGCTTCTACACCTTTTATTTTCATTACAAGGCCCCTATTCTGGTTATAAACTACAAAATATTCACAGCAAGGAAAGATTGGTGAACATAATATATTGCATTTGTTCCCTATTGTTAATTCATCTATACCATGACTGTTTGTCGTTGGCCGGTAACACACATCTCTGTTAAAGCTAACAAGAAGAATAGAAGCTTTATACGTTTCCATCCTTACTTTTGTTTCAAAAGTGACTTTCCAGCCAGCTGCATATAAAGCAGTGTTCAAAGTTTATTATTCACTAGACGGATTGATCACACCCAAGAGACACGGGATTGAAATCCATTATTATAGTCTATGGTGTTGAAATGTCTGCTTCTTTCTGCCAAGCTTCCCCAGGTTAAATGAAATGAGCCATTTTTCCATTCAGTCAGAGGTAAGAATTTCTATCAGGCATGTATCTCAAGCCGTAATGTTTAAATTGACCTTACAACACTTGGAAGGGGTGCAGCAATTTCACCAGGTAATTTTAGCACCGTTTTCCTGCATCTTGGCCTAAAATAATTTAATGACTCTTCATCTTCAGCTGGTACAATAATCAGGGGACTAAGCTTGGTATTCGTTGGGGTGATTTGCCATTTTGAGTTATTTTAGTGCTTTCTGAACCGTTGAAATAGATGGCTTTTGATTTTACCATTGAGAGAGTCAAATTGATTCTTGCACTCTGAACACTACAGATTTCCATGAAAAAATATAGAAAAAAATAAAAAAACATAAGCTATAACTGGTCACCTTGGTCCTTCTTCTTTCAAATGCGTTTTTTCATATGTATACAGTTTTAGTGTTTTTTGTATTGTGAAACCTCATTTTATTACATTTCCTCTCTATAAACTATAAAATAAAGAACAGAAAGGGCTCATTTCCAAAATAAATAAATATATATATATATATATATATATATATATATATAATTGAGAATTGACATGAAACATATTTTGTATTTGTATTTGCACCTCAGTAATGTTTTTGTATAGATATATACCGTTTACTCCTATGATGCATGTTCCTGGGCCCTTGTGTCTGAAGTGCTTAACTGTCCCTATTTGACTAAGAAACAAAAACAAAGTTCTTTGGTTCCCACTATAGAAAATGTGTAACAGGGCCATGTGCATTTATAAAACGTTTGTTTTCTAATGTGGGAAGTAGTCCATATAATTGGAATCAAAATTAGTCAACTATTGCAAATTCAGTTTATTAGCAAAATTTACAAATTTTCTGTTGACTGCAATAAACAAGTCAAACAATTTAAACAGCTCAACGCAACTAATATAACAAGTGGATTCTCCAAATTCCACTTTTATATAACTAATGCAGCCTCAGAATTATTCACCCTTTTCATGCTAAGTGTCCTTAGCACTTAGTTAGAGCCCCTTTGGAAGTTATGACCTGCTGATGCACAGCCATACGCCAGCTTCTGGCAATGCTCCTGAGAAATCATAGTCCATTATTCATGGACGTCCAGGTCTCTAAAATTTTTAGGTTTGTGTGATGAAGCACCTTCTCCAAATCCCATCAAAGATTTTCTCTGGTGTTCATGTTATTGTGACTGTGACAAACACTCCAGAGTCTTCCAGGACGTCTTTGAAAACCAAGCCTTGGTAGACTTTGAAGTATGCTTGAGATCATTGTCCTGTTGGAAGGTCCAATGACGCTAAAGTTTCAGCTTACTCACAGAAGACATGTTGTTCTTCTTGTAGAATTTCCAAATACTTGATTGAATCCATCTTGCCGTCCACACCCTGCAGGTTTCCATTGCTAGAGAAAACAAAACAACCTGAAAACATCACCAAGGCAAAATCTTCTTTTCAGCGTAATCTGTATTCTTTCTCCCCTACACATTGCACTAATCCATAGGGCAAAAAGGTTCCAGTTCGGTTTCACTTATCCAGAGAACAGAATGCCAGAACTTCACTGGGTTATTTATATGGTCTTCTGCATTTTAGAGGCTAAATGCAGTTTTTATGCTTTGGAGGCAGCTAGAGAGGTGAATGTCTTTGAGTTCAGAAATAGACTACTTCAGCAGTTAGTATTCACCTTACTGTGTATATTGAAACCTCAGTGGCTGCTGCCACCAAATCATACTGCAAGTGTTTTCCCGTCACTCCAGGGTTTTTGACCACCTGCTTCTTCAAGAATCTGGTGGCAAGTAGTGATAGGGTCCTCTTTCTGCCACATCAAGGTGCTGTAGGCAATGATTTTTAATTTTGAACTTCTGAACTATCTATCCAATTGTAGGAATATTAATCTCTTATGCATCTTTATGTACCCTTTTCCTTGTTTGTTCAAGGCAGTGATCTCTTCTGTTAACATTTTGGACTCCTCTCTTGACAAGCCAGGAATAATAGTGAACTGGAGGTCATTGCCTATGAGTAATGGGCTAAAATTTGTTAGGAAGACTGCCAGAAGCTGGTGTCTAGCTATGCATCCCATTTGCAGCAGGTCATAGCAGCCAAACACTTTCTACCAAGTACTAAAAACTAGAGATGGGCCAACCCGAACAATAAAATTTGGGGTCCGTACCGAACACCTACTGTTTGGGCATTGACTCTGAACATGAACTTCACCAGAACGTCCATGTTACTGTTTGGGTTCAGCACCTAGAACACCAGGTATTTCTCACGCTGTCATGATAATTTAAAAATTATGGCATGGGGACCCCTCTATTCTTGATAACCAGCCTTGCTAAAGCTGAGGGTTGCAGCCTGCAGCTGTCATTTTTGCTTGGCTGGTTATCAAAAATACAGCGCAACCCTCACCATCTGTTTATTTATAGTGCAGGCGCTGGTTGATGAATACTCCCATCATCTGCCGCCTGTTCTCGCTGTTTAGTGGCAGCAGTCGTAGGCTGATGGGAGTAGTAGTCCCATCTGCCGATGCCTGTGACCGGTGGTAAAATTTTTACCTCTTGTCACAGCTGCGGGCTCACGCTGTCATCTGACAGTGTGGGAGCCACGTCTCTGTGACCGACGGTAATGATCTCATCGCCGATCAGAGGCAGTGTTTACCGTGCTGTCATGCACATGACAGTGTGGCAAACACTGGATGTTCGGGTTTAAACACAGGTTGTACTGTACCATAATAAGTAAAAAAAACAAAAGGGGAGGAATACTTTCATAAGCCACTGTACAGGAGCATGTTTCACAGAATTGATGGGTGAGAGGAGAATAATATCACTTTCCCCTGCAATTCAGGTCCACTTAAAAAAAAAAAAGACAATGGTCTCACTTGGCCTGCACAAGCTTCACCTAGAGAATGGTAAAAGATCCAAACGTTTATTGGATACTGTCATTAAAAAGCAGGGGCATTTTGCGTTTCCGTGCGGTCGCTGCACACATCCAATCACCGCATGCGGATGCATCCACATACAACTCATGTCTCTGCGTATCCAATGTTAAAGATAGATATGCAGGGAAACGCAGGATGCATACAGAAGTAGGCGGAGCATAGGCGGAACTTCAGGGAGGAAGAAAGGAGCAAGTAGGCAGCCATCCGCAGCCCTCCTGAACGAAAATATGAAGCCAGCTTCACTGGTGGGCCCTTGGCACCCCAGTCCGACACTGCCCAGGAACACTCATTCAACCGAATGTTCCAGGATTCTCAAAACGCTGAATGACACGGTGTCTCATCTCCAGAAGAACAATGCAATCGGCAATCCGAAATCAGACATTCGCGATTGACTGCACCCCCAACTGTCAGTCAGTTGGCGCTCCATTCACCTTAGACCTTTGGACGGACCTGTCGATATCGGCAGATTGTCCTTATATGTTTAATGTGCGTTGTAGCCTTTAGTACTAGAAACAGGCTGTAGTTAGCCAAAATCGAATAATTCAACTTGTTGATATTAGTTGGAGTTTGTGGGTAAGAGGTGTGGTGTCAACTGATGCCACACACCCGGTGGGTTAAGTATCTGTTTTTCATACTATAGAGTATTCTCTCACTATACACATTTACCTATCTCTGGCACCATTTGGAGAGATACAGGGGGATACAGGGAACAATTGTGACAATTGTATTTATTGAACCATTGCTTTATGTTAGCTTATTATGAAATGCTGAATGTTCTACACCAAAACGAAAATGGATATTTGGTCTTAAGGATATATATATACTGTATAAGGCCTCTTTCACACATCAGGTTTTCGCTGTCAGGCGCGATCCGGCGCTTTTGACAGAAACCGGATCCGGCGAAATGCAATGCCGGATCCGGTTTCCCCCCCATTGACTTGCATTTGCGCCGGATCGCGCTGGATGGCCATGCGTTTCATCCGGTTTTCGCCGGATCCGGCGCGTCCGTCTTTTTCACACAATGAAAGCCTATGAGCGCCGCAATGCGCCTGATCCGGCGAAAGCCGGATCCGGTGGCCGGATCCGGTTTTTTGGTCTGAGCATGCTCAGTAGCTCTGCCCACAAGACATATATAAAAGCAAGACAGTGGGACCCACAGCCACACCCAACATGCCACCCAAGAAAGCAACCAAGCGCAGCAGGAGAAGGCAGGAGACCACTGCAGCACCATCAGCACCACCACCACCCCAAATGGAGCAGCAAATGGAACATGCTGAGGAGGGGAGGCCAGCAGCAGATGAGAGACGGTAATTATCAAATCCCCCATTCCTCCAAACTAGGGCTATTGAATATCAAGATATTCATTGGCCCTTTGTTTCTCTTTATTCAACAGCCGCCCAATAGATGCAGCAGCAGCAGCAATGGCAGCAGCTGGAACACCACCCACAGGCATGGAGTGTGGCCACCAGGAAGACAGCACATCATCTTCTGGGAGCCCTCCCTCGCATCGTCAGCGTTTGACGGTAAGTTTTTATTTCCAAAATCCATCATCTCTGTAATATATGTCTATTCATTGCCTTTTATTTCAAAACAGGATTCACAAGATGAAGAGGAGCTCCCAGAAGAAGAAGGAAGGGGTGGACAGACACCTGGAGTGGGCTCACAATTGGTAAGTTTTTTGCATCAAACGCAGAAACACAACATCACACTACACACAACACATAGAAAACAATGTTCTGCAGACCACACACAGCAAACAAATGCCTACATCCAAAGACATAACATTTTTTGTTTTCTTCTCTAGTCTTCCCAATCTGGTGCTCGGCCAAGAGGTCCTCGCAGTGCCTCCCAGGGTCGTCGGCGACAGCAACGTGGCGGTCACCAGCGTGTAAGTATAAATATTTTTGCTTTGTTTTTTTGCACTTTTTATTTCATTTCTTTTGTGGACGCTAATTATGTTATTTTTGTCTTTTTCTTTAACAGCCTTCACAGCGTGCTCCCGACTCTGACGGTGAGGATGGAGGACTCGATGTGGACCACCTCATCGATCTCGTCAGAGAAAGGGAGCCACTCTGGAATATGGCTGACCGCCGCCACGCTGACCTTATCGTTACCCGACGACTCTGGGAGGAAATCTGTTCGCTCCTTGTGGGCCGCTGGGAGGACCTCGATGTTCGGGCCCAGATTAAAGAGCGTAAGTATATACAGTACCGGTTGCTTGATGTAAACCAGTGTTTCCCGAACTCCAGTCCTCGTGGTCCCCACGGATCATGTGTTCAGGATTTCTGTTTACTATGGAAATCCTGAAAACATGACCCCTGGGGACCATGAGGACTAGAGTTTGTGAAACACTGATGTTGTATACTAACCACTCCTTTCTCGTTTCAGGGAACAGAATTGTGAATCGGTGGCGGTCTGTGAGGGATCGTTTCAAGAAGGAGTTCAATAAAGAGATGCGGGCCCCGAGTGGATCTGGAGGACGCAGGAGCAAGTACAAGTACGCACAAGCCCTGTCGTTCCTCCGGGAAACAATGGTCACTAGAAGGTAAATATTACACACCACATGTGAAAAAAAATGTTAGATGTAACTTTTTTTTTTCAGCCAGGGCCATACCATGTCAGTATTTTAATAGTTTTTTTTTCTCTTTATTCCACAGCACGGTGAGCAGCACTCGGGAGCCTGCACGATTGGACCCTTCTGAGGCGATCCCTGAGGAGACCGGCACCGAGGGACACTTCGACCGCCCCGGTACATCTGCACCTTCCCAGCCTTCCCACACATTCGACCCATCTGTCCCATCCACCAGCACAGGAGCATCGTGGCCGCCTACATTACATGAAGCTGCTGGTGAGGAGATCGCTTTCCCTTTACCCCACCCTTCTGCCCCTGCCACCTCTAGTACACCTGCGGGTACTGGGCGGCAGCGGCAGAGGGGTCAGGAAAAGAGTTATGCGCCAGAGTTCTTGCATCTGAATGCATCTTTCCAGAACTGTCTAAAAGTCTTGTCAGAGCAAATCTCCGCAGGCTATCAGCAGATCAACTCCAGTATTCTGGAGGTGAAGACACTTCTGCAAACCATGCATTCAGAAGCAAGATCTTCGCCAAACCACACCTTTTTCAGGTCTGTTGTGGAGCGCATGGCAACACTATCTCCTACCCAGCAGATGCATGTAATGCATTCGTGCCACGGTGCTCTACAGCAGGTTACCTCCCAACCTCCACCTCCCACCACTGTAGTAACTCCACCTGCACCCCCTCCAGCCACTTTCCATCCTCCCCCTCCTATTACATCTGCACCCCCTCCAGCCACTTTCCATCCTCCCCCTCCTATTACATCTGCACCCCCTCCAGCCACTTTCCATCCTCCCCCTCCTATTACATCTGCACCCCCTCCAGCCACTTTCCATCCTCCCCCTCCTATTACATACCAGCAACCTCACCAGTACCAGCAACCTTCCCAGTACCATCAACCTCCCCAGTACCAGACATCTCCCCACTTCCAGCAACCTGCCCCGTACCAAACTCCTTCCCCGTACCAAACTCCTTCCCCGTACCAAACTCCTTCCCCATACAACTTTCCATCAACATCATCTGCTCCTACAGTCCCTGCCCAACCCTCCACTCCACCGCCCACCACCTCTTCTGCCTCCCACATGTCCACCCATTCTGTAGCTTTTTCCACACCATCACCTCTAACTGTTCCTTCCCCACCACGATCCCAGTCCTCTCTCCACACTCCCATTGTCGAAGTGTCCCGCAGCCCCTCCAGCAGTATTTCCACCCCACACTACACCGAGTTATAATGTTTTTTTTGTAATAAAAATGCCCATTTGGTTGGTTTCAAACCTTTATTAAAAAAGTTTTTTTAACTTTAAAAATATTTTAAATAAAAGTTAAATTATCGTTTCACAATGGTTGTCTGTCATTTCTTTCTGCGGCGAAATATGTTTAAAAAAAAGGTTAAATACAGGGTATTTAAAAGGTAAAAAGGTATTCAAAACCAGGTATATAACTGTGGGTAAATTTTAGCTTTTTGCCACAGTTGTGTTCCTGGTTGTGTTTGAAGCAAAGTATTTCACCTGAAAAGTTGTGTTTATTGTTGGTGATTTCCTAACAATGTACACAACTTTTGTTAAAAGGTGAAATACTTTGCATAAAACACAACCAGGTACACACCTGTGGCCTAAAGCTAAAAATAGTAAGACCATGACAAGATAGCCAACTTTGGTTGGCAAAGGTATATACTGTTGGTCCAGAAGGTACACAAGTTTGGTTAGGGCACAAATCTTTCACACTCTGTCATCCTGCCAGTGTACTCTGCCTTGAGGTGACATAAAGTATAGTGCAAAATTGTCCCTCATTACTGAAACCGTCACAGAACTTCTAGTGGTAATATTTCCAATGACAACATCCATCTTCGCCAGTAACTTGCTCTTCTCTCCAACCTGCACTTTCTCCTCTACAACCTGTCAAAGAAGGGCTGTAGGAACATGCTATATATAGTTTTCCAGTAGCCAATCCCGTTCGGAAGGCCACAAGGGTCAATTTTAAAAACCAGATCCGGCGTAATCCGTCGAAAAACGGATAGAAAAACGGATGAACCGGATGAGACGGATCCGGTTTTGTCTGTCAAGAACAAGACGGATCCGGCAGAAAACCGGATCCGGCACATCAGGTTTTACAAAACATTTGCCGGATCCGGCATTCCGGCACGACGCCGGATCGCACCTGACGCCGAAAACCTGATGTGTGAAAGTAGCCTAAAGCTGTTATCAAACACACAGTGAGAATCGCAATTTGCGATTAACAAAGTAGACACATCCTGCTATATGAAATGAATTTGTAAAGTTTCATAATGGCATTTTTCTGGTATCTAAGCACCAAAACATTTTCTTAGAATTAATTTGGTGAATAAAATGTAAAAATGATTTGCCATGCTTAATATATTTCAATGTACTACTTATTAAAGTGTTTTTGACAGATAAATAATTATGTTCAACTCTCTGCACAAGTAAACTCCATAAACTAGACAATAACATGGGGTTCATTGAATTCTGCCTTTTTATAAGTCTAATTGCAAACAAATGTGCCAACACCATAAATTAGCATAGAACTTGTGCATCAAGGGAGAACTGAAGATGGGGGCCATAGACAGATACTTTCCCAACTGGTAAATCCCTGCCCCAGTAGCCTATTTTAGTGATCAATGGATTGTGTGCGCTAGACTTATGTTAAAAAAAAACCTTGTTGTTTTTCCACACCTCGGGTATGTGCACTTGTTAAGTATTTGCAACAGAGTGTGTCAAAGGTTGTCATAAATTTATACTCCCAGACCCTTGTTATGAGCTCATTTTCTCCTTCACCTTTGATGTCCGATGAACTCCCTCTGCTGGTGAAAGGAGGTAGTGAAATTGATTTGGATGGGAAAAACCTGTCATCTGAACAGTTGGAGTGTGATTGGACATCCAGAATCTCTGAGTGGATATAAGGCCGCCGACGCCCTGCTGGGTTGCTGGTGATCCTCTCTGCTCTGAGCTCTGGCCTCCAGTTTAGTCCTGTCTACTAAAGCTAAGTTTTTGCTCTGCTATTGTTCCATGAGATTTTGTCTGGTTTACTTAGTGTTTGTGTTCAGCCAGCCCTGGTTGGGACTGGCTGAACTCCATTTTTGTCTCTGATCAGTTGATCTCTTTGCTCTGTTTTCAGAATATACCTGAGTACTGATATAGTGATTTTGAAGTCTAGTGACTTCAGGGCCTTTTCTATCAGACGTGTTGGACATTATTTTTGGTAGGGTTTTTGCGTGATTGCAGACAGTTGCTTTTCTTTCCTGTCCTATCTAGTTAGTGAGGGCCCCATCGTTTGCTCAGCCTGTCTTTCTGTCTGTGTTTGTGTTTTCATCTGTTTTCACCGTCAATACATGTTGGGGGCTGTCTATTGCTTTGGGGTCTGCTCTGGGGCAGTTTAGATTTTCCCTTTCTTTCTTTAGGTGTATTTAGTTCTCCGGCTGTGAACGAGGTGTCTAGGACCACCGTAGGAACACCCCACGGCTACTGTTAGTTGTTGTGAATAGGATCAGGGGTCTGCAATCCGCTAGCTACCAACCTCTCCGGTTTTCTGGACTTAGCTTGTATTTTTGTTTTTCCCTCCTTCGGTGACTCATTCATAACAGAATCACCAGCCATACCGCAGATTCTAGGGTACTCAATAGCAGGAAAGAATTGTTAAAAAAAAAAAAAATTTCAGAATTTCTTTTTTATGTATATTTTTTCCTCTTTTTCTCTGGGGCCGTAGGAGGAATTTTCTTAATGGAGATTAAGCAATTGTATGATCGTGTAGAGCAGCTGGCAGCTGAAGTGCGGGGAATTTCTGCCAATCTTGCTCATTTACATGCTGCTGAACCAAAGATTCCTACTCCTGATGTGTTTTTTGGGGATCAGTCTAAATTTTTGAATTTTAAGAATAATTGTAAATTATTTCTTGCCTTGAAGCCTAACTCATCGGGGAGCTCTGCGCAGCAGG
Source organism: Dendrobates tinctorius (assembly GCF_039654945.1). Classification (NCBI taxonomy): domain Eukaryota; kingdom Metazoa; phylum Chordata; class Amphibia; order Anura; family Dendrobatidae; genus Dendrobates; species Dendrobates tinctorius. Next base: position 43,415,752 of record NW_027361738.1, on the reverse strand, counting down.
TTAAAATTGTCATCTCTTTGCTGCGCGGCAATCCCCAGGATTGGGCGTTTTCTTTGACTCCTGATGATCCTATTCTAACTAATGTGGACGCATTTTTTCAAGCCTTGGGGTTGTTGTATGATGAACCTAATGCTATTGATCAAGCTGAGAAAGCCCTGTTGGCATTGAGCCAGGGTCAGGATTCTGCAGCGCTATACTGTCAAAAATTCCGAAAGTGGGCGGTACTTACTACCTGGAATGATGTGCCTTGGCAGCTCTCTTTCGGAAGGGTTTTTCAGAAACCGTAAAAGATACTATGGTGGGATTTCCTGTTCCCTCTGGTCTTGATGATTCTATGTCATTAGCCATTCAGGTTGATTGGCGTTTACGTGAACGTAAAAGTACACGAGAAATGTTGCCACCTGTTGAACAAATGTCTGAACCTATGCAATGTGATAGAGTTTTGTCTAGTGCGCAACGTCAGGAGTTCAGAAGGCGTAATAAGCTGTGTTTTTTCTGTGGAGATGTCTTTCATATGATTTCTGTCTGCCCTAAACGAGAGAAACATTTTGCACACACATTTGCTGTGGGTGGTGTTCAACCTAAGTTTCTTCTGGTAAAACAAACCACTATGTATGGACAATTCAATAAAACAATAGGACACAATATATCTAAAATATTATATAATCTTTAATAAATCGGATTTAGGCAATTAAAAACTTGTGCAAACAAGGGGAGTGCCGGGCATTACTTTAGAGGCTGTCATTATATCACGGGTATGTAACATCTTTAATCGGCTCACACATTATTGAGTATTATGTTATGGGTTATCACTTTGGGATGTGAGTCTACCACAATGGCACATTATTGATGTAGAATTATATTAGTTTTATAACCCAATTGTGGGTATAATCACTTTTGTGTTATATATATATATATATTTTTTGTTTAAATATATCACTGTTTATAGTTATGCACATTTGTTATACCAATATGTGTGTGAGGCTGTGATAGATCATTAACCTACTACAATCTTTTGACAGGCCTCTTTTATTATTAATCTTTCATATATATATGTTATGATTTTAGATTAATATTTTGTATGTCCTTGGCACTTGTTTGCACAAGTTTTTAATTGCCTAAATCCGATTTATTAAAGATTATATAATATGTTAGATATATTGTGTCCTATTGTTTTATTGAATTGTCCATACATAGTGGTTTGTTTTACCATAGAATTGAATGGTCTCCATTCAAATTTTGTGACATATCAGGAAGGCTGGTTGATTGGAGCTGTATGAATATTTGCACGAGTTAATTCAATTATTCATTATATGTTGATTATATGTAGATTGGTGCAATTTTATACATTTTTAAATTATATTATTTCTTTCTGCTGTGTTCATTTGTTTGCTAATCTAAGTTTCTTCTGGCAATTACTCTGATCTGCTCCCTGTCCACATTTTCCGCTAAGGCTTTTGTGGATTCGGGAGCGGCTCTGAACCTGATGGACTTGGATTTTGCTAAACGTTGTGGGTTTCCTATGACACCTCTGCGGACGCCTATCCCTTTGAGGGGTATTGATGCTACTCCTTTGGCGAAGAATAAACCTCAGTTTTGGACCCAGGTGGTGATGCGGGTTGCCCCAGACCATCAAGAAAATTGCAGATTTTTGGTGTTGCATAATTTGCATGATACCATTGTTCTGGGATTTCCCTGGTTGCAAATCCATAATCCAGTTTTGGATTGGAAATCTGTGTCTGTGGTGAGTTGGGGTTGTCGGTGTGCTCTTGGTGATGCTCCTGTTTTCTCCACCTGTCCCCAGTCGCATGATGTTCCTGACTGTTTGGCTGATTTTTATGATGTATTTAGTGAGAATAAGTCTGCATCTTTGCCTCCTCATAGGAGTTATGACTGTGCAATTGAGTTGAGCCCTGGGTGTAAATTTCCCAAGAGTCGACTTTTCAATTTATCTGTACCCGAGCACGAGGCTATGCGATCTTATATTAAGGAGTCGTTGGAGAAGGGTCATATTAGACCATCCTCTTCACCCTTGGGTGCTGGGTTTTTTTTTTGTGGCCAAGAAAGATGGTTCATTAAGGCCTTGTATTGACTATTGTTCCCTCAACAAAATTACTGTTAAATATCAGTATCCGTTACCCCTGATTTCTGATCTTTTCTCCAGAGTTAAAGGTGCTTGCTGGTTTACCAAGCTTGACCTCAGGGGGGCGTATAATCTTATTCGCATTAAGTATGGGGATGAATGGAAGACAGTGTTTAATACTCCGGAGGGACATTTTGAGTACATGGTGATGCCTTTTGGGCTCACTAATGCCCCTTCTGTCTTCCAGTGTTTCATGAATGATATTTTCTGGGACTTTTGGGATATTTTGATCTTTTCCAGGGATTGGGACTCTCATGTGGAACATGTTCGGACTGTGTTCCGGATTTTGAGGGAGAATTCCCTGTATGTTAAGGGATCGAAATGCCTTTTTGGTGTACAGAGGATTTCATTTCTGGGATTTATTTTGTCTCCGTCAACTATTGAAATGGACCCGGCCAAGGTACAGGCCATTTATGATTGGGTTCAGCCCACTTCTTTGAAGGCCCTCCAGAAGTTTTTGGGTTTTGCTAATTTTTATCGTAAATTTATAGCTAATTTTTCTGGTATTGCCAAACCATTGACTGATTTGACTAAGAAGGGTGCTGATGTGCTGAATTGGTCTCCGGAGGCTGTTTCTTCCTTTCAGGAGCTGAAGCGGAGGTTCACTTCTGCTCCGGTTTTGCAGCAACCTGATGTCTCACTTCTGTTTCAGGTAGAGGTGGATGATTCTGAGATTGGTGCAGGATCTGTTTTGTCCCCAAAAGATCCGGTAACATCTAAAATGAATCCCTGTGCTTTCTTTTCCTGAAAGTTCTCCCCATCCGAACGCAACTATGATGTGGGGAATCGGGAACTGTTAGCCATGAAATGGGCATTTGAGGAGTGGAGACATTGGTTGGAGGGAGCTAAACATCAAGTCGTGGTCCTTACTGACCACAAGAATTTGATTTACCTTGAGTCGGCCAAACGCTTGAATCCTAGACAGGCTAGATGGGCCTTGTTTTTCACACGTTTTGATTTTGTGGTCTCTTTTCTTCCGGGCACTAAGAATGTCAAGGCAGACGCCCTCTCTAGGAGTTTCTTTGCTGATTCTCCTATTGTGACCAAGCCTGCTACCATCTTAGGTGAGGGGGTAGTTCTTTCTTCCATCTCGCCCGATTTGAGACGTGTTCTGGAAGAGTTTCAGAGGACTAACCTGAGCATTGTCCCATTGGAAAATTGTATGTTCCTGACCAGTGGAGGAAGAGAGTAATGTCTGGAGTTCATTGCTCCGCATTGGCTGGTCATCCAGGTATTTTTGGTACTAGAGATTTGGTGAGTCGGTCTTTTTGGTGGCCCGCCTTGTCTCGTGATGTCAGGAATTTTGTGCAGTCCTGTGGGACTTGCTCCCGGTCTAAACCTTGTTCTCGCTCTAGTGGGTTGTTAATGCCTTTGCCGGTGCCCAGGAGGCCATGGACCCATATTTCAATGGATTTTATTTCTGATATGCCTGTCTCTCAGAGAATGACTGTTAGGCTGGTTTCACATTAGCGTTGAAACAACGCTGCGCACTGCGTCGGTAAGCCCCGCCCCGATCCAGCTCCCTGCCTGCCCCATCCGGGATCACCGCCTACTATCGCATTTGCACGCATGCGATCGGCGCACCTTATCTTTAGCATAGGGTGCGCAGATCATGCGCTGCCAGTGTGAAAGTAGCGTGCTGCGCACTTTTGACGTTGTATTTCGGCGTGCACGGCGCACCGTCAAAAGTGCGCAGCACACTACTTTCACACAGCCGGATCGGGGCTTACCGACGCAGTGCGCAGCGTTGTTTCAACGCTAATGTGAAACCAGCCTAACAGTCATTCTCTGAGAGACAGGCATATCAGAAATAAAATGTGAAACCAGCCTAATTTGGGTGATTTGTGATAGATTCTCTAAGATGGTCCATCTTGTACCACTTCCTAAGTTGCCATCTTCCTCAGTGTTGGTGCCCTTGTTTTTGCAACAGGTGGTTCGCTTGCATGGGATTCCTGAGAACATTGTGTCTGACAGAGGAGTTCAGTTTGTTTCTAGATTTTGGAGGACTTTTTGTTCCAAGCTGGGAATTCAGTTGTCCTTCTCCTCTGTGTTTCACCCTCAGACCAATGGGCAGACGGAGAGAACAAATCAGACTTTGGAGTCTTATTTGAGATGTTTTATTTCTGCTGATCAGGATGATTGGGTTTCATTTTTGCCCTTGGCCGAATTTGCTTTAAATAATAGAGCTAGTTCTGCCACTTTGATGTCACCTTTTTTTTGTAACTTTGGGTTTCATCCTCGATTCTCTTCAGGGCAGGTGGAGTCTTCTGCCTGCCCAGGTGTTGACACTGTGGTGGAGAGAATGCACCAGATCTGGGACCAAGTGGTGGATAAGTTGTCTCTCTCCCAAGAAAAGGCCCAGCGGTTTTCCAACCGGCATAGGACTATTGGTCCCTGGTTTAAGGTGGGTGATATGGTTTGGTTGTCATCAAAGAATATCTCTATGAAGGTGGCTTCTCCAAAGTTTAAACCTAGATTTATTGGACCTTACAAGATTTTGGAGATTCCTAATCCGGTCTCTTTTCGATTGGCTCTTTCTGTTACATTCAAGATCCATAACGTGTTTCATAAGTCTCTCTTAAAGAGGTTTGTTGAGCCAGTAATTCCTGTGGTGGCACCTCCTGACCCTGTATTGGTTGAAGTTAATGTGGAATATGAGGTTGAGAAGATACTGGATTCTCGTCTGGCTAGACGGAGACTCCAGTATTTGGTTAAGTGGAAGGGTTATGGCCAGGAGGATAATTCTTGGGTCTCTGCATCCGATATTCATGCCAAAAGATTGGTTCGTGCTTTTCATCGGGCCCATCCTGATCGCCCTGGTGGTGTGGATGAGGGTTCGGTGACCCCTCCTCAAGGGGGAGTTACTGTTATGAGCTCATTTTCTCCTTCACCTTTGATGTCCGATGAACTCCCTCTGCTGGTGAAAGGAGGTAGTGAAATTGATTTGGATGGGAAAAACCTGTCATCTGAACAGTTGGAGTGTGATTGGACATCCAGAATCTCTGAGTGGATATAAGGCCGCCGACGCCCTGCTGGGTTGCTGGTGATCCTCTTTGCTCTGAGCTCTGGCCTCCAGTATAGTCCTGTCTACTAAAGCTAAGTTTTTGCTCTGCTATTGTTCCATGAGATTTTGTCTGGTTTACTTAGTGTTTGTGTTCAGCCAGCCCTGGTTGGGACTGGCTGAACTCCATTTTTGTCTCTGATCAGTTGATCTCTTTGCTCTGTTTTCAGAATATACCTGAGTGCTGATATAGTGATTTTGAAGTCTAGTGACTTCAGGGCCTTTTCTATCAGACGTGTTGGACATTATTTTTGGCAGGGTTTTTGCGTGATTGCAGACAGTTGCTTCTCTTTCCTGTCCTATCTAGTTAGTGAGGGCCCCATCGTTTGCTCAGCCTGTCTTTCTGTCTGTGTTTGTGTTTTCATCTGTTTTCACCATCAATACGTGTTGGGGGCTGTCTATTGTTTTGGGGTCTGCTCTGGGGCAGTTTAGATTTTCCCTTTCTTTCTTTAGGTGTATTTAGTTCTCCGGCTGTGAACGAGGTGTCTAGGACCACCGTAGGAACACCCCACGGATACTGTTAGTTGTTGTGAATAGGATCAGGGGTCTGCAATCCGCTAGCTACCAACCTCTCCGGTTTTCTGGACTTAGCTTGTATTTTTGTTTTTTCCTCCTCCGGTGACTCATTCATAACAGACCCTCCTGTCTCTCTGAAAAGATGTTAACAAATTGCAAGCTTTCGAGACTACTCAGGTCTCTTCATCAGGCAAAGACTAATACAACATCTGAAGAATCATATGTGGGGACAATACAAAGACCTTTCTAATGATCTTTTTACTCTTAGACCTGTGACGGGGACAAGGGGGCATCCTCTACATCTGGAGGAAAGAAGGTTTAAGCATACTCACAGGCGCGGATTCTTTACTGTAAGAGCAGTGAGACTATGGAACTCTCTGCCATATGATGTTGTAATGAGTGATTCACTACTAAAATTTAAGAAGGGACTGGATGCCTTTCTTGAAAAGTATAATATTACAGGGTATATACACTAGTCTCCTTAATATTGCGTTGATCCACGGAGCTAGTCTGATTGCCGTATGTGGAGTCGGGAAGGAATTTTTTTCCCCAATGTGAAGCTTACTGTTGCCACATGGGTTTTTTTTGCCTTCCTCTGGATCAACATGTTAGGGCAAGTTAGGATAGGATATGGGTTGAACTAGATGGACTTAAAGTCTCCCTTCAACCTTAATAACTATGTTACTATGTTACTATGTATGTTACATATTTATGCACAAAACAGCACAGAAATAACACAATAGGTAAGACAAGTGAAGTGAAGCAGAATTGTCATTATGGGAGAGGGATAAACATAAATATTGGAACAATTCATAGATAAGGAGTGTGAAAGTTTTATTGCCCTGTGCATCTGTAACAGCCGTAGTTCCATAGGGCTTTTGTTGGTAGCGAACTATTCAGGATAGTCTCCAAGCGTGTGACAACAGAGCTTCTTTATTCAGGAACAATATATGATAAGCTTAATAGATCAGGACTAAATAAACTACTCATAGACAGGAATGGTGTTGTTGCACCAAATATATTCCAACAGCTTTCAGTATAATACCATAAAATTGGAAAGTGAATATTCATTCTGAAGCTCTAACTTTTTAAAATGTTATAATCCTTTTGAGGATATTTGGAGTCAGAGAACCTATTACTGTTCTTTATAAGCCATACTTTTTTATTCTTTGACTTAGAAATAGCCATAAAGCACTAATGTGGCTCTGATACCTTAAGACTCATAATATGTGTGCTGTTCCATCTAAGTTATGCTTCTATGGTTTCTATTGTATTATTTTCCATTCTGTGTATAATTGTCTTGCATTCGCTCTGCTGCCACCTGATGGTCTTTTTTCTGTATGGCAGCCTGCAGCTAATTAATCCTCATGCATGCCTTCCACTTCCGGTTCAAAGTTCACGTCTTCTCTGCCTCCTTCCAGCCATTGTTAGTTTCACTTTCTCTGGGAGAGACATGCTTGTACCGAGCTGTGAAAGGCATCAGTTTTTTCGACCACTGTTGTATCACTTTGTTAACATTCTGCAAATCTGGAGAGTTTATTGTATTACCAATCATACGCTGTATGTCCAGATTTCCAATTAAACAAGTCTGAACTGTACAATCCCTGGTGTGCACCATCTCTCCGGACGCTGAGCAACATGGTTCTGTCTGCCCTGCATTAAGGAAACGAAGGTAGGACCTCTCCCAGCCCGTATTCACTAGCCACATCTTAATTCACCTCATACGGGGACAGAACAGTCGAAAAACTGCTTCGAAGCCTGGCCAGAATTATTCTTATTCCCCTATCCACATGCTTGCACTCTGCCTGCTCACATACTGCAGCCCTGCTCTGCTAAGAAGCTGTCTGCAGCGTCACCCCAGACCTCATTGTGTATAGAGACTCTCTGTATATTATACCACATTGCTGCAGATTGTGGGACTGCAAAACCCCACCATTCTCCAAAAACAGCTTGGGAATCTCGTCAGGATGTATTATCTAAGCTGCACTGCGATTTCCAGCCCCCAGTTCAAAGGTTCAGTTTCTTAAAGAGACAGCGCACCTTAAATCAAAATGGCCGAAAAAGACTGCATTGTTCCCCAGTGTCGAAACAGAGCAAATACAGCCTGATACTGTCCATTATGAAGAGCGGGAAACAGAGCCAGCTTCAGTAACAGGCCAAGACTCACGACCAGTACGCTCCCTTAAGCCAACGTTAAAGGTCCTTGAGAACTACCGTTCCACGAAGGATGAATTCATTGACAACCTGGGCGTCCTATGGGAACGAGTCACCTCCCTCATGTCAAGCATCCAACGCCACAAAAATGATGCAGCGAATCTACAGGACACTATAAAACGGCTAGACATGGACCTTGGAAGATACAAGAGACTGTCCACAAGGTAAGTTGCCTTCCTAAAAGACTCTAATATTGATGAAGCCTCATCAGAGTTAATCAAAGCAGATGCCACAAACAGAGAAAGGGACGCTGCTGTGCAAGATGCCAAAGGTAAAGCCGGGCTCATACAAATAATCCTGCTCAAGAACTTCAACCCTCAGCGACAGAATTCTAGAGGCCCGTTTAAACGCAGAGCTATCCAAACTAAGACGTTCCTTTACAGAAAAGAAAGCTGAAGCAGAGGCAGAAGCCAAGAAAGCAGAAGCACAGGCAGAAGCCAAGAAAGCTGAAGCAGAGGCAGAAGCCAAGAAAGCAGATGCCAAGAAAGCTGAAGCAGAGACAGAAGCCTAGAAAGCAGAAGCAGAGGCAGAAGCCAAGAAAGCTGAAGCACAGGCAGAAGCCAAGAAAGCAGAAGCAGGGGCAGAGGCCAAGAAAGCAGAAGAAGAGGCTCAGGCAAAGATTCTTCAAACACAAATGGAGGAAGAAATCGCATTAGCTGAAGTAAAAATACTCGAGCAAGCATTGAAGCAAAACCTCTACCCGATTTGCCTACCATCACTGGAAGAAGATGACCCAGCTGTTCATACCAGTGACTATGTGCAGAAACAGATATCTGCAGCACACACCTTCTCGAGCGACGTAATACTCAACATTGTGGAAATGTCCAAGTCAGCCCAACTTACGGTGCCAGCGTTACCCACAGCATCTGCAGAGACCCAAGTCCAACACCATAATGTGTCACCTCAGGAGCAGCAATCATCACAAGACGACCACAAGACGCATTCCAGTCCATCTCCACAGTTCAAGCCGCAGTCATCGAAATCTCAAGAGGTTAAACCACAGCTCAACCCTGCAGGAACATCATTCCCGGGAACAATTCACCCTTCCACGCCACACAGCTTATATGCCCAAGGGGCACCACAAGCTAACACGGTAACAAAGAGTGAAGGATCAGACATGTCCGAGTTTGCCAGGTTTATGGTGAGCAAAGATCTAATCAGCACCAGCCTCTCAAAGTTTGATGACTGCAGAGAACTACAGAGCCTGGAAAGCAACCTTCAAGGCCGCCATTGCTGACCTCAACCTATCCACAGAACAGGAGCTCGACCTCATGGATGGGTCCTGACTCCACAAACCGTATCAAGAGTGTTCGGACCGTCTACGTGGGCCAAGCTGAAACAGGTCTCTCTGCTACCTGGCTGAGACTCGAAAGAACCTATGGAAGCGCTAAAGCCATAGAAAAGTCCCTATTCAAGAGACTGCATAACATTCCAAGGATCAACCTTAAGGAAGCCCACAAGCTTCTGGACTTAAGTGATCTGCTTATGGAGCTTTAACTTGCAAAAAGAGACCCTCGTCTGTCTGGATTATGCTACCTGGACACTGCCCATGGGGTGAAGCCAATCGTCTCAAAGCTGCCGCATAGTCTGCAAGAGAAGTGGACAGTATGCGTTTCCAGGTACAAAAGGTCACATGATGTCACCTTTCCCCTGTTCAATCAGTTCTGCAAGTTTGTTGATGAACAGGCCCAAATGAGGAATGACCCTATCCTAGACTTCCTGGAGTCTAACACTACAGCTCTAGCAACACCGTCATCAAGGTATGAAAGCATCACACATAGACGCATGGACTTGAGAAATAGTGTAAGCGTCAGAAAGACTAACCTGCCACCACCTGCAGTAACTGCCGATAAACAGTACACTATTCCGTCGAGAGATAAGTCTTTCAATTGTGAGTGTCCCATTCACAAAAAAACACACTCGTTGAACAAATGTGGAGGCTTCAGGTCCAAAACCATGCAGGAGTGCAACTAAATCCTCAGTGTACTTGGGGTGTGTTTCAAGTGCTGCACCTTATTAGAACACATGGAAATGGACTGCAAATCTGCCATTAAGTGTGAAGAGTGTCATAGTGACAAACACCCATCAGCTTTGCATCCAACCTCAGCCACCAATGATCCAGCAGTCGCAGTTACGTCTAGTACGGCTACAAGCCTTGGGGGGAGCCACAGAATAACGCCAAGTCTACCACGGCTGTCTCATGCTCAGAGGTACTGTATGTGGGGAGAGCCGAAGTGATAAGTACTGTGCCAGGATATGCCTAATCAGAGTTTATCCAGAAGGACAACCAGAGAAGGCAGTAAAAATGTATGCCATCATTGACGATCAGAGCAATCGATCCCTAGCTGGACCTAAGTTCTTTGAAGCCTTTGGAATCAAGGGACCAACAACACCCTATACTCTAAATACTTGCTCGGGCCGCCTAGAGACTAGTGGCAGGAGGGCACAAGGTTTCATTGCTTCTCCTATTAACGGAGGCGTAGAAATACCCCTACCTACGCTAATCGAATGCGATCAAATGCCCAGCCAAAGGGATGAGATTCCTACCCCAGAAACTGCGTTCCACCAACCACACCTAAGGCACCTAGTCAGCGTTATCCCACCTATGGATACAGATGCAATTTAAGGATACATAAGGTCTGCAACAGTGCAATGGTCCTGACTATGCCCCCTACGCACAGAGACTCGACTTGGGGTGGGTAATCATAGGAAATGTGTGCTTGGGCCGAACAAGAGTCGACTCCTTTAAGACCTATGTACACCGAGACGGATGAGCTACTTTCTGCAAGCCATGCCCTCATCACTATGAGGTGAAAGAGAAGCCTACAGATCCCGTACAGCTGCCTGATGCCATTCCTTCTCCCTATGCATTGCAGACGACTTGGGAAGATCGGTGTTTCATGCAACTAAGGATGACAACAAGGTAGCCCCGTCAATGGAAGGCAAGGAATTTGTCAGGATAATGGACGATGAGTTCCTTAAGGAGAGACTAATCGCTGGGTTTTTCCCCTACCCTTCCGAGCTACCAGGGTAAGACTCCCAAACAATCGTGAACAAGCCTTGTCCAGATTCAACTCTCTCCAGCGCACACTTAGCAACAAACCAGAGATGAAAGAACACATTGTCACCTTTATGAGCAAGATATTCCATAATAACCATGCGGAGCCAGCGCCTCCCTTAAAGGAAAGCGAGGAGTGCTGGTGCCTACCCTCATTCGGAGTATATCACCCACGGAAACCTAAGAAATTACAGTTGTCTTTGATTCAAGCGCCAAACATCAAGGTGTATCTCTCAACCATGTCCTCCTCACGGGTCCTAATCTTACAAACAACCTAGTAGGAGTGTTGTTGAGGTTCCGGAAAGAGCCCATTGCCATCACCGCCGACATTGAACAGATGTTCCACTGTTTCATAGTCAGAAAGGACCATAGGATTTTCCTCAGGTTCCTGTGGTACAAGGACAATGACCCCAGCAAAGAGATGGTGGAGTATCGCATGAGGGTGCACGTATTTGGGAACAGCCCTTTTTCCGCAGTGGCAACCTATGGCCTGCGGAGAACCGCACAAGAAGGAGAGTCCGAAAATGGAACAGACACCAGAGACTTTGTAGAGAAAGACTTCTACGTAGATGATGGACTAAAATCTCTACCCACAGAAGAAGCGGCGATCGACCTACTCAAGAGGACCCAAGGTATGCTGTACCAAACTAAGCTTAGATTGCACAAAATTTCTTCAAACAGCCTGGCCGTCATGAGAGCCTTTGAGTCAAGTGACCACGCACCAGGATTCAAGGACATAGACCTGGGACCAGACTGTCCGCCTGTGCAGAGAAGCTTAGGCTTGAGGTTGGAACCTGTCAGTCAACACCTTCAGTTTCCAAAACATTTGTGCAGACTAAGCGTGGTGTCCTGTCAGTGGTGAATAGCTTATAGGACCCACTGGGATCCGTAGCACCAATAACCATACAAGGTAAATCCCTTCTGAGACAGCTTTCTGAAACCGTCAAGGACTGGGATGCCCCACTCCCTCCTGATAAGGAACCAAAATGGGAAACCTGGAAGCAATCCTTGTGTGCCTTGGATGAGATCCACATACCGAGATGCTACGCCAGAACCTCACTTGCTGCCAGCACTAGCAAGGAACTCCATGTGTTCTCAGACGCATCCACAGAAGCCATTGCAGCTGTTGCCTACTTGAAGGTGACGGGACCCGACAATCAAGATCACTTTGGGTTCATCTTCAGCAAGGCTAAGTTGGCTCCCAAGCCCGACCACACTATTCCCAGGCTTGAACTCTGTGCGACCGTGCTTGCAGTAGAACTCGCAGACTTTATACAGCATGAGCTGGATACCAACATAGACGACGTTCAATACTACAGTGACAGCAAGGTTGTCTTTGGTTACATCTAATAATAATATTAATAATAATTTTATTTCTATAGTGCCAACATATTCCGCGGCACTTTACATTATAGAGGGGACTTGTACAGACAATAGACATTACAGCATAGCATAGCAATAAACACATAGATCAAAACAGATACCAAGAAGAATGAGGGCCCTGCTCGCAAGCTTACAATCTATAAGGGAAAAGGGGAGGCGCAAAAGGTGGATGGTAACAATTACTTTTATTGTTTTTATGGTTTGGACCTTCCCTAGTGTAAGAATCGGTTGTTCCTGTTGGTGCATGAACCAGTTAACAGTCTAAATATTTAACAGTACAGACACACAGGGCTTTTAAATGCAAAAAGCATGTGAGAACATGATGCGAGGAACCTGGTTATGGTAAAAAATTTAGAAGTCAGCCACACAGGGATATTTACGTTAATGCATTGAGGCGATAGGCCAGTCTGAACAAATTAGTTTTTAAGGCACGCTTAAAACTGTGGGGTTTAGGGATTAATCATACTAGCCTGGGTAGTGCATTCCAAAGAATTGGCGCGGCTCGTGACATCTACAACCAAATAAGGCGCTTCTACGTGTACGTCAGTAATCGCATCGAGAGAATAAGGAGGTCTTCCGAGCCTGAACAATGGCACTATATCCCATCTGAGCTTAATCCAGCTAACCATGCCACTAGACCTATGTTTATAAGTTCTTTTGCTAATTCTTCTTGGCTTTCAGGTCCTAAGTTTCTGTTGGAACAGAAGGGAAGTGAACGTGTCCAGGAAATCTTCAGCATCCAGGATCCGGATGGCGATCCAGAAGTCAGCTCCGAGGTCAGTGCTTTGGTCACGAACACTATAAAAATCTCCAGCCTCGGTTGCCAGCGCTTCGAACGCTTCTCCAATTGGATGAAACTCATCAGACTATAGCAAGGTTAGTCCACATTGTGAGATCTTATCACAACTCACATGGAGACAAAGACTGTCACGGTTGGCACGTCTGCCATAAATCACTCTCTGCCGAGGACATTTCTCTCTGTGAGTCTCTTATAATACATTACGTCCAGCAGAGCTTATTCAGTACTGAATGGGAATGCCTATACCACAAACAGCAGATCCCTCTGAAAAGCCCCATTGCCCATTTGAATCCAGTAATGGACAGGTTCGGTTTGCTGAGAGTCGGTGGTCGTTTAAATCAAGCCAAGATTGTGGCTTCAGAGCAACATCCTTGCATCATTCCCAGTAAACATCATATCACTGATCTACTGATCCGGCACTTCCATGAAAGGATGGAACACCAAGGCAGGCAGATCACAGAGGGCATGTTATGGTCTGCCGGGCTTTAGATCATAGTTATGAAAAGACGCTTAGCGGGATTGCTACATCGCTGTGTGCAATGTTGGAAAACCAGAGGCAAACAGGTACATCAACAAATGGCCGACCTGCCCTCTGACAGACTAAGTGCTGAACCGCCTTTCACCTACATTGGCCTAGATGTCTTTGGGCCATGGATGGTATCTGCACACATAACTCGAGGTGGCCACGGAAACAGCAAACGATGAGCAAAAAACTATTCACTTGCATGAGTGTCCGTGCCATCCACATAGAGGTAATAGAGTCTATGGACACATCTAGCCTGTTCAATGCTCTCCGGCATTTTCTAGTGATCAGAGGACCGGTGAAACAGTTAATGTCCGACCGCAGAAGCAACTTCATTGGTGCATGTCGAGATCTGGATATCAACATCAAGTCAATTCAGGATCAACTGGCAGAAAGAGGTTGCACTTGGATCTTCAATCCTCCGCATAGTTCTCACATGGGAGGTTTCTGGAAAAGGATGATCAGGATCTCACGCAACATCCTGAACTCTATGTTTATGGACGTAAACTCTTCAAGGCTTACTTTCTGCCATAATCAACTCAAGACTACTTGTCCCAGTGTCAATGGATCCCGAAATGCCGACCATTCTTACGCCAGCTACTCTTCTCACCCAAACCCGCTAACAGTCAGTGGAAAGTTTACTCATGCAAACACCTACTAGAAACAGTGGAAACATGTGCAGTATCTCTCTGGTTACTACTCGAACCGGTGGAGAAAGGAGTATATCGTGATTCTGCAAGGAAGAAGAAAATGGCGACAGAATAAACCGAACTTGAAAGAAGGAGACGTGGTGCTAATGAAGGAACAACAAGCTCAAAGGATCGACTGGCCTATGGGAATCGTTACAAAGACTTTCCCTAGTCAAGACGGTAAGGTCCGGAAGGTGGAGCTGAAGTTCCTTAGGAAAGGTGAGCCTAAGACATTTCAGAGGCTAATCCACGAGCTCGTATTGATACTACCAGATGAGGACATTCCGGTAGGATGAACCATGGACAGAACACTACCCTACTACTTCGTTTATTTGATTACTTTTGGGTCGGAGACAGTTGGGCCTAGTGCGGCTCCTCCGATCCAAAGATGGGTATCTTTGGATTGTCTCAGGAACTGTCTGTCATCTGCCTCCTTTTGAAGTTATTATTGCATTGCATGCATATTTGTGCTTGTTTTCTAGGTTATTGAACTTTATTTAAAAAAACTCATTAAAATAGTGAAATCCCATACGGAATTTCAAACGGGGTGTGCGCTGTTCCGTCTAAGTTATGCTTCTATGGTTTCCATTGTATTATTTTCCATTCTAGGAGGTAGCGACCATGCTATTTTAGAATTTTGGATAACTAGAGGCGGAAGACCTGTGAAGACTCAGACGTCAAGGTTAGATTTCAGAAAGGCAGATTTTAAGGGATTCAAAAAGAGAATTGGAGGGATCCAATGGCTGGATATCCTTAAAGACAAAAATGTCCAGGAAGGATGGGAAATCTTGAAAAATGAAATTCTCAAAGCACAATTGTTAACAGTTCCGAAAAGAGGGAAGAATAGGAAGCATTTAAGGAAGCCAGGATGGATGAACACAGAACTTAAGCACATGCTAAAAAGGAAGAAAAAAATATTTCTAAAATGGAAAGAGGGAGGCATATCTAAAGAAGAATACAATGCTGTCTGCAGAACCTGCAGGGCACAAATCAGATTAACTAAAGCTGACAATGAATTGAGGCTTGCAAGAGATGTCAAAAGCAATAATAAAGGATTTTGGGGATATGTCAAAAGTAAAAGAAAAGTCAAAGATGCTATAGGATTTTTACAGGATGAAAATGATGAAATGGTAAGACAGGATGTTGAGAAGGCCGAACTTTTAAATTCCTATTTTGCATCTGTTTTCTCTCAGAAAGGAAATGTGACATCAACTGTTCTTCACTGTCCTATTAAGGGAATAGAAGAATCCAGGATATCTATAAACAGAAAGATAGTGAGGAAACACTTAGCTAACCTAAATGAATTCAAGTCTCCAGGTCCAGATGAATTACACCCCAGAGTACTGAAGGAGATAGCAGAAGAAATTTTTGAACCCCTCTCCATAATCTTTGAAAATTCTTGGAAAACAGGAGAAGTCCCAGAAGACTGGAGAAGAGCAAATGTTGTTCCTATCTTCAAAAA
The DNA here is from genome assembly GCF_039654945.1 of Dendrobates tinctorius. Taxonomy (NCBI): domain Eukaryota; kingdom Metazoa; phylum Chordata; class Amphibia; order Anura; family Dendrobatidae; genus Dendrobates; species Dendrobates tinctorius. The sequence goes on along the minus strand of NW_027361738.1, from coordinate 43,399,904 downwards.
GGGGAAGAAGGTGGACCCAGGCAACTATAGGCCGGTGAGTCTGACTTCTATACCAGGAAAGATCTTTGAACAAATTATTAAACAACATGTATGTCAGTACCTGGATAAGAATTGAAGTGATTAAACAGAGTCAGCATGGGTTTGTAACTAGTAAGTCATGTCAGACAAACTTAATTTCCTTCTATGACGGAATCACTGATTGGGTGGATCAAGGAAATGCTGTTGATATAGTATATCTTGACTTCAGCAAAGCATTTGACAAAGTATCTCATACAATCCTTATTGAAAAAATGACTAAGTATGGAATGGACAAGGCAACTGTTAGGTGGATTCATAACTGGCTTAGTGATCGGACCCAAAGAGTGGTCGTAAATGGCTGCACATCCAGTTGGAAGAATGTCTCAAGTGGGGTACCACAGGGCTCTGTCCTGGGCCCTGTATTGTTCAACATCTTTATCAACGATTTAGATGAAGGAATTGAGGGTAAACTGATTAAATTTGCTGATGACACAAAGCTAGGAGGGATAGCTAATACTAGAGAAGAGAGAGAGGATTCAAAAAGATATAAATAAACTGGAGAAGTGGGCAGCAACTAACAGAATGGTTTTTAACAGGGAGAAATGCAAAGTACTACATCTGGGCAATAAAAATGAAAAAAGCATATACAGAATGGGAGGAATAGGCCTAAGCAACAGCACATGTGAAAAAGACTTGGGTATACTAATAGATCACAGACTGAATATGAGTCAACAGTGTGATGCAGCAGCAAAAAAAGCAAATGCAATTCTAGGATGTATTAACAGAAGCATACAGTCTAGATCACGTGAAGTCATTATTTCCCTCTACTCCTCTTTGGTCAGACCTCATCTGGAATATTGTGTCCAGTTTTGGGCACCACATTTTAAAAAAGACATCAACAAACTGGAGCAAGTTCAGAAAAGAGCAACCAGAATGGTGACCGGTCTGCAAACCCTGTCTTATGAGGAAAGGTTGCAGGATTTGGGATTGTTTAGTTTGCAAAAGAGAAGACTGAGAGGAGACTTAATAGCTGTCTACAAATATCTAAAGGGCTGTCACATTGTAGAAGGATCAACTTTATTCTCATTTGCACAAGGAAAGACTAGAAGCAATGGGATGAAACTGAATGGGAAGAGACACAGATTAGATATTAGAAAAAACTTTTTGACAGTTAGAGTGATCAATGAGTGGAACAAGCTGCCACGAGAAGTGGTGAGTTCTTCTTCAATGGATGTCTTCAAACAGAGGCTGGACAGACATCTGACTGGGATGATTTAGCGAATCCTGCTTTGAGCAGGGGGTTGGACCAGATGGCCCAGGAGGTCCCTTCCAACTCTACGATTCTATGATTCTATGATTCTATGATTCATTCTGTGTATAATTGTCTTGCATTCACTCTGCTGCCACCTGCTGGTCTTTTTTCTGTATGGCAGCCTGCAGCTAATTAATCCACACGTCTTCTCTTCCTCCTTCCAGCCATTGTTAGTTTTACTTTCTATGGGAGAGACATCCTTGTACCGAGCTGTGAAAGGCATCAGTTTTTTGACCACTTTGCTGTATCACTTTGTTAACACTCTGCAAATCTGGAGAATATATTGTATTACCAATCATACGCTGTATGTCCAGAATTCCAATTAAACATGTCTGGACTGTACAATCCCTGGCGTGCACCATCTCTCCGGACGCTGAGCAACATGGTCCTGTCTGCCCTACATTAAGGAAATGAAGGCAGGACCTCTCCCAGCCCCTATTCACCAGCCACATCTTCATTCGCCTCATGCGAGGACAGAACAATATGCACTTCAATTAAGACAATAGGCAGGAATCCAGAGGGTGCCTTAATTACTTTTCATGCAAATATCAATTTCAATTTATATGAAATTTTTCTGAAAAAAAATCTAAATATTAAATATATAAATTAAACACCACACATTTTTTTAAGAAACAGGTGAAATCATATTTTATACTTGACAACATTTTAATTTCCAGGGATTTCAATGACGAAATAGGGAATTTTGATCTTAAAAAAATATACGGTAGTTTTTACATTCAGTTGTAAGCTTTTATTTGTTCTTAAATAAAAATGTTGTCTCCATTTTAAGAATTTCCACTAATTTACAATGTGTGCACATTAATATATATCAATATCCCTTGCCTTGTTCTTGCTTTTTCTGACTCTACGATGTTTGTGCACATTGGCTAATCCTATATCTAATTTGTATGAAAGTATCATGTAACCTGGATCAGTTTAGCTTGTCACCTCTTGTTTCTTGCTAAGTCTGTGCAGCAGACAGGGAAATAGGGGCGTATTTTGATGTGAATTCCATATGACACTTCTAGATCTTCTCTTCTCTAATAGCCCTGGAGAGTTAATTCCCTTCCATTCTTCTCCATTACTACATTAAAGAAGCCTTTCTAAATTTTAGTAATCTTTGTTGACCTTCTCAGGTGAGTACCTGAAATTGATTTTTACGCAGTGTCACCTGAGTTGTAATTGGATCAGACTTGAATCTATGTTGAGTTAAGACATGTATTCATCCCATCCACCAAAGGACAAGGAACAACACTGGTGGCATGAAATCATGTGACAACCACTAATATGTTAACACTGGAAAACCATGTCCTGCTTCATCTCACTGGTTTGGTGTACTGTAAAATGTCACAGTCGGACGAAGTACACACTGCATTTGTCACGCTGGTGGCTGTGGACCCATTGCGCTTCAGGCCAGGGAGAGCCTGGTAGAGCGTAACTAAGTGACCATTTGGTTCTTCACTAGAGACCCTAATGACATGGTTAGACTTGATTTGCAGGTAGTCACTAGGTACCACTCTAGGACAGACCCCGTCATCGCAGCAGCTGACCCCAAGGGAACAGGAAAGAAGGTACAGATTTGAAGTAATGATAACTTTCTTCTCATTACAAGATGACATCGCATCGGGATGGAGTTCTGTGCACCTGATGGTCTGGTTGGTGAGCTGGCTTTGGTTTTCTACTATCTTTTCATACAGATTTGAAGTAGCCTATAGTGCAGGGTCAGGATCACGGCCAGGACAGATATTGCAGCTGATCCAGACGAAGCGGATTCAGGACCATAGGACTGGCTCAGAGTTGAGGAAGAATCACACATGATGGACTCAGGGTATAGGTTACAGGTTCAGACAGGATGGTAGCAGTTGAAGGTACTGGTTCAGACCAGGCAGGTTAAGGAAGGCAGAACTAGTTTAGGTTTTGGGTAACAGGAACAAGGACCTGACAATGGACTTAGCTTGCTGACTAACTAAATACTAATGTTGCTCGGGCACCTTCCAACAAGTGAAGGTGCTTTAAGTACTAAGTGCCTCCCAGCCATTGCATGCGCGCACCCTATGGGTGTGTGCACACGTTGCAGATTCTGCTGTGGAATTTTCTGCGCAGATTTTGCAAAATACGCAGGTAAATCCACAGGTTAAAAGACCTGCGGTTTATCTGTGGATTAGCCTGCGGTTTTCCCCTGCGGTTTGACACCTGTACAATGGAGCAGGTGTAAAACCGCTGTGGATTCCGCACAAAGAAGTGACATGCTGCGGATTTAAATCCGCAGCATGTGCACTGCGGTTTTCATTTTCCATTGAAAATAAAGGTACTGTACAACGCAGCAGAAACTGCTGCGGATCCGCAGGGCCAAATCCGTTGCGGATCCGCAGCAGAATCCGCAACGTGTGCACACATCCTCAGCGCTCTGCAAGGAGACGTGTGTGGTTTGTGTTGGTCCTGGCACACAGGAGGCATTTCAAGAGCCAGAACAGAGAATGTGACTGGGCAGCCATGGTGGTGAGTATGTCGGCATCCATGTTAGGAGGAGGGGGAAGCAGCATGCCGGGACGCCGGCGTTACAGCAGCCAGAAATGGTTTGATGGCTTCCACAGTGTCTTCAGTCTTAATTGCTGAAAAATCTGTTCAAATGGACTTTGTTTGCTCTCCTTTGTTTCAATCTTTACAGAGGGACATAAGAACATAGATGGACAGTGCCACGAAGGAGCACTTGAACTCAGTTTGTATCACTGTAATGAATGGCTTCATCAGGGGCACATCTGAATCCCAATTTGGGGGGCTATACAGAAGCCATCAAACCACTGCTCAACTCAGAACCTAGCCAAAGATACCTAACAGATATCATTTGATAGAAAGGTGTGTGTCTGCTAAGAGTTTTACCTTCTGAACAGATAATTCTGCTTAAATGTAGAAAATAACATTTTAATGAGAAATTTTAGTTTAATTTGAATCAAGTTCATTGATAATACATCAAAAATCATGTGTAAAGTTTCTTATTAGTGATTAGAAGAAAATAAGTGTCTAGTAATCAAATCCTTTGAACATAATGGTTCCAGTGATTTTGTATACATCTGATCTATAGAAATTCAAAGATCTGTATATTTAATGTGCTGTACGATACATTTTTCATGTCAAATACTTCCACAAATGTTTTGATTACACTAATATAAACATTTGAAAAGTTAAAAAATCTATCTGATGGTACATTTGGAAATAAGTGGCTGTCCACAATTATGCAAAATGCCTCTTCAGAGAGAAAGAGGACTTGAACTCTATAGCACCACCTGTTGAAAGCAGCGATCCTACAAGTCACAATCAACCCTTTAAACAGTCTTGTAATATGACTTAGGATAAAAGCCAAATCAAAATCTTAATTTGCAGATACAGTGTTTCGGGCTATTGGCCCTCGTCAGTGCAAAGTATGAGAACTGATTTGGCTAGGTGAGAGGCTCTGGACTGAGGTCTAAGTGGTAACGTTGCTTCTTGTGGCGAGTGATATACCGACTCTGGCACGTCAAAGTAAGGAGGCTTATTCGCCATGCAATGCTCCTCTGGGAAATTTAATATGCAAATTGCCTCTTCAGAGAGAAAGAGGACTTGAACTCTATAGCGCCACCTGTTGGAAGCAGCGCACGGGCTGATTCTGACAGCTGACACCCGGCACTAAGTGCCAGGAGCGGTCACTGCTCTCGGCACTTTAACCCCATAAATGCTGTGATCGAATGTGATTGCAGCACTCCGGGAAATGACAGAGGGATGACAGCTCCTCTACCCTTGGATCGGAAACCCCATGGCGTGACGCGGGGTCCCGATCGTTGCCATGATAACCCGATGGGTCACCAGAGCTAGGAAAGTTGCATATGTGGTATCGCCGCATCCGCAACGACCCGACCTATAAATCTGTCCCACTAGTTAACTCCTTTAGTGAACACCTTAAAAAATAAAAACAAGGCAAAAAAAAGCTTTATCATCATCCCGCCAACTCTTTTTTGCAATAATAATGCATCTTTTAGTGTGTGACAGCAGCCAAGCATAAAAACCTGTTATAAATCTGGTATCGCTGTAATCGCACTGACCCGAAGAATAAAGTCACCTTGTCACTTATACTGTTAGGCGTCGGTTTCCTGTCGCCGTACAGCGGGAATCCCGAGCCTTTCTTCCGGCGGTCTCCCATTCCTCTAAAGCCGCAGAGGAGGCTGCTCAGCAGGAGTGAGTGTTGTATGCATGTATGAATGACTCATTAAGAAACCCCTACCCTTGGTACGAATGTGCTGTGCAGCCTAGCCTGTTAAGCGCCCAGGCTTAGGTGTAGGTAGAGGCAGAGTCTGAGACTGGCATCAGTGTCCACTGTTGGCTCTGCACGCCACGGTGCACGTGCTCGACACTCCACCATAGTCAGTGTCTATAGTGGCGTCGGCAGGTGCGACGCCGCATGCTCAGAAAGTCTAGAGGGACTTTGACCCTGTGTCCTTGGGGCAGAGTTCTGTGACGGCATTCTGTGCGCTCCTTTGCCAAGCTCTGTGAGCTAAACAGGCTCCGGCATTTATGTTCTGCGGTAGTGCGGCTCTGTGAGGTAACAGAGTTCACCCTGTACACATGTGTGTTCTTCCTTTATACCGCCATATAGCGTCCGCCATTACCTAGCAGCAGTATACCACCTCTGCACGGTGGACCCCGGGTTGCAATCGCACTTTCTCATATTTCATATTTAGTGCGATCCGCAACCCTAACATATACTGCTTATGAAAAGTAAATAAAACCAGTTCTTCACATGCTGTTGATTTTTTCATTCTGCCTTCCAAAGAGCACAGTAAGGCTCGGCGCACTGTAAGGCTCGGTGAACATTCATGCTGCACTCTGCGCCGAGTTCTTGCATCGGTTTTTCCATGTAAATCTCTGAAATACATAATTCAGACGGAACCCATGGAGCAAGATTGCCTATATTGAGGCAGATGGAGGCACTGTGGAAGCCGTCTGACTTGCGATCTGGCGGTGTCCGTCTTTTTAGGATTGCATAAAAGTGCCGTCGACCACAGTTTTTTGCACTTCTGAAAATAAGGATACCGCTGAACAGAGGCCAGATGGACCCCAGAGTAACCCTGCTGCCTCATTATAGTGAATGGATCCCTCAGGAGTTTCATCTGATCACATCACTCAGAGATTTAGATGGAAACCCCAAAGTAAGTGGTCAGCGTAGAGCGCTGGATAAATGGGATCCCAAATGTTTATGTAAAATGTTCCCAATAAAAGCTTCAACTAAATCCACAAAAAAGCAAGTCCCCACTCAGGTCTGTCTTCTGTTAACGGAAATATAGGAGTCTTCCAGGTTACTGGTAGCACAAAGGCTCTGGAAAAGCGAAATTGCTCCTCACCCGCCAAAAGAAATTCAGCAAATTCTCCAATCCCAAATCCAAATGCCCCCTCCATTTTGAGCCCCACAGTGTACCTAAACCACATATAGCATCCACGTTTGGGATTTCTGAAGCGATGAGAGCCCACCTAATTTACGGGTGCATGCCTCCAGAAGCACGGACTGGGCATAATGTACTGGTGACTGCAACATACTGGTCACTACCAGGGCAGTTTGCATTCATTGCTGCTTGTTTCTGGAAAATACCCATGGAGTCAAAATCATCACTACACCTGTAGATAAATTCCCCAAGGGGTATAGTTCCAAAATGGGGTCACCTGAGGGGAGATTCTGCTGTTCTAGCAATTAGGGGATCTGTATATGATGTCTGCAAACTGTTATAGGAACATATGCACTCCGGGAGGCAAATAGTGCTCCTGTTCCTCCTGAGTCTCTCCATATGGCTAAGCAGTACTGTACAGCCACATATGGGGTATTCCCACATTCAGCAGAAATTGTAGGAAAAATTTTGGTGCCATTTTAACCCACTTCTTGTGTGAAAATGTAAAATCTGGGGATAAAACAAAATTTTGGTGGTAAAAATGTAGTTATTTTTTCTTCATTGCCCAAAGGTATAACATTCTTTGACACACCCATGGTGGCAATATGATCACTGCACCCCTAGGTGAATTGATTGAGAGGTGTAGTTTGTAAAATGTGGTCTCTTATTGGGGGTTCTGCTGTGTTGGCACCTCATGGGCTCTCTCAGTGGGTCATGGCACCTGCAAACCATAATGCTGTGTGCATTTTTTATGCATTTACGCTGCGTTTTTGCCGCAGCAGAAACGCTTGAAAAATGCTAATAAAATGCATTCCCATGAAATCCTATGGAATTCCACAGTTGCTGTGCCCATGCTGTGGATTTTACTGCTGCGGAATCGCATATCGGTAAAATCTGCAGCATGTCCATTATTTCTTCGGAATCGCGGCGATTCCACCGCTATAGGATTGCATTGAAACGCTCACTTTACTCATGTGGCTATGCCCACCATGCGTATTGTGAGCGTTTCATGTGCGGATGGTACCCAGGGTCTGGAGGAGAGTAGATTCGCCTTCATGCCCTGGGTACCATATTCCTGTAAAAAATAGAATTATAATAAAAAATATGGTTATTCACACCTTCTGACGACCCCCGGAGTGCCCGCCTCTCAGCCACGCTGCCAGCATCTTCCATCCCAAGGGTTGCATTGCACGAATGACCTCTGATGACGTAGCGGTCTCACGTAATGCTACGTCATCAGAGGTCATTGTTGCAAAGCATCCTTGGGGGAACGGAAGATGCTGGCAGCGTGGCTGAGAGGCGGGACATCTCCGGGGGCCGACAGAAGGTGAGTATATTCCTATTTTTTTTTTATTTTTAGCAAGTGTGACCAACCTGTCAGTCACTTTTCCAAGCGATGCTTCAAATTGCTTGGAAAAGCGATAGCATTCTGCAAGCTAAAAACGCTTGCAAAGCGCTTGTGTTTTGCGGGAAAACACATGCGAATTCCGCATGCGTTTTACCCGCGGCAGGGACTTGTGGAAACGCTGCGGACATTTCCGCAGCATTTCTGCAACGTGGGCACTTAGCCTAACAGTAAAATCTGGCGCTCCTTTCCTTCTGAGCTTTGCACTGTGCCTGAAAAATATTTCCCGATTACATGAAGGGTATTGGCGCACTCAGGAAAAAATTGACCTCAATTTGTTGTAAAACAATGTCCTATTAGCCCTTAGAAAAATTAAAAACTTGGGGCTAAAACAACATTTTAGTGGTAAAAATGTAATTTATTCTTTCTTCACCTCTCAATGGTATGAAATTCAGGCACATGTGGTGTCAATATGATCACTGCACCCATAGATGAATTCATTGGGAAGTGTAGTTTGAAAAATGAGTTCACATATAGGAGGTTTCTGTTGTTCCTGCCCCTCAGGGGCTCTGACCATGTGACATGGCACCCTCAAACCATTAGAGCAAAATCTGAACTCCAATATGGAGCCTCTTTCCTTCTGAACTTTGCACTGTGCCTCAAAAGTAATATTCCCCCACATGTGGAGTATCGGCGTACTCAGGAGAAATTACACTACAAATTGTATGGTGCAATTTCTATTGTTACCCTTATGAAAAACAAAATTTGAGGCTAAAATAACATTTTTGTGATGAAAATGTGATTTCATTATTTTTATGGCTTAACGTTATAAACTTCTGTGAATTACCTGAGTGTTCAAGTTGCTCACCACACATCTAAATACATTCCTTGAGAGGCCTAGTTTCCAAAATGGGGACATTTGTGGGGGGTTTCCACTGTTTAGGCACATCAGGTGTTCTTCACATGGGACACGATATCCGCTAATGATTCCAAGAAATTTTACATCAAAAAGTTAACTGACACTCCTTCCCTTCCGAGCCCTGCCTTACTCCCAAACAGTAGTTTTCTCCTTCATATGGGGTATTGGCATACTCTGGAGAAATTGCACTATAAATTGTATGGTGCAATTTCTCTTGTTACCCTTGTCAAAATAAAAAAAATTGGATCTGAATTAAATTTTTTGTGAAAAACAGTTAAATATTAATTTTGTTTTCCACATTCCAAAAATTCCCGAGAAGCACCTGAGCGGTTAATAAACTTCTTGAAAGTGGTTTTGAGCACCTTGAAAGGTGCAGTTTTTAGAATGGTGTCACTTTTTGGTATCTTCTATCATATAGACCCCTCAAAGTGACTTCAAATATGGTGTTGTTCCTAAAAAAAATGAAACGCTTTTGTACATTTTGTTGGAAACATGAAAAATCACTGGTTAACTTTTATGCCTTATAACTTCCTACCCAAAAGAAATTTGATTCCAAAATTGTGCTGATATCAATTAGATATGTGGGAAATGTTACTTATTATCTATTTTGTGTGACATACTGTATATCTGTGATTTAAGGGCATGAAAATTCAAAGTTGGAAAGTTGCGAAATTTTCAACAAATTTCCTTTTTTTTACAAATAAGTGCAAGTCATACCGAAGAAATTTTACCACTATAGCAATTTGTTACAAAACAACAGTCTTAGAATCAGTGGGATCCTTTGAAGCCTTCCAGAGTTAATACCTCATAAAGTGACAGTGATCAGAATTGTAAAAATTGTCCTGGTCCTTAACATGCAAACCACCTTCGTGAGTAAAGGGATTCAAACTACAAGTATATTTGAAATATTTTTTTCCCCTGCCATTAAATTAATGGAAGTCTATTAGTCCAAACTGACATCATAAACCAACCACACAGCCTTGTAAGGGATATAACGCCTATAAAAAATGGCACCTTAAGTGTTCTAATTGCTTCCTCCTTTTGGTAGAAAATGAAGTTTAATTATATATGTAAGTAAGTTGCTCGGTGCACCCTGGGTGTGCCCAAGAGGCTCAGTGCACCGTTCTGTCCATTGGTTCTGCATGGCCTGCCACCCTCACTAGTGATTAACAGTGCTGATGTGCCTGGACCAAGCTCTGCAGAGAAAGCTCATGTAAGATTGTGAGACAGGGCATACTAAATCAGTGAGTGAAACAATACACTGAGCTTCTTGGCCACACCATGGGTGCACAGAGTGCCCTAAGTAACATATGCGATTAAACTTCAGTTTCTGGAAAAAAGGGAATTGAGTTCTCCTCAAATTTTACATAAATCTGTATTCTCCAGCATGTGGACTGTTTGCGATTCACTTAGCAAAATAGCGGACAACTGGCAACCATTTTACTGACCATAGTCAGCAAAAGGTTTTAAAAAAAAAAACGTCATTACTTATCTGTCCCTTCAGCCCTGCAGCCCACCATCCGTTCCCCCACTTGTTTTCTTTTCGCCTTCTCCCATCAAACAAATTCTATTTCAACTTCTTCTTTCTGGGATGGATCTTTCGATCCAAGTTGGCATCTACATTCCTGTGCGCCTTGCCATCGCAGCATATATGGTGATGTCATGATTTGTGTCCCTCAAGACAATGTACACCGTGATGGCACAGTATGCGGTGACTTCAGATGCATGCTCGGGCAGGTAGCTCTGGATCAGAGTGAAGAAGGCTGAAGAGGATGTATGTGATGGCAGCATGAGAAAAGAAGAAGCGCATAGGGCCTGGCGGTGGGCTGCCGGGGTGATGTGACAAGTTCATGGTGAGGTAAGTATTAATTTTATTTTGTTTGACATCCTTCTTTTATTATACTCTGGGGTCTGTGCGGTGAGGTTTTTTTTAGTATTTTTTTTAAATCGTACTAAGAGGAAAATTCAACTTGCACTGAATAACTTCTATACCAACGGAATTTCCTTGTTAAATTTATATTATTATTACATCTATTATATTTAGTATATATTTAATATACTGTATTAATGTCCATATACGGGATAAAGAGTACCTTCATCAGTGGTTTAATCTTTTTTATAACCAAGCATTATTTCTAATCCATGGGGTTATTCTTTCCAACCATGTTCCTTTCCTGCCATTGCTTAGGAATATGAAGCAGACCCGACAGTGAGCATCGTAGCATTTTGTGGGAATTCAGGCTGTTATATTACATGACCTGAGCTGAACTTTTTCCATTGAGATGATGTCGTCGTCCCCCCACTTTGGATAAGTATTGTTATAAGAAAAGACACATCTACATTTGTTCAATTTAGTCTCTAGTGTTTCTTAGTGGCAGCACAAAATGGTCTCTGGGAAATGCTTGTTAGAGGAAAGGATAGCGACTGGAAATGACATAATTTGTCTCCTATAAATTGCCCGTTATCTCGGCACCGTTCAATTTAGAAATAATATTTAGTCTGACAATTGAGACAGAAAGCTCCAGAACATCCTGCAATGGCGGACGCTCGGTATTCTCTTCGCTGTTGTTTACCCAGTAATTACCTGCGGGCAGCTACTTAGTGCGAACGCAGCCCAAAAGATCACATCGTAGGTCAGAAAAGTTGCTATTTCTATACGTAAGGCCACCAAGGCTGGAGATGAATAGACTGTATTTTATTTTATTTTTTTGTTAATTCCATACATTCATTCCACACAGATAGCGCGTGACGTCAATCCGCCAGCGATGAATGCCTTTTAAAGTCCCTTTTACGCAAACTGCTGGGATCTGACCCTCCACTGCTGTGTTTCGCTTAGCAATCACTTCCTCGCCCACTGTGCGTAAAAATAAACCCCTTATTTCTGCCAGAACAACATAATAAATACAATATTCCCTCCACTTTATAAGCCCGGAGCTTTTAACATCGTTTTTATTTTTTTTAACTCCACAAACGCCGGAAAAAAACACATAAATGAGCATTTCGAGTTTGCAGCTGCTCCACACTCCTACTGTAACGTATTCATGTCTTGTCAATGCCAGGCCAAGCGGGGAGTTGGTGGAACAATGATGGTCTAATGGGGAAATGCCAGGCAGGAGCCATTGACACAATAACAGTGCGGAGAGAAAAGCTTTAATTAACAAGAAGGCACACACACACATAAAAAAAAGAGCGGGGAACATTTTATCTGGAGAGACAGAATGGGTAATACGAAGCACATTGAAAAAAATCATATACAGATGTTGGAGAGCTGAATTTATCATTTATTTCTTTTATATTTTAAAAACTTTCCGGAAAGCAATAGATAATTTATTTTTGATCTCGTCTCAAATGATTAAACTATCGTATATGAAAAATGTTGGGTGAATAGAACGCAAAAAAAAAAGATTGAGTGTTGACTTTAGGATAAAGGTATTATAATTAATGGTAAATGTAGAAAAAAAATGAGACAAATTTAGAAAAAAAAGGTCTAAATGAAGAATGTAAGATTGTCCATTCACAGTGCTGCTTTCATTTTTTGGGAGCAGTATGGAAAATTAAAGCTGCTCTATAAATATTGATGGCAACTTTCTTTTAGACAATGAGCGGAAATGATCTTTTCTAGGGATAAGCGAATGTGCTGGGATAAGGTGATATCCGAGCATACTCGCGTTCTAATAGAGTGACTTTGGCGTCCTCGAAAAATATGTTCGAGTCCCCACGGCCTGTATTGTGGTTGTTCGACAGCTGAAACACATGTAGGGCTTGCCCAACAAACAGGCAATCCCTGCATGTGTTGAGGCTGTCGAATAGCCGCAACACATGCAACCGTGGGGACTCGAACATATTTTTCCAGCGCGCCAATGTCAGTCTGTTAGAACACAAGCATGATTGTATAACGCCTTATCCCAGAATGATAGCTCATCCCTAATCATTTCCCAAGTAAAAAAAAGTTGCCCAGTTCGGTGCATGCCATTTTTTACCATAATTTGTGATTTTTTTTTTACATTTTTTCAAAAAGTGGGCAGACCTTAGCGGAAGAGGATGCACAACATGAGGCCAGTAAAATTTACTATAATTTACATGAGATTAAATTTTAGCGCAAATCTACGCCATGTCTGGAGTAGCATTGATTTGCTGGCATATGCACAACAAAAGATACACCTAATTCATTTAGAGGCATGTGTCTGTTAATAAATTAGGCGCATCTCACTCCAGCATTGTTTTTTGTTAAATTAAAAAAAAATCGAAATAAACTTCTCCCATTGTTTTGGAAAGTGAATGTGCCATGCTATTATTTTCTGGGCCCCCCAGTGACACGTGTGAATCCATAGTCGTGCAAAACATTGCTCCATGGACAGTACTGTATTTATTTCACTTAGTCTGCAGTGTAGTATGTAGATTGATTGACATGTGTGACCTTCGTACCGGTGCCTGTCCGAAGCAGGGTGACTACCAGTAGCCTTGCTTGACTCCTGGAACTTGTGACTCTGGCCAATACAGAAGCTTTCAGGTTAAAAGTCTGTTAGTTTGCCTTTCTTCTGGCTGTCACTATTTAAACCCCTGAGAATATATTCCCACTGCCTACCCTGACTAGCTCTTCTTGGAGCCTGTGTCTTTGCAGGTATTCTGATTTTGACTTGGGCTTGTTTACTAATGTTTCTCCTGCCTGACGATTTTGTACCTCCTGTACTTCCAGGTTTTCACCCGACTACTTGAGTATTCTTCTTGCAAGCTTGAACCACAGAACAGCAGCTGAGTCTGTGGCCCCAATACAGGGGTCTCCTGCCTGACAATTTTTCCCTCCTGTACCTCCAGGTTCTGACCTGGCTATCTGAGTATTTTTCTTGCCAGCTTTAGCCACTGAACAGCAGCTGACTCTGTGACCCCAATATAGGGGTCCCTTTGTAAGTCCAGATACCTGTTGAGAGTTAAAGGGAATCTGTCACCCCTTTGTTGAGATATCATATAATGATATCATTCAATTGTGTGTCACATAAGGATTCTCTTAGTACTTTTGCTTCCCCCTGACCCCGCACCTTTCATGCATAAATACCTTGTTTATATCGGTTCAGATGTATGTAAACTGCCACGGTCTGATGGGCGGGGCTTATACACCTGCTCCCCCCTCCCTGTCTTGCTCTACGCATTTCTTCTTGTGTAGAGCAAGACAGGGAGGGGGGGTAGCAGGTGAATAAGCCCCGCCCATCTGACCGGACAGCAGCAGTTTACATACATCTGAACCGATATGAAAACGGTATTTATGCATGAAAGGTGCGGGGTCAGGGGGAAGCAAAAGTACTAAGAGAATCCTTATGTGACACACAATTGAATGATATCATTATATGATATCTCAAAAAAGGGGTGACAGATTCCCTTTAAAGAGTGAAGGCCAGGGCAACCCCAACTCTTGAAATCTGGAAAACAGAGCAGCTAGCACCAAACTTTTTTTTGGGTTGTCATCATTACAGCTGCCTGGTGACTATGAACAGTCTCCTGTGACAGATTTATTTTCATCACTCACATCAGGTCCTGTGCGTACACACACTCCCCTATATTTCACTTTAGATCTGCAAAAAGAGATCCAGCATGAACTACACTTAAAATGTTTCTAGCTTATCAAAAATATTCGAAATATGAAGCAGTGATAGAAGTTTGCATATTATTCTCTTGTAAGGTTAGAAAAATCCAAGTTTAGAGGCTAAAATCAAATCGATAATATTTGCAAATTGTTGTAGGTGAGTGAAGTGCTAACAACATCCTGAGAGGATATACTGTACTGCAACGCATGTATATGGGAGCATGCACACGCACATGCGCTGCAGTATAGGGTGGCCGGCACTCTCCTGTCCTTTCAGCATGTCCTTACAACCTCAGGTATGTGCAGTGGATGTGTATGATCACTAGAAAGGAGTTTATAATGTTATATGCACGGGGGCAACGTGATCCAGATGATGCTGAATTAATTATCATATACAGGTGGTTATATTTGCATAATTATGAAACACTATAGTTATCAAATTTACCATGGTCTTTATCACTTCTTAATGTATTCATTAAGTTGTTAAAGAGGTTAAAATGTGCGTGGTACATTTATATATGATGTATTGCTGCAAATTATGGGACATTATGGATGACTTTTTCCTTTTTTTCTTAACTGTAGTTCATAATTGCACTTTTTAGCAGATGTAATATGTGTACAGTTGTGGCCAAAAGTATTGACACCCCTGCAATTTTGTCAGATAATACTCAGTTTCTTCCTGAAAATGATTGCAAACACAAATTCTTTGGTATTATTATCTTCATTTAATTTGTCTTAAATGAAAAACCACAAAAGAGAATGAAGCAAAAAGCAAAACATTGATCATTTCACACAAAACTCCAAACATGGGCCAGACAAAAGTATTGGCACCCTCAGCCTAACACTTGGTTGCACCACCTTTAGCCAAAATAACTGCGACCAACCGCTTCCGGTAACCATCAATGAGTTTCTTACAATGCTCTGCTGGAATTTTAGACCATTCTTCTTTGGCAAACTGCTCCAGGTCCCTGATATTAGAAGGGTGCCTTCTCCAAACTGCCATTTTTAGATCTCTCCACAGGTGTTCTATGGGATTCAGGTCTGGACTCATTGCTGGCCACCTTAGAAGTCTCCAGTTCTTTCTCTCAAACCATTTTCTAGTGCTTTTTGAAGTGTGTTTTGGGTCATTGTCCTGCTGGAAGACCCATGACCTCTGAGGGAGACCCAGCTTTCTCACACTGGGCCCTAGATTATGCTGCAAGATTTGTTGGTAGTCTTCTGACTTCATAATGCCATGCACATGGTCAAGCAGTCCAGTGCCAGAGGCAGCAAAGCAACCCCAAAACAGCAGGGAACCTCCGCCATGTTTGACTGTAGGGACCATGTTTTTTTCTTTCAATGCCTCTTTTTTTTCTCCTGTAAACTCTATGTTGATGCCTTTGCCCAAAAAGCTCTACTTTTGTCTCATCTGACCAGAGAACATTCTTTCAAAACGTTTTAGGCTTTTTCAGGTAAGTTTTGGCAAACTCCAGCCTGGCTTTTTTATGTCTCGGGGTAAGAAGTGGGGTCTTCCTGGGTCTCCTACCATACAGTCCCTTTTCATTCAGACGCCGACGGATAGTATGGGTTGACACTGTTGTACCCTCGAACTGCAGGGCAGCTTGAACTTGTTTGGATGTTAGTCGAGGTTCTTTATCCAACATCCGCACAATCTTGCGTTGAAATCTCTTGTCAATTTTTCTTTTCCGTCCACATCTAAGGAGGTTAGCCACAGTGCTATGGGCTTTAAACTTCTTGATGACACTGCGCACGGTAGACACAGGAACATTCAGGTCTTTGGAGATGGACTTGTAGCCTTGAGATTGCTTATGCTTCCTCACAATTTGGTTTCTCAAGTCCTCAGACAGTTCTTTGGTCTTCTTTCTTTTCTCCATGCTCAATGTGTTACACACAAGGACACAGGACAGAGGTTGAGTCAACTTTAATCCATGTCAACTGGCTGCAAGTGTGATTTAGTTATTGCCAACACCTGTTAGGTGCCACAGGTACGTTACAGGTGCTGTTAATTACACAAATTAGAGAAGCATCACATGATTTTTCGAACAGTGCCAATACTTTTGTCCACCCTCTTTTTTATGTTTGGTGTGGAATTATATCCAATTAGGCTTTAGGACAATTCTTTTTGTGTTTTTTCATTTAAGATAAATTAAATGAAGATAATAATAACAAAGAATTTGTGTTTGCAATCATTTTCAGGAAGAAACTGAGTATTATCTGACAAAATTGCTGGGGTGTCAATACTTTTGGCCACAACTGTATAAACTGTATAGTGTCAGCAGAAAACTATTGTAGTTCTTGAGAAAGGTCCAAGTGTAAAGCACTATCTATCTCTCTATTTATCTATCTATCCCATATCTATCTATCTATTATATCATCTATTATCATCTATATATCACTCATCTATTCTATCATCTATCTACTGTATGTATACAAAAAAACCTGACCAGCACCTCCTAAGTGTGAATAGGTACAAGCTGCAGTGACTGCAAAACATGTATAAAAAAAGTTACAGCATCACTCTGTGAATGCCAAGACATATAATGTCAATGGAAATAACATCTTACAAATGCTTTGTCCCAAGATGTACTTACAAAAAAAGCGAAGGTTCTTAGCGCATACTGTAAATTGGCCAATTCATGCGTGCCCGTCAACCACGGCAAGGTGACACTTCTCTGACGGGTTTTGTCTTAACCCTTCCATATCCTACTGTATATGCCACTTTCGGGTTAAAAAACCTACAATAATGCACAATCATGTTTCTCTTGGGCTGCAAGCCTACAATTTGAATGGGCAAGTAGAACTGATTGCGAACATCTGCAGGTTAATGGGAGGAGTGCAAGTGTCAGAGCACAGGGAGTCACACCCCCAAAATTAGGAGGTTGCTGGTCAGGTTTTTTTGTATAGCTAATTTTGAGGGTGTGATTGGCATGTACAGTAGGATATGGAAGGGATAAGACAGGACCCGTAAGAGAAGTGTCACCTTGACGGGCACACATGAATTGGCCAATTTATACGCTAAGAACCTTCGCTTTTGTAAGTACACCTTGCTGAGGGACAGAGCGTTTGGGAGTTGTTATTTCAATTGACATTATATGTCATCACAGAGTGCTGCTGTGCCTTTTTATACATATCTATCTATCTATCTATCCCATATCTATCTATCTATCTATCTATCTATCTATCCAAGAGTACAGGCCCCAATCACAGAGCTCCGAGCTGACGATCTGGCCAATTACTTCAAAGAAAAAATTGCCCAGATTCGACAGGAAATTATCTCCCAATCACCTCATACCATGCACTGTCCTCCCTCCCCCACTGCATCTAGCTCACTCTCTGATTTTGAACCAGTCACAGAAGAAGAAGTAAGCAGGCTCCTTGCATCTTCTCGCCCAACTACTTGCACCAGTGACCCATTTCCGTCACATCTCCTCCAGTCCCTTTCCCCTGCTGTCACCCCTCACCTAACTAAAATATTTAACCTCTCTCTCTCTTCTGGAATTTTTCCCTCCTCATTTAAGCATGCCATCATACATCCACTACTTAAAAAAACCATCCCTCGACCAAAACTGTGCCGCTAACTATAGACCTGTCTCTAATCTTCCCTTCATCTCTAAACTCATGGAACGCCTGGTCCACTCCCGTCTTATCCGCTATCTCTCAGAAAACTCTGTTCTCGACCCTCTCCAATCCGGTTTCCGCTCTTTACACTCCACTGAAACTGCCCTCACTAAAGTCTCTAATGATCTGCTAACAGCTAAATCAAATGGTCATTACTCCATGCTAATTCTCTTGGATCTCTCTGCAGCATTCGACACTGTGGATCATCAGCTCCTCCTCATTATGCTCAGTTCCATTGGCCTCAAGGACACCGTTCTCTCCTGGTTCTCCTCCTATCTCTCCGACCGCTCCTTTACTGTATCTTTTGCCGGTTCCTCCTCCTCTCACCTTCCCCTTACTGTTGGGGTCCCCCAAGGATCGGTTCTAGGCCCCCTCCTCTTCTCCTTGTACACTGCCCCTATTGGTCAAACAATCAGTAGATTTGTTTTCCAGTACCATCTCTATGCTGACGACACCCAATTATACGCTTCTTCTCCTGACATCACGCCAGCCTTTCTAGAAAACACTGGCGATTGTCTAAACGCTGTGTCTAATATCATATCCTCACTATATCTGAAACTGAACCTGTCAAAGACTGAACTCCTGGTGTTCCCTCCCTCTACAAATGTACCTATACCCGACATTGCTATTTCTGTGGGTGGTTCCACTATTACTCCCCAGCAACAGGCCCACTGTCTTGGGGTCATACTTGATTCCGAGCTTTCCTTTGCCCCCCACATTCGATCACTGGCTCGCTCTTGTCATCTGCACTTCAAAAACATTTCTAGAATTCGACCTTTTCTTACTTTTGACTCTGCAAAAACTCTTACTGTTTCTCTTATTCATTCTCGTCTCGACTATTGTAACTCTCTTCTAATCGGTCTCCCTCTTACCAAACTCTCCCCTCTCCAATCTGTCTTGAATGCTGCAGCCAGGATCATATTCCTCGCCAATCGTTACACCGATGCCTCTACCTTGTGCCAGTCATTACACTGGCTACCCATCCACTCCAGAATTCAGTATAAACTTATTACCCTCACCCACAAAGCCCTCCATGGCTCAGCACCACCCTACATCTCCTCCCTTGTTTCAGTATACCACCCTACCCGCGCCCTCCGTTCTGCTGATGACCTGAGGTTAGCATCCTCAATAGTCAGAACCTCCCACTCCCGTCTCCAAGACTTTACACGTGCCGCGCCAATTCTTTGGAATGCACTTCCCAGGTCAATACGATTAGTCCCCAATCCCCACAATTTTAAGCGTGCCCTGAAAACGCATTTATTCAGACTGGCCTATCGCCTCAACACATTAACCTAATCTATCCCTATGTGGCACAGCCAAAAGTTTTACCATAACCAGATTTCCTGCATCATGTTCCCACATGCTTTATGCATCCATTAGCCCTCTGTGTCCGTACTGTCACACACCTAACATTATGGCTGGTCCATACAATCAGGGAAACTTACCACCCACCTTTAATGTCTACCTCTTTTCTCATAGACTGTAAGCTTGCGAGCAGGGCCCTCTTTCCTCTTGGTATTTGTTATAATCTACTGTATGTGATTATTGTTATGCTGTAATGTCTATTGTCTGTACAAATCCCCTCTGAAATGTAAAGTGCTGCGGAATATGTCGGCGCTATAAAAATAAAATTTATTATTATTATTATTATTATTATTATTATTATCTATCTATCTATCCCATATCTATCTATCTATTTACATATCTATCCAGCTATCCACCTATCTATCATCTATTCTATAATCTATTATCATATATATATCAATCAATCAATCATATATATCAATCAATCAATCATATATATATCAAAACGTTCATACAAATCATCCCACCACCTGCTTTTTCTGTTTTTTCTCCTTTTAATAGTTGCAGGTGACATCTCCCCCAACCCTGGGCCTCCCTCCACCAGCATACATTACTCTCCTCCAGCTGCATATAGAAACCCTGCTAATCTTATTAACATTCAGTGCATGCCTTCTCCTCTCACTTTCCAAAGTGCTCTCTGGAATGCACGGTCTGTGTGTAACAAACTGACTTACATTCACGATCTTTTTCTCTCTAATTCCCTTAACCTTCTGGCTATTACAGAAACCTGGATCCAGCATTCAGACACCACCGCTGCTGCCTCTCTCTCGTTTGGTGGGCTGAAATTTTCACATACCCCCAGACCTGAGAACAGACAGGGTGGAGGTGTTGGTTTGCTGCTTTCATCACAATGTGCTTTCCAGGTCATCCCCCCGGTTCCATCACTTACATTTCCTTCCTTTGAAGTCCACGCCGTCAGACTCTTTAAGCCCTTCTCCTTACGAGTGGCGGTCGTTTATCGCCCTCCAGGCTCCTCCCGCCAGTTTCTAGACCACTTCACCACCTGGCTTACTCACTTTCTGTCCTGTGACATCCCCACCCTCATCATGGGAGACTTTAACATCCCCATCAATGATCCGCTCTCCCAGTCTGCCTCTCATCTTCTTTCTCTAACTTCTTCATTCGGCCTCTCACAGTTTACTAATTCTCCTACACATGAGGACGGGAATACTCTGGACCTGGTTTTCTCCCGTCCCGGCTCGCTGCACGACTTTACTAATTCACCTCTCCCGCTCTCGGACCACAACCTTCTTTCCTTCTCTGTCAAGAATTGTCTCCTCACCCGGGACACCCCCACTTACCACACTTATCGGAATACACGTACCATTAATACCCAACAGCTTAGGGACAATCTCCACACATCTTTAGCCCCCATCTCCACCCTCTCCTGTCCAGACATAGCATTGTCACACTTCAATAATACACTGAAGAATGCCCTAGATGAAGCAGCACCTTCTATACGCAGAAAAACCCGACACAGACAAAGGCAGCCCTGGCACACAACGCAAACACGCTCTCTTCAGCGATGCTCGAGGTGTGCAGAGCGGCAGTGGAGAAAATCTCTCTTAGCAGAAGACTTCATCCACTATAAGTTCATGCTCAAAACCTATAACTCTGCCCTTCATCTGGCCAAACAATCCTACTTCACCACCCTCATCACCTCACTATCCAACAACCCAAGACGACTTTTTGAAACCTTAAACTCCCTCCTGAAACCTAAAGTACAGGCCCCCATCACCAACCTCAGCGGTGAGGATCTGGCCACTTATTTCCTAGAAAAAATCAACCACATCCATCAGGATATCTCAGCCCTATCTCCTCAGTGCCTGGATCCCCTTCCCTGCCGCACCTCAAGCTCACTAGACATCTTTGAGCCTGTTTCAGAAGAAGAAGTTTCCAAGCTCCTCGCTTCTGCTCGGCCTACAACCTGCAACAGTGACCCTATTCCTTCACAGCTCCTGCAGTCTCTCTCACCAGTGGTCACCACTCACCTGACTAAAATATTTAACCTCTCTCTTTCTTCAGGTATATTTCCCTCCTCATTTAAACATGCCATCATAACCCCTTTACTTAAAAAGCCATCCCTGGACCAGAACTGCACTGCTAACTACAGACCTGTCTCTAACCTTCCCTTCATCTCTAAACTCCTGGAACGCCTGGTCCACTCCCGTCTAATACGCTATCTCTCAGATAACTCTCTTCTTGACCCCTTACAATCTGGTTTCCGCTCGTTACACTCTACTGAAACTGCCCTCACTAAAGTCTCTAATGATTTAATAACAGCTAAATCGAAAGGTCATTGCTCCCTGCTGATTCTCCTGGATCTCTCTGCCGCATTTGACACTGTGGATCACCAGCTCCTCCTCACTATGCTCCGCTCTATAGGCCTCAAGGACACAGCCCTCTCCTGGTTCTCCTCCTACCTCTCTGACCGCTCCTTCACTGTATCTTTTTCCGGCTCCTCTTCCTCTTCTCGTCCCCTTACTATCGGGGTCCCGCAGGGCTCAGTCCTAGGCCCCCTCCTCTTCTCTTTATACACTGCCCCTATTGGACAAACAATCAGCAGATTTGGGTTCCAGTATCATCTCTATGCTGATGACACCCAATTATACACTTCTTCCCCTGACATCACCCCTACCCTAATTCAAAATACCAAGGATTGTCTGTCTGCTGTCTCTAGCATCATGTCCTCCCTCTATCTGAAACTAAATCTCTCTAAAACTGAACTTCTTGTGTTTCTCCCCTCTACTAACCTCACTCTACCTAACATCGAAATAACCCTGGAGGGTTCAACCATAACTCCCAAGCAGCATGCCCGCTGTCTTGGGGTCATATTCGACACTGAACTTTCCTTTACTCCGTACATCCGATCACTCAGTCGCTCTTGTCACCTGCATCTTAAAAACATCTCCAGAATCCGACCTTTTCTCACCTTTGAAACTGCTAAGACTCTTACTGTCGCTCTTATTCATTCTCGTCTGGACTACTGCAACTCTCTTCTGATCGGTCTCCCTCTTACCAAACTTTCTCCTCTCCAATCCATCTTGAATGCGGCAGCCAGGGTCATATTTCTGTCCAGCCGCTTCACCGATGCCTCCATCTTATGCCAGTCATTACACTGGCTACCTATTCGCTACAGGGTCCAGTATAAACTCATCTCTCTCACCCATAAAGCTCTCCACTGTTCTGCACCGCCTTATATCTCCTCTCTCATCTCTGTCTATCGCCCTACACGTGCCCTCCGTTCTACAAATGACCTAAGACTAACATCCCCCGTAATCCGAACCTCGCACCTCCGTCTCCAAGACTTCTCTCGTGCTGCTCCAGCTCTCTGGAATGCACTTCCCCAGACGATCAGACTGATACCTAGCCCTGACCTATTCAAGCGCGCTTTGAAAACCCATCTCTTCAAAGAAGCCTATCACATCAACTACTCAGCAAGCTAACTTTGCCCTGTTCCCTACTTCCAAATATTATTCTGAATCTGCACCCTACTATTCATCTGTCTCCACACCCTTCATGCACATAACTGCACTTGATACTTGTCTATTGCACTTAAACACACGGGCTGATGACCGGATCATGCAGCTTTATATGAAAATCCCTATTATAATTGCCAGACCTGAATTAACAAGCATTTCTCACCTACTGTGTCCCCCCATTTCCTTGTAGATTGTAAGCTTGCGAGCAGGGACCTCACTCCTAATGTCATTGTTTGAATTGTCTTAACTTGTATTGAATTTATTGTCTGTACATGTCCCCGCTTAATTGTAAAGTGCTGCGGAATATGTTGGCGCTATATAAATAAAAATTATTATTATTATTATTATTATCAATCATCTATTCTATCATCTATATATAAAAAAGAGTAAAAAGCAGCACCAGCAAGTATAGGATGCAAAGCCTCATGGGTACATACCAATTCTTCAATGCAGTCTAAACAATTGAGGCAGCACACATGTAAAGATATAAATCTAAGTGCTATTTATTAGCCCATGTGGTGATATTTCGGTCCAGAAGTATGGACCTTTCTCAAGCTTGCCACCTCTGACAGGATGCCACCTCTGACAGGAGCGGGAGCGCTTCCTTCTCTCAGCACACATCAGCCATTTATCTTGGTATTTCTTCTTGATAGATTCTCCTCTTCTTCTGCACCCTTTACAAACCTCTAATATTGGAATAAGCGATAATATGATAAAGGCTCCTGCTGAACCGAAACATATTTTATTTATATCGCTTCCACTGTGTACTATATTCCTGTTTGGCGCCCACATGTAATAAAATGAACACCTATTTGCATAAAGTCTGTTTGAGTGCGCGGTGAATTTAATTAACTTGTAATTATGACCTACTGGTCCGTTGCACCTGCACCTCGTCTATATTTGACTAGAGTGCACGCTAACTACCCAGTTTATTGACACGCAGTGGTAGTTTAAATGCATGACGGACACAGTCCATCCTGGTGCGGGAACTTACACCCGGCCATGACGGACTGTGTCATCATTGGACATTAAGGAGTTAATGCAAATTTTCAAGCGATTACGATGAACAACCTATGGAATTCTTCCTGGTTTTTGTACTTCGTAAACATCCGATTCATGGTAAGGAATGACTATAATGGTGTATGGTTCTGTTTCGCAGAGTGGATCTAGTTTTCCCGAACGGTGAAACTTATTCAGCCATACTTTATCTCCAACCTGTAATGGCTGTGCGTGAGCTCGCAAGTGGTATTCTTCTTGTTGTCTTCAAGCTTCTTCCATGCGACAATCCACAATCTCTTGTGCTTCAAGCATTCTATGCTGATGTTCAGAAACCCAATCAGTTTTTGGCAAAGGGTTCATGGAATCTGGCACCTGAATTCCTAGTGCACGAACCCTTCAGCAGTTGACCTCATCTTCCAAACATGAGATAGAAAGGTGGATAACCTGTAGAACAATGGGTGGTGTTATTGTAGATTTCCATTATTTCATCAAGTAATTCAGGCCATTCCGCTTGTTTGGCGACCGAAGCAGTACGTAACATATTGATGAAGGTTTGATTTACCTTTTCACAAAGGTCATTTCCTTGAGGATGGTAAGCTGTTGTTTGTAGCTTTTTGCACTCATGAAATTGGCAAAGTTCATGAACTATTTGAGACTCGAAGGCTGGTCCACAGTCTGTGAGGACAGCTTCTGGACTTCCATAGTCTTTCACATATTCATGGTAAAACGTGATGTCAGTCATATGTGCGGTGAGATCTTTAACAGGTATAACAGCAACCCATTTCTAATAGTGATCCACCATTGTAAGGGCATAAGTGTAGCCTGAATGAGAAGGAGCAAGTGTCACATGGTCCATAGCTACTAGCTTGTTTGGTTTGTGAGAACGCATAGGATATAGAGGCACTCTTGCATCTTTCTTTCCTGCTTTAGTCAGATTGCAAGCTGGACATCCAGTACAGCAATTTTCGATATCATACTTTCCAATCCAGTACAAGCGTCGACGGATGGTAGCTTCTGTTTTGTGCACATCAAAGTGTCCAGATTGATCATGGTAGGCATCAAGGATTATTTTAGCGTTTCACCTTGGAATGAGAATCTGATGCAGTCTCTCACCTGAGACAGGGTCCAGGGTATTTTGCAGGACTAACCATTTTTGGAGGAAGAGACGTTTGTGTTGTCTCCACAGACGTTTTAGTTCAATGTCAGGAAGTGAACTGTGAAGTCGGATTGGAATTCTTCCAGAAATTAGAAAGTCATGGATTTCTCCAAAGACACGACTCTTACTTTGAATAGTTTTACACTCTTGCGCCTATTATAAAAAGGAGGCGTTTCCACCTCTTCCCAGGTGTCATCTTGGTTCAATAAGGAATAAATTCTTGGACTTTAAGTGCGCTGCCAGACAGATTCAATAACCACACAAGGTTAAAAAAGTTAACCCTTTAATCCCTACGCGTTTCGAAGCATAACGCTTCTTCTTCAGGGGTTGATACATGTTAGATGTATCAACCCCTGAAGAAGAAGCGTTATGCTTCGAAACGCGTAGGGATTAAAGGGTTAACTTTTTTAACCTTGTGTGGTTATTGAATCTGTCTGGCAGCGCACTTAAAGTCCAAGAATTTATTCCTTATTGAACTGTGGTGCGGTTCCGCTGTGGACCGTTGGACGTGCAGCAGGCTGACTTACTATGCAGGCTTTACTTTCTCTTTGAGAAGGTGAGTATAATACTTTCAGTATTTGTACATTTTACCCGGATAAGACCCTATTGCGCTTTTGTTTCAACCCTTTAGTGAATATAATTTCAGGTGTCATCTTGGGGAGGTTCTTCTTCAACTTGCAGTCAGGATAATGCGTCTGCATTGACATTGGTTTTCCCACTTCTGTATTTGATGGTAAAGCAGTAGTTTGCGAGTTTGGAAGCCCATCTTTGTTCTAAGGCACCTAGTCGGGCAGTATTCAAATGTGCTAGAGGATTATTTTCCGTAAACATGGTAAAAGGTGTGGCTGCTAAGTAATCCTTAAATTTCTCCATCACAGCCCACATCAGGGCTAAGAGCTCCAACTTGAATGAACTATAGTTGTTATCATTCTTTTCAGCACCTGGTAATCTTCAACTGGCATATGCTATGACACGCTCTTTGCCGTTTTGAGCTTGAGATAATACTGCACCAAGACCTTGGAAGCTGGCATCCGTATAAAGTTGGAACGGTTGGCTGTAATTAGAATACGTCAGGATTGGGGGTTGAGTCAGCAAAGACTTCAGCGTCTGGAATGGTGCCTCTTGTCTTTCAGATCAGTCCATAGGAAGTCTTTGATTACAGTTCTCCTTGGGGCATCCGCGTAATAGTTCTGTCAATGGTTCAGACACTTGCGCAAAGTAGGGAATGGAGTGGAGATAATAGCTGGCAAAACCCAGAAAACTTCCTACTTTTTTGACAGTTGTTGGAGTTGGCCAATTCTGCACAGCAGCAAGCTTTTCAGGATCAGGCTGCATTCCTTCAGCACTGACTACGTGGCCCAGGTAGCAGACTCTTGGCTTTAAAAGGTGACATTTGGAGGGCTTGATTTTTAGGCCATGCTGGATGAGTACCTTGAATGCTTCCACCAGGTGACGTAAATGATCTTGAAAGGTGCGGGAGTACACTATGACATCATCAAGGTAGAGTAATACACTTTGAAACTTCATATATCCAAGACATCTTTCCATAAGTCGCTGTGACGTAGCGGGAGCATTACAAAGTCCAAATGGCATACTGTTAAATTCATAGCGTCCCATTGGGATGGTAAAAGCAGTTTTATCTCTGTCCTCAGGTGCCCAGGGCACTTGCCAGTATACACTGGTCAAGTCCAGAGTGGAAAAGTAGGCAGCAGAACTGAGAGCTGTAAGAGATTCTTCAATGTGTGGAACAGGATATGCATCTTTGTGTGTGATGTTCAATTTTCTATAATCCACACAGAATCTTATAGAGCCATCTTTCGTCTTCACTAGGACTAATGGTGCAGCCCAGGGACTTTGGCTTTCCCTGATAACATTAGCATCCTTCATCTTCTTTATCAGCATCTTCACAGGCTGGTACATTGTTGGTGCTAAAGGACGATGTCTTTCCTTGCTAGGAACGTGATCACCTGTGTTGATATGATGCTGGAGTAAATTTGTCTTTCCAAAATCTAACTGATGATTGCTAAATGGTTGGTGGTGACGCTTGTCAACATTAAGAACTTCATTGATTTTGTCTACAGGGGTGTTAGCATCTCCCACATTCAATTCCGTCCACCAATGTGTAAAAACAGGTTTGTTAGAATCTCAGATACTGACTTTAGTTGACTGTTGGTAGGTGGTGACTTCTTCAGACAGGACATCCTCTGGATCAAGGCGATGGTCACGTTCGCGCCTTGGCTGAATGGCGCGAGCCGGGGGGTTGTGGCCCCACTGTGCCACAAACCAGACTACCCTGGAAGGGGCGTGACTACGACAGCTACCTCGGTCTTCACTGGAGCCTCTGATGGTGAGGTCAGGCTTGTGCGGCAGGTAGCTGTCGGGTGCCATTCCAGGGTGGTGTCTGGCTGTGGCTGCTTATCCCACTCGGGGACAAGTCACTTGGACAGGTGTGACTAACAGGCAGGCTGAGACACTGGGCAAGCAGGCATGGCTTGGTACACTGGCAGGCAGGCACGGCTTGGAGACACGGCTTGGAGACACTAGGCAAGTGGGCACGGCTTGGAGACACTGGGCAAACGGGCACGGCTTGGAGACACTGGGCAAGCGGGCACGGCTTGGAGACACTGGGCAAGCGGGCACGGCTTGGAGACACTTGGCAAGCGGGCATGGCTTGGAGACACAGAGCAGGTAGGTGACGGCTTGAGACACAGGGCAAGCAGGAGTGGTATATGAGAGAACAGGTTTGGACCTGTTCACACAGGCAGGAAGGAGTGGAAGATGATGGAACAGGTTTGGACCTGTTCACACAGGAGATGCAGGTAGGCGGAGCCGCAGGAATGCGGAGTAGGCAGAGCCGCAGGAATGCGGAGTAGGCAGAGCCGCAGTAGTGCGGAGTAGGCTGGGCTCCAAGGGAGCCGGGCAGGCAGAGCGGCTAGGGAGCCGAGCAGGCAGAGCGGCTAGGGAGCCGGGCAGGCAGAGCGGCTAGGCAGAACAGCTAGGGAGCCAGGCAGGCAGAGCGGCTAGGGAGTCGGGCAGGCAGAGCGGCTAGGGAGTCGGGCAGGCAAAGCGGCTAGGGAGCCGGGCAGGCAGAGCGGCTAGGGAGCCGGGCAGGCAGAGCGGCTAGGGAGCCGAGAAGGCAGAGCGGCTAGGGAGCCGTGCAGGCAGAGCTGCAAGGGTGCAGATTCACAGATAGAGCTGCAAGGGTACAGCTTCACAGATAGAGTTGCAAGGGTGCAGATTCACAGATAGAGCTGCAAGGGTGCAGATTCACAGATAGAGCTGCAAGGGTGCAGATTCACAGATAGAGCTGCAAGGGTACAGATTCACAGATAGAGCTGCAAGGGTGGAGATGCACAGACAGGGAGGACACAAGGAAAGACACAGCAGGGAAGGAAGCCACGGACAAGGAGAAAGGGAGATTGTTGTGAGTTCATTTTCCCCTTCGTCACTGAGGTCTGGTGAACTCCCTATTCTGGTAAAGGAAGGTAATGAGCCTGATTATCAGGCACCTGAGCCTAATGATGGTGACTGGCTGAGTGGAGTCACAGACTGGATATAAGGCTGCCGACGCCCTTCTGCCCTGCGGGTGATTTCTCTGTGGACTTCTAGGAGACCAGTCTGATTCCTGCTCCTCTAAAGCTAAGTTTTCTGCTTTGCCTGTTAGCATTTGTGTTTTGTTTTTGTTTGCCTTGCTTTTCTGGATTCTGCCATTCCCTGCTGGGGTGAGCTGAATCTCCTTTTGCCTGTTGCTCTGTCTTCAGATTATTCCTGAGTACTGACATAGCCTTTTTGAAGCCTAGCGTCTTCAGGGCCTTTTTCACTGTCAGTTTGTTGGCTCTTATTTTCATAGGGTTTTTCACGGATTGCAGACAGCAGCCTTCCTGTCCTTTCCTATCTAGTTAGCTTGGGCCCCGTCTTTGCTCAGTCTATCTTTCTGTCTGTGTTAGTGTTCTTTCTTCTTGCTTCACCGTCATTATATGTTGGGGGCTGCCTTTTGCTTTGGGGTCTGCTCTGGGGCAGTTTAGATTTCCCTTTCTGTCTTTAGGCTATATAGTCCTCCGGCTGTGATCGAGGGGTCTAGGGTATCGTAGGAACCCCCCACGGCTACTGCTAGTTGTGTTGATAGGTTCAGGGGTCTGCAATCCGATAGCTGCCAACTTCTCTGGTTTTCTGGACTTAGCTAGCATTTCTGTTTTTGCCTCCTACGGTGACTCATTCATAACAGGAGATTAAGGTAGGACAGAGTACAGACAAGGTACTGGGACCAAGACTCAAGGGCCAGGATATTCAGCCTCCTGGCAGGCAGACAAGGTACAAGGCAAGACTAGGAGTAATCCTCCAGAGAAGGAGATACTCAGAACAGGGCCTGGCTAGCTCAACAGCAAGTTGCTAACTGAGTATAGACATTGCTCAGGCAAAGGTCTGTGGGTGTGGCGAAACTATAGTCAAGGGCTCTAGGTGATTGGTAAGGGACATATTACACAGGTGCACCCTGACTGTATAAGAAACCAGAGAATTCAGGCGCCGCCCCCCTATACACACAGTCAGGAAACATGGAGAGCAGAGGCACAGGGCTGGCAACAGACAGAATTCACAGCATGGCTTGAAGCAGAAAGTAAGTTGGTGTGCGGGGGGATGGGAGGCCATGCAGTGATGCCAGCAGGGTTGTTACAGCGATATAGCTGTTCAACAGGGTAGAACTTGTGCAATTCTACTTTCTCGTCACTGAGGTTTACAAGACATACTGGAACCTTACCACTGGAGACTATAACAATACTTATTGCTGTTTTAACCAATAGCTGACCATCAATTTGGATGGAGTCAAGGAAGGTTTCATAGTCCTTGTTTTCAATGCCTGGACAGGCATGGCACCAGACAAGAGTCTCACTGTTTGACGACAGATTCACTGGACGTGCATCCTGTATGCGGACATGGCCAATCCTTTGAATAGTATGTTGAATTGTTTTCCTACAGGAGGGGGAAGCAGTAGAGAGAGAGGCATGCAAAACATCAAGAAATTCAGTAAAACAGTGACAAATTACTTTCATTCCTAACACTACAGCTGAAGTAACTCCTTCACTTGCCTCGGTGACAATTACTCCCTGTTTAGACAAGTTGTGGTCACCCACTTATATGGTGGGTTACCAATAACCCAGTTGAGAAATAGGCTGTCCATTGCTAGCCAGCAGACATAATTTGACCTTAGAAACAGTGCTTAATTGACTATGATGCCAATACGTTTCAAAAACACTCTTTTCAATGGTGGTCACCTGTGATCCAGTGTCCACTAGAGCATCCAATGGAACACCATTAATACTCACAGTTATGTACGGGCAGGCCGAGAGGAAACGGGATTCCCTTTTTTGTGTTCTCTCTGGACCTTTTGTTTCGTCACCTGAGAGGTAGTCCTCTGCCTCGGGGGTTTCCGGTTTAACTGGAAGCATCGGGACTGGTGGTGTCCAGTCCGATGGCAATAATTGCAATAAGGTCATTCACCTCTCTGGGATCGGCTTGGAAAAGGCTTTCCATAGGATTTGGATGGGTAAAATGTGGCTCCGGTGACAATGCTCTACTAGGGGATGAATTACAGGATGGCAGTGTAGTTCGAACAGTCAGCTTTTTGAGAGTCTGACAGACCTGGTCAAGGGTCCTGAACATTGCATCTACTCATTCATGTAGTGAAGTAGTAGTAATGGCACCTGAGGCTTGTGCCGCCTGAAAAACTGGAGTGGATAAAACATGAGACAGTGGGGATACAGTAGGGGGTCCCCCATAAGGTGAGTCAGTACCTAAAACATGTAAGGCTTGAGCCTTGAACTCAGAAAATGACATTCCAGGGTTCTGAGCAGCAAGAATACAGATTTGGATCTGTAGAGTCCACACCCTCTATAAGTCTGTCCATGTCCAGAATCATACACTCAGCCTCTCCAGGGGCTAGAGTATCCACTTGGGGCAGGGCCCTGAAAGCAGTCTGGAGGGCCAAGGCATAGTCTCTAAGAGTCTCACCTTGTTTCTGTCATCACTCATAAAAATGAAGCCTGACCTCTGTTGGTGACTGTAGCTGAAACTCCTCCTTGAGTTTATTGAGGATCTGGTGTACACTGGTCTTGTCTGTAGATGGCCAGGAACCTACAATACTTCTTCTGCAGCATGTCCTTCAAGTTGACCCAGTAAAAGTGGTACCTGCTGGATGGGAGAGAGTGATATAAACTCAAGTGTCCTGGATATTTTCTCTCTAAAATCTGCGACGGTATGCCGGTCTCCTCTGTAAACTGGCAGGTTAGAAGTCCCAATAAATATTAGCATCCCCGTGGGTATAGCTGGAACAGGGGCCACAGACACACTAGTTGGTGGAACTGCCTGGCAAATAGCTGATGGTAATGATGAAGCACTGGCAACAGGTTGTTCACTTGCATTGGAGTCATACATGACTGCAAATAATCGATGTACTGTCTCTTTATGAAATCACAAAATGGTGCTGCAGGTAGTTGAGAACAATATAGTCTATACAGTTGCACACTAGAGAGTCAGAGCGCTTCCCCTCCTAACTGGAGTGCGGGTAGCTGATAAAAAATGGTTGAAACAAGCAGCTTCAGCTGCTTTAGGAGACAAAATGATCTTTTACCGGTTTTTGCCACTAACAAACTCTGCAGGCTGATGCCACGCTGAGATGGGGGAAGAAAATGGAGGCATTTCCTGTGCGTACAGCTGCTCTTTTTTCCCGCTACGCTTTCACGGGCTTTTCCTTTTTGGCGCCAACCAGCCGGTCCTGACCAGTTTTAGTAATGACGCAGATGTTTTTGCAAATGGCTCCTATGCATTTTCACTCAACAGTCATAATACACAGTTCAATCCAGTCAAGTAACGATAGCATTCAAAGCAACAAAAGCAGCAGCTTCAACTCTACAAAAAATCATGAATACCATAAATCTTCAGGCACACAGTGCGATCCTGTTCGTGACCCCAATCGAGGTTGCAGTGTCCAGGGGGGAACTAGATGTTATAGGTGCCAGGACCGGCCAATAATAAAGAAATTAGGAATGTCACCGGCGGCGTTGTGGCGAGCTAGCCCTGTGTCCCTCACACTGAG
Organism: Dendrobates tinctorius; assembly: GCF_039654945.1. Classification (NCBI taxonomy): domain Eukaryota; kingdom Metazoa; phylum Chordata; class Amphibia; order Anura; family Dendrobatidae; genus Dendrobates; species Dendrobates tinctorius. Next base: position 43,367,611 of record NW_027361738.1, on the reverse strand, counting down.
CCCTTGCAGCCTCTTAGTGTATGTGTGCGCAGTTTCAAGGATGAATGCTGACAAGGGTATTAACGGAATCAAATGGGAGTCTTTACTGTATTCACTTCAAAATACATAGTTCTTACCATCTTAATTCACACAGTCCTTCAGTTATATTACTACCAAAGATAGGCCTACACAGTTTGGTTCACTGTGGAAATAGTGTTCACTACTTACTCACGATTAAGTCCTGATAGAGTTTCATGTTGCAGATCTTTTGCAGTCAAGAAGGTGTTCTAATTTGCCTCTCTAGCAATCCTATGAGCAGCTATCAGTGAAATTTTGCTTGGTCTTCCGGACCTTATGTTGACCTCCACTGTTCCAGTTAACTGCCATTTCTTAAATTCAGTTTGAACTGAGGAAAGGGAAACTTGAGAACGCTTTGCTATCTTCTTATAGTCTTCTGCTACTTTGCAAATCTCCATTTTCATCTCTTATCTATCTGTCTATTGATCATTATCTGTCTATCTATCTATCTATCTATCTGTCTATCTATGTGTCTGTCTGTCTATACACTTCTACTTTCTGTGGAATAACTCATTTGACCTTCTTAGGATCTGATGCCAGGAACGATGTCACTGGAATATACATATATATATATATATATATATATATATATATATATATATACATACATACATACACATATGCCAGTTTATATCTGGATGGAATGGGGACATATCACACTTCCTAAGGATTTCATTTACACTATATTGTTTGTCCTATTGCTGGAAAATTCAGGTGATTCATCATGTTCTCCAAAACACCTGATCCCTATTCCCTAGATATCACGCTCTCAATGTGACAGGAATATAGCAAGCTATGGCTTTTATATCTTGAAAGGCCAAGGTGATAACTCTTTTGGGACTTCAGCCTTTCGCCTATTGATGAGTTCCATTTTTTTGCTAATGCTTTTTCTCTTCTCCCTCTTAACAGCCCCCTGACTGTGGAGAAGGGTCTGGAATTATTAAACGAGGTGGCCGCGCTCATGAAGCAGCCGATGAATGTGTTCAGTGATGTCAGGTAGGTTTCATTATCTGCTCACGCTCATATTTTATTCCCCCCTTCAGTGCCCCTCCGCTGCATCCGTCTCTAGTAAAACTGTTGTGAAATATTTTGAGGCGTTTTCTAAATTAAAAAAGAAAAAAGAAATGAGGCCGGGTTTTAAGTAAACTTTAGTGAAGAAAGTCATGTCGTTAAAGATATTGCAGGAATATTCTATTTGATGAATAATGCTTTATCATTTTACTATGACAGAGGAAACTTGCAGAATTTTCTAACATTTCAACATATCAGCAGAAATATGGAAAGGATCAGCATGCAAATAGCGGCTCATACGTTTAATAATTAGATACAAATCCATCAAAAATACCATAAATGGTAGATTTTTAGTTAAGAAAAACGGACTGGACTTTCTTATATAGAAACCATTATGTATGATGTCTACAATACAATGTCTTGTGTGCTGAATATAAATTAGTCCCACAAATGATATCTAGTACTGAGAACTGTCTTTTATGCTGTTCCCATTGTATTTATGTTTGTTTTACTGAATGGTGAGGGTTCTCGTCAAACATTAATGGCCTGTCCTAGGATGGACTATCAATGTTAGGGATGCAGAAGACCCCTTTACATAAGACATTTATTTGGCTGTTTTGACATGCAAATGCAATGTGTAGTGTGGCGGTGTTCACACCGCGCGTTAATGAGGCAGTGACCCAGTGAAGTTCAACACAGAAGTCTTTATTGTCCAAAAACTCATAAATGAAAGGCAATCGGTATCCTCCTGATCACTGGCGGGGCATCAAAACAGTCCATATTCAAGACTGGTTTCTGTGGGCGACTGCACCACCGCGTCACACTGAGGGGGCGCCAGGTGTTTTGCTCCCCTTGACTCTGTGTTCACTTCACACAAGGCAGATGTTGCAGAGACACCTGTTCTGCAGCTTGCAAACCAACACTGAGTCACCCAAACCTTTGCTGCAGGGTTTTTAAATGGAATCTGTGGCCATGAGCCACTTGTAAGACCCAGCTGGAGGGATTGAATCGCCCACTACCATCCTGTAGTTCACTCCAAAAATAAAAGCCCGTGCCGGGTCTTCTTAAATCTGCGTCGGCCAAATAGCTTATCCAACACCAAACTTGTATTCTGCACTGCAGCCACAGCTATGTCTGTAACTGCAGTGAACTCCAGCGGCTCAATATGCTTCTATGCACATCCTGGGGGATACATACCAACCCTCGCATATAATTCCCCTCACTGCCTCACATATGGCATGTAAAAGTTTGGGTACCCCTGCTCAAAATTACTGTTATTGTGTACAGTTAAGCAAGTTGAAGATGAAATGATCTCTAAAACATCTAAAGTTAAAGAAGACACATTTTTTTTGTATTTTAGGCTAAATAATATATATATTGTCATATTTTACATTTTAAAAATTACAAAAAGGAAAATGGGCTGATGCAAATGTTTGGGCACCCTGCATGGTTAGTACCTACTAGCACTCCCTTTTGCAAGTATCACAGCTTGTAAACGCTTTTTGTATCCAGCCAAGAGTCTTTCAATCCTTGTTTGAGGGATTTTCATCCATTCTTCCTTGGAAAATTTTTCCTGTTCTGTGAGATTCCTGGGTCAGCTTGCATGCACTATTTTGAGGTCTAGCTACAGATTTTCAATGATGTTCAGATAAGGGGATAGTGAGGGCCATTGTAAAACCTTCATCTTGTGCATTTTGAGGTAGTCTGTTGTGGATTTTGTCATGTGTTTAGGATCATTATCCATCTGTTAAAACCATCCTCTTTTCAACTTCAGATGTTTTACAGATGGAGTTATGTTTGCATCAAGAATTTGATGAAATTTCATTGAATTCATTCCTCTCTCTACACGTGAAGTGTTTCCCATGCCATCACACAACCCCAAAACATGATTGATCGACCCCATGCTTAATGGTTGTTTAAATGTTATTTTCCAAAAGTTCTGTGCCCTTTTTCTTCCACACATACCTTTGATCATTGTGGCCAAAGACTTCTATTTTAACCTCATCAGTCTACAGAACTTGTTTCCAAAACATACTAAGCTTGTTTAGAAGTTCTTTTGCATACTTCTGACTCTGAATTTTATAGTGAGGACACAGGAGAGGTTTTCTTCTGATGACTCTTCCATGAAGGCCATATTTGTACAGGTGTCTCTGAACAGTAGAACAATGTACCACAACTCCAGAGTCTACTAAATCTTTCTGAAGGTCTTTTGCAGTCAAGCAGGTGTTCTGATTTGCCTCTCTAGCAATCCTATGAGCAGCTATCAGTTACATTTTGCTTGGTCTTCCAGACCTTATGTTGACCTCCACTGTTCCTGTTAACTGCCATTTCTTAAATTCAGTTTGAACTGAGGAAAGGGGACTTGAGAACTCTTTGCTATCTTTTTATAGCCTTCTGCTACTTTGCGCATCCCCACCATTTTCATTTTCAGAGTGCTAGGCAGCTGCTTAATAGAACCCATGGCTGCTGTTTTTTGGCAGAAGGTTAGCAGAGGCTGGGTTTTTATAAAGCTGAGAAATTTGCATCACCTGGCCTTTCCTAACGATGATAGTAAATAATCCATAATCCTAAGAGGCTAATTAAGGACTGAAACCTTGGTCAAAGTTGTCTGAGCACACAAATCTCCAAGGGTGCCCAAACTTTTGCATTGGCCCATTTTCCCTTTTGAAATTTTTAAAATTTTAAAAGTGACAATATACACTGCTCAAAAAAATAAAGGGAACACTAGACACTCTTACTGAGCAGACACATGGATGTTAGTGACCTTCCTATCATTTCTACCTGTTGTTTATTCCATTGGCACAACAGCAGGAGAAATTGAATCACAATCAGTGTTGATTTCACAGAAATTTGACTGACTTGAAGTTACATTTTGTTGTTTAAGTGTTCCCTTTATTTTTTTGAGCAGTATATATTTGTTTGCCTAAAACTCAAATGACTTGTGTTATCTTTAACTTTAGGCCTTTTAGAGATCATTTAATGTTCAACTTTCTTAACTATTCACAATTTCAATCATTTTAAACTGGGGTGGAAAACATTTACATGCCACTACATATATATATATGCAGGGGGTTGGACACGATGACCCTGGAGGCCCTTCCAACTCTAAAACTCTATGATTAAGGTAGCGTATTTTCTTTGGCTATGTTCACAGGTGCAGTATTTATCTTCCTTCAGATTCACATTGTAATTTGACAGCCTAAATATTAGCACAATGTCTATGGAAACCTGACCCAATGATTATAAATTAAAGGGATCCATTGGGAGCCGTTATGGTCAATTGCAAAATGGACAATCATTGATCCATCATATCTGTCATGGTTCGACCTTAGCTTTACTCCACATCACATAGGTAATGCACATTTGACATATATATTTTACATTGAGAACATTTTTCCACAAGTATTTAGAAGTACTAGAGATTTTAACCCCTTAACAACCAGAGGTATTTTTGGTTTTGCATTTTCATTTTTTGCTCTCCTTCCCAGAGCCATAACTTTTTTATTTTTTGGTCAAAATGGCCATTCGAGGACTTATTTTTTTTCGGGACGAGTTGTACTTTTGAACGACACCATTGGTTTTACCATGTCATGTACTAGAAAACGGGAAAACAAAATTCCAAGTGCAGTGAAATTTCAAAAAAAGTGCAATCCCACACTTGTTTTTTGTTTTGCCGTTTTTTACTAGGTTCACTAAATGTTAAAATTGACCTGCCATTATGATTCTCCAGGTCATTACGAGTTCATAGATACCAAATATGTCTAGGTTCTTTTATTATCTAAGTGGTGAAAAAAATTCCAAACTTTGTTGTAAACAAAAAAATTGCGCCATTTTCTGATACCCGTAGTGTCTCCATTTTTCATGGTCTCGGGTTAGGTGAGGGCTTATTTTTTGTGTGCCGAGCTGATGTTTTTAATTGTACCATTTTGTGCGGATACGATCTTTTGATAGCCCATTATTGCATTTTAATGCAATGTCGATGCGACCCAAAAAATTAAATTCTGGTGTTTTGACTTTTTTTCTCTCTAAGCTGTTTAGCGATCAAATTAATCCTTTGTTTATTGAGAGATCGGGCGATTCTGAAGGTGACGATACCAAATATGTGTATGTTTGATTTTTTTCATTGTTTTATTTTGAATGGGGCAAAAGTGGGGTGATTTATAATTGTACAGTTTTTTTTTAATGTTTTTAAAACCTTTTTTTTTTTTCTTTTACTTTTGGCATGCTTCAATAGTCTCCATGGCAGACTAGAAGCTGCCATAACCTGTTTGGCTCTGCTACATACAGGCGATGATCAGTTTGCCTGTATGTAGCTGAAATACTCACTTGCTAGGAGCGCCGACCACTTGGCGGCGCTCACAGCTAACCGGCAGTGACAACCATAGGGGTCTCCAGGAGACCTCTGGTTGTCATGCCAACGCATCATTGACCTGCGATCACGTGACGGGGTCACCAGTGGGCAGATTTCCGGCATGATTGCCGGAAGCGCATGTTAAATGCCGCCATCAGTGTTTGACAGTGGCATTTAACAGGTTAATAGCCGCGGGTGGATTCCACCCGTGGCTGTTACGAGCACATGTCAGCTGTTCAAAACAGCTGACATGTGCCGGGAAAGATGTGGGCTTACCGCAGGCGCCCACATCAAAGGGAGGGAGTCTGACATCGGTGTACTATTATGCCGATGTTAGAAAGAGGTTAATATTCAAACATATGCCAGTGCCCACTTTGGTGTACATTGGATATGAAAAGTCTACACACCCCTGTTAAAATTAAAACTTTTTCTCATGTAAAAAAAATAATACCAAAAAGAGTAATTTCAGAATTTTTTCTACCTTCTGGACTTGTGCATATGGCCATAGGGTTATTTTAGTTCTGAAAGGCAATATTCCATTGTCAGCTTTTTAGCAGGAGCCTGAAGGTTTTATGCCAATTTGACTGATATCTGGAACTTTTCATAATTCCTTCCCATTGACTAAAGTCCTAGTTACATATGTCAAAAACCAGCCCAAAAGTATAATGCTTCTTCCCTATGCTTCACTGTGGGTATGGTGTTCTTTTGGTGATGTGCAGTGTTGGCTTTACTCCAAACATACCTTTTGGACTTATGGCCAAAAAGTTCAACCTTTGTCTCATCAGACCATAACACATTTTCCCATGTGCTTTTGGCAGACTTGATGTAGGTTTTATCAAAACATATCTGGATGTTGATGTTTTTCTTTGTAAGAAAAGATTTCCATCTTGCAACCCTATCCCAAAGGCCAGACATATGAAAAATACGAGATATTGTAGTCACATGCAATATGAAACCAGTACTTGCCATAAATTTCTGCAGGTCCTTTAATATTGCTGGAGTCATCTTGGCAGTTTTCCCAACAAATTTTCTTCCTGTCTTTTCATTAATTTTTGAGGGATATCCAATTCTGGGTAATGTCACTTTTGTGCCAAAGTTAAGCCACTTCTTGCTGATGGTTTTCTCATCCTTCCATGGCAAATCTAGTGCCTTGGAAAAAAATTAGTACCCTTTTCCTAACTGAAACCTTTCAAAAATGAGATCCCTTTGCTGTGTTGTATGCTGTTTACGGACCATGGCTTTTCCTTTAAAATGCAAAAAAGAAAATTTAAGAAAAATCCGACTAGAGCAGCTAAATTTTATATCGGGTTAATCAGAATCACTGGAAATTATGGCAGCTGTGTACTGACTACTGTGTAACATGAGTGTAAATGTGATTGGCTAATTCTGAACCCTCCACATTCCCAATTATAAGAGTGTTCACACTTATGCAACCAGATTATTTTAGTTCTATTATTTTTATTTCAGTTTGTTTCTCAATATATTGTACAGAATATGGGTAAGATTAAAGGTGGATAACGTTTTGTAATTATTCTTCTTGCTATGATATTTTTTATACATGAAACAAATGTAATTTTCACAGCGGTTTCAAGACTTTTTATATCTGTAGGTTCAGCCAGAATACATAATTTAATTAGGTTTTGCCCGCAAAAAAGACAAGATGGATCTTTATTTTTCCACTTTTTGTATCTTGAGATAAAGGAAGCCAGTTTTTAAATAAAAATATGATTTTGTGATACTCTGTCAGGGGATGCTTATGCTTTATGTGGCCACCATGTGGTTATGATGTGATTTGTTTTCATAGTACGTCAAGGTAATGTATTGAATATATACTTGGAAAAATTAGAGTTCTTAAAGAAATAGAATGGATGGAGAACTCTATATGTCTAGGGAATATATCCGGCTGACAGTATATAACTTATATGATGTGATCAGAACATTAACCCTATATCATATATAAAATATTGCTTTTCCATTTTTTTTTTAAAGATTTCATGATGAAAAATGAAAATAATTTTCTTTGTATTCATGCAAAATGCTTATAAATGGACACAGATGGCAATTATATGATTTATTAATAATATTATTTTTGAAATCCGCCTAATAACTTATAATAATGACATTGATAATACTATGAAATTCTTACTTCTAATAATATATAGTATTGTTTTGATGAAATGTGCTTACTATAATTTCAGCAGAAACTGATGTTACAGTATGTGTTGATCTGTATTATAGCTGAAGAAGCTAACATAAATTGTACATATGTTCTAAACAAGCATTCTATCCCCGAAAACGCAGCCAAATAAGCCTGAAATGTGGAAAATTCTATTTTCATGACTTATTTCCTGTCAATACCATTTGTAGCACAAACAGATCTTAGTAGGAGAACTATTAAGGGACCTATATAAGTATAAAAAATGGCAAGCTATGCATCCATACTAGACTGATTTCCTTTTATTATTGCATCACAAATTATATTATATGCCATAATCTTGTTTACAGCCCTAATAATCGGCCCACATCAATGGTTAATACTTTTTAGCCCATGGCTAAACATAGACTAGCACTGTCATCGCAGCTTTCTAATAACACTGCTTGAGAACTTACCTTCATCCAGAAGGCAGGAAAGATAAAATTAATGATGTAATATTGCAAAATGAGAAATAACGTGGAAGACTTTACGCCGAAGGGCTAGGCCTGGATGAAAACAATTGTCTGCCTTTATATGCACTGTGTGGAGGAAATTGTGTATGTAGTGTCACAATAGTACACTCAAAGTGAATACTTGGCCTGTAGCTGCAGAGAAATATCCTTAAGGATCCACAGTAGTTAGAATTAAACTGCAGAATTTAGGGATTTTCCAAGTTCAGAATAATTTTTAAAAATGCTCTAGTCTTTACTCTTCCCCATAAACTACCACAGATACCTTATTTTCTGATGTGGAGTGTGACGACACAGCGTCAATCTGGGCACTGCTGCTGGGGTGAATTATTCTTATTTATGACAGACATACTGTTCCTTTGTTCAGTAGGACAAGGGACATGAGCCATTGTTTCATGTGAGACTGCCCATTGACCCTTTTTGCATGATAATTTGTGTAATTACTGCTGATTACATGTTGCATCATCCCTTTGAGGTGTACTAGTCTACATAATTTGGAGGATAAATACGCAGTCTAGTTGAACAATCAAACAATGAGGGATTACCTCCCACCAATCCTGTGAAATGAGAGATGTGGGATATAAAATGGCCCTGCTCATGTCACTGGTGTTCCTCTACAGGATGTCAGCCCAGGCACCATGGTTCCAGCTGGTGGATTACAGATCTGCTCCACTGCCCATTAGCGAGCCTACTAAGTTGTTTGGACAACCCAGGTTGAGAAAAGCAGGTCACTTGACCACGTACTTCGCTGTGCTTGGTCAGCTTCCTAAGCTTGCTGTTACCTCCTCTCTCTGGGTGTCACTGGAGTGCTGATGGTTGGGATTGTTGGCTCTGGATGCCCCAAAGTCAGAGGTTCTAATCCGTGGTGAGCCATCGAAAGTGTGAAAATCTGTCATTTTCACACCATCTTGTGTACTTGCTGGGAATTCACTATATGTTGTTGACTGTTAGTGATCAAATAAAGTCTTACTGGTGTGTGGTGCCCTCACCCTGTGTTGTCTTCTGAGTAGTGTTCTGCCCATGGGGAAGTAGTTTGGGCATTCAGTGGGATGAACCCTGGCCCATGTGGTCTTTCTAAAGACAGCCAGGCCAGTGGATAAGAGTACTCCACATGGAGATCTCCTCTTGTCTCAAATCCACCAACATAAGGTGTGTTTGTTCACTGGCACCATTTCTGTTTGCACTGTTTCCCATAGTTCACACTTGCCTTCAACACATTCAGACACTAGTAATCAAGCTGTCCATCACATCTCCCTCTTTATGTCCTTGGCCATCACACCACCACCTTGGAAGTATATTACTCTACCAAGGTATCTGTCACGTCAACTCACTGAGCTCTCTCAGGTAGCCCCTTCTTCCATACAGTTGCGGAATGTCATCTATAATAGCATCAGAACAAGCCAAAAATATATGATAGATTCTACACCCACCTCTATGACCTACACCCCCATCTCTAGAACAAGGTTCCCTGAGCCCCAGTCCCTCCTGTTAAAGAGGATGCTGGATATATGCCATAAATGTTCAAGTGCTCATCCAATGCTGTGTGCATAGATCCAGTGTAATGACAGTAGTCCTTATACTTCTATATTATGGAGTAATGGGCAATAAGGGTCTGATTTCTCAAACAGTTTGCTGTGGAAAACTGGCATAAACTTGTTTTAACTTTAGCTTTTTTCATACCATTTCCTGTGTAGCCTAGTGTGGCCCAACTCATTATAATTTACCACTCAAAATTGGCACAAATCATCACACAAAATATACTTCAGTCCATGACTCAATGAACTTGAAGCATCTTCTTCATATGGACTCTTCATCAAGATTGACATACAAGTCAGCGGTCTTGATGATTAGGACCCAATAAGTGGTGTTGTACAAAGGTTTTATGCAGGACTGTATTCTCCCCTTAAAGGATTACTTCCTTAACAAAGAATGCAACAAAACTTTTCTTTAAATATGGAATTTCCAGGGAAAAATGGTCAGTCATACGGATAAGGAACCAAATTGTTATGTAGACCACTTAGACAAATCATCTCGAAATAGACAGGTTTTATAGAGTGTTCATTGTTGGCACCAACCAAGTGGACCATGGAAAGACAATCGGAAAACCACTGACACCCAAAGCTCATTGATGAACAGGAGTAGTGAAGGCTAGCCTGGCTGGTCCGATGGGACAGATGAGCTACTGTTATATAAATTGCTAACTGTTAATATATGCTGTTATAGAAACGTGTCAGAACACTTAGTGTATCACAACCTAATGTGCATGAAACTATGTAGCAGGTTTTTTTTTCCATTTTTAGTAGCTGCTCGTATGTAGCATAGTTGAACAATTTGCTTTGCCAGTTTCTACTCCTTCTTTTGCCAAAATTTTTCCTATTTTTTCCTGTTTAAAAGGACCTTTTTCAAATAAATTTTCATTTTCATTTTTTTTGCTATTGAGTTATCAGCATACTATAGTTGAATCCAGAAAGATTCTAGACAATGAAAAAAGGCCATCAGTTTAATATCCCACAATATTGATCTAGGTTGGAAAAAGATGTTTGGCAAAAATCTCATGTACAAGGAGAAATTCCAATATGGGTAAGAATAAATCGTTGGATGTAAGATCTATCTTCAGTAACGAAGCCCCACAGGCACCTAACTTGTAGTATTATATGTGCAGTATTTCATCAGAGCTCTCTTCCAATAGATTAACCATCATAATAACTCATAGAGGTGAAACTTGATGCTCCAGGGTCCTAATGCAAAGTTTGTAACAGGACCCTTCCAACAAATGCTGCTTATAATTCTTTTATCTTTTTACATGAAATAACAGCCTTTAGGCCCTCTCTGGCCAGTTTTGCACATCCATGAAGCACAGACCTTGCCCGGATGGCAAAACCACTGGGTTGACTGACCGGAGCTAACTGCCGCATATATGCCTAAGAAGCAGTTGGTTTGGACTGGAGACATGGTGGCTGGCAGAGTACTAGGATTCGGGCGCGGTCTGTGATTCATGGGTATGTGAACCAGCTTTAGGCATTAGCATGTGGTTGTAACCGCTGCACCCCCTACAGAGTCATAGAATGTTAGAGTTGGAAGGGACCTCAAGGGTCATCATGTCCAACCCCGTTCTCAATCCGTGATTTGGATGTTTCGCACCCAGCAGTTCGCCCCAAGTACTTCGCCCCCAGCAGTTCGCCCCGGGTACATTTCACCCCCGCACATTTTGTGCCCAGCATTTGGCCCCTAGGATGTTTCACCCCCACACATTTCGCCCCCAGCAGTCCCCAGCAGTTCGCCCCTGGATGTTTCGCCCCCAGCAGTTCGCCCCGGATGTTTTGCCCCTAGCAGTTCGCCCCCGGATGTTTCGCCCCCAGCAGTTCGCCCCCGGATGTTTCGCCCCCAGCAGTTAGCCCCCGGCAGTTCGCCCCCGGATGTTTCACCCCCAGCAGTTTGCCCCCGGATGTTTCACCCCCAGCAGTTCGCCCCCAGATTTTTTGCCCCCTGATGTTTCGCCCCCAGCAGTTCGCCCCCGGATGTTTCGCCCCCAGCAGTTCGCCCCCAGCAGTTCGCCCCCTGATGTTTCGCCCCCAGCAGTTCGCCCCCGGATGTTTCGCCCCCAGCAGTTAGCCCCCGGCAGTTCGCCCCCGGATGTTTCACCCCCGGATGTTTCACCCCCAGCAGTTCGCCCCCAGATTTTTTGCCCCCTGATGTTTCGCCCCCAGCAGTTCGCCCCCGGATGTTTCGCCCCCAGCAGTTCGCCCCCAGCAGTTCGACCCCGGATGTTTCGCCCCTGGATTTTTCGCCCCTGGATTTTTCGCCCCCGGCAGTTCGCCCCCGGATGTTTCACCCCCAGCAGTTCTCCCCTGGATGTTTCGCGCCTGGATTTTTCGCCCCCAGCAGTTTGCCCCTGGATGTTTCACCTACAGCATTTTGTTCCTGGATGTGTCACCATCTGATGTTTTGCCCCTAGCATTTTGATCCCAGATGTTTCACCCTCAGCTTTTGGGGTCAACATGCAGGGAACAAAACATCTAGGGCTGAACATGCCTGGGGGTAAAATATACAGGACCGCAATTGCTGGGGATTCTTGTGGCTACCTTTTCAGCAGCTCTACTGGCTGGCCTTAAAGGAGTATTATCACCCTAGAACACAAAAAAACTGACATACTTACCTGTCGCAGCTGCAGCTCCTTGGGTCCCGGAGTGCAGTCTAGCGGTTCCCCATATGTCGTCTTCTCCTGCTTCTGGGTGTCTTTTCATTTGCCTGGATCACTGATCCATGAAGCACAAAGAATGCCGCGGCAGTGAGGCTGAATGTCTCCAGGCCGCTCACTGACATGACGTCACTCTTGCCCCATTCATCAGTCAATCCAGGGGGCAGGATGCCTCTGCTGTCACCAAAACACTGCTGCGCATGCGCAGTGCCACGATGAGATCAGGCAGAAGAAGAGGATGCTGGGAAAAAGGAGAGGACTCATGGTGGCCTTCGGATCCAGCATGGCGATCGCCAGCCCACACAGTCAGGAGAAGATCAGGCAAAGATGAGCAGAAGACCTCTAGGTAAGTACCAGGAGGGGAAGATCGGCAGCATGCTTACCACATGATTGCTGAAAGCATGCTGCCTTATTTTGCTGTTCGGCATGAGAATACCCCTTTAATGCAAGCTATGTATGGAAGCAGTGGGACTGTTGACTGACTACCGGGTTAATCCCACCAACCATCTCTGCAGAACTGAGATATTGGCTTTGCTGAACTAAAGTGGTCGTTAACCAGCTTCTACAGAACCTCTTTATCAGGTCTTCAGAAGGGGGGTTTTGGGATTAGCCCTCACAGAACACTCTGCCAGTATACCAAAGAATGGAGCAGCAGATAAAAGTGGTATTCTCACTTCAGGATCCCTTTTTCTGTTGATGCCCATTCCTCAGATTAGGCCAAGAATAGGGTCCAGTTGTATTCTGCAGTGAACCAGCAGTTTATCAGCAGCTTTCAGCACCAACGACAAGGACAAGTGACTGGAAGCTGCAGCCATAGCTCTCCACGATTTCAGTGAGATCCAGGGAAGATGTGACAGCGCTTGGTAAAAAGCTGATCCACCGTGACATGCCTTATACAGGGGCATGCACTGCTCTGTGCAGAGAAATGCATGTTCTGGAGGGGACTCGGTTGTGTGCATCCGGTCTTTCAGTAACAAACGGCCCTTTGGGGACAACCATTAAATTGGTGTGGCCCTTGGTGAATATGAGTTTGACACCTCTGATCTAAGACAAGTGACCATCATTTTACTGTCATGTACTAGTGGTGTTACACTTACTTAATGGCTTCTTTTTGTCATCCATTACATATCATACTATATCTAGTGATGAGCAAACCCGATCTGGAAAGTTCAGGTTTCGTATCGAACATTGCCTGCTCGGGTTCAACCACACCGACCCAAAACAGGCAATGTTTGGAGTTTGCTCATCAGAAAATAAAAATCACTTCCCTCCCCTTTGCTGAGGTCCCGACCTGTGTGGAGAGTCTTCTTGATCAAGGGAATTCCTAGCTAGGAATCCTGAAAGGGATTCCCTCGGGAACGATGACATATTCACACAATGTGGAAGTGCATGGAAGAGGATTGAAGAGGACCCTCCGCGTCTGTTGGTACCTCATAGAACCATAGGAAAAAGGATGATCACAAGGCAATTATTTGTGTGTATAAAAATATAATTTTTATTGAAGCAAATTCATTAAAACCATACTGCCAAAACTGGGGAAGTAGGAGACTACAGATACACTCATTGCTCACAGTCACTCATTAAACGCGCAAATCTAGGAAGAGACAGCTACCACGAAAACGGATAGACACAGGGACTGCCAGCAATATATTGCAGCTACAAGGGGCAGAACTGAAAAAGCCCTAATAATAAACTACTACAAATATTAATATAGCCATAATTATATCGCAAGCTGTATAGGCCACATCACAGATTATGATCTAGATGTCCACCATAAAACAATGCCGCTTGCCTGGCAATAACCCTCATACCCATAATTACAATAATACTCCGCAAATATCAAATAATCGTGGTCACTTCTGGTCTGCGCGTCTGGAAGTAACGCTCACCACGTGAGCATCACTTCCGGTCGCGCGGTATACCACGCTGCGGCTGGGAGATATAAATAATGGAGACACATGGTTGGTAGCAGGCCCCTTGAGAAAGGAGCCAAAACGCGCGTCGTGGCGGACGCGCTAGTCCAGGAGGTAGCGGCACCCTGTATAAAAGATACCCAAAGGTAATTTTACCTGATTATATTAAAAAACACACTCCCCTTAAAAAAGCAAATGCGAAACGCGTGATGGGGTACCGCCACTACTTAAGGTAATGTAGCAACAATTTTTCTTTTATATATCTTCCTTATACCTTAGCTTTCAAATCTCTAATATGTCCTCTGGTCATTTCTGCCACATGAATTAACTTTTCTCTACCTGGAGTTGCATATTTTTTCTTGGACACTTAGGCTAGTTTCAAACTAGCGCTACTGGGTGCAGCGCAGGGCTGCCGCTAAGCTCCGCCCCCGGCTGCACCCCCTCCGGTCAGCTCCTCCTCCGATTGCATGATGCTGCATGCGATCAGCATACCCTATACTTAGTGTTGGGTACGCTGGTCATGCGCTGGTACACTTTTGCCCGCGCATCTGCCCTTTTTGCTGTGTGCCGACGTGCGCCAAATGCACTGTGTTGCATTGTTGTGCGCTCGGTGCAGCGCAAAAAGGGCTGATGCCCGACAGAGAATTTTGGGATGAATTCACAATAAATTTTTCTAATCAGAAGCATCCGTTATTTATATCTCACATTAAAAACTCACATTTGGCTTCAGATTTTCTGATTTTATAGCAGAAACGTTAAATTGATGCAAAGTCTGGTGTGAAGGAGCTAAACAATAGTTTTTTCTATGACGTGTATTGTCCCAGTGGAAAATGATATATTCCTGTTTAAAAATGCTTCCAAGCTTCAAAAACGTCACATTTTCAAAGTCGTGAAAGGAATATCGGCGGCGGAAACTAGCAAACTGCAGAATTCCATGATAATAAAAGGTTTACATCAGGAAAAACAAGCAAACATGTAAGAAGTATTTGTGAAAAAAAGCATACTAACCTCAACGGTTCATATGGTCGGGGTCATATGCAGCGTAAATGTCTAAATCCCATCCACATAAAAATGCACAGTTAAAAAAATGACATGCAGTGCAGCAGTGGCGTACCTACCATGTAGGCAGGGGACACCACTGCCCCCGGGCCGTCAGGGGCCTGCTGCCAAGGGGTGTAATGCACCCAAGAACAGCGGGCCCCCTGGATCTATCATGCTGTTGTAGGTGCCTGTCACCAACTGGAGCATGGCAAGGATAAATTAATACTCACCACCTGCTGCTGCGCTGCTTTCCTCACTCTGCTTTGACGCAGATCCTGAGACGTGAGCGATCACATGATTGCATACATCATTCTAGGTCCTGTATCAAATCAGCGTGTGGCAGCAGGTGGTGAATATTAATTTACCCCCTGCCATGTTCCGGTAAGTGACCGGCCCCTTAACGGAGCTTGGTGTACCCTCTTCCCAGCACTAATTCAGCATTGGAACTTCATTTCAGGCTGTTGGCAGGGGGCATGGCTAAAGGGGCAGGGCAGAGGTTAGGAGACATTTTAATGAATCCTTAAGGTCCATTCACATGCACTAAGGAGTTGCAGCAGACAATCTGCAGCTAATTTATAGCAGAAAATTCTACACTAAAATTGACATCTAGTGATGTGGGTTTGATGCGACAACCTTGTCCTCTGGCTGTGATTGACAATGGCTGGATACCTGCAAATCATGGTTGGTGGACAAGGTTACCACTCTGCTTGTGAACATGGCAGACCACTGTATGTCAAAGGCAGGACTTCTACTTTGAAGCTGAGCAGAGAATCAGACTGCAACTAAACAAGTGAGGCATAGTTGGAATCAGTAGGCCTCACCCTACATTATACTATCCTCAAAGTTTCCCTTTAAGGCAAAATAATCACATAGTATTCTATATCAGCACTTTGTAATAGATAATTTTTCACATTTGTGCTACATAAACTTTGCAATAATTCTATATAATGGAAATGTTAAATGCTCACTAGAGTCATGCAGAGGGAACTGCTGCTGGATACCATCAATACTGATCCCCTGGAACTCCTGGGGAATAACAAGTTGGTCAAGGGTTTGGGGCAACCTTGGAATGTTGCCAAGTTGCCTTGATAATCGTATTGTTCTCTTCAGTGATGCTTTTCTTGGGAGAAGTGCTTCAACATTAGAATGGGCTCCTGAAATGACTTCTGTGAGAATCTGTGTTGTCCTTGCCCTGGTGACCGCCTCATTGACAAGTCGGATTGCTTCGGGTCTTGCTGCTTGTGCTGCGTGGTTGTGGGGATTCGTTACTTTCACCACTTCACCAGATGCTTCATTGGTCCAAACACGTCCCTTGCAAGTCGACCGTTTTTCACAGACCCAGATGGAATGGACATCGTCAGCCGTCCGTTTGGAAAATACGTAAATGTGATTCTCGTAGACCAACTTCTTCCCACATTTGGATAGAACTGAATTCATACTTGTAGACAGTGAATTGCTGTGGAAGCTGACTGATGTTTTGTGCTAGTACACCTCTCTCTTTGTAGAGGTTTTAGACACTGCTATATTCTGATGTAAAGATGGAATAAAAGCTAGTCTAATGTAACTTGCAGGACATCTGACATGAAAATTGTTACATCTGCAACAAAACTTGCAAAAAAGCAGCTCAGTGCTGGGTCAGGTAAAAGTTCTCAAAATGTTTTGAGTTTAGAGTGGTTTACTTTCCCCACCTAAATCAGGCCTCATTCACACTACATTTTTTGAATCCGTTTATTTTTTTCGTGGTATGTTTTTGTAACACAAAATCGTTTTAGAAACGTTTTGGAAAATGTCTTGTTAAAATTGCGGGCAAAATGCTCTGACATTATAATGCAATCAGTTGTGAGGTATACAGATGGAAACAGTTGATTTAACATGTCACAAAAGTGCAGCACTCTGTACAGTACTTTTGTGACATGTGAATTGATGACGGATGGGAATTCATGAACTACAAGGACAAACTGGCGAAACATCCAAACGCAAAATTCTGGGGGCAAAGCAGGGTGCACACATCCGGGGGCAAACTACCGGGGGTGAACTGCCAGGGGTGAAAAATCTGGGGGTGAAAAATCCGGGGGCGAACTGCTGGTGGCGAAACATCTGGGGGCGAACTGCTGGGGGCGAAACATCCGGGGGCGAACTGCTGGGGGCGAAACATCCGGGGGCGAATTGCTGGGGCGAAACATCCGGGGGAGAAAAATCCGGGGGCGAACTGCTGGGGGCGAAACATCCGGGGGCGAACTGCAGGGGGCGAAACATCCGGGGGTGAATTGCTGGGGGCAAAACATTCGGGGGCGAACTGCTGGGGGCGAAACATTCGGGGGCGAACTGCTGGGGGCGAAACATTCGGGGGTGAACTGTCGGGGGCAAAATGTACGGGGGCAAAATGTGCGGGGGCGAATCCTCCTGGGGGCGAAATGATAGGTGCGAAATGTTCGGGGGCGAAATGTACCTGGGGCGATCGTTACGTCCATAATCTACACTAGTGAAGATATAGAGGTCTCAGAAATTTTGGAACAATTTGAATGTAATTTCTTCCAATATGCATGATCTCAATTGCAACTTGTCATCTTTTTAATTTTGCCTAAAAATTCCAATAAAAATCGCAGTGGCACAAAAAAAAGATATCTCCAGCTCAGTATGTTACAATTACATCCACTTAGAGTCAGCACTTAGCATCTCTGTAACATGTTATTGCATATAACTGCAGAATGGATGAAAAATATATGGACTGTATATGATAGAAATACGACTTCTTTCTAATATGTTTTGTTAATGGCGATGTAGCTGTCAAATAATATCCATTATTCCTTATTACATCATTAAAGACCATTAAAACGACATTAGCGTGCTCATGTAATTATGCAAGCAGACTTAGAATGAGCATGGTTATGATTTGATCATCTAATTACTGGGCCACTGTATAGCCTGTTCTGATTGATAGTGGATGAGAACTGACGTATAGGTGTTGGCACTAGTATGCCTGACCATTAAAGCAAAATATATCCTCCGAATCATTCCAAATGTCTTAGGATTTTTGGACGTGATAGTCCCAACGCCTTTAAATCACAATTAATTCCCTTCGCCATAGTTGTAATACCCATAAATGCGCCATAGTGCAAAGGAATTAAATGGTAATTTGTCTTGTATAAATTTTGGATGGGATCTTTTCAGGATGATAAACTGCTGCCTATAAACGTAATCATGGACTTAAATTCTGTTTGCGTTGATTGATTGGAATTGACGTCCTGCATCTGTCCTCACTCGACAGAAATAAGCTACTCCCGAGCCGGAGGAGCGGCATGCACATAATGCAATGCATCTATTTTTAGATATCGACTGGTCCTTTCATTAATTTTAATGAATGTTTGTCCGTCTTCTTTTGAATATGGCCGCTATTAATCACCGCCTTTTTTTTTTTATACTTTTATATTCATCTGCTTTATTGTGAATGAGAAGGAGGGAACGTGTAAAATAGAAATGTTTGCTGTAGCTGGTGTGTAATTGTCTTATACCTTTTATATCTTGTCAATTGTTTATTTATTTGTTTTGAATCTCTGTTCATATTTCGTGTATGGTAAATGTATGGACCAATATGGAACTGTATGTTCTACGAGTGAATAAGTCAACTATTAACTCCTATTGGAAAAATCTTATTTTGCGTGGAATCATTTTCTAACGAGAAATCTTTCGTTAGAAGCTTTTAGCTACAATTGTAAAAGGTATATTGTGATACATACATCCCTGATATATGCCCAAAGGACAGGCTCAGACTGGCCCATAGGGGAACCGGTGAATTCCCCGGTAGGCCCCTGTGCAAGGATGAGCCACTTACCACCTTGTAGGAGCAGTACTTGGCACAGTACACTTGATTCACTATGTACGTCATACTTTTAGCAAACTACCCAGTGTATTTTTTTTATCAGTTTGTGAATGAGGGTGATATAATATTCGCATGCAACTGAACAGTGGGCCCCCAGATTCATTGTTACTTGTGGGCCTTGACACCCCATTCTGACACTGCCAATGGACACTCCTTTGGAAAACAATGGACATATTTGGTAAGCCCTGTCCAATAGCTCAACCCCTGCCCTTGGGAACGCTACAACCGTCTCAGTACCACCCCCTGAAATCCTAATTGTGGACAGGTTTTACATAAACCAATGTTCTGAAGGTGTTAAAGGGAATCGGTCACCCCTTTTTTGAGATATCATATAATGATATCATTCAATTGTGTGTCACATAAGGATTCTCTTAGTACTTTTGCTTCCCCCTGACCCCGCACCTTTCATGCTTAAATACCTTTTTTATATCGAATGATATCATTATATGATATCTCAAAAAAGGGGTGACAGATTCCCTTTAAAGGGGTTTTCCAAACATTGCTGTTCAGGAGTGCACACTCCCTTCCTCCTGATTGATTGAAAGATCAAAAAGTGGCATGGTTGCACCCCTGTCTTGAACTGTATGCTCTTTGATGTAGTGAGCAGATGCAGTTTTTTGGCTCTCCAGCATTGGAAAAGTACAAGGGAACTGAAGCTGTACCTGTCCAGTGTTGGAGCTGCGCTTACAAGCTCTATAGCAAAAAGCTAATAAGCACTGCATTCCCTGCCTTGAAAACTGGCCGCCGCTGCAGCAGTGGCTGATAACCTAGGCAATGAGCAGTAAACAATAAAAATCCATCAGTTCCTGAGAATGGTAAGATTTATAACAAGCAAGTTGCAAAGTTGTGCTTTGCAGTTTTACCTATTTAAGAAGTTGAGACAGCCCCCTTTAAAATTAGATAATGTTTATACTGCTGATGAATTTGGTGCATTTTTACACTCTGTAGCCAAAAAATGCACCAAACTTACAGTAAGTCAGAATAGGGGACTACTTACACACTTTAGTCGCAGGTCAGTCATCGTTGTATCCTTTTTTACCATGTACAGAACACAGACACATTATTCTCAATGGAGATATTCACATCTCAGGTTTTTTTGTTGACCAGTAGTTTGCATAAAAAACTGAGACATGTCCTCTGATCTGTTTGGTGGCCTGACCTAACCCAATCAGCTGAAAAAAAGAAAAAAGACAACACACAGGGCTTGGGAACCTCCATCCAAATGTTGTTGTTTACAAGAAAGATGTTTGACACAAAAACTAAATAGGAACGAAATATGGACTATCAGGTGGATGAAAAATTGTAATTTTCTTTTCTTGTGGACACAAAGTACACATTCACAGATAGGTAAATAACGGCTAAAAGATCGAAACTTTCTAGGAAGTCCCCCAAAAATTAATCGACTGGCCTAATTTATTTTATATGATTGTAAATTAAAAGGAATTTGTCATTAAGTTTTTGCTATGTAATCTGCAGCTTAATGTAAGAACAGAGATCCTGATTTCAGCGATGAGTCACTTAGTTTACTGAGTGCAGTGCAGCAGTTGTGATAGAATCACAGTTTTCTCTCCTGCAGTTCTAGCAGAGCTCGGAATGCTGAGCCCACGTCGCCCACACCACAGCTTTCAGTGTACATTGTAAAGTGACAGAGTGCTGCTAATCAGTGCTGGGGGCATGGATGGACTAGGAGGCACGAGGCACCTAGTCATGTAGCAATAATCTTATAATCTCCTGCTGATAAAACTCTGATTTTATTGGAACAACAAAACACAGCCTAATAAGTGACACATCATTGGAATAAGGTACCAGCAACTACATCATGCTGCTCTCAGATTACATATTATACACACAAATTTGGACTAACATCACTTTAGCTGAATGAAGAGAACCACAAGGATGCAAAATTAATAAATCTTTATTAGCGTTACTTAAAAACAATATAAAATATAACAGAGTGCCCATTAGGGGGGACACCAATCTATCCTATAAATACACTGCTATATGAGTGGACCAAACATAATTGGAAGAGGGTAATATGTAAACGATCAAAGTCTAGTGACCTCCCTCTCTGTAGTATAATGCTTGTCAATGCTCAAAAGAAAACAGTCATATTGCATGGAGCTTCATGTTGCTAATGGATTCATGCAAATACAAAAGAAGGAATATAATCCCATTATTAGCAGTATAGACTGTTATTCAATTGAACTGAAAAATAGGAGCAACTGAAGACAGATGACTGTACAGTCAGATGTGAAAAGGTTAATACCAGGGAACTAGATCAATGTGGCCAAATATCAAATACCTTCACATATCAAATTAATCAAACATAATCCTTATTATGATTATGTCACCAGAATATGAACTGTCACCCTATAGCACAGGGATTAAAGAGGTGACAACACTTGTATAAGAAATCTGTGACAATATCACAGGTCAGGCAGAAATAGGATAGAATTAGCGTCCCCCCTCACCCCGACGCACGTTTCGCTATCAGCTTCTTCCAGGTTCGTTTAATATTACATAGCAAAACCTGCTGACACATACCTTTAAGTCGTAAAAACTTCAATTGACATGTTTAGATTGGTTCTTAGATTTTTTCAGAATTCTTTAATTTATTTTTTTTTTTCACTTTTCCTGAAAATTCTACACTTTTGTAATGCCTAAATTTACAAAATTTAAGAAATGTTTAGTCTATAGCACATTTTGGATCTACCTTTCCATATAATGGAAGTGGCTTTAACAATCTATCCGTTATCTATAAAAATGTCTTTTCCATTTAAGTGGTATGCGAAAAATATTTCACTGTGCCGTCAGTAATAAACATAAATTCATCCCATCTGCATATTTTAAAGATTGGGAAGAACATCAGAAAGCCACTGAGCTGTACAGAGGTGTCACTAAGAATATCTGCTATATTTATTCCACTTAGTTGTATGATACAATATCCTGCAGAACGGATAAACTTGTCATAGGTCACCGATACCCATGTGGGTTGCGTTATAAGTCAACATGTCAGATCGTGGCGTTGTGGTTTCTGTAGCGCGCTCGCAGTGTTTACCCTCTCACACCTCAAATAGCTAATCAGCCAGTGGATTAAATGCACTCAACCTAAACGCTAAACCAGTCTTCCGTCTTTCCACTTCATCATGCTGATTGATTATGACATTCCCCGGTGCTGTAATAAATGTGAACACATGAAGGAGTGATTGGAAGCCGTAGGGATAACTCAAACTGGCTGGCAGGTTTATATATGTGTTGATACTCTACCACAATCTAGATAACTGCAGACATCTATTCTTAACTTTTATTCGATCCGACATCAAGAAGCTGCTCTACGGTGCATGAAGTCTGGGCTTAGTAGACAAAATGTTTCAGTTCTACCCATCTAAATGAGTTCAAACAAATGTAGCTTTCCATAGCTGCAGCCTAAATAAGTATTTCATCTACTTCAGTGGACTTGTCATCCTACTCTTAGTGTAGGCGAGAGCACAATCAAGGATGGATACTCTTGGCTTTAGGATGTCTTTCCTTTTGCATACTTGGGGGTGTAGATGGCTTTCAGTTACTGTTAGTGATGAGCGAATCTGACGAAGCTCGAATTCGGCAATTTGCTCAAATTTGGCCAGGAAATTAAATTCCCATTAAAGCACCAGTCCTGTGTTTTTTTGTTTTATTGCAGTGCTGGAGTGGTGCTACTTATCCAAGTTCCCTGCCCCCTAGTCTTATACTTATCGGCCTCCATCTTCATCTTTAATGCACAATCCTTAAGTCAGTCTCTTGTAGGTTGTGACCTGCCGGATTGCTCCAGAAGTCGTAACTCAATGTATGTCTATGAGAGCCAGAACAAAGATCTCATAGACTAACATTGAGACCTTGTGACCGTTACCTCTGTCTTTGGGTCAGTCAGAAGTTGGATTCACAAGATGGCGGATTGGGACCAAATTGGTGCCGGGAAGAGCCAAAGACGGCGTTTGGTAAGTATAATAGTAGGAACAGGGAACTTAAATTAGAGGCACCACTCCAGCGCTGAAATAAAAATAATCTGGAGTGGTGCTTTACATTTGTTTAATGCAAATCAAATGGGCTTTCTTAGACCTTAGAACATAATAAATTTAACGATTAAAAAATTAATAAGTACACTTGCTGCTTACTTGATGCTCAGCTAATCGGGTGACATACGTCCTGAGATTGTGACATCACCTTTTGCATCCTTCTTGGCCTACCTAATCAAGGAAGCGGCAGTTTAGAGTGAGAGAAGGTAAGGAAGACTATGCTGTCTGTCATGAAGATCAGAGGAAATTGGAGCCAGCAGAGGATCGGGTGGGGATTGCAGCAGCAGGACAGGTGAGCGGCAAGATGAGTATACTACTTTTTACTCTTTTGACCTCTTTGACAACTCTTTGTAGTCCCAAAAAATGGAAGCAAGAGGGCAAATATTTTTCTGGATTCGCTAAAAGCAAGTCACAAAAAAAGAAAATTGGATTTGGGCAAATTCAAATTTTGGGCAAAATTCCAGGCAAATTTCCAGGCAACTGATTTGTTTGTTTTCATTTTCTGTATTAGTCTTATAATAAACTACAGCTACTGTACTTCACAAAAATGCTAAATTGTAAAAAGGAAAGTTCAAAATCTGTTGATGCTTGATATATAGTGTGTCCGTAAAGTCATGGTGCACTTTTGACCAGTCACAGGAAAGCAATCAAAGACGATAGAAATCTTAAATCTGCACCAAATAAAAGGAAAACCCTGCTATACCAGTAAAATTTATATTATTCTGAACTATTTTTGGATTTCTGGTCGGCTTTTTTTGTGTGTTTTTATGCTCATCGTATAGACATCTTAGAAGGGTTGATCTTACTGACAGATTCCCTTTAAAAAGTTTGTGTCAACTTCCTTTTTCAGGGGGGCACCGCTCCCCTGCCTTTCGACTTCCTGTTCTCAGAGGGTCGGCCATTGCTGCTTGACTGCTTGGATGAGGGCATTGTTGCAACCCAGGGCAGATTTGTGCACTCCCAGTGCTGCTATATGAGGCAACTTTTGGTCTGCAGTATCGGAAGCACAGTGGCACTGAGTTTAGCCAGGATCTGGCTCCAGCGATCCTGTACAGCTTCAGTGCAGTGCTTGCAAGCCTTATCGGACAGAGCTTGTAAGCACTGCACATGTTGGGCCACCACTGCTATACAATGGGAGTTGAGGCTGTGTTATAGGGTTTCAGATGGCACTAGTGTTGATTAGTTGGTAATTCTGGTGTTGTAAGTAGGTACAATATACAATTTGGTGTGATTCCTTATGGGCTTTGAAATAATGGCCTTTAGAGGTTTTGCGCTGTTAGGTCAAATGTCACGGAGATTTTTATGATATTTTTTAGTTGGATACTTGTGTAAAAACATACAGGAAAGAGCTAAGGTTCTCCAGCCCCCTGGATTATTCTAATGCACGCAGTGATAGGCTGGATATAGTGTATTTGTTAGGTATAAAGTGCAGGTGTGAACAGGGTGTATCATGATGAGTCAAATATGGAGAAAATTGTGTGGTTACTGTTTAGTGAATTCTTCTTTCCTAGGTCCCTTTTGCCTCTGCTTTTATACAGGGCGGCTCCTCTCTGAGACCCCCTTCTTTATATTCTGCTCTGTTCTCCTGCCATTCTTCACGAATTTCCTTGAAGTGATTATTCTCTCAGCCTCACACAAGAGGCAGAGGCATTGCAGCAGGAGGTCACAGCTGCACATCCCAGAGGTGCTGACACCAATGTCAATTCCCCAATCTCTAGGAATCCCATTGATCGCTTCATACATAAATACATAATAAATGTATTAAAATGTATTACCCGGCACCGTACCAATCGACTGCTCATTCTTGACCAGTACAGATACAATGGAGAGGTTGGATATCCATGCTTTGAGTTTGAGCTACCATCTTTTTTATTTTGCAAGCACCGTGCTCTGTGCCCTTTGTTCTCCGGTATGCTGAGATGGGTTATCCTATTCTGATGAATTGTGGTTGTCAAAAGTTTTATAGTAAAATTTGTACTCGATTTTTAAGTAAAATAAACAGGTTCTCCAGCAGTCAAAACAGTTCAAGGAGTTTAATAATGATGACTTAATGCTTCAGATGGTCATCAACATCAGACTGCAAAGACTCTGACTCCCACCACCCTAACGATCAGCTGATCGAAGGGTCACACCAAAAGTGGCATAGCTCTTTACATTCTGTAGTGGTTGTAACTGCTACTGCAGCGCTATCCCATTCATTTCTTTGGGAGAGTTTGCAGTATCATTTACAGCCACTAGACAAAATCTGGAGTTTTGCCACTTCTGATGGACTGTGATCATCGAGTTGTACTCATTTGTTTCTGACACAACGGTATTTCAACATGCTACGAAAGGGCTTCTCTGCTGTCCCCAGTATCTGCTCCTTATATATAAAACTGCATGTAATCAAACTTCTACATCCAATAAGCTTTAATATAGTATCAAAACATCTAACAACCCCCCAAAAAAGTGCAGTACAAGACGTAATTGCTAGAAAGAACTAGTCTTTATTAATTAGCATACTATTAGCATTCAGAATTAGTGAAAAGATAGTGGAAAAACCAGAATGTTAGTTCAACTATTCTGAGATGATACACAGAGCAATAACTATAACATAATGTGTAACAAGACATCAGTCTATAAGTTAAGTGGAAACTTGAAATTAGCCATGCCTGTAAATCAAAACTTCTCAAGGATGCGTAGCCACCATAATTTAATGTTTGTTTCGCATATATGCTTCATCAGGGAGTGTCTGTTTGGCTCTTTACTGATACAAATCCAATCACAATTGAACTTGAATTTGAGCTAAAAATGAAACGATATGTGATAATCATGGAGTACTTGTATACTCATGCTGGCATTCAATTTCCTAGTTCCATGTGACAGTTTTGAACACGTTAACATCCCATAACTATAGAAGCGTTGGGAAAAGTTTGCAGACATATCAGCTTCTCTTTAAAAATGGGAAAACCTCAAAAAGAGGAAAAAATCCTCCAAAAAATTCAGATACAAACCAGACAGGCCTAAATGCATCTGCACTAATCCAAGGTGCAGCGGACCCAAGTAAAATGGCAGCTGCACAGGTGCATAAATACCAAATGAAACAGCCAGCCTACAATCAGGGATTGGCCGTGTGGTACACCAGTGCAGAAGAAATAATCCGCATGTGGCAGTGTTCACACAGGGAATGCAGGGCTTCTGGTTCACAACCTCTTAGTAACACCATATAGGGGGGCTGCCCAGTGCCAACTAGAATGCATCCCATGTGAACAGAGGCCACAAGTTTGCAGAACCATTTGGGCCCAACTGCACCCTGAAAGAAATGTAAAAAGTGCACAAAAAACATATCAATATATGTAAGGTATTGGTTGATATTAAGGCCTTAATATCCATCTATGGATTTTTTTGTACAATTGGTGAATAGTGAATATTTGAACATTTGCAAATATTTGGTGAAGTTTTGATGCTGTGTAATAGGTTTTCGCTCATCTCTAGTACATAATAAACAAGTTATTGCTTAAAGAAGTTCATTTTCAGGCATTTCCTTATATGCACATTTATTCAGTTAGGCCCCTAAACACGATGCACATTGTATAAAATGCTGCTCACCATTTTAAGGTGCTCTTTCCTTTAGTCATAGCATTCAAAAATGTATTATGCAACACTTAAAGAAACACTCCCATCAAAATTATCATCCTCTTAATATATTGCATTCATCATACTGTGTACTTACAATTGCTCATTTTGCCTTTCTACCCAGTTATTATGCTCTCTTCTCTGCTCTATGTAGAAACAGGAAGTCTCTTGTCCCTGCATTTATCATTCCCCTCTTCAACCCTTGACCCAGCTGCTCCTACTCCTCCAGCCAGGGACTTTTGCAGTGACTCATGACTCATACAGGGAAATTTGACCTCCTGTTTCTACTTAGAGCTGAGAAGGATTCAGCTAGTCAGTTATTAATCACTTGATGCCATAGACCTAATGGAAAAAAAAGAATTCTCTGGGTAGCAAGGGAAAATGAGGAATTGTAAGTGCACAGTGCTATATAATATGATGGCTGCAATATATTATGAAAATACAATTTTTTATGGTAGTGCTTATTAAAAATTCACAATTGATTATTGTAGTCAGATACACACACATAACACTTAACATAAATCCCACCCCCCAAAAAATAAAATGGAATTGATTGTAGCACACATAATGTATGTTCTGTTCTTTTTTTCTGCCACTTGGTCAAACTTGGCATCATTAGTTGGACTTCTCAAAGCTTTTTCTATTACTGAGGATTACATACACTGTGTTTAAAGTATTGCCAGTTTGTAATGTTTTAGTACATATCTAGGATACATGATACATTATGATATGTTTGGGGTCCAACCTCTGATCGTGTAGAGTAGATGTCTTCAGCATTTCTCCTGTGCAGCAGCATTCATGGTCATCTTCTACCCTAGCGCTGCAGGACCTTGTATTCTCTCGCCAGTGGGACTCCCAACAATTAGAAATAAAATCTATATTCCATCTATACATTTATTTATGGTAAGAAAATCCCCTTTAATGCCATTGTGATAAAATGCTACTCATCCAAACATGAAAGCGTCTAAAAGTGGTAAATGCCCTGTACATAGAATATAGTCTATAAGCCAAGGAGAAAACGGAGTATGTATATAAAATGCCAAAATTTATTAATGTCATGTCAAAAGGTGATAATAATAGCAATGAAGTACAAATACAAACAGTAAAAGATACAAAAGGATGGACTGATGGGGAAACCCAAAATGGAGTCCAGCCTGCATAAACAGTAAAGTGGCTAGGCAGAGCGCTGCCTACTTGTTACAATGATAAATCACAAAATTGCACAAGGGTAAAGTGAAGCAGTGCTTACCAGTAAGGGGAGCGGGCGCAGGGCACCAGATTTAGGATCTTACAGAGACCCCCGACGCGCGTTTCGCTTAGAATGTAACTGCTTTCAAGGGGGCACTTTACTGTTTATGCTGGCTGGGCACCATACTCCGTTTTCTCCTTGGTGTATAATTTGTATGGAGTTTATGCTTTTTCCATTTTTTGGATTATTTTGCGCTATTTAGTGCTTTAGTTTTTGTAACGGACATGCTACCTGGTACTGTTACTATAGAATGTAGTCTATAGTGTCTCTGAAGGTCAGCTTTATCTATATGTCTTATCCCAGATAAAATGATGATAAATTCGATTCTACACTTCCTTCTTCCACTAGAGGGTATAATCAACCTAACAAATACATCTTCACAATAAAAACATCGCACGCCAGGGATCATTTAAGACATAAAGAAATGAATACATAATTTACTTACACTGTAAAAGTTCGTTGGTAAAGGTATAAATGAAACTAATGTACCAGCTGCCGTACCCGAGATGGGATATTGATCACGAGCCTCGGATATTCCTTTGTATCTTGATCAGGTAATATCCTGATATATTTTGATTACTTTATTATAGACTGGTATTAAAAAAAGAGGCACCTAAATGTTGTTGTGATTCTGCAAAAAGATGAAGCCATAAATAGATGATAATTTTATCTGCCATCCTGTAATAGGGTTATAAACATCAAAATCAAGAATGGGATGGCAGCAGAATGATTATTATGGATTTAAGTCACATTAATGTTCATCTCTGAGATTGTCGGCAGGAAGGACACTTGGTAAAGGCTTGGCTGGTCTGTAAACTGTCCTTAAAGAATAAATAAACTTTAATTTTTATTTATTTTTTGGCTAATTCCGTCCAAGTTATTAACTTTGAAAATCACTTTATTAAGCGATTTGGCTTCATTCCTGTAAAAAAAAGACTTGCACCAAAGTGGCCTCCAAACTATTGATGAGGATATGTTCACACATTACGTTTTTGTCTCTTTTCTTCTGCATCGAAGACCAGTGTGGAGTCTGTATGAAAGTTGCGTACAGTAGCACTTTTTTTTGCTGCGTTTTTGTCCGCTTTTTACATATTTTTTTTTTTTATTCATTTGAATAATATTGCTGCAAAAATGCTGAAAGAATTGACAAGCTGCGGACTTGAAAAAAAAACACCCAGCAGCTCAAAACACCCAAGGAAAAAACAAGATTTTTCAATTCTTATACACTTTATGGATCTGTAAAGCACAATGTTTTTGCACCAGCAAAAAAAACACAGAAAAAAAATGCTGCAAAAACACTGCGTGTGAACATACCCTTACTCTTTAGCCTACTTGTTTGGCTTTTCTGTACTCCATTACTCTGCATTGGGAGTACGAACTCTGGCAGTGAAGGTGGAGGAACCTAAGGCGTATGTTTGGTCCCCTGCAAGGTATTCAGTGCAGGCAGGGCCGGACTGGCAATCTGGCAATTCTGGCAAATGCCAGAAGGGCCTGTCTGGTTGTGGGCCGCCTTGTCTGCTACGTTGTTAACAGAATCGGTGTTCTCAAGACACCCATACTGTTAAAAGTTGTGACGGAGCACAAAGTCGCTGACTCCATCAATTACCCCAGCAGGCCATGGGTATCATTAGAAATATTTGGTCTTGTAGTAAATTTTCCTTTCCTCCATCCAGGGTAATATTAGTAATATATCCCATCTGGTTCTTGGGGGCGGGGACAACATGCATGTTAGCAACACACAGGACCTCTGCTCTGACAGGCAGGGTCTCCGGCGTGTCACTTCACTCACCCCCACTGTGGTCAATTCCCCCTTTCTCATGCTCTGCATGCTAACAGCAGAGCTTCCAGCCGGGCTTCCCGCCTTGTCCTTGGGGCATGCGCACGCTCACGTCCTCTTAAAGGGCCAGTGTGTGCACTTGCAATTTCTTCCTCAGCCAATGACTGAGAGGCATTATGTATATATTGATTCCTCCCCACTGGAGAGGTGCCTGTTGTGAGTTCATTTTCCCCTTCACCATTGAGGTCTGATGAACTCCCTCTTCTGGTGAAGGAAGGTAGTGAGTCTGATTACCAGCAGCTGAGCAGAATGATGATGACTGGGTGACTGGAATTGCTGACTGGATATAAGGCAGCCGACGCCCTTCTGCCTTGCGGGTGATTTCTCTGAGGGATTCTGGGAGACCAGTCTGATTCCTGCTCCTCAAAAGCTAAGTTTTCTGCTCTGCCTTTTGCATTTTTGTTTTGGTTTTGTTTTGCCTTGTTTTGCTGGATTTCTGCCATTCCCTTCCGGGGTTGAGCTGAATTCCTTTTTGCTCTGTCTTCAGAAAATACCTGGGTACTGATATAGCCTTTTTGAAGCCTAGCGTCTTCAGGGCTTTTTTCCCTATCAGTCTGTTGGCTCTTGTTTCGATAGGGTTTTGGCGGATTGCAGACAGCAGCTTTTCTGTCCTGTCCTATTTAGTTAGCTTGGGCCCCATCATTTGCTCAGCCTATCTTTCTATCTGTGTGAGTGTTTTTTCATCTTGCTTCACCGTCATTATATGTTGGGGGCTGCCTATTGCTTTGGGGTCTGCTCTGGGGCAGTTTAGATTTCCCTTTCTGTCTTTAGGCTATGTAGTTCTCCGGCTGTGATCGAGGGGTCTAGGGCACCGTAGGAACCCCCCACGGCTACTGCTAGTTGTTGTTAAGTTCTGGGGTCTGCAATCCGATAGCTGCCAACTTCTCTGGTTTTCTGGACTTAGCTAGTATTTCTGTTTTTGCCTCCTACGGTGACTCATTCATAACAGAATCACCCGCCATACCGCAGATCCTAGGGTACTCAATAGCAGGAAAGAATTGTAAAAAAAAAAAAAAAGTGCATATTTTTTCCTCTATATCTCTGAGGCCGTAGTGGGAATTTTTTTTTTCTCTCAATGGAGATAAAGAAATTGTCTGATCGTGTGGAGCAGCTCACTGCGGAAGTGCGGGGAATTTCCGCCTACCTTGCTCATTCACATGCTGCTGAACCAAAGATCCCTACTCCTCATGTGTTTTTTGGGGATCGGTCTAAATTTTTGAATTTCAAAAATAATTGTAAATTATTTTTTGCCTTGAAGCCTAACTCGTCAGGGAGCTCCGTGCAGCAGGTTAAAATTGTCATCTCTTTGCTGCGTGGCGATCCCCAGGATTGGGTGTTTTCTTTGAAACCAGATGATCCTATTCTGACTAATGTGAACGCATTTTTTCAAGCCTTGGGGTTGTTGTATGACGAACCTAATGCTATTAATCAGGCTGAAAAGACCCTGTTGGCATTGAGCCAGGGTCGAGATTCTGCAGAATTGTACTGTCAAAAATTCCGAAAGTGGGCGGTCCTTACTACCTGGAATGATAATGCCTTGGCAGCTCTCTTTCGGAAGGGTTTGTCAGAAGCCGTAAAAGATACTATGGTGGGATTTCCTGTTCCCTCTGGTCTTGACGATTCTATGTCATTAGCCATTCAGGTTGATCGGCGTTTACGTGAACGCAGGACTGCACGAGAGGTGTTGCCACCTGTTGAACAAGTATCTGAACCTATGCAATGTGATAGAATTTTGTCCAGGGAGCAACGTCAGGAGTTCAGAATGCGTAATAAGCTGTGTTTTTTTTGTGGAGAGGCCTCGCATATTATTTCTGTCTGTCCTAAACGAGAGAAACGTTTTGCACACACGTTTTCTGTGGGTGGTGTTCAACCTAAGTTTCTTCTGGCAATTACTCTGATCTGCTCCATGTCCACATTTTCCGCCAAGGCTTTTGTGGATTCGGGAGCAGCCCTGAACCTAATGGACTTCCGATGACACCTCTGCGGACGCCTATCCCTTTGAGGGGGATTGATGCTACTCCTTTGGCGAAAAATAAACCTCAGTTTTGGACCCAGGTGGTAATGCGGGTCGCCCCAGACCATCAAGAAAATTGCAGATTTTTGGTGTTGCATAATTTGCATGATACCATTGTTCTGGGGTTTCCCTGGTTGCAAATACATAATCCAGTTTTGGATTGGAAATCTGTGTCTGTGGTGAGTTGGGGTTGTCGGTGTGCCCTTAGTAAGGCTCCGGTTTTTTCCACCTCTCCTCAGTCGCATGATGTTCCTGACTATTTGGCGGACTTTTATGATGTATTTAGTGAGAATGAGTCTGCGTCTTTGCCTCCTCATAGGAGTTATGACTGTGCAATTGAACTGAGCCCGGGGTGTAAGTTTCCCAAGGGTCGGCTCTTCAATTTATCTGTACCCGAGCACGAGGCTATGCGATCCTATATTAAGGAGGCATTGGAGAAGGGTCATATTAGACCATCCTCTTCACCCTTAGGTGCCGTTTTTTTTTTCGTGGCCAAAAAGGATGGTTCATTAAGGCCTTGTATTGATTATTGTGCCCTCCTCAAAATTACTATTAAATATCAGTATCCGTTACCCCTGATTTCTGATCTATTCTCCAGAGTTAAAGGTGCTTGCTGGTTTACCAAGCTTGACCTCGGAGGGGCATATAATCTTATCCGCATTAAGCATGGGGATGAATGGAAGACGGCATTTAATACTCCGGAGGGACATTTTGAGTACCTGGTGATGCCTTTTGGGCTCACTAATGCCCCTTCTGTCTTCCAGTGCTTCATGAACGACATTTTTCGAGACTTTGTGGATACATTTTTGATTACCGTATATACTCGTGTATAAGCCGAGATTTTCAGCTCATTTTTTGGGGCTGAAAGTCCCCTCTCGGCTTATACACGAGTCATATACCAGGGGTTGGCCGGGGAAGGGGGAGCGGGAGTGTCAGATCATACTCACCCTTCTCTGCAGCTCCCCTGCTTGTTCCATGTTTGTCGGCGCTGCTCTCTTCCTGCTTCAGCTGTCAAATGGCACCCGCTCATTAAATATGCGCATATTTAATGAGCGGGTACCACGTGACCGCTGAACCCGGAAGAGAGCAGCGCCGACATACATGGAACAAGCAGAGGAGCTGCAGAGACAAGCGCCAGGACCCGGTGAGTATGAAGGGGGGGTTGGGAGGCATATTCACCTGTCCCTGCGCTCTGCTGTCTTGCGTCCTCTGCAGTGACATTCAGGTCAGAGAGCGCTATCGCTCTCTGCCTGCACAGTCACTGCAGAGCGCAACGCTGATGAACAGGGGGCAGCGACGGAGGTGAGTATGCAGTTTTTTTGTTTTTTTTTTGTAAGGGAGTCAGGGGCAGCAGCAGCATAACAGGGGCCACTCACTGTGCAGCATAACAGGGGCCACTCACTGTGCAGCATAACAGGGGCCACTCACTGTGCAGCATAACAGGGGCCACTCACTGTGCAGCATAACTGGGGCCACTCACTGTGCAGCATAACTGGGGCCACTCACTGTGCAGCATAACTGGGGCCACATACTGTGTAGATAACTGAGGCCACTCACTGTGCACCCTCGGCTTATACACGAGTCAATAAGTTTTCCCAGTTTTTTGTGGCAAAATTAGGGGGGTCAGCTTATACTCGGGTCGGCTTATACTTGAGTATATACGGTAACTATCTGGATGATATTTGGATCTTCTCCAAGGATTGAGATTCTCATGAGGAACATGTTCGGACTGTGTTCCGGATCTTGAGGGAGAATTCCCTGTATGTCAAAGGATTGAAATGCCTTTTTGGGGTACAGAGGATTTCATTTTTGGGATTTATTTTGTCTCCTTCAACTATTGAAATGGACCCGGCCAAGGTACAGGCCATTTATGATTGGGTTCAGCCCACTTCTTTGAAGGCCCTCCAGAAGTTTTTGTGTTTTGCTTATTTTTATCGGAAATTTATAGCAAAATTTTCTAGTATTGCCAAGCCATTGACTGATCTGACTAAGAAGGGTGCTGATGTGTTGAATTGGTCTCCGGAGGCTGTTTCTTCCTTTCAGGAGCTGAAGCGAAGATTCACTTCTGCCCGGTTTTGCGGCAACCTGATGTCTCACTCCCGTTCCAGGTAGAGGTGGATGCTTCTGAGATTGGTGCAGGAGCTGTTTTGTCCCAAAAGGATCCTGTAACATCTAAAATGAATCCCTGTGCTTTCTTTTCCCGAAAGTTCTCTCCATCTGAACGTAACTAAGATGTGGGGAATCGGGAACTGTTAGCCATGAAATGGGCATTTGAGGAGTGGAGACATTGGTTGGAGGGAGCTAAACATCAAGTCGTGGTCCTCACTGACCACAAGAATTTGATTTACCTGGAGTCGGCCAAACGCTTGAATCCTAGACAGGCTAGGTGGGCCTTGTTTTTTACACGTTTTGATTTTGTGGTCTCTTTTCTTCCTGGAACTAAGAATGTCAAGGCAGACGCCCTCTCTAGGAGCTTCTTTGCTGATTCTCCTGTGGTGACCAAGCCTGCTACCATCTTAGCCGATGGGGTAGTTCTTTCTGCCATCTCGCCCGATTTGAGACGTGCTCTGGAAGAGTTCCAGGAGGACAAACTTGAGCGTTGTCCCAGTGGAAAGTTGTATGTTCCTGACCAGTGGAAGAAGAGAGTGATGTCTGAAGTTCATTTATCTGCATTGGTTGGTCATCCAGGTATTTTTGGTACTAGACATCTGGTGAGTCGGTCTTTTTGGTGGCCCGCCTTGTCTCGTGATGTCAGGAATTTTGTGCAGTCCTGTGGGACTTGCTCCCGGTCTGAACCTTGTTCTCGCTGTAGTGGGTTGTTGATGCCTTTGCCGGTCCCCAGGAGGCCATGGACCCATATTTCAATGGATTTCATCTCTGATATGCCTGTCTCTCAGAGAATGACTGTTATTTGGGTGATTTGTGATAGGTTCTCTAAGATGGTTCATCTTGTACCACTCCCTAAGTTGCCATCTTCCTCTGAGTTGGTGCCCCTGTTTTTGCAACAGGTGGTTCGCTTGCACGGGATTCCTGAGAACATTGTATCTGACAGAGGAGTTCAGTTTGTGTCTAGATTTTGGAGGACTTTCTGTTCCAAGCTGGGAATTCAGTTGTCCTTCTCCTCTGCTTTTCACCCTCAAACCAATGGGCAGACGGAGAGAACAAACCAGACCTTGGAGTCGTATTTGAGATGTTTTATTTCCGCTGATCAGGATGATTGGGTTTCATTTTTGCCCTCGGCCGAATTTGCTTTAAATAATAGAGCTAGTTCTGCCACTTTGATGTCACTTTTTTTTGTAACTTTGGGCTTCATCCTCGATTTTCTTCAGGGCAGGTGGAGCCTTCGGTCTGCCCAAGTGTTGACACTGTGGTGGAGAGAATGCACCACATCTGGGACCAAGTGGTGGATAAGTTATCTCTCTCCCAGGAAAAGGCCCAGCGGTTTTCCAACCGACATAGGACCATTGGTCCCCAGTTTAAGGATGGTGATATGGTTTGGTTATCATCAAAAAATATCGCTATGAAGGTGGCTTCTCCTAAGTTTAAGCCTAGATTTATTGGACCTTACAAGATTTTGGAGATTATTAATCCGGTCTCTTTTTGTTTGGCTCTTCCTGTCACATTTAAAATCCATAATGTGGTTCATAAGTCCTTGTTGAAGAGGTTTGTTGAACCAGTTGTTCCTGGGGTGGCACCTCCGAACCCTGTATTGGTTGAAGGTAACATGGAATATGAGGTAGAGAAGATACTGGATTCCTGTCTGGCTAGACGGAGACTACAGTATTTGGTTAAGTGGAAGGGTTATGGTCAGGAGGATAATTCCTGGGTCTCTGCCTCTGATATTCTTGCCAAAAGATTGGTGCGTGCCTTTCATCGGGCTCACCCTGAGCGCCCTGGTGGCGTGGATGAGTGTTCGGTGACCCCTCCTCAAGGGGGAGGTACTGTTGTGAGTTCTTTTTCCCCTTCACCATTGAGGTCTGATGAGCTCCCTCTTCTGGTGAAGGAAGGTAGTGAGGCTGATTCCCAAACAGCTGAGCAGAATGATGAAGACTGGGTGACTGGAATTGCTGACTGGATATAAGGCAGCCGACGCCCTTCTGATCTCTCTGAGGGATTCTTGGAGACCAGTCTGATTCCTGCTCCTCAAAAGCTAAGTTTTCTGCTCTGCCTTTTGCATTTTTGTTTTGGTTTTGTTTTGCCTTGTTTTGCTGGATTTCTGTCATTCCCTGCTGGGGTGAGCTGAATTCCTTTTTGCTCTGTCTTCAGAAAATACCTGGGTACTGATATAGTCTTTTTGAAGCCTAGCGTCTTCAGGGCTTTTTTCCCTATCAGTCTGCTGGATCTTGTTTCGATAGGGTTTTGGCAGATTGCAGACAGCAGCTTTTCTGTCCTGTCCTATTTAGTTAGCTTGGGCCCCATCATTTGCTCAGCCTATCTTTCTATCTGTGTGAGTGTTTTTTCATCTTGCTTCACCGTCATTATATGTTGGGGGCTGCCTATTGCTTTGGGGTCTGCTCTGGGGCAGTTTAGATTTCCCTTTCTGTCTTTAGGCTATGTAGTTCTCCGGCTGTGATCGAGGGGTCTAGGGCACCGTAGGAATCCCCCACGGCTACTGCTAGTTGTTGTTAAGTTCAGGGGTCTGCAATCCAATAGCTGCCAACTTCTCTGATTTTCTGGACTTAGCTAGTATTTCTGTTTTTGCCTCCTACGGTGACTCATTCATAACAGGTGCCTAAGGAACCTTCCTGTTTGCTGTCTATGTTGTGTAAGGTTGCATACCAGTCCCTGCTGCACTCTGGTGCAAATCCCTGCCTGCTGCACTCTGATACAAATCCCTGCCTGCTGCACTCTGATGCAAATCCCTGCCTGCTGCATTCTGGTGCAAATCCCTGCCTGCTGCACTCTGGTGCAAATCCCTGCCTGCTGCACTCTGATGCAAATCCCTGCCTGCTGCACTCTGATGCAAATCCTGCCTGCTGCACTCTGGTGCAAATCCTGCCTGCTGCACTCTGATGAAAATTATGCCTCCCGCACTCTGATACAAACTCTGCCTGCTGCACTTTCGTGTGAACTCTGCTGCACTCTGATGTGAACTCTGTCTGCTGCATTTTAATATAAACTCTGCCTGCTGTTCCATCCAGTCTGTCCTCTGGGTAGAGCTGCTGCGTGTTCATTGGTCTGTCCTGCAGTGGCACCTGGCGTTTATTGGGAGCCAAGTCTAACCTCACCATCAGAGACTCTAGTGAACAGTCAGGTGCTCGCTTAGTCATGCTCCTCCCGGCTCTCCACGGTCTGTGGCACAGTGGTTCCACAATCCACGTCTGTGACAATGATCCTGTGTGATTTCAAATGACAAGGCTGAATTTCATACAGTCCGTACATGAGTGCAGGGGTCCTCCTCTCAGCGCTGAGCACTGTGTCTCCTTCAAAAAGAGGTTAAATACAGTCATAAAACTCTGTACAAGTCTCCCCAGCTTAAAAAAAATCACGGACACATCAATTTTTTTTTACGGAAAGGGGAAAAAAGTGCCCTATTTTTTCGGACTGTCCAGGAATTTCTGGACGGCTGGCAACCCTTGTGTTCTCTATAAACATAACTACATTGTGTTTCTTCTCCACAGTAGCTGGCAAATAAATTAATAAGATTAATTTCAACATTTTCAATGTTAAATAACTTTTTTTGATGGGATAGAATTAGCAAAAAAGTTAAGTTACTATTTAAGTACAGTTTACAGACCGACCATGCTTGTACCAATTGTCCTTCCCATTTCCAAGAAAAACAAATGTTAACCCTACAGAAAAACAGCTTGTTGGATCCTTTATTAGTCAATGGAAGTCATTAGAATTTGCTAACTTTCATTTAAAAAACAAATCACTTTAAAAATGTCATGGCTGTTCCTATGGAAGCCGTGATGCTAATGTGAATCAGGCTCTTGAATGGGGCTGTACTGCTGTTTCCTGTACAGATGCTCCAGCCATGCCCTATGCAAGAAAAAGCCGCTACAGCTTTGTTCAATAATGAATATAATCTTTGCTGCATGTATTCAATAAAATAGTTACCCCCCCCAAAAAAAAAACCATTGGGACTACCATCGATCCCAAGATCGGGGCTCTGCAGCCCTGTCTTGAATGGAGTAGAGGTGCACGTGCTCAACCTTCACTCCGCTCTGCTAGGGATTTTCAAACAGTTCCAATGACAATCAATGGAGCAGAAGTCAATATGGTTATTGACACCCAAGTCAGACTCGTTGCAATCAGCAAGTTACCCCCTATCTTATGAATGTTTTTTTTAATAACCCTTTAGATACACATCAATTCAAGTTAATACAACGCCATGTTCAGTATTAACAGAGTCCCAGAGTTTGATCAGCATCAGGAAGCGTCCGAAAGGACATTGGTTTTATTGTTTTTACCCTGAGTGATTGTCTAGGATTGTTGCCGTGCATGAGAAATGTTTTGGGGCCTTTAGTCAATGTGTTCCCAGCATCATCGGGTTCCTAGAGGTCGGAACTAGTGATGAGCAAGCGTGTTCGGAGATGGTGTTATCTGAGCATGCTCGTGTGCTAAATAGAGTATTTTCAACATTCTCGAATATGTTTGAGCCTCCATGGCTGCATGTGTCATGACTGTTCAACAGCCACAACACATGCAGGGATTGCCTGTTCAGCAGCCACAATACAAGCAGGGATTGCCTGTTCAACAGCCGCAACACATGCAGGGATTGCCTGTTCAACAGCTGCAACACATTGTCTAACAAACAGGCAATCCCTGCATGTGTTGCTGCTGTTGAACAGGAAATCCCTGCATGTGTTGCGGCTGTTGAACAGGCAATCCCTGCATCTGTAGCGGCTGTTGAACAGACAATCCCTGCATGTGTTATGACTGTTGAACAGGTAATCCCTGCATGTGTAGCGGCTATCAAACTGCCGCGAGACATGCAGCCGCGGGAACTCAAACATATTATTCGATCACGGCAAAGATGCTCTGTTAGCTCAGGAGCATGCTCAGATAACACCTTATCTGAGCACGTTCGCTCATCACTAGTCGGAACCCC
Organism: Dendrobates tinctorius; assembly: GCF_039654945.1. Lineage (NCBI taxonomy): Eukaryota > Metazoa > Chordata > Amphibia > Anura > Dendrobatidae > Dendrobates > Dendrobates tinctorius. The sequence continues at coordinate 43,328,675 of NW_027361738.1, read as the reverse complement.
TCCCAATCACGATGTTATGGATTATTTAGGATTATTGACCTCATATGCCTTTGATACATTCCTCTGCCTTCGACACAATTGACCACTGCTCCTGCTACAGATCCTCTCCTCCTTTGGCATCAAAGACCTCGCCCTCTCCTAGATCTCCTCATACCTCTTCAACCGCACATTCAGCGTCTCCCAATCCCACACTACCTCCTCATCCCACCCTCTCTCTGTTGGAGTCCCCCAAGGCTCTGTTCTAGGACTCCTACTCTTCTCAATCTATACACTTGTCCTGGGGCAACTCATAAAGTCCCATGGATTCCAGTACCACCTTTATGCCGATGATACTCAGATCCACCTCTCTGCTCTCCAAATTCCGGAGTGTCTATCAGCCATATCCTCCTTCTTCTCCTCCTGCTTCCTCAAACTGAATTTGGACAAATCTGAACTGATCATCTTTCCCCCATCTCACAGATCTTCCTTACCTGACCTATCTATAACAATTGACGACATCACGCTTTCCCCCGTGCCGAAGGTCCGCTGCCTCGGAGTAACCCTTGACTCTGCCCTGTCCTTTAAACCGCACATCCAAGTTCTCTTCACCTCCTGCCGCCTCCAGCTCAAAAATATTTCCAGAATCCGTCTCTTCCTCAACCCTCACTCTACTAAAATGATTGTGCATGCCCTCATCATCTCCCATCTTGACTACTGCAACATTCTTTTCTGTGGCCTCCCTGCTAACACCCTCGCACCTCTCCAGTCCATCCTTAACTCTGCTGCCCGACTAATTCATCTCTCTCCTCGCTCCTCCGCTTCTCCCCTCTGTAAATCTCTTCACTGGCTCCCACTCCCTCAGCGTATGCATTTCAAATTACTAATACTGATCAACAAGGCCATCTATAACCTGTCTCCCCCATATGTCTCTGAACTTATCTCCCGATACCTTCCCTCACATAATCTCTGATCCTCCCAAGACCTCCTTCTCTCCTCCACACTTATTTGCTCCTCACCCAACCGCCTCCAAGACTTCTCTAGAATTTCACCCATCCTCTGGAATTCCGTGCCCCAACATGTCCGGCTAGCAACCATATTCGGATCCTTCAGACGGAACCTGAAAACCCATCTCTTCAGGAAATCCTACAGACTGTAATGATCCCCACTGCCTCCTCACCATCACTGGAGCTGCTGCAACCCCCCCAACCTACTGTCTCCTCCCCCCCATCCTGTAGAATGTAAGCCCGAAAGGGCAGGGTCGTCTCCCCTCTGTATCAGTCTGTGATTGATAGTTTGTTTACTGTAAGTGATTTCTGTAATTTTTTTGTAACCCCTTCTCATGTACAGCACCATGGAATCAATGGTGCTATATAAATAAATATTAATAATAAAAAATAATAATACATTGCTTCCCATATAAGTGCAATGTCTGTACTGCCAGAATCCCACCAATGAATGCCACAGGTATGGCGTTAACATAGTTAGCCAAGTGTAAACACTTCCGTTTTTTTAGATACATAATTGAGCTCAGTGATACACTCGCTTGTGTATATATTAATGTGTAATAAACAGTTTACTTGCTGTTTAAAAGATTTTCTTGGTGAGCTATCACAATTTGTAGAGATTACGGTGGAATGTAAGCAATTTAAACCTAGAACAATTAGAGCCTGAACCCGGCTGCCCTTTGCTGATAACGAACCTCACTGCACAGAGGATTTTACTTTTTAATAAACTACAACTACGCTGCTTTTTTTTCTAAGTGATAGTGATACGGCCTAAAGCGAGCTAATCGGTGATCACGGAGGAAAAACAATATATACTGTATATACACTGCATATATAGAAAAATATAATCCTGGCTGCATTATTTCCAGAGAAACTTTTATACACTAACCAGCCTTAACATTAAGACCTCTGACAGGTGAAGTTAATAACATTTATTACCTTATATCCAGTTATTTGGCTTGGCACATGTTTGGGCCTCATTCAGACGTCTGATTATCATGTACGGGTGCTATCCATGGTTTTTACAGATAGCACCATGCCTCCATACACCAAAGGCCATTCACGTGTCCATAATTCTTAATTCTGGAAAATCGCGGAGGCAAAATCTGAAAAATCGGCAGTGTAAAAAAAAATCGGACCACACTTGGATGAGATCTGAGTGCGATACGGTTTTCATGGACTTTTCAGAATGGAGAAGGTGGAGAAACTTTATTTTTCTCCATTTGTGAGAAAAACTGATGACACTCAGACCACACTCTGATCAAAGTCTTATGAAAATAATTGGTCCGTTTTTCTCAAAAAGCTCACGAATGAATGGAAGCCTTACAGTGCACTGGAGAAAGACCCAGTAAGGGTGGAAACGTAACGTGTGAGAACGTTTCCACCCGGATTAAAGGAAACTTTTTTTTATTGGGTTGTGCCTACCTCTTCTTCCGGATGTCTAGGGGAAGGAAGCATATGGCAAATGTCAGTCTTAAAACTTGATTTGTTGGATGTTGGAAGACAACTGGGTCCGAACATCTCCAAAATGGCAGTTGTTTTTATTTAGTGTTCTTCCTGATATCTAGTGGTTAGCAGCTACCATAAATTAGCCAAGAAAGAACAACCAGGGACTAGCCAGGACCATCAGATCATAAGCTGCTGATTCTTCTTAGAGACACTGATAACGTCCTAATAGGGAACGTGTACATGGTATTTCCTAAAATGACAACCCATGAGATCACTATTAATATGATGCGTTTGGTTTCTACGACTTTTACATTCCACCCAGTGATATCACACCCACTTCCATCGTGAGGAATTTTTCACCTGTATCTCAAAAAGAAGTCACATAGTGTATATAACAGATGCCATATTGAAGAGACGTCTCCTGGTGATTAGACAGCGTGGCTGTGTGCCCACAATGAGTCTTTGATGCTTTGTATTTTTTTCTGTGTCAAAAACGCCGCTTCTCACAGATCCAGCAAAGTGGATGGGATTTATAGTAGTCTCCTGCCCGCTGCGCTTTTTTACTCAGCGTAAACTGACCTGAGTGCGTGTTTCAGATCCGCAACATGTCAGTTTCTCTAAGGGTAAGTGCACACGTAGTATTTAGGTTGTGCGGATTTTGTTGAAAAATCTGCAGGTAAATCCGCAGGACAAAAGTCCTGCGGTTTATCTGCGGATTAGCCTGCGGTTTTGCCCTGCGGTTTCACACCTCATAATGATAAGGTGTGAAACCGCAACGGAAACCGCACAAAGAATTGTAATTGACATGCTGCTGATTGTAACCCGCAGCAAATTTGCGCGGAAAAATCTGCAGCATGTGCACAGCGGTTTTTTTCATAGGAAATAAAGGTACTGTACAACGCAGCAGAATCTGCTGCGGACCCGCAGAGCCAAAACCGCTGCGGATTCGCAGCAAAATCCGCAGCGTGTGCACATACCCTTAGGGGTGCATTGAGTTTTATGTCCAGATTTTCCCCATAGACTTGCATTAAATATGGAAAATCCACAGGGGATAAAACCGCACGTGTTTTTTAATGCTTTTCTGCAGCGTAAACACATCCAAAACGCATGTAATCAACACGTAACTGTATCAATAAAGTTTTATCACAACCAAATACCAGGACCAATTTCTCACTATAAACTACATAGACCTGACGAGGCTGGAATATTTACACTGGAAATCCAAATCAGTATAGAGGTATATTACACAAATTAAAATCAGCCAACTGTTAGCGCTGCCTAGGCAAGGTGGAAGTCCCGGAGTGGACCCTCTGGACCGCGGCACCGAGGGGTCCCGGACGAGCAACCAGGTGGAACTGACCCCTATACAGGGATCGTTAGGAGCAGGTCCAGGTGTTCGAATGCCACGGTAGCGGGAACCAAGAGGGGCGGCTCGGAGCGCACTACGGAGAAAGGCACGGGTAGGCAGGACCGGAGAAGTAAGGCAGAACTGGACCACAGTCAGCAGGACGGGAACTGGAGCCCGGACAACAGGACGGAGCAGGACCGGAGTAGGAAGGCAGGACTGGACCACAGACAGCAGGAACAGGCACGGGTCAGGCAGAGCTGCAAGGAAGCACAAGGCAGGGTAAGGTAAGCTGCATACGGGGCAAAACCACAGGGACCCAGATCTAATGAAACATTAACGATCAGGCGCCTCCACTAAGGGAGGGCGGCCTGATATAGGTAAGGATCCGCCCCCATTGGTCCGGCGGTGCTACCGGTTAAGGCACCGCCGGAGTATAAGATCCAGCAGGGAGAGCTGGCCGCGGCCTAGGACGCATGCGCAGGAGTCGCAGTGACGTCACCGGCCGCGGGCCGGACAGAGAAGGATGCCGCCGCCGAAGCTGGAGAGAGGGGAGCTGCGGTGCAGGCAGATGAGTATGGCAGCGTGCGGCCGGGTGCGCGGTGGGGGCCGTGCCAGGGCGTGCAGCGGTGGGGGCGGTGACACCAACTGGACTCATAATGTGCTCATTGTCAATTTTAAACAGGGAAACGTAAAAAAAACCCAGCTATTCTGACATGGGTTTACCTTGTAAATAAACCAGCCTAATCAGGTCTGAGAGATCTGTTTAAATGTAGGCAGTAGAGTTGAGCGACTTTGGTCGGATCGGGTTTCATGAAACAAAATTTGTTTCAGATGAAACTGGTTGACTAGGGCAAAAAAAAGTGGATGACATTCATCCGCTCAATGCCAACTTTTATTCCCCATTGACTTGCATTGGGGTCGGGTTTCAGATGAAACTCCGACTTTTTTTTGCCCTAGTCCGACCAGTTTCATCTGAAACAAATTTTGTCTCATGAAACCTGATCCGACCAAAGTCGCTCAACTCTAGTAGGCAGTTTATATTGTGAAATCTAGTGACACATCCTTGTTAAAGAGGTTGTCTGGTCTGAAGTTACAAGTCTGCAGCCACTCTATGTGACTGCAGACTTCTGAATCATCACATCACTGCGATCTGTGAGGATTCTCCAGTGCCGGCGCTGGGAGCGGCGGGTGCATGACCGTAAGTATGTGATATGCATACATGTGGTTAAATAGTGACTAGATGGGTGCAGCCACACTCATTGCAGGTGTATTGAATGGCGCCAGGAGCCCGTGGCCTTGATGACCTTTCATCTGGCCCCTTTGCAGATTTTGATTGCCACCAGCTCATTAATTTATTCTTGTTCTATGAGCACATGCACACAATGTTCACTACTGAATGCTGAGGCGCGTGCAATGAAAGATTATGTCCTGACGCCAGTGTCAGCATCAGGATGATCTTTGTGGGTGGAGTTAGCGCGCAATGTATATGGCCCCCAAAGGATGGTATAAATGTCCAAATGGCCCTTACCAGAAAAAAGATTCCTCACTCCTGATCTAGATAGTGAAGTTATATATCAAGGCATTTTTTGACAATGTCTTTAAAAAGTCACAAAATATGTTGCACCCTATAGTTACTAATTTTTTTGTCATTTTATAGCACTCTATCCACTTTTACAACCTTAATATAGTGGGGGTGTGGTTAACAATGCAATAAAGGTTTAACACATTCCTGACATCTGACAGTGCCAATTAAAGGGAATCTGTGAGCAGGTTTTTTCTACCTCATCTGAGAGCAGCCCAGTGTAGGCAAAGAGAAGCTGAATCCAACAATGTATTACATACATTACTCAGTAGAGATGTTCAGACAAAACCTGAGTTTTTAGATTTAGCAATGAAGCAGAGCTGAGGAAGCTAACTCCGCCCACACCAGGCTCTGTATATACAATGTCCATTGACAGTGAAGTGCCTATCACAGGAGGGGGCGGAGTTAGACACCGAGATACACTGCTGTGCTGAGCAATGGTAAGATCCTGGGGCTAAAACAATCATTGCAAGTAAACAACCGCATGGAGCTTGATAAGAGAGCCATCGCTAAAATCCTACAGCAGTGTTTTACAGTGTTTTAACCCCTACAGCATGCTGTCTTCATCTCACATAGCAAAATCCTGCTGACAGATTCCCTTTAAGTGGTGGAAAACAGTGTGGACATGCATTGCTGTATATAATAATTGAAATCCTTGGTGATTGTATGCATATGAGTCCGGTGGGCGGTCATTCTCAGTGATTGACAGCTATCTCTGCATGCACTGTCATTCAGGGAAGACTTTTCATCACTAAATAGGACCGCTTATAACTTATGTATACAAACACCAGTAATTTTAATGAATACCATACTTTTTTTTAATTTTTTTACTGAAACTTTTCCCACAATAATAAATATCAATCTGATCAGCTCCTCCTACTCTATAACATCCTGCCTGCAGAACAGACACCATTTTTTTAAACAAGACAGGTTCCCTTTAAGACTTCTGCCCATCTTTAGGAATAACCTTCCATGCATTGGGTGTTTGGAACATTGATCAAATCCTTTGTGGATCCCTTTTATCACCAATAGAATTTATATGTTTATTTTCTTTTTTTTATTACTCTACATACATTTCCTCTTTTTATTATATTTTTATGTGCAAATAATTAGTTTTTTCCTTTATTTCTTGATATTTTTTTTTGCTTACAGGGAAACTATTATTATGGATGTCTGAAACTGTTTCATTGTGACACTCTTGCTTTGTGTAAAGGGGCCTGAAGGCTCTTAATATTCGATTCTTGGGTCCTGTTTGCGGCGGGTCAGGATTTTGGCTTCTGCGGAGCCTCTCATTCCAAGATCCGTGGTGTGGAATAAAATGCTCTGTAAATAATACATACAGTCAATGCCTTCTTTTGAACTTACACATTTTCTGGAAAATCTTTCATAGCATTCTCTATTAATTTAAATCAAAGTCTATCTCGCCGCCGCCATTCCTTACAATGCCGGTTCACTTGATGTGGCGTTTTGCGGTTTAGTTTGTGATCACACTGCCTTTCTTTCAATCTCTTTTGATTTCTCTTAATCACACCACACAGACCTCCCTTCTCCTGCAAATATCTGATTTTGTGCGGCCGCAGCCATCATGACAGATCTTAACCCGTAGTTGTTGCCATGGTAACATAGGTGTGTGCTCATACATATTGCATCATTCTGTTTATTTCATTCTTCTGGTCAAGTGTCTCTATAAGGCTGGAGTCACCTGCGCAAAATACGGTCAGTATTTTACATGCGTAATACGGATGACAGACCCCTAAACAGTGCTCCGTATGTCATCAGTATTCAAGGTGTGGTCGCGTATTTTGCGCATGTCAGCATCCGTATGTAATCCGTATGGCATCCGTATGGTGAGATTTTCTCGCAGGCTTGCAAAATGGACATATAATGGACCCCTATGACAGGGTTTCTAAAGACACCTGGTGCGTATTTCTCGCAAGTCACATGTGTGGTCTGTGTGTAATCCGTATTTTTTGCGCACCCATAGACTTGCATTGGCGTATTACGGCCGTAGTACGCTGACAATCGCAGCATGCTGCGAGTGGCACGGAGCGTAGGATACTGAGGAGAAATATACGCCTGGTGCGAGGGACCCCATACAGAATCATTGGTCCGTGTCTAATGCGTGCTTTTAACGCCTCTCACTCTCCCGTATTCCTCGCCAGTGTGACTCCGGCCTTAAGGCGAATATACATGCAAAATATGCCGTCAAATCCAAGGCCAAATACAGCATCAATTACGGTGAAACCTAAACTTATATCCGTAAGAAATAAATGAAAAGTAGCTCAGTTCTAATGTAAGGAAGATGGAGTCTAATTCATCACCCAAAGAATCTGTCTAAATGCATAAATCAAAATCCAAGAATAAAACAATAAGAGCATATACCTTGTAGTAAGTAAATGGTAATAGTGCATATAAATAACATACGGTACTTAGTAAACACTATTGTGATTAAAAAAAAGTGTCAAATCCATCCCACCGCGACAAGGTGTACCCAATCGGGACGGTCCTATCCTGTCTCCAGTATTAATACCTTACTTTATATCAGCCAACCTCAATATAGATAAGGGCAGAACAGGACTGGGGCCCCGACTATTCCGATATCTGTCCTTGGGAAGGTATATAGATGAAATGCCTAACTCTTAAAGGGGAAGTCATGCCACTGTTTGTACAAAGTACAAGAAACTATAGCAAAACCAAAGAAATGAGCCGGAGCATAAATCTTTTATATGCGTAAGAGTATGTTCACAAACAAAACCCAAGAAAAAAACAATATGAACACATAACCTGTAGTAAGTAAATAGGTAAATAGTAATAGTACATGTAAATAGCATAGGGTACATAGTAAATTGGTTTGATCGAAAACGCATAAAAGCCTTCCCACTGTGATAAGATGTACCCAGTCGGGACGATCCTATCCTAGCTCTAGTATTAAAAGTTTATTTTACATAAATAAAATAAATCCACAATGTTTTATACTGTTGTATAACAAAAAACTTTAGTTAAGGATGACCTACTCCTTAGAAATTTGTCAAATTTGCTTAGATTGGGGCAAAATTGAGATTCAAATTGCATCGAAAAAATTTGGGGCCTATCAAATCTGTCAAGGAGGGATGGAAAAAAACTCTTCTGCCTCCGCTGGTCCTTTGATTCACCTCCTCTTTCTTCTGTCTTCTAAATTCTTACGTTTCTGGGCATCAGGTGAAGAACAGTAGTGACAGAAGCCCAGAAACAGAAATTGATAGAAGCCAGAGGAGCTAATGAGGGGACTGACGGCAGCAGGAGAGATAGAGTGGCTTGAGGATGGCCAAGGAGAGGTGAGTATAAGCCTTTTTTAAAACTCCTTCCATACCAAAAAACTTTGGAAACTATTATCTGGTTGGCTACTGTTTTGATGAAATTTGCAGGAATTGAATTACAAAAAATGTGGATTAGCTGAAAATTTCAAAAATTGCAGCAAATTAGATTTTTTAAAAATAGATTCGCTTATCTTTAATTTCAATTAATCATTTCTATACATTTTAACCTATCCTTTTCTTTCAATCTCTACAGCGTGTCAGGATCGGCTGTTGTGTTCCAAGTGCTCTCCGGTGTCCAGAATATGACCACAGAAGACGTGGTGAAAGCAGCAGGTACTCTTTCTCTCAGTCTTTTGTTATTAAAGGCAGTGCCAACCATACCTTTAGTAAAGTATTAATTAGCAAAGGGATGCATTATGGCGCAGATTTACTGTTGTGATTATGCCTCACATGAAAGTGGGTATGACTTGGCATGAATGGAAAGGGGTCAGAGTTTAAAGGGAACCTGTTTACATCCTAAACTAAAATAATATATGTAAACCATATGAAATATTGATTATGGTTGTTCCTTTATATTATAAGTCCGCTTCTCCAGTTTCTAGAAATCTATCGGCAAATGTTTATGCAAATGAGCCACAATTCTTAGGGGCTTGGCTTGCACTTACAGCTCTCCGGGCTCTCTCTCCTTCCACTGCCTGCTTCCTGTCAATGACTGAAGGGTCACTCTTCTCTGTGACCTGTTCTCCTGCCCGAGATCTCGCACAAGCGCTGTCATTCCCGGGGGCTGCGCAAGCTCAGTAAAATCCTAATGACGTAGCGAGAGTAAGACTATTGATCTGCGCATGCACTGGCTCTGGGAATGAGGTCACCCGCGTGAGAATTGCATAAAAACTCACCAATGGATTTCTAGAAAACCGAGGAAAGGATTTATGATACAAACGTTTAGGCCTTATCAACATTTTCGCTGCTTTATATAGATGTTAGTTTAGGGTCTAAAAACCTGCTGACAGGTTCCCTTTACTATATGCCACAATACAACTAAGTTTTGTCTCAAAAATGGTCTAAAAGTGAGCAAATTAAAAAGTGGTGTAAAGTCATATCCAGCTTGACCAACTGGGGTAAATTTGGGGCAAGTCTAAATGTGCTGTTTATTTTATACTGTAGAGGATTTGTAAATTTGCCCCTATATGTTTGTACTGCAGGCTTACTTTTTTGTGGAAGGATCTGAATGATCACAATTTTTATCTGATTTTTTGGATAAGATGTTTGTTAACACAGATGCTTGGATCGTCCAGTCTTGGTAGATAAAAGCCGAGTTTGGGGTGTAACTTCAGATCGAAGAACCGTGTACCTCAGTGTAAAATGTGCAACTTAACATTAGCTTCAGGGCATGGATGTAACTGAGATCTCCACAATCGCTCGTAGTTACAGTACGTCTCTGCTTTCAGTCATGTAATATATTCAGTGCTGCAGTTACATCTTAGGAGTCTGTAGGCATTCATTTTTTTCTGTCTGACCCCAATAAATGTTGCATATTCCAGTAAAAGTGGTTGGGGACTTGATAAATATGGTGTTTACCCTAAACGAGCTTCTTTTGAAGGTAAAAAACTGGGAAAATGTTCAACTATCACAGTAGGCAGCTTTCCTATTGTCCCTTCTTGTGTGTTCTCCCTCAGTAATGCAAGGGCCTAATTGCCCAATATCATACACATGCAAAATGCTCAGATGCGTCTCTATACGTTCCTTTTTTCTTTACCAGGTGGTCTTCTCACACAGCTGTCTATATGCCTATGGGTAAATCCAACCCTTAATATATATGATCCTGGATTGTGGTGGAGGTCCTTTGTTGAACAATAAATATGGTGTTGTCTAAGAAATGTTAATTTTTCTTACAATTTAAAGAGAACATGTCATTTTTACCCTTTCTGACAGTGATTATTATTGTCACTTGCTCAAAAAAGTTTAGTTAAATACCTTGTAAAAATCCCTGATTTTCCCCTGATTCTGCTGCTCTTTTCCAATTTGCGCTGCGTTTCTCCATTGTAGAGTTTTTCACATTTGTTGGTTTTGGAGTGCAACTGGGTGGTTCTTCAGAGTCTTTTCTGAGCTGAGGGCATGCAGTTTCACCCCTCCCTCCCAGATGCTGTTAATCACAGGTCAGCAAAGTCCGAGACTTATAAATCAGTTGCTGGACTGTGACTGGTCATGTCTTGTAATGAGGTATGAAAGCGAGTGCCCCATAAAAAGACTCTGAATTGAAGCCCTGTAGGATTGCAAAGCAGAGATTTCACATACTGCTCTCCAGAAGAAACAAATGTTAATATCTCTGTACCAGAGTAACGTAGCACATAACGGAAAAGAGCGGCAGAATGTGGGGAGCCCATAGATTTTCACAACATATTTTTGAGCAAGGTCCTCTTTAAACATACTTATGGGTACTGTTCTAGCTGCAGCATGAATCAGAAAATTATGTTCTGACTGAAGGCTCTGAAGGCAGCATCCATTGCTGAAAGGCTCTTCATTTTCTGCAGTAGTCACTCCACAACCACTCCCTGATAAATGCAATTTGCAGCAGCTGGATGATACAGCCATGAGCAAAAGGAATGGGTTGTGGAGTGTTTATAGTGGTTGTCTACTACTGATTAACCTATACTCAATCAATTTGGTGCCCCATAGAATATAAAAACAATGTATACTCACATCCAGTAGCGGCACCATGCCAGGAATGTTGACTCTGCTTTAACTGGTGGGGTGACATGACATTGTTGTATCAGGTGACCGCTGCAGCCAATCATCAGCTACAGCTTGTCAGTATTCCATCTGAGTGGACGTCTGCTCTAATTACCGTAAATAGTAAAGGTTGCAGTCAGTCAGCCACCGTTGATCGGCTGCAGCAGTCACATGCCACAACAGCCAAGAAAAGCAGCGCCGTCATTGCTGGTACGTTGCCACTACGGGAGGTGAGTATACATTGATTTTGTTCTGTATGGGGCACTGAATTGATTATACAGAAGTTGTCTAGTCATGGGCAACCCCATTAATGAAGAGACCCAAGAAAACTTCAGCTTTAGGAATAAAACTTAATTTCTTCATACAGGTTGCGCCTGAAACAGTACAGTAAAGTATAGTAAAGGGTATCTCCAGGTCTCCTGTATGTCTATCGCAGAAGATTTATAGGGTGACAGGCTCCTTTTAAGGATTGATCCTAATTTCTTTACAAATGATATATACAGTATAAGTTATTACATATAATTTGCAAATTGATTCTATGTATCTTGTCATATTGGTAGTGTCCTGAGATGAAGCATTGCAAAAAATATATCCTGACTAATCCACTACATATGTCCTAAAATAACTCGGTGATGTATAGAAAAGAATATGTGGATAGTGTGGTTCTATCTTTCTCTTCTTCAGCACATTGACATCTCCAAGAAAGTAGATAGACAGTGAATGACAGCTTCACATACTTGACTTGCCCAAATACCCATTGTGCATTGTGCGGAGCTCTGTGCTCTGGGCTCCACTTTTCAGAAGATATTCATCACTTTTTAGAAATTCCATAGTCGCGCCTTAGAAACCACCAGCGGTGCAGATGCCAGGGCATCCACTGTATGCCTAATTTCCATGTGAATGCCATAGAAGACATTGTGTTTAAATGCTAATTAGTATTTATTTCTTGTTATTTTGCTATCACTGTGTGCAGGTTGTATCAGCCCCATCCTTAGTGGGGCTCACATTCTTATCAACATGCTGCACAAGGCTTCACTACTATTCACTACTATAGTGGGTGACACATCACCGTCACATTCTAGCTCTGGTGTTTGTTGGTAAGCAGTGACCCTAAGATATTTGGGGTGCTTCACAGCAACCAAAGTCAATGAAGAATAATTCATTGGAGACTCGAAGTGACTAACTAACCACAAAACGTGCTTTCAGTGTAGGCTAAGCAAAAGTCAAATCTAACATCTTGGTAGTATAATTTAATTAACTTCTTAGTTATGGTTTGTGCAGAATATCAAAAAATACTGGATTTTTTTTGGAAAAATGCTTGTGATGGGTCATGTTAGGCCTGTTTCACATTTCCGTTTGTTGCCATCAGTCAAAATCCGCCGTTTTGCAAAAAAAACGGATCCGACATTTTTTTGGTGGATCCGTTTTTTTTTCCCATTGACTTGCATTAGCGGCGGATTTTGACGGATGGTCATCCGTTGGATCCGTTTTTTGACGGATCCGCCAAAATTTTGGCGTCTGCTGACTTCAGTGGACGGACAATGAAATGTTTTTTGTCTGCGTCAAAATAGCGGATTGCCAACCGTTTTTTTACGGAATCCGACAACGGATCCGCTTTTGAATTTCCTTCCCAGAAATTTAACCCCAAATTCCATTCTGGTGGCAGAAAAATCTCTTTCTCTCCCTTTTTCCCAGACTCGTGTTCCTCTAAATTTCAGTCACTAACTGCTTAAGCGGATCCGTCAAAAAAACAGATCCGGTGGCATCCGTTTGTGCCACAATGGAAACGGATCCATTTTTTCACAACTTAGCGGATTTTGACTGACGTCAAATAACTGAAATGTAAAACAGGCCTTAGGTCTTTATATTGTAACTACGTCTGTAATAAATGCACAAGTTCTAAACTCTGGTTCTAAGACTCTATTGAATGCTTGAAGAAGACCTGTCAATTGACATAAATATGTAATATACTTAGCTGGTGTAAATGTTCTCCTGAATCTGGTGTTGGTTTTCTTTTGTTCCAGTTCCTCTCGATTCCTGAGATATGACTCCCTCATCCCAATGTGTACATATTTTATTCTTAGTTAAGGTGTGATCTTCACTACTAGTCTCAAAGAGAAGAGTTGAGGATCACGCCCACTTAAAGGGAACCTGTCGCCCCCCCAGGTGTTTTTAAGTAAAAGAGCCACCTTGTGCAGCACTAATGCTGCATTCTGTCAAGGTGGCTCTGTTACTTAGCTTCCGCTCTACCGCAGAAATAATTATTTATAAAATTGTTGAAAAATACCTGAAATTTGACAGCGGGCAGGTCTTTCCCCCTCTAACAGATGCCTCGCATCCATCACTCATTTCGTAATTGGTGCCGCCTCCTCAGTTTTCTTTTGAAATGGGGCGCCTGCGCTGTACTATATCTTCTTGGGCACTGTAAAGCAAGATAGCGGGGGCACCACCGATATATTGAAAGGGGATCCAACCCTGGCCTAAAAACTACATGTAACAGTCAAAAACCAGGAAAGAATAGGCCACAAATCGGGGATCACCCTGAATAGGAATTAGCATGAATGTTGTAATTTTTATTTTATTAAATTAAGCACAGCAAAAAACAACAAACACATTAAAAACATTTTAAAAGTGGTCACACATGTGACACATCAAAAAGACATACACAGCTCATAATAGAGCAACCAACCTGATGTCCACTAACACTTTTGGCAGAGAAAATGCCCTATACCCAAGGTCCATGTAAACCAATACTCAAATGGAAGGTTTTTGAGAGCACACTAATACACTTTAGCTATCACAAATAAATCAAAGATGTCAGTAATGCAGGTATATATTAAATAGATGACATATCACAAACCAAAAAATGACTTGAAACAGTGCATGCAGTTATATAACTCTGGCATACTCTTATTCACAATGTAAACCAATACTCAAATGGAGGGTTTTTAAGAGCATACTAATGCACTGTAGCGATCACACATGAATCAAAGATATCAGTGATGCAGGAATCTCGGGCATGCGCAGTAGTTATCTGCGGCTCTCATGCCCAAGATTCCCAGCCCCGCAGTGTGAATAAATCATAAGTGACGGCAGGGCGGGATCTGTGGCTGCGTGATATGAAGGCCAGGATGTGATCTGAGAGCACGGGCAGCGCTGACTGCGCATGCCCAAGAAGATATAGTACAGCGCAGGCGCCGCATTTCAAAAGAAAACTGAGGAGGCGGCGCCAATTACAAAATGAGTGACGGATGCGAGGCGTCTGTTAGAGGGGGAAAGACCTGCCCCCTGTCAAATTTCAGGTATTTTGCAACAATTTTATAAAAGATTATTTTGGCGGTGGAAGGGAAGCTAATTAACAGAGCCACCTCGACAGAATGTAGCATTAGTGCTGCACAAGGTGGCTCTTTTACTTAAAAACGCCTGGGGGGGTGACAGGTTCCCTTTAACTAATAAGACTAGATTTCTATACAGTGATGATGCGACCATATTTTAGGAATAAAACCCAAGAAAAAAAATAAAATGCGCATATGAAGTCAGCTGACATAAGGTTTAATACTGGAGGTTAGGTCCATCCTGATTGGGTACACCTTGTCGCAATGGGATGGCTTTTACGCTTTTTTGATCAAAATAATGTTAACCAAGTACCGTATGTTATTGTACTATTATTATTTAATTACTACATGGTATAGGCTCATATTGGTTTTTTTCCTGAGTTTTGTCTGTGAAATGGCCAGTGAGAACATGCTCCTACACATTGAACATTTACCATCTTATGTTCTGGCTCATATCTTTGGTTTTCTCATATCTTAGGAATGTAAAGGCGGAGGAACAAAAGAGAAACAGTAATAGAATCAGGAGCACAAGAGAATTCTTGGCAGCGGATTATTCAAGATACTCTCCAAGCGTGTGACAACAGAGCTTCTTTATTCAGTAACAAACAGGAGCAATATATGATAAGCTTAATAGATCAGGAATAAATTATTTGTGTATCTCTATCTGTGCAGCATCTACAGCAGGCTGCTTCTCTCATACACAGACACAGGAAGACAGGAAGGAAATACAATCACATGCTCTCCCTGTGTGAGCCTCTGGAAGTTTTTTTTTGTTCTAACTTTATCAATAGCATACAAATCTAGCAACTAAACACTCATAGACAGGAATGGAGTTGTTGCACCAAACATATTCCAACAAGCATTCACACCAGGGAAAAATTACATATTGATGGCAAATAATGGATGTTCTTTAAAAAAAAAAAAAAAAAAAAAAGGTTTAATGACCCCTTTCCAAATCTCCTACTGGGACCAATCAGCGGTTCTGTCTTGAATTCCACAAAATAACAATTCCCAAAGATGTTTTTTTTTAGAAATCTGAGCTGTTCCATTAGATTTGTTCTTCTAGGAAATGAAAGAAGAAATTGACAATTGGGCATTACTGCTCTACTTGTCAAATGGGCTTGTCCCTAAAGATGCTCAGTCTATGTTAAAAGTGTCTGTGTATAACGACTAGGAGAAGGGTAACATGTAGTTGTCAGGAAAGGTGACAGGTCCTCTTTAATGAGGGGATAGAATGGGGCACACTTTAAAGCACCACTACAGCGGGGGGTTCACTGTTTTTCAGTGCAGGTCCGGCCACGCAATGGCATCTTATGAGTGTAGATTCTGACTTGCCGGCAGTCAGAAGCTACATCACAAGCTCTCATTGCAAGTCTATGAAAGCCAGAACGAGGCAAGAACGTTGCTCTCTTAGCCATGCATTGAAATGTGACCCTGCGCAGCTCTGTGAAACACTGGAGCTGCCGACAGGTCACTTTTCGCCGAAGACCGACAGGAGCAACGCTGGATAACTATGAATGCGGCGTCAGGTGGACTTTTTGCAACATTTAACTTTTCGTTGTCTTTTATTAAGTACTCCTTTTTTGATTTCCCAATGTTGTAAGCCATACAGAATATTCATCTTTGTTTTAAAGGGGTTATCTTTCGGATATGTTTTCAATATCAGAACAAAGGTGGGCCCATACCCTTCACGCCCACCAGTTGTGAACAATGAATGGAACTGAATTAAACAGCACAGATTTGTTCAGTATGTAGCTGCTGTTCACCAGAATTGTATGTAATTTCCTATTCTAGAGCTAATCACAGCTGATCAGTGAGGGTGCTGGGTGTTGAACCCAATCAACCTGATATTGATGTCCTATCCTTATGCTATGGTCACACCACCGTATTTTCTCTCATCCGAGAGAATCGGGTCGATTATGCTAATCACCCTCTGATCAAATGCGGATTCCATAGCGACGCAGATCGCAGCATCACGCACTGGTATACCGGGTTCCTCCTTCCCCTTTTTACAGCATTCAGTTCTGACGAATGTCCATGTTGGGACTGAAAACGGTTAATGTTGAATGCTAAATAAAAAAAGAACCATATTTCACATATACAATCGACCTGAGTGCCAAGTTTTTTTGACAGTACGATTTATGGGCTGGATACCCTACTTGGGCACTTCATTCTTAATCTAGAGTGCAGTATATGACTTCACACATTATCAGTTCCTTGGATATCTTTTTGTATCCCTTTCCTGTTTTATACAGTTCAGCTACTTTTTCCCGTAGATCCAGTGACAATTCTTTTGCTTTCCTCATGACTCACAATCCAGAAATGTCAGTGGCTGGATGAAAGATGCAAAAGTCTGTCTAGATCCTAAAAACTCACTCAGCTTTTATGCACACACACTGATTAAAAGCAAACAGGTCACAGGTGAGGATGTTATCTTTAGTAGCCATTGAAACCCATTTGTGTCAACTTCTGCGCATGTTATCAGGCCAAAATCACCAGGTTATGTAAAAGTTTGAGCAGGTCATTTGGATGTTTTGGGTTGTCATTATGATTTAAAAAGAGAAAACACAGTAGTTTGACAATAAATGGCTTCACCCAACCACTAACCATGAGTGGAGAAAAAGTTTTGGTGTTATCATTCATATTCTTTGAAAAAAGGGCCAAGGAAGCAAAAATTCTGCCAGTGTATGTAAACTTTTGAGCACAACTGTATATCCACCCCCCCAGCACACGCACTGTTTCTGACCTGGGAACGGAGGGTATGTATGTGTTATACATACTCCTGGACAGAGCCCATACAGTGGGCGCGGCCTCATTCCAGACACTTATATGGAGCGAAGCCACACCCTCTAATCGGTCACGCCCACTCGACGTCCACATCACTAGTTGGAGCGCAGCTTCACTCAATACAAGATTATGAAGCGAGGCCGTGCTCACTAGAAAGGTTCTGCCCAGGAATATGTACAATAGTGACTACATACTTATCATTTTGGACTGGACAACCCTTTAAGTGAATTTTTAGTGCCAGGCCATATGCAAAATCACCAGTGTATGGTTTCAGTGCATGCTGTCCTTTCTGATGTTGACCATTGTTGCCAGTCACACAGAAGTGATTTGCTATTCAGAGACCTCATTATCTATAATATGTTACCTAAAGTAAAGTGGTAATTTCATTATGCTATTACCTTTTCTATGCAATCCTGATTTGGGAAGAACCCTGCAATTGATCTTTGGTTATATGATAGGCAGGAAACAAAGTGGTCAATTAAAATGGTTAGTCTGCTGTCTAGCAGATCAATATTGCAGCTTGTCATTACAAGAATAATTTAGCACATGGCAATCTTCTCCACATATGTCCATCTCACAGACAAGGCGAAATACACGTACCAAATATCAGTCTCAATTGAACTCTGCAGTATGTTCATTACAACACGGGGAGTTTTGGGGCTGCAATATAGTTCAAAAATTGTAATTTCAGGTGACTTTTCAGAATAAACTGTCCGGTGTGCGTGCATAAGGAGTAACACTATCTGGCTATTATATGACTTGTATCCTGCATTTTCATTAGATTTCCTTCAGGGATGTTGTATTTTATTAATTCACAATTCAGTAAGAGCAGCTGGAAGGAGACTAGCTGCAATGATCTCTCCCATACACGTTAAAGTACACAGGGAGGGATTCTTGCTTTTCAATCCTTTTTTAGGACTAAGAGAGAAGCAGCAGCATGGAGGAAATTAGTCAGCAGTACTGAGCAGTGTAGCTGTGAATCTAGCTCTGGTGTGAAATAAAAGACTTATTGGAAAGCGAGGTGTGATCTGAGCCTGCCTCTGCCTGTTTCCTCACTCTGCTCCTCTCTCCCCTCTTCATAGGGTATATTAGTCTGTGTCACAAACACCTCAGTGGGCTGGCAGTCGGTCTTGTCTGAGCAAGACAGAATACAGCAGGTTTTCTTTTGCTTTGTACAACCCTGGTTCACAGTCCAGGTCATTGCTTTCTGGACATGAACATTAGCTACACATTTGATTTACTGACCTCTCAGGACGTCCCCTGTACTGCACACAGGTGACATCTTGCCAGCCTGATTTATCCTAACCTAAGCCTGTGATCCCAGAGGTCAAGGAAAATCGTAGAACTACTGCCCATGTCCAGAGAACACTGACCTGTGTCGTGGGCCTGAGGTGTGCTGCTCGCAGCGGTCCTTGTTGTGTAGCTGGTTGACCAGGGTAGCTTTTACTTCAGCAGCTGCCATTCTTAGAGCCTCTGGAATTTACTAGGCCCAGTGACATCATGGTGTTGCATGATGCCTCATCACCAGGTCTTCCACAAATTTATGACATGTGTTGTGCAATGACGTCACAAGGCCTAGTAGACACCATGGGCTCACAGGTTGCAAAGCCAAAGATGCCGTCCCTGATCTGGGTGCCACGAAGGGCCTGACTGGTCAACTCTAGTAGCTGGAGGAACTTGATATTAATCATATATGAACAGCGAGTAGTGAGTGGGGAATTTACCAAAATGTTAGTAGCTTCATGTCCTTCTTGTTTTCTTCCTAAATGCTATTTTAGAATATATAATACAGTTTGTGCAAGCAATATTTTGTATGTATCCTTCTAAAATCCTAAAAATTACAGTCATGTGCCAAAAAAATGCAATATGTCAACACCAGAAATGACTGGCATGAGGTCACATTGTTCTTGTTATTTTTTATACTTTGGTAACTAGGCTTTATAGTGACATAACCAGCACCTGTAAAAACTGTGAGGGGTTGACTCACTCAGCTGCTTTCAGAAATAGACACAGGAACCCTTCTTAGGTAAGTCACCTGCTGGTTTATTATGGAACAGCATAAACCATAGCAGGGTTCAGCAAAATAAACATGGCCTTTCTGGCATAATGGCAAAACAAAAGATAAATCACAGCAAGTCCTTATATCTGAGGGGTTCGCCCTCTCAGACCACTATATGTCTTCAGCTCCTCCTGGACCCACGTTTGGAGACTCTCCTTTCCAAGCTAAACACGGAGAAAAAAAACCAGTGGCTGAACATTTAACTCCCAAGCCACACCCTTAAGGTGGAGATATGGTGAGTAGGTGTCCTTCCAATCTCTTACCTACTCACCCAAAAACCTGGTCCCTTACCTGGTTAACCCCTTCAGCACATAGCATGATGGAGAGAAACGTATGGGTTTTAGATCAAGGAAAAAAGCAATCTTCGTGACACATATCGTTACACCGCTCCGCCATACTCACCCGGCCTCCGCTCCCACGCCGCAGTCGCCCTCCGCTCCCACGCCGCAGCCTCTCTCCACCCGATGGCCGCGGCGGTCACCTGAGACAGGCCCGCGACCGATGCCTTCCCTGCATGCTATGCGCATGCGCCATAGGCCGCGGCCGTGCCTCCTTCCTGCTTCTTATGCTCCGGCTGTGCCCTGACCCGGAAGCACCTTTGGACCAATGGCTGTCCAGACGGGGCCATATCAGGCCGCTTCCCCCTGAGGGAGGCGCCTGATCGTTGTGTTTCCTGACTCTCTGGCCTTGCTCCATCGTGCACACTCTGCTCCTGCAGTTCCTGTCTCGGCTGCTCCTCACAGCAGCTACTCCAGTCCTGCCTTCAGTGTTCCTGTCGTCCTACTCCAGTCCTGCCTTGTGTTCCTGCCGTCCTACTCCAGTCCTGCCTTCAGTGTTTCTGCCGTCCTACTCCAGTCCTGCCTTGTGTTCCTGCCGTCCTACTCCAGTCTTGCCTTCAGTGTTCCTGCCGTCCTACTCCAGTCCTGCCTTCAGTGTTCCTGTCGTCCTACTCCAGTCCTGCCTTCAGTGCTCCTGCCGTCCTACTCCAGTCTCAGTCTTACTCCGGTCCATCCTGAGCCGCCCCTCTCGGTACCGGCTACCGTGGTACTCGAACCCCTGGGCCTGCTCCTAACGGTCCCTGTATAGGGGTCGGTTCCACCTGGCAGCTCGCCCGGGGTCCCTCGGTGCCACGGTCCAGAGGGTCCACTCTCGGAGTTCCTCTCCTGACCACCCGCGCTAACAGTACAATCAGGCCATGGACTCCGCCGGTACTACAGCTGCTACCCAGAAAGAGTTGCTATTCCTACGGGAGAATCAGGGGCGCATTATGTCAATCATGAAGTCGATGGACACCCGTTTGTCGTCCTTACAGGTGGCCTATCCTGGAAATGCCACTCAGCTGGCCAGTCTCCAACAGGAGCTGGGTCAGCAGCAAGATACTCAAACCCACATTTTGTCCTACATGGCCTCCTTTGATAGTCGCTTGTCGGCCCTCCAGGCTGCCGCTGCAGTGCCGACTCCTCCCCCTGCGTCTACTGCTCCTCCGACGCCCCGCCTCGCCAAGCCGCCTCGTTTCACCGGGGATCCCAAGCTCTGTAGGGGGTTCTTAAATCAGTGTAGTCTCCACTTTGAATGGCTGCCGCAGCAATATCCCTTGGACCGGGCCAAAGTGGCCTTCATCATGTCCCATCTGGAGGGAGAGGCCCTTTCTTGGGTAAACCCGCTCTGGGAACGTGACGACCCGGTCGTTTCAAGTCTCCCAGTTTTCCTGGATACGTTTCGTAAGGTTTTCGATGAGCCGGGCCAGTTAGCCTCTCTCACTGAGTCACTCTTTAACTTACACCAGGGCTCTCTCACGGTCGGACAGTACGCTATTCGCTTTCGCACTATTTCCTCCGAGCTCGGCTGGAATAACGCAGCTTTGGTGGGGGCATTCTGGCGCGGTCTTTCTAGTAAAATAAAGGATGAACTCGCAGGTCGAGATACCCCGTCCACCTTAGAGGACCTTATCTCGCTGGCTACCCGCATTGACTTGCGCTTCCTGGAGCGCGCTCGGGAGTCAGTGAAAGACATGCGCTCCTCCAGGTCAGTTTCTCCTTTCACTCACTCGGCCAGCTCACGTTCAGTCGGATCTGCTTCCCTCTCTTCGGGTGAGCCCATGCAGATAGATCATCTCAGGTTGGCCGAGTTACATCAGAGAGAGAGACGGGCACAAGGTCTGTGCCTCTATTGCGGTAATTCGTCACACTATATCCGCACCTGTCCTAAGAGACAGGGAAACGACTCCACCTAGGTCAGGTAAGAGAGGCCTTCCTAGGTGATAATGATGATTCCTCTCAACCCCTTACGATTTCTGTGCTTTTGGTTTCAGGAGGGAGACGTGGTTCCGAGGTGGCCTACGTGGATTCGGGCTCAGCGGGTAACTTCATTCGGCCGGAAGAGGTAGACAAATACCAAATTCCTGTAGTCACTCTATCTAACCCAATTCAGATTGCCACCGTGGATGGCAAACCGCTACAGGTGACCGTCACCTTGGTCACTGAAGAGGTGGAATTGCAAATCGGAGCCTTACATCGAGAGAAGATAGCCTTTTACGTTTTACCTAAGCTCTCTCACGCCATTCTACTCGGTCTTCCATGGTTAAGGATTCATCAGCCTGTTCTCGACTGGTCTTCTGGGGAGATACTCCGCTGGGGGCACCCGTGCCAAGCTCGCTGTCTGACTCCTGTCCGCCTGGCGGCTGCTCCACGGTCACCTCCAGACCTCCCGGGTCTTCCTCCAGCTTACAGCTCCTACGCCGATGTTTTTGATAAGAAGGAAGCGGAGGTCCTCCCTCCACACCGGCCGTTTGACTGCCCAATTGAACTTGTTTCTGGTTCAACCCCCCCAAGGGGCAGAATCTACCCTCTGTCTCCCGCGGAGACCACCGCCATGTCTAAGTACGTCCGAGAGAACCTCGCCAAAGGCTTTATACGGAAATCCTCTTCGCCCGCGGGAGATGGGTTCTTCTTCGTCAAAAAGAAGGACGGGACTCTACGGCCATGCATTGACTATAGGGGCTTGAATGAGATTACCATCAAGAACAGGTACCCTCTTCCACTCATTCCAGAACTGTTTGACCGTCTCAGAGGGGCTCGGGTCTTTACCAAGCTGGACCTCAGAGGAGCCTACAATCTGGTCCGTATCCGTGCAGGTGACGAGTGGAAGACCGCTTTCAACACTCGAGATGGCCATTACGAGTACCTGGTCATGCCCTTCGGTCTTTGCAATGCTCCTGCAGTCTTTCAAGAGTTCGTCAATGAGATCTTCCGGGATCTCTTGTACTCCTGTGTGGTCGTGTACTTAGATGACATCCTCGTCTTCTCGCCGGACCTCTCGTCCCACAGAAAGCGTGTCCGCCTGGTGCTTCAGCGTCTTCGGGAGAACCGTCTGTATGCAAAGATCGAGAAATGTCTCTTCGAACAGACCTCTCTGCCATTTCTGGGATACATTATCTCCGACGCTGGTCTAAGGATGGATCCCGAGAAGTTGTCTGCCATCCTCAAATGGCCTCGCCCCGTCGGATTAAAGGCGATACAACGATTCCTCGGGTTCGCCAACTATTACCAGCAATTTGTCTCCCACTTCTCCGCGATCACTAGACCCATTTCTGTGCTCACCCGTAAAGGGTCTACTTCCAAGGATTGGTCTCCTGAGGCAGAGGAGGCCTTTCTGACCCTAAAACGGGCTTTCTCCACGGCTCCGGTCCTGCATCGCCCTGAGAGTGATCGACCTTTTGTACTCGAGGTGGACGCTTCCTCGACTGGTGCCGGGGCGGTGCTGTCCCAGAGAACTGCCTCCGGTCGCCTGCACCCTTGTGGCTTCTTCTCGAAGGCCTTTTCTCCATCCGAGTGTAACTACTCGATCGGTGACCGGGAACTTTTGGCCATCAAGTTGGCCTTGGAGGAATGGCGCCACCTTCTGGAAGGAGCTGTCCATCCTTTTGTCATCTTCTCGGACCACAAGAATCTGGCCTATCTCCAGTCTGCCCAGAGACTAAACCCTCGCCAGGCCAGATGGTCTTTATTTTTTGCCCGATTTGATTTCGAGCTCCGATTCCGTCCCGGCAACAAGAATTCCAAAGCCGACGCCCTGTCCAGGGTCTTCCAACCACACGAATCCACGGAGGAACCGTCACATATCATTGATCCCACTAGGATCATCACCGTGGCTCCAGTGAACTGGCTTACTCCTCCGCCTGGCAAGACGCTTGTGCCAGAGAATCTCAAGCAAAAGGTTCTTCTATGGGGGCACTCCTCCAAACTGGCCGGCCATGCCGGAACTAAGAAGACCCTTGACCTTATCAAACGTCACTACTGGTGGCCCTCACTTCGCCAAGATGTACTCGACTTTGTGGCTTCTTGTCCATCCTGTGCAAAAAACAAGGTGCCACGGAGATCTCCGTCCGGCTTGTTGCTTCCGTTGCCTGTCCCTACGGTTCCTTGGGAGAACATCGCCATGGATTTCATCACCGACCTACCCTGCTCTGCGGGCTGCACAGTCATCCTGGTGGTGGTGGATCGTTTTTCCAAGATGGCTCACTTCATCCCTCTGCCCGGTCTTCCCTCAGCGCCAGAACTGGCCGAAATCTTCATTCATCAAGTCTTCAGGCTTCATGGACTACCTCGACGCATTGTGTCTGACCGAGGGGTTCAGTTTACCTCCAAGTTCTGGCATTCGCTTTGTAAGCTTATGAACGTTTCCCTCGACTTCTCCTCGGCCTACCATCCACAGTCCAACGGACAAGTAGAGCGTACTAACCAGACGCTTACGGGATACTTACGCCACTTCTCTAACGCCCACCAGAACGATTGGGTCAACTTACTCCCCTGGGCAGAGTTCGCTTATAACAACCATGCTGGTGAGTCTTCGGCCAAGTCTCCGTTTTTCATTGTTTTTGGCAGACATCCTGGTGTTCCTCTTCCGATAACCCCTGCCTCTGAGGTACCCGCGGCCAATGCCTTGTCCTCGGAATTTTCTAAGATTTGGGCTGAGACCAACACATCACTCAAGAGATCCGCTGATCAGATGAAGAACTATGCAGACAAAAAGAGGTTGGATTCTCCTCCGTATCGTGTTGGCGACAAGGTCTGGCTCTCCTCCAAATTCGTCCGACTAAAACTGCCCTCCTACAAGTTGGGTCCACGCTACATTGGCCCATTTGAAATTCTGGGACATATTAACGAAGTTGCCTACAAATTGAGGTTGCCTGCTTCGCTCCGGATCCCGAACACCTTTCACGTCTCTCTCCTGAAGCCTGTGGTGCTGAATCGTTTCCATTCCTCGCTTGATCTTGGTCCTCAGCCGGTGGGTGCCGACAACATTTTTGAAGTGCAGGACATCCTCGCTGTGAAAAGGGTTAGAGGTAGGACTTTCTTTCTCGTTGATTGGAAGGGCTTTGGTCCTGAGGAGAGATCCTGGGAGCCTCGGGAGAATATTAATGCTCCCCGTATCCTCAAGAGGTTTCTTGTTAACCTTCAGGGGGGGCGGCTTAGGGGAGGGGGTACTGTTACACCGCTCCGCCATACTCACCCGGCCTCCGCTCCCACGCCGCAGTCGCCCTCCGCTCCCACGCCGCAGCCTCTCTCCACCCGACGGCCGCGGCGGTCACCTGAGACAGGCCCGCGACCGATGCCTTCCCTGCATGCTATGCGCATGCGCCATAGGCCGCGGCCGCGCCTCCTTCCTGCTTCTTGTGCTCCGGCTGTGCCCTGACCCGGAAGCACCTTTGGACCAATGGCTGTCCAGACGGGGCCATATCAGGCCGCTTCCCCCTGAGGGAGGCGCCTGATCGTTGTGTTTCCTGACTCTCTGGCCTTGCTCCATCGTGCACACTCTGCTCCTGCAGTTCCTGTCTCGGCTGCTCCTCACAGCAGCTACTCCAGTCCTGCCTTCAGTGTTCCTGTCGTCCTACTCCAGTCCTGCCTTGTGTTCCTGCCGTCCTACTCCAGTCCTGCCTTCAGTGTTTCTGCCATCCTACTCCAGTCCTGCCTTGTGTTCCTGCCGTCCTACTCCAGTCCTGCCTTCAGTGTTCCTGCCATCCTACTCCAGTCCTGCCTTCAGTGTTCCTGTCGTCCTACTCCAGTCCTGCCTTCAGTGCTCCTGCCGTCCTACTCCAGTCTCAGTCTTACTCCGGTCCATCCTGAGCCGCCCCTCTCGGTACCGGCTACCGTGGTACTCGAACCCCTGGGCCTGCTCCTAACGGTCCCTGTATAGGGGTCGGTTCCACCTGGCAGCTCGCCCGGGGTCCCTCGGTGCCACGGTCCAGAGGGTCCACTCTCGGAGTTCCGCTCCTGACCACCCGCGCTAACACATATCTCCCCTCATATACCGTGCCAGTGACCCTGTCACAACACATTCTACTTTGTACACAGAAAAATTTGTTAATGTCATATCATTTCAACTTTTTTTTCTTTTACAAAAACCTAATATGTGAATGCATAAAACGCATACTGAACTCATATTGGGAGCTGTTGAAAACTTTATTCAGCAAGTTCCCTCCAATAGTCAGTGTAAGATACATTTCCGCAATAGCAGATACAGCACGTGAATAACAAGTGCTATTTTTTTAGACCAGACCTTTTGTCTAATCCCATACAACCCATGTTTCATTATGCAAGTATCTATGCAGAGTTCTAGATCTTAAGGTACTGTCACACTTAGCGATGTACCAGCGATCCCGACCAGCGATATGAAGCTGACGACGAGAAACAGTCCAGGATGTTCTCGCGTGATCAGCAATAACCAGCGGGGGAGCGGTCGGAGGTAAGTATCAGACATAGCGATATCGCTAGCAATATTGCTATAACGTCACAAAAACCAGTGACGTTATAGCGATATTGCTAGCGATATCACTTAGTGTGACAGGCCCTTTAGAGAACCTGGCATTTGGCGCAGGCTCCGAGAAGCTGCCGGGAACCCGCCTGTCTGACTAATCTACAGTGCGATTTCGGTCCCTGGCGGTTTTTAAAGTATGTTTTTCCCTGAACCATTGCAGTATTTCAGACACAGATGTGCCATATAGAAATACTTGTCTAAACTCCCAGGGATCCCGAGTATTTTACTGCCGGTCCTAGGTAGTACCTTTGTGTATAGGGGGTTCACATTTTTAGAATACTTTAATTCTACATTACAATCAATCAATCAATCAAATTTATTATCGCCAAGTACATATTACATATATACAAGAAATTCTTTGTGGCAAAGAGGCAACATAATATATAACAACAGATACAACAAGTAACATCTAACAAGACAGATACAGTATATAGTCTACACATGACGATTTAATTGTTGAACAGAGAGTGGATAGAAGCTGTTCATATGGCGGTTGGTACTGCATTTGGGGACTCTGAAGCGACGTCCTGAAGGGAGTAGTTGGAATGAGGAGTGTCCCGGGTGAGAGGGATCGGATGAAATTTTCAATGCGTGGGATCGAATACTCTTATCATAAAGATCCTGGATTTTAGGCAGGGGGGAGCCTATAATTCTCTCTGCTGTTCTGAAAGTCCTTTGTAAGCGGAGTTTGTCATGCGCAGTGGCTCCCCCATACCAGACTATCAGAGAGGAACAAATCACAGATCTGATGACAGCATTAAAGAATAAGATCAGCAGATTCTTAGACAAACCATATCTTTTCAGCTGACGCAGGAAGAACATCCTCTGTTGTGCTTTTCTTATAACAGCATCCACGTTTTTCCCCCATTTAAGATCATGAGAGATGATAACACCAAGGAATTTGGTCTCTGTGACCCTAAGAACCACTTCGTCATGGATGTAGATTGGAAGTATCTCATGTTGATCTTTCCTAAAATCCACAACCATCTCAGCAGTTTTTTTAGTGTTGAGTACAAGATTATTGGCTTTACACCAGTCACATATTCTTTCCACCTCACTCCTTACATCTTACATCTTTGCATATATGAAGAATATGCCATATTGTATAGAAAATATCAATAGCATTATGAACTGTTATTAACAAAGGCAGATCAGGATATGGATGAATCTCCAGGTAACGACTTTTACATTTCTGACAAGTGTTTCCTTAGTAAAAAGGTCACAGCTGTCAGTATAAGGAGTCTATGCTAATCTGCTCAGCGAGACACAATGCAGGAAGATATTAATGCGGGATCATAATTGGGAGTAGCGGAAGAAGAAATAACAATGTAGTGGGTGGGATGGAAGCTGTGCATAAAGCCGGGGATGTCACTCAGCCTGATCAATAGCAATCAGGCATTATACTATACATCTGCTACGTATATACGGGGTATGAGCAATAGATTGTATGCTTCTGTGTAAGCCCTAAAATGTCACAGGTAAATAATGGCAGATATCTCTGTAGACCGTGGCCCAAAAATAACTCTGCATCCAATCTGAAAAGCCTTCAGGCTGCAGTCAGCGGTCACCAAGTTGTATCTACAGGTTAAGTAAAAAGTGTTTAGATTGACATGTGTCACTTGCTAAGCAGCGGGAAGAGAGCAAGCGGCTCCCAAATTGGCTGATCTGCAGCAAATGGCTGGTATGGAATCCATAAGTACCTTATAATTAATGTGTGGACTCAGAGCGGGGTCACCAAAGTCCAAGGGGCTCTCGTCATTTTTCTTCTTCATTTATATTGTGCATAGTTTGCACTTTGTAAGGCTAATAGAGCAATGCACAGCCATCATTTTAGTTTTTAATTACCGTACGTGTTCAGATCTTTGCTCCCATTTCTTCATTTGCATATTTTAAAGTTACTTTTCTGTTTTGTCTTATGATATCCGTTGCCATTTTTAATGCCAAATTCTACAAAATCTCGCCCGTGGTTTATGAATTTTGCACAACGCCATTTTTCTCTTTAAGCTTTTTTGCGGCTTTTGTTGCCCTAAAAGTTGAACATTTAACAAAATGGCACAAAAATGCTGCAAAATTACCTACTGTACGTGACTTCACTCTAGGAGGGGGAGAAAGGGGACTGACTTAACTTTGCAACTGATTGTGACTCTTTCAAAAACTGCTAATGATGATTGAGGCAACATCTAGAAACACTTAACTCCATCCTCAGTGACAAACTAAAAAAACAAACAGGTGAACACAAATAAAAGAGACTATAAAAGAGGTACAAATGGGAAGGTGAATATGGCTCAAAATGCCAAAAAAGAGACTAAACGAAAAAAAAATGCAATAATAAATAGAGGCCTTTGTGGTATACCCTGCAAGTTTTTTTCTAGATGAGATTCTGTATTGAACTCTATACAGCTTCACGTGGTCTCCCTACGGGTCTGTATTGAAACGTGCCTGTCATTTTAGGTAACTTTTCAGAATAAGCTGTCCTGTATGACTTGTGTCCTGCATTTTCACCAGTTTCACCCTGCAGCTTTTATCTCCAATTTTCAGTTGCCTCTGAGATTGTTATTACAGGATTAGGTATGTCCTGCCTCCTGGTCAATTAGTTTTGTGTAACACCACCTCCACCACTGATTGGCAGCTTTCTGCCTATTCACAGTGTATACAGAAAGCTGCCAATCAGTGGTGTGGGCGGGGTTATACAAGGCTCAGCATTCTTGAGCACTGCAAGATATGCAGCATAGAAAACTGTGATTGTATAAAAATGACAGCAAGCAGCCCAGCCAGTGACATCGTTGGAATTAAGGTCTTTGCCCCTACATCTTACTTCTCTCAGATTACAATACAAAAACCTGATGACAGGTTCTCTTTAAGGGCTACTCTGCATTTGTACTCTTAGAAAATGCATGATGGCTATGGTACAGTAAGACTATGTAGGATACTCCATTACCGGTTAAATGGTGAAAAATCAACAGACCCCATTATGGTTAATAGGGTCCATGGGTCGCAATTGTGTCCATTTTGTGATGGATCCGTCACAGCCCTGAATTCCATTTTTCTGCCAATGTGATGGATTAGAAAAACAGAATTCTTAAAACAGATATGACCCTAGCGTTATAAAAAGTTCTGAAAGGGTTAGAAACTTTGCTGCCAGGCGGCAAAACTAAAATTTTCTAGTGGACCAAATTGTTTTTTTATATCTCAATCTCTCCATCAGCCTGTAAGACCTAGTTTCCTAAGGCTGAGCCAAGGTTTATACCCCATGGATCCTCATTTCTTGCACACATTTCACTAAGCCTTAATACTTTTTCGTATTTTGACATTAATATTAATAGCAAATCTATTTTTTCTTCAGATGTTTGAATTACTTAATCTTATGATCGCTGCTAATTAGATCCAGGTAGACAAAACACAAGCAGCAAGATTTCAGCATTTTGCAGTTCATAATTTATTTCGTCTTAATAAATGATGTATAATGACCTTTTAAACCATGCAGAAATTTCCTCCTTTAACGACGGGAGATGTTTAGATGGGAACTGGTAGCAAAATCTTTTCAGTTTTGTTCAGCACTTTGCGTTATTACTGCTCCGGTTGCCCTTTTCTTCATAAAAGCCCATGATGTTCTTTCCAACCCTAAATATAATTGCAGATATTAATGCCAATGAATATTGAAATATCCTCACTGCCGTGTATAGACATCTCAGAAACCTAATGTTGTACCGGTTGAAAGCCATATCCAAAAAGTTTCTAGTGTAGGTCTTTATAAAATACTCCGCTTCCCCCCTCTTTCTTCTACTAAATCACAGTTTTAATAAAATATATATATAACAAAATCTTCAATACTGGATTGAAAATGCTTGTGGCGATTATTAACCCCTTTCCTACATTAGATGTACTATTCCGTCCATGTGACCTGGGACTTAAGTCCCAAGGACGGAATAGTACTTCTAGCGCGATCAGCTGCACTCACGGGGGGAGCGCAGCTGATCGCGGCCGGGTGTCAGCTGATTATCACAGCTGACATCCGGCACTATGTGTCAGGGGCGGTCAAGGACCACCCCCGACACGTTAACCCCTGGCACACTGCGATCAAACACGATTGCAGTGTACCGGGGGTTTAGGGAAGCATCGGGATGGGGCTCCCTCCGTGCTTCCCTGAGACCCCCACAGCAGCGCGTTGTGCAGCGCTGCTGCAGGGGTCTCGTTCCCTGCAGGTCCCCGAATCCAAAATGGTGGCGGGGACCTTCGGGGTCCTGCAGGGAGGCGGCTTCCTCATGCCTGCAAAACGCCGGCATGAGGAAGCCTGCAGCACTGCCTGTGACATATCGCTGATCTGTCACAGCGATTTGTGATGTGACAGATCAGCGATCTGTCACATGACAGTTATGTCCCCTCTGGGACATTGTAATAAACTTAAAAAAAAGTGTAAAAATAATTTATAAAAAATCGCTAAATAAATCTTAAAAAAAAATATTCACTAATAAATTCATTTTTTGAAAATAATAAAAAAAAACAATAAAAGTACACATATTTGGTACCGCCGCGTCCATAACGACCCGCCCTATAAAACCGTCCTACTAGTTAACCCCTTTATTGAACCCCTTAAAAAATAAAAATAAAAAACGAAGCAAAAAATAATGCTTTATCATCATACTGCCGAACAAAAAGTGCAATAACGCGTGATCAAAAAGACGGCTATAAATAACCATGGTGCCGCTGAAAACGTCATCTTGTCCCGCAAAAAACAAGCCACCACACAGTGTCATCAGCGAAAAAATAAAAAGTTATAGCTCGCAGAATAAAGCGATGCAAAAATAATTATTTTTTATATAAAATTGTTTTCATTGCATAAAAGCGCCAAAACATAAAAAAATACATAAATGAGGTAGCGCTGTCATTGTACTGACCCGAAGAATAAAACCGCCTTATCAATTTTACCGCACGCAGAACGGTATAAACGCACCCCCCAAAAGAAATTCATGAAATGCTGTTTTTTGTTCATTCTGCATCCCAAAAATCGGAATAAAAAGCGATCAAAAAAGTCACGTGCCCAAAAATGGTACCAATAAAAACGTCAACTCGTCCTGCAAAAAATAAGACCTCACATGACTCGGTGGGTCAAAATATGGAAAAATTATAGCTCTCAATATGTGGTGATGCAAAAACTATTTTTACAATAAAAAGCGTCTTTTAGCGTGCGACAGCTGCCAAATATAAAAACCGCCATAAATAGTAAATCAAACCCCCCCGTTATCACCCCCTTAGTTAGGGAAAAATAATAAAATAATTTTTTTTTATTTATTTCCATTTTCCCATTAGGGTTAGGGCTAGGGTTAGGGCTAGGGGTGTGTTGGGGTTAAGAATTGGGGAGTTTCCACTGTTTTGGTACATCAGGGGCTTTCCAAACTCGACATGGCATCCGATCTCAATTCCAGCCAAAAAAGTCAAAAGGCGCTGCTTCCCTTCCGAGCTCTGCCACGCGCCCAAATAGTGGTTTACCCCCACATATGGGGTATCAGCGTACTCAGGACAAATTGCACAATAACTTTTAGGGTCCTGTTACTCTTGGGAAAATAACAATTGGGGGTGAAAAGATCATTGGAAAAAATATGATTTTTTAATTGTACGGCTGTACGTTATAAACGTCTGTGAAGCCCTTGGGGGTTCAAAGTGCTCACCACATATCTAGATAAGTTCCTTGGGGGGTCTAGTTTCCAAAATGGGGTCATTTGTGGGGGAGTTTCCACTGCTTAGGTACATCAGGAGCTCTCCAAACTTGACTTGGCATCCGATCTGAATTCCAGCCAATTTTGCAGTGAAAAAGTCAAACGGCGCTCCTTCCCTTCCGAGCTCTGCCATGCGCCCAAACAGTGGTTCCCCCCACATATCAGTATCGGCGTACTCAGAACAAATTGCACAATAACTATTCCAGTCCAATTTCTCCTGTTACCCTCGGTAAAATAAAAAAATTGAACCTGAAGTAATTTTTTTGTGAAAAAAAGTTAAATGTTCATTTTTTTTTAAGCATTCAAAAAATTCCTTTGAAGCACCTGAAGGGTTAATAAACTTCTTGAATGTGGTTTTGAGCACCTTGAGGGGTGCAGTTTTTAGAATGGTGTCACTTTTGGGTATTTTCTATCCTATAGACCCCTCAAAGTGACTTCAAATGTGATGTGGTCTGTAAAAATAAAATGGTGTTGTAAATATGAGAAATCGCTGGTCAACGTTTAACCCTTATAACTTCCTAACAAAAAAAAATTGTTTCCAAAATTGTGCTGATGTAAAGTAGACATGTGGGAAATGTTATTTATTAACTATTTTGTGTCACATAACTCTGGTTTAAGAGCATAAAAATTCAAAATTTGAAAATTGCAAAATTTTTGCCATATTTCCGTTTTTTTCATAAATAAACGCAAGTTATAGCAAAGAAATTTTACCACTAAAGTGAAGTAAAATATGTCACGAGAAAACATTCTCAGAATCGCCTAGATCCGTTGAAGCGTTCCTGAATTATTACCTCATAAAGGGACAGTGGTCAGAATTGTAAAAATTGGCCCGGGAGTTAACATGCAAACCACTCTTGGTAGTTAATTGGTTAATATCTGCCGTCATGAGACTTAAAGGAGTTGATTTTAATCAATAGATCTTGGAATAATAATAATTTCCACAATTGGATGGTTTTTAAGAAAAAAAATGTTCCTGTGCTGGTATAATCTTATAAATGGGTTCCTTCTGTGTACAGTGTAATGGCTGTGTCTGACCGTACAGGGACATTTTCTGATCATGCCACATCTCCTGGAGAGTGCGCCATTTAAAATAAAAACAGCTTGTGATCAATTCCCATACTGGCTCCATTCCAGCGATGTTGGCGCTGCATCTGCGGGAGCACTGCATCCAATCTAACATGATGCAGTGTTCACAGTTCCCTTGTCCGAAACAGGTTCCCCTGTCCTATCAGTGACTGCTGATTAGCTGCAGTGCTCATGTGTAGCGATGAGCGAATGTGCTGGGTTAAGGTGTTATCTGAGCATTCTCGGGTGCTGAGTGTCTTCGGCATGCTCGAAAAATACGTTTGAATCCCCGCGGCTGACAAACGGGCAATCCCTGCATATGTTACGGCTGTCTAACAGATATGCAGCCGCGTTGACTCCAACATCTTTTTGGAGCACGCCCAAGACACTTGATTATCACCCGAGCATGCTTAGATAACACTTTATCTGAGCATGTTCGCTCATCACTACTCATGTGTCATACAAGCACCTGCGGAGACATTGCCAACATCGCTGGAATGGCCCCCGATCTGGGAGGTGAGTATGTGCTACTTTTTTTTTTTTTTTTTTTTTTACATGGGGGACTATTTTATTTAAGAAAGGGTTGTTAATAGGGTCGACAATTAATAGAAAATCCAGGAAAAACAATTAAACTATCACAATGCAAAATCAATGGAAATAGAGAGTTCAGCTATATGAATATTCCATAGCCATAACAAATAAGGTGTCATTTATCTTTTAATTATTCTAAAATTCGGAACTACTGTAGATGATTTTCTCATTGTGAACTGCAATTTTTTTTTTAAGACTAAATTAATTCTATACTTATTGCAAATTAATGAAGCCAATTCTGACACCGGAATACACTCTGCAGGCACAAAAGCCGGTTCATCAGAATGCCAGACATGTTTCCCGCAACCCAAGGTTGGTGGGATCATTCCATAGGCTCAGCCGCACTGCTCAGTTAACGCACCAGTGAGCAGAAAGAGAAAAGAGCTCACTCTGTAGAAACGCTGATTAAGTGAGGGTCTCATAATTGCACTTTTTGCATCTGCGGGCCGTTTTGCAGTCTATCAACACCTTGTCTCATTATGATGGCAAACAAAAAGGTGACTTCAATCTGAACAGTCTCTAGCGGTAATTAAAGCCTTTTCCACAACTTTGCAAGACTTGTACGTTTTCTCTTGTGTCATGAGATATAAGCCTTCTTATGTCTGATCGGCAATAAACAGTTGTCAGAAGAAGGTTTTGTTCTTGTTCATTAGTAAACAGACTGAGGAAAGTCACACTGCTGCACTAGGTGCCCTGGCCCAGTTATCCAGAAAATAAATATTCTCTAATATAAATAACAATATATTACTTTAAGCATTGACTTATCCTTTAATAGTTTAGTCAATTCTATTTTTGAATGTACAGTATATAAACTTATACCAGGCATAAAAGATCAGGGGCACAGTCCCAAAAAATGTATTTTGCTTACCCAATGAAAATCTATAGTCAGACATATAAGACAACTTTGATACCATGGCTATATATCCTTATATACCGTAATGTTGTGTGCTAGGTATAGACAGATACTAGTTTAGCATTGTGAAAAGTGAGTACAGGATAGATGAATCCAATGACAAGAGCAGACACCTTCTCTGATTGAAGTCGTCCACTTTGCCTTTTGTTCTCCAACCAACCACCATAACCACATCATCCAACCACAGCTCATCCTGCAAAAAGCTCCCGCTAATACTCTTGTGATTGCCCCTAACAAATGAAGGAGCCTCATTTGTGCCTCACAATATACTAGTGCCCCTTTTTGCTGCTGAAATAGTACTAATTTTACCTTAGGCCTGTTTCACACTTCCGTTTTTTCAAATCCGTCAAAATCCGTTGGTTTCCGTAAAAAAACGGATCCGCCATTTTTTTGCAGGATCCGTTTTTTTTGTCCCATAGACTTACATTAGTGGTTACCGCGGATCCGTCAAAAAAACGGATCCGTTTTTTTAAAAACGGATCCGTCTGCATCAGTTTCCGTCAAAAAAACGGAAACGGATCCGTTTGGCGGACACAAAAACGGAAGTGTGAAACAGGCCTTAGTATGATCATGTTCCAAAATGGAGAGGGTTAAAATGCTGTGCAGTGGGTTCAGCATAGGCAGCATCATGATACCACTGCATTTTTCAACCCACAACAGAGTGAATAGTTGGGCAGGGAGTAAAAGACATCCAAAGGACGCAGATGCAACTGAATGTAGTCGTCACCTGGTCACCTAGGCTCAGGCTCGGACGGGCCCATAGGGAAACAGGGGAATCCCCCCCGGTGGGCCCTTCTGTACATATGGGCCATCAACCCTACTTTATGGGCAACACTTGACATATTGCAATTGATTTACTCTGGACAGAAAAAAACAGCATATCATCACTCATTAACCAAACTACCCAGTTTGCTATTATATAGAAGCATAAGTAAATTTGTGAACGAGGGAAGTGTAATATTTGCATACAGGTGAAAAGTGGGCCCCTCAAAGTCAATGTTACTGGTGGGCAGTTGGCGCCCATGTGTGCGTCCGATAAAACCTGGAAAATGTGCCCTGATTACCGGGGCGTTCAACAACACTGAACTTGTAAATATTCTATCCTTTAGATGATATGCTAATTCTGAAAGGAACTTTAATCTAGTAAAATCTTCTTTATTCAGAGACATAACTTGAAGCTTTGGGCTCTGCAAATTCTGTAACAGTTTCATCGCCTATTATGAACGTTTAGCCGATGTTCACACGTTGCTTTTTTGCTGCAACCAAAACCTGATATCTTAGCAGTAAAAAAGCTGCAGACAAAAACATGTTTTGCTGGCTTTTTTGCTGCTTTTCTTGCGACGTTTTTGCTGTGTTTTTTGCTGCTTTCAGCACTCGTCGCCTGGACGGCTTTTTCTCAGGCACCGGTATGTGTCACGCTGATAACACACGGATGTCATCTGTGTGCTGCGCATATTTTGTTTGTATAAAAAAACTGACATGTCTGCGGGCTTTTCACATGAACACATGGTCCATGTGAAAAACCTGACATGTGTGCGTGAGATTTCTGAAATTTAGTAGCTTTTGCTGGTACTGTAAAACTCAGCTTTTAATTTGCATAAAAAAGCAGCCAAAAAAGTAGCTAAAACACAACATGTGAACATAGCCTTAGTATAAAGTCCATGCTGTAGTTCGTAAACAGCTCTACCAGAGGGTGCTGTAAAACAAGCCTGAACTATTAATGTACAACACCCATGGGTGCACTTTAAAGGGAGCCTGTCATCACGTTTGGCCAATATATGATACTGCCACCACCTTTCAGACCTTATGTACAGCATTCTATAATTCTGTATATCTGCCCCCAACTTGACCTGAAAGATAAGAAAAAGAGCTTTTATTTTACTCACCTGCAGGGCGATCCCATCCGATGGGCGTCGCTCTTCTTGGTCCAGCGCCTCTCTTCTTCTTGTGATGCCGTGCTCCTTCTTCTTGCTTCATGTGGATGATGGGTCCCTGGGTCATCCACACAGTCTCCTCGGCATTGCTCTTTTGCGCAGGCGTGCTTCTCTGCCCTGACTATGGCAGAGTAAAGTACTGCAGTACACATGCACGGGGGCTCTTTGACCTTTCCTGGCACCTGCGCACTGCAATACTTTGCTCTGCCCTCAACAGAGCAGAGAAGTACACCTGCGTAGGAGCGCAATACCGAGGAGACTGTGTGGATGTAGAGATGCACACAAAGCAAGAAGGAGGATGGCATCACAGGAAGAAGTACAGTTTGTTCAAAAAAACTTTGGTTTAATCACCCTCACCGGGTGCAATACTGAGTCCCCGCCACTGCTCCTGGTGTTTTTCATTGGTTGCAACACTAACGGTGATAGCGCTGCAGCCAATCATTGAGCTTAGCAGAGCCTTTAAGCTTAGTGATTGGCTGCAGCAAGGTCAACGTCATGTCAGCGCTGCAGAGAAAAACAGACACCAGGAACAGCAATGGAGACTCAGTGCTCTACCCAAGGTGAATCAGTAACACAATTTGTTTTTTTTCTTTTTAAATAAATGACAGCTGGAGACAGATGTTTTCTGAAAACAAAAAAACCCTTTAAAGAAACACTCCCATCAAAATTTGTATCTTCTTTATATCTTGCAATCATCATGTTATATAGCACTGTGTATTTGTAGTTGCTCATTTTGCCTTTCTACCCAGCTAATTATTCTCTTTAGTTCTCTTTAATTCTGTTGCTCTGTGTAGAAACAGGGGTTCTCTTTTCCCTGCATGAGTCATCTGCCTCTTCAACTCCTGACCCAGCTTCTCTGCTCCTCCCCCCTGGCAGGGACTTTTACAGCGATGACTCATGCAGGGAAAATAGACCTCCTGTTTCTACATAGCATTTAGAAAGATTCAGCTAGTCAGTTTTTAAGCACGTGATGTCATGGATCTGATGAAAAAAAGAAGAATTAGCTGGGTAGAAAGGCAAAATGAGCAATTGTAAGTACACAGTGCTAGATAATATGATGGTTGCAATATATCAAGAGGATAAATAATTTGATGTGAGGAGAGAGGAGTAGTAGTGCTTCTTTAAAGGGATTCTGTCACCAGGTTTATGTCTCCAAAACAGCATACAATAGGGACAGAGGGGGTAGTCAGAGCTCAGGAATATCATGTGCTACATAGCAGGAGCTCATCATAGAGTGAATTAGCAGAGCTGCAGCAGATGAAACAAAATGTTATCAAAACTACAGCAAGAAGCCTAGTAAGACCCAGCTCTGGCATCAGATTCTCTGTAAGTTCATACCATACTTTACCTTTCTGCTCCATATTTTTTCTGACCTAATCATGATTGTCCATGTTTCGCAGTCTCCATGTACACACTTTTACACCATAGATCACAGAGTAGGTAGGGAAGCATTGCCATTACTCATTATTATTTCCCGTACAGTACATTTTATTTGGCAATGGATATAATGAATTCTTTCACTTCACTGCCAGATGGTGAAGACTGATTCATCACTCCTGAGAACACTTTTCCATTGCTGTAGAGGTCAGTGGCAATGTGTATTACACCACTCCATATGCCATTTGGAATTGTCCATGGTGATCTCAGGCTGGCGTCAAATAAAAATTCAGTCCTTGAAGCTCCTATCACTTTTTGAGCTGATATTTTTTTCCAGAATTACTTTGAAATTCTGAAATAAGTACTGTACTGCAACTCGAGGGCTAGTGGTTTTAACATACCGTACTATGTATTTTCGCACTAAAGGATGACTTCTCATAGCTCTTAGAACATTCCACTTCTCAATAACGGCATCAGTTGGCCAGCACGGCTCTAAAACCAACTTTTTTAAGCAATACCTTGCCTATAGAAGTTCAATTTGAGTAATGGAACCTTTTATTAATTAGTTTTTGATCAGTCTTTTCAAAGTTATAAATCTTTGTAACATACTCCATTACCTTACTTTTCTTCCTTTGCTCCCAACCTCCATACTGAAAGTGTTGTTTCAACTGCCTCGTTCATGCACTAAGGGGCCCCATACACAATAGATGGTTCTCGGCCAAGCAATGAATCGGTCGATCATTTTGCCGGCAGCTATATCTCCCATCTTCTCCATACACATCTTCGCTCACTCTTCCAGGTTTTCCTATGTTCTCTACAATGGTGTCGCTGAAAGATTCCTCTGGTGGTGGATTATTTTGCCAAGAATTAAAGGGAATTGGACATGCCATATCTTTATCTCCACAAAAATAATCTTTTTGGGGGAGTTGGGGACCCCCATGTACATTAAACTGTTGGCCAAGCCAACTGATAGATCCGGATTGAATTGATGTTAGTCTAATGTGTACGGGAACCTAAAAAGTAGCTGATTTGAATTGCAGCCGTACCAAATATCTGTACTTTAGAGTGAATGTCTCTGCTCTCCATGCATTCTCAGATAGGGAGAGTGTTTGTAACCAGTGTCTGTGCATGGCAGAGGGGAGAGCAGTACCTAACACAAGAGACTTGTTTTTTTGTTATCCCTGACAGGGGGAGTGAGGAGAAGCTGGATCAGGAGTTTAAGAAAGGGGTGATAAATAAAGGGACAAAAGACTTCTTGTTTCAACATAGAGCAGAGAAAAGAGAAGAATTAGCTGAGTAAAAAGGCAAAATGAGCAATTGTAAGGTCACAGTGCTATGTAATATGATGACTGCAATATAAGAAGGATAAAAACTTTGATGAAAGTGTTACTTAGACAATATTGTTTTAACCTTCATTTTCCCTCATATGACCTCTTGT
Organism: Dendrobates tinctorius; assembly: GCF_039654945.1. Classification (NCBI taxonomy): domain Eukaryota; kingdom Metazoa; phylum Chordata; class Amphibia; order Anura; family Dendrobatidae; genus Dendrobates; species Dendrobates tinctorius. Next base: position 43,289,258 of record NW_027361738.1, on the reverse strand, counting down.
TTAACCTTTTAGCGCTTCTTGAGAAATTTGGAAATTAACACCAATAAGTCTATGACTATGAACAGAACTCATTCTTGTTGGAATATGTTTGGTGCAACAACTCCATTCCTGTCTGTGAGTGTTTAGTTGCTAGATTTGTATGCTGTTTATAAAGTTGGAACAATAAAAAACTCCCAATAGGCTCACACAGGGAGAGCATGTGACTGTATTTCCTGTTTTCATGTGTCTGTGTATGAAATAAGCAGCCTGCTGTAGATGCTGCACAGATAGAGACACACAAATGATTTATTCCTGATCTGTTAAGCTTATCATATATTGTATCTTGTTTGTTCCTGAATAAAGATGCTCTGTTGTCACACGCTTGGTGAGTATCCTGAATAATCCGCTGCCAACAGTTCTCTAATAGTGTTGGAAGCAATACGTGTTAGTTTCTCCTTTAATTGGTCTACTTCAACGATAGATTGTTTCATGCCAATTATTCCCCTTAGGGCTCATACTCACTCTTGCATGAAAACCTGGCACTGCCACCGGCACTCGGACCGGAGCGTGTGGCTACATGTATTTCTATGCAGCCGCACGCTCTGGTCCGACTGCTGGCGGCAGTGCCAGGTTTTCATGCGAGAGACTCGCACCACGCAAATCTCTCGCAAGTGAGTATGAGCCATTAGTTAAAGAACTTTCCTCTTTCCAAGTGGAAGGATATGCCACTATTGTGGATGGGTCTTGTCATGGATTGCGACTGTCAAGATGATCCTTCTTCAAAAGCTTTTGTACTTGTAACTATTCAGAGTCTCACTGGTCTTAATATCTTCCCATATCTTAAAGATCCTGTAGGGAAGAATATTCAAATTCATATGGCACTCAACAAGACCTTGAGTTGCTACCACTATATATATCCATAGAAAACATGGAGGAATGGGCATCCATAATATAACTACATATTACTATGCAGCAATTGTTGCCTAACTCTCCCTTTTGCACGCCAAGTCTGATGTGGCATTGTAGGTTCTTCTGGAAATACCCGTCTCTTCTCCTCTGCCTATAGACTCTCTCCTGTGGATCCCTCAGGGTCACCTTCATCCTCTCCTCAGTTCATTCATACGGCGCTCTCTAATTATCCCAGAAATCATTCTCCAATCTCCAATTTGAGTATGATTCTGTGTTGAGGCACTCGCCCCTCTTAATGAATCAAGAGCATCTGAATCCAGCATGTCCCCTCATCATGACTGGTGTGAAAAACATTAATTTTGATGAATCGGGCCTTAATCCAAAGCTACATCTATGTTAAGGTTTCTGTTCACCTCTTTATAAAATTAATCAGCTTGATTTGACAACTTCTGTCCTTAGTAAAACCATGCTGGCTATCACTTGTGATGTTACGTAATCCTGTTTTGCATCCATTTTTGTTCTGTTTGTAATGGAACCATTTTTACGAGAGGAGTTTCTAAACACCGCTAGTATTGTCATAAGTGCAGTGCTTAAAAAACAAATCCATTATTGGACGACAAAACAGATGGCCGTCCGTTATGACCGTTTCACAAAGATTTCAATAGTAAATAAAAGATTGAAGTTGCTGTTTTTTTGGCAAGACAAAAAGGGGCATCTAGACTATGTTTTTTTTTTAACCTAGCTAAGAAACAGATTGCAGCCGGATTGCCGTCAAACTGAAGTCATTTTACGATAATTCCATCCCCATTCACAACAATGGATCCTATACTGGATAACACAATTTCCATTTTTGTCATTCCAAAATGGGTCCAAAAATTGAAACAACTACTGGACATGTGAACAGAGCTTTACCTGCATGTCATTTTAATTTGTAGTAATTAGATGTATATAAAAGAGTAATACTGTGTTGCATCTTTCTGTAAAAGTTGCAACTACTTACGGTATATTTTTATTTTTATTTTTTTTATTTTTGACTACCGTCCATGAGGGCATCCATATTAGAGACTAGAGACACAAGACCCGATTCATCATCACTACTTTTACACCGGAACTCAGGTTTAAAAGCTTTGAAAAGTCACAAAATTTTTATGCTGCTCGTAAATGTTGATATGTTGCTTAGGCTATGTTCACACGGTGCGTTTTTGCTGTATTTTTTATGCAAATTAAAAGCTGCGTTTTACAGTACCAGCAAAATCTATGAGATTTATTATTATTATTATTATTATACATTTATATAGCGCCATTTATTCCATGGCGCTTTACAGGGAAAAGGAGAAATATAGACAAGTACAATAAACATGTGCAAGACAAGGGACACACGAGTACAGAAGGAGAGAGGACCCTGCCCGCGAGGGCTCACAGTCTACAGGGATGGGTGAGGATACACTAGGAGAGGGTAGAGCAGGTCGTGCGGTGGTTCAGTAGACTGAGGATCATTGCAGGCTGTAGGCTTGTCGGAACAGGTGGGTCTTCGGGTTCTTCTTGAAGGTTTCCGTTGTTGGTAAGAGTCTGATGTGTTGCGGCAGAGAGTTTCAGAGTATGGGGGAAGCATGGGAGAAGTCTTCTATGCGGTTGTGGGAAGAAGAGATGGGGGGGAGAGAGAAGGAGATCTTGAGAGGATCGAAGGTTGTGTGCGGGTAGGTACCGGGAGACCATGTTACAGATGTATGGAGGAGACAGGTTGTGGATGGCTTTGCATGTCATGGTTAGGGTTTTGAAGTGGAGCCTTTTGACAATATTAAACCAGTGAAGGGCCTCGCATAGGGGGGAGGTAGGGGAATAGCGGGGAGACAGGTGGATTAGTCGGGCAGCAGAGTGTAGGATAGACTGGAGTGGTGCCAGAGTGCTGGAGGCGAGTCCAGAGAGTAGGAGGTTGCAGTAGTCGAGGCGGGAGATGATAAGGGCGTGCACTAGTGTTTTTGTGATTTCATGGTTGAGGAATGCGCGGATCCGGGAAATATTTTTGAGTTTGAGGCGGCAGGAGGAGGCAAGGGCTTGGATATGGGGTTTCAAAGAGAGGGCAGAGTCGAGGATCACCCCAAGGCACCGAGCGTGCTGGACTCAGGAAAGAGAGCAGCCATTGACATTGATGGATTGGTCTGGTGGAAGGGTAGAGTGAAATGGGGGAAAGATGATGAATTCTGTTTTGTCCATGTTCAGTTTGAGAAAGCGAGCAGAAAAGAAGGCTGAAATAGCAGATAGACATTGTGGGATTTTGGTCAGTAAGGAGGTGAGGTCAGGTCCAGATAGATAGATCTTCGTGTCATCAGTGTAAAGGTGGTACTGCAAGCCGTGGGATTCTATGAGCTGTCCCAGGCCGAAGGTGTAGATGGAGAAGAGTAGGGGTCCGAGGACTGAGCCTTCTGGAACACCGACAGACAGGGGGGCGAGGTGAGGAGGTGGTGTGTGAGAGAGAGACACTAAATGTTTGGTCTGTTAGGTATGATGAGATCCAGGATAGGGCCAAGTCTGTGATGCGAAGAGATGAGAGAATCTGCAGCAGGAGGGAATGGTCCACGGTGTCGAAGGCAGAAGACAGGTCCGGGAGAAGGAGGACAGAGTAGTGTCGCTTGCTCTTGGCGGTTAGTAGGTCGTTAGTGACTTTAGTTAGGGCAGTTTCCATTGAGTGATGTGGCCAGAAGCCAGATTGTAACCGGTCAAAAGGGGAACAGGAGGAGAGGTGGGAGGACAGTTCAAGGTATACATGCTGTTCCAGTAGTTTTGAGGCGTAAGGGAGAAGAGATATCGGGCAATAGTTAGACACAGAGGAAGGGTCGAGGGAGGGCTTTTTGAGGATGGGTGTGATTGAGGCATGTTTGAAGGATGAGTGAAAGACACCATTTGTAAGTGAAAGGTTGAAGAGGTGTGTTAGAGTTAGGATGAAGCCTGTGGCAAAGTTAGGGATGAGGTGGGACGGGAGCGGGTCAAGTTCACAAGTGGTGAGGTGTGATCTTGACAGGAGGGTGGAGAGCTGATCTTCTGTCATGGTGGAGAAGCTGGTTTTGGAAGAACAGGGCTGAGCGACTAAGAGGGGCATTGGGGGCTGTGGGCCAAAGCTTTCTCTGATCGTATCGATCTTCTGCTTAAAGAAGGGGGCAAAGTCTTCAGCAGAAATGAGAGGAGATGGAGGAGGTGCTGTGGGACGGAGTAGAGAGTTGAAAGTATTGAAAAGCTGTTTAGGGTTGTGAGAAAGTTAGGATATGAGGGATGCAAAGTAAGTTTGTTTTGTGGCAGAGAACGTGTACTTGAAGCTGGCAAGGGACTGCTTGTATGCGTTGAAGTGCTCGTTAGAACGGGTACTTTTCCATCTCCGCTCAGCGGCCCTGGAAACCCGTCTCAGTTCTTTGGTCAGGCTGGTCAGCCAGGGCTGCCTGTTGATTGTACGAGATTTGCTCTGCGTGAGGGGGGCGGCCGAATCAAGTGTTGCTGTTATTGTGGTGTTATAAAAGGTGGCAGCAGCATCTGTGTCATGAAGGGAAGCTATGTCTGTGAGAGGGAGAAGGGATTCAGGCAGTGATTGCAAATTGAGGTGTTTGAGATTTCTGCGAGGGTGAGCAAGTTTGTGGAGTGGGGGTTGTGCAGTCGGAGAGGAGAGGGAAGAGAATATCAGTAGGTTGTGGTCGGACAGGGGGAGGGGTGAGTTAGTGAGATTAGTGAGGGAACAGAGACGGGTGAAGATAAGGTCCAGCGTGTGACCATCTTTGTGAGTGGCCGCAGAGGACGATTGAGTGAGGCCAAAGGAGGCAGTCAGTGATAAAAGTTTAGAGGCAGCTGAGGTGGAAGTGTCAATGGGGATGTTGAAGTCGCCCATGATGATGGTGGGGATGTCAGCAGAGAGGAAATGGAGTAGCCAGGTGGTGAAGTGGTCGAGAAAGGTGGAGATGGCTAGTTCTGGGGGGCGGTAGATGACAGCCAGCTGGAGGTTTGAGGGGGAATAGATGCGGATGGAATGCACCTCGAACAAGGGAAGAGTTTTCAAATTTCAGAAATCTCAGGCACACACATTGTTTTTTTTTCCTGACTGAATTGGAAAACTACTGCGTTTTTGAAAACTGCAGCATGTCACTTCTTTCAGTGTTTTTGCTGCATTTTTTCATCCATAGAAAGCAACGAGTAAGTGCAAAAACACAGCCGAAATGCAGGTATCAGGTTTTGCTGCATTTTTGATGTAGTAATCTCATTAACAGCAGCCGCTAAACTGTATCAGCATGAAAAATGCAGCAAAAAATGCAGCAAAACGCAGCAAAAAATGTAGCAAATATGCAACAAAACTTGCTTTTTAAGCAGCCTCTTTACTGCAAAGAGAAACACCAATGAGTATGGTGGAAGATAATGCTGACAGAGTGCCAAATGAAAATAATATATACAGCAACACGTGAAAATAAAAGCACCTTTATTGAAATATAAATGGGTGTACACTTAAAATAAATAAAAAGGCATCCCAAATAAATGCGTAATGTTGAGTTATAATAAACTTCAACATAGGGTTAAATATATACCCATAAAGAACAGGCTCAATGCTATACAGGAGAAGAAATGACTGTACACTTATTGAAGCCCCCCAAAAAATTGCATACAATGCGCAATGTGATAATAAATGACCAAAAAGTATATATATACAGTGTACAAATAATAACAACTGCTGTGCATACAAAGTGCAATGGAATAAAAAGTGCAATGAAAAATGAATGAATAATATGCAGTGCACAATTAGAAGGGTGACACTGCTGAGGTGCCACACAATGTGAAAAAAGAAATGGGAGCTAGGAATGGACAGAGTAATACTTAATGAGCCAGTGGATGGTGCCTGGGAATGCCTGTGAACGCGCCCCGACGCGCGTTTCGGAATAGAACTTCCTTCCGAAGTCGGGGCGCGTTCACAGGCATTCCCAGGCACCATCCACTGGCTCATTAGGTATTACTCTGTCCATTCCTAGCTCCCATTTCTTTTTTCACATTGTGTGGCACCTCAGCAGTGTCACCCTTCTAATTGTGCACTGCATATTATTCATTCATTTTTCATTGCACTTTTTATTCCATTGCACTTTGTATGCACAGCAGTTGTTATTATTTGTACACTGTATATATATACTTTTTGGTCATTTATTATCACATTGCGCATTGTATGCAATTTTTTGGGGGGCTTCAATAAGTGTACAGTCATTTCTTCTCCTGTATAGCATTGAGCCTGTTCTTTATGGGTATATATTTAACCCTATGTTGAAGTTTATTATAACTCAACATTACGCATTTATTTGGGATGCCTTTTTATTTATTTTAAGTGTACACCCATTTATATTTCAATAAAGGTGTTTTTATTTTCACGTGTTGCTGTATATATTATTTTCATTTGGCACTCTGTCAGCATTATCTTCCACCATACTCATTGGTATTGGGTTCTTCTACCGTATGGTCTGCCATCCACATTTCTAGAGGGGTTGTGGATTTTTATCATTATTTTATTATCAGTATCAGTATATTACCCTCATTGTTCTAAGTGTTACTGCAAAGAGAGCAGGCTTTGACTGCAGAAAAAAATGCAGCAAAAATTCAATTGTTGCTCACACCTTTTTGCCCATGTTGGACAAAGTGGGCAGATCTGAAGTGGGACAGCATCCTCATCAAAGTGATGACGAGTGACGGCGTTCTTTAATCCACTAATCTTACTCCAGTCAGTGACTGGAATAAGATTTATGACAAAGTGCACACGGAGACACACACCACTTCGCACCTCGCTTTATTCATTAAGAGGCGTACGTTATATTGTCTGTATAATCAATACTATATGTTGTGTTTGATTTATGACAGATGACATGAAAGGATACTGAATGAAATGATTTTTTTTCCCCTGTGGATACTAGCAATTTAAAAAAATAAAATAAAGCAAATTGTAAAATGTAGTTTAAGAATAAAAATGTGATTTGAATGAAAAGTGCGGTACTTTTTCCTGATAATCTATTTCCTTTCAAACTGCAGTGACAATGTATGACTTAATGACAAACTATATCAACACGTTTCCAACCAGATGGAATAATTAATTTAGGTTCTAAATAATAACAATAACCCCCCGGGCTACAGATAAACCTGCAACAATTGGTGTTCTTCATTAGTTTTAAAATGAATAAACCTTCAGAATTAGTCATTTAGGCACTAAAAATGACATTCGTATTAGTCTGCCAATATTAAAACAGTAAAAACAGGAAGCTATTTCCGTCGTGCATGTGGCCCGGTTTAACTTCTGACCTTGTATGTAGGGCTCACATTGTCATATTCAAATATTTTCTTTCTAATGGATAATTTTTCGCATATGCATGAAAATCAGTTTGCTTTTTATCTTTAATTAAATCCACAAGTTGCTATTCTGCGAAGCTCCTGGTGGATTTTTTTTTTTTTTTACTTAATTATTGCAAAAGTGAATTATGTTAAGGTTCCTTGCAGTGCCGTATTTTAATATTCTAATTTATAATTCATTTTTGCTATTCTTTTTAATTGGGCTAATCATTTTACGCTTGCCTTTTTATTTTTTTTTTCTATTTGTAAGTGTACCGCATTTATAATTTTAATAAGCTACATTAAGAAGAAAACTATAAAATAATAAGAATAAATGCAGGCAGTGGGACTTAACGTACATTCTGAAATTAATGTGTGTTCAGTGGCTTACAGATTATTTAAGGCTTATATATGTCTATTTGCCTTTTGCATGCTGCTATATACAGCTAAAATAATGTATGTATGTTATAGGCTAATTGGAATCCCGACACACTGTCATGTTTGCTTGCTGCATAATTAAAGGGGTTGTCCATAGTCTGTCTTCAGGAGTACATTGCACCCCAGCCTCTCTGATTACTGTGCCAAAGGGGTGATTGACAGTTCTGACCAGTGGCACAGCGGCATCTCTGACCCAAACTGTGCTCTCCTCCATGCTTCAAGAAGAGTCAGTTCTGCCTCTGCAGCATGAATGAGTCCAGAAGTACTAAATTTAGTTGAATCCAGAGAACCAAAAAAGTTTCAGAGCAGCCCTTAAAGCCCTTACCTTGGAAACCAACCATCGCTGATAGACTCCAGTGGTGGCTTGTAAATTAGGCAACGAGCAGTAAACAATAGAATTAAAAATCCTTCCAATCTTGAGAACAGAGAGAATTTTTAATAAACTGCAGAGTTGGGTCACATTATTAAAGGGTACCTGTCATGTTTGAAAATTTTACTTGTTGTGCAGACAGGAAGTTACAGAGCAGGAGGAGCTGATCAGATTGTTAGACGTTTGTTCACTGAAATTCCTGGTGTTTTTATGCACATGAGTCCAGTGGGTGGGCCTACTCAGTTATTGATAGTCTTTTCTATATGTGCAAGCAGAGATAGCTGTCAATCACTGTGAGTAGGACCACCCACTGGACTCATGCATAAAACAACAGGGATTTCAATCAATAAAATACAAAGTTATGCTGAATCCTTCCCACAAACCTTTATTTCTATCTACTTCTTTGTTCCAGGTTGTCCATAGATCAGACTACATGTACAACATGACAGGTTCCCTTTAAGTTTAGCAGGAGTTTTGGAGAGCTCCCACTAGTGGTGACTGCACACAGCCTAGATATTATCCTGAAACTCTATGAATAAATTTGTGTAGATCACCATGCTAATCTATTTCATATATTAGAAAAATCTGTCTTAAAAGGGTTGTCCAACATTCAGACAACCCCTTCTCAATCCCTATATTTCCCCCATTAAAATAATAACATTTATACTCACCTCTTGTGCCGACACTGTTCCAGTGGTGTCGGCACTGCTTCTTCTGGAGATCAGGTGACATTGTTATTTCACGTGATCCCTGGAGCTAATCAGCGCTGTCTTCTCTCTCCCTGCCTTAGGACAAATCAGATATCCGGAGGAAGTTAGAGCTGCGGCTGCTCTCTCAGCTCCTCTGGATGTCAATTACATCTGTTGGAGAGTAGAGCAGAGTAAAGCCAGCACTAATTGGACACAGGGATTGCATAACATAAGAATGCTATGCAATCAGTGGGAGAACCAGTGGCGACATTGCTGGAGTGATGCCGGCAGCAGAGTTGAGGTTAAATGTTATTATTTTACTGGGCAGGGGACAACGGAATTGAGGGTTATCCGAGGAGTAAACAAACCTTTTAAAAAACCCTCTGTTTTAATGTAATGTTTTAAAATAGGTTGCACTTTTATGTTTGTAAATCTAATCCCTATGAATCTATTCCATAATCCAGAGAAATCCAATAAGTCCCTACTTGCCAGCATAGTTAAAAAATAATGAATAGAAAATTAGTGTCACAGGTGAGACAGGATGGAGACAAGACAATCAATATCATTCACTGCCATCAACTCCAAATAGAAATACTGTACAATTTAACAGAAGCCACTGATACAAAAACACATCCATTAGCACAACAGAAAATTCAATATTTTTGATCAATACTTGTGATCACCTCCAAGCGATGCAAGGCAATTACAGGCTTCATCTAACGCTTGTCTGACAATGAATGCACTAGTTGAGTTGTGACAAGGCTCCTCGTGGTGGAACAACTTACACAATCCATATACTTCTAGGGTTATCTCTCAAGCTGACAGTCACTAGTCAGCAGTCGGAGAACTCATATCACCTTAAAGAAGTCTTACAAAAGAATTGTTTGTTCAAAATAGTGGTTGTTTGATCATATGTGCCATAACTGTAGGAGACTTTTCATAAAATATCAACAGTAAATACAGACAGGTATATTTCATAATATATTTACATTTATTACATAGCTTCATGGCACTCATAGTATTAGTCTCATGTAGTTATTATACAGACTAGACAAAATGTTGATCTGGTTTAGAAAACCCATTCTATAGTATTCTAAGTTAAAGAGAACCTGACGACTAAAAGAAACTGCCCGATCCAGGGGTAGCATGTGTCAGGCACTGACTGTATGATCTCAGGTATGACAAGTATGCCTGAGAAAGACCTACTTTAAAAGCTGCCAGGAACCAAGCGACATAGGAAACTAGTTTGACAGGTGGGTCCCCAGTGACTTCTCCCCATCTGCTACCCTAAAGCGACAGGTCTTTCTCTATACATGCACACAGGGAGAGATCTGTCACTCAAGGGAAGTCGCCGGTGACTAGTCTCCCGTTTGGCTTGGTCCCCAGTGGCCTTTAAAATCTGTTTCTCTCTGAAATGGCAACTGCTTGATACATTCTTCTTGTGGATTGGCAGCACGTATCAGCTGTTAGGTTGGCTCAAGTTCTTAAATGGTTAAATTTGCAAAGTGTTTGTAGAAACAGTCAACTTTACTGGCCGGTTACCTAGACAAGGAGTGTGCGCTGCTTGCACACTATATGCTTTAGAACCTGCAGTGGCCGCTCTGAAGCTAGCCAGGTCACAATAGCTTTTGTCCGATGCTGCAGAGGCAAAGCTCAGTTTGGACCAGCAGCGTGGCCATATCACTGGTCCAAACTGTCAATCTTCAGGAGTGCACTATACCTTGGCTTCCAGGAGGCCGTGGAGCAGTTTTCTTCTAACAAAGAAAATTAGAACTGTCCTTTAAGTACGGAGTCCATTTGTTGTGTTCCTTACCTATTAGCCAAAACAAAGAGCAAATGCACAAAGAAGATTTCTTGCTCTGGAAAACTTAGCATCCTCATGGCTTCCAAAGACTGGCTATCGATTCAGTTGTTATTTTAACAATACTTACTTATGTGTATAATTACCCAGAAAACCTACATGGACCCTATTACATATGCACTTTACCTCGTTCTAGTAGTGTAATCCTCCATTACAAAGTGCAGTAACACCACCACCAAGTGGCGCCAGCACAGGAGGGGGAGGGACTGACGTCATTAAGAGGCAGCAAATTTACTGTCCTGCAACTTTCACTATGAGAGAGGTGTCCTACTTATCTGCTAGATGACATCTGCCCATCCAGCCAAGCCCAGATAAAGTGTTCATCCAGCTACAACTTTAGAAAAAATTGTATACTTTAATGAGTCTGCACAATTGCAGGATAGTGTTCGTTGGCTAATAGCAGGGCACAATGTCTTATTTAAAGGGGTGGTCCTACAATGTATTTTCTAACTAACGGTATATATCTTTACACCCTAACCACTTTTGTAATTTGCTTTATTACACAATTCCCTGCATGTCTCCCTATCTATCAAATCTCTAAATGTCTTTTTTTTACTCTACGTCCTGTGACATTTCATTGGAGAGGAGTCTCAATAGTGACTTTAAAGGAGGTTGGGGCTGCACTCATTCCTTGCAGGATCCATAGACCCTCCTAGAAGAGGACATCACAGAGGGGCAACACAACAGTTACTCACTAATTTTTTGCATCGCTGCCTCCATCTGAAGACGTCCTGGATCTTGGGTGATTGACATTTTGGGAGATGTGAGTGCAGCGCCGGCACTGTAATTATGTCTCCAATTCCGATGAGTCTGTGAAAGAAGAATTCGTCAGAGGACAATGATATAAGCAGTGAGTGACACCTGCACCGCCCCGAAGCTTCTTACATCGGCCTAAAAAGAATCGTCATCAGGGGTGCTAAAAGCTGTGTGGTGGCGCTGGTGTCACTCACTGCCTTTATCACTGCTGACCTCTGATGACAACTATAAAGTACAAATTTTTGCCCATTTTCCTTCTTGTCAATCCAGTGGCACAGTCCAACAATCTTCCCATGAACTGTGCATGTTGGACTTCAACATGACTTTTTGTAGACTCTCAGAATGTCAAAAGGTCTGAAGCTTCTCATTCTCTAAAGTCTACAGAGAGTTTATCTGCCTAAATATTGCCTAAAAATATAAGTTAAAAAAAATCCTAATGTCATTAGGATGTAATTCCAGCCACGCTAAACCTGAACATGCCTGGATAAGCGCTTGGATAGATGGGCCTCAGAAGCTATGGCTATATGTCATCTCCATCACCATGGTCTAAGCTTTTTTAAGTATTCATTAATGCAATGCCTAAAAAAAGAGCTGTATAGACTGTTGTTTTCCAGTTCCTAAGCAAATTATTTCTTGTTCTCTTTAAGCCTCATAGAGAGGGGCATTATATATTGTAGCTAGCACAAGCTCAGTTTATTGACAGACATCTCAGCAAGTATACTGCTAATCAATGCCTCCTTCCTTCACATCTCCTTCAAAAGCCTGGAAAGCATTTTAAAGTTGTGCTAGTTAGAGAAACCTTTTAATCTGACAAGTAATAAAATGATATTTGCCGTTTGGTGTTAACTGCTATGAAAGTAACAAAATGATTTAACCTTCAGTGTCTGGGTAAATTAGACATGTGATGGTGATAGATGGGCTACCATAGAGTAGCAGACGGCTTGAGTATATCTCATTACCTGCACAGACCTATAACCATTGCTGCACCTGTCTGCTTCTTTTCTCCTATGCTCTCAGGACATTCATTAAATGGAAATCAAAATAAACCACAATGCTGAAATGGCTCTTCTTAAAAAACCCTTCAAGTTTGTTTATTTATGAAAGCAAAGCCGACGTGCTTCCATGCTACACTTTTCTGTTGCCTTTGGTAATAGAAGTGAACGTTGTCATATTGATTTACTGCGTTTTGGAACTTCATCTGAAATGTGATAGTTTATGGACTTGGATGAAAATTGGAAAACGGATTTACTTTGGGGTTTGGAATAGTTTATCAAATCAAAAAACAAAGTCATCATTATGGGGAAATAACATAAAGTAGACAGTGCTTATAACTTCTACTTGAGCAGGAGAAAGGCACTGGTCATGCATACCTGTGTAATGTCTGTCTGAAGCTGTCTGTTCAGTAAGGCAGCCTTGGACAGACTTGGTGCTAGCTACTCTGTCTAGCAGGTCCCAGAGTATCCCAGACCCTCACCCCGTAATTCCTATACAAGGAACTAGACTTACAACATGGCCACCTCGGTTGCATCCATGGAAAAGCTGCTGATTGAAGGAGCGAGTCTTCTGAAGCAAGAGTTGTCAAACTAACATGACAAGAAACTGGAGGAACAAAACTAGGATCAGAATCAGGAATAAAAAAACAGGGAAATAGCAAGGATACCAAGAGTTCAGTCAAGAGAGAAATCAGACAAATCTAGGTCAAAGTCAGGAGTGATTACAGAATATACGAGGTCAGGAAACAACCTGGGTCAGGATCAGGAACACAATATCATAAGATAACTCTAGCAGTAAAGGGAAACCAAATAAAATATCCAGCAACTTCCATCCTACTTTTGGGAGTTTAAATTGGGTGTGGTACATAGGCCACCTGATGAGCAGCTGGAGAGCACAAGCACATTCTTCCTGACTAGGTGGCACAAAAAACCACAGCCACACTAGTTTTCCTAGCATGAGAGTGCTTGCACTGCCCAGTGGTATTAGTAGTGCCATTGTCTCTGTCACCATTGCTATTTAGTCACGGATTCATCATTTTGTGGTTATTTTCAAGGCTACGTTCCCATGGTCAGTAAATGGCAGCGCTATGGACGCAGCACAAGTCCACTGCGTCCAAAGCACTGCCGGCTGTTGAATGCAGGTGATTCCACATGTTCTCACTGAACAGTGCAGAATCACAGCATCCAATACATTGTATGGGTGAAATTCATCATGCGGCGGCACGCGTCTCCGCAAGGTAAATTGATATCCTGCGGTCTGGAAAGACGTGCCGCATGTCCGTCTCCGCGGGTGAGCTGTGGGTGTCTGTGCATGCACAGTGGAGATGGGATTTCTTAAAATCCCATCCTTTATGCTGTAACATCTGGACGCTGCGGGTTGGACGCTGCAGATCTACATTGTATGTGCGTTTACTGACCATGGGAACATACCCTAAGTCATTTTATTGTCTTGTCTTTTTGCTCAAAATTATCAAAATAGCTTATGATGTTTGGTGCATTTGATACAAATGCAAAGATGCTTTTTCTCTGCTTTGCTTATTTTTTTCTTTTTTAGTTCTAGGGTACAGAAGTACAATTGCTTAAATTTCATGATGGTATCCACAGCACTCACATTAAGTACATATGCAAGTCAGCGCAAGGTATCATGCAGTATTATAACATATTGCAAGATCTGTCCCTTGCAATTAGCCAATCCGAAAGCAAGTTTTTGGAAAAATGTATGTACCGTAATTTATTTCTTCTAATCCAGTCCAGTGAACTAAACGTATGGTTTAGAATATAACTCTGTGTCCCCGATTCATCTAGACCGGTGTTAACAGTGATGGTCTTGATAAGGGGGGGTGTTTGAGTCAGATGCTCCTGATTCATTAAGAAGTATGCACTTCCATGCTCCTCGCCACAAACCTTACTCCAGTCACAGAGTAGTTGCATAGGGAACAGCACCCCTGGATGTTTCGGATGCTTGAAAAAATAATACACCTCCGAACTTCTAGGTGCACTGTTCCCCATACAACTGATCCGTGTGGTGTCTTATAGGCTATAAATTACTGAGAAAATGGTAGTCAGATCTCCTTCCAGAGAGAACAATTCAGTGTGAAAACCACTTCAATTCACATAGGAACCCTATTAGACCTTGTTTGGTCAGGGTTTAATGCAGGGTGTGTAGGAACACACCAGGTTGGTATCCAGGTAAGAAATGGGAGAGAAGGTCCATCAGGACTGGGCTCCAGAACCAACGAAAAAAACATTCAAATATAACTTTTACTGTGCAATTAAAAACATGGTGAGAAAAAAAAACAAAAGATAAAAAAGATTAAGGATCCATAAGCTTACACATTTCGGGTTAGTAACCCTATAAAAGCTATAAATAAGGGTTGATAACCATAAACGCGGCATCTTATCGTTCCTTAATCATTTTTATTTTTTTGTTTGCTAAGTTATATTTGAACCTTTTTTCGTTGGTGCTGGTGCCCAGTCCTCATGGACCTTCTCTCCCGTTTCTGATGTGAATATTTATACTAAAGGCATCTTATGCGGCGACTATTCTGAAAATACTAATGTTGTGTGTTTATATCTTCTTGGTATCAGGAAAATAATTCTGTATGTGGCTATGAAATGTAAAGAAATCGATTGGCTGAATCACCCAGATCTGTGTTTGGTTTATAGTGGACATTGATCGCTGGGTTGGAGAGATTCAGTAGATCCGATGGCATTGCCGCGTGTTGCCGATATTGCTGTCGGAGTTTCTTCTGGAGATGGTTCTTCCCAAATTACAGATGACTACAGTCTGTTCTCCTTTCTTTAGAATAGGACTGGACATACATAAACTATCTTCTAGCGTTAAACATATCATGTTATATTTATTAGAAGTTTATTTGGTGCCATACAAAACACTTTAGAGCACACAATAGGCACCCACCAGTCACTTCTTCCAATAGATGAGGTTCCCATCGGACAAAAGCCTTGCTGTCTATGATAATACAATCTCTTTGAAACAGTCTCAATTCTTGGTGTATTGGGGCTTCTTCTTTTTCTGGATCAGAGGCCGAATTTCCATTATTTGATGAGATAATCTGACGTGACAGCCTCATATGCAGATTGGGAATCTCTTGTCAATAATTCTTTCTATAGAGGCAAATGTCTATATTCATCCTGTCTCTTCATGCTTGAGTAGCGTTACCTTCCATCTCCATTCAGGTAGGTTCACTGTATTTAAATATAGCCATTTGTGATTGTCTGCCGGGGTAATGAATGCACAGGGCTTTACAGAAGACTTAACGGTGGCAACTCTGTCTATTTGTTTAAGTGTAGAACCTATTGTGACATGCAAATTTACATGCAGAATATTTAATGAGTCGCCCTGATATGCTAATTGTATTCATCTATGGAGCTAGACACAGAGCAGCATTTTGGAAATATAATGAATGGAGCTTATTACCAGCTGAGGCTCTTGGTAATTACTAATATGTGTCATCAAAATGCAGAGGGGAAGGAAAGCAACACATAAATTACAAATAGCAGAAAACGTAACGCCGCGACGTAGAACAAAGTTTTCATTATAACAGAAAAATACCTTAGTTGTTTTTTTTCCTCCCAAGATCTCTCAACAGATTTACTATTTTCCTAGCCTAAAATGATAAAGCATAAGGGCCTGTCGGCAGCCATCCTTTTCTTTTTTTTACCCTTTCCATTTGGTTTATCATCGATTTGCATCATTTTATTTTTGGAGATGAGAAATAATTTGATAAAATATCACATTGTGCTTACGGTTGCCAAAAAATATCAATACAACCTATAGAAAATGTGTATTTCTTCTGGTGAACTGGCTTGGATAATTTGGCATATATCACGTTAATTGATCCCCCCGTTACAAAGGGTTCTCTTGCACCTGCTAAGCTAAGCCCTACATATTATTCGGAGTGCTCAGGAACACTTTGTCGACACTTGAAGAGTCCCATCGGGACTGTCATGCAAGTGCCATGGATGCAGCACCACATTCCCACTTGATCGAGCAGAGGCTCAGTAAAATTCATGTCCAAGATGCAAAATATTTTATGGAAGGCAAGATAATTTCCGTTTTTCTAAGATTAAACCCTGAACCAACAAACTCATATTTGAGTGGGAATGGACAATAGTGCAAAATCAATTCAGTATTCTGAAACTGTTTTTAATACTTTCTGCTGGATTTGGATGAACACGTGACCACTGCAGACAACTACTGCCATTAGCAGTGATGTGTTGGTCATTTCTGCAGCTGGTGATTGGCTGTAGCGGTCACATATCCAATATGAAAGAGCAGGTAGTCCTGATTCGTCTGGACAGTCATGTGACCTCTGAAGTCTATTGGTGGCTGTAGCGTTAATGTGCTGGTCACTGCTGTGGTCAGTGAGTGACTGCAGCGTTCATATATCCATCCAGAGAGCTGAAGAAGTGCAGAGATCACCAGAAAATCTCTGAGGCATTGCAGCAGGCGTGATCAGAGATCGATAGGAAAGTTCAGTATACTTTTGTTTGTGTTTTTACATCATTTTAAGCATTTAAAAAAATGTGGCCAAACTCCCTGGACATAAAAAAAGCATTTTTAATTTTTTTTAGCTCCTTTTCTTCCAAAATAGCCATATCAGAGCTTGTATTTTTGCAAGATGAGTTGTAGGTTTGAATGGCCCCATTCACTTTATCTAATAATGCACTGAAAAACAGGAAAAAAAAAAATCCAAGTGAGGTGAAATGGTGAAAATATCGCAATTCTGGCATTTTTTTGTTTTGCTGTTTTAGCACTCATTATATGACAAAAATGTCCTGGCAAATTTGGGCATTTTGATTTTTTCGCTTTACTTCGTTTACCATACAGATTGCATAATTTTTGTACTTTAATAGATTGAACTTTTAAGTTCGCGACAATACTAAATATACTTTTTTTAAAAACTTTTTTTACATTTCAATATTCTTAACTGGGAAAAGCAAGGTTGTTCAACATGTTTTTTTATTTACCATATATTTAAAAAAAACTTGTTATTTTACATTACACGTTATTCTACAGACACCGTAGGACATAAATCTGTGTTTGATCACTTATAATATATTCTCCAGTATTGCTGTATATAGTACTAATCACGGTCTCCACAGGCTGGGCTTCACAGGTGTAACAATATTCCTGTGTCAGGGGGCTTTCAGCAGGTCCTTGGCTATCATGACAGCCATCAGCCCCCACAATGAGGTTACAAAGGGTTGATGAGCACCCAAACGGTTGCACCATTGAGATGACACTGTCAGTGACTTGGTGGAGTGATTGGGTGGAGCTTGCTCTGCTCACGCACCCTAACGTTCTCCATGATGGATATGCCCATCAAGGAGCGTGAAGTGGTTAATAAAGTATTTGAAAAGCATAAATATTGTATAATCATTATCTTTAGATGAAACTCATGGTATAAATTTTTTAAAAAGGACCTTTCACTTTTTTTAAAGTAAATTGAGTACCTCCTCCTATTACTGATCCTTTTTCTTCTGTGCTTCTTGGTTCTGAAGTTATTTCCACCACACCGGAAATATTGGATTCGGGAAGTTGCTGTGCCCATGCTGTGGATTTTACCGCTGAGGAATCGCATAGTGGAAAAATCTGCAGCATGTTCATTATTTCTGCGGAATCGCGGCGATTCCACCGCCATAGGATTGCATTGAAACGCTCACTTTACGCATGTGGCTATGCCCACTATGCGTAAAGTGAGCGCTTCATGTGCGGATGGTACCCAGAGTCTGGAGGAGAGGAGACTCTCCTCCAGGCCCTGGGTACCATATACCTGTAAAAATAGGCTTAAAACAAAAAATCGGGATATAATTACCCTCTGTCAGCCCCTGGAGTCCTTCCCGCCTCTCAGCCACGCTGCCAGTGTCTTCCGTTCCTAGGGATGCATTGCGTGAATGACCTCTGATGATGTAGCGGTCTCTTGTGATGCTATGTCATCAGAGGTCATTGTCGCAAGTCATCCCTGGGAACGGAAGTTGCCAGCAGCGCCAATGAGGGGCGGGATGACTCCGGAGGCCGCCGGAGGGTAAGTATATCCCTATTTTTTATTTTTTTATTATTTTTAACATTATATCTTTTACTCTTGATGCTGCATTGGCAGCATCAATAGTAAAAAGTTGTTCACACTTGTCAAGCACTATGCTTGTGTGTGAACAACCTGTCAATCACTTTTTCAACCGATGCTTCAAATCGCTTGGAAAAGCGCAAGCATTCTGCAAGCTAAAAGCGCTTGCAAAACACTTGTGTTTTGCAGGAAAACGCATGCGAATTCCGCATGCGTTTTACCCGCGGCAGGGAGTTGCGGAAATGCTGCGGACATTTCCGCAGCATTTCTGCAACGTGGGCACTTAACCTGAATCAGAAGAAAAAGCAAACACCCACTGAGATATTCTGTGGTACATGCCCGGTTAGTTGACGGAAACCATCGAAACGGAAACCATTTGAACCATCGTTTCCAACGGGCATAACTTTGGAACAGAGGAGAATAGAAAAAAAGAAAAACTGTTCCAGAATCAGTAGAGCAGCGGCAATTGGATCGGATGAGTTACTGATTTAAAATTAAAACATTCAGTGAAAAGTCCTCTTTAAAAGGCTTTCTGACCTAGAGGGGAATAGACTTTCTGTACGGAGTACCTATTACACTGGTTTAGTAGTCTAAAAATTCTCCTCCTGTTCAATGCACCTACTGGGGCCACAGTTTATCAAGAATAACAAGTATTTTGACTTTGGTTTACTCTATAGCCACAGACCGAAAAGGTTGCTGTCTCAGGGATGGCAATATGAGTTGTACCTAACCAAGTTTAGGCATCCCATGTGTGCCATTGTATTTTCTATTGTCGGCATATCCTTTTAAATGTAGACATTTGAATCACAGGCAGCATGACCATATATATTTATAGCACATAAAATTTAGTTCGCCTTTTTTTGTAAATGTGAAGCATCTGTCTACCTCCGTGGAACTGAGTCGAAATTGCAGTGAAGACATAGACGATTTCCTGAAAATATACCGTACCAGTGATTGTCAAAGAGATTTCACAGTGTGTGCTCAAGTCAAAACTTCATGTGCCGCTCTGCCAAAACACGGCATAATTTAACCTTGCTAATTGCTAATAATTAAGTGGCATCATAAATTAGATCTCAGTTTTATGCTAAAATATATTTATCTCATTACATATCTCCAAAGTTTTATCTGTATTTAAAAAAAAAAAATTAGTTTCTTCTACCTGGAAAAAGAATGTTCCTACCAAGTACAGACTGGTGGATATAAATAAGACACTAGAGTATAGTGTGTATGCGAGATAATAGGAGACACTTCAAGTTTTCATGGCATACTTGCTAAGGTGCTGTAATGAGGAGGCCTTTAATATGTAGAGAG
This sequence comes from Dendrobates tinctorius, assembly GCF_039654945.1. Lineage (NCBI taxonomy): Eukaryota > Metazoa > Chordata > Amphibia > Anura > Dendrobatidae > Dendrobates > Dendrobates tinctorius. The sequence continues at coordinate 43,269,534 of NW_027361738.1, read as the reverse complement.
TAGTATGTAGGGACGCAGTGTGCCTCCATAAGGGACCATGGAGGTGTCTCTGCAATGTCTATTCAACAAATAAACGTCCAGGCCTAGATGTCAGGGCCTGGGAGCCGGTCGTGTGTTTTTTTAGGTCAGCAAAAGGGGTTATCCAGTGAAAAGAAATTATCACCTCTTCATGGCATTGGAGATAACTTCTTGATCATATGAGGTCCCCATTCTTGGACCCTCACCAATCACCAGAATGGGGCACCTTTATTTCCGATAGGTTCGGTTCACATGACCAATTTCTCCACAAAAATGGGTCGATTATTTTGGTCAGACTTTGCTCAGAGTGGCGTAAGTTTTTCTTGTACATGGAGATAAATAAGATAAAACATTCTCCACCTTCATCATTATGACAGTCCAGAAAAATCATCCTGCACTTAGATGTCATCCAAGTACGATCCATAGACTTGCATTCCCGATTTTGATCCAACCCCATATCTCCGATTTTTTCCACGTGCCACTCAGTTCAAGGAAATAAATTGGACATGAGCACAGCCACATAGACTATCATAGGTTCGAGTGCTATCCATGAAAGCCACCCATAGCACTTGTATGAGAAAATCGGTCGTGTGCACAAGTCTTTAGAGTGGATCAACAGGGCACATGTTCGACCGCCATGCCATCATTGTCTCTGGGTCTGCACTTTCTCCTCCATAAAGAATGATTGTTGTAGCGATAGAGCACACAGTCCAATGGGGATAAAAGTTCTGCATTCTGGCAATTGGTGAGGGTCCTGACAACTGGTTCCCCGATGATTTATAAGTTCACCGATCATAAGGATATGGTGATAACTTCTTCTCACCAATCAACCTCTTTAAAGAACTCAGTAAGGTCTCCCTGATGTTATATGTTCTCAGTTGATGGCTACAATAGAAGACGAAAAAGAAAACAATAAAAACAATAAAAAATGGCAAAGAAATGTATCACTGTCATAGATGTGTAATAACCATGGCGGTCTACTTATAGTATCCGAAAAATGACCCCGATACCTGCTTTGTGCATGCTTTATAATTTTACGTAGCCTGAAAATTGCCAAAGGCGTTGAGCTGTCGCTTAAAGGGATTGAACACGTTGGTAAACTTGTACTTGCTGGAAGGTCCCCTGGCAGCTATTTAGTCAATCGCGGGTCACAATGGTGAAATTCAACACCATCACAAGGGAACTGCTCACTAGATAATTGCGTTCCCTGCAACAATAGTTTTGTGGAATTGAAGCATTATTTGTGCTTGGACAACTCTCGGGTCTAGGGAAGGTTTGGGATCAGGGAACCAGTCTCTATTATCTCTGAATTAGGAAGTTATACTTTAGCAAGAGCCTTTTGGTTTTAGCAGTTCACCATAGAGAACCCCCTTAAATCTCTCACCAGTAATGTGGGCGATCTAATAAACAGACGGTAGATTTTTTAAGATGGTAGATCGTCTCCTTATCCACTGGGCACCTGGTTGATAGTTTGCACATATGAAATGTCCAACCTTTTTCATTAGGCTACTGGTAGCCGAAAATATTATAGCGCAAAGTAGAGAAAAATCTCCTGGGTACGAAAGGGCCAATTATCAGGAGTGAATACAAGAAGAGGAAAATTGTCATTTTTTTCTTTTCCTTCGCTTTCGGTCTACTCCTGGGTTGGCTCCAAAAATTGCAACTAAAACTGCCAAGTGTGTAGGAGAAAATCAAAATAAAGTGACCCAGGTCACAAGAGTGGGGAAACACATTTAAAAATGTTGTCCACTTTCTAAAGAAGTGTCATAGACTAATGTGTTCATGCATAGAAAAAAAGGTAAAATGGTCACATTCTTGTAGCAGAATGCTCTCTGCTGCTGTACGGAAGGGGGTCCCAAGATGGCAAGGCTTTTACTTGGCTACTCTATTTGTGCCCTTGGCACATGTGCAGACACAGGCAGCAGAATGAATTTCCTTTATGCAATACATGCATTCAGCACCTGTGAAGAGGAGGATGGTGTCGGGGAGGCAGTGACTGGGTAAATCATGTAGCACCCGCTATCTCAAGAAATATGGACATGACCATCGCCATATCCAGGCATTTGCACCTGTTTTTTATCTAGTTTTTTTTTGTTTTTTTTTCATCTGTTTTTCATTTGCACCTTTTCTTCTTTTAAATTGCTCCTTTTTTAAGTCTATTTTTGTGTTCGCCTGTTTATATTTTTGATTTTTTTTTTTTATGTTTGCCATTGTGAGCTGGTTTTGGAGTTCTCAGATGGCCGACTCACCAATTGCAACTTTTAAAATAGTCGAACGTTTTAGTGCAAGTATACTCTAGTTAGCCTCTAGAGTTAGTTTATGTACACATAACATTTTGTGCACAAATTTTGTTACATTTTAGTGGCACATGGGACTTTCAGAATTAAATAGTCGCAAAGGAGCTAAAGACAAAAATAAAGAGCATTTTTTATTTCTCAAAATTCATGACCTACGTACGCAATTTTAAAGAATTAGTAGACAAAAAAATTCAACCAATTTCACAAGATAAAAAAGTGATTAAAACCCCCCCTAATATAAATGATGAATCAGTCCTCAGTGATCAGACCCCCGTGTTTGTACTTTATATTGAACCAATGTGGATACTGCAGTAAAGAATTAGGCATGTTTAGTGTTTCCTTTGTTAATATACATAAGTTGATGGCATTTTAGAAATTTCATAAGCGTCCTATTTCTTTTACACTGACGCTTAGCAAGGCAGCGCTCCTAACTCCTGAGTCTCCAAGCTCTCCCTTTAGACTTAAGGAGTGGAGTTTCCATCCTTTTTGTTGCCAGTTGTCCTGTTTTGTGTTGCATTAGTTATTATGTCATATCTTTGTATGTTTCTTATCTCTTAAAGTTTTCTTGGAATAACTTTTCTCTTCCATTTAGCTTCTGCTATTTAAAAATAATAAACTCAGGTTTTAGCACCTCCAAGTTTAGCACTATGGCCCCACTGCTGCTGCGGTCTTTGTTGAGAGGCTGCAGAGGTGACGACACAAATAGTGCGTATGTGACTACTTCAGCCAATCACTGAGCTCAGCAGCTCATGTCATCTACATCGGTATCACCCCTGAGCCTAGTAGTTGGCTGCAGTAGTCACTTGTGCTGTAGATGTGATGTAACTTCTGCAGCTTGTCAACAAATACCCGAATAGTAGCCAAAAAACAACACTAACCTAGTGGAAACTTATGGGAATCGAAAAATTATTCCAGAAAAAGCCATTTAACTACTTCTGGACTGTGATCCTGCAGCTGTGGTGGTGGACAAATGGCTGTCAAATTCAACTAGACACCCCAAAGAGAAGGCAAACAAGATTAATTGCCCTGTTTACCTACTCCATGGCTGTATACACAAGCTGTGCCAGCATTTGTGTATACAGATTACTAAGCGCTGACAGTGCTTCCTCCACCGGACCCTGTGATCATGTGATTTCTCGATATAAGGAGGAAACTGGAGCTGCTGGATCCTAGGAGACCCAGTCAGCCCTGCTATGCAGCCAGGAAGCAGAATTTCTCCTGTAGCTGGAGCTAATATGCGAGCCCTATACAAAGTGAAAATCAGTAATCAAAATAATGTATTAATTAGTTAAAATGCACAATGCATAAAGAAAGAATAAATAAAACGAAACAAAAAAGAGACAATGCATGTCCTAATTACTGTTTCCCCCTTGAAAAAATATATGACAATATGATGAGCCCATGACTGAAAGAAAATGAAGCCCACCCCTATGACTAAAAGAAAAGGTACTGTATACTGTAGCTATACAAAGTGATTTTTGGAGATGATAATGGTGAAGATTTTGATGCTGGAAAAAATGTAACTGTGATGTGGCAGAGAGAGGGTCAACTACTTATCATGTGTACGCTCACCTTCCAGGGCAGCATGAACGCTAAAAAAGAGGCGTTTCTGTTGGCCCAGTTAGGCTAGGTTCACATTGCGTTAGGGGCATCCGTTTAATGGATCCGTTAAATGGATGCTCTAACGCAGATGTCATTTTTTACATCCATTTGTGACCATAGCACTAACAAATGCGCTAACGCATGGTAGCAGTTCATTACCATTCGTTAGCCCATACAGGTCTATGCACAGCGAACGCGTCCGTTCACTGTGCGATAGACCCGACGCACCCTCGGACACTGCAGACCATGTCCGAGGGTGCGTCATGAAGTAACGCATCATCACTAACGCATGCCGATTTTGGCATGCGTTAGGATTCACTACTGTTATTGCGGGCAATGGCGGCGTTAACGCATCCGTTACATAGCGTTAGTGCCGCTATGTAACGGATCCCGTCAGCGCATTGCCCACGACGCAATGTGAACCCAGCCTAAGACCTAAGCTGTAGTAAATATCAGTAAGCAATGCGCTGCTCCTGTGTCACCAGTTGAGTGTCGCCCCCTAGCTATGCAAAGCCTGCAAAGTAGCAAGTCTTGTAAAAGGAGCTGAGATGGAAGCGAGCCTGTTGTCCCTGATTTGTAGAAAAGAGGGTCTCTTGATTAAGCTCTGGTAAATTATATGATGAATCGGCTGTTATACTCTCCAGAAAATACACCTCTACCTCCGTTATAAAATCTCTTCCTTGCATTATAAATTGTATTTTGTAAGTACGACGAATCACCACCAGGGGGAGATAGTATGTTAGATCTGCGGTACACACACGAGGGTAATTGAATATTCCGTGGTTTTCTGGACTTTGATGTACTATTGTTATTTTGTAATGTTTATCCTTGGAGAATATTAGTGAAAGCAATTCTGTGCTTATGAGAAATTGGTACGCTTTTAAAATAAATACAACCACTCCCTTCCTCGGGGAATCGAATCATCAGATGATTAAATGAAAAGTACATTAAGAAAAGTGCAGTGATGAGCTGCAGGCGTTACGATCACAAGGCTCCACATAGAGTGACAGCTTTTGTCACATCCGAGCTGACGTTCTGTACGTTCCCGACAGAAACTATTATTCAAGCTATGCGAGGAAGTAGCAATATCAGATAGAGTCTTTTCTTAGTGCTGATACGTGAGCGGGTATCACACCGGATCATCAGCTTCTATTGTTGTGCCGATAAATTATAACAAGTGTAAAATTGCCTCAATTTTGTGTTGCTGACTATGGCTGGACACATATGTACTCCATCTTTGCTATTAAGGTTCCATACAAGAATATCATGTGCTACATTACAATGAAAATTAGATGTTTTAAAAAATACCTACCAGAGTTATCACTATCTATCATCACAAGTTTCATTTTTATATATTTACATTTTTTTTTTAGAATTTATTTCACCCATTAATAACATTCTAGAAAACTGTAAAAAAAAAAAAATGATACATACAAATATGCAGGCTTAAAACTGGGTGAGGAACAGCCAAACTCTCCTTCAAAGGTGAGGTTGTGGAAGACAGATTCATGTATTCATGTCACAGATCATACACCATGGCAAGACTGAGCACAGCAACAATGCCCAAAATAGTTATACTGCAACAGGGCAAAAAGCAGACTGAACTTTCTAGAGGTGATGTTCAAACACCTTTGAAGAAGTACCAATAAATGGGTGACATTAAGTTTCCTATATATGTTACTATATATACAGTACAGACCAAAAGTTTGGACACACCTCATTCAAAGAGTTTTCTTTATTTTCATGACTATGAAAACTGTAGATTCACTCTGAAGGCATCAAAACTATGAATTAACACATGTGGAATTATATAATTAACAAAAAAGTGTGCAACTGCTGAAAATATGTGTTATGTTCTAGGTTCTTCAAAGAAGCCACCTTTTGCTTTGATTACTGCTTTGCACACTCTTGGCATTCTCTTGATGAGCTTCAAGAGGTAGTCACCGGAAATGGTCTTCCAACAGTCTTGAAGGAGTTCCCAGAGATGCTTAGCACTTCTTGGCCCTTTTGCCTTCACTCTGCGGTCCAGTTCTCCCCAAACCAACTCTATTGGGTTCAGGTCTGGTGACTGTGGAGGCCAGGTCATCTGGCGTGGCACCCCATCACTCTCCTTCTTGGTCAAATAGCCCTTACACAGCCTGGAGGTGTGTTTGGGGTCATTGTCCTGTTGAAAAATAAATGATGGTCCAACTAAACGCAAACCGGATGGAATAGCATGCCGCTACAAGATGCTGTGGTAGCCATGCTGGTTCAGTACGTCTTCAATTTTGAATAAATCCCCAACAGTGTCACCAGCAAAGCACCCCCACCATCACACCTCCTCCTCCATGCTTCACAGTGGGAACCGGGCATGTAGAGTCCATCCGTTCACCTTTTCTGCGTCGCACAAAGACACGGTGGTTGGAACCAAAGATCTCAAATTTGGACTCACCAGACCAAAGCACAGATTTCCACTGGTCTAATGTCCATTCCTTGTGTTCTTTAGCCCAAACAAGTCTCTTCTGCTTGTTGCCTGTCCTTAGAAGTGGTTTCCTAGCAGAAATTTTACCATGAAGGCCTCCTGCACAAAGTCTCCTCTTAACAGTTGTTGTAGAGATGTGTCTGCTGCTAGAACTCTATGTGGCATTGACCTGGTCTCTAATCTGAGCTGCTGTTATCCTGTGATTTCTGAGGCTGGTGACTAGGATGAACTTATCCTCCGCAGCAGAGGTGACTCTTGGTCTTCCTTTCCTGGTGCGGTCCTCATGTGAGCCAGTTTCTTTGTAGTGCTTGAAGGTTTTTGCCACTGCACTCGGGGACACTTTCAAAGTTTTCCCAATTTTTCGGACTGACTGACCTTCATTTCTTAAAGTAATGATGGCCACTCGTTTTTCTTTACTTAGCTGCTTTTTTCTTGCCATAATACAAATTCTAACAGTCTATTCACAGTAGGACTATCAGCTGTGTATCCACCAGACTTCTGCACAACACAACTGATGGTCCCAACCCCATTTATAAGGCAAGAAATCCCACTTATTAAACCTGACAGGGCACACCTGTGAAGTGAAAACCATTTCCGGTGACTACCTCTTGAAGCTCATCAAGAGAATGCCAAGAGTGTGCAAAGCAGTAATCAAAGCAAAAGGTGGCTATTTTGAAGAACCTAGAATATAAGACATACAGTATTTTCAGTTGTTTCACACTTTTTTGTTAATTATATAATTCCACATGTGTAAATTCATTGTTTTGATGCCTTCAGAGTGAATCTACAATTTTCATAGTCATGAAAATAAAGAAAACTCTTTGAATGAGAAGGTGTGACCAAACTTTTGGTCTGTACTGTACATGTTTCTCTCTTTCTAACTTCAATTTTAAAAAAATCCAGTATATGGGAAGGGCATGAATTAGAATTTCAGTCTAAGCCACTGCAGTTTAGTGGGAAAAAAATAAGATAATATATTTACAGTAATATGCTAAAGTTTTAGGCAGGTGTGGAAAAAATGCCACAAACTAAGAAAGCTTAAAACATTAAAAGTATTAATAATTTATTTTTGTCAATTAACAAAATGCAATATGAAGAAACAAAAAAAGAAATCTATATCAAATTAATATTTGATGTAACTGTCTTTGCCTTCAAAACAATATCAATTCTACAAACACTTGCATAATGTTAGGGATTATTGTGGAGGATGATAGTCAGGTGTATGAATAACCATTTTAACAAACGGAATCATTATCATCATTTTCATTCTATGTATGCTAAAACACAGTCATTAACTGAAACAGAAACAATTGTGTAAGTGGCTTAAACCTGGGTGAGGAACAGCCAAACTTGATCCAAGGGTGAGGTTGTAGAAGACAATTTCATGTCACAGATCATAGGCTAGTTTCACAAGAGCGGAGGGCCGAGCTGCGGAGGGATGCGGACTTCCTCAGTGAAGCTCCGCCCACGTCCGCACCTCCTCCGGTCAGCTCCGCCTACATCGGCATGCGGCGTGCGTACTCTTATCTCTAGCATTAGGTATGCAGGACGTGCCGATGTATGCAGATGCCTCTGCATGCGTCGTTTTGACGGTGCGGCTAACGCACCAAAATGCAACTTGTTGCATTTGGTGCATCCCTCCGCAGCTTGGCGATACGCTAGTGTGAAACTAACCATACACCATGGCAAGACTGTGCACAGCAACAAGAAACAATGTTGTTATACTTCATCAGCAGCTCGGCAAAATTTTTAAAGCAAACTACGGTTTCAAGATGTACTGTTCAAACACCAAGAAATGGGTGATGTTGAGGACCATAGACACAGTGGTTGGCCAAGTGAAATAGATGAGAGACACATCATGCTTACTTCCCATCAATACCGAAAGATATCCAGCAGAGCCATGAGGTCATATAATTTTGCCTAGCGGCATTAGATCATTATAAGATTTTTGGAGGTGTTGTCCTCTCTCTTTTTTTTCAGCATAGAGCATTTAAATAACATAGGGTACTATGCTTCTTTTTTTCAAAATCTTTTTATTGAAATTATAATTATAACAATAAACAATAAAAAATTCAGATAATGTCAGGATTTACAAGAATAAGAAACTCTAAATTTCCCCAAGCCCCCCTACCCCAACCACCCCTCACTATGTGTACATATTATAATTAGCAGATCATGGAATTGGCGTATGCCCACTTAATCATTGGGTGCTATGTTTTTGATAAAAAAAGACATAAAAACCATCACCCTGTGACACGGTATATCCAATCAGGCCTGTACTATGTCTAGTATTAAACCTAGAGATACTAGAAATAGATCCATCCCGATTGGGTACACCTTGTCACTGTGGGATGGCTTTTATGCTTTTTTGATCAAAAGTGCCCTATGGTATTTAAATGTACTATTACTATTTATTTTATTACTACAGGGTATTTGCTCATTTTGTTTTTATCTTAGGTTTTGTCTGTTAAATGGTCACAGTGTGAATGTGCTCCTACACACTGCACTTATACTAATATATCTTCTGGCTCATTTTTTTTGTGTTTTTATACTGTAGATAGTTATTAATTGCATTGGTTGTATGTTTGGAGCCTTTGTCCTGCTGCTGAATAAATTGCTCAGCAGCTCCTTATGATTGACAGCTGGGACCAGCGGCACGTTTGAGTTGCTGACCTGATCGGTATGCAGTCTGATACTACAGGCAGGGACAGCTGTTCCTTTGCAGCATTGGAGGATATTGAAACTGGCCAGATACGGCCATCTGCAGAGCAGCACTTGCAAGCCCAATAGCTAAAAAGTCTGTAAGCGATGCGTTGTCAGAGCTGGCTGATAAACAACGAGCAGTAAACTATAAGATTAAAATACTAATAAGATTTTTAATAAGAAGTAAATTGCAGAACTTTTGTTGACAAGCCGTGCCGGAGATCCTAGAAGGTAAGAAATTTGTGAGCTTCCCATCCAGCGGCCAGAGTCTACTGATCTGGCCAATGGACTAGTGTCCCGCTAATTGATCTGCCCATCTCTAGTTTCTACCTATCGTTGTTTGAAAAGTAATTTTTAATTTCAAAATCAATTTGAGAATCATGGAACGTGACACATTCATGATACTTGACGAACGTCTCGGCGAGTGTGTGGGGTCATAACGTCATAGGCACTGCTATGCTTCCCTCTATTGCGGAAGCAAGTGGCACCGGAAAACTTGTTTACATGTTTCGTAGACAACATGAGTATTTTAATATATTTACCATATTTCTGTACTGATAGGATCCTCAATTTGCATATATTCAGTCTGTAATAAAATTAATGTCACCAATAAGTCATCAAAAATGTAAGAAAAATCAATATATATGTGAACGCCACCTTTTGTCTAGAAACAATTGGTGTTGAGCGTTCGTTTTCTTTATTCACGTGTAATTAAAGACAAAACATTTCATTAGTATTTCTGCTTCTAACAGTTCAGACAACATAAGAATTACTGACACATCTCAATTACGTTTACAATGCATTAATATATCAATTATAACGAACGGTATCAATAAGGAGAGAGAAGGGGGGTCCGCACATTGTTGTGAAATGATTTCACATTTAAAACTGTCCCCAACACATGGATGCTTTTTAGTGACAAATAGTCAGGGTGTCGCAACATAAAGGAAAGGTCTCTTGAAAGTCAGAGCTAATCTTCTCCATAGTGCCCTTATGTATTATGGGTACGGAACTTGAGAAATGAGAAACTTCAAAGAGTTCTGCGGCATTCACAGCATTCTGGCTTCAAAGCCCGCCGCGCTTTGTAGTTCTAGACTTGGTATAATTAATATAATTTAAATTTTACGGGCAAAAACACCATCTTTTTTTTATTATGTTTTTTTAATGGTTTTTTGTTTGTTTGTTTTGTACAGATCAACCTTTTATAATATGGGTCACCTCTAGAAAATCGGAATATTTCTTTTACCTTAAAGTAATCTTTCTCTATCGCTTCATTGGGGGACACAGGAACCATGGGTGTATGCTGCTGCCACTAGGAGGCTGACACTATGCAAATAAGAAAGTTAGCTCCTCCTCCGCAGTATACACCCCATGACTGGCGCTCAATTACTCAGTTTAGCTCAGTGTCAGTAGGAGGTGGACATGGGTCTTTCATTAGACCCTTATCTACCTCAGTGTGCATCGTTTCTTTGCAGGTTCCGGAGGGACACAGAGTGAATGGTCACATCTGTATTCCCACAAAGAGACTATGAGTACTGCCACCCCGTATCCTCATATGTCTACAAGCCAGGAACACGTATGTGTGTTCGCCTTCTGTCTCTCACCCACTCGCCTACCAGAGCCTGTCGGTGGATGGAGACATGGTCTGCAACTGGAAATGGGATAAGTCAGGACTGCATGAGGTAAGTATCAGCAGGCTGAACCCTTCTCTCCTTCCCATGATAGTATTCCCCCTGGGCAGTGGGGAACGGGCAAGCTTCCTTAGGCGGCATTTCCTGTGTTTAGCGTTCTCAGCGCCAGCGCCGCGGAACTGTGGTTCTCTTTAGGCCTCCGCGCCGCCCCGCGCCCTCCGGCGGCCACCGTTTCTAATTTAGGCCCCGGCTTCAGTTCGGGCCTAGTTCTGAGGCGAGGCCACGCCCCATTTTCAGGCGGGCTTTTTTCTTCTGTGGAACAGTCCCGCCCACCTGGTGCCGCCCACTGCTTCACTGAGGGCTAGAGGCGTCGCAGGGGCCCGCCCACTCCTCCCAGTCGTCCTATAGAAGTGAGTGGAGTTTTCTTATGCTCCTGACAGAGCGGTTAGCTCCGCCCCCTCTCTTGTAAGCTGATTCCCGCCCACAGCTTTCAGGAGCGCACTCTTTACCTCACAGCTTTTACTAAGCCTGTCAGCTGCTCGTCTTTGTTTCAGCGTGCTGTGTACACAGGTTCCGTGAGTAGCTCTCCGCTGCAGACTGACACCCTCCTCAGCTCTCCGTCCCCTAACCGTCTGGCACTGTTAGTGGGTTAGCTCATAATGTCGAATTCTAAACCAATTCGCTCTGCTTCTTCCTTTGTGGTAGTCAGTCATTTTGCATGTTCTTCTTGCAAACGCAAGTTTCCATCAGGTCAGTCCTCTCCCCTCTGTCAGAACTGCAGCAAGCCCACTGAACCCACCGCCCTGGAGCCCCCGGTTGTCCCAAGTGACATTGAGGCCCCTATCCCAGGGTGGGTTTCCTCTCTGTCTCAATCTGTGGCGGCGCTCACCAAGGTGTCCCAGACCTTGGTGTCCATACTGGATAAGTTGCCACTACAGGCTTCTGCAGGACCCAGCAGGTCACGGGATGCTCCGGTCGACCCTGTTAATATTAGCCGCAAAAGAGCCAGACGGGAGCATCGGTCCGGTTCCTCTTCACGTTCCGCATCACCCCATAGTCCGTCCAAACAGCCTCCCTTATCCAGGCAAGACTTTCTCTGATGGACCCTCCGAGGATGTTTTGGAGCTGGACTCGGACCAAATCGCTGATATGCGGGATATGGTTCAGAACCTCATTGCAGCGATTAACCAGTCCTTCAATATCAAAGATTCTCCTGCGGAACCCGCGGACCAGGAGGTTTCTTTCAGACGGTCGAAACCACCGTCCAAGGTCTTCGCTCATTATTCAGAGTTCCAGAAAATTCTTTCCAGAGAAAGCGAAAATCCGACCAGGCGTTTTCAAAGAGCAAAATGCCTTGGGGTGTTATATCCTTTTTCGCCGGAACTCATTGCAGACTGGTCAGCTTCACCGACCGTGGACCCTCTTGTTTCAAGACTATCTAACAGCACGGTCCTTCCGATCTCTGGGGGAGCATCTCTAGGAGACACTAATGACAGAGTCATAGAATCTTTTGCTAAGTCAGCCTTTGAAGCGGCGTCCTCTGTTCTAAGCCCGGCCTTCGCTTCTACTTGGGCTTCTAAGGCCATAGCGAAATGGGCTAAGGACCTCCGCCAAGGCATTTTGGCCAGAGGCCGGAGACCAGCCAGAGCAGCTGGCAGATCTCGCCGACCAAATTTCGCATGCAGGCGAATATTTGGTCTCGGCCTCCCTAGATGCCGCATCCTGCGCAGCTCAGGCATCAAGCAACTTGGTGGCTATTAGATGCACAGTTTGGCTTAAGGCTTGGCAAGCGGACCTATCGTCAAAAAAGTCCCTCACCAGTTTACCGTTTCAGGGATCGCGTCTTTGCGGCGATAGGCTGGACCAGATCATTAAGGATGCCACTGGGGGCACAAGCTCCATTCTTCCCCAGTCAAAATCTCGTCGGCCTCCTCCGAAACGTCAGTATCGAACCTTTCGGCCTTTTCGTCGTTTCACGACAGCAGATACTTCTTCCCATCAGCAGAGGCCTCAACCGCGCCAAGATAGAAAAAGTCTCCTTTAGGCCCACTCCGTCCTGGCGATCTCATTCTTCCCAGGGTAGATCTACCAGAGCTAGACCTGGAAGATCTTCCTCCGCATGACTGGAATCAGAACACCGGAGCATACTCCCAGGTGGGCGGCCATCTTCTTGCCTTCAGGGACGTCTGGCTTGCCTCGGTGGAAGACGCTTGGGTCAGGGAAGTTGTATCTTCAGGATACAAAATAGAATTTGTTTCTCGTCCTCGGGATCGATTCTTTGAATCCCGACCCTGAAATACCCCGCCTTGGTGCCGGGTTTCTTTACAGCGATCACCTCTCTTCTCAAGTTGGGAGTGATTGTTCCAGTACCAGAAAAGGAGCGAGTCACAGGTTTCTATTCGAACCTGTTTGTAGTGCCGAAAAAACGAGGCACGGTCCGGCCCATTCTGGACTTAAAACTACTGAACAAAAGGGTCCGTCTGCAACATTTCAGGATGGAGTCCCTTCGTTCAGTAATCGCTTCCATGGAGGCACAGGAATTCCTGTGCTCCATAGACATTCAAGACGCCTATCTACATGTCCCAATCTTCCTGGGTCATCAAAAGTTCCTGCGTTTCGCGATACATCAGGATCACTTTCAGTTTGTCGCCCTGCCGTTCGGGCTCACCACTGCTCCCAGGGTTTTTACAAAGATCATGGCAGCGTTGATGGCTATTTTGAGGATCAGAGGTCTTGTTCTCTTCCCGTACCTCGACGACATCCTCATCAAAGCTCCATCCTTGTCCCATGCTCTCGAAAGTCTGACCATTGTCTGCGACACTCTTGCTCGATTCGAGTGGATCATCAACACAAAAAAGTCCTGCCTAGTTCCAACACACCTTGTGTTTCTAGGCATACTTTTCGACACTCGTCAGGCAAAGGTCTTCCTTCCCGACGACAAGAGAGTAACTCTTCGGCGGGATGTTCGTTTGCTTCAGGGCCCCGAATCATTTCCCTCCGATCAGCCATGAGAGTTCTAGGGAGGATGGTTGCAACGTCGGAGGTGATTCCCTTCACCTAATTCCACTCAAGACCGCTTCAGCGGGCCATTCTGTCGCAGTGGAACAAGTCTGTCCCCTCACTGGATCATCCAACCTGACTCTCATTTCGGGTCAAGCTGTCCCTCAATTGGTGGCTAACATCTCCTCTTATCGCCCAGGACCGATCGTTTCTTCTGGTACATTGGCAAGTGGTGACGACAGATGCCAGTCTCCTGGGCTGGGGCGCAGTGTTTCGCCATCTCACAGTACAGGGCCGTTGGTCGAGTCAGGAAGCGTTTCTTCCGATCAACGTCCTATAGATACGGGCTATTTTCCTGTCCTTGATTCATTGGGACAAGCTGCTCAGAGGTCTGCCAATCCGGATTCAGACGGACAATGTCACAGCGGTGGCATATACCAACCACCAGGGAGGGACTCGGAGTTCCTCGGCGCTGGCCGAGGTATCCAAGATACTTAATTGGGCAGAAAGGTCAGTTCCAGCGATATCCGCCATACACATTCCAGGTGTGGAAAACGAGGCCGCCGATTTTCTCAGCCGCAAAGGCCTTGCAGCAGGGGAATGTTCCTTGCATCAGGAAGTCTTCCATCAGATTTGCCTTCATTGGGGTACTCCGGACGTGGATCTTATGGCGTCCCGCCTGAACAAGAAAGTTCCACGGTTCGTATCCAGGGCCCGCGATTCCCTCGCGGTGGGCGCCGATGCTCTGACCATTCCTTGGTCACAGTTCGCGCTCCCCTATCTGTTCCCTCCTCTTACTCTTCTTCCCAAGCTGTTGAAGAAGATCAAAGCAGAATGGGTACCAGTCATCCTCATCGCCCCGGATTGGCCGAGAAGGTCTTGGTTCGCGGACATCGTCAACCTTCTCGCGGACACTCCTTGGACACTTCCAGACAGACCAGATCTGCTGTCTCAGGGTCCAATTTACCACCCCAATTCTCGGTCGCTCAATTTGATGGCGTGGCTATTGAGACCGCGGTACTGAAAAAGTCAGGGTTTTCTGATCGTGTAATTCACACAATGATCCGGGCAGGAAGCCTTCATCTTCCAAAATATACTATAGAACATTGAAGGCATGTTTTCGTTGGTGTGAGTCCAATCGCGTTTCGCCAATGTCTTTCTCACTTCCTTCTATTCTGGTATTCCTCCAGGTAGGCCTGGACAGAGGTCTGGCCCTTAGTTCTCTAAAGGGGCAAGTTTCGGCGCTTTCAGTTCTTTTCCAGAAAACGCTATCCTGTCGGCCGCAGGTAAAGACCTTTTTACAAGGGGCGGCCTATGCAGTTCCTCTGTATCGGGCTCCAGTGGATCCCTGGGATCTCAATTTAGTCCTAGAGGCACTACAAGGTTCCCCCTTTGACCCTCTCAAGGAGGTTTCTCTGTCTCTTCTCTCTTGGAAAGTGGCCTTTCTAGTGGCCATTACTTCCATCCGGCGTGTGTCAGAGTTGGCAGCTCTTGTCAACCTCCTTTTTTAGTCATTCACCAAGATAAAGTTGTTCTACGGCCTTCACCGTCCTTTCTTCCCAAGGTGGTATCTGCTTTCCACTTGAATGAAGACATCGTTCTACCTTCTTTCTGCCCGGCTCCAGTTCATCCCCGGGAACGCTCCTTGAACAGACTAGACCTGGTCAGGGCAACGAAGATCTACTTGGCTAGAACCGATGCGTTCCGGAAGACAGACTCGCTTTTTGTCATCCCAGATGGGGCTCGAAAAGGCTTGTCGGCCTCCAAGGTGACTATTGCGCGCTGGATCAGATCGGCTATCTTAGAGGCTTACCGGATAAAGAACTGTGATTAAGGCTCACTCCACTCGGGCAGTGGGTGCATCCTGGGCGGTGCACCACAGGGCTTCTACGATGCAGCTCTGTAAAGCTGCAACCTGGTCCTCTGTTCACACTTTTGTAAAATTTTACAAGGTCCACACCTACGCTTCGGCGGATGCCAGCCTAGGAAGAAGGATCTTGCAGGTGGCGGTGGTGAGTCTGCTGACCTGATGGAAGTTTTGTTTCCCACCCCAGGGACTGCTTTGGGACATCCCATGGTTCCTGTGTCCCCCAATGAAGCGATAGAGAAAACAGGATTTTTGGTTGCTTACCGTAAAATCTGTTTCTCGGAGCCTTCATTGGGGGACACACCCTCCCATGTTTTCAACTTCTGCACTTTGTTTTATGTAATATAGTTCTAGTTGAATTGTTGGTTTACTCTATATTCTATTGCTTCTCCTACTGCTTTCTCACTAACTGAGTAACAGAGCGCCAGTCGGTGGGGTGTATACTGCGGAGGAGGAGCAAACTTTCTTATTTGCATATTGTCAGCCTCCTAGTGGCAGCAGCATGGTTCCTGTGTCCCCCAATGAAGGCTCCGAGAAACAGATTTTACGGTAAGCAACCAAAAATCCTGTTTTTCGTATTTAGTCTAAAAAGTATGATGATTAGGGCATACCATCATACAGTTCCACCTCCATTTTTTCTGTCTTCTACAGTCCCTCCTTTTGAAATTCTTTAAGCTACTTTTGAAAGAAAATATCCTCATATCAGCACCCCCTTATTTAATTGAAGTTGACCATTGATCACCTGATCGCCATGGATTCAATGATCCAATGATCTAATGATGGTCGGGCAGAGTACAAGCCAATCTTTGTTAGTGGCTCTTCACAATACAGGCTGCATACAACATTAAAGTGGCCCTGTCACTAGCTCAAAGTGTCCAGCTTTAGCTTTGGCATTATCCCCACTGTTCCCCTGAGTATTACAGTTTTTGTCTTTTTTAAATCCACTATATGGTTCCTGAGCTATGGGCCTTTTTATTTCTTGCCAATTTTTATGGTCTTTACCAAAGCGGTGTGGCTCACAGGATAATTATGCAGTGCTGCTTAAAGACCCCCCCCCCAGAGAATCCTATGAGCCACACCCCATTGGTAAAGACCATAAAAATTAGCACCAAGCTAAAAGACCCATATGTCGGGAACTATATGATGGATTTAAAAAAAAAAAAAAAATGTAATACTCGGAGCAATGGCAATAAAAAAACAATAAAATATTGGCTAATTTTGACTTGTGATAGATCCTATTTAAATAGATATTTAAGACCTGATGAGGCTGGTGTTCTTACTTTGAAAGTCTCTGTCATAATGGCTGTGTTAATTCTCAGCTGGTGAGGTGGATCCTCGAAGCCTTTTGTCCTGGTGAGCAGACGAAATGCTGCACAGACTGATGTCATTGATGCAACAAGATGAACCGGTTGAAACATCAGAGGCTGTAAAGGCGGGATGGCAGTTGTCGGAAAGGGGGCTGTAGAAGTTGGAGATTCAAAGTCGGAAGACTGAAGTATCAGAGTCTAGTTGATGGCACATCAGTGTAGTTCTGTAGATATAGCAGAGCTGATAAAATTTGGTGGTACGATAGAGACTGAACAGAGTATAGTGCTGTCGCAGAGCCTTGTGGCACAAATTTGCTTAGTAAAATGTAGCAGAGTCCAGCAGTTGGAGCAGAGTTGGGTTTGTCACGAGACACTTTTGAAAAATGTAATAGAGTCCAGCGGTTGTAGCAGGGTTGGCATTGTCAGAGGCTTCACCTAGTGGAGTTGTAACAGAGCCCAGAGTCATAGCAGAGCTAGTAGTAGGGTGGATGAAAGGTACCTGAATATGCAATTCACAGTCTGAGCTTTCCTATAAGGGCAGAGAAAATTATGTCCGAGGAGCACTACTGCACACCGAAGAACAGAGAAAGCCTGCAGTAAGAGGAGGAAAGGTTTCCTGTTTGATATAAAAAAAGAGAATTTTATTAGTCTATTTTAAAGAAGCACTTCCATCAAAGTTTTTATCCTCTTAATATATTGCAGTCAGCATATTATTTAGCACTGTGTACTTCCAATTGCTCATTTTGCCTTTCTACCCAGCTAATTCTTCTCTTTTCTTTGCTCTACTCTATGTAGAAACAGCAAAAATTGTGGAAACCACAGTAGAAAAATGCGACCATAGATCCATAATAATAAAATTACTTCTCTTTATTAAATTATGAACAAGACAGGACAAAAAATGGGGAACTGTGCAAAGGACAATCAAAAAAGTGCAATAGTATAAATGCTCATACAAGCAGGACCTACCCCAGTCAGCCTGAACCATCATATACCGAGATAAATGCATATATTTCCTGTATTAAAACTCCATATAAGGAGCATTATATATCTTACATAAAGAGGGAAACAATGCCCATAATCTATCATACAGGATAAATCTATACATTATCCCCAAAGGAGGTAACTAAAGGGGTTAACAAGATTAATAATGCTACCCTCGGGCCATATAAAACACATCTTACATATATAGAAAGACGGAAGATGGTGCAGCAAACAATGTTAACCTTCTTGTTAACCCCTTTAGTTACCTCCTTTGGGGATAATGTATAGATTTATCCTGTATGATAGATTATGGGCATTGTTTCCCTCTTTATGTAAGATATATAATGCTCCTTATATGGAGTTTTAATACAGGAAATATATGCATTTATCTCGGTATATGATGGTTCAGGCTGACTGGGGTAGGTCCTGCTTGTATGAGCATTTATACTATTGCACTTTTTTGATTGTCCTTTGCACAGTTCCCCATTTTTTGTCCTGTCTTGTTCATAATTTAATAAAGAGAAGTAATTTTATTATTATGGATCTATGGTCGCATTTTTCTACTGTGGTTTCCACAATTTTTGGTGTACATATCAGCGATTGATTCTAGTTTGTCCAAACAGAGTGACACCTATAAGGAGTGATATATAATATATTTAGGATGCGGCTCTGTACCGTTGCTATTATAAATTGTCTATGTAGAAACAGGAAGTCTCTTGTCCCTGCATTTATCATTCCCCTCTTCACCTCCTAACCCAGCTGCTCCCTCCTCCCCCTGCCAGGGACTTTTGCAGTGACTCATTACTCATACAGTGAAAATTGACCTCTTGTTTCTACATAGAGCTTACAAGGATTCAGCTAGTGAATTTTCACATGATGGAAAATAGAAGGATTTACTGGGAAGAAAGGCAAAATGAGCAATTGTAAATACACAGTGCTTTGTAATAAGATGATTGTAATATATTAAGAGGATAAAAGCATTAATGGGAGTAGTGCAGTAATACACATCCATTCAGACATGGATTTTTAAACCAAGTTCTACAGCGTCATCATTTTAATTTATCTATTTACTAATTTATTCAATATGCATTATGAAACCTGAGGACTAATCCGCTTTAACTGCAACATTGTACTTAGAAATATCACAAAAGTGAATAAAACCTTACTGATTTGTTCTTTTCTGATTACTGCATGAAACTGCATCCCACTGCTTCCAGAAATATCTAATTATGGAATAGCTGACGTGAGCAGAACATAAGAAAGGAAGTTGAGTGACTCAGAAATGAGTGAGACTTTTTGTTACACACAATGAACCCAACGTATCTTTGGGTATTCTGGAAAGTGAACGCACGAATGGACGTCAGCCATTGCCTTCAAGCTCCTCATAAACACCCGTCATGGCATGCTGTGCACGTCACATATAGTTGCTCTTCTTTCCTATCTACCGTACATACAGTATCAATTTATACCTGACACTATACAAAGACGAGAATTGTTCTGGTTTTTGTGTGCTCTAGCAGATATCAGACCCATTTGGAGACAGTATATAGTGATTTCCTGGTCTTCTTAAATTTGGTCATGAGACACATGATATAAGGTGTGGTTTTTATCATCACTGGCAATCAACTATTACCATAAGGTGTTTTGTGGCCACATATTTTCCTACAGTGACCATGAAATAATATATTGAGGGCTCACCTCCATCAGAGGATAATTCCTCATAGGCTAGAGTCTTACCATAGTATTTTCTCTCATCCGAGAGAATCGGTCTGATTATGCTAATAACACTCTTATCAGAGTTTGATCAGAGCGTGATCAGAGTGGGATCCGATACTCTCGGGCGAGGAGAATATGGAAAAAATTTTGCTTCCATCTTCTCCATTCTGTCACTCTGCGAAAATTGGACCTCACTCAGATGTCCTCCGAATGTGGTCTGATGTTTTTCCATGGACTCATTGACTTGCTTGGCAGAGTGTGATCCCAATATCAGATGTAGATCATGCATGCTGCGATTTTCTTTCCTCGGACAGGCTCGGTCCGAGGAAAAAAATTGGACGTGTTCACAGCCCCATAGAATAACATTGGTCCAAGTGCGATCCAATGTTTTGTCGGACCACACTTGGACTGAAAATAAGGTCATCTGCACGATCTACTCTCTTGGCTCATGATCAGTGTTTCCTTTGCACATGGAGAGCGGTTGTTGTCACAAAACATGCTATTTAGCAGGGTTATCCTCCTGAACAGAAGAATGGAGGGTCAAGACTTTTTTGGTATTTTCTCTGTGCAACAAAGCTACTGTGAATACTAAACACCATGGCAAGATGGAGTGGCACTGTGACTGGTTGTCATCCAAGGGGCCATATAGCTCAGAATAGCATTGTAGCCTTTCCTTCTCATAATCGGTGGGAGATCCCAGTGATTGAACTCCTATGACCTTTAAAGGATAGCTTATCCTAAGGCTGTGTGCACACGAGGCGGATATCCAGCGGATCCGCAGCGTATTTTTCCGCGCAGAAACGCTGCATATCCGCATTTTGATGTACAGTAGCATAGAAATCAAAATCCGCAGCATGTTACTTCTTTTGTGCGGTTTTCCACCTCCCCTGTCTCCAAATCCGCAGGGGGGAATCCGCAGTGGAAAACCGCACAAAAACCGCAAGAAAACCGCAGGAAAAATGGAAGAAATCCGCAGGAAAAATGCAGGTCACTTGACCTGCGGATTTCTTCAATTCTGCGCGGAAAAATCCGCAGGGCAAAAAGTCCGTCTGCACGCAGCCTAACAGTATGCCATCACTCATAAGATAGGGAAATCCTTCAAACTTTAATACTGTGACACCAACTCAATTTTTTTTTTTATTCATCACTTTTTGGGCTTTTACAAAGATCTTTCTCCAAATAATTATTTAGTCCAAGTATTTGTGGACTGCCTGACTGTTTATAGCATAGAGAATGTTGCTAACACATTGCAAATTTGGTGCACATATCTAAAGAGGTTGTCTAGGACTTTAACATTAATGGCCTATCCATAGAATAGGTCATCAGTGTCTGATCAGTGGGGGTGTGACACTTGGCACCCACGCTGATCAGCTCTTCTCAGTGTCAGTGTAGGGAGTGGATGTTCAGTGAATGGCCACAGCCACTATTCCGTTGACGTAATTGAGAACTTCCGTCCGCTGTTGATACTGTAAACAGCTGATCGGCGGGGGTACCGGGTGTCGCAAACCCACCAATCAGACATTGATAGCCTATCCTAAGGATAGGCTATTAATGCTAAAGTGACGGACAAGCCCTTAAAAAAATTAATGCATTTCCAGAACTTTTGAAAAGCATGCATGAAATTGCAGCCAGATGCTTTATAACACGGCATCCATGTTTTCTACATTATCAACTCCATATCTCGAAATTACGTCTATAGTCAAACTGTGTGGTCATTGTAATTCTTGCTTTTCGTTGTTGTGACTCTTGCGATGATCCCACCGTGCGAATAAACTCATTGATGTGAACAGCGATCTGTGCAAAAAGCCAAACTACATTTGCAGAGGCAGCGTAAAGACATTTACGGCCTCCATGTACCATTCATTATCCCATGTTATGTCACACACTATATAAGAAGTACAATTTTTTACAAATCGCACCAAAACTGTTGTTCGATTATATGACCACACATTCAGCTCAGCAAAAAATTACATTACTGCGAGGAAACAGGTGCACTTCTGTGATCCCGTCTATCTGTGCAAAAAAGCAGGTTAATTGCTGGAATAAAAGGTGCAAGAAATTCAATTCAACCTTTCTTTTTGCTTTTTATGTAGCATAAGAAGATCTCGAGGGATCAGGTTAATTTGTTGGCGCTGTGTTTTGTAAAGATAGCGAGGATAACCCGGAGTCCTGAACTTGTCAATCATTTTGTCTAGATTAAAAAAAAATGACATGAAAAGGAAAGTAATTATTATTTTTGACTCTAAAACATTGACTGTAGGGTAGACAATGCAATGTTCCTATAGGATACAAATGTCTTGCAAAACGCTCTTGGTGAGATTGGTAAATGTCTCCAGATAATGTGATAAATATCCAGGGATCATCAGGGTCCAAGATATACATTGCCTGGAAGGGGGTAAAAACCAAGGACATAAGGGAATGTTGAGGTAAAAGTTTTTAGCCATTTTTCATTTACGGAGTTATATCATAAAATACATATATTGTATTGTAGAACATAGACTACACCCTCTACACATTCAGGTCCCTCAAATTATTGCACCTTTTTATGCAGCCTTATGGTTTGTTTTAGCTCTATACTGGTGGAAAGTATTTCCTTCAGAAGTGCAGTGAGATGGAACACCTGTCATGGTGCTTTACATCAGTTTGACATCAGAACAAGACGTTTGTCTTAAGTAATTCCACACTATCAGTGTCTATGGTTGGATATCTCCAGTGGTCATCTGACAAGGTCTGTTGTAGTCAGAACTTGGACATATTGGAATATTTAACAGGTTAGCTATATAAAAGGCACCTTTGACCAATAAGGACCTAACAATTTTTTTGTTATGGTTTCTGAATATTCAATTAATAAACCTCGATAAAACATACTCAACGTAAAATTGCCTTCGTAATTGTTGATTATATCCCATTTGACAGACTGATAGTTAAGGCGTCAGATGGCGGCCTGCAGGACTAGCTGTATATGATTTACATAATAAAAAATTATGTAAAGTAGTCCAAAGGTAACCATTTGTGAAGGACTTGTGCTTATATTTTAATAATTTGCAGAACAGCCTTGGCCCTTGGCCCTGTATTTACTAGATGCTGCACTGGGTACCTAGACATATTTTAGTGTTTAGAGGATATAAACACCTAACACCTTTTGGGGGATTTATTTTTACCTAAATGGAGTTGGATTTTTTTTTTTTGCAGTTGGATAAGAATTGCGATTTTGAACCATTTCACTTCTTTAGCCTTATGTCTCTCAGATGTCATCAGCTCAAAACGGCAACTTCAGACACAATTGGCTAAAGCCACTCTCTTTAGCAGATCCCAGAGGGACCCTCGCCTTTCACCTTTTAACCCTGCAATCAATGTTGGAAAAGAACATTGAACAAGGATTTAGTCAGTGACTTTAACTTTCTTATCAGGAGGTGAAAAGCACTACTGATGTGGCGTCAATGGGCACTTGTCAATTCTCATGCATTCTCACCCTTCAACACTTTTTCAGGGTTCTCAACTTACAACGGGGCCACCTTAGTGGCATCCATGGAGTAGTTGTTGGCCAAAAGAGTGAGCCCGAGGCAAGAATGTTCAAACTAGCCAGATCAATAACAGCAGAGACAGAATCAGGGCTAGAATCGGAAGACAAAACTATAGTCAGGGTAAAAGCTGAGGTCAGATACCTGTTGGACAGTCAAAGACAAGTCAGGCTAGCCAGGGTGAGAGTCAGAACATTCAAAGACAGGATCACAAGGTGAGTTGGGATCAAGAACAGAACAAGACAAAACACAACAAGGTACCAAGAGAAAATTAAGTTATATCTGGCAATGCCTAGCAGTTTTTTTGTGAGTTTAAGTAGGGCGTAGTGCTGCTCTATTGGCTGCGGCAAGAAGCTGATTGTATACGCTGAGCTGTAGGGCAGCACACACTCCCATTCTGCCTGACACAGGTCCCCCTCACCATTTAATAATTATAAATCTTTTGCACCTCTAGCTTATGTTTCATCATAGTGTAACTATCTAGAATATCTCTTATTGGCAGATGAGGTCTGGCTGCCCAAAGTTCTCTTTGATGTTAGACCAAATAAGGTTTAACCAAGCCAATGGTTTTTTGGAAATTAACTGAGTACCTCGGTTGAGAACAATATATTTTAGAATAGTATGCAGACAAACAATATGTTTGATGAATAAATTCACTTAAGGTTTGTGAGTTAGGTAATTTGGATAGAGGAAGAATGTGACATTGTTTGCTAAATCTGTCAACCACCACTGAAATTACAGTTTTCCCATCAGAAGATGGCAGATCAGTAGTAAACTCCATCCATGTAGAGGTGGTATCAGAGGTGGAGACTTTAGTGAATAGTTAAGGATTAGAATAGTCTGACAGGTTGAGTTTTATGGGATTTTGGCCTTACACTAATTCCATCTGTAAGCACATATTCCCTATAGTCCCAAATTATAGTCGGCCACCAAAACTACTTGGCTACAAGTGAAGTGTATTATTAATCCTAGGGTGACTTGTGATTTCTGAATCATGGGAATCCTACAAAACTAAGGAGCGACAAAAATATTTTAAGGGGAATATTGTCCAGGGCAAAATTTTGAGAACAAATGCATTTCTTGAGTCAGATGTAGAGAAACAGAAAACACAATTCTACCCTCAGCAAGATAAGAAACCTATTCAGCATCCTGAGTCTGATACGGACAGAAATTTTGTGAAAGGGTATCTGCTTTTAAATTTTTTTGTATCGGGTCTGAATATTGCCATAATATCAAATTTTTGTGTTTTGGCTGTTTTCAAGAGAAGTCGTATTTTTGTGATCCGTGGTGACCGTGATTCTATGTTTGGTATTTTTTTAGGAGATTACACCATTCCCAAGAGGTATCCTTGATTTCCAACTGTTCATTATTACGGATATCGTAATATTTCTTTGCAGATGTATATTTTCATGACAAGCACGGAAATGGATGGAGCCGAGTATGGCCTCAAGCCGATATGTGTGTTGCACGTAGATATTCTATCCATATTTTTCATGGATAGAACACGTACCCATTAAAATATGTGCAAAAAATCAGAGATATGTCAGTAGATGCCAGTACGTGCCAGTACGGTGCCAGTATTGTACATGCCAGTGTTAATGAGGGAGTGTGTGCCACTTAACTAACCAGACACATCAGAGATGTTACTTAACCCAAAAAACATTACAAGATATCCATAGTGACTCTCAGGTGTGTTAAATATTATCTTCCATTCATCTCCTCTAATGCAGATTAAGTTATAAATCCCCCTAAAATCAAGTTTGGTAAACCGGCTGATTATGAGAGATGAATGGCAGAGGATACTGATTTTTTATTGTCATCTTGTTAAGTTGCTGATAGTCAATACTTGATCTGAGACCACCATCTTTTTTAGTAGCAAAAATTAAACCTATCCCTACTGGTGACAAGGATGGTCTGATGAATTATGTTTGCAGACAGTCTGCTATATAATGTTTTACAACATGACATTATGGATCCAAAAGATTATATATTTTACCTTTGGGTAGATGAGAACTTAGTACCAGATCAATGGGAAAATCAAAAATTCTGTGTAAGGGTAATTTTTCTGATTCAGACACAGAAAAAAATCTGCAAAATTTCCAAATATTTCAGGTACATCATTACTGCTTTAGATTAGTTCACAGATTAAGAAATACCTTTATTCTGACACTCAGGTTCCAGCCTACAGTATAACTCTGGATCCTGATGCCAGTCAATAAACAGGTTATTTTTACATATCTGGGGCATTCTTAAGACCAGGTTTTCAAAGTATGAAATGAAGTGGACTCAAAATAAAAGATATTAATTATCAAGGACACCTATTTGGTAAAAATCGTCGCCACATCATGGGTGAGAGGTGTACTATCAATAGCCATCATTTTCATAGGAGAGCATAATTTCAGCCAGGGTAAGACATGATCTTTTGCTACGTTGGTGTCAATAAAATTTAAGACAGAGCTGGTATCAATAAAGACCTTTAGCCACATAGAGTATTCAAAATAGGAAGAACAAATTGGCACCATTCATTTTGCAGAATCATAGAGAAATACCAGTGAGTCTTGGTGGGCATCCCTGGACCCACCTAGGGGCTGGAGCTATTCTGCCTGAATTTTGCTACTCTCCATGGTTGCAACAAGGATCCAACTTTCGTCGCTTGGCCACTTGTTGTTGTTGGGACTGAGTCACCCCAGTCTGAATGTGATCCTTAGTAAAGATAGTAAATACATAAGTCTTAGGTGTAGGTGCATAAACAGGATTGCGTTCTTTTCTGTATTCACGCAACCTCCCATCCAGATGGTTTGCCATTGACATTGCTGAGTCAAGGGAAACTGGAAGAGGAAACTGTACTAACATGTTCTTGATTTGGTCAGAAAAACCAGTACGTAAATGATGGCAAAGGGCTGGTCATTCCATTGATAGTCCTCGGCCCAGATATTCTTTGAAGTCATCAGACATCGTCAACCCAAAAAAGGCTACCTTGGACAGATTTGGTGTCCATTGGCAGCCATTTCTGCCCATTGTTTGACAGGTCCATCGCCTGAATAGTTTACATTTTTCTGTTCTTAAATCGGAACAAAAGAACGGAATCTGTAGTGCAAATGTAACATCTATTCTATTATTTCTAAACACTGTTTTTCAGTGATTCCTTTGTATCCCCGTTCATACTACACCCACACACACAAATGATACACCATTTGAAAGGTAAACTTGCCCCCTTCAGCAAGAAAATAGCCATAAAAATCACACACCCACGAATTGATCACAAAATACAGTTTAAACGTTAATTTTCATAAACCTGCAGTAAGGAAAAATGACCTGCAGGTGGCACCACAGTACCCCAAAGCACACTACCAACACATTTGTAAACATGCATTGCTTTTTCGCTGATTACTTCGCCCCAAACTCACACATGATACACCATTTGAAAGGTAAGCTTGCTCCCTTCAGCAAGAAAACAGCCAAACAAACCACACACATTCACGATTTTATCACTAAATACAGTTTAAACATTCATTTTCATAAACCTGCAGACAGACACAATGACCTGCAGGGGGCACCTCAAATGGAAAACATTTTTTGGCCTCTACTTATCAAAACAATTTATTGTATTACCAATCTACATATATAAATACCTGTCTGTGTTCATCAGCTGATGAAATACATTTACAATTGACCAGCTTGTTTTTTCTGAAATTGCCTGCACCCCCGACGACCAATGTGCGAAAATTTCGCACGGGCCAAGCTAGTCTTATATTCTCAAATGCTGAGGCCAACCCAGTCACATCACTCCATTTCATAAAAATGATATTCTCACTTATGATGATGTATCAGAGAATTAAGGAATACGGGTGCAATGTGCCCCGACAAGGAGCTACACATGAAACATTGAATGCATGCATTAAAATATGCCAATAAATGACATAAATGATGAGAATTGCCTCTCAACCTCTACTGTCTATAGGCACTGGCCTGGAGGCATGGTCTGCCTTTACTCTATACCTTAAATAATTCAGTTTAATGCAGAAAGTTTTGCCGCTCTAAACATTCTCTATACCTTTATCAGCATAATACTGTAGAAGGAAATCTTAGAGATATTGCTTTTGTCATTGTTTCTTATTTGTGAGTCACTTTTTTTTGTTACTTAAAGGTTCAGAAGCATAAAAAAAGATAAAACAAGTAATGAGCGCTATCTTAATATTAAAATTCAGAATACAAATAAGCATGTTAAAGCATTATCCATCTGTAAAATGTCAGGACGTTGTGTGGCAATTTTCACATCAAGCGGCATTCTGAAAACTCAATTTACACCTTGCTCAATAACTACCCAGTGCTGTCAGATTTGTAGCAAAGCTGCATTTTGTCACTTTCTAGTACAAAAGCATCTTTCATAACAAAGCAAATATTGTATCGCAAATCAATAAAGTCCGATTTTTCAGAAAAGTATTCTGACAAGTGCGTGCAGCTTAATGCAGTTTCTGTGTAACAAAATTACTACCTTACCCACGGACGTCATGGAAGGATCCTCTGATGTTTCTTCATACGTTATTGTTATGCAGATTTTGTTGGGGGCTATTATCATTATTATTATTATTGTTGCTACTATACATCACAATAGTATGTTAGTGCAAAGTTTCATATTTTGATATATTGTGCATGTTTATTTTGTGGATCTTCACTTTCCCTTAGAACATGTCAGTATATGAGACATATACAGCATATTCATGCAGTGACGTGACCTTGACAATTATGAGTTAAAGCAGATCTGTTACCCATACTTCAAAATACAAACTATTAAAATAGATCTCTTAGACTTGGTGAGGCTGTTGTACTTAGTTTAAAAATCCATGTCAGAATGGCTGATATTACAGTTAGCCTTTCTTTAGTCCTGATAAGAAGTGAAAAAGCTCATGACTCCAAATATGATCATTCTCCACCCACTCAGGCCTGATTGACAGCAACAGCTTGTACTGAGCAGTGAGAGATTTTATTAGGGGGAGGGACACTAAGGAGCAGCAGGTCACGCTACGTGGGCACAGATACTGTTTAAGCCCTTTACGACATTGGACATAATAGTACGCCCATGTCAGAATCCCTCCTTTTGATGTAGGCAGAGCGCATTACTGCCCTGACTGGCGTATGGGGCCCAGTGGGCAGAGGGGGCCCGCATTGGGCCCCGTCACTTTCACCTATCGGGCCCCACTGCCCATCAAATAGCTGAACCTGCGTCCGAGACGCAGGCTCAGTTACTCTATTGCCGTGCGCTGTCCCGCGCATGGCAATAGTTAAAGCTGCCCGCCATTCGGAGGCTGACAGCTGACATCAGTGTGCACGTGCCAGCATCTGACATCATTGTCAGTCTCCGGCAGTGCGTGGTACAATGGAGTTGATGGATCTTTGCCGCAGGACCACGGCCAGGTAAGGAGAAAGTGTTTGCTTTTTTTTATTTTTATTGAAAGCGGCAAGTCGGAGGCAGAATGGATGACACAAGGGGCAGAATGGAGGCACGGGGGCAAAATGGACACAGGAGGGCAGAATGGAGGCACAAGGGCAGAATGGACACAGTGAGGCAGAATGGACACAGTGGGGCAGAATGGACATGGGGCAAAATGGACACAGGAGGGCAGAATGGACACAGGAGGGCAGAATGGACACGGGGCAAAATGGAGGCACGGGGCAGAATGGATACAGGAGGGCAGAATGGACACGGGGCAAAATGGACACAGGAAGGCAGAATGGACACAGGGGGCAAAATGGAGGCACGGGGCAGAATGGACACAGGAGGGCAGAATGGAGGCACAGGGCAGAATGGACACAGGAGGGCAGAATGGACACAGGAGGGCAGAATGGATACAGGGGGAAAAATGGAGGCATGGGGTTAGAATGGAGATGGGGCAGAATTGGAGACACGAGGGCAGAATGTGCGACACTGGAGGGGTCAGGATGGGAAACACATGGTGGAGGATCATGGGGCAGAATGGAGACAGATGGGGCAGCAGAATCATGGGACAGATGAGGCAGGATCGGGAGATCATATGGGGCACAGTGGATACTCATGAGGGCAGGACGGGAGAACATATGGCTGGAGCCAGAAATGAGATACACTGGGCCAGGATGGGGGATATTAGTACCATAGGGGTTAATTAAGGGATATTATTACTGCAATGATGTATTTATTTTATTTTTTTGAGGATGCTGTTTTAAATGGAGGGCGGTCCTGTTAATGTGCATAGCGACACTCGCCCTTTTATTCTTCATCTTGGTGTAGTGTAGAAGTTGGGAAAAAATTAAGTAATGTGTTCTGCAAGGAGCTCTAGATAACTATGTTATTTCCTGCAGAGACGAGCCCTGGCTGGAAGATTTGATAGCGTTCTGTGCTGGATTAAAGATGAAAAGCGAAGATAAAGCACTTCACCTAGAGACGTCACTGATGAGTCAGTGTGTTACCTGTACACTGACACTATACACTGTATACTATATACAGAGCTCCTGTGTATAATGGCACTGGTGATCACTGTATTACCTGTACACTATACAGTATATACAGAGCTCATGTGTATAAGGTCACTGGTGATCTCTGTATTACCTGTATATTGACACTATATACAGAGCTCCTGTGTGCAAACTCACCAGTGATCACTGTATTACCTGTACACTGGCACTATATACAGAGCTCCTGTGTATGTCACTGGTGATCACTATATTACCTGTGCACTGACACTATATACAGAGTGTATAATGTCACTGGTGATCCCTGTATTTCCTGTACACAGACACTGCATACTAAGTACAGATCTCATGTGTATAATGACACTTATGGTGATAGTATTGTGTTTTTTTTTATTAATGATCAGTATTATAGTATTCAGTCACCATGTGGTGTTAATATGTGGCCTGGTCATGGTGTGGCTGTATTTGTTCCTTGTATGTGGTATTATAGGTCAGTATGTGGTGGTAATATGTGGTCTGGACATGGTGCAGTGGTATTTGTCTCTCTTGGATGTGATATTATTGGTCATTTTAAAAATTTTGGATGTGATATTATTGGTTATTTTAAAAATTGAAAAAAAAATAAAAATATACCTAAATTGTATTGGATATTGTAACAAATGTTTAATAGGTTAGAGTAGAGTAGGGCTCGGCCAAAAGAGTCTACCTTGTGGTGGTGGATTTAAAAAATCATTTGGCTAGAACAAGAGCTGCCGGCTATATGTGTGATCTGGAGATGGGAACTGTTAATGTGTGATTGGTGAGAGAAGTGGAGTTTTTCCAAGAGAGAGCAGTGGGACTGTGGACAGTTCGAAAGGTGGAGGCGGGGCTGGGGTGGAGCCTGGGCGGGGTCTCAAGGGGGCGCCGGAAATTTTGCCAGTTTGGGGCCCCGAAATTCCTAGTGGCAGCCCTGGATGTGGGCTCCGGAGCTGAGCCCACATCTTACCCGGCACATGTCAGCTGTTTTGAACAGCTGACATGTGCCTCTAACAGCCGCAGATGGAATCGCGATCCACCTGCGGCTGTTAACCTGTTAAATGCCGCTGTCAATCTCTGTGGTGAAAATCCCGCCCATTGGTGACACCTCCACATGATCACGGGTTTCCGATGGGTCGGCAGGACAACAAGAGGTCTCCAGCAGACCTCTATGTTTGTCACAGCCGAATTGCTATGAGCACCACCTGGTGGTCGTTGCTCATAGCAAGTGATCATTTCTGCAACATACAGGCGATCAGATCATCACCTGTATGTAGCAGTGCCGATCAGATAACTGCAGCTTCTAGTCTCCCGTGGAGACTATTGGAGTATGCAAAAAGTAAAAATAAAATGTTTTTGAAAATATTTAAAAAATGGAAACGTTCAGATCACCCCCCTTCCGCCTCATTCAAAATAAAATAAAAAAATCAACAATACTCGTATGTGGGATCGCCACGTTCAGAATCGCCCAATCTATCAATAATAAAAAAAGTGAGCCCAATTGGTAAACAGCGTAAGAAGAAAAAAATTAAAAACGCCAGAATTATGTTTTTTTTTTTTGGTTGCAATAAAATACAATAACTGGCGATCAAAAGATTGTATGTACACCAAAATGGTATCAATAAAAATGTCAGTTTGGCACGCAAAAAATAAGCCCTCACCCAGCCCCAAATCACACAAAATGGAGATGCTACAGGTCTCAGAAAATGGTGCCTTTTTTAACCAAAGTTTGGATTTTTTTTCACCACTTAAATAAAAAAGAACCTAGTCATGTTTGGAGTCTATCGACTTGTAATGACCTAGAGAATCATAATGGCAGATGAATTTTAGTATTGACCTACTCCTTTGAAACTTCATTGTGTATGTATTGTCGAAGGTAAATCTTTTAGTGTACAAATTAAAGAGTAACCCTTTAAAATTGCTGCCAACTGGGTTCAATCATGTAGATACTAGCACCCCTAGTCAACAGCTAATTTGCTATGGGAAATGCTAGGCAGGTTTTCTCTATAGGGTAAATGTAGCTTTACATGAGATAATTTTCCAGTGAAAGAAGCAGTCGTCATACCTCTCAAAAGGAAGCCTTCTATGGACCCTGATACTATGAGTAGCTACAGATCTGTTTCTAACCTTTTTCTTTTAGGAAAAGTCATAGAAAAGGCCATTAGTATCCTACTAGGTGGCAGACCTTCAAGTGATTTAATCTTTGACCCTTTGCAGTTTGGCTTCCGGAATAAAACATAGCACTGAATCAGCACTTACGCGAGTACTAAATAATCTAGACATGACAAGAGACAGAGGCGAGTGCACTATCTTAATACTCTTAGGTTTTTTCTGCATTTGATATAGTTGACCATGATGTATTAATGCAAATACTGAAAAAATTCTGTGGAATTTATAGTACAGTTATTCAATAGTTCAGTTCCATCCTGACTGGAAAGCTTTAAAGAGTGCCGTATCTATTGCAATCATCCATCCTCCTTATTTAGTCCCCTCAAAATATGGAATACCAGTGGGCTCGGTTTTTGTCTCCAATGCTGTTTGCAATTTCCAAGCTATCATTAGGAAAGATAATCTAGAGCGACGGTCTGTTGTACCACTGCTGTGCCAATGAATCCCAATTAAACCTAATTTTCAAGCCACGAGTTTGGGACCTATCCCCAGCTATAAATTCCTTTTTAGCCGAACTGCAAGAACGGATGAATGCCAGCTGGCTGAAACTGAGCCCAGACAAAACTGAGCTTTTGGTTTTTGGTTGGAGGTCAGTGCCTAACAGGAAAATGCCAATCTTCAACCCAAACACCTCTGGGAAACACAACCCTTCAAAGCTCAGGTACGCAATTTGGATGTAGTTAATAATGGTTATAGTAACTGAGGAGCCAAATATCGGCCATCATAAAGACTTAATTTTTCCTTCTGAGGAACATTGCCAAAATTAAATATCTCATTAAAGCAGGAGACCTTTCATCACTGGTGCATGCCCTCAACCTCCCAGCTGAACTACTATAATTCCCTAAAGATAGGCTATTTAGACAAGGCAATACAGCACCTTCAGTTAGTCCAAGGTAATAAGCAATCAACCTTGTCATACTCCAATATCCTTTTCACACTGCAAAGGCTGATCATAAAATGGAGAATAACCTTTCAAATTTGCCATGAAGAAATTAGGCCTCAGCTACTTGAAGTATATAGTGAAGATCCTTGATGACCGCTCAGATAAGCAAGCAGGAATAACGTGACCAAATCCAGGATCCAGCTTGCAAAATTTGGAGGCAGAGCCTTCTGTTACACAGCCTTCACTAGCTGGAGTGATTACCAGGATCAATTATAGAGATCCTCCCTGGACATATCTAAATCAAGACTCAAGACAATCCTTTCAGTTTGCCTTTGTTAGGGCATGACCGTAAAAATCATATGATGGAAGCGATAGTTAGCACTCATCCCCATGTTATTTTATGGGGCTATGGACATGTTCGATTTTTTCCTGGGACCAGCATGGACCAAGACCATCCAAGGAAAAAAATGCACAATTGACTTCTAAGAATTGGATGGCACTCGCCAGTATAACTCTATGGTTATGGTTCTCTATTATGTAGATATACTCTATTAGTGTATATGAAACAACCCGTTTAAAGACCTTTTCTAATGGTGCAGATGAGGTGGAGGTGGGGTATTACCATGCAAAAAAAATCTGCCACTTAATGGTAATATCGCTCGTGTTTATTCTGGTATCTCAACTACATTGTCTTAATTATCTATGCTGTATTTATAGTGGCCCCAAGTACAGTGTCATACTATTTCTTGAGAAAAAAAATGGCAGCTACACCAGATTATGGTTGCCTAAATATGCCTCGTACATATAATTACATGCAGCTAATTGGGCTTCTATGGGTTCCCTGGAAAGGAGGGGCTTGTTCCAGGTTCTTTAATGGTTTTACATGCAGCTAATTGGGCTTCTATGGGTCACCTGGAAAGAAGAGGCTTATTCCAGGTTTTTTAACCTGTTTGTTAAAGACATCCTCTTTGTAACTTGTTCATGAGACCCCAAACCCTATATGCCACTGTTTGAGAACTAGACCATGTCATTCAAACATCCATTGGATCCATTACCAAAGACTCAGTCTATAGAGAGAGAATTCACCCCACACTCTTATTTCAATGGTGCAAGAGTTTTATTCCACATGCAGACATGTAATCAAACATTTTAAAAGTGCAGTGACATATGCGAAATAAATCAACGTTTCTACCCCGTCTGGGTCTGTATCATAGAGTCGCTGAGTCCAGATTGGGAGATGTCGCTCCCATGCCTAAATCATGAATGCCTGGTGTAAATCTAGACTTTAAAAGTTTTAATTGGCTATACGCATTCCACTTCTTAATTGTGGTGTCGTTTTTACCGTTCATGATTTTCTCACATTATTTAGACTTTTAGTGCTTTAATGTTACAAGAAAACAACACTTAGAAAACACAAGACATTATTTCCATCTGTCCTCTCTCCCATGTGTACTCAGTTTGACAGTGTAGTGAAAATTGTTGTTCTGGTAGAACATCTTTCCTTTTTTGGTGAATATGATCACATCCTTTTTATTACAGAAAACTACCTTGTCGAGTTTGCCATTTCCCCTGCCTGTCTCAGCGCTATTTAAATCTGGGTTAAGTGCTGTCTGTCAGCCGATAGGATCAAAATGTCTATTTTCTCCCTCTCTTCCAGCACGAAAAGCTTTGATTAACACGGTAGTTCAGGAATGAAAGCAATGTCTGTATTTTTTCCTTATAGTCATTGACATTTTAACGGCGTTTGTGGTTATTTCCCACATAAAGTAAACTGAGTTGATGGAGTTACAGTGGTTTTTTTGTATTTTTGTATCTTTTTTCTAGTGACTTCATCGACTATTGAAATTATGGCAGAGAAATATTTTAATGATATAAAGCAATAAAAGTAAACAGCACTAGAAACACTGTAATAAAAGTGTTATAATATTGTTACTTAGTGTAGAGTACAACAGTAAGTGCTAAGGGATTAGGAAATCGAGAAAGCGTAACTGTGTCCAATTTCCAGCTATAAATCTAAAATATTTTCAAACACTCCATAACTTTGCAGAAGAAAAGAATATAAAACCCTTCAATGTCACCGCTAGTGATCACATGCCATAAGTACTTAGAAATGCTACATATTACCAGATTTGGTTATTAACCCCTTCCAGAAAATTGTCATACATGTATGAAATCAGTGGGATGTCGCTGTCGAAGAATGCTAAACATGTACACTATCCCTGATCTCTTGAATGCAAAGGCTGCACCGCGACGTGATCACCTTGGCTGATTGGTCAATCGTGACATCCCACTGGGGGCACAAACTCCATTGATATACAGAGGGATCGTTTTTCCAGCTACAAAGAATGGAAAAGTCTGTAATTTTTGTCGTAGGTATACTTCAACTGTGAGAGACAGAATCTTAAAAAAAAATCCAGAAAACCACATTGTATGATTTTTACATAATTAATTTGCATTTTATTGCATGAAATAAGTATTTGGTACAATAGAAAAACAGAACTTAATATTTGGTACAGAAACCTTTGTTTGCAATTACAGTGGTCAGACATTTCCTGTAGTTCTTGACCAAGTTTGCACACACTGCAGCAGGGATTGTGGTCCACTCCTCCGTGCAGATCTTTTCCACATATTTCAGATTTCGGCGCTGTCCTGGGCAACATTGAGTTTCAGCTCCCTCCAAAGATTTTCTATTGGGTTCAGGTCTGGAGACAGGCTAGGCCACTCCAGGCGTTTGAAATTCTTCTTACCGCACCACTCCTTAGTTGCCCTGGCTCTGTGTTTCGGGTCATTGTCATGCTGGAAGACACAGTCACGACCCATCTGCAATGCTCTTACTGAGGGATGGAGGCTGTTAGCCAAAATCTTTCGATACGTAAACCCATCCATCCTCCCTTCAATACGGAGTAGTCATCCTGTCCCTTTGCAGAAAAGCACCACCAAAGTTTCTCCCACCATGCTTCACAGTTGGGACAGTGTTTTTGGAATTGTGCTCATCCTGTTTCTTCCTTCAAACACGGCGAGTGGTGTTGATACCAAAAAGTTATATTTTAATCTCATCTTACCACATGACCTTCTTTCATGCCTCCTCTGGATCATCCAGATGGTCATTAGTGAACTTCAAGTGGGCCTGGACATGTCCTGGCATGACAGGGAGTCTTGCGTGTCCTGCAGGATTTTAATCCATGACGACGTAGTGTGTTACTAACGGTAATGTTTAAGACTGTCGTCCCAGCTCTCTTCAGGTCATTGACCAGGTCCTCCCATGTAGTTCTAGGCTGACTTTACTCACAATCATCCTTGCCCAACGAGGTGAGATCTTGCATGGAGCCCCACACTGAGGAAGATTGACAGTCATCTTGTGTTTCTTCCATTTTCTAATAATTGTTCCAAAAGTTGTTGCCTTTTCACCTAGCTGCTTGCCTATTGTCCTGTAGCCTATCCCAGCCAATTTTGTCACTGGTGTCTTTAGACAGCTCTTTGGTCCTGGCCATGGTGGAAAAGTTGACGTGTGATGGACAGGTGTCTTTTTTTTTTTTTTTTTTACAAATAATGAGTTCATACAAAAGCAATTAATACAGGTAGTGAGTGCAGAGTAGGAGGGCTTCTTACAGAAAAACTAACAGGTCTGTGAGAGCCAGAATTCTTGCTGGTTGGTCGGTGATCAAATATTTATTTCATGCAATAAAATGCAATTTAATTATGTAAAAATCATGCAATGTGATTTTCTTGATTTTATTTTTTAAGTTTCTGTCTCTCACAATTGAAGTGTATCTACAATAAAAGACCTCTCCATTCTTTGATGGTGGGAAAACTTGCAAACTCTGCAGTGTATCAAATACTTATATTCCCCACTGTATTTTGATAACTTTACTGTACATAGTCGGGTTCAAAATTCATTAATTTTGACATATTCATTCTTGCTTACAAATTACAATGTCCATTTGGATAATCATGACTGAATAGATTTTCAAATCACCCGAAATCCATGATTAAGGAATTGCTTGCCTCAACGGCAACTGTTTAGCAATGGTATTGCAACTCTGCTCTATTGAAGTGAATGGTGCTCAGTTGAAATAAC
Source organism: Dendrobates tinctorius (assembly GCF_039654945.1). Lineage (NCBI taxonomy): Eukaryota > Metazoa > Chordata > Amphibia > Anura > Dendrobatidae > Dendrobates > Dendrobates tinctorius. The sequence continues at coordinate 43,232,838 of NW_027361738.1, read as the reverse complement.
ATATATACCTCGTGGACAGGCGAAGAACTGTTTTGGAAGAAAGCAACTCTATAAAATTCCAGGAAAAATGTTATCTTTATATACTTTCTAAAGTGTATGCAATTTAGACAGTAAGGACATGGCTTTTCCAAAAAGCTCAACGTTTAGAACATGGAACCCTGTATGACGGTGGGACATCGTTTAGAACATGGAACCCTGTATCATGGTGGGACATAACCCAGGGCCTTAATAAAGGATGATGCCGAAACTAACATTCTTGTATCTGAAGAGTTCATTTAGAACTCTTTATACAATAACTTAATATCTAGGAGCTATGTGATAACATGGGAAGACATCCTGCCATCCATATCACCAACATAGTCAATAAGTATGGTGTTACCACAACCAACTATTGTGGTAAAACCGATGGTTAATCAACGCTAAATCATCCCTATGCACTATGAATTCCCTCATTATTGTTAATACTACAAATTATGAGGCCCCGCCCCAATACTTTAAAACCTTTTTCTTTCTAATAGGAAAGCTAAGAAGACTGTAAAGAGAAGAATTTAAGGTGTTGTTACATTTTTCTAAAAGTACCAATAAGAAGTTACAGTATGTCTTTTTAATATCAAAAGATAATGGTTTTAGGTCTTTCAACAAGAACCAAGGACTTCGCTTTTTGCTAGAAATTTACTGGCCTCCCTTCCCATGTTCTATGCATGCCTACTATCGTAAGCAATATTCTGTAGGTCATCCAGGACCTAAAGCCACTTTTTTCGAGGAACAAGGAAAGGAGTACAAAAAGAAAACCTTGTAGGAAAAATCAAAATGGGACCCAATTATGATTCTGAATTTTACCATCAAAGGGATGTGGTGTTTAAGGGGGTATTCACATCTCTAAAATCCAATCCCAATTTATAGTAGGAGAAATAATATTAGCAAATACCTCCAATTAGAAATGTAATATAGTTCTTCTGACTAGCTATGCCCCTTACCCCATATGCAGGACAGTGCAGTAGCTTAAGTATCCATGGTTACGACCACTCATACAGTTACATTACTTAGCCAGTTAGCTGTTAGTGGTTGCAACCATGGATATACACTACCGTTCAAAAGTTTAGGGTCACTTAGAAATTTCCTTATTTTTGAAAGAAAAGCACAGTTTTTTTCCAATGAAGCTAACATTAAATGATTCAGAAATACACTCTATACATTGTTAATGTGGTAAATGACTATTCTAGCTGCAAACATCTGGTTTGTAATGCAATATCTTCAAGGGTGTATAGAGGCCCATTTCCAACAACCATCACTCCAGTGTTCTTATGGTACTTTGTGTTTGCTAACTGTGTAAGAAGCCTGATGGATGGTTAGAATACCCTTGAAAACCCTTGTGCAAGTATGTTAGCACAGCTGAAAACAGTTTGGCTGATTAGAGAAGCTATAATCCTGACCTTCCTTTGAGCTAGTTGAGAATCTGGAGCATTACTATTGTTGGTTCCATTAAACTCTCAAAATGGCCAGAAAAAAAGAACTTTCATGTGAAGCACGACAGTCTATTCTTGTTCTTTGAAATTAAGACTATTCCATGGGAGAAATTGTAAAGAAACTGAAGATTTCCTACAACGATGTGTACTACTCCCTTCAGAGGAGAGCACAAACAGACTCTAACCAGAGCAGAAAGAGAAGTGGTAGGCCCCACTGCACAACTGAGCAACAAGACAAGTACATTAGAGTCTGTAGTTTGATAAATCGACGCCTCACAGGCCCTCAAATGGCAGCTTCATTAAATAGTACACGCAAAACACCAGTGTCAACGTCTACCGTGAAAAGGCGACTCCAGGATGCTGGCCTTCAGGACAAAGTGGCAAAGACAAAGCCATATCTGAGATTGGCTAATAAAAGGAAAAGCTTAATATGGGCAAAAGAACACAGACATTGGACAGAAGAAGACTGGAAAAAAGTGTTATGGATAGAAGAATCCAATTTTGAGGTGTTTGGATCACACAGAAGAACATTTGTGAGTCGCAGAACAACTGAAAAGATGCTGGAAGAGTGCCTGACGCCATCTGTCAAGCATGGTGGAGGTAATGTGATGGCCTGGGGTTGCTTTGGTGCTGGTAAAGTGGGAGATTTGTACAAGGTAAAAGGGATTTTGAATAAGGAAGGCTATCACTCCATTTTGCAATGCCATGCCATACCCTGTGGACAGCGCTTGATTGGAGCCAATTTCATCCTACAACAGGACAATGACCCAAAGCACACCTCCAAATTATGCAAGAACTATTTAGGGAAGAAGCAGGCAGCTGGTATTCTATCTGTAATGGAGTGGCCAGCGCAGTCACCAGATCTCAACCCCATTGAGCTGTTGTGGGAGCAGCTTGACTGTATGGTACGCAAAAAGTGCCCATCAAGCCAAACCAACTTGTGGGAGGGTCTTCTGGAAGCATGGGGTGAAATTTCTCCAGATTACCTCAGCAAATTAACTGCTAGAATGCCAAAGGTCTGCAATGCTGTAATTGCTGCAAAGGGAGCATTCTTTGACGAAAGCAAAGTTTGAAGGAGAAAAGTATTATTTCAAATAAAAATCTTGTGACCCCAAACTTTTGAACGGTAGTGTATAAGCGATTGCAATGCCCTGCACATGGGTAAGCAAAATAGTTAATCAGAAGAACTATACTATATTTCTAATTGGAGGTTTTTCTTAATATTATTATTGTTATTATTAATAATAATACATCTACTACATATTGGGATAGGATCTTGGAGATGAGAATACTCCTTTAGTGCTCTCTTTACTTTTATTTTTAGTCTGCACAGCTTCTCATCACCCAGTTGTAAAAGGGATGGGACTAGCTGGATGATCTACCACTTTTCAAAGACCCTACAACAGCTGCATAGACTTGGCTCCATCACAGCTTCATACTATAGCTCCATGTAGTTTTTTTTACCTTTTTGGAATACAAATAGTTCATGGGAATCATTGATAGTATAAGTGTAGAGCTTTAAGGTCCCACAAAGTACAATACCTGATATGCAATTGTAGTAGGTGCCATCTACTGCCCTACCACCCTGAGCAAAGCGAATGATTGGATGCATGTAGGCCAATGTCAAAACTGTCATGAAATTTGTCCTACATAATTGCTTCTCTTCTTTACAAACTAACCACTGATTTCAGTTAAAAGCCTCATCAGCTAGAGAGGATGTACAATCCCGCTAAAAGTCCCTGATAGATGAAGCAGGGTCAAGGCGACTACAAAGCAATGTTACCTTACTTGTAAAAGCATTTATCGGAAGCAAATATAAAAGGATCTTCAGTAAATTGCTGATATATCTTAAGGAAACTGGATCTACCTTGGTTTCTGCCAGCACAACTGATGTTCATTAATTATTCTTAGAAGTGTATATGGTGATTTCAAATTTCATACCCCTGGCTGCTTGACAAGCGTTTTGCAGGAAAATATCAAGTTTCAGATGCTCTGATTTTAACTTTAATTGGAAGGAAAAATACATTTCTTTGCACATATGAATCATTACTTTGAAGATGTTAGTGTAAAGTAATGAAAGTTTTTAGACTTTTTTATATAAAGTTCATTGTACTACAAAGAGAAAAACTTTATATTTATGCTTCTTATTCCAAAATGATCCATTCAACCCAAGATAATAAGGTTTTCTATTAAAAAGGATTTTATCATTTTTCATAAATGGGTAAATGGATGTCGTGTACTCATACCCTAGCCTTGTATCCAAGCTTTCTTTTGCATTTTAAGGGGTTGTGTTATATGAGACATTTAGTACATATTAGCGGGATATGCCATAACTGTCTGATAGATGCAAGTTCCTCCTCTATTCACTGATAACCGTCTCTCTACATTCATTGCTGTGAATTTCTGAATATAGCCGATCACATTGGCTCTGCTCTATTTGAAACTTTCATAACAATGAATAGAGAGAGTTGACATCTGTGTGGCCTCCTCTCCACTACCTACTGGTCAGACACCAGTAGATATCGTGGAACGGAGGACACAAATCCATTACACATTTATAACATATCCAGAGAAGATCAGATTAGGCAAAATTAGAATCTGCCTATTCATGTGCTTTCTCACGGGAAATTTGATTTGTAGATAAGTTGTCCTTTATTATGCTCTGGGGTCTATCCCCCTCCACTCCACACTGCCACCCATCCGGTTCTCATCAGATCTTCTGATCCCCATTGCCGGTTGGAATTCCCGGGGCCTCTTACACTGAGCCGGGACGTCTGGCTCTGATGAGGCCCTGGAGGGTTCAGCCCATACAAGGTCACTGCTAGACAGGGGACAGAGCAGAAGGATTGGAGCAGTAAGGCGAAAGTAAGAAGTCTGTACATTTTTCAACTTTTTGCTGTTGAGAAAAATGCTGACTGGCAGCTGCCATTTTTCTCAATATTTTCCAAAGTGAATGACAAAATTTTTTTTACATTTTGACTAATGTGGATTTTTGTCAAATTCAAGTAGCATTAAATAACACTCAAATTGATTCGATCACCTCTAGATATATCCTGTGGATATGCCTTAAAAGTCTCTTGTGACATAACCTCTTTACAACTAACAACTAAAAAAATCCAACATACGGTGGAAATGAATTGTAATAAAATATTAGACTTATAAAGGGACAGTGCTCATCTCTTGGTTGTTACATGAAATCTCAATGACAAAATTAGCCTAAGAGTATCCAGATCGCTACAGATATAACAAACGGAAAATGAATTCTCGAAAGATCATTTGCACTAAAGTAGCGAAACGCATCCGCTCCGGTACAAAGTGAATAAGAACCCGTGCTAACCAAAATGCATAGGCGACTTGTAAATATCTCACTAATATCTCCTCTAGGCATAGAGATTTTATAGGGCTTGTAACCTTAATTTTTACTTTTTGTTGACACACCAGTTTTCTTGGGATGAATGCCAAACTATAAACACACAGGTATTACATTGATGCCGTGATGCTGTCCCTTTAAATGATCCGCTTTATTTGAGAAACTGCATTGGACAAAGTACCACACGGGGCTTAGCATTCGCCACTGCTGTAAAGATTTATGGGGTAAAAACAAACAGATTAGCAGCAGTATTAAACCAAAGCTCTGTAGGTGGCAGAATCCGTTATCATTTGTAGGATTTGTTTCACCTTGTAGCAATGTCTCGGAAAATGCAATTAACAGTTTCATATTTAGCGTAGCCGACTTTTTATTTTTATTTTATTTTTTTTCGGTCTCCTCCCGCTGCCTGGTGTGTAACATTTGCATCATAAAAAAGCTAGCTAATTGGTAAACATATCCTTGCCAGATTCTTTGCCATTCACCCAATTCTCGTAACGTTAATTGGCTCAGCTTCAACACACAGTGGATGGGTTTTCAAAGGGAGCCGCAGATTACAGAGAGCTTGCAAGCACTTGTGTTTCACAGTACTGACTCCAAGGAGACTCGGTGTAAAGAAGAAGAAAAAATTTTTTAAAATGAATGCTGAATCCAGGCGCTCTCATGTCCAGCTGTTACCATGGGAACCATTTTGTCTTCTAATCTGATGGCGGAGTGTGTGTGTTTATTAGTATACAAGGTACTAATGACCTTCACAGTCCAACCAAGTAAGGCGGCAACATTTCACCGCTGTGCTCACAGTCAGCGGCTAAGTGATCTTTTCTTCACCTTTGCAATTTTAGGATTTTTTTTTTATTTATATCCCTGAAAGTTTTTTTTTTTTGGCCTTCAGTATTTGGAAACCACTGGTTTTGTTTATTGAACTCACAACTGCTTACAAGTGTTTCATGCCCAAAGTGTGAGCTGCGTACATTACTGCGGCACTATACCCCTGTTTATTGCATTGTGCTCTCAGGAATAGCAGCCACATTATAGGAAACGTCATTCCACATTTCTTAGTCTTTCCTTTGTTTTTTTAAAGGGGTTTGGCATGGATGTTCTCCACTGGTTCCCAGGTCCGGGCCTCAGGACCGTGACCCTTCCAGTCCACCAAATAAAATGTTTTGCCACGCACAACTCTGCGTCCCACAATGGCGTTGACCTCAAGCTCATTCAAAGACAAGTCTGATGTCCCGGCAGATGACTCGGAAAACCGGGACATGTGAACAGGCTTGAGAAGAGACACATGGAAGACGTCAGAAATGGCCAAGTGTGGTGGCAGAGCCAGACGGTAGACCACTGAGCTGATCCGCTCGAGGACCTTGAAGAGACCAATGTAACGCGGCGCGAACTTGGAGGACTCCTCCCGCAGCTTGATATTTCGGGCAGAGAGCCAGACCAAGTCACCACGGGGCAAAAGTTGGAGCGGGGCGCCGATGTGTATCGGCGAATGCCCTCATTCTCTCTTTAGAGGCTCGAATGGCATCCTGGGTGTGATCCCAAATGTTGCAAGCTTCCACTGCTCAGTCTGCCACCCTGGAATCAGTGGAAGACACTGGCATCGGGACGGGGACGCGCAGATGCTGGCCGTAATTGAGAAGGAACGGCGTCTGACTGGTGGAATCAGCCACTGCGTTATTCAGGGCAAATTCAGCCCACGGTAGTAAGGATACCCAGTTATCCTGCCTGGCAGAGACAAAATGTCGCAGGTACGTGACCAGAGTTTGATTGGCTCTCTCAACCAACCCATTCGTCTCGGGATGATATGCGGAGGACAAATTGAGCTCGATACTGAGTAGACTGCAGAGCTCCCTCCACAATTGAGACGCAAATTGGGGACCTTGGTCACTGACTATTTTGTCTGGCATACCGAGCAAACGAAATACGTGCTTTATGAACAGTGCGGCGAGACCACGAGCGGAAGGCAGCTGCGCGAGTGTCACCAGATGCACCATTTTAGAAAAATGATCGGTGACCACCCAGATGACCGAACTGCCACCAGATTTGGACAGGCCGACCAAAAAATCCATGCCAACCATCTCCCAGGGTCTGTCTGCCACCGGCAAGGGATACAGTAACCCAGGGGGCCTCTGTCTAGAGGATCTGTTCCGAGCATAAAGAGACGCATGCCTGAATGTACTCTTGTGTCCCGAGCCATGTGCGGCCACCAATAAGACCTTGTCAGGAGTTCTGTGGTCCGCTTATAGCCAAAGTGACCACCTACCCTGGATGCGTGTGCCCACGTGAGGACCTCTGGTCGCAGGTGAGGAGGGACAAAGGTTTTGCCCGGCGGCACTGCCTCAAGAGCAACCGGGCCAACTGTCCTCAGGCTCTCAGTGGGGACAGTTAGCCAAGGCTCAGTCTCCTCTTCCTCCGCTGATACCACCGAGTGAGAGAGAGCATCCACCCGGACGTTCTTCTCTCCAGACAGATAGTGCAAGGTGAAGCTGGAGAAGAAGAGCAACCACCTAGCTTGATGAGAGTTCAAGCGCTGGGCCGTTTGTAAATAGACCAGGTTTTTATGGTCAGTGTACACCTGAAAGGGAAAGCAGGCTCCCTCCAGGAGATGTCTCCACTTGGAAAAGGCCAATTTCATGACCAGCAACTCCCTGTCCTCGATGGAGTAGTTTTGCTCTGATGGTGAGAAGGTCTTAGAGAAGAAGAAGCAGGGATGCTTCCGACCTTGAGCATCCTTCTGGAAAAGGGCTGCTCCTGCACCGACGGATGAGGCGTCTACCTCTAGGATAAAGGGTTTATCCACATTGGGGCGGTGGAGAATAGGAGCGCCAGCAAAATGGATCTTCAGAGACGAGAAGGCCATGGAGACCTGCTCTGACCAAACCTTAGGATTGGCTCCTTTCTTGGTGAGAGCGACCAAAGGAGCTACCAGTGTGGAAAAGTGCGGAATGAACTGGCGGTAATAGTTAACGAACCCCAAAAAGCGCTGCACCGCTTTCAGAGAATGGGGCTCCTGCCAGTCCATTACCGCTTGCAATTTGGCAGGATCCATAGCCAACCCCTGTGCCGCGATGTTATAGCCCAGGAACCGCAAGGACTCCTGCTCAAACTGGCACTTCTCCAGCTTGGCGAAGAGAGAATTCGCCCGCAAACGGTCGAAGACCTTGCAGACGTCTCTCCGGTGAGAGGTCAAATCTGGAGAAAAGATGAGGATGTCATCCAGATAGACCACCACCTAGGTAGAGAGCATATCTCGAAAGATGTCATTTACGAAATCCTGGAAGACAGCAGGGGCATTACAGAGGCCGAAGGGCATGACCAGATACTCATAGTGGCCATCCCTGGTATTAAAGGCTGTCTTCCACTCGTCTCCTTCACGTATGTGGATCAGGTTGTACGCCCCCCATAGATCTAATTTAGTAAAGATATTGGCCCCTCGCAACCTGTCAAACAACTCAGAGATCAAAGGAAGAGGGTATTTGATTTTTACTGTAATGGCGTTAAGACCTCTGTAGTCAATGCAGGGGTGCAACTCTCCATTCTTCTGCACGAAGAAGAACCCTGCACCAGCCGGCGAAACCGATTTTCTGCTAAACCCTCTTGCCAGGTTCTCCCGGATATATTGTGACATAAGCTCCGTCTCCGAGAGAGATAGAGGATACACGCGACCTCTAGGAGGTTCCGCGCCTGGCAATAGGTCTATCGGACAATCGTAAGGATGGTGCGGTGGAAGCGTATCCGCTGACTTCTTGGAGAAGACCTCTGCGTACTGCCGGTAGTGACTAGGGAGAGCAGAAAGATCCGCGGGCACCTATTTGCACACTGCCCCTCATGCACCTTCCCTCACAGTCCTTGCTCCAACCCAGTATATTCCCCGAAGACCAATCTATATGAGGGGAATGACAACGGAGCCACAGAACTCCAAGAAGCACCTGGTCGATGCCATCTGGCAAAATGAACAGGGACAAGGTCTCGTGGTGAGATGATGAGATTGAGAGCCCAAGGGGTGCTGTCTGGTGGGTAACCTGATATGGTAAAGGCGCACCATTAATCACCCTGATGGTCAAGGGATGGGGCAGTAGCATCAGCGGAATAGCGTGCTTTTGGGCGAAGGACGAGGACATGAAATTTACTTCTGCCCCGGAATCCACCATGACCTCTACCTCCCAGATGGAAGCACCGCTATCTAACGTCTCTCGAAATACTGGTTTGTGGAAAAGGGTTTCATATCAGGTAGACCCCCACCTACTGTACTACCATGGTACGTGCTCGTTTTTTCGAGCGCTGCGGGCACCTGTTAGCCGGGTGACCAAACTGTTGACACTGGTAACAGCGTGCGAAGCTTCGCGCCGGACTCGACTTGGGCCCGGTGCGTGACACCTCCTTGGGTTCAAGAGGTACAGAGAAGGTAGGGGCCAACCTAACCTTCTGTCTGGACTGAGCTTGCTCCAACCCGCGCTCAGCATAACGGAGGTCAATGCGGGTGAAGATAGCAATCAGCTCCTCCAGAGTTACGGGAACCTCCCTGGTAGCTAAAACATCTTTGACATGCTCCGCCAAACCCCTCCAGAACACAGGGATGAGTGCCTTATCAGGCCACTCCAACTTGGAAGCCAGTGTCCGAAAACGGATGGCGTAATGGCTGACCGAGCGGGATCCCTGTGTTAGCGCTAATAGCTGGAGTGAGGTGTCGTGAGTGACCCGTGGTCCCAAAAAGACGTGCTTTAGAGAGGTTAGAAACTGAGCAGAGCTCAGAACCACGGGGTCACCATGCTCCCACAGCTGCGTGGCCCATTCTAACGCCCTGCCCGACAAGAGGGAGACGATAAACCCCACCGCTAGTATAATGTTAGGGATGGCAGAACGCACTAAATCTAAAATTATAAAATAACGTAAAGTGCGTTTGCCGCCCGGGGTCCACCATGCAGAAGGTGTTAACACTGCTGCTCGATAATGGCGCACATACGATATGGCGGTATGACGCACGCGGGTTGAACGTCACCCGGGTGCACTGAGCGATCTCTGTTAATTCACAGAGACGCCTATGTGTTAAACACAAAAGGCTGAGCCTGTTAACACCACAGGTCTCAGAAAAGTGCAAGAACGGTATATGGTCACAGGAGCTGGGCCTTAGGCAGAGGGTCAGCGTCCGTCTAGACCTACCGTGCGTGCGACGTCGCTACTACGGATGCCAAGGGGAGCTGCAGACTGCAGTGCGGCAATAGACACTGCCGCTAATCGACAATGCCCAGTAGCAGGTGCACTGTCGGATGCTAGCACTGTTGATGCTGTTGTGGCTTGTAGCTTTCCACTGGCTGGCGCTGCCTCTAAGCCTAAGTCCCTATACACACTCATAATATCAGAGGGAGGGGATCTTAATGAGTCATTCGCAGATTCATGCATCCATCATCATTCACACAGTAAGCAACTAGAGACTATACTAGCGCATGGCCGAGCGGCCATGCGAACCTTTTATAGCCGGGACCCTCCGGAAGCTTCCAGATCCCTGAGATGGACCAATCAGATCACGAGAAGGACCTGGGCTTCTGACTCCCGATCTCCAATGGGAGATCGTCTCATGAGCGTGCCCAGTAGAGCGACTGGAGGACTTAGCCTCTGGAGTGGCTCGCTGCTGAGCAGCCTACGCTGCTATTGCTGGCCCAGAGGTGACAGCAACAGCGAGACCCACAGAGCTGGTCTGAGCAGAGCGTCTGAGACGCTGGGATTCCTGTGCAGGCTCCTGAGCGGTCGGTGGAGAATGGGAGACCGCTGAATGCAAGGCTCTGGATTCCTGCTGTGCAGCTGCAGGAACCCGATGCCTAACAGGGGCAGTGCTAGATGCTGTGGAGCAATGCTGGTGTCACTCCTTGCTTCTATTTCCCGCCCCCCTGATGATATCTTCTGTCCCTACTCACCCAGTTAAATCCTATTTTCAGGATGACTGATAAAGAGGAGCAAAAAATGGCCAGGTTGCCTAATTCATTAAATAAGGCAGTCCAGATTAGGCACCCGACACCACAAACCACCACAAATTTAAACAAAAAAAGGGGGTACAACCAGTAGCCGAAAAAAAAAAAATTACTTAAAGGGATATAACAGGAGGGAAATACTAAAAGTCCCTATTTGGAAATGTCCCTGCCTAACAGTGGAGCTTTTTCACCCTAAATTGTACTGGTGGCCCCACTCTGCGTTGGCTGTCCCTCTGCTGTATCTGATGCTCTGAGGGAGCATATAACAGTATCATGGGCCTCCTGAGGAACTCCTATCATGGGAAGGAAACGCGTTGAGGCGAGATGAGATCTAATCAGCATTGATCTAAGTTTTCTTTAACCTGTTATATATTGGCTGATCTGTTTTTTCTTGGGTATAGTGCAATATGAGGGCAGTTAGCAATATTAGCTGTGGTGATATCGGTTTATTCATATGGGAGTGGATGTGATAATAATCAAATAGAGACCTTAGAAGTTGCTAATTTCTGTATCTATTATCATAACATTATAAGGAGGTCACTATTTGCGTGTCAATGATTATTGACAAATGTCCAGCTCACCTACTATTTCCCATTTGCCTTAACCCTGTTGTTTGATTTGGTTGCTTTCTGGGTTTTTGGAGGTTTTTGTGATCAGCAGTCCTTAATTAATTTTGTTCTAAGGCCCTTTTCTATCCCCTTAATTGTGGTATTGGAGTTAGGGTGGTATTGTAAGGGTCATTAAGGGACAGCCAACGCAGAACGGAGGCATCAGTACAATTTATGGTGAAAAAGGTCCGCTGTTAGGCAGGGACATTTCCAAATAGGGACTTTTAGTATTTCCCTCCTGTTATATCCCATTAAGTAATTTTGTTTTTCGGCTACTGGTTGTACCCCCTTTTTTTGTTTAAATTTGTGGTGGTTTGTGGTGTCGGGTGCCTAATCTGGACTGCCTTATTTAATGAATTAGGCAACCTGGCCATTTTTTGTTCCTCTTTATCTGTCATCCTGAAAATAGGATTCAACAGGGTGAGCCGTGGAGCGGGGACGCCATTTGCGTTCCAAGAGGGTGTCAACCTCCGCTGGCAGGTAGGGGTGAGTTATAGGGCCCTACAGGGATAATTATATCATTTATCCCCCACCTGGCGCTGTGATTTACTACATTTTTTGAATAGGCTGGATTGTGATAGTGTGTGATCAGCATTTAGGTGCCTGATGTTTTTTAAGATTTTTAAAAAATTTTTTTAATAAATTGAAAATAAAGTATCTTTTAAATTAGTTCTTTTTCTGTTAATGAGCATAACTAGTTTGTACTTAATAATTTTTTCGATATTAGAATTTCTAACATTTTCTAATTCAAAGAGATCTATCTAATAGCCGATCCTCTGTAGGATAATCTTGGAGGTGCTTTCTTCTTTTACAGCAGCCTCCGTGTGGCCAGGATTCATGCAGGATTACTTTCAATGCGTCTTTACAGGTTACAAGAGTCTAATTAACTCCATGTAACCTATGGCATATGACATAAAAACTGTAACACGATAACTGATTATGATAACCGAGGACTGTCGCTAGTGGAGGGCTAACAGGGCATTCGTCTTGAGTGCTGGATGCCAGAGGGGAATGCCAACAAGTCGCTGCAAAACTGGAGCAATGAACTAAATCTTTGCTCCGGGTAATAAAAAGTCTAGATACCATTGCATTTCATTACAATGTTAATGGCAGAAGAATATATGTTCTCATGTTTATTGACTGTGTCAATTAATTTTCAATTTTATTACCGGGTTAAAATATATTGTCTTCTAGTGCCTGCAGGATCTACAAGTGGGCAGTTTAGACTCTTACGTACTGATCGTACAGGCACTGTAGGGTTAAATTGAGTGGTACGTGATGTTTGAGGAGACCTCCTAGCAAGTATTCAGAATCCCAACAGAATTAAAATGTGGGGAGAATAACCTAAATGTGGTAGCAATCATCCAATTGAAAAAATAGTCCTGACATTTCCGTTCACACTTTGTAATGAGAATATCGAGTGTGATATTGTGCCCTATCTATGTGGGCTTTATCCCGCACGTGTGTAAAAGTACTACCCCATAAAACAGAGCGACAATGCAATTATTTCAAGGAAGACGGAGATAAAGCTTTGTGGACAGAGTAAAAAGGGAAAGCTACTTTTTCATCTAAGTGCATCAAGCAGCCAAGCTATTCCTGTACATCATTTGTAGAAGACAGATGTGTTCTCCTTGACTGCACCCGATTTACTCCTAACTCATAGGTCAGCGAGAAGTTTAAAAATTCAGACTTGCACCCAACGTAATCATATCTAACAGGATCGACGGAGGACAGCAATGAGTAAATAAAATGCTGGATTTAGAAATAAGTTTCTGGAGAATGGAGCACAAGATGTATCCAGTTGGCTACTGTAATTAAGGTAGGTATTTAAAGGGACCTGTAACATTGGACACGCTGCAGAATGTTATGGAACATGATGAACACAACAGATCGATATATCGCTTTGTATGGAAAAGATTTCTATTTTATTCATTGGAATCCCTGCTCATCTTGGAGATGATTCTAGCCATTGTTATGATGTTACATCCATAGCTGAACTCTTCCTACTAATTTTTCCTACTGCCGCTCGTCGGCGCTGGAACTTGTGGTTCTGCCCAGCCTCTTAGTGCTGAGTACTGATTATCAGCTATTAGCTGTCAGTCTTGGATAGAACCACACCCTATTTAAACCCCCACTTGCTTGCTTCATGCTGGTAGTTATAAGTGTATACTTATCCTAGTCTACTGTTTAGGGAATTCCTGTCTTGTTTTTTACTTCCTGTCTTCCTTATGATTCCAATTCTGTCCTCTGGATGTCCATTTTGGCAACTTCTTGACCATGTTCCTTGTTATCAGTTTTGTCCTGATTCAGCCCTCATTGGTTCTGATTTGACACATCAACTTTCTGCCATGTCGCTTCACCGGCCAGCAATCAATCTGTAGACATAACCCAGGGGGCATTGCATAACTCCAGATGCATGCATAGGAGGTAAAAGATGAAGGCCATGTTTCCTCCTGGACCTGCTAAGTGGAGTGGCTTGAGAAGTGAAGGATTTTAATCACTGATTAGAATTGCTCACTGGACTCGAAAACACAGAATGAGCAGGAATTTTAATGAATATACTGTAATAAAATTATGCTAAATCTCTTCCTGCAGTGCAATCCATGGGCAGTAAGATGATGAGTAAGAGCAGCTGAGCAGATTACAGTGGCATGTAAAAGTTTGGGCACCCCTGGTTACTGTTATTGTGAACAGTTAAGCAAGATGAAGATGAAATGATCTGTAAAAGACCTAGAGTTAAAGATGACACATTTCCTTTGAATTTCAGGCAAAAAAAAGTAATTTTTTAAATTTTAAAAATTACAAAAATTATTGTGGATTTTGACAAGTGTTTAGTATCAATATCCATTTCTAGAAGCCATCCGCTTTTTAACTTCAGAATTTTTACAGATATTATGTTTGCATCAAGAATTTGTTGAAATTTCATTGAATCCATTTTTCTCTCTACACATGAATTGTTCCCCGTGCGATTGGCTGCAACATAACCCCAAAGCATGATTGATCCACCCCATGGTTAATAGTTGGCGAAATATTCTTTTCCTGGAACAATTTACCCTTTTTTCTCCACACATACCTTTGCACATTGTGGCCAAAGAGTTCTATTTTAACCTCATCGGTCCACAGGACTTATTTTCAAAATGCATCAGGCTTGTTTGGATGTTCTTTTTCATACTTCTGACCCTGAATTTTATGGTGAGGATGCAGGAGAGACTTTCTTCTGATGACTCTTCCATGAAGGCCATATTTGTGCAGGTGTCTTTGAACAGTAGAACAAAGTACCACATCTCCAGAGTCTGCTAAATCTTTCTTAAGGTCTTTTGCAGTAAAGCGGGGGGTTCTCATTTGCCTCTATAGCAATCCTACAAGCAGCTCTCACTGAAATTTTGCTTGGTCTTCCAGACCTTATCTTGACCTCCACTGTTCCTGTTAACTGCCATTTCTTATTTAAATTCGAATTGACAAAATGGCAATTTGAAAACGCTTTGCTATCTTCTTATAGCCTTTTCCCGCTTTGGGAACCTCCATCATTTTCATTTTCAGATAGCTAGGCTGCTGCTTAGAAGAACCCATGGCTGCTGTTTTTTTGGCACAAGGTTAGAGGAGGCTGGATTTTTATAAAGCTGGGAAATGTGTATCACCTGGCCTTTCCCAACAATGATAGTGAACAAGCCATAATCCTAACAGTCTATTTAAAGTCTGTAACCTTGGTCAAACTTATCTGAGCAAACAAATCTCCAGTGGTGTCCAAATATTTGCATTGGCCTAATTTCCTTTTTGTAATTTTTAAAATGTAAAAACATGACAATATATTTTTTTTACTAAAATACAAAGGAAATGTGTCATCTTTAACTTTTGGCCTTTTAGAGATCATTTCATCTTCAGCTTGCTTAACTGGTCACAATAACAGTAATTTTGACCAGGGGTGCCCAAACTTTTACATTCCATTGTAATCTGCTCTTACTCATCAACATGCTGCCCTTGGATTGCACTGCATTTCTCAGCTGACCGAGACCCTTTAAATTAACATTCAAATAATAATATATAGTTCCTGACAAATCTATGGTAAATTAGTAGGCTGGTTTCTCAATTTTTCAACACATAAAGGGCCAAATCTACATTTTTGGTCTCAGTAGGACAATGCTTTGGCAGAGTAGAGTTAGCCAGCAAGAGAGTATTGCAGAAGATATGCCAATTGTTTCATAAGTGAACATAATTGTATTCTACAGTTCACACAGAGGGGTGATAGTTGGATGAGACCTAGACGCTCAACATTTGATCTCACTGATCAGATTGCTCCCAGCTTGCCCTTTTAGTCCATTTTGTGGCTGAAAATGAGCAAACATAAGCCATTCTGATATGCTGTAATTTTCCAGCTATGTTTCTAATAACATAGAAATAAGCCAATATATTTCATTCATACAACTACAGGGTTTCATTCTTTTATTGGATCAGCAGCCTAATCAGTAAAATCCTGACTTCTAAATGAAAATTGTTTTTGTATGTTAAGTTGTAGAATGGTACTCTAGACCAATGTTTCTCAACCGGATGCCAAGTACCCATAAGGATATGATCAGTTTTCCATACAAACAAAAAATAATGCAGAATTGCACTGCCGTAGGAAGTTTTGTTCTATTTAGAGATTATATAAGCAGCATGATGGCTCAGTGGTTAGCACTGTTGCTTTGCAGCACTGGGGTCTTGGATTCAAATGCAACCAGGGACAACATCTGCAAGGAGTTTGTATGTTCTCCCCATGTTTGCGTGGGTTTCCTCCCACACTCCAAAAACATACTGATAGGTAATTCAGACTGTGAGTCGTAATGAAAAGAGAGATGACAATGGCTGTAAAGCATCATGGAATATAATGGCGCTTGTGAGACAGTGAAGGGTATTATATACGAGGGCCGTTATGTATCTCCTAGAATGTGCTTAGAAGCATATTGTACCCGCTGGAGTGTATTGTAGTCACAGTCGCAGCTGTGGTTGCAATGGAAAATAAAAGAGTGTGGATTCTGTCAAACTATTTGACAAAACCTGAAATGGGCTTTTATGTTTTGGAGAAATCTGCAGGAAGGTAGTGGGGCGGATCTCTCCCTTCACTCCAGGTTTTGCAAGTGGCCTATGCTCACAATTCACATTTATACTTTGAGATGAGGTTGGGTGTGTCAGTTTGTATTTTGCTAGCAGCAGAGTAGGAAGCTCTATACAGGACAGGTAATAATATAATAGTAATAATAGGTCTGTGTGAGTTTGTCTGTGTGAGTTTGAACACAGGCCAGAGCCAGGAAGCAAAGCCCCTGACGGACACAAAAGGGATGTGGTGGTGCAGTCGCCCACGGTAACAGAGTGTTACAGAGTGTGATGGATAATCCGGCTGCGAGGAAACAATTTCCTTTTTTGTTGTAAGTTGCCACAATAAGCACATTGGACAAACCTGGGTCACTGCCTCTTTACCGCACTGTTTGAACACCGCTGCATGACATATGGTTGGCCAAGATCGGGACATGTAGCTGGCAACTGCCCACTGACTGCTGAACCCATGGCCTTCAGGTTTACTCGCCGGGTGTCAATGTATGCCTAGACTGTCTGCAACGCAAATGCAGACGCTGCACAAAGTGAACCCCAAGTGTTCCAGGTACACGTCAATGGGTACCTAACGGACTCAGGGAACCTAGTGACACTTGTCCATGGGTCACTGGTTTCCAGGGACAACCACAATGGTTGGAAAGTTGGAGTGGTCTGTAAACATGGGGACCTCCGAGAATACCTGACAGTGGAGGTTACCTTTTGCACCCCGTGTGGGGAAATTAAACATGTGGTGGGAGTGGTGAAGACTAGAGGTGGGCGAACCCGAGCTTTAAAGTTCGGCATCCGTACTGAGCACCTACTGTTCGGGCACAGACACCGAACATGGACTTCACTAGGAAGTCCGTGTTACTGTTCGGGTTCGGCTGCCCGAACACCGCTCCTGATCAGCAGTGAAATCATCCCACCTGCCAGAGAGCGTGCAGCTGTGATCAGAGGTATAAAGTTTACCTCTGGTCACTGGTGTCAGCTGATGGGACTACTGATCACATCATCCAACACCTGCAGCCGCTAATAACAGTGACAGCAGGAGCGGCGGATGGGAGTATTCATCAGTCGCTCCTGCCCTGTAAATAAATAATAAAAATACTGCTTGGGTCTCCCTGTATTTTTGATAACCAGCCAGGCAAAACTCACAGAGGGTGGCTGCAGCCCTCAGCTGTGAGCTTCAACAAGGCTGGTTATCAAGAACAGAGGGGTCCCCACGCTGTTTTCTTAAATTATTTAAATAATTTAAAAAAACAGCATGGGGTCCTCATTTTTGACAACCAGCCTTGCTAAAGCAGACAGCTGGGGGCTAGTATTCTCAGGCTGGTAAGGGGCCATGGATATTGGCCCCCTAGCCTAAAAATAGCAGCCTGCAGCTGCCCAGAAAAGGCACATCTATTAGATACGCCGATTCTAGCTCTTTGCCTGGCTTTTCCCACTTGCCCTGTAGTGGTGGCAAGTGGAGTTAATATTTGTGGGGTTGATGTCACCTTTGTATTGTCAGATGACATCAAGCCCATGGCTTAGTAATTGAGAGGCATCTGTAAGACACCTGTCCATTACTAATCCTATACTTGCATTGTAAATAAATACACAGCCAGAATAAGGTCCTTTATTAGAAATAAAACAAAACACCGTTTTCCATTTTTAATTAAAAATAACAAAAACACAGTTATACTCACCTAACGCCTAATTCCACTGAAACCCTCGATCTTCAGTAATAAACCAAAAATGAAAAACAACAATATACAGTGGGTATGAAAAGTATTCAGACCCTTTTAAATTTTTCACTCTATTTCATTGCAGCCATTTGGTAAATTCAAAAAAGTTTTTATTTTGTCATTAATGTACACTCCGCAGCCCATCTTGATTGAGAAAACAAGACAGAAATTTAGAAATTTTTGCAAATTTTTAAAAAAGAAAAACTGAAATACCACATGGTCATAAGTATTCAGACCCTTTGCTCAGTATTGAGTAGAAACACCCTTTTGAGCTAGTATAGCCATGAGGCTTCTTGGGTATGATTCAACAAGTTTTAAAACCTAGATTTGGGGATCCTCTGCCATTCTTTCTTGCAGATCCTCTCCAGTTACGTCAGGTTGGATGGTGAACGTTCGTGGATAGCCATTTTCAGGTCTCTCTGGAGATGCTTAATTGGGTTTAGGTCAGTGCTCTGGCCGGGCCAGTCAAGAATGGTCACAGAGTTGTTTTGAAGCCACTCCTGTGTTATTTTAGCTGTGTGCTTAGGGTCATTGTCTTGTTGGAAGGTGAACCTTCGGCCAAGTCTGAGGTCCAGAGCACTCTGGAAGAGGTTTTCGTCCAGGATATCTCTGTACTTGGCCCCATTCATGTTTCCTTCAATTACAACCAGTTGTCCTATCCCTGCAGCTGAAAAACACCTCCATAGCATGATGCTGCCACCACTATGTTTCACTGTTGGGATTGTATTGGGCAGATGATGAGCAGTGCCTGGTTTTCTTCACACATACCGCTTAGAATTATCACAAAAAAAGTTCTATCTTCATTTCATCAGACCACAGAATCTTATTTCTCATAGTCTTGGAGTCCTTCATGTGTTTTTGGCAAACTCTATGCGGGCTTTCATATGTCTTGCACTGAAGAAAGGCTTCTGTCGGGCCACTTTGCCATAAAGGTCTGACTGATGGAGGGCTGCAGTGATAGTTAACTTTGTGGAACTTTCTCCAATCTCCCTACAGTATCTGTGGAGCACAGCCACAGTGATCTTGGGGATCATCTTTACCTCCCTCAACAAGGCTCTTCTCCCACAATTGCTCAGTTTGGCTGGGCGGTCAGGTCTAGGAAGACTTCTGGTTGTCCCAAACTTCTTCCATTTAAGGATTATGGAGGCCACTGTCCTCTTAGGAACCTTGAGTATTGCAGAAATTCTTTTGTAACCTTGGCCAGATCTGTGCCTTGCTATAATTCTGTCTATGAGCTCCTTGGCCAGTTCCTTTGACGTCATGATTCAGATTTGGTCTGACATGCTCTGTGAACTGTGAGGTCTTATATAGACAGGTGTGTGCCTTTACAAATCAAGTCCTATCAGTTTAATTAAACACAGCTGGACTCCAATGAAGGAGTATAACCATCTCAGGGAGGATCACAAGGAAATGGACAGCATGTGTCTTAAATATGAGTGTCTGAGCAAAGGGTCTGAATACTTATGACCATGTGATATTTTAGTCTTTCGTTTTTAATTAATTTGAAAAAATTTCTACATTTGTTTTTTTCAGTTAAAATGGGGTGCAGAGTGTACTTATGAGAAAAAAATGAACTTTTTTGAATTTACCAAGTGGCTGCAATGAAACAAAGAGTGAAAATTTAAAGGGGTCTGAATACTTTCCTTACCCACTGTACCATACCTGTCTGTCATTCTGCCCCACTCCGTAATCCATGTCTGTGGGATAAACAGTTTTCAACTGGGACAGTGCCAAGATGCGATGATCCAGGCTGAGAACCACTTGTGACTGAACTTCTGCGAGCGCATCCTCATTGACTGGTGGTGACGTCATCGAGGTTACCTCTGATCACTGAGGCTCTGTTCCCAGCTGGGCTGAACTGCCGTGACCTCTGTGAGATCTCCACTATCACCGGACAACAATGGTCTAGTAGAAAGATTTAATAAGACCCTAAAGTCTGTGCTAAAAATGAGGGTAGCTAAAAATGGGAGGGACTGGGATATGTTGTTGTCATATCTAATTTTGCTATCCGGGAGGTACCACAGTCCTCAACGGGGTTCTCTCCTTTCGAACTATGATATGGTAGACATCCCAGAGATCTGTTGGACATATCCAAAGAGACATGGGAACAGGAGCCCACCCCTCATAAAATCATTGTAGCTCATGTGGCGAGTATGCAGGAACAGATTACGTTCATAATGCCTGTTGCAAAAGAACATCTCCTGAATGCCCAGGCAGTTCAGAGCTGAGGTAATAATAAAAAGGCCACTGTTAAGTCCTTTAAACAAGAGGATAGAGTGTTTATTCTGGTACACAGCAGAAAGTAAGTTCTTGGCCCAATGGCAAGGACTACATGAAGTCAGGAAAAAAAAGAGGAAGTGAATTACAGAGTGTATCAAGAAAAGGAAACCCTTGTTAATCTCTTATAGGCATGGAAAGACTGGAATGTCTGGTTACTGAGCCAACTCCAGTCACTTCTCTTATGGTCCCTCCGACACCGGCCCATGAAAAGGTGACGAATGAAGTAAAGATTAGCGACAGTCTCACAAAACAGCAGTGATGGGAGGCTTGGAAATTAGTGCATCGGAATATGAAAGTATTCTCAAAACTACCCGATTGGACTTCTGTGATCCGGCATGACATTGTCATTGAGCCTCAAGTGAGGGTGCAAATGAAACCGTACCATGTGCCAGAGGCACGGAGGCAAGCCTTCTTGAAGACGTAAAAAAGATGCTCCAATTAGGAGTCATTGAGAAGTCTAGGAGTGAGTGGTCTAGTCCCAATGTACTGATTCCAAAGCCAGACGGATTGTTACGGTTCTCTAACGATTTTCAGAAATTGAATGAGGTGTCAAAATTTAACCTTTATCCAATGTCCCGAGTAGATGAGCTGATTGAGAGACTGGGACAGGCCCAGTACTTCACGGCACTCGATCTAACCAAGGGTTACTGACAGGTGCCTCTGACAGAGTCGGCCAAAGAAAGACCACCTTCGTGATCCCACAAGGTCTCTATCACTATGTAGTCTTGCCCTTTGGGGTTACATGGAGCCCCGGCCACATTTCAGGGGCTGATGGGCATAGTGTTAGAGCCCCATCAGAAGTATGCCTCTGTGTACTTAGATGATATCATCATCTATGGTAGTGACTGGCATACCCACTTTTAGCTGAGGTTTAGGTGTTTCAGTTTGGGTTCTGCTAGCAGCAGAGTAGGAAGCTCCGTGCAGGACAGGTTTTTGTGAGTTTGAACACAGGCCAGAGCCAAGAAGCAAAGCCCATGACGCACACACAAGGGATATGGTAATGCAGTCGCCCACGGCAACAGAGTGTTGTGGACTTTGATGGACAATCCGGCTGCGATCCGGAGGAAATTATTTCCTTTTTTGTTGTAAGTTGCCACAATAAAGACTTTTAAGCTAGACAAACCTGGGTCACTGCCTCTTTAGCGCTCTGTATGAACATCGCCGCATTACACGCGATATAAGTAAGCATAATCATGCAGTGCTTTTGTTTCTTTAAAAACAACAGAGCATACAAGGGGAACTTGATGAACCCTTTATAAGTCAATGTGGTTCTTTGGGCATATTTTTTGACTGCAAAAGCAGTGTATATATGTCCCCAGAAAAGCTTGATACATATCTTGTCATCTCTTACTGAGGTCTCATTCATACGTCAGTGCCTCGATAGTGATATCTGTTTTTTTCATGCTAGCACTTATACCTGTGACACGCTTTGATACTGTTCACATGTCCGTGACTTTTAGCTGACTGAGTGGTCCATTCAAAATCGTGGAGACATGTCTGATATTGATCCTCATTCCAGATCAAACTCAGTATTGCAAGTCTATGGGTCCATGAAAAAATCGGACATCACTCAGATGTTGAGTTCTGTCCTTTTTTCACAGACTGATGGGAGAAGGTGATACATACAAGAAAACCTGGTGAAAATCGGACCAAGATCTGATGAACCTCAGATGATACTCTTATGAAAATTGAATGAAACTTCGATGACACTCTTATGAAAATTTGATGAAATTGATGAAAATCACTAATACAACTTCGCCTATTGTTTTCTCACACGTGAAAAGAAACTGATATCTGGATGAGTTCTTAAATAGATTTGAAGAACTGTTATTGTTTTTTTTACCCCGAGAAAGGTGCCGTTCTGGCGCCGAAATGCGTTAGTACAATAAAGAACCATTTTAGAACACAAAGGGCTTCTCATTCAGCACAGTGCAGCCCGTTCAACATGATATCGTTCTCCTCCATTCTTGAAGAGATTTGAAAACTATATTAACATGGAAGCTCTTAGGTCAGCAGGTGCCATAAGAATAGAGTTGGGTTTTTTTAACACAAGTAATTTTTTAAGCAAAATCTGTTAAACAATTTAAGTACTTTGGGTCTGAAATCATCATCTCCCAGAACATAACCAAACTCTGAGACTGATGTCCCATTAGACTGAGGAAAAAATGGAACAGGCAGGAATCCTCAGATCTAAAATGAAACCCTTGCTTGCCATTTCATTCTTAATAGTAGAGATTTTATTAGGCGTCTCATGCCAAAATTAACAAATAAACCAAAGCCCTTTTTTTATTTTCCTAATCATTTGCTAAGGAGATAAAAAAAAGTCTCCAGTTCTTCTACGTGCCTTACTGTCCAGATTCCCTGAGGAGGCAGCTATCCTTCATATTCACATCAAAGCACCGACAAGAGATGCCAAAGGCACACACAGCACAAATGTACTGAATCGGATGCTGAGAAGTGTTATCTCTCATTATGTATATTTGCAACAAAACAGAAAAGAAAGATAGCGCATCAAGAAAAAAGCAGCAATTTTTAAAGCACATTGTAATGAATAGTAAAAGTATTGACACAAATATCACACATCAGCCTTTGAAGAAATGTTGAAAACCTCAAATTGAAGGGTGCAAACAAACCCTCCTGCCATTATTTTGGATTTAATGCATCTGAGCATTTTAAAGAACATTTCATGAATAAATAAGTTTTTTTTTTTGCTTTAATAGATTAAAACATTCCAGTCCCACTGATTCATTCTGCTTGGCGACCTTTTTTTTCCACTGCAATTTTGATTGGAGATCAACAAAAGACAATAGTAACCTTTCCAAATTCATTCTAATAGGCTCAGCTGACCTTAAGAAACATCCAAGAGTGTGCGCTGTTCATTTCCCTATTACCTGTTTTATGATATTAGCATTTCTCTATCCTATTTGGATTAGGTGGATTTGTGGAATTTGTTCTAAGCCTGACTAGGTTTTTTTCGCAGAGAAAATTGCAAAGGAAATTACATCTAAACACAGCGGTATGTTCCCTATTAAAAATGTATACGGTAGGATCACATATATTGCGTATTTATAACTTTTTGAATTAAAATGCACCCGTAGTGATCAGACCTCTTAGAGAGTCCACATTACAACCTACATACATTGTTAAATAGATCTTTTAGATCTGATGAGGCTGTTGTACTTACTTTGGAAATCCATGACAAAATTGACGTATAATAGAAGTGAGCCAAACGATTCAAACTCCCCTGGTCCGGCATCCAGTTCTGATCTCTCCAGGGCAGTGATCACTTCTGACCCCCTTACGTAATTGGGCTGTTGATTATGGACAACCCTTTTTCATATTGTGATTTATGTTACTAGAAGCTTTTCATGGGTTTCACTTGTGCAATAAGCTATTAGTGGTGGAAGAACAGCATTATCATTGCTTGATTTCCTGCATCATTTTTGCATGATAAAGCACACAGTGAAAGTAACGGATGTAATGACTTCCTTTTTTCATCTAGCGGTTGCAGAATCTCTAGGGTGTAGTTCAAGAGCAACGTGTCTCTGGTTATTAGAGGTAAAATCCAGAGTGATGGGACCACCCTATTGTAAAGGAGTAACATCAACTCTTTACAGGGGTATATTCCAGTTTATGCAAGCTATTAATTAACCACTAGACAGATGATAGCTGTTAGATTGGTGTGGGACCCCACATCGTGGAACACTTGTGTCCCCCAGATTTCCAACTGTGGCCAAGACACGTTGAGTAAAGCAGCAATTTGCACATGTACCCTACTGCTTTATTAAAGTCTATAGCATCAACAAGGATAGGTAAGCATACTCGGCTATCTTTGTATCTTCAGTATCTAAGACTTCGAGTAGCGTTCTGCAGTCAAAGGAGAACCAGGTAAATACAAAGAACACAAGTCTTCCATTTTGGTGACCCATGAGGTCTAAGGGTGTGTGCACATGCTGCGGATTCTGCTGCAGTTCTGCAGCGGATTTGGCCGCTGCGGATCCGCAGCAGTTATTGCTGCGGTGTACAGTACCATAATATCCTATGGATATTAAAAACCGTTGTGCAGACGGTGCAGATTTTTCCGCGCGCTTTTCCTGCGGTTTCTAAACCGCAGAAAGAATTGACATGTCAATTCTTTCTGCGGATTCCGCTGCGGTTTACCATCTCCTCCATTGTGGAAATGCAAAACCGCAGGCTAATCCGCAGGTCTTTTGACCTGCAGATTTACCTGCGGATTTTACAAAATCCGCGCTGCTAAATCCGCACCCCAATCCGCAGCGTGTACACATACCCTAACTATGATGACTATATCAATCTAATAGGTATTACCTGTCCAGTGGATAGGCTAGAAATTACTTAAAACAACATACTGCATTAATGAAATAAATTATTTTCTTTGCATTGAGAAACCAAGACTTAGCCAGTGCACAAGAGACAACAAATCAGGTTTAGTACAAAACTTAATTAAAGGGATGGTCTTAAACTAATATTGATTTTCATCCTAAATGTTTCTCTTTATTTCAATAATATAATAGTTTTTCTACTATGGTTCAGTTAAAATGTCCCTGTCCTAACCTCTCTAATCGAATTGCTTTTTTCTAAACTTATCTCTATTCTAATGATGCTTTGTTAGAGAATCCACAGTACACGCTGGGAAGCTCAAATGGGATGTCATCAGGGGTTAGAGGCTGGCGTCACTGCCGCAGCCTCTGTCCGTGTCCTAAATCGAAGCGTCATCAATGACGTCTATTTCAGGGGCTAGGCTACTGGGCTAGTCCCTGTTGTGCTGATCATATATCAGTTGTTAATTTCAATGTGTGCTCAGTGGAAGTTCCCTTCGTACTGTGCCATATTCTTCTTAGCGCACAGTTTCAGTGCGCTCCCTCGCCATCTAATGAGAAGTGATAAACTGGTAACAGAGTGCACTGTCAGTGCACAGTGTAAGGAAAGAGCACAGTGAACAGAGACCTGCCCCGCCCTCAAAACAGCTGTCATGTTCAGGGCATGCACTGGAGATTTTTAAATGAAGCATAATTAAAATGGGAAATAGGTAAAAAATAAAGCATAATAAAAAAGGAGGGATAGGGACTTTTTAATAAAATCATATTAGACAATCTATTTGTAAAATAAACATAGAGACAGGAAGAAAATCAATATTAGTTTCGGACCATCCCCCTAAGGGTTTATAAAGGTGATCTGATTTTAAGGCTGTGTACCCACATAAGCGTTTTTTTCTCGTTTTTTATGCGTTTTTACCTGCAAAAACACTTAAAAAACGCTTAAAAGAAGCATCCCATTCATTTTAGTGAATTCTGCACTTTTTGTGCATATTGATGCTTTTTTTTCCGCGAAAAAAACGCATCTCGATAAAAAACGCTGGATGCACATTAATTTCGCTGAAAAATCCACATTTCTAACTATTTTCTATGAGACTAGGGACGCTCCGGAAAAAACGCATAAAAAACACGTGGAAAATGCGCTGAAAAAAACGTGTGTTTTCTGGGAAGGAGACCGGTTTTCAGTCAGGAATTTTCTGCATATGTGGGTACATAGCCTAAGAGTAATAATTTACAGCACACAAAGTATAACACCAAAAATATTTTCCAGAAAATATTTGTGTATAAGTTTTCTTGATAATGCAATGATTAAGGTTAGTGCCACGATCCCTTTACAAATGCTTTTTTTTCTCCTTTTCCCAGAACTCTAAGGCTGCCAAGTGCTCTTGTAGTGTGACATGTTACATTCGGTGGGAGATGCTCTTGTCTGTCGATAACAGCATTTCAGCAGTGAAAATACTTTGAAGGATTTTAAGAAAAAAATTATTCTTGAATAACAACAAAAAGTATTTTCTGCTATAAGATACCTAAAGTCAGATGTTATATAGGGCAAGTACTTTGGAATTATTCTATGTAGACCCATAGCAGGGTTTCTGTAGTAATGATACTCCTTCGTATGGGTCACATTTTATACAGAGGTTAAAATGCATAGAATAAAAGCCATGCCGTGCTTCATCAGACTCCAAACATTGCATAATAATGCTCCTATATCTGGAGTTGTTGTAGAGCATTGTATGTGACACAAGCATTGTAGAGACATAGTATGCAATGAGCCCTTGTCACACATAACGCTCTGCATAAATTCCAGGTACAAGGGCATTATTCCCCGGTTCATGAGATAGATGCAGGGCAGTGTTTGTAATGACACACAGCTCTCTGCTCTCCTCCCCTGCACATTAACAGTTAGATCTGTGTGACCTGGCTTGACATGAATCTTACCATATCACGCAGAAAAGGCCAGTTCTGACATTCTATGGAAATGTTTTCATTTTCCCCTGCATAATGCTTCATGTTTATGATTGGTCAGAGTCATACAGAGGAAGAAGTAAATGCCCCCAAGGAAGAATCTCTGCTACTGCCCCCCTTGTTTTAATTGTAAATTAGCATATAAAATTTAGAAACTAATGTCTCCGTAACAGAGGTAAGAATTAAAAGAAAATAAAAATGATTTTTTTATTCAGATCTTCAGCCTCTTCATCATGATGTGGCCAGTTTAGTACGTAAAATGTGGTGAAAGGTGCTCTTTAAAGGAAAGGTATTCCTGATCTCTCAGATCTCCTTGGTTCTAAATATACATTTAATTCAAGAGACCTAAATATATAATTTACATTATTCTCAAACTATTAAGTTACGATATTAAAATATGCTGAAGAATGTTGTAGTTATATGTATATTATTATTATTATATATTAGTTGCCGTGCGAGATTGCCATTTCTCTGATACCTGACTGTCTTTGCTTGTTTGCAATTTTCCGAAAATGTCAAAAGTGCAGCTAGAAAGGCGATCAGGTGAGGCAATAATTGTAGCTGGTGAACGTCTCTCATTTGTACCTAAGGGCTAAATAATTCTCCTTATCAGACATTCCTCACCAGTTCATTCAGCATGGGTTGACAATAAGTAAGCCTATTGAGTAGCAACCGTGGTGACCGTCTGAGGGCAAGACTGTCATTGCATATGTGATTAGAACCGTGGAGAGAGCGAGAGTGAAAATATTACCGGATCAATGAGGTTTACTTGTCTACGTCTACTTGTGCTTACTCTTGGCTCAAACCAATTAAACTGAAGAAATCCTCCGACAAGTTTGGGAGCTCAGAACTCATTGCTACAGTAATAAGTCTAATGCTGATTAGATGTGAAGATAACGGGACATTTATTTAAAGAATGAAAGGACAGACAGGCAGGTATTGATTTACAGTATATAGTACTTAATAAAATGCCCCTACACTTTTTTTTACTTCTATGACTAAAGTAAACCTCCAGCTTGGAGCCACCATAAAGTTTCAGTCCACTTTTGAACAGACTTTTTTATGTAATTCAATTCAAAAACTTCAGCGGATACATTTCCTAATATAGGAAAATCAAAATTGTCTTAGCAATTCGAGCCAAAAACTATGGGTATGGTTGTATAGGCACTGTTGTCTTGAGTAAATTGATACCTTTTTTTTCTAGTAATCCATCCTGCCATTAATGAAAAATCCATCATTGAAGTTGTATTCAAGTTAGGAGCAAGTGCATCGGGGTGTGTCAAAGCACCTTCAGCTCTCCATCCCTCACAGCTTATTCCCTGCCTTTTTCCTGCTTTATTCCCTGCCTCTTGAATTGCATCAGTGGCAATGTAGAAAAGGAGGATGCGAATAAGAATTAGACTAAAGAGTGAGAACAAGTGCCTTATAACACGCTCAAAGATTTAGACTTTGGAAATTGAGGAAGAACAATCCAATCAAATTGTGCAGCATGATCAAAGACTTATAGATGGAAGTGGGAGGTTAAGCTAATGGAGGATGTTAGACTTAGCTCATTGGCAGACTGTAAAGACTGGACTGGCTATGTAGGAGGACAGAGAAGAGGGGGAAAAGTAGTTATACATTAAAAATATATTCTGTACTGGATGGGCAACCAATGTTGTTACTGGAACAGGGTGGGAGCATCAGTGTAGCAGTTGGACAATCCTTTATGTGATGTTTTTTGAAACAATAACTTTAGATGATTGAAGTATCAGTAAGTAATAGAAATTTGAAGACACTTTTATGTCTAAGTGAGCTTCTAGACTGGATTTCATTGAACTGATGGACTGCTAGAACCTACTAGGTCATATGAAGGAAAACAACAGTTAATGTGCAATATTTTTTGTGGAAAATTCTGCACAAATTGGAGCAAAATGTTAGTTGCAGGTAAATCTCATGTGGATATTTTCCATGGTTGTATTCTTATGTAGCAAAATCACTGAATTTCAGAAATATCGATTAGCAAAAATTATGTTGTTTCATCTCGATTTTGAATGCGTGAATGCAGCCTAATAGCTGTGCTAGCTTTTACGGGATTCAGTGTTGTTACTTACGTTACTTGTCTGAACTAAAAATCAACGTCTGAAAACATCTCTAATTTACAAATGCAGTTAAGAAGAACTCAAGAGGTTCACTTATTTCATACCTTTAATGTCTGTCCATTATAACGAAATGCTTAACTTAATTATCAATTTCCTTCCCAAATTGTCAAGAAACACTATTGTACTGCACAGCAGTCAGAACTGTCGCTGAAAGATTATATTTTTTTTAGTGTGGTAGACAAGCAGAAAAGAATACTTTCCGTGCTTGTTTTCAAGGACAGCAGGGTTCAGCCGAATCCAACCTATTATTTTCACTTGATGATTGTAATGTCATTTTTAAGCCCTGTTCAGTATGCTGGGGAGATGTCTGTCTTCTACATTCATGTAACTACAATCTGTGACATTGCTCTAGGATGGATTTTTGTAATGTTGTTTTTTTAAATTGAACACGCAGTTTATCAGAATTATTGAAAAGATGTATACACATTTATTGAAGAATTTGCTAAGCATGAAGCTCGTGAAAGGGCTTACTTTGCTCTACCTGTGGAGCCTTTTAAAAATGTATAATTGGAAATGGCATAATAACCAATTCCTTAATGCAACATTACAATGCTAATGCGAAACGCAATATCTACCAGTCACTCCATGTGCTGCCGTGTGGTGTCTAGAATATAGTGTGAATTGTAGTATGCTTTGATTTTTCTCACACGGATTCTTTATGAATTTGCAAGGAAAAAAATCTCTTTGTGCTTTCAATCAGCGGTCATACGTTGGTACACTATGAGCCCTGAGCAGTCTAAGGGTGCCATATTATTGGTTTCATATAACATGCTTTAGCTTAAGAAATCAGTTTAGAATAGTAACAAGGACTAGCAAGGCTGGCCACTAACTGAACCGTCTAAACATTTCTGCCACCTCCCTACACGTAATATCTAGACCTCACAAGATCTCCTTCTTTGCTCCTCTCCTGTCTCCTCCTGCAGAAAGCTCTGTTACAGAGTTTTTCCAAACAGGAACTTAGGGATCCATCACTAAGATGTCCATATGCCTTAATAGGAAGATGTCCTTATACCATGACCCGTCTAAACATTTCTGCCACCTCTCTACACGTAATATGTAGACCTCACAAGATCTCCTTCTTTGCTCCTCTCCTGTCTCCTCCTCACAGGACCATTTCCTAGGATGAGGTCGGCCACGAGGTCGGCGACTTACGCTCCAAAGTCGCGTTTCAAAAGTTTGTTTTGCGCTCTTTTTCAGCCAATCAGGATCCACGGACACTGTGGGCAACGTGATGACATAGGCAGGGGTCACCACCATCTTTCAGAAGGGCATGCAAGTGATTGGCTTGCTTTGGTGGGCGTCACAGGGGGTATAAAAGGGCGTGCACGCCGACCGCCATCTTACTTCTGCCGATCTCAGTATAGGGAGAGGTTGCTGCTGATTCTGTAGGGAGAGCGTTAGGCAGGGAAGAAGACAAAAAAACTGCTTCTGCTGCTAGCGATTTGGCCTGCACAACACACCAGTCACTGTGTGTGCAGTGCAAGGGGAGGCTATATAGTGGTGTATCAGTGGTGTTGGTTGTTGGGCTGCCTTCTAAGGCTTCCTGACATTCCTGCATTGCTGTTTACCCACTGCTCCGCAAACTGCTTTTTTAAAAGCAATCCCAATTTTTTTTTTTGTCCTGAGAAGAAAAAAAAACTGCTTCTGCTGCTAGCAATTTGGCCTGCACAACACACCAGTCACTGTGTGTGCAGTGCAAGGGGAGGCTATATTGTGGTGTATCAGTGGTGTTGGTTGTTGGGCTGCCTTTTAAGGCTTCCTGACAGGCTGGCATTGCTGTTTACCCACTGCTCTGCAAACTGCTTTTTTAAAAGCAATCCAATCTCCCTTATCCTCTAGTCCCTTTTGTCACAGCTGTGCCATCGAGCCTGTGACATAGCGCTCAGATATCAGTGGGCCTCACACAATCCAAAAGTGTCCAGTGTCCAAAAGTGTGTGCAGAGATTCAAAATCTCCCTTATCCTCTAGTCACTTTGGTCACAGCTGTGCCATCGAGCCTGTCACATAGCGCTCAGATATTCATTGGGCCTCACACAATCCAAAAGTGTCCAGTGTCCAAAAGTGTGTGCAGAGATTCAAAATCTCCCTTATCCTCTAGTCACTTTGGTCACAGCTGTGCCATCGAGCCTGTGACATAGCGCTCAGATATCAGTGGGCCTCACACAATCCAAAAGTGTCCAGTGTCCAAAAGTGTGTGCTGAGATTCAAAATCTCCCTTATCCTCTAGTCACTTTGGTCACAGCTGTGCCATCGAGCCTGTCACATAGCGCTCAGATATTCATTGGGCCTCACACAATCCAAAAGTGTCCAGTGTCCAAAAGTGTGTGCAGAGATTCAAAATCTCCCTTATCCTCTAGTCACTTTGGTCACAGCTGTGCCATCGAGCCTGTCACATAGCGCTCAGATATCAGTGGGCCTCACACAATCCAAAAGTGTCCAGTGTCCACAAGTGTCTGCAGAAATTCAAAATCTCCCCTGTCCTATAGACACCTTGTACCTTGTTTTACATTACTATATAGTTTGTTGGATTTTGTCTACATTTCTACCAAAAATGAGGAAGGCTGGTGGAAGAGGCCGTGGAATTGGGCGGGGGTTGGCAGCTGGTAATGATGGTGTTGGTGGTGGATCTGATGGTAGTGGCAAGAGCAAAATAGGACCGAATGCAGGAGGTGCTGACCCTGCGTCATCGTCTGGCTACATAAGGCCTCGAACGCTTAGTTTTCTAGGAGTTGGCAAACCGCTTTTAAAGCCAGAGCATCAGGAAAAAGTTTTGTCTTACATTGCTGACTCAGCCTCCAGCTCTATCGCCTCCTCTTCTTCAGTTGTAAAAAGTAAAAGCACTGAGTCGTCATTGGAGGCTCATGTTCATGAACCACACCTTTCCTTGTGTCCTTCACCCCAACCAAGATTGAAGGATGACGCACGCCATACTACTGTTTACTCCATGGAGCTGTTTTCACATACCATGCCTGGATTATCAAGTGAAATGGTGAATTACCCAGGCCAAGATGAATCTGACATGGAGTGCACTGATGCACAGCCGCTGATGGATGATTCTGCTGGTACATTCACTCAGAGCACTACATTGTCCTCGCAGTGTACAGAGCCAGATTATGACCCTGATGAGACTCAGGTGCCCCTTCCCGCACATTATACCACCATACACGGTGACACAGAGGAAGGTGCACATGACATAGAAGAGGAGGTGATGGATGACCCAGTTGTTGACCCAGATTGGCATCCATTGGGGGAAGAGGGTGCTGCTTCCAATAGCTCAGATGAGGAGCATCCACAGCAGACATCGACATCGCAACAGCTGTTATCTGGCAGGCCCGGAGCACTCCAAAGACAGGTTCCAAACATCAAAAGAGTTGCTGGACAGCTTGTCCAGAGGGTCAAAAGATCACAGCGTGCTAGGCCGCAAAATGTCTGCCAAAGTAGGAAGAGTGCAGTGTGGCACTTTTTTGACCAAAATCCTCATGATCAGGCCAAGGTTATCTGTAAGAAGTGCGCAAAGACCTTTAGCCGAGGGAAAAATCTGAAAAATTTGAATACCAGTTGCATGCTTAGACATTTAACCAGCATGCACTTGCAAGCGTGGACACAACACCAAACCTCAAGTGCCACATGTGCAACTGATCACAACGAAGGTAGTCAGCAACACTACATTGTTTCCCCCACTGTAAGCTCACCGGTTAGCACAGCAGCAAATGTTGAGGTGTCGTTGCAAGGCCACAGCAGTCAGGGAATCCCACTGTTATATCAACGAAAGACTGATTCTAGGCCATCAGAAAGAACACCAACTCCATCACCATCATCAACCCTCTCTCAGTCCGCCCTGTCCACCGCTACTTCCACCATATGCAGCTCTCAAGTCCAGCTCACCCTCCCAGACACTATGAGTAGGTCAAGAAAGTACTCAGTCTCTCATCCGCGTACACTGGGTTTGAACGCCCACATTGCCAAACTAATCTCGTTTGAGATGATGCCCTTTCGGTTGGTGGAAAGCACAGCTTTCCGCAAACTCATGGCCTATGCAGTACCACGCTATGACCTACCCAGTCGCCACTTCTTCTCTCGCAAAGCCATCCCAGCCCTCCACCATCATGTGAAAGACCGCATTGTCCATGCACTCAAGCAGTCAGTGAGCGGAAAGGTGCACCTCACAACTGATGCATGGTCCAGTCGGCATGGCCAGGGCCGTTACGTGTCCATCACTGCGCACTGGGTTAATGTGGTGGATGCAGGGTCCACAGGGGACAGCGGTGGTGGGACAGTGCTGCCTAGCCCACGGTATAGGAAACAGTTGGCTGTAGGCGTTCGACCCTCCTCCTCCTCCTCCAGAAGCGAAAGCTCGTCCACAGAGCGCAGTCGTACGAGCACTCCATCTGCAGCTGCCACTGTTGCACACGATGTGTCCCCCTATCGAGCAGCTAGTGGAAAGCGTCAGCAGGCTGTG
The DNA here is from genome assembly GCF_039654945.1 of Dendrobates tinctorius. NCBI lineage: Eukaryota > Metazoa > Chordata > Amphibia > Anura > Dendrobatidae > Dendrobates > Dendrobates tinctorius. The sequence continues at coordinate 43,199,455 of NW_027361738.1, read as the reverse complement.
TTGCAGATGATGTGTTTGGGCGACAGACACACCGCCGAGGTGCTGGCCGAGTACTTGAAGCGACAAACTGAGTCATGGCTGGGCAGTGTACATCTTGAGGCAGGCAAGGTAGTTAGTGATAACGGCCGTAATTTTGTGGCAGCCATAGCCCTTTCAAAACTCAGCCACATACCTTGCTTGGCTCACACCTTGAACCTGGTGGTGCAGTGCTTCCTCAAAAATTATCCGGAGTTAACAGCCCTGCTCCAGAAGGTGCGAAGACTGTGCGCGCACATCCGCCGGTCGCCTGTTCACTCCGTTCGTATGCAGAAGCTGCAGCGATTGCTCCACCTTCCCAACCACCGCCTCATTATCGACATTACAACAAGGTGGAACTCCACCCTGCACATGGTGGAGTGGCTGTGCGAGCAGAGGCAGGCCATAATGCATTTGTGGGAGGATACACGGCCAGGCACTTTGAGAGCAGACATGGAGTTGACAGGTGTGCAGTGGTCGAAGCTGAAAGACCTCTGTAAAGTCCTTCAGTGTTTTGAGGAATGCACACGGCTGGTAAGCGCAGACGACGCCATCCTAAGCATGAGCATCCCACTTATGCGTCTGCTCATGCAAACTTTGACGCACCTTAAGGAGCAGGCGTCTGCAGCCAATGTTGATGAGGAGGAAGAGGAGGAGGGAATCCTTGATGACATTCAGCCATTGTCTGCTCAGGGACCTCTTCTGGACGAGGTGGAGGAAGAAGAGGAGGAGGAGGATGATGATGGGGATGATTACTTAGGGGAGGAGGATGCATCTCGTGGGGCAAGTGAAAATGTTGGCGTGGCAAGGTCTGGTACAGGGTTTGTGCGTGACTGGAGGGATGTGGATTTGCCAGAAAGTGCTTCTCCACCCAGCACTCGCAGTGTATAATTGACACCGAGAACATTGGCCCACATGTCAGATTATGCCTTGCGGATCCTAAAAAGGGACCCCCGCATTGCCAAAATGATGAACGATGACGACTACTGGTTGGCCAGCATCCTGGATCCACGCTATAAAGGCAAATTACAAAACATCATGCCACAGGAGAACCTTGACCTAATATTGGCTAATAAACAAGCAACTCTGGTAAATCGGTTGCTTGAGGCATTCCCAGCACACAGCAGCGGTGACGGTTCTCACACGAGCCGTACGGGCCGGGGGCAGCTTGGCAGAGGTGTTCGTGGTGCACACAGCAGAAGTGGCGTTGGAGACAGGGGTTTCATGACAATGTTGTGGACTGATTTTTCAAATACCGCTCACACAACTGGTAATACTGCATCGATGTAAAGTGACAGGAGACAGCAGTTGTCAACTATGGTTACAAACTACTTTTCCTCCCATATCGATGTTCTCCCACACAGGTCATTCCCCTTTGACTATTGGGCCGCTAAACTGGACACGTGGCCTGAATTGGCACAATATGCCTTACAGGAGCTCGCTTGCCCAGCTGCAAGTGTGCTATCGGAAAGAGTCTTCAGTGCAGCTGGATCAATCCTGACAGAAAAAAGGACCCGTCTGTCAACCCAAAATGTGGATGATCTAACCTTCATTAAAATGAACCACGCATGGGTTTCCAAGGATTTTGTCCCACCTTCCCCTGATGACACATAGGGTGACAGAAAAATGGCTTGCTTTGGTCCACCTCTTCCTGGGACTTCACCTATTTCGCCTTTTGCATCAGCTGAATGTCCAACATCAACATATGCCACTTTCTAAAACTCCCTAACTGTGCTGCCTCCCCCCCCATGGCCGGGGTCACCACCTAGCGCATGACACCGTGCGAGTGCCGTTGCCCTGGACAGGTGGGTAGGCCGACTCTTGGGCGCGGGCACTGGCACAGGGTCCCTCATAGTGCAATCAAGTATCTCTGACGGTGGTGGTGCACACCCGCCGTCAGACACACCGCTGTACTATGAGGGGCCCAGTGCCAGTACCGACGCCCACGAGTGGGCCCCCCTTGCTTGGGCAGGGCCCCAGCATTTGCAATCTTTACCTCTCCCTGCTCCTCCGCTGTGTAATCTGGGCCGTCAAATCCATACTGTGCCTGACACCGTCTGAGCCTGCCTCCTGATGTATAGACATATATTTTGAATGTGTACGCTATCCATACATGTTATCTGGGGATACGGTACCCTTTCTAACCTTTGTGCAATCACGTGCAATCCATACTGGTCCTAACACCGTCTGAGCCTGCCTCCTGAGACATATATTTTGAATGTGTACGCTATCCATACATGTTATCTGGGGATACGGTACCCTTTCTAACCTTTGTGCAATCACGTGCAATCCATACTGGGCCTAACACCGTCTGAGCCTGCCTCCTGAGACATATATTTTGAATGTGTACGCTATCCATACATGTTATCTGGGGATACGGTACCCTTTCTAACCTTTGTGCAATCACGTGCAATCCATACTGGGCCTAACACCGTCTGAGCCTGCCTCCTGAGACATATATTTTGAATGTGTACGCTATCCATACATGTTATCTGGGGATACGGTACCCTTTCTCACCTTTGTGCAATCACGTGTAATCCATACTGGGCGTGTGTCAGGATTCGTACCGGGGCCTAATCTGGGTTCCACAGCAAGTTTCGCTGCCTTACTGGCTGTGCCACACAGCCAGTCGGAATATTCAGTTTCTGATCAACTAGTTCTTTTTCGTTCATCATTCTTCCCCGTTCTGGTGATTGGCTGCTTCACTGTTTCCTGTTCGTATGTCCCGCCTTCTTCCTATTTAGCACTCCTCAGGGCTTTCACTCCTTGCCGGTGATTCTTTTGTGGTACGGATTCCTGCCTTCTCCACTGCGCTGCCCGGTACAACCTCTGACAGCCTCCCGGTCTCTCTCTCGTCTGAGTACCTCTGGACTCTAGCTTTCCGCTTGTCTTTGCTGAAAGTTTAGTACTGTTTGGTGTGTTAGATTTGGGTTTCGTGGATAACCCTTCAGGTTCGTTCTCTCTTTAGTATCACTCTTGTAGTCCTCCTTGCTGCTGCTTGTCTCCCTTAGGTTGTCCAGCACTAATTCCACCCTCGGTTTACCCTCACTGTAGCCCCCTGCACTTACGCCCAGGAAGGGACCGCCGCCCAGTTGTCGCCCACCGGCTAGGGTGGGACCGGCAAGTAGGTAGGGTCAGCGGGGGGGTGGAGCTCAGTGGCACCTTCCTTCCCCGCCGTGTGGTGGAATCATAACATAATCACCGGCCACCCAAATGGACGCTATGACCTCCTTAGTCAATCAGATGCAGGGTCTTACTCAGCTGGTGCAAGATCTTGCTGAGCAGGTCCAGCGTCAGGAGCAAAATCAAGCAGCTGCCGTGGCAGGGACAACTCATTCTGAGCCTAGAGTTAACTTACCCGAGCCATTTTTCGGAGATAGCAGCCAATTTGTTTCTTTTAGAGAAAATTGTAAATTATATTTTCAATTACGACCTCTTTCTTCTGGTCCTCCAGCTCAAAGAGTCCGTATCATAATCTCTCGCTTACGGGAGGGGCCCCAAGAGTGGGCCTTCTCTCTGCCGCCAGATTCAAATCTCCGTGTTTCAGTAGACGACTTCTTTCAAGCCTTAGGGAATATTTATGATGAGCCTGACCAAGTAGCTCTGGCCGAGGCAAATCTCACCTCCCTGTTCCAGGGTGATCAGGAGGTAGAGATTTATTGCACCCAGTTTCGTAGATGGAGCTTAGCTACCCGTTGGAATGATCCCGCCCTACGGAATCAATTTCAGCGGGGCCTTTCTCCAGCCCTAAAGGATGAACTGGTACATTACACCCTGCCCCAGTCTCTAGAGGAGCTGATGGCCTTAATGGTCAGAATTGATCGCAGGTTAAGGGCGAGGAGATCGGAGCAGGCAGCAGCGCAGGTTTCCGTTTTCTCTAGGGTCGCTCCGGCTGTTCCGAGTCTGCCAGCTGCCGAACCCATGGAAGTGGGAGCCATGCAAACTACCACAGAACCTAGCCCTTGCCGTCCACGCCACGCACTTGGAACCTGTTTTTACTGCGGGGATCCTCGGCACTGGATAAAGGATTGCCCGCGGCGCCCTTGCACTCCACAAGAATCTTCTCGGAATACACCACCTAGGCCTGTGGGTGGACAGGTAATTCCTTTAAGTTCTAAGAGACTCTTAGTGCCAATTTCTATCGCTTTCTCCTCCTCTGAGGGAGAAGGAGTGGCCATGATTGATTCAGGGGCTACTGCTAATTTTATGTGTTATGAGTTTGCTGTCTCTTTGGGTATTTCTTTAATTCCACTCGCTCACCCCACTAAATTAGTTGTTATTGATAACACTCACTAGCTAATGGGGAGATTAGTCTCTGTACTCCATTACTATCATTTCAGGTTGGTGTACTGCATGTGGAACAACTGTCATTTTTTGTTATGCATGACCTCCCAACTAGTGTCTTACTGGGGCTCCCATGGCTCCAGCTCCATAATCCCAGCATTAACTGGGTTTCTGGTGAATTAGAGAAGTGGGGTGCAGATTGTTCACAGAAATGCCTGTTAACACACGTTTGTGGTATCGTCTCCATACAAGCTTCTCTTCAGAGTCTTTTGGGCCAATTCGCAGATGTCTTTTCTATGAAGGAGTCTGAGCGGTTGCCACCTCATCGCTCTTATGACTGTACTATCAATTTGGTTCCCAATTGTAAATTCCCTAAGGGACGCTTATACAATTTATCTCCTCCTGAAAGAGAAGCTTTACGTGAGTATGTACAAGAGGCTCTAAGAAAGGGGCATATTCGTCCGTCCACCTCACCCCTGGCCGCAGGTTTCTTTTTTGTCAGTAAAAAGGATGGAGGACTCAGGCCGTGTGTAGATTACCGAGGTCTTAATGAGATAACTGTCCGTAACCAATATCCACTACCGTTGATTCCGGACCTGTTTAACCAGGTTCAGGGGGCTCGATGGTTCTCGAAGTTGGACCTGAGAGGGGCGTATAATCTTATTCGTGTAAAGGCTGGCGACGAGTGGAAGACCGCCTTCAATACCCCCGAGGGCCACTTCGAGTGTCTGGTTATGCCCTTTGGGCTGTGCAATGCTCTGGCGATTTTTCAAAATTTCACAAATGATATTTTCCAACATGCTATTGGCTGCTATGTAATTGTCTATCTGGATGATATCTTGGTGTTCTCTCCTGACTGGGACTCACATTTGAATCATGTAAGGGATGTACTCCAGGTACTCCGCAATAACCAACTTTTCGCCAAGCAAGAAAAGTGTATTTTCGGGGTCCAAAGTTTATCTTTTTTGGGTCATATTTTGACACCCCAGGCCATCACAATGTTGCCGTTGAAGGTAAAAGCGGTTCTTAATTGGGCTCGTCCTGCATCTTTGAAAGCTCTTCAAAGATTTCTGGGGTTTGCCAACTTTTACCGCAAGTTTATAAAAAACTTCTCTATTGTGGTGAAACCTCTCACAGATCTTACTGTGAAAGGTTCCGACTTGGTAAACTGGAGTAAGGATGCAGTGGACGCCTTCACGTTTCTTAAGGAGAGCTTTGCCACTGCTCCTGTTCTTACCCAGCCCGATCAGGAGAGACCCTTTGTTGTTGAGGTTGACGCCTCGGAAGCGGGGGTGGGGGCAGTACTTTCACAGGGGACTTCGTCTTTGACTCATTTGAAACCCTGTGCATTCTTCTCAAAGAAGTTTTCCCCAGCGGAAAAAAACTATGATATTGGGAACAGGGAACTGCTCGCTATAAAGTTGGCCTTTGAGGAATGGCGGCATTTCCTGGAGGGGGCCAAACATTCTGTTACTGTCCTCACCGACCATAAGAATCTTGAATATCTCAAAACGGCCAAACGGCTAAATCCAAGACAGGCAAGGTGGGCGTTGTTCTTTTCACGTTTTAATTTTGTGATTTCTTTCAGACCCGGCTGCAAAAACGCCAGAGCAGACGCGCTATCTAGAAGCTTCTTGCCTGAACAACCGTCAAACATCCCACCTGTTCCCATTTTACCTGAGAAAGTGTTTTTGGCTGCTAATACCTCTGATTTGTTTGCTGAAGTTAAACAGTTTCAACATTTGTCTCCGTCCGGCTCTCCTGATAATAAATGGTTCGTTCCCTGTCATTTGCGTTTGAGACTGCTGAATGAATACCACAACTCTCCTCTTTCAGGTCACCCTGGTATTTCGGGTACTATGGAGTCAATCTCCAAGAAATTTTTGGTGGCCGACTTTACGCCGGGATGCCACTGCCTATGTCAAGGCGTGTGACATTTGTGCCCGGTCTAAGGTTAACCGCTCACGGCCTTTGGGAGAACTATGTCCTCTACCTGTTCCCTCCAAGCCATGGACCCATCTGTCCATGGACTTTGTTACTGATTTACCTCCCTCCCTGGGAATAACTACCTTGTGGGTTGTGGTAGATCGCTTTAGTAAGATGGCGCACTTTATTTCTTTACCCAAATTACCATCCGCCAAGCAATTGGTCCCCTTGTTTCTAGATCATGTGGTGCGGCTGCATGGAATTCCTTCTAATATTGTCTCAGATAGGGGTACCCAATTTGTCTCCAAATTCTGGAGAGCTTTCTGTAGTAAAATTGGCGTTTCCCTTGCTTTCTCATCGGCCTTTCACCCGGAGACCAATGGGCAGACAGAACGGGCCAATCAAGCCCTTGAACAATTCTTACATTGCTATGTGGCTGATAAGCAAGAGACCTGGGCATCTTTTATTGCCTTGGCAGAGTTTGCCATAAATAATAGGGTGAACTCTTCCACAGGGATGTCTCCCTTCTTCTGCAACATGGGATTTCACCCTAAATCCAGCTCTTTCTCTGAGGACCCCTCGGACAGTCCTGAGGTAGAGATTATTTCCTCTGATCTGCGGTCGGTTTGGGAGCAGGTCCAAAGCAACATCAAAAAGGCTCATGAGTCACAGTGCCGCTTTGCTAATAGGAAGCGGAGGAGAAGTCCTTCCTTTGAAGTTGGGCAGAAAGTGTGGCTTTCTACTAGAAATCTGAAACTGAGAGTCCCCTCTGGTAAACTGGCTCCCTGGTACATTGGGCCCTTTAAAATATCTCAGATAATCAACTCTGTTTCTGTCAAATTGGACCTCCCCCAGGCGATGAGAGTGCATAGGGTATTCCATGTTTCTCTCCTAAAACCTTATGTACCTCCAGTTTGTCCTGCTGACACACCTCCTGCTCCTGTTGTTGTACTTGGTCACCCCGAGTTTGAGGTAAGAAAGATCTTGGACTCCAGGAAAGTTCGTGGGGTCCTGCAGTACCTGGTGGACTGGAAGTGGTATGGCCCTGAGGAGAGGTCGTGGGTGTCTCATTCCGAGGTTCATGCCCCCAGGTTGTGTGGGAGGTTCCATGTCGATTTTCCTGAGAAGCCTTCCCCGGGTGAGGGTCCGGAGGCCCCTCATAAAGGAGGGGGTAATGTCAGGATTCGTACCGGGGCCTAGTCTGGGTACCACAGCAAGTTTCGCTGCCTTACTGGCTGTGCCACACAGCCAGTCGGAATATTCAGTTTCTGATCAACTAGTTCTTTTTCGTTCATCATTCTTCCCCGTTCTGGTGATTGGCTGCTTCACTGTTTCCTGTTCGTATGTCCCACCTTCTTCCTATTTAGCACTCCTCAGGGCTTTCACTCCTTGCCGGTGATTCTTTTGTGGTACGGATTCCTGCCTTCTCCACTGCGCTGCCCGGTACAACCTCTGACAGCCTCCCGGTCTCTCTCTCGTCTGAGTACCTCTGGACTCTAGCTTTCCGCTTGTCTTTGCTGAAAGTTTAGTACTGTTTGGTGTGTTAGTTTTGGGTTTCGTGGATAACCCTTCAGGTTCGTTCTCTGTTTAGTATCACTCTTGTAGTCCTCCTTGCTGCTGCTTGTCTCCCTTAGGTTGTCCAGCACTAATTCCACCCTCGGTTTACCCTCACTGTAGCCCCCTGCACTTACGCCCAGGAAGGGACCGCCGCCCAGTTGTCGCCCACCGGCTAGGGTGGGACCGGCAAGTAGGTAGGGTCAGCGGGGGGGTGGAGCTCAGTGGCACCTTCCTTCCCCGCCGTGTGGTGGAATCATAACAGCGTGAGAACGGCTGGCGAGCTGTTAAGCAAGCTACAGCACCTGTGGTTTGCACACGTAAGTTTTTCATTTTTTCAGGAATGACGGTTAGGCCTAATTCCGGAACTGCGGTTGACCTGCACTTACTGGGAAATCATTGTTCGCGGGTAATAATTGTAATCAGTGATCCCCATCACTAACGTTGTTCAGCGGGTTATCTGCACCTGTAAGCGACAAACGCTGGCCTTTTCAGTGTAGCGCACATGCAGCCACGGACATGTAAGGGCATGACACACCAGTTATTGGCCAATCTCATGTGCCAGAGCCTCACGTGTCCCTCTAATAAGCCGGACTCGGACCGCGGGACATGACGGAGTCTCGTTCGTTAACGGAATTAAGCTTGCAATGTGTGCATCTGTTCTGTAGCTGGCATGGTTGAGGTTTCCCAGGTGGAGTCGAATTTAACCGTAGGCTCCACTCCTGGTGGTGCCCTTCTGGACATTCCTTTAAGGTTCAGCTTTGCAACCATACTGCCCACGTAAAACAAACACTTTGCCTTCATGAACGCTGTTTGGAGGGTCATGACTCGTGGGAATAACGCCGCCCAATCAGTTAACCTGCTAGAGAGATCCTTCGTTGCTCCCAAGCATGACATCACACTCCCTAGGAAGAAGGTAATGCCACTGTGGCGACCGTACTCCTGGGGGCGACACAAGTGCACTGATGCCCAGCCACTGCTCGATGAATCTGCTGGTACATTGACCCAGACCACTACATTCCCCTCGCACGCTACACGACCTGAATCTGACCCTGATGAAACTCAGGTTACCCTTCCCATATACAGTTCCATCTTACACGGTGACAAAGAGGAAGCTGCAGATGAAAGTGCAGGTTCGGCCCACCCGCCATCAGACACACCACCGTACTATCAGGGGCCCTGTGCCAGTGCCATCGCCAACGAGTGGGCCCCCCCTGCTTGCTCAGGATCACAGCACTTGCAAAGTTGAAATACTGTGCAGTGAGATGGAAGATGGGGACGACAAGGAGTCCAGACAAGTACAGGGATTCCCTAGCGAGGAGACTTATTTGATTGTTTTCAATGTTGGGACAGCAATTTTTGGGGCGCACTATACTCTGGAGAATGATAGATGAGGCCCACCATACACTGGAACATTCCAAAGGTGGACATCAGACACTGGAGCAGCATTTACAGGGCCCATTATACACTAGAGCATTAGAAATGGGGCCCATTATGTTTGGAGCATTATTTGGGCCCATAAGACAGTGGAGCTTCATCCATGGGGACCAACATATACTGTAGCATTATGTGGAGCTCATCATATACTGTTTCAAACATTATATGGGACCAATGATTCTGTATGGAGAAATAGATGGGCCTCTTCATGAGATGTAAAAAGTGAGGTATTTTTCATTGTACTATACCGCTATTTCTCTGCCGTATCGGAGCATGATGAGTTGTGGTATGTGTTAAAGGGGCCCTCCCCCCCCAACTTTAGCCAAATAACCCCCATTTTTCAGTGCGTAACTTGTATTATGAAGTTAATTAAGGTTGACAAGCTTAAGTAAGAAGAATTGATGCTTTTGGCATTCAAATGGGCACTGTAGGTGTGTTTCCTGTCCTCTCACTGCCGACTTTTATTCCCCATTGACTTACATTGGGTTTCGTGTTTCGGGACGACCCCGACTTTTCCCTATAATCGGACGATCTTGCTCGACCCGACTTTTGGAAAAGTCGGGTTTCACGAAACGAAACGCGACCCTAAAAAACCAAAAGTCGCTCAACTCTAATGATTTCTCCTACTTATACTCCATGCTCTGAAACTGATTATGTCAACTGGCCACACTGTCCCCTACCTTTAAAATCTTGAAGCGCAACCTAAAAACTTACCTCTTCAAGAAACCTACAACCTTCAGAAAGCTCTGTTGCAGAGTTTGACCAAACAGGAACAGAAAGATCCCTAACTAAGATGTCCATATGACTTGAGAGGAAGGCTTGGAACGCCCCTTTAGATAAGCCACAGTTCTTACCATGGTGGACTCATATGAAAGCTGTCATCTAATAATATGTTTAGGTATACCTTTCCCTGGAAAAATTAGTCATTTTCCAGATATGCAGTGATCAATTGTAATGAGACATTCACTTGATCTAGATAACCATAATCTAGCAATAGATGCTCCTCAACAAAATTGAGAGTGAGACTAGGTAGACGCAGGCAAATTGCAGTTGCAGTCAGTAGAGTCAATTCAACCCATAGAGTTAGTTATCCTATTGTTCAGCATCAGAAAGTATGGCAAACGGTGCCACAGAGAACAATCTATCACTTTAGCACATGCCTAAATATCTTTTTAAATTCTGTATATTGGATCTGCAGAAAAACTCTGAAAAGTATTATCCTATATCTACTGACTGAATGGAATAAGAGGTTATTGGGTTGGTCAATAAGTAGAAGTGTAGTGCCAAATTCTTCTATAGTACCTGACAGAATAGCAGAGTTCAGCACTTTATCCATCAGTCCCATAGACTTTGATTGGAGCGGTAGTGTACATGTGTGGCCACAACACCATGCAAAGCCTGCAGGAACAAGGGGCTTGGCAGCCCCCAATCTAACGATTTAGGAGCCCTAGCAGTGGGACTCCCAGTCACTCCTGAGCATTAGCCATGAATGATCTCAAACATCTTTATCTTCATGTCTCTACTTGTCTACCGCTTTTGGCATTGAATGGAATCCTGTGGTCCCGTCATGATTTTTTTGCTGCCTGACTTCACCAGGAAATAGTCATATTGCTGTCTTCCAGCGCTAAGCTAGACTTGGATTGTCAGTAAGGCTTTGTCTGCATTTATAATGAGGCCTCCTGCCAACTCTTGTCACATAGTTTCAGTTTTATGTCCAAAGTACTGAAATCAACAATTTTGCCAGGTCATACAAGGATCTTATTAGGTTTTCCAAGCTCCGATCTCCATTTACTAACAGAAATATCTATATATTGTGAAGGCATAAAGGCATAACTCTTTTGTATGCTGTTTTACAATTAGGATTTGTATGTGTACATGGGAGTAACTGCCAGCAGCTGATATAGAACCCCAAAATGAAGGGAGCCCACTTTCATCAGAAGTGACATGCAGTTAGTGATCATGATGAATGACAGAAAGGTAGAGTGAAAAAGGCAGTGGAATAATGAACATCAGTCATTAGGAAACCAAGGAAAGAAGCGAAAAAACACAAGCTGTTATTTTTTTTAATAATAATGCACCTTCTGTGATAAAAACACTATTTGGAATCTGTAGATAATTCTTAGCTATAACTAAGCAGAACAAGATTGTTTAAGGGAACCAGGAGGCAGGAGCTTTGGGATCACCAAAGTAATTAAAAAGACAAATTCAACCATACCTTCCCGACCAGCAATGGATTTTCCATTACTGAGAAAATCTTTGAATCTTTATGTAAATGATGCTGCACCTCCTCAATATTTAATGCCTAGAAACAACCCCATGTAATTGCCCTATGAAGCATTTGAGAGTGGTGATAGGGAAATCAAAATAATCACCCCACCCCCTTGCAGTATCATTTAAGTAAAGGTTCACGGTTGAGTTTATCAGTTTCAGATTTTTTTTGGAGCGCAGTTTGAGTAATCTCTGCTTTGCAGTCCAACTGGGCCTTTCTTCAGAAATCTTCTCTGGGGGCGTACACTTTAACCCGCCTTCCCAGATGCTGCCTATCACAGCTTGGCAGCTAATCTACCTATAGATGTTTCTGACCTGTGATTGGCAGCAAATGGAAGGGAGAAGTGAACGTGCACACCACCAGAGAAAACAATGAAGAAAGGGTCAGTCGGACTGCAAACCAGAGATTTCCCATAGTGCACTCCAGAAGAAACTAATGTGACTATTTCTGCGGTGGAGTGACACTGGATGAAATAGAAAAAGAGCTTCAAAACTAGGAAAGGTCAGGGATTTTTACAAGACATTTACAGTAACTAAGTTTTTTTTAGCAAGTTAGAGGTTGTCTTTAAATGTCCTGACAGATTTCCTTTACATAGCTTCTTTTAAATTTGAAAAGCATGGCAGCTGTTTTCCAGACAAGTTCCACTCTTATCTATGAGCTATGTAATGCATTGCAATTTAACACTGTGCTGAGCTGCATAGCCAGATCTAGTGACTGTTCAAAACAAGGGATTTATGAAATTGCCCACTGTCCAAAAAATTAATCAGTACATTTAATTTTATGGGGTATTCCCATCTCCAAGATCCTATCCTAATGTATAGTAGGTGTAATAGTAATAATAGTAACAGATACTTCCAATTAGAAATGTAGTATAGTTCTTCTGATTTCTTATGTCTCTGCAGCAGCTTAGGCATCCATAGTTATGACCACTAGCAACTAGCTAACTAACTGTCATTATATGAGTGGTCGTAACCATGGATACCTAATCTACTGCAATGCCCTGCACATGGGGTAAGAGTCATAATGAAGAACTTTACTACATTTCTAATTGTAGGTATTTGCTACTATTATTATTATTATTACACCTACAAAATATCGGGTTAGGCTCTTGGAGATGGGAATACCCGTTTAATTTTAAAACTGCTTCTAGTTTTTATGGTGGATTTATTTTGGGTACACCCATCCAGTTATCTTCTGTCATTTCTCCATCAGATGCTTCAAGGTAGAACATGATTGGGAGAACGTTCCTGCGACGTTGTGGCTCGCGGCACCTAAAATGTAAATTTTTCTCTGCCTTTAATATTTTAAAGTAGTTAGCTTAAGCTCTGTCACAATAAATCAGTCAATGCATTCATGCTGTCTCGTCTGCTTCCATCATAAGACTGATATTAGTCTTCAGGCCGGTGCGATGAGCAGAGCCATCGATGAGCTCATTATGCCGTAATATTCGTTCCGCTGCTGTTATTTAAAATGTCAGCTTCACCTCTTATTAGGTTGTTAAAGTATCTTTTAGCCATCGATTCCCCAGTGATTTTGATTTGTTTAGTCTGTCAGCATGTCGAACACAACTGGGAATGCTCACAGTGCACAGTGCACAGCTCAAGGCCAAATGTAAATGAGATGGTTTTGCATCAAGTCCCATAGGTTTTAATTGCTGCAGAAAGACCTTGCATGAAATAAGCAAGTGGATTGAGCTGGAGACGGCTATGCCTGCATGTTATCTTATAATTATCTCATGGCTAACGCCTTCTAGAAGTGCCTCACACCACAACTGTACCGCATAGCATAGGTGGGTAGCGCCAAATCATCTGTTTCTGGGCAGAAGCAAAAAATCCTATATTTTGTGCACACAAAGGACCAGTACCCCTTGTTCTGTACAGATAAGGTACCCTATGTCCACTTTCCATGGTACAGATGGTATCTCGAGCTCCTGAAAATTATGCACAAACCCTATAAGAGTCTCTTTTGCCGCTTCTGTAATGCAGAACTCTTTGGGTATGTTCAGTAGCGCATTTTTTATGAGTATTCGGCTATGTTCCCACAATGAGCTTTTCTTCAGTTTTTTTATATTGCAGAATTTCGCCACCCTTTCTGCACCCATTTTTTATTGCCTTTTTTTGTCTGTTTGGTTTGTCATGCTTTAAATAAAGCTGCATTGTTTTTGATACTTCCTGTTTTTTTTGCTTTGACACAACTTTATTGATATACTGTATTTAGGTCAACAAAAAATTCGGACTTATATATAACAATAGCCGAAAGAAGAGATCCAGAAAATAATGCTAAAATTGCAATATTTTATTAATACTATTAAAAATTAATCACAATAAAATCCCAAATGGAAAACAAATAATCAAGGCGCCCAAAACTAGGGGAGACGTAAAGTGTGTGCTAAATATCCGGCAACACAAACACCAATAATAAATATATCCGGTAATCAATCATTTAAAGCTACATAATGAATCACAATGTCCCATAAAGACAAAATTATATTGAAAATAACAATGTACATTACCAGGAAAAGCAGATCAAAGGTGAAGGTAACAGTAACACAAAGAACTTGACGTCTCTCCTCACCCCGATGCGCGTTTCGCATCCAGCTTCTTCCAGGGGCGTCTAATTTTTTGTTGATATTGTTTTGAAGTGCCAGTTTCCTTCATACTATTGGACATTTTTATGAATGATATATTTAGGTGTAGATTATATGTGTATTTGATGTGTTTCCACCGCTGAAAGAAGCTAAAAGCGCATGCACGGTTTTTACCTGTGGATTTTACATATCTAATGTCTATAGCAAAATTTCTGCACAGAAAATTCATCATACCAGCAAGAGAAATTGAGATGCTGTGGTTTGCAACACACAACACCGCATGTCAGGTTATGCAGCGTTAACAAGAACACAGTCAGCAGGAGTTTTTATATAAATCCCATCCATTCTGCTAAGACGCTGCGTTTTGGGCTCAGAAAAATACACAGCATCAAAATTCATTGTGGAAATTTAGCTTTAACCACAAAATCCACACTAGAAATCTGAAGCTATCCCTTGGATTTGATCCCAATAATGCAGAGGATTCCTCTTTCATACGGTAAGTGACATGCCCACGATGAGAAAATCCATGGGCGCATGAACCAGATGTGGATTTCCCATTAGAAACAATATACAGCAATCAGATTGTGGGCAGTTTTCTCGTGGATTTTGGAGCTGAAATTCATATATACATGATCCACTGAAATGAATACTTGGGGCCTGTGCACACTTTGCAATCAGACATTGAGGATGGGTCATCAGTGATAAAGTAGTGTACAACCTCTTTAAGTTAAATAAGTTATTTGCATTTTTTCGAAAATACGCAGAGTAAAAAACTCACCAAAAACTAATTGTGGGAGTGTAGCCTGAAGCTACATCTAGATGTAAAGGAAAATATCCATTTTTCCTTACGCAACAAATTCAATGAAAAATGTGCAAAAACAATCACATAAATTCTGCAACATATCGGATATACTGCAGATTTTTTTCTGTAGCCATGTATGGGCTCATGTAAACCATGTACTTGTAGTATACAGTGGGGCAAAAAAGTATTTAGTCAGTCAGCAATAGTGCAAGTTCCACCACTTAAAAAGATGAGAGGCGTCTGTAATTTACATCATAGGTAGACCTCAACTATGGGAGACAAACTGAGAAAAAAAAATCCAGAAAATCACATTGTCTGTTTTTTTTTTCATTTTATTTGCATATTATGGTGGAAAATAAGTATTTGGTCAGAAACTGTCATGTCGGACGCTGTTCACACCACAGCGTCCGGCAGGCAGAGGTAGTTCCACCTCCAGCCACTATAGCCTCAGTGGCGCCGGCTTGATCTTCAGGCTCTCGGGGGTTAATCCTGCTGGAGACCAGGTTGGAAGGTTAGTCACGCCCACGGTCTTTAAATAGTCATACTGGCATATGGGCGTCGCCGATTATAGCTTGTGTTTTCATACCAAGTGGTTCCGGTCTGGAGTGGAGGTGTTGCAGAGAGAGAGATTCGTATCTGGTGTTGTATGATCCGTCGTTATCCTTTCTCCTTCCCATATTTGTGTTTAGTTGTGCCCTGTTCACATTACTGTATATTCCTGTGTGTGTGCGGCGCAGTGCAGTTTAAGTTCTCCCTGTCTGTCTTATTTGTGTGGGAGCTTTGGTGGTG
The DNA here is from genome assembly GCF_039654945.1 of Dendrobates tinctorius. Taxonomy (NCBI): domain Eukaryota; kingdom Metazoa; phylum Chordata; class Amphibia; order Anura; family Dendrobatidae; genus Dendrobates; species Dendrobates tinctorius. The sequence continues at coordinate 43,183,792 of NW_027361738.1, read as the reverse complement.
TGTCTCCTCACTGGGTGGAGGGTGGAGGGTTAAGTGCAGGGCTGAGCAGGAGATAAGGAAAGGGTGGAGGCTCAGGCATTTGCACCTTCAGCAAAAACCCTGGGTTGAGGGTCAGACAGGGTTTCCCCTAGTGAAAGGGACACCACAGGGGCCCCGGGTATTTCTGCCTTAGTTGTCCTAAGCCCCGCGTGACAGAAACAAGCAATCAAGATTTCTGGCTCTCACAGACCTGTAACTTCTTCTTTAAGAGTCTCCTCTTTCCTCTACTCATTACCTGTAGTAGTGGCACCTGTTTAAACTTGTTATCAGTATAAAAAGACACCTGTGCACACCCTCAAACAGTCTGACTCCAAACTCCACTATGGTGAAGACCAAAGAGCTGTCAAAGGACACCAGAAACAAAATTGTAGCACTGCACCAGGCTGGGAAGACTGAATCTGCAATAGCCAACCAGCTTGGAGTGAAGAAACCAACTGTGGGAGCAATAATTAGAAAATGGAAGACATACAAGACCACTGATAATCTCCCTTGATCTGGTGCTCCACGCAAAATCCCACCCCGTGGGGTCAGAATGATCACAAGAACGGTGAGCAAAAATCCCAGAAGCACGCGGGGGGACCTAGTGAATGAACTGCAGAGAGCTGGGACCAATGTAACAAGGCGTACCATAAGTAACACACTACGCCACCATGGACTCAGATCCTGCAGTGCCCGACGTGTCCCTCTGCTTAAGCCTGTACATGTCCGGGCCCGTCTGAAGTTTGCTAGAGAGCATTTGGATGATCCAGAGGAGTTTTGGGAGAATGTCCTATGGTCTGATGAAACCAAACTGGGACTGTTTGGTAGAAACACAAATTGTCGTGTTTGGAGGAAAAAGAATACTGAGTTGCATCCATCAAACACCATACCTACTGTAAAGCATGGTGGTGGAAACATCATGCTTTGGGGCTGTTTCTCTGCAAAGGGGCCAGGACGACTGATCCGGGTACATGAAAGAATGAATGGGGCCATGTATCGTGAGATTTTGAGTGCAAACCTCCTTCCATCAGCAAGAGCATTGAAGATGAAACGTGGCTGGGTCTTTCAACATGACAATGATCCAAAGCACACCGCCAGGGCAACGAAGGAGTGGCTTCGTAAGAAGCATTTCAAGGTCCTGGAGTGGCCTAGCCAGTCTCCAGATCTCAACCCTATAGAAAACTTTTGGAGGGAGTTGAAAGTCCGTGTTGCCAAGCGAAAAGCCAAAAACATCACTGCTCTAGAGGAGATCTGCATGGAGGAATGGGCCAACATACCAACAACAGTGTGTGGCAACCTTGTGAAGACTTACAGAAAACGTTTGACCTCTGTCATTGCCAACAAAGGATATATCACAAAGTATTGAGATGAAATTTTGTTTCTGACCAAATACTTATTTTCCACCATAATATGCAAATAAAATGATAAAAAAACAGACAATGTGATTTTCTGGATTTTTTTTTCTCAGTTTGTCTCCCATAGTTGAGGTCTACCTATGATGTAAATTTCAGACGCCTCTCATCTTTTTAAGTGGTGGAACTTGCACTATTGCTGACTGACTAAATACTTTTTTGCCCCACTGTATGTCCTACTGCAGTAATACACAGAATGACAACATGACTTAAACCCTCATTGACGTGCCTGTATGTATGAGAAAATGGCACCGTATATTAGTGCTCCATAGGGGAGTGTCAACTGCACCATTGGAGCTCGCTTTGCTGCCATTTTTTTTTGCCCATATGGTGTTCTATAATAGTACCATATTATTTCCAAGCGCTTCCATATTATAGAATCATAGAATCGTAGAGTTGGAAGGGACCTCCTGGGCCATCTGGTCCAACCCCCTGCTCAAAGCAGGATTCGCTAAATCATCCCAGTCAGATATCTGTCCAGCCTCTGTTTGAAGACTTCCATTGAAGGAGAACTCACCACTTCTCATGGCAGCCTGTTCCACTCATTGATCACTCTAACTGTCAAAAAGTTTTTTCTAATATCTAATCTGTGTCTCCTCCCATTCAGTTTCATCCCATTGCTTCTAGTCTTTCCATGTGCAAATGAGAATAAAGTTGATCCTTCTACAATGTGACAGCCCTTTAGATACTTGTAGACAGCTATTAAGTCTCCTCTCAGTCTTCTCTTTTGCAAACTAAACATTCCCAAATCCTGCAACCTTTCCTCATAAGACAGGGTTTGCAGACCGGTCACCATTCTGGTCGCTCTTTTCTGATCTTGCTCCAGTTTGTTGATGTCTTTTTTAAAATGTGGTGCCCAAAACTGGACACAATATTCCAGATGAGGTCTGACCAAAGAGGAGTAGAGGGTAATAATGACTTCACGTGATCTAGACTGTATGCTTCTGTTAATACATCCTAGAATTGCATTTGCCTTTTTTGCTGCTACATCACACTGTTGACTCATATTCAGTCTGTGATCTATTAGTATACCCAAGTCTTTTTCACATGTGCTGTCACTTAGCCCTATTCCTCCCATTCTATATATGCTTTTTTCATTTTTATTGCCCAGATGTAGTACTTTGCATTTCTCCCTGTTAAAAACCATTCTGTTAGTTGCTGCCCACTTCTCCAGTTTATTTAAATCTTTTTGAATCCTCTCTCTCTCTTCTCTAGTATTAGCTATCCCTCCTAGCTTTGTGTCATTTAAATTTAATCAGTTTACCCTCAATTCCTTCATCTAAATCGTTGATAAAGATGTTGAACAATACAGGGCCCAGGACAGAGCCCTGTGGTACCCCACTTGAGACATTCTTCCAACTGGATGTGCAGCCATTTACGACCACTCTTTGGGTCCGATCACTAAGCCAGTTATGAATCCACCTAACAGTTGCCTTGTCCATTCCATACTTAGTCATTTTTTCAATAAGGATTGTATGAGAGACTTTGTCAAATGCTTTGCTGAAGTCAAGATATACTATATCTACAGCATTTCCTTGATCCACCCAATCAGTGATACTGTCATAGAAGGAAATTAAGTTAGTCTGACATGACTTATTAGTTACAAACCCATGCTGACTCTGTTTAATCACTTCATTCTTATCCAGGTATTGACATACATGTTGTTTAATAATTTGTTCAAAGATCTTTCCTGGTATAGAAGTCAGACTCACCGGCCTATAGTTGCCTGGGTCCACCTTCTTCCCCTTTTTGAAGATAGGAACAACATTTGCTCTTCTCCAGTCTTCTGGCACTTCTCCTGTTCTCCAAGAATTTTCAAAGATTATGGAGAGGGGTTCAAAAATTTCTTCTGCTATCTCCTTCAGTACTCTGGGATGTAATTCATCTGGACCTGGAGACTTGAATTCATTTAGGTTAGCTAAGTGTTTCCTCACTATCTTTCTGTTTATAGATATCCTGGATTCTTCTATTCCCTTAATAGGACAGTGAATAACAGTTGATGTTACATTTCCTTTCTGAGAGAAAACAGATGCAAAATAGGAATTTAAAAGTTCAGCCTTCTCAACATCCTGTCTTACCATTTCATCATTTTCATCCTGTAAAAATCCTATAGCATCTTTGACTTTTCTTTTACTTTTGACATATCCCCAAAATCCTTTATTATTGCTTTTGACATCTCTTGCAAGCCTCAATTCATTTTCAGCTTTAGATAATCTGATTTGTGCCCTGCAGGTTCTGCAGACAGCATTATATTCTTCTTTAAATATGCCTCCCTCTTTCCATTTTATAAACATTTTTTTCTTTCTTTTTAGCATGTGCTTAAGTTCTGTGTTCATCCATCCTGGTTTCCTTAAATGCTTCCTATTCTTCCCTCTTTTCGGAATTGTTAACAACTGTGCTTTGAGAATTTCATTTTTCAAGATTTCCCATCCTTCCTGGACATTTTTGTCTTTAAGGATATCCAGCCATTGGATCCCTCCAATTCTCTTTCTGAATCCCTTAAAATCTGCCTTTCTGAAATCTAACCTTGACGTCTGAGTCTTCACAGGTCTTCCGCCTCTAGTTATCCAAAATTCTAAGATAGCATGGTCGCTACCTCCTAGGGTCCCAGCCACTTTTACCTCCTCAACTATTTCCTCCCTGTTTATAAGGATTAGATCCAAGGTAGCAGTTCCCCTTGTTTTCTCCCTTACCTTTTGGAAGATAAAGTTGTCAGCAAGAGAGGATCAGAATTTCCTTGACCTGTTAGTTTTGCCTGAGAGAGATTCCCAACAAATGTCTGGATAGTTGAAATCTCCCATGACAACTATGTCATATTTTTTGGAGAACTTGGCCATTTGATGCATAAAGAGTTCATCCATATCTTCAGCTTGCACAGGCGGCCTGTAGTAAATGCCTACAATGGTGTCCTTTCCATTGTTCTGTCCTTGTATTCTTACCCAAACAGTTTCCACAGAACTCCCAGTCTCTGAAGCTTCAATCTCTGTGCAGATATACGCGTTTCTAACATACAATGCAACACCCCCTCCTCGTTTATCAAGTCTGTTTCTTGCAAATAAGTTGTATCCTTCTAGTCTTGTATTCCAGTCATGTGTATTGTCCCACCAAGTTTCAGTGATTCCAATGACATCATATTTCTTTTCCTGTGTTAGTAGTTCCAATTCTCCTTGTTTGTTGCCCATGCTTTGTGCATTAGTATAGAAACATTTTAGTTTGTGATTGGTTTCTCTTTCTCCAATATTTTTATTAATTAGATTCTTTCGTCTTTGTTCTTCCTTTCCACTTCTAATAGCAGAGTTCTCAATAGCATTTGTCAGGTGTATGGCTTTTTCTGGTCTTTTGCTTCCCTTCCCATGTTGTTCTAGTTTAAAGCTCTCCTTACAAGTGTAGCAAGGCGACTTCCAAATACATGCTTTCCAGTCTTCGTAAGGTGCACCCCATCTCTCCAATATCAATTGCAAAACCACTCATCTTTGCCTGCAGTTTGTGAAAATTGCTACTTGTATGGTTCCCTGACAGGGTTTTTGCAGGATCTGTCAACTCTTTACTGACTTTTATCAGGAAAATCGACACCTATACAATGGAGCATGTTACAAATTTCATTTATATGGCGGCACAGAGTTCATAGAGAAACAACATTAGTTTTATATTACAGCGCTGCACAACAGAGCCATAATATGATTTTCTATAAGGGAACCTCGCTACTCTTGTACTGTGCAGTGTGGGCTATATACTGCATTTTTTTTAGTGCGAGGACCGATAGCAACTTTTGCACAAGACAGGCAGTCAGTAGTCAGTAGGTGGCATACAACTTTTAGGCAAACGCCATGTGAGGCTAAGTTCACACAAACGTATAAAAAAAAATGCCCGAATTTAATCCGGATAAAACGGATGATTTTTCATTTTTTATTGTCATCCGAACACAATCCATATGGCATCAGCAGCTATTATAATTTACAACACCAAATCCAGTCTCCTAGGATAAAAAAAATTGCATTTTAGCCATAAAAATGAAAGGCTATATTGTGACAATCCGATTTTATTGCGCACCCATAGACTTGAATAGGCGAGATTCTGCCGACATGGAAAGGACTAGTTCATGCTGCTATTTTATTCAAGCGATTATTTGGTCTATGAAAGAATAAATGGTCATCTGATCATCCCAATTAAATATCCTTGTCCTGACTGCTGTCAGTTTTTTTCACAGGCAGCACTCGGAATTAAAGTACGGTTGTGTGAACATAACTTTATTGTTACAAAACTTGAGACATAAAAGGTAAAAAGCAATTAACATATTTTTTGCTTTGTAAGGCCGGTTTCACACTAGCGCATTTTCAACGCGCGCACGGCCGGGGGTAGCTCCGCCCCCGAGCCGGCTCTCTGCCCGGCGTGCCCGCCCCTTCCTTGTAGCGCCGCCTCCTAGCGGACAGCGGCGCCTGCGATCGGCGCACCCTATCTTTAGCATAGGGTGCGCCGATCGTGCGCAGGCCGTGCGCTAGTTGCGCTTTGACCTGCGCTGCGCACTTTTGACGGTGCGCCGTGCGCGCCAAAATCGAACTTTTCGGATTTTGGCGCGCACGGCGCACCGTCATAAGTGCGCAGCGCAGGTCAAAGCGCAACTAGCGCACGGCCTGCGCACGATCGGCGCACCCTATGCTAAAGATAGGGTGCGCCGATCGCAGGCGCCGCTGTCCGCTAGGAGGCGGCGCTACAAGGAAGGGGCGGGCACGCCGGGCAGAGAGCCGGATCGGGGGCGGAGCTACCCCCGGCCGTGCGCGCGTTGAAAATGCGCTAGTGTGAAACCGGCCTAAGACACTTTTTTCCCCAAAATTTGAGGAGAAAATGGGGGTTCGTCTTACAAAGCGTACAAGCCTTACCATAGGCCGTGATCAGGGGGTTTCCGGGTGTCTAGCGGTTGTTGGCCGGTGCTGCGGGTGTCTCTGGTGCCCAGCGGTGCTGCGTGTGTGTCCGGCGCTGCCCCGGGCTCTGCCGACATTTTGCGACACGCCAGAGCCCCGGCATTTCCACGGTTCCCTGTGTGTGCGGTTGTTCCGGTGCACATGCGCAAATATAATCTCGTAACCCAGCTCTCGAGAGATGAGATCTCAGCTCTGAAATCTCACCTCTCGAGATCTTGGTCCTGAGATCACATCTGAGCATGCGCCGGCAGCCATTTTTTACCAGAACCACCGCACACACTGGGAACCGTGGAAATGCCGGGGCTCTGGCCTGTCGCAAAATGTCGGTAGAGCCCCGGGCAGCGCTGGACACTCACGCAGCACCGCTGGGCACCGGAGACACCCGCAGCACCGGCCAGCACCTGTCTGGCACCCGGAGAAATCCGGCAGCAGCACAAGACCCCGCAGCAGCACAAGACTCCCGCAGCAGCAGCACACATCGGAGCCCCCCTCATCCCTGAATGTGGCCTGCAGCATCACTCCACTCCTGGCTCCTCCAGCAGCGAGCCTGAGACCCCGCTACACCGCAGCCACCAACCCCGGTAAGCAATAAGATGCAAGGATTACAAGAAGCACCACCATTTTATTAAAAAATATTTTTTTCTTATTTTTCTACACAAAATTTGTGGTGCGTCTTATAATCCGAAGCATCTTATAAAGCGAAAAATATGGTATATCTTATTTGCTTTAACTTGGTTGTTCCCATAGAAAATAATATGGTCAGAAGGTCGATTCATTATTTAATTTGCTACTTTTTTGTCTGTTTTTGGTGTTTTATCCTGTTTATTTGCACCAAAGTCTTCTTTTGATTTGCACCTTTTTAAAACCTTTTATTTTTAGATCTGTTCGCTTGTGTTTTTTTTATTTCCAAATGTTTACGGCTGATACATCAATTACTACTTTTTAAAAAGTTACAGATGTTTTGAGCTAATATACTCCAGCATTCACTAGGATTGATTTTATGTACGCCTCAAATTGTTGTCTAACAGAACATGCATTGTTTTGTTTTAGAAAGGCACCAAATAAAGCATTTTTTGTTTTTCGCAATTCATGAATTCCATGCGCCAATTTTAGACAAAAAAAAATGCCAACAAATACCAGATGACAGAAAAAGAAAAGTGACGTAAAAAACAAACAAAAGCAAATGATGAATTGGGCCCTTAATCTGCTGCTAATCACTGGACTCAGCGGTTTTGTGTAGTTTGCTTCAGCACGATCACCAAGTCCAGTGATTAGCTGCAGCGGTACTGTGATGCAGGCATGACATCTTTGCTGCAGTCACGTCAACAAAGACAGAAAAGGAGCAATGGAGAAGAGATCCTAAAGCAGCAGTGGAGGAAGAAAGGCAATTTTGTTATTTTTAAGCAAAATTGTCTTGTGGTTTGATGAGACTGATGATATAGATGAGATTAAACTGATGAGGTAGATGAGATTAAACTTTTTGGCCACTAAGGTAAACCTTATATCTGGCACCAAACTAACACAGCTTATCACCCCAAGAACACCATCCCCACAGTAAAACGTAGTTGTGACAGCATCATGATGTAGCGATGTTTTTTGGCAGCAGGGACAGAGAAAATTGTCTGAGTCAAGGGGAAGATAGATGGTGCGAAATGCAGGGATATTCTTGAGCAAAACCTGATTGTCTGTGAGTGATTTGAGACTGAGACGGAGGTTCACCTTCAAACAAGACAATCTCAAAGCTGAAGCAACACTCAAGTGTTTTAAAGGGAAATGTGTAAATGTTTTGGAGTGACCTAGTCAAAGCCCAGACCTTAATCCAATTTAGAATCTGTGGTCAGACTTGAAGATTGCTGTTCACCAGAAGAAACCATCTAACGTGAAGGAGCTGGAGCAGTTTTACCTTGAGAATGGGGAAAATTCCCAGTGGCAACATGTGGAAAGCTCATAGAGACTTTTTAAAGCAACTTGCAGCTGTAAGTACTGCAAAAGGAGGCTCTACAAAGTACTGACTTTATGCACGCTGAAATTTTCAGTTATATTGTCCTATTTGTTGCTTGCTTCACAATAAAAAGAAAACCAAATGTTCACAGTTGTAGGCATGTTCTTTACATGAACTGATGCAAACGCTAAAAAACAGTGAAAGGTCTCTTGGCTGCGCCTCTTATTTGGGCTCTCCTTGCTTGAGATATCAGTTCAGGTGGATGGCTATGACATGGTAGGTTTCCAGTTGTGCTATACGCCTTCCATTTTTGGATGATAGATTGAAAAATACTCTGTGAGATGTTCAGAACTAGGGCTGTTTTTTTATAAGCTAACCCTGCTTTACTCTTCTTCACAACATTATCCCTGACCTGCCTGGTGTGTTCCTTGGTTTTCATAATGGTGTTTGATCTTTAATGTTCTCAAACAAACCTCTGAGGCCTCCACAGAACCACTGTAGTTAGACTGAGAACAAATTACACATAGGTGTATTCAATTTACTAATTATGTGACTTCTGAAGGCAAATGGTCACTCAGGATTTTATTTAGATGTATTACACTACATGGGACTGAATACAAATTCACATCACAATTTTCAGATTTATATTTTTAAAATAATTAGAAAACCAAAAATCATTTCTTTTATACTTCACAAATACTTGCTACTTTGTTTTGGTATATCAAAAAAAATCCAAATAAAATACGTTTAAGTTTGTGGGTGTAACATGAAAAAGGTGGAAAGTATAATGGGGTATAAATATGTTTTCAAGGCACTGAACATATATATGTATGTATATAAAAATGTATCTGCTGAAACTCACAATGCACAAATTTCAATTTAAATTCAAAGGCCTAAAAACAAAAGCAATCTTACCATAAACCTAATTCTTTGCAAATCTGAACACATATTTAATTCATATGAGCTTTTGAAGACATTATTCTTTATTGCGGTTCTCACATTTTAATGTACAAGGCCCCTAGGGGTTGTATTCAACACGTTGCGAATTGAATGGAACAGGATTTGTTGTTAACTGTGCATTAACCAATGCTGTACTATACTGAATGGGAAAAAAGTGAATTTGGAAGAATAGCCCGTCGCTTGCCATGACATAATCTTTCATTCTAGGAACAATTTACTACAGTGTATTTTTGTGGCCACATATAGGAGGCTTGACAAGTGCATACCGCAACCAATTGCAGCATTAGGATGTAAAGAAAGTAGTTTGTAGGATACAGTGCTGAAAAGGAATTTTCGCAGGCTTTCCCATAAATGAAGAGCACTCGTGTCGCTCGGCTGAATAGCCCAAACGAAAAAAATCTATTCCTCCCTGAGAACAACTTCAGCATTCATGATCAAAAATAAGCTTTAATCACAGGGAATTACATTCCTTATTCCTGCAAATTCATGATAAGTCTACAAAGTATTCTGTGCAGTGTACAGCAGCGGTATCGACGGCCTTTGAAGATTCTTTTTACTGACAGCTTTGCAGAACCTTACTGACTTTAACTTTTCACTAATTATTATATTACACTTATAAAAGTGCAAAAGGAACAGAAAACATGATTTTCACCCTTTCGTTTAAGATGAGTAATATTGGAAAGAAAGTGAAAGATCAATATGGAAGAATTTCTCAAAGAGTTGGCCGAATACGTGACAATTTTCTAGAATTTAGGATAATAATGAAATGATTGTAATTATGGTCACATCCTAGGACACCCATTGGCATGGTCAATTTCCCAAAGAGGACTTTTAGATGAAATTGTCAACATCTCTGTAAAGGCCAAATATAGATGTATATGTATGACAACATGAGTATGGCAATACGATTAGTCCCCAATCCCCACAATTTTAAGCGTGCCCTGAAAACGCATTTATTCAGACTGGCCTATCGCCTCAACACATTAACCTAATCTATCCCTGTGTGGCACAGCCAAAAGTTTTACCATAACCAGGTTCCCCGCATCATGTTCCCACATGCTTTATGCATCCATTAGCCCTCTGTGTCTGTACTGCTACACACTTAACATTATGGCTGGTCCATACAATCAGGGCAACTGTTACCACCCACCTTTCGTGTCTACCTCTTTCCTCATAGACTGTAAGCTTGCGAGCAGGGCCCTCATTCCTCTTGGTAGCTGTTATAATCTATGTGATTATTGTTATGCTGTAATATCTATTGCCTGTACAAATCCCCTCTGAAATGTAAAGTGCTGCGGAATATGTCGGCGCTATAGAAATAAAATGTATTATTATTATTATGGCCTGCGATGCACTGACTGGCTGTGGGTCTACTGACCGGAACGCCTATGAGGCTTTTAGTCAGGAGACTCTGAGCTGTTCCATGCATCGCGGTCCGTACTGAATTCAGAGTACCTGATCTGGTGAATTGCAGTTTGTTCATGTAAAACTGTTCTTTAAAGGGAACCTGTTCTGTTAAGAATTGTATCTGATCTACAGGCGGGATGTTATAGAACAGAAGGAACTGATCTGATTGATAGACTTTTTTGTGGAAAAACCTTCTGTAAAGCTTGAATTTTATTAATTGAAATCCCCAGTGTTTGTATGAATGAATCCAGTGGACGGTCCTACTCACTGATTGACAGTCTTCCCTCTATGACTGTGTATGCTTTCAATCATTGATTATGACCGTCCATTGGACTCATATGCCTAATGTTGATAAAAAGACCATGATTTCATCGATTTGTCCCTTATTTTGCTGCTTGCTGTAGTTTTGATAATATGAGCATTTTATCAGCAGGAGATTATCACTAGAGGATAGTAAACCTGCTGCCATGTGGTCCTCCAGATCCATGAGCTCTGTATAACTTTTTCCCTGCCACTGATTGGCAGCTTTCTACTTATACACAATGTACACAGAGAGCTGTCAATCAATGGTGTGGGTGGGGTTACACAGGGCTCAGTATTCAGAGAACTGATAAATCTGCAGCAATTAAAACTGTGATTTTATCAAAACTACAACACGCAGTCCAATAAGTAATACATCGCTGGAATTAGGGACTTTGACACTACATCATGATACTCTAAGATGAGGTAGAAAAAAAACCTAGTGACAGATTTCCTTTAAGGCTGGAGTCACACACAACGAATAAAAAATCGGTCCTATTTTAACGGTACGAAATCGCACAAAGAATTCTTGTCCAGGGATCCGTCTGTCATCCCATTTTCCGGCGATGAACCGATTTTATTCGCATCTAAGCATCAAATTGACATCCAGTGCCAATGGCTGATGCTCTTTCCTGTTGACCTGGAGAAGTCTTGCGATTTAATCGCAAGTCACACGTGTGGTGCGTTTTCAATGCGTTTTTTAATCGCATCCATAGACTTGCATTGTCGAATCCGATCCGAAAATCGGTGACAATCGCAGCATGCTGCAATTGTCTCGGTCCGAGGAACGGATCCGATAAAAAAACGCATGATGGGAGCAGCACCATTGAATAACATTGGGACGAATGCAATGCGATTTTTTATCGCATTGCATTCGTTCGATTTAATCGCTAGTGTGACTCCGGCCTAACACTTACTATAAAAACCACTAAGAAAGAACAATCAGTAATTGGCTGAGAGCAGTCCAAGTCCTGCATTTGACCAGTGCATAGGGTTGTGTTCTGGGACATTAGTACCCATATCTGTCAAGCAATGCATTCATAAGTGAATCTTAGCTCCATAGTAGCCACTTCCAAAATCCATGATAGTGTAGATCATTGAATTTATTTATGCTACGATCTCCTGAGAATTCTAAAAATGTAGACATTGACTTGTAATATACTAGAGGCAATATAAAAAGAGCCTTACTGCTTTGATAGACAAATTAATTTGACATATTTCACCCCTCCTAAGAGAGTGGAGTGGAAGTTAGATGGATTGCCTATCTCTCGAATAGGCTACATAATTATTAGCTAAGCATTCTTACAGCAGGTATGGACTAGCAGAACCCATTTGCATTCTTTTGCGAAATGGTTTGCCTTGTTCAGAGCCATATACAAAGATTTATGTTCCTTGATTAACACAGACAGTTTCTCCACATTTTTCTAAAAACACTCTCCATCAATTTTAACTCAAATAGCCGAGTCTTCAGCGCAGACTGCTGCATAGTCAAAAGTGCTAATTCATTTGCTAAGTCTGAGTCTGTCCCCGCAGTGTAATTGTGCTTCAGAATTGCATTAGAGCATTCGCACTGATGTTATGAAGTTCAAAATATTGTTATAACTTCAGACATCTCCAGATTGGTTCTCTTTGCCTGGACTGATTTAAAATATCAATGAATAAAAATGAGATGTGAGCTGAAAAATGGAATTTTAAAATGTTGAATTAAAAATGATCAAGACGGTAAAACAAAGAACATTTCCTGAGTAATTTAACAGGGAGAGATAAATGCAATGTCAATGTGGCTACATACACAATATATTTAACTAGCTGTATTTTATTCTTGGCGGGTATGGCAGGTCCAGCGGGCACATATTATTTTTTCTGTACAAAGAGACATCAATTTTCTTTACTTTTTCCAACACTTTGTGTATTTCAAACATCCAGATTTTAATTTAGAAGGCTGAGTGATATGACCAAGTTACGTGAGTGGTTCCATAACAATTTCATCTTTAACTTTATGACCCACTAATCAAACTAGTCAACAAAGTAAGTTAAGGCCCATTTACGACAGCTGATAATCCAACAGATTCTATTGTTAACAACCCATCATTCAAGATAATAGGGTTGAGCGACTGAAAAATATATCCAAAAACGCTCCATCATTGTGCGTGAAATCATTTAGGCAAGCAAAAAAGAGTTCTCGAAAATTGTGTATTGTAAGAGTAAATTGTTGACTCGTCTATCCATTTGAAGGCTAACATGGGTATTCAAAAATATCTAGGGGAATATTTATTTATCCTGCAAAATACTGTGTATCTCTTTCTCTGTTTTAAGGCTCTGTCCTGGCCCCAGTGTGGTTCAACATTTTTATAAATGATCTAGATAAGTGAATTGAATTGAAGGTAAACTAATCAAGTTTACAGACCAAGCAAAGCAAAGAAGGATAGCTAATATTAGCAAAGACAGAGAAAGGTTTCAGAAGGCTCTAGATAAGCTTGAACTATGGGCAGCGATAATAAAGTGGTGTTTAACAGGCAGAGATGTACGTCTTTACATCTGGGCAAGAAAAATGAAAATTATATCTACATTAAGGGAGGAATAGAACTAAGCAGCAACATGTGTGAAAATTAACTTGGGTTTACTAATAGATCGCAAATTGCACATGAGTCAACAGTGTAATGCAGCAGCAAAAAAGGCAAACACAATTCTAGGATGTATTAAGAGAGTCTAGATCACGTGAAGTAATTATCCCCCTCTACTCCTCTTTGGTCAGGCCTCGTCTGGAATACTATGTCCATTTCTGGGCACCACATTTTAAAAAAGACATTGAAAAATGAGCAGGTTCAGAGAAGAGCTACAAGGATGGTGAGCAGACTGCAAAGCATGTCCTACGAGGAACGGTTAAAGGATCTGGGAATGTTTCGCTTGGAAAAAATAAGGCTAAGAGAAGACTTAATAGCTGTCTATAAATATCTGAAGGGTTGTCACTTTGTAGAGTTATCATCCTTATTCTCATTTGTACATGGAGGAACGAGAAGCAATGAAATGAAACCGAAAGGGAGGAGATACAGATTAGATATTAGAAAAAACTTTTTGACAGTGAAGGTGATTAATGAATGGAAGAGGCTACCACTTCAATGGAAGTCTTGAAACAGAGGCTGAACAACATCTATCTGAGATGGTTTAGTGAGTCCTGCATTGAGCAGGGGGTTGGACACAATGACCCTGAAGATCCCTTGAAGCTCTAACATTCTATGATTCTTTTTTAAAATGATTATATCTTAGATTATATTAAAATATCAAACCCATACTATAAATACATGAAGAGGCCACAATTATATATCAAAGGACTGTAGGAATTATATGAATATATATAAGGTGAGGGGGTATAAATGACCCTATTACTCTCTATTTCTGACTGCTACCTAACTGCGGAGGTTGGCTTCCTAGTTGTATTCGCAATGTGGCACCCCAGCTTGTACTGAAATCCTATATATCCTTATGGATATGGAGAAATACAAGAGAAAGATATCTCAGCTGAATACGGTGGACCGAGTCCTCAGATATAAGAATAATATAATAAGAGGGAAAAAGTGAAATATAAATATGAAAAATATTAATAAAAATAGAAAGATAGGTTTATCTAAATTCACAAGTGTCTGTTCACATTGTCACCAATCCACAAGTGACATCTCAACGTGTTTCCCCTTTGCTTTCTGATGAACCTCGATTTAATTATTGCAGCAAAGTCCAGACACCATATTCATAGTATCAAAAATGTTTTTGCTTCACTAATTTGATTAAGTTTTCTTTATACAGAATCAGTGGAAATATTAGTACAATACTTAATGATTTCATATATTCAAAACGTATACTAGCACTTATGCGGTTTGAACATTGACAGATTATTTGTCTGTGTGAACACTTCTTCAGGGTTAGCATGTAACGATTGCGATTCACCCATTTCTTTCACGAATCTCAAATATAAACACTTGTCTGACGTCTTTTACTAATCGTGTGTTACGATCGCATCATTTATATGATTATCTGCTCATGATTATCTGCTTAATTTAGCTCCAAAGCAAGGGATTGGCTCCCATTGATCTCTTTTTTTAAATCAGATTTTTTTTTATTAAACAGTTTTAACTTACAAAATTGAGACAAGGCACACACAGTTTTAACATACAGATTTGAGACATACCTCTTATACACAACCCAGCCCTCCCTCCCATTATCAAATTATAACTAATATAACCGTGGGTCCCTTAGAATGTGACCTATAAATGTGTAGTAGAAAAAAGGGAGAAACACACACAAAAAAAAAACAATTTTAAAGGGGGACAATATGAAGCAAAATAAGACTTGTACAGCATAGAACTATGAACAGTCAGGCACATAGTATAAAATGAGCAATAGACATATTCATGAAACCTATTCATAAAGCAAGAGATCATATGGAACCAAGAGGGAATAAGGGGTACCATAATTAACGAAGCATAGGGAACAGATTCTCCAGCAGCAAAATTTGGGATGGCAAACCTGAGGGGTGTTAAGTCAGGGGCTCCAGATTTTATCAAATTTTCCGATAGCTTTTCTTTTAATATACACTCTTTTTACCAGCCTTATACCGGGTGAGTCATAAAGGACGGATGTATTTGAAGTGGCTATAACTCACCACCAGGTGGAGGTAGAGATGTGCGGGAGGCGGGGTTATGTTTGTGAGGTGAAAGCATTGTTTTTATTTTAGTTTCAGTTTAAGCTATGGTGCCGTGGACGATAGAACATCGCGTTTTTGCGTACGACAGTTTTGTCAAGAATAATGAGTGTATCACAGCCGTTCAGCGTGAGTTTCGGCGTCATTTCAATATTCACAGAAATCAAGCTGTTCCCGCTCGTAACACTATCCTACGTTGGGTTGAAGCACTCCGTACACAAGGTACACTAATGAACAAACGACCACCGGGGGCTCCACGAACGGCACGTACCCCTGAAAATGTGGAACGCGTCAGCAAGCCATGCTGCGTAGTCCGAGTCGATCTGCTCGGAAACATTCTTTAGAACTTGCCCTCAGTAATCGTACAGTAAGGCGTATTTTGCATTTAGACCTGCATTTCCACCCCTATAAATTGGCCATTGTGCAACAGTTGGAGCGCGGGGATTACGCAGCGCGACTGAAGTTCGCACATGAGATGGAAGCAATTATTGAGCAAAACGACAACCTTATTTTATTCATGAGGAGTGATGAAGCTCATTTCCATGTCAATGGCATGGTTAATCAGCAGAACTGCCGTTATTGGGCCTATGAAAATCCGAAAGAATTACATGAACGACCGCTGCACAGCCCTAAGGTAACGGTGTGGTGCGCTATGGGCAAATATGGCGTGATCGGTCCGTACTTTTTCGAAGGCGATAATGGCAATACTGTTACCGTGAACTCACAACGTTATATCGCCATGATAAATAACTTCTTTGTTCCTGAGTTACGACGGCAACATATCCCCATCTCTAGTGTGTGGTTTCAACACAGTATACGTAACCAAATCTGTGAATACATTTATATTTAATAAATATTTAACGATTTTATGATTAGTTTAAAAACGTCCGTCCTTTATGACTCACCCGGTAGAACTATTGACTCTATTAATAAACTCCTCCACCGTCGGGGGTGCAGATTGCTTCCAGTGCAAGGCAATAGTTTTCCGTGCTATATATAGAATTCTAGCCATACCGATCGCCAGCGGGTCTTCCACAGGAATATCCGGTATAATACCCAGCACACAGACCTTTGCATCAGGGAGCAATCTTGTACCATAAACTCTTGCCAACATGTTCAGAGCATTATTCCAGAACCGTCCAAGCCGAGGACACTCCCAGAACATATGCATAAGGTGTGCATCAGGTAGGCTACATTGGGGGCAGCATGAGTCACTCCTTATCGCGATTTTGTGCAGGAACGCAGACATTTTATATTTCCTATGTATTAGATACACCTGCGATAATCTCTGGGCCTCCGATAACGAAAGACAGGGCACTGATCTCAACACATAGTCCCACTGATCATCTGAGAGCTGGCCAACATACTACTCCCATCTAACTTTGGTGCAAAGGGAGTACTTAGAATTATAGAATCATGGAATTGTAGCATTGGAAGGGACCTCCTGGGCCATCTGGTCCAACCCCCTGCTCAAAGCAGGATTCGCTAATTCATCCTAGACAGATGTCTGTCCAGCCTCTGTTTGAAGACTTCTATTGAAGGAGCACTCACCACCTCTCGTGGCAGCCTGTTCCACTCATTAATCACTCTAACTGTCAAAAGTTTTTTACAATATCTAATCTGTGTCTCCTCCCATTCAGTTTCATCCCATTGCTTCTAGTCTTTCCTTGTGCAAATGAGAATAAAGATGATTCTTCTACAATGTGACAGCCCTTGAGATATTTGTAGACAGCTATTAAGTCTCCTCTCAGTCTTCTCTTCTGCAAGCTAAACATTCCCAAATCCTGCAACCTTTCCTCATAAGACAGGGTTTGCAGACCAGTGACCATTCTGGTCGCTCATTTCTGAACTTGCTCCAGTTTGTTGATGTCTTTTTTAAAATGTGGCGCCCAAAACTGGACACAGTATTCCAGATGAGGTCTGACCAAAGAGGAGTAGAGGGCAATAATGACTTCACGTGATTATTACTTATCGTGGAATGCATTGAGAAGTATTCTATAGATGGAGGAAATCAGTCCTCTTCTGGAGCCCAAGCCCCCCACCAACGTTGTCAAGGGATTAGCGTCTATACTAAGATCTCTAGTTTTGATTTGAGCTGCATACGCATGCCGGAGCTGTAAAAATCTGTAGAAAAACCTATGGGGAATGTCAAATTAAGTGCGTAGTTGTTCAAACTGTTTTAATATATTTTTAGACTGAATGTGTGCCACTGTCTTCACCCCCTTCACCTCCCAATCAGAGCACCCTTCTAAAGTTTGAAATTCTAGAAGACTAGGATTATGCTACAATGGTGTAAACAAAGAGCAATCAGAACCACCCAACAGGTGCTTTCCTCTATCCCAAACCTTATATATCATGGCCAGAGTTGGAGCTTGAGATAATTTGTTTCCCCCTCCCCGGGCATCTACCATATACATTGGTACTCTTCAGGGGCTATTCTGAATTGCCAGTCGCCCATTTTTCTCCAGTGCTCCACACTGATCCCAACCCTTCAGTTGCTGAAGCTGAGCCGCCAGATAGTAGATCCAAGCATTCGGGATAGCCAGCCCCCCATTTGTTTTTTCTCTTTGTAGGTACTCCAGACGGATTCGAGCCTGCTTTTTTTTCCAATGTAATTGTCTGAATAACCTATGAGCCCTCTGAAAGCACCATGCTGGGATCCACACTGGGGACTTGTGAAGTATATAGAGCAGTTGGGGCATTAAAACCATTTTGATGAGATTTCCTCTCCCAACAACTGATAGGGGAAGTCTACACCATGCATCAATTTTAGTTACAAATCTATCTAACAGGGGTGTCAGATTAAGAGGCACATAGTCAACAGGTTTAGCTGTAACATTGATCCCCAGATACTTAAATTCTGTTACCAGTTTAATATTGGTTTCCTCTAACCTCTGCATGTCTACACACGGGTCTATAGGTATAAGTACTGATTTGTTCCAATTTATAAGGAAGCCCGACCACTTACCAGATTCCTCAAGGATAGCGATAACTGGTCAATAGAGGAAGAGGCATCCCCCAGATACAGAAGCATGTCGTCCACATAGAGCGAGATGCGTTCCTCCAGGTCCCCCACCCTGAATCCCCGCACTTCCTTAGAGGCCCTTATAATACATGCTTAGGGTTCAATAGCGATGGCAAATAAGAGGGGCGACAGAGGACAACCCTGTTTTATTCCCCTCCCCATCGCCACCACCCCAGACAACTCACCATTGACCCTAATCCTAGCTGATGGACCATTATAGAGTAGCTTAATGAGGGCCAAGAACTTAGGGCCAAACCCCATTCTTTCTAAAATCTTCCAAAGGTAACTCCACTCAACCGTACCAAAGGCCTTAGCTGTGTCGAGCGATAGCACCGCCCTGGCCCCCGCCTCAGGAGAACTTAGCTGCATATTGAGGAACAACCGACGCAAATTAATGGCAGTAGACTTCCCTGGCATGAACCCCGACCGATCCTCATGAATGAGCCCAGCAATAACCTTAGCCAGTCTGACCAAGAGAACTTTGGCAAGAATTTTAACATCCGTCTGGAGTAGAGAAATGGGCCTGTAAGATTCAGGATGGAGGGGATCCTTACCCTGCTTAAGGATGACCACTATAATAGCCTCTAGCATGGACAGAGGGAGCTGTCCCATATTACTTGCAGATTGAAAGACTTTTAGCAGCAGAGGCAGTAAAACACTACTGAAGCGTTTGTAAAATTCACCAGGGATACCGTCCGACCCTGGGGCCTTCTCATTCGGAAACCCTGAAAGCGCATATTCCAGCTTCTCAATCGTCAGGGGCCTATCCAACTCCTCAACTGCCTGCTTAAAAAGTTTAGGAAGTTTTATCTTAGACAGATATGTGTCCATTTCTCCCTCGCAAGGCAGGGCCCTAGAAGCATACAATTCAGAATAGTACTTTTTAAACTCTGCTAAGATGTCCTTATTATCTGTGATAGTTACCCCCTCTGTATTATGTAAACTCGATATATGGGCCAAGCCCTCCTGTGCCTAAGTAACAGAAGCCAATAGGTGTCCCGTACTTTCTCCCGTCTCAAAGAACTTCTGCTTATAGAAAAAATGTTTATGCTCAGCTTTGTCAAGTAAATGGTCCGAGTATACTTTCTGAGCCTCCTCCCACTCGAGTCTGATGGTGTAATAGTAAATTCAAGTTCATATTTATCTACCTCTTCACGAAGGAAGGATGTCAACCTTCTGGATCAGGACTTAAATTGGTAAATTTCTTTTGAAAGAACCCCTCTACAAAAAGCCTTAAGAGCATCCCAGACAATGTTTAGCGGGGCGGTGTCAATATTATGATGTAGATATTCCTTAATACACCCTTCTATAGTATTCCCATTAATTAGAAGAAGCCAATTTGGGTTTAGCCGCCATGGGGCCCAACTCCTCACTCTGTCAGCTCCCCATCTCATCTGCACTCTAATGGGTGAGTGGTCCAAAACACTTCTTGTTAAGTATTCGACCTCAGCCACCAGAGTCAGCATCGAATCAGAGCTTATCGCCAAGTCAATTCTTGACAATGTGTGGTGGGATGAGGAGTAACAGGAATAGACTTTAAGTTTAGGATTTTTCAACTGCCAAATATCATGAAGACCCAACTCAGTAAGTGCAGCAGCCATTTTCGTGGGGGGGAGAGCTCTGATATATTACCTGAGTGGAATTTGTCCCAGAAGGGATGGAGGTAGTTGTTAAAGTCCCCCAACATTAGGACTGGGGCAGGAGGGTTTTTGCTAATAAAAAGAGACATTTTCCTAAGAACTTCACCCGAGTAGGGGGGTGGGATGTACAGGGCAACCAATATGATATGGATGCCATAAACAGAGCAGACCAGACAAACATATCTTCCATCTGCATCAATAGAAGAGCTGTCACACACAAACGGGATGGAGCGATGAATTAGAATGCTAACCCCTCGAGCATGCGTGGAATACACTGAGCGGAATGATGCACCCACGCAGGGGCTTCTAAGTGTCTGGAGATTGTCTCTGACTAAATGTGTTTCTGTCAAGCAAACAATAGCTGGGTGATATTTACGGAGGGATGAAAAAATTGCATACCTTTTATTGGCGTTCCCCAACCCTCTTACGTTACAGGCCAATAGGTTCACGTTTTGAGCCATATCATATTTATATAATTGTTTACCACAATATCCAAATTATCTAAGTTAACTATACCTGCATAATATAACTGAAACCTGGCCCCCCTAGGGAGCATCCGTTCCATACTGAAACCCCCACACACAAATCCAAACAATATCCACATAACGAAACATTTCTCTCTAGAAGAGAGATTAGGGGCCTTTAAGAAAACTAGGCCAGCATTGCAGTTAAGGCAGTGTGTCATGCACATAGGCAGATACAAAAATTTCCACACAGGGAGACCCGCCATCCGGCGGGACTAGATGGCACTCAGCCCCTCCTCAAGTTCAAGGCAACCAAAATTCTGTGCGAATTTTGGTGTGGTAGGACAATCAATTTAAGGCTGTCCCACATATCATCCAGATCCACAGCTGCAAGGATGAAAAAATCCAAGTGCAAGTGGATATGAGAGCCACCGGCTTAGCAACAGATGCTGTAGAAATTGCCAGAAAGTGGTGGTGTTAATGTATGCTCCTCCGTAAGTCTTTCTCGTTATCATCAAGCCAGTCCAGGGTGGTTTTTGGAGAGTCAAAAAAATGAGTAGTCCCCTTGGCCACCACCCGTAGCTTGGCTGGGTAGAGCATAGCATTGGGAATTTGGATATTCCTCAGACGTTTCTTGATATCTAGAAATTGCGCCCTCTTTTTCTGCACCTCCAGGGAAAAGTCTGGATATATAGAAACCCTATTGCCATCAATGGTGAGTTCCTGAAGTTCTCTAGCTTACCTGAGGATGGCGTCTCTATCTTTGTAATGCAGGAGTTTCAGGAGAATGGGCCGTGGGGGTGCCCCAGGTGGGGGAGGCCGAGCTGGGACCCTATGCGCCCTCTCTATGGAAAAAAATGGGGAGAGATTGTCCTTTCCCATGGCACCTGTCAGCCACGTCTCCAGAAAGGCAGCCGGATTTCGGCCTTCCGCTCTCTCCGGGACCCCCACCAGGCGCAGGTTGCTTCTGCGAGAGCGATTTTCCAAATCATCAACTTTGCTGATCAATATAGATATATTGTGGATAGCTCTACCCATATCTCGAGTCACAGGGGTCAATTTATCTTCATTTATGCCCATTCGCCTCTCCAACTCACCCACTCTCTCATTCACTGTGTGTAGATCATGCTTTTTACAAGATATGTCCGCTTTCATCTCTGCCATCTGAGTGGTTACATCCTTCAGATTGGAATTACCGGCATTGATTGCTGCTAGCATCTCACTCGTGGGTTCAGACATCGAGGAGTTAACTTATGAACTGTCTTTCTCGGCCTCTCCATCCTTCCTGCTGGTCTCATCAGCCTGCTTTGTGGAGCTAACAGGGACGTTTGTACTCACAGTCTCTGCAGATAATGAACGCTGCTCCTCCTCTCCGCAAGGGTGTTCATGAAGATGGACTCTGGCAAATTTCTCAAGTTTAGCACGTGCATCTGAATTCCTGTTTGCAGGAGAGGAGAGCAGTGTATAGTTGCCATCTTAGATTGTCCTCTCTTACCCCTTGCTGAGTCCATATCAGTCCTCCTGCTTCGGGAAGAAGCCACACTCATTCTCCAGATAATCTCTTTGTACAGGAGGATTTGGGTGAAAGAGCAGAGGGGTCACAGATAGCAAATATCACCGGTGGCAGGATAAACACAGGATAATCTGCGGGAGCTCACACTTTGCAGTCTGCCCTACATGCCGTCCAGGCCACGCCCCCCACACCCATTGATCTCTACAAAAAGGCACAACACATGCCCATTCTTCTTTTTGTCCAGGAACTGGAATTTCGAGTCCCTCCATCTCACTTAATTTAATATTATAACCTGTCTTCTACCAGAGGTGAAAAGGCGATTTTATGGGACAGCCTTTCAGATAGGTAGTTGGAACAGCAGTAAGCCATTGATTATCGTCAATCACATCTCTTTGTGTCTTTTACCTCAAGGACAAATTGGCCCTCATACTTTGAGTGACCAAATAAATTTCAACAGGCTCTAATACAGTACGAACGAAGATTACCGTACATCTTCCCACAGTAGTATTCATTTTTTTCCCAGCTGTGCCATTATTATTATTTTCATGGTCGTAGCACTCATCACCTCTCAAGTTAGTGGTAAAGTTTGGTCATCTAAACTTAATCAAATTGATTTTAATTCCAAAATGCGTTGATTTTTTTAGTTCTTTTTTTTTTGTGCACAGCTGGGTGTTTTCAGCATCATTGGACCACTCATGAAACCGTTGATTAAATTGCTTTTTACCACTTGCGTGAGAAATATGTGGTTACAACTACCGGTAATAAATTTATAAACAGAGCCACTATTTAATTGGTTGTTTTTGCAGCATGAATGTCTTTGGATGGCAAATTGAACTTACCCTAGGGAGGACTTTGGAAATTAAATGTTCTTATTGTTGTCAATAAATCCATCTGGCTTCTACCTGAATTAAAATTAACCACTTTTCCCAAAAAATTGACATCCCGCGAGAAGACAAATGAGTCAGCCCCTAGAGCACTGTTTCCTGGCAATGGCTACCTGAAATTATTGGGTTACTTAGGCCAATAATAGAAGTTGAAAGCCACAGGAAGACTGATCATTTCTACAGTAGAAGTATACTAGTTCCATCCAAAAAATAGAAATGTGTTACCTCTCCCTGTATTAAGCTTATTTGACTTAAGAATAAATAGATATTACGACAGTCAATACCCCAGTGGACATTACTCTTTGCATTATACCAAATTCTGTGAATCAAATTTTGGCCCTCTCAGACCCAATGTAATTACACTCGTCCTTATTTCAAATCTTTGATGATGATGACAAGTAAGAAAGAGCAATATGAAGTTTATGTGATATCAGAAGTGAACAATTAATGTCCTTGAAAATGTGCTTGGAGTCGAGAGCCTGGTTTCGGCTGGGATTATCTCGAAATTAAATATTTCTAAATTATATTCCACATTTAAAGTATTTTTTTCCATGACAAAAATTATTAATTAATATTCATGTAGCCAACTGAGCATTACAAAAAAAATCATACGTATTCTAAAATATGACGCAGACAAATTGGATAATTCCAAAGAGGTGACGTTCCACTTATAAGAATAAAAAGTAAATAACTAAAAAACTACTGAGTCCTGAAAAAAATGAGCCGAGAAGGTGGTGTTGATAGTGCAGTACATGGCTGTACTCTTTCTCAGCACATATTCATTTTCCACAAAGGCAATCTTATGGCGCAATAGTATTTTTCATCTCTAATCACTGGTACTTGGTGTCAGTATCCTTTTTCTTCTTTCTTTTGAATGGCACAGTGTGATATGTCTAATGACAGCTAGAACAAATTTCAGTAATGAGGTCACCTTGGTCTTGTATTACGCCTTTGACTGCTGTTTTCCATAGAAATTATTTGTGAAAGCAGACCCCGTGCCTGGAATCACTTCCTACGCTTTTCTGGATAAGATGAAGGAAAGGATGTGTTAGAACCTGCAGGATTCTGATTGTCTGTTTCAAACCGGTTTCACCACAGGCCTGAAACTGATTTTGAAAAATGAAAATCAAATATCACCTTGTCATGTTTAAAAAAGGGGTGAAATTAAAATGTCACCTATCTATCTATCTATCTATCTATCTATCTATTTATCTATCAATCGATCGATCCTTCTCTCTGATAGGTTTGTGTAATTTTCCTCACTGTCCTGCAATAGAAAATATATCTAGGTCTTTTATATTACATATGCATTATATTTATGTATGTGTTAAACATCTCGTAGAAATCAAACAGACGCTGCAAAAAAAATTATGAAAAATTAATTCTATGCCCAAAGTACGCAACATTTCAGCTAAAATCGTCAGCCTTTTTCCAGTGTCAATGACACAGATGGCAACAGCTGAGCACTGTACTCTGCTGTTTCCATCTGCCTCATAGACAATGAATGGCAGGATGCTTTCTCAACCACATTCAAAGTCATCCTTACCTGCCATAAACTGATCAAAGTGTGTCTAAGGCCTCTTTCACACTTCAGTTATTTGCATCAGTTACAATCCGCCAAAAAGGCAGACAAGCGGATCCGTTCTCAACTGATGTGAACGGATGGCACAGGATCCGTTTTTAGACGGATCCTGAAAATGAGGAAATTTAAAGGAACGTTGACGGACACTAACATCCTGGTGGATCCTCAAAAAAACAGATGCAACGGACGACAATCAGTCAGGATCCGCCAATAATGAAAGTCAATGGGGAAAAAACGGATCCGCAAAAATAAATGGCGGATCCGTTTTTTTTCAAAATTGGCGGATCTTGACTGATTGTCAAAAACGGAAGTGTGAAAGAGGCCTTAAGGTTAGAAATGTCAACCGTCAGCCTGTAGAGGAAACTGGCAACTTCACCGCAGTACCACCATAGTAAAATGACATAATTGCCTATTGTTCTGTCCAGCCATATAATTGCTGTCTAGAAAGTTTAGTCATATTTTTTAATGTCTCCGTTATTACAGACACTGTATATTTTGTGTGTTTTAATCCTTCCTATATTTTATATTGTAAGTAGAGTTGAGCGATACCGTCCGATACTTCAAAGTATCGGATCGGAATGGATCGGCCGATCTTAAATAAAAGTATCGGTATCGCCGATTCCGATACCGGAAGTCCCATTCAAGTCTATGGGACTTCCGGTATCGGAATAAGAAAAATCCTGTTTTTCCCTTGTACAGCCTCTCTGGGGTCTGTACGGGCCTTTCGGGGGGCTGTGCCGGCCTGCCAGGGGGTCTGTGCAGGCTCCGGTGGTCTGTGCCGGCCTGCCGGGGGGCTGTGCCGGCCTGCCAGGGGGGCTGTGCAGGCTCCGGTGGGCTGTGCCGGCCTGCCGGGGGGCTGTGCCGGCCTGCCGGGGGGCTGTGCAGGCTCCGGGGGGCTGTGCCGGCCTGCCGGGGGGCTGTGCAGGCTTCGGGGGTCTGTGCAGGCATCGTCCGATGGGACTACAAGTCCCATCGGGCGATGCCTGCTACCATGACAGTGATTGACACATTAGCCAATGATGGGACAGTAGTAGTCCCATCATCCGGCTAATGTGTTGAATGTAAAAAAAAATAAAAAAAAAATTACATGCTACATACATACAACATGCATACTACATACATGCTACATTCATACTACATACTACATACATGCTACATTCATACTACATATATACTACATGCAACATACATACTACATACATACTACATGCATGCAACATGCATACTACATATATACTACATGCATGCAACATGCATACTACATATATACTACATGCTACATACATACTACATATATACTACATGCATGCTACATACATACTACATGCTACATACATACTACATGCTACATACATACTACATATATACTACATACACAGCAATGGCATAAAGTGAGACTAGGGACTTTTTTTTTTTTTAAGTGGCGGAGGAATACAGTGCGGAAGGATACCTACCTTCCGTCATTGGATTCCTGCAGCCCGTAGAGAACTGCAGCAACAGCTGATGCTGCAGTTCTCTACCCAAGATCGTCGTGGGACACACTCGTGGACTGCTTCGGATCGTGGGTGAGTATTTTTGTGGTTTGTTATGTTAATATTTATTCCGTAAAAGACAATGGCTTCGGGGAACAATGTGACAAGTATTGGTAAATATGTTACTCTATGTTATATGTACTGTATGTCTATGTATGTATTGTATGAATGTATTGTATGTAGTATGTATGTAGTATATATGTGGTATGTATGTAGCATGTAGTATGTATGTAGTATGTATGTAGCATGCATGTAGCATGCAGTATGTATGTAGCATGCATGTAGTATATATGTAGTATGTATGTAGCATGTAGTATGTATGTAGCATGCATGTAGTATGTATGTAGTATGTATGTAGTATGTATGTAGTATGTATGTAGCATGTAGTATGTATGTAGCATGCATGTAGTATATATGTAGTATGTATGTAGCATGTAGTATGTATGTAGCATGCATGTAGTATGTATGTAGTATGTATGTAGTATATATGTAGTATGTATGTAGCATGTAGTATGTATGTAGCATGCATGTAGTATATATGTAGTATGTATGTAGCATGTAGTATGTATGTAGCATGCATGTAGTATGTATGTAGTATGTATGTAGCATGTAGTATGTATGTAGCATGCATGTAGTATGTATGTAGTATGTATGTAGTATGTATGTAGTATATATGTGTTATGTATGTAGTATGTATGTAGTATATATGTGGTATGTATGTAGTATGTATGTAGTATGTATGTAGTATGTATGTAGCATGTAGTATGTATGTAGCATGCATGTAGTATGTATGTAGTATTTTTTTTTTTTTTTTTTTTAACATTTAACACATTAGCCGGATGATGGGACTACTACTGTCCCATCATTGGCTAATGTGTCAATCACTGTCATGGTAGCAGGCATCGCCAGATGGGACTTGTAGTCCCATCGGATGATGCTTGCACAGACCCCCGGACATCAGCACAGCCCCCCGGCAGGCCAGCACAGCCCCCCGGCAGGCCGGTACAGACCCCCACAGGGTGCACAGACCACCGGCAGGCCGGCACAGCCCCCCGGCAGGCCGGTACAGACCCCCACAGGGTGCACAGACCACCGGCAGGCCGGCACAGCCCCCCGGCAGGCCGGTACAGACCCCGGGCAGTCCACACAGCCCCCCGGGCAGGCCGGCAGAGACCCCCGGAAGGCCCGAAATGACGGCGCATCATGATGCGCACACACCGCGCATCATGATGACGTCAGGCTGTCAATCAACTTTGAACTTCCGATTCCGATGCCGACTTCCGATATTGAAAAAATATCGGAAGTCGGTATCGGAATTCCGATACAGCAAGTATCGGCCGATACCCGATACTTGCGGTATCGGAATGCTCAACACTAATTGTAAGGTAACAGCACCATCTGCTGGTGGTTTAATGTATAGATTATAGGTAATTTGCAATGTATTATGGGAAGTTCCTAGGGCATTGTAGGATTGTTCCTGTTGCATTCCTGTTGGTCTTATTATGACACTGTGAAGGGAACAGCAGCCACTGTTCCTCCATGCGTTTTCTTCATGGTCCTTAAACAGCCTGCACTATGCATAGTTGGTAAGCACTATCTATGTGTTACAGTCCTGTGTTTATAAATACGTTTGCTGTACTAAGTAGGAAATCATCACCTATGTATTACCTCATGTTTCTCTATTACCTCATGTTACCTGTATATTGCCTCAAGTTACCTGTATATTACCTCATGTTACCTGTATATTACCTCATGTTACTGTATTACCTCATGTTACCTGTATATTACCTCATGTTACTGTATTACCTCATGTTACCTCTATATTACCTCATGTTACTGTATTACCTCATGTTACCTCTATATTACCTCATGTTACTGTATTACCTCATGTTACTGTAATACCTCATGTTACCTGTATATTACCTCATGTTACTGTATTACCTCATGTTACCTGTATATTACCTCATGTTACTGTATTACCTCATGTTACCTGTATATTACCTCATGTTACTGTATTACCTCATGTTACTGTATTACCTCATGTTACTGTATTACCTCATGTTACCTCTATATTACCTGATGTTACTGTATTACCTCATGTTACCTGTATATTACCTGATGTTACTCTATTACCTCATGTTACCTGTATATTACCTCATGTTACTGTATTACCTCATGTTACTGTATTACCTCATGTTACCTCTATATTACCTCATGTTACTGTATTACCTCATGTTACCTGTATATTACCTCATGTTACTGTATTACCTCATGTTACCTCTATATTACCTCATGTTACTGTATTACCTCATGTTACCTGTATATTACCTCATGTTACTGTATTACCTCATGTTACCTCTATATTACCTCATGTTACTGTATTACCTCATGTTACTGTAATACCTCATGTTACCTGTATATTACCTCATGTTACTGTATTACCTCATGTTACCTGTATATTACCTCATGTTACTGTATTACCTCATGTTACCTCTATATTACCTCATGTTACTGTATTACCTCATGTTACCTGTATATTACCTCATGTTACTGTATTACCTCATGTTACCTCTATATTACCTCATGTTACTGTATTACCTCTTGTTACCTGTATATTACCTCATGTTACTGTATTACCTCATGTTACCTCTATATTACCTCATGTTACTGTATTACCTCATGTTACCTGTATATTACCTCATATTACTGTATTACCTCATGTTACCTGTATATTACCTCATGTTACTGTATTACCTCATGTTACTGTATTACCTCATGTTACTGTATTACCTCATGTTACCTCTATATTACCTGATGTTACTGTATTACCTCATGTTACCTGTATATTACCTCATGTTACTGTATTACCTCATGTTACCTGTATATTACCTCATGTTACTGTATTACCTCATGTTACCTCTATATTACCTCATGTTACTGTATTACCTCTTGTTACCTGTATATTACCTGATGTTACTGTATTACCTCATGTTACCTGTATATTACCTCATGTTACTGTATTACCTCATGTTACCTGTATATTACCTCATGTTACTGTATTACCTCATGTTACCTCTATATTACCTCATGTTACTGTATTACCTCTTGTTACCTGTATATTACCTCATGTTACTGTATTACCTCTTGTTACCTGTATATTACCTCATGTTACTGTATTACCTCATGTTACCTCTATATTACCTCATGTTACTGTATTACCTCATGTTACCTGTATATTACCTCATATTACTGTATTACCTCATGTTACCTGTATATTACCTCATGTTACTGTATTACCTCATGTTACTGTATTACCTCATGTTACTGTATTACCTCATGTTACCTCTATATTACCTGATGTTACTCTATTACCTCATGTTACCTCTATATTACCTCATGTTACTGTATTACCTCATGTTACCTGTATATTACCTCATGTAACTGTATTACCTCATGTTACCTGTATATTACCTCATGTTACTGTATTACCTCATGTTACCTCTATATTACCTGATGTTACTGTATTACCTCATGTTACCTGTATATTACCTCATGTTACTGTATTGCCTCATGTTACCTCTATATTACCTCATGTTACTGTATTACCTCATGTTACCTGTATATTACCTCATGTTACTGTATTACCTCATGTTACTGTAATACCTCATGTTACCTGTATATTACCTCATGTTACTGTATTACCTCATGTTACCTGTATATTACCTCATGTTACTGTATTACCTCATGTTACCTCTATATTACCTCATGTTACTGTATTACCTGATGTTACTGTATTACCTCATGTTACCTGTATATTACCTCATGTTACTGTATTACCTCATGTTACCTCTATATTACCTCATGTTACTGTATTACCTCATGTTACCTGTATATTACCTCATGTTACTGTATTACCTCATGTTACCTGTATATTACCTCATGTTACTGTATTACCTCATGTTACCTGTATATTACCTCATGTTACTGTATTACCTCATGTTACCTCTATATTACCTGATGTTACTGTATTACCTCATGTTACCTCTATATTACCTCATGTTACTGTATTACCTCATGTTACCTGTATATTACCTCATGTTACTGTATTACCTCACGTTACCTGTATATTGCCTCATGTTACTGTATTACCTCATGTTACCTGTATATTACCTGATGTTACTGTATTACCTCATGTTACCTCTATATTACCTCATGTTACTGTATTACCTCATGTTACCTGTATATTACCTCATGTTACTGTATTACCTCATGTTACCTGTATATTACCTCATGTTACTGTATTACCTCATGTTACCTGTATATTACCTCATGTTACTGTATTACCTCATGTTACCTGTATATTACCTCATGTTACTGTATTACCTCATGTTACCTCTATATTACCTCATGTTACTGTATTACCTCATGTTACCTGTATATTACCTCATGTTACTGTATTACCTCATGTTACCTGTATATTGCCTCATGTTACTGTATTACCTCATGTTACCTGTATATTACCTGATGTTACTGTATTACCTCATGTTACCTCTATATTACCTCATGTTACTGTATTACCTCATGTTACCTCTATATTACCTCATGTTACTGTATTACCTCATGTTACCTGTATATTACCTCATGTTACTGTATTACCTCATGTTACCTGTATATTACCTCATGTTACCTGTATATTACCTCATGTTACTGTATTACCTCATGTTACCTGTATATTACCTCATGTTACTGTATTACCTCATGTTACCTCTATATTACCTGATGTTACTGTATTACCTCATGTTACCTGTATATTACCTCATGTTACTGTATTACCTCATGTTACCTCTATATTACCTCATGTTACTGTATTACCTCATGTTACCTGTATATTGCCTCATGTTACTGTATTACCTCATGTTACTTGTATATTACCTCATGTTACTGTATTACCTCATGTTACCTGTATATTACCTGATGTTACTGTATTACCTCATGTTACCTGTATATTACCTCATGTTACTGTATTACCTCATAGTACCTCTATATTACCTCATGTTACCTGTATGTTACCTCATGTTACTGTATTACCTCATGTTACCTCTATATTACCTCATGTTACTGTATTACCTCATGTTACCTGTATATTACCTCATGTTACTGTATTACCTCATGTTACCTGTATATTACCTCATGTTACTGTATTACCTCATGTTACCTCTATATTACCTCATGTTACCTGTATATTACCTCATGTTGCAGTATTACCTTATGTTACCTGTATATTACCTCATGTTATTGTATTACCTCATGTTACCGTGTTACCTCATGTTACCTGCATATTACCTCATGTTACTGTATTACCTCATGTTACCTGTATATTGCCTCAAGTTACCTGTATATTACCTCATGTTACTGTATTACCTCATGTTACTGTATTAGCTCATGTTACCTGTATATTACCTCATGTTACTGTATTACCTCATGTTACCTGTATATTACCTGATGTTACTGTATTACCTCATAGTACCTCTATATTACCTCATGTTACCTGTATGTTACCTCATGTTATTGTATTACCTCATGTTACCTCTGTATTACCTCATGTTACTGTATTACCTCATGTTACCTGTATATTACCTCATGTTACTGTATTACCTCATGTTACCTGTATATTACCTCATGTTACTGTATTACCTCATGTTACCTCTATATTACCTCATGTTACCTGTATATTACCTCATGTTACTGTATTACCTCATGTTACCTCTATATTACCTCATGTTACTGTATTACCTCATGTTACCGTGCTACCTCATGTTACCTGTATATTACCTCATGTTACTGTATTACCTCATGTTACCTGTATTAGCTCATGTTACTGTATTACCTCATGTTACTGTATTAGCTCATGGTACCTGTATATTACCTCATGTTACTGTATTACCTCATGTTACCTGTATATTACCTCATGTTACTGTATTACCTCATGTTACCTCTATATTACCTCATGTTACCTGTATATTACCTCATGTTACTGTATTACCTCATGTTACCTCTATATTACCTCATGTTACCTGTATATTACCTCATGTTATTGTATTACCTCATGTTACCTCTATATTACCTCATGTTACTGTATTACCTCATGTTACTGTATTACCTCATGTTACCTGTATATTACCTCATGTTACTGTATTACCTCATGTTACCTGTATATTACCTCATGTTACTGTATTACCTCATGTTACCTCTATATTACCTCATGTTACTGTATTACCTCATGTTACCTGTATATTACCTCATGTTACTGTATTACCTCATGTTACGTGTATTAGCTCATGTTACCGTATTACCTCATGTTACTGTATTACCTCATGTTACCTGTATATTACCTCATGTTACTGTATTACCTCATGTTACTGTATTAGCTCATGTTACCTGTATATTACCTCATGTTACTGTATTACCTCATGTTACCTGTATATTACCTCATGTTACTGTATTACCTCATGTTACCTCTATATTACCTCATGTTACTGTATTACCTCATGTTACCTGTATATTACCTCATGTTACTGTATTACCTCATGTTACGTGTATTAGCTCATGTTACCGTATTACCTCATGTTACTGTATTACCTCATGTTACCTGTATATTACCTCATGTTACTGTATTACCTCATGTTACTGTATTAGCTCATGTTACCGTATTACCTCATGTTACTGTATTACCTCATGTTACCTGTATATTACCTCATGTTACTGTATTACCTCATGTTACTGTATTAGCTCATGTTACCTGTATATTACCTCATGTTACTGTATTACCTCATGTTACCTGTATATTACCTCATGTTACTGTATTACCTCATGTTACCTCTATATTACCTCATGTTACTGTATTAGCTCATGTTACCTTTATATTACCTCATGTTACTGTATTACCTCATATTACTGTGTATTGTAGACTATGTGTTTTTTATGCTCTGTGCAGTTATATATTCTGAAATGCTCCTGTTATTGCATCCTATAGTTTCACCCTTTCCTGTCACATCTGCAATCAATAAAAGGTTACAACTTACAGCCTCTTTTTCTTAATGAGGACCGGGGGGTTTAGCTACAGGTCTCACTACACACCGTGCTAATGTGTATGAGGACAGTATACCTATTAAAATAAAGTTGTCCTTCACCTAGTAATCTCGTTAACTACTCTGACTAGGTTATCTAAATTAGACAACTTTTTTAAAACCTTCCATAACAACTGTCCACACTTCGTTTTGCATCCCATTCATGTCTCCATCATGGGCTTCCATCTCAATCAACCCAAAAACTGAATGCACTTGTGTATTCTTCTGAAAAGATAGACATTCCCAGAGAGGAGCACAAATGGAGCACAAAGTTTCATAATTTTCAATTCTACATACCTTGTTTAACTCCATGGCTCCATCAGGGGCACATCTGAATTCTATTTTTCGTAGAGTCAGATGGAAATATGAATACACTTCATAACAGAGTGAGCAGAACCCCTTAAACACATTTTTTTAACAAAAAATCCATTAATTTCAATTCTTTTTCATAACAAAAAAATGTGTAAAGTTTTTTTTTCCTATGTTGTCAAAAGGAAAAAAGTTATGGTGCCATGCTAGATAGTTGAAATAAGACTTCTGTTATCTTGTAGATACAGTTGGGTCCATATATATTTGGACAGAGACAACATTTTTCTAATTTTGGTTCTAGACATTACCACAATGTATTTTAAACAAAACAATTCAGATGCAGTTGAAGTTCAGACTTTCAGCTTTCATTTGAGGGTATCCACATTAAAATTGGATGAAGGGTTTAGGAGTTTCAGCTCCTTAACATGTGCCACCCTGTTTTTTAAGGGACCAAAAGTAATTGGACAGATTAAATAATTGTAAATAAAATGTTCATTTCTAGTACTTGGTTGAAAACCCTTTGTTGGCAATGACTGCCTGAAGTCTTGAACTCATGGACATCACCAGACGCTGTGTTTCCTCCTTTTTGATACTCTGCCAGGCCTTCACTGTGGTGGTTTTCAGTTTCTGTTTGTTTGTGGGCCTTTCTGTCTGAAGTTTAGTCTCTAACAAGTGAAATGCATGCTCAGTTGGGTTGAGATCAGGTGACCGACTTGGCCATTCAAGAATATTCCACTTCTTTGCTTTAATAAACTCCTGGGTTGCTTTGGCTTTATGTTTTGGGTCATTGTCCTTCTGTAGTATGAAATGACGACCAATCAGTTTGGCTGCATTTGGCTGGATCTGAGCACACAGTATGGCTCTGAATACCTCAGAATTCATTCGGCTGCTTCTGTCCTGTGTCACATCATCAATAAACACTAGTGACCCAGTGCCACTGGCAGCCATGCATGCCCAAGCTATCACACTGCCTCCGCCGTGTTTTACAGATGATGTAGTACGCTTTGGCTCATGAGCTGTACCACGCCTTCGCCATACTTTTCTCTTTCCATCATTCTGGTAGAGGTTGATCTTGGTTTCATCTGTCCAAAGAATGTTCTTCCAGAACTCTGCTGGTTTTTTTAGATGTTTTTTAGCAAAGTCCAGTCTAGCCTTTTTATTCTTGATGCTTATGAGTGGCTTGCACCGTGCAGTGAACCCTCTGTATTTACTTTCATGCAGTCTTCTCTTTATGGTAGATTTGGATATTGATACGCCTACCTTCTGGAGAGTGTTATTCACTTGGTTGGCTGTTGTGAAGGGGTTTCTCTTCACCATGGAGATTATTCTGCGATCATCGACCACTGTTGTCTTCCATGGGTGCCCAGGTCTTTTTGCATTGATGAGTTCACCAGTGCTTTCTTTCTCAGGATGTGCCAAACTGTAGATTTTGCCACTCCTAATGTTGTAGCAATTTCTCGGATGGGTTTTTTCTGTTTTTGCAGCTTAAGGATGGCTTGTTCCACCTGCATGGAGAGCTCCTTTTGACCGCATGTTTCCTTCACAGCAAAACCTTCCAAATGCAAGCACCACACCTCAAATCAACTCAAGGCCTTTTATCTGCTTAATTGAGAATGACATAATGAAGGGATTGCCCACACCTGTCTATGAAATAGCCTTGGAGTCAATTGTCCAATTACTTTTGGTCCCTTTGAAAACAGGGTGGCACATGTTAAGGATCTGAAACTCCTAAACCCTTCATCTAATTTTAATGTGGATACCGTCAAATGAAAGCTGAAAGTCTGAACTTCAACTGTATCTGAATTGTTTTGTTTAACCCCTTTCCTACTTTGGACGTAATATTCCGTCCATGTGACCTGGGCCCTAAGTCCCATGGGCGGAATATTACGTCATAGCGATCAGCGGCGCCCACGTGGTGAGCGCCGCTGATCCCGGCCGGGTGTCAGCTGATTATCACAGCTGACACCCGGCACAATGTGTCAGGGGCGGTCACGGACCGCCCCCGACACGTTAACCCCTTGCACACCGCGATCAAACACGATCGCGGTGTACCGGGGGTTAAAGGGAACCATCAGCAGGGAGGGGGCTCCCTCCGTGCTTCCCTGAGCCCCCCACAGCAGCGCAATGTGCAGTGCTACTGCGGGGGGATCTTTCCCTGCAGGTCCCCGGATCCAAGATGGCGACGGGGACCTTCGGGGGCCTGCAGGGAGCTGACTTCCTCAGTGCCTGCAAAGCGCAGGCATGAGGAAGTCTGCGTCTATGCCTGTGACAGATCGCTGATCTGTCACAGTGATCTGTGATGTGACAGATCAGCGATCTGTCACAGGACAGTTAAGTCCCCCCTGGGACAAAGTAATAAAGTTAAAAAAAAAAAAAAAGTGTAAAAATAATTTTAAAAAAATCGCTAAATAAATAAAATAAGAATTCCATAATAAATGCATTTTTTGGAAATAAAAAAAACAATAAAAGTACACATATTAGGTATCGCCGCGTCCGTAACGACCCGCCCTATAAAACTGTCTGATCAGTTAACCGCTTTAGCGAACCCCTTAAAAAATAAAAATAAAAAACAAAGCAAAAAATAATGATTTATTATGATACCGCCGAACAAAAAGTGAAATAACGCGCGATCAGAAAGATGCATGTAAATATCCATGGTACCGCTGAAAACGTCATCTTGTCCTGCAAAAAACGAGCCACCATACAGCATCATCAGCAAAAAAATAAAAAAGTTATAGCTCGCAGAATAAAGCAATGCAAAAATAATTATTTTTTATATAAAATTATTTTCATTGCATAAAAGCGCCAAAACATAAAAAAGACCTAAATGAGGTATCGCTGTAACCGTACTGAACCGAAGAATAAAACCGCTTTATCAATTTTACCGCACGCGGCACGGTGTAAACGCACCCCCCAAAAGAAATTCATGAAATGCTGGTTTTTGTTCATTCTGCATCCCAAAAATCAGACTAAAAAACGATCAAAAGATGTCACGTGCCCGAAAATGATACCAATAAAAACGACAACTCGTCCCGCAAAAAATAAGACCTCACATGACTCGGTGGGTCAAAATATGGAAAAATTATAGCTCTCAATATGTGGTGATGTAAAAACTATTTTTACAATAAAAAGCGTCTTTTAGCGTGTGACAGCTGCCAAAAATAAAAACCGCCATAAGGCCTCTTTCACACTTCAGTTTTTTACAATCAGTCACAATCCGCCAGGTTTTGAAAAAAACGGATCCTCAATTTTCTTTTGAGGATCCGTTTTTTTTCTCCATTGACTTTCATTAATGGCGGATTGTGACGGATTGCTGTCCGTTGCATCCGTTCTTTGGTAGGATCCGCCAAAAGTTGCTGTCCGTCACCATCCTCAAAGATTTCAAAACGGAGCTTGCAACGTTTTTTTTTCTGGCGGATCCTCCAGACACTCATTTAACCCTAAATTCTTTCTGGATGCCGGACAAAAAAAAATATCTCTCTCTCTCTCTTTTTCCAGGCTGCGATTCCTTTAAAATTCTTCATTTTGCGGATCCGTCAGAAAAACAGATAGGTGGCATCCGTTGTCATCAGTTCTAAAGTGGATCCAGCATCCGTCCTTTTGGCGGATTTTGACTGATGCAAAAAACTGAAGTGGGAAAGAGGCCTAAATAGTAAATCAAACCCCCATTATCACTCCCTTACTTAGGGAAAAAATAATAAAATTAAAAGAAAATGTATTTATTTCCATTTTCCCATTAGGGTTAGGGCTAGGGTTAGGGCTATGGCTAGGACTAGAGTTAGGGCTGAGATTAGGGTTAGGGGTGTGTTGGGGTTAGGGTTGGAGTTATAATTGGGGGGTTTCCACTGTTTGGGCACATCAGGTGCTCTCCAAATGCAACATGGCTTCTGATCTCAATTCCAGCCAATTCTGCGTTGAAAAAGTCAAATGGTGCTCCTTCCCTTCCAAGCTCTGCCATGTGCCCAAACAGTGTTTTACCCCCACGTATAGAGTATCAGCCTACTCAGGACAAATTGAAAAACAACTTTTGAGGTCCAATTTCTCTTGTTACCCTTAGGAAAATAAAAAATTGGGGGCAAAAATATCATTTTTGTGGAAAAAAATTATTTTTTTATTTTCACGCCCGGGCGTTATAAACTTCTGTGAAGCACTTGAGGGTTCAAAGTGCTCACCACACATCTAGATAAGTTCCGTGGGGGGGTCTAGTTTCCAAAATAGGGTCACTTGTGGGGAGTTTCAATAGTTTAGGTACATCAGGGGCTCTCCAAAGGCAACATGACACCCGCAGACCATTCCATCAAAGTCTGCATTCCAAAACGTCACTACTTCCCTTCCGAGCCCCGACGTGTACCCATACAGTAGTTTTCTCCCACATATGGGGTATAAGCGTACTCAGGACAAATTGGACAACAACTTTTGCGGTCCAATTTCTCCTGTTACCATTGGGAAAATAAAAAAATTGGTGACTAAAAGATCATGTTTGTGGAAAAAATACGATTTTTTTATTTTCATGCCCGGGCATTATAAACTTCTGTGAAGCCCTTGGGGGTTCAAAGTTCTCACCACACATCTAAATAAGTTCCTTGGGGGGTCTAGTTTCCAAAATGGGGTCATTTGTGGGGGGTTTCCACTGTTTAGGTACATCAGGGGCTCTCCAAAGGCAACATGACACCCACAGACCATTCCATCAAAGTCTGCATTCCAAAACGTCACTACTTCCCTTCCGAGCCCTGACATGTGCCCATACAGTAGTTTTCTCCCACATATGGGGTATCAGCGTACTCAGGACAAATTGGACGACAACTTTAGGGGTCCAATTTCTCCTGTTACCCTTGGGAAAATAAAAAAAAATGGTGACTAAAAGATCATGTTTGTGGAAAAAATACAATTTTTTTATTTTCACGCCCGGGCGTTATAAACTTCTGCGAAGCACTGGGGGGGTTCAAAGTGCTCACCACACATCTAGATAAGTTCCTTGAGGGGACTAGTTTCCAAAATGGTGTCATTTGTGGGGGGTTTTCACTGTTTTGGTACATAAGGGGCTTTCCAAACGCAACATGGTGTCCGATCTCAATTCCAGCCAAAAACGTCAAATGGTGCTGCTTCCCTTCCCAGCTCTGCCATGCGCCCAAATAGTGGTTTACCCCCACATGTGGGGTATCAGCGTACTCAGGACAAATTGCATAATAACTTTTAGGGTCCTGTTACCCTTGGGAAAATAAAAATTGAGGGTGAAAAGATCATTTTTGTGGAAAAAAATATGATTTTTTAATTGTACGGCTGTACGTTATAAACTTCTGTGAAGCCCTTGTGGGTTCAAAGTTCTCACCACATATCTAGATAAGTTCCTTGGGGGGTCTAGTTTCCAAAATGGGGTCACTTGTGGGGGGTTTCCACTGTTTAGGTACATCAGGGGCTCTCCAAACGTGACATGGCGTCCGATCTGAATTCCAGCCAATTTTGCATTGAAAAAGTCAAGCGGCGCTCCTTCCATTCTGAGCTCTGCCATGCGCCAAAACAGTGGTTCCCCCCCACATATCAGGTATCAGCGTACTCAGGACAAATTGCACAATAGCTTTTCCAGTCCAATTTCTCCTGTTACCCTTGGTCAAATAAAAAAAATTGAACCTGAAGTATTTTTTTTGTGAAAAAAAGTTAAATGTTCATTTTCTTTAAAATATTCAAAAAAATTCCTGTGACGCACCTGAAGGGTTAATAAACTTCTTGAACGTGGTTTTGAGCACCTTAAGGGGTGCAGTTTTTAGAATGGTGTCACTTTTGGGTATTTTCTATCATATAGACCCCTCAAAGTGGCTTCAAATGTGATGTGGTCCGTAAAAATAAAATGGTGTTGCAAAAATGAGAAATCGCTGGTCAACTTTTAACCCTTATAACTTCCTAACAAAAAAAAATTTTGGTTCCAAAATTGTGCTCATGTACAGTAAACATGTGGGAAATGTTATTACGTTTTTTGTGTGCTGTATCTCTGTGATTTAAGGGCATAAAAATTCAAAGTTGGAAAATTACGAAATTTTAAAAATTTTCGCCAAATTTCCATTTTTTTCACAAATAAACGCAAGTTATTTGAATGAAATTTTACCACTAACATGAAGTACAATATGTCACGAGACAACAATGTTAAAATCACCGGGATCCATGGAAGCGTTTCAGAGTTATTACCTCATAAAGGGACAGTAGTCAGAATTGTAAAAATTGGCCCGGGAGTTAACGTGCAAACCACCCTTGGTAGTGAAGGGGTTAAAATTCATTGTGGTAATGTCTAGAACCAAAATTAGAAAAATGTTGTCTCTGTCCAAATATATATGGACCTAACTGTATGTCTGACATTAATAAAATATATTATGCTACTAAGCAATCTTTCAAGACCACTTAGATGTCTCATGCATGGTATTCTTACTGTCACGACAAACCGATTGTCTGCTATGATAAAGATCAGTATTTAAAGTCCTATGGAGGAAAAACAGTAAAAAAAATAATCACTGCACATTACTTAAAAAAAAATCTGGCCTTCCAAATAAGTAAAAAAAAGAAGCAGTTGGAATAGCTATCTGTGGTTTTCAGAGGAATCGTACCTGTGATATTCTTTGCGGCTGTGCACATGTCCGATTTTTTCCTTGGACCGA
Source organism: Dendrobates tinctorius (assembly GCF_039654945.1). Classification (NCBI taxonomy): domain Eukaryota; kingdom Metazoa; phylum Chordata; class Amphibia; order Anura; family Dendrobatidae; genus Dendrobates; species Dendrobates tinctorius. The sequence goes on along the minus strand of NW_027361738.1, from coordinate 43,143,418 downwards.
GTAGTCAATGGAGAGAATCGGAGACATGTCCTATTTTGATCCGAGTGTTGGATCAAAATTGGCAATGTAAGTATATGGGTCCGTAAGAAAAATGTGACTGTACTCAGATGACATCTGAGTGTTGTCTGATTTTCACGGACTGACAGAATGGAGAAGGTGGAGAAACTTCTCTTTTTTTTATCGCTTCACATCTGAGAAAAAGTGGTGCAATTCTGATCAAACTCCGATCAAAGTCTGATCAGAATAATCGTACCATTTTTCTTGGATGTGGAGAAAACTGTTGTTTGACCCTACCCTTGGCTACCTCACAAACATGTAGATATCAGCACCTTTATAGATTTGACAAACATTTGGTTACATTTGTCCCAAATAACAACAACAAATCCACAACAAAACTTCTAAAATGAATGTCCTAATAACTTCTCTGGTGTTCAACTAGCCTAAGATGGTATCTGGCAGTCCATGTCTCCCTATCCTCCACATTCTCCCCTCCTCCACGGTGGTGTGGCTTCATAACGATGGGCGGGACATTGCTGAAAAGGGCATGGATGGAAACTGTGCATCAATGTTTGTGAAATTACACCAAAATTTAGGGGCAAAAAATGGTGCAAAGTAAGTTTACGAAGCGTTTGCGTAAAGTTAGACAAAAGCATCAACAGATGCTCCAGATTTATCATCCAGTATGATCCACTTTGATAAATTTTGTACATTTTCAGAAGTTCTAGTGTCTTTTTTCACTTTCTTTACATAAGACAGGATTAGATAGAGCTCATCTTCTACCATACTCTGTTTTCATCCCTTCCATTAATTGCAGACAAGATTCCATCAGACCGCCGCTAATGTATTACATAGGCGATCTGCTAGAAACCTGATTGCCTACTGTAATCATGAAGGTGAACGGTCAACAGTAAACACAGTGCTATGTCATTTCTCCATGGTGCCCTAATCAGATGTGAATGTAAGCAGATTAAAAAGAAAAGTAGGAGCTTGAGATTTATTTATATTCACGTGTTTCTTTCATAGTCACACGAGCGTAGTCGGGCAGATCTAATTAGGTCCTAGTCTTTCTCCTTATTGCTTCCGTGAACGCCTTCCCACGTAAATGACAAACGGGCTGATTTACATTTGCTGTGTTCTACTAATTAATTGATAGATTATGGGATTAAATATTTATTACCATGATCCTTAAATGCACGTCAGCTTTTTTCACAGCCATGGGATGCTCATTTAAGTTTATTTTTCCATGTAAGATTTTATTATTATCAAGATTTTTCAAATATTTTTATTATAATTTGGATGCAGTGAAAGTGCCACTAACATTTTCACATGGTTATGTTTTTTTCTCTTAATTTATGGGGCTGTTCATATGAGTGTATAAATACGGGCACAATTTCCTAAATATGCAACTTGTGACCTTCTTATTCGTTTTGTGGGAGAAAAATAAAGGAATATTTCAGCTAGTTTTTGCTGTGTAATCTGAGAGCAGCATGATTCCAGGGATGTGTCACTTTTTGGGTTGCTTGTTGCAATTTCAATAAAATCTGTGTTTTATCAGCAGGAGATTATCACTAGAGGACTAGTTGTCTCATGTCATGTAGTCCTCTTACTCTGTGTAACTCCGCCCCGACACTGATTGGCAGCTTTCTGCCAATATACAATGCACACATAAAGCTGCCAATCAGTGGTGTGGGCGAGGTTATATACAGCTCAACATTCTGAGCACTGCTAGATCTGCAGCTGAGAAAACTGATTTTTATCAAAACGACAATAAGCAGACAATAAGTGACACATCACTGGAATCAGGGTCTCTGCCTTGACATCATGCTGCTGTCGGATTACATAGCAAAACCTTCTGACTGATTCCCTTTAAACCCTGTCAAGACTTTTTGAAATATGGATGTATCTGTTTGTTATTTGTATGACTACCACATTAGGTTAGTACATCGCGAGTACTGAATTATGAATTTGTCTTATGTGATTCAGTTTTCTTCCTACTATAGAACAGGCAATCAGTATCAGAAAACGTTCACACTTCCATATTTTCATCGTTATTCTGAATTCGTATTTATTAGCCAAAACTATAATGAAATACTTGTAAATCTTTCATAGGCATCCATTCAGCCACCCTAAGGCTGTGTTCACATGTTGCAGATTTAGATGCGGATCCACAGTGTTTTTTGCCGCATGGATTCGCATCAAATCCGCAGTGTAGTGCACAGCCAATGTAAATCTATGGGAAATGGAGATTTGTTGTGCACATGCTGAGGAAAAATCCGTGCAGATTTGCAGCGTTTTTTTTTCCGCAGCATGTCAATTCTTTTTGCGGATCTGCAGCGTTTCTGCACCCATTGACTTCCAACCACAAATGTAATAAATATCTGCGGATTTGCTGCAGATATGTGTGCGAGAAATGCTGCAGATCGGGAGGAGTGAAGTGTGTGGGTGGAGACTGTGTGCGTGTCTGTGTGTGCGGGGGTCTGCGTGTGTGTGCGTGTCTGTGTGTGTCCCTGTGTTAGTGCTGGTGTCCCTGTGTTAGTGCTGGTGTGTGCGGGTCAGTGTAAGCAGCTATTGTCTGATGGGACTACTGCTCCCATCCGGCTATGAATGCTCACAGTGATAGCATTGCCGATGATGGGAAAATAGTCCCATCAGATAATGCATGTGTTCAGTAGTAAAAACAAAACATACAGAACATACATATACACATACATTACAGACAGTGCATACAACATATATCATAGAGTACATATTCACCAATCACCTAGTCCCCGAAGCCCTCGATCTCCTGTAATAAAAATAATAAACCAACCTATACATTACGTTTCCACCGTAGTCCAGTTAATAACGAGTGTCCCATGACGATCTCCTGTGTAGAACACTGCTCTACAGGGGCTCCTGCAATGAACTGACAGGTGGAGGTAATCCTCCGCGATGTATCCCCCAACCACTGGGAAAGAGGTCCCCTAACCCTAATTCTCACGCAGCATTGCCGTAAGTTGATAGCCTGAACTCAGGTAACCTCAGTGATGCACTGCAGGAGCCATTTCCTCCTGTCAGTGTGTCACTGGAGGCCGTGTAGAGCAGTGTCATCACCCGATGTCACTGTTCTACAGGGGAGATGGTCATGGGAAACTCATTATTAAATGGACTACTTCAGAACAGGGAGTATTAGTTTTTTTGTTTTTTTTCAGGAGATCCAGGGCATCGCATGGATTAGGCATATAATAAAGATGGCAAAACTGTGTAGTGTTCTATTTCATTAAAAGACTTTTTCTGGTTGTGTCTTTTTTAACCCTTAACAACAATAGGATTAGAAATGGATATGTGCCTTATTGATGCCTCTCCAATACTAACTGGGCTCGATGTCACCTTTCAATACAAAGGTGACATTAACCCCTTATTACCCCATATGCCACCTCTACAGGGCAGTGGGAAGAGAGAGGCCAAGTGCCAGAATTGGTGCATCTTACAGATGCACCATTTCTGGGGTGGCTGGGGGCAAATGTTTGTAGCCAGGGGGGCCAATAACCATTGTCCCTTCCTAGGCTATGAATATCTGCACCAGTCGTCGGCTTTCCCTCTCTGGTGCAGATAATTGCACAGGAGCCCACGCCTTTTTTTCCCTTTTTTTCAAAATTAAACATATTGTTCATTAATAAACATCGGCCTTGGTGTTATACAGAGTGGGCCATTTATATGGATACACCTAAATAAAATGGGAATGGTTGGTGATATCAACTTCCTTTGTGGCACATTTGTATATGGGGGGGAAACTTTTCAAGATGAGTGGTGGCTATTTTGAAGTTGGCCATTTTGGATCCAACTTTATTTTTTTCCAATTGGAAGAGGGTCATGTGATACATCAAACTTATTGAGAATTTCACAAGAAAAACAATGATGTGCTTGGTTTTAATGTAACTTTTTTCTTTCATAAATTATCTACAAGTTTATGACCAATTATAATATTTGTTCAAAGTGCTGCCCACTGTGTTGAATTGTCAATGCAACCCTCTTCTCCCGCTTTTGACACACTGATAGCAACACCACAGAAGAAATGCTAGTCTAAGGGGGTCAGATTCCTTGTAGGAATGCTCAGACCTGACACCCATAATGTGGTGGTGCACCATCATGCTGGAAAACTGAGGGAATGTGCCATCTTCAGTGCATAATGAGGGCAACACATCATCATGTAGCAATTTCAGATATCCTGTGGCATTGAGGTTTCCATTGATGAAGAATGGCCCCACTATCTTTATACCCCATATACCACACCATGCGATCAATTATGGGTGTCGGGTCCAAGCATTCATACATGAACAGTTTCCTGGAAAGTGTATTGGTTGTTGTGGGCCAGTTGAATGGCCACCAAGGTCTCCCGATCTGACCCCCTTAGACTTTTATCTTTGGGGTCATCTGAAGGAAATTGTCTACGACATGTGCAGCATCTGAACAACGGATACTGGAAGTCTGTGCTAGCATTTCTTCTGTGCTGTTGCTATCTTTGTGTCAAGAGTGGGAGAAGAGGGTTGCAGTGACAATCCAACACAGTGGGCAGCACTTTGAACACATTTTATAAGTGGTCATAAATTTTTAAATAACTCATGAAAGAAGGAAGTTACATTAAAACCAAGCACACCATTGTTTTTCTTGTGAAATTCTCAATAAGTTTGATGTCACAAATGGCCGGCTTCAAAATGGTCACCATAGTCACCACCTTTCTTGAAAAGTTCCCCCCCCTCCCATATACTAATGTGCCACAAACAGGAAGTTGATATCACCAACTATTCCCATTTTATTTAGGTGTATCCATATAAATTGCCCACCCAGGTCTAACCTTATAAATGGCCCACCCTGTATATTTTTCCATATCTATCTATCTATCTATCTATCTATCTATCTATCTATCTATCTATCTATCTATCTATCTATCTATCTATCCATCTATCCCATATCTATCTATCTGTGTGTAATGGAGTATGCAAAATAAAAGGTCGGACAAAGAAATGACATAACTCTTTTTTTTCTTAAATAATAGATCTTTATTTAGCTTACAAAAACACATACAAATCCGCATTAAAAAAACGCATCAAATCAGCACTGATTTTTAGCTGCGTTGCTACAGGCAAATCTTCAATGTGTGCACATACCCTTAGCCCCCTACCAACGTGATTGTGGAGTTCCGATGGGTTGGTGAAGGCCCTTGTTGCCACTATTTAGGTGCTCTTTTAAATCCCCGACTCAGGCTGGGCTTTGTAGGAAATTGTTATTAGTTCCCTGTACAGAAATACTGCATTGAATTATATGGTACCAGAAATTACACTATATAGCGCAAGCAATCAAGATCCAAGCCCACAAGGGTGAATAAAAAGGTGAAAAATAATAAAACTTAAGTTGTGGGATTTTTTTAAAATAAAAACATCACTATTTAAAACAAAAGATTGAATCAACCGTTCTTTTATCATCCGGAAAAAATTTTTTTTTCACAATTTCACCTCACTTGAGGTTTTATTACATGTAAAAAAAGAGATGAAAAACAAGCCCTCATATGGCTGTTAGCTGCAACATTAATAAACATTAGAAGTCTTATAAGAAAAGGAGAAAATTAAAAAAGTAAAATTGATCGTGTCACTAAAGAGATATAAAATGAGGTCCAATGTTTTTGTTAAAAATTATCTTGATTCTTTTAATAGAAGTAAGTAAATCTAAAGGGGATAGCACTAACAGGCAAATAATTGCTACCTACCTGCCTGTTGTGCTCGGCGCCATTCTCGTCACAGAGCGATCACAGACTTTCGCTGACATTGCGTCACCAGAGCAGCAGTTTCTCTTCCTGTTGACAGGACGGGACTACAGGTGTCATGCTGATTGACAGCTGGCTCTCTGGCAGGAGAGCGGTCAATGACTGGCATCGGGAACAACAGACAGGTAGTTGCCTCTATTAGCAACTACATACCTTTTTTTTAAGTCCCATATAACCCCTTTAAGTAGACTTCTCCTTTAAAAAGGATATGCATATTGATTTTTTATTTTTAATAACGGGCCCTTCTCACATTAGATTATGACTGGACTGCGTTAATATCTTGCTAAAAAAACTGCTTGACATTTCAGATCTGACTTTACCTACTCTTCTCCTTTTATGTGGAAACTAAAGTAAAATGTTATTTCTATTCTCCAATATAGTATGGTTTGTGCTAAAACCTTTTCAAAGGCCGTCACTCAAACACTACCAAATTCTGGTTGCTCCGAGCCTCAGCATAATTCCCGGAAAATATGGCAGTCACACATTTTCTGACTAATAATGTAAGTGAGATTTACAGGTTATGCAGAAGGTTCACATATTTTTTTTGTGGATGCAAATGAAAATGTCTGTATGTCAAGTCAATTTTATGCTAGAAGTATGTAGACAATTCACTTCTGTGACATTTTTCATTGTAATCTGTAATGTCTTTTTCTTTCCGATTGCCAGCAGAATGAATGAAATACCTATCCCATGTTCATCTATTGCAGATGTCCTCAATGCAACCACGATCTTAGATGCAACTTTTTTCTTTCGCTATAGAAGTTACAGAAGTACACCCACTAAACCTTTTATTGCCTAACCCTTGTAAATGTACATGTGGTGTAATGTGAATGCGTTCACACAGGCTGGAGATTTGGAACAACCAGTCCTGTCTAACTCTTCCAGTCATTCCTAAAACCCGGACCCAAAATCTGGGCCCATTATAAAAACCTTCCAGCACTATATGGGCTGCAGCCTGCTTCTCCGGGTTTCACATCACCGAGGCTAGGCACATTGTTAACACATACACTACATCCAGGACCTGTCCAGCTACTTTCCTACAGTCTATAGAATATTGTTCTGACTTTCCATAGGCTTACATTGTAAAAGCCACTTCCGGCTCACTCTTATAGCCCATTGTGAGTCAACAAGTGGGCATAGCCGTTAAGTGACTCAGAAGAGAATCATAGTGGTGCTAGAAACTGGGAAAGGCATTGATCAATGAGTATACTACACCCTACTCTACACTGCAAATACATTTACACAATTTTAGGCAATAAAACAAATGTGTCCAACCTTGCCTTTCTGAGAATTTAATTAAAGGGAATCTGGTCACCAGGTGTTCGCCACCTAATCTGAGAGAAACATAATGTAGGTTAATAGAGTCTGATTCCAACTATGTACCACTTACTGGGCTGCTTATTCTAGTTTTGATAAAATTACTATTTTCAGCAGATTATCACTAGAGGAGTAGTAAACCTGGTGACAGGTAGTCCTCCATATTCATGAGCTATGCATAACCCCGCCCCTCCCACTGATTGACAGCTTTCTGTATACACTATACATGGTGTTAACAAATGAAGAAAGAATTCTGCAGGAGTGAAATGCAAGCACAACACATACCGATGCACAGAAAAGTGTTCAGCAACTCTATCTTGTAGTGGAGATAGATGAATGGTGGGACTGGCGATGAAACCGCTCGGCGCAAGGATGTTTCTCGTTCCTGTTTCTGAGGTTCTTTTCACTCTCACTTCTCATGTACCAAAGTATGTACAGTCCAAACTTCAGTACTGTTGATCATCTCTTTTAGAAGTTACAGCAATTTTTTCAGGTAAAATAGGGAGTGAATCATCCTGTACTTCTTTTATAATAAATATAGTTGCAATCCAAATTAATTAACCCCCCATTACAAGCTAGGTTTATTAGCAACATGTTAAAACATTCTGCTGTTTGTAATAAACCAATCAAACAAGAACAGTTTAAATAGATCAACACATCTAATATAACAAGTGGTTTGTCCAAATTCAACACAAAATGTCACTGTGAAGTATATCGGGGGATTTAAGTGATGCCCATCAACTATGTCATATCATACTATAGTCCTCCCTCATCATGTGTACCTGTAACAGGACACCTGGCTCAGCACATGGTCCAGCCTTCTCAGCTACAAAGTGAAGACTCACCCCCCACCAGTTTCTCTAGTATCCACAGGGGGTCATCCTGTGTAACTGCGTCATTTAATCTGATGGGAATTTCAAAAAGAGATTTAAGGAGAATATGGAGTTATCGTACATCATAGCAAAACATCGGTTACATTTTTTAGATCACTGGTTACATTCTTGACGATCCGTTCTAGCACCCCAAGGTGGGTAGAAACGCAGAATGGCTAGTAGAAGTCAGGTAGCAAAGCTGTGTTTGGTCTTCGAGGTCCGGCCAGATCCGATGGCACCAGAACCGCCGTCCTTGGACCTTCTGTTGGGAAATTATGATCATATGTTTTGGGAGTGTTAGCTACAAACACCCAGAGGAGGGGAATGAGGACCATCCTGGTGTTGGAACAGGGAGTAACTGACCAAAGGGTTAAATGCTTGTGCAAGGCCATTTGCTCTCTCTCTTTGTCATGCTTACTGTTCACTTCTAAAGGGGAGCCACATTGAGTAATGTGCTGGAAGGAACTGGAACCAGAAGGGAGCCCCATGCCCTATGCTGCCCAGCACACATGGTCAAACATCAAACTGCTAACTGACATGATTCATCTGCTTATGTCTTTTGGCACTTCTCCTATATTTGCATATCTGACTATTGTATATGTATAACCATTGTGAATATAGTGTTTTGTCTAGTGTGAACTTAAAGCGATTAAATACAGTATATAATTTAACCTTGGGCTGCCCTTTTATCTCGATCCATGAATCTAAACGTCTGTATTCTCGGTTTTAACTTGACATGTTAACGGGGATGTTTTCTGGCCTAATATGATCCTGTTAATGGAGTGGGCTTATATCTAGCGAGGACCTGGTGGCAGTTTTCCCAGGCTGGCAGGGCTCTACTTCACTGGTGCTAGTGAATGGGCTCTATCAGCATGTCAGGGTTGTGAGCGAGTGTGATGCCACATCAGCGGCTTCGAGGGCCACCTTCTCTCACTCCCCGTGTCTCCCTGGGCCCGTATGTACAGGGGGTGTATGTGTAAAACTGTGCCAAGCTGACATTACTTGTCCCCAGGGGGTGCAAATAAGGAGACGTAATAGTGATGTCAGGCAGGGTGGGGAGGTGTGGGTATGTCACGTATGGTGGCAGCGGTGGGATCGGGCATGATCTCTTCAGTCCCATCCTTCAGTGTCACTTTTACAGACTACTGCAGTCTTAGAATTATTATAGTAAGAACTTGCTATTTAGTCGAACCCCTCTAGCTGTTGTAACCTGCTGCAAACATGAAGCATAGCTAGACACGAGCTTCTAGCAACATTTCTGAGAAATCATAGCTCATTTCTCATATGAAATGACCTCCAGTTTACTAAATATTCTTGGGTTTGTGTACTGTAATCGCCTTCTTCAAAAGCCACCAAAGATTCTCAAATCAAGTGACTGTGACGTAACTCAAGAATCTCCAGGGCTGTTTCTGAATCAAAGCCATGGTGAATGTTGAGGCCTACCTGAGATGATGAGGCACAATAGCCCCAGAGGATTTCCAAGCCACTGCAATGCTTCACTTTAGGTATGGGTTTCTTCCATTTCGAGACATATTACTGACCCGAAAAGTATTATTTCATCTTTCCACAGAACAGAGTTGCAAAAGTTCTGCTTCTTTTTTATATGAGTTGAGGATATTGGAGATTACTTTTCTTGTTCTTTTGGGTCACTAGTGGTAGAATTATAGACCTGAAAAAATCTTTAAAGTTAACCCTCCAAAAAGTGCAGAATGCATTTATGATATATTTTACAATGATTGGTGCACATGTAAGCAGGTTGCAGGATGCAGTGATAGACAGAAAACAGAGCAAGAGTTAATAACTTTACTTTAACAGGGGAATACTCCACGCATAGAGGTTTACAGTTAAATGAGGGAATAAACGGTTCAATTTGCAAAGTATATGCAGAGTTCAGGAACAATGAATCAGGTAACGGCAGTTCTTGTGAAATACTTAGCGTGTCAGAAGTTCCTCAGACTGTGACTTCTGCTGGGAAGTTAATAGCGCCAACAACGGCTGGTGCGGTGCTTATCCAGGAAGGTCCTGTAAGCAACGAGGATCTGTCTTTTGGTCGCAGCGGTCGGTCTCCGGTACCTTCCGCTGAGCCCCTAGTCCATAAGTTGATGCGGCCGAGTCAATTAAGGCTGCAGCGCTGTCCGGGTCCAACGTAGACCAGCAAGTGTCAACTGGCAAATCAGGGTGCAAGTGTCTGTCCCATACCCGGTTTCTCTTATGTGGCACGTGCACTGTACTCACGGACACGGAGCATACGGTGCCTTGCTCTCTGGTAGTCACGGTGCACCCTGCACCCCTCTCTTTCAAGTCCCTACGGTTGGTGGCGGGGGTTAATGGACGCAGACCTGCACAGCACTGGTGCTCTGGGGACAGAGCACTCCTCTCAGCCTGCTGCACGCTGCCTGCCTGCTCCAAAACTGTCTCTAGGCCACCGGGTCTGTCTGCTGCAGTCCGTTGCGGCGCCAGCGGTTCGGGTGCAGAGTTCGCTTCTTGCCTTTCTGCTCGCACGGTGACGGTGGAGGCCTCTGCAGCTTTGCGCACTTTCTACCTCAGCCTCCAGCCGGGCCTTCTGACTAAACACGCCGCCTCTTCCTGAGTCATGGGGCCTGTCTGGTCCCCTATTCGTTCCCCCAGAAAACAGGGAAGGCAGCCTCAACAGTTCTGGTCGTGGCAAGCAGGTACCCGCAGCACGGTCTTCTCCCTTACACACATGCAAAAATATCGGTGTGATGACAGAGGCTTTTTAAGATTTCTACTATAATAATAAAGAATCCTTGTAGGTTGTGATTCATTTATGTAGTAGTAGTCTAAGCATGCCTCAAAGTCTTACCATTCCAGAATTAAATTTTCTCTGTCTCAGCTCTATTGTCTATGTAAAATTGTACATTCTTTCTCTATAATCTAATAAATAGTGTGCATAACAGAGAATCCGAACACAAAATGTGTAGAATGGGCAAAGGATTTTTACCTTGAAAGAAATTTCAATACAAAATATGAGGATTAGTAAAGCAAACATTAGCATAAATAAATAGAATTAGATGTGTAATATTTACAATAGAAAATACATATGGTGCTTTGAAGGGCTCTCTACATTGATTTCCTGGCAGTGGGCTTCAGGGAAATGGCCGCCGGAGGCGGTGTATGCATAGATTTAGATCACTCCTGCCTCACCGACGACATTTTCTTGAAGCCCAGGGCCCACAGCCTTGCACCTCCAGGACACCCCCTCCTCCCAGCCCAGTGCCTGCAACATCGCCCCACTCCTACCAACACTGCCTGCTTCCTACCCCAGCAATGCTTCCTCTTGTGACCCTGCTCCACCGCTGCCACCCCCTCTTGTAAAAGTGCATCTTTACATATATGATAATGCCCAGTATCAGAGAACGAGACAAGGCGGTGACCATGGTCCAAAAACGCCTTGTGCATGGATTACCACTCCATATGCTAATCTTAAAAAGGAGAAAACGGAGTAACGGATACAAAATATATGCAAAAGTATAAATTTTATTAATACTCACATCAAGTGCTGACAAGTATACAAGTTGACTAAAATAGGGGGGATAAGCCCCAATGATACAACAATCAGGACAGACAAGGACAGGGTAAATAAAATGATACCAGTGCTCGAAATCTACATGGCACAACGTTCAGTCAGCCCATGGGCATTGCACATAACAGACATGTGTCTAATGGTAAAAGATAGTCAAATATGGCATACTCAATTAAATGTGTATTGTACATAGTTGTACATGTCCAGAGCGCCAAAAAAAAAAAAACCATCCAGAGGGGTCAATGTGATAAAGCGCCTGTGGCGGGCGCGAAACGTACGTCGGGTGTCGTTGCATGGGCCTTCACCTCCTCTGCTCCCCGGTAAGCAGCCTGCCTTTACTTGTTTCCACACTTCGGTCATTTGGACCGCTGGGCGGGTCGTCTCCCGGGTTCTCTCTGGCACAATTGCGCAGTTTTGATATGTTGATACATATGTTATTTACTATGTAAGAATCCTTCCACATGTCATTGATTCATTTATGTTCAGTGTCCATTGGACTTGCACATTGACCCCTCTGGGTCTATTTTAGTCAACTTGTATACTTGTCAGCACTTGATGTGAGTATTAATAAAATTTATACTTTTGCATATATTTTGTATCCGTTACTCCGTTTTCTCCTTTTTAATAAAAGTGCATCTTGTAGTACATATGTTGTAAATACATATTTGGTCAATTTACTTATCTGTGTGCTTTTAAATTGTGGTAGGTAACTTCAGTTATTTTTCCTGTTTTGATTCTAATCAAGCATCGCAACACTGAACAATTATTGGGCAATCATTCTGGGTGATAAAAATTATTGCTGAAATGACTCTGAATGGTTAATACTAATAACTTATACCCTGTGCTCACACAGTCTCCTTTGGTATCTTCTTTCAGGTCCCATCCTTGACATACCAGAAATGGCTGTAAATGCCTGCTCAGTGGCTTACTGAGTGGACATCTGTTTGCCACGTACTGGGTGGTTAACATTGGACCAGGTGGCCCAACCAGTGGAGGCAAGGTGAATATCAAAGCAGAAGCTGTGTGAGGTTTATGTGTGCATCAGAGATGAGCGAATCAGGCAAAATTAGAATTTGCCTATTTGTGCCAGAAAATTTGATTCGTGTAGAAGTTATTCTCCTCAAATTTATTGTCCCTTTTTATGCTCTGAGGTATCTCCTGATCTCAGATCACAATAAACCATCTTTGTAAAAAAATAGAAAAAACCCTTCTACTCATCTTACCGCTTACCTCTCCATATTCTGCAGGAATCACTACTGCCCATCCAGTTCTCTTTGCATCTTCTGTTCCCCGTCTTCTCATGCTCAGTAAACTTCGGTGCACATGCGCAGAACCCTCCTGTTCTCATGAAAGCCAGAAATCTCAGCTTAGCATGAGAGGCTTGGGGATTCCAGTGCGAGTGACAAGGTATTAGATGATGCATCGAGAACAGGACGGGTGGCAGTGAGTAGCGGAGGGGCTGGAGAGGTGCATGTTAAGATGATTATAAGGATTTATTTTAACCCTATGAAGCCCCTTTCTGGTTGATAAAATTGATGGATAGTGGCCGCCATTTTGCTCAATCCGGGCAGTCGAAGATTAAAAAAAATCCACATTTTGGCAAATGTGAATTTTAGTGGAATTCAGTTTCACTCAAAATTATTCACTCAACTCTATTTATATCTTTACAAGTCTATGGACTTTCATCATTTTCCATTCCCTAAACACCTCTATAACTTACATCTAACCCAGACTTCATTGACGAATCAGTTGGATTTTTCTTAAACTGAATAACAGTTAATAAATTACTTTTCTTGTACATCTCTCTTTTTGTCCTCGTTAGAAACAGTCCCTGCTGCCTTAGACAAAAATATTTTGTCAAGAGCCCCTGAACCTTATCGCAAGATTTATTTTTCTTTTTGCTCAGTACTGTTCTGTTTTCTGCAATGGAAACTCTTCACTTTAGATACTCAGTTGAGTATGAAGACGTGAAGTAGAGAGATAAGAAATGTAATCAGATAGTTTAGGTGTAACCAAGTTTAATTGGTGACAAAGAGTCCATGAAATTAAAAGCCTGTCTTATGATGCATTCTGGGACGCTATCTGGAAAGCGAATCTCAGAAGGCTTTTTCTGCAATAGTTATTTTTTAGACAAATTCAGTGTTAAAGTGCGTTGCGCTCACTAGTCGTGCGGTGGGATTTCAAGGGTTCAGTTTAGATAAAAGCTTAAGAATTCTCGTAGATCACGTAATAGTTTTCCCAAGACGCTTTAGTTTTGTTTTGTCTCATATAACTTTACAGTGCACTTTATATCTATGTCCCCCCACATTCGGCTCATCTGGTCACAGATGATTTTATTTTTTTCTTTCACTTGACCATTTCTGTGAACTTAGCTGTCTTTCCCCTCTTTTCTAGTTTAATCTTATCCCGGTGCTATGGCTTGCAGTAAAATAGCTTTCTCCATCATACACTTTGGTCTACATTTTATGTTCCTTTCATGCTCGTTCCTATCCCCTGGCTATCGATTTCTCTGCAGTGTTGGTTGGTGGCGTTCATAAAACTCTTCCATGTGAAGACTATATCTTTTTACGGGGGCTAGATATACCGTACTTTTTTTTTTAACTGAATGACATTTAAAATAATTACTGGTATTTCTCGAAGAGTGTAAATAATATTTTAGGAACTACTTTAATAACATCTCTCTTTTGTTAGAATTATTGTCTGTATTTGTTTCCCGAAATGCTAATCCCATGGCTGTGGAGTATGTAAAATATGCACTACAAACTTATCAAACTCAAAAAATAAGGTAAGAAAGCAAAGTTTTTCTGTTCCGACGGTAAGGCTATGTGCACACGTACTTTTGAGAGCTGCGGATTTGTACCCGCGGATTTGTAAAAAACCGCAGGTAAATCCACAGGTCAAAAGTCCTGTGGTTTCACACCTCATAATGGATAAGGTGTGAAACCGCAGCGGATTCTGCACAAAGAATTGACATGCTGCGGATTGTAACCCGCAGCAAATCCGCGCGGAAAAATCCGCAGCATGTGCACAGCGTTTTTTTGTTTTACCATTGAAAACAATGGTACTATACAACGCAGCAGAAACTGCTGCGGACCCGCAGGGCCAGAAACGCTGTGGATCCGCAGCAGAATCCGCAGCGTTTGCACATAGCCTAATAGAAATCAGCTCTTCCTCTTGAGCCCATGATAAACTTTGTTCACAGCAGCTAATCATAAAAGTCAGAGTGGCAAGAGGAGGGAGGGAGCAGTGGCCAGAACCAATGAAAAAGGAAAAAGGTTTGTGTCAGACTACCTAGATATTCTGTAGACACTGTAGCTAAGCTGTAATTACAGATCCCAGCTCTGCCCTAATGGAGGTGAGCTAAAGAGCAGCAAAGTAAGCAAGATTTAAGAAAAATAAATAGCAGATCAACATCCCCTGTAGTTACCTACTTACACACTTGGTCAAATTGTTGGTACCCCTCGTTTAATGACAGAAAAACCCAAAATGGTGACAGAAATAACTTGAATCTGACAAAAGTAATAATTAATCAAAAACTATGAAAATGAACAAATGAAAGTCATGTCTTTTTACATCAATTAAGGAATTTGCTCCTAAGACCTTGTGGGGGCATCACAACACATTAGGAGACCCCAATCAGAGGACAATAAAACATCTGGACTCCTTATCTATGAACTGGTCCAATATTTATGTTTCTCCCTCTCCCATAATCATAATTCTGCTTCACGTCACTTGTCTTATCTATTGCAATTTTTCTGTGCTGTATTGTGCATAAATATGTGACTCTTCAGATTTTGTATTAGTCTATGCCTGATGAAGAGACCTGAGTAGTCTCGAAAGCTTGCAATGTGTTACCATCTTTTCAGTTAGCCATTAAAAGGTATCAACCACTGAGGACTCTCAATTCTGAATATTTTTCTATCTACTGGCTAACACGGTACAAAGATATACATCTTTCCTGTATCAAATGAAAGTCAGACATTGCTTTCAACCATGCTTCCACAGAATTTAAAAAAATAAAACTCATGAAATAAGCCTGGACAGAAATGATGGTACCCCTGAAAATAATGTGACAAAAGGGACATGTTAAATCACGGGGTGTCCACTAATTAGCATCACAGGTGTCTACAATGTTGGAATCAGTGAGTGGGCCTGTATAGAGGGCTACAGATACTCACTGTGCTGTTTGGTGACATGGTGTGTATCACACTCAACATGGACCAGAGGAAGAGAACGAAAGAGTTGTCTCAGGAGATTAGAAAGAGAATTATAGACAAACATGTTAAAGGTAAAAGTTGTAAGACCATCTCCAAGCAGCTTGACGTTCCTGTGACTACAGTTGCACATATTATTCATAAATTTAAGCTCCATGGGACAGTAGCTAACCTCCCTGGACATGGCCACAGGAGGAAAATTGATGACAAATCAAAGAGACTGTCACGTGCCCCATCCTGAGTGACACGGCCAGCAGGCCGGTAACTGATACAACAGGACGCGGAACGTGTGATTGTCCTATGTGACGCGGGCCGCAGGCCGGTAACTAATACAATAAGACATAGGGGAAAAGGGGAAACCTGGGTAACAATAACAATGGTGGCCCTGCGATAGGGAATAGGGACGTGGAGACCTTCTGCACTCCCCTGAGTCAGTGTCTCTACACTCCTGACGTTCCCTAGGCCGGTTCCGCACCAGGCGCCGCTCAGGATACCTTTTAACCCTAGCTCGCCCTGCACCTAAACCCTCACTAGGGAATTGGTCGGTGCGGAAACTAATCCCACCACTGCACTAAACACACATAAGGAAAAGTGACAAAACAGGGGAAACACTACTTAGCTTTGCTCTGTTGCTTACGCTCCCAGCAACAGAGCCCACCACCTATGTGCATTTTTTCCTCCATCATGTCCGACATCTGGGTGCACTGTCCAGAAACGGATCTTCTCAGCACCAAAGTGCAGCCTTGGAGCAAACAGAGTCCACAACTGCGTGCAGCTGTCCAGAAACAGAGTCCCGCAAATGAGTCCAGCTTTTCTGCCAAAAAGTTCAGCATGCTTGAGTCCAGGTACAGCAACCAAGTCCAGCACCGTGTGTGCAGTTCTACACCGCAACTGCCACTTCACCAAGCCATGCAGGCACTCCTTGCTGACACCATCGCTGTGACTCCACCACACCATGCCAGCACTCCTTGCAGACAACATCGCTGACTCCACCAATCCACTCTAGGACTCTCTCTGAGCTGCCCGTGACTCTCCTTTGGCTCCATTCTTTACCCAGGCTTGCTTGCAAATGAGGAACTATCACCAACAGTGATTAACACAACTGATACTCTCTTATAGAGCTATCACACCTGTTACGTAATTACGTGCACAAACTAAGGTAACCAGAGTGTAATGACCCTAATGGCCAGTGGGGGAAAAACAACAACTGAAATCACCAAAGTGCAATGACCCTAACGGCCACCGGGGGCAAAACCACCTTTGGCACACAGCCAAGAGAAAAAAAGGTTACTTTGTGCCTTTACTCTGTCAGATCCAACCTGGATCGTGACAGAGACCGATAATACGAATTGTAAAAAAAAAGAGCCCAGAAAAACTTCTAAACAGATTAAAGGTGAACTTCAAGGTACATCAGTGTCAGATCACACCATCCATCATTTTATGAGCCAAAGTTGATTTCATGGACGACGACCAAAGAGGACACCATTGTTGAAAATAAATCATAAAAAAGCCAGATTGGAATTTGCCAAACTACATGTTGACAAGCCACAAAGCTTCTGGTAGAATGTCCTATGGACAGATGAGACAAAAATGGAACTTTTTGACTATGTTCACAGACGGAAAAATTAAGCATATCAAGGAAAGAACACTGTTCCTACTGTGAAACATGGAGGAGGCTCTGTTATGTTCTTGGGCTGCTTTGCTGCATTTGGCACAGGGTGTCTGGCTACAATGAAATCTCAAGACTATCAAGGGATTCTAGAGAGAAATGTGCTGCCCAGTGTCAGAAAGCTTGGTCTCAGTCACGGGTCATAGGTCTTGCAGCAGGATAATGACCCAAAACACACAGCTAAAAACACCAAAGAATGGCTAAGTGGAAAACATTGGACTATTATGAAGTGGCCTTCTATAAGCACTGGCCTAAATCCTATTGAGCATCTTTGGAAAGAGCTGAAACATGTCATCTGGAAAAGGCAACCTTCAAACACGAGACAACTGGAGCAGTGTGCTCTTGAGGAATGGGCCAAAATACCTGTCGAGAGGTGCAGAAGTCTCATTGACAGTTAAGCCCCTGTCACACACAGCGATCTCGCTAGCGAGATCGCTGCTGAGTCACAAGTTTTGTGATGCAACAGCGATCTCACCAGCGAGATCACTGTGTGTGACACCTATCAGCGACTTGCCCCCCTGCCGGGTATCGCTGATCGTTGTGGAAAGCCCTGGACATTTTTTTCATCGTTCGTCTCCCGCTGGCCAGCACGCATCGCTGCGTGTGGCAGGCGGGAGACCAGCGAGCTGGAGCTGGTAACCAAGGTAAACAGCGGGTTTCTAAGTGCCACGCTGCGCTTAGAAACCCGCTGTGTACCTTAGTTACCAGCGCGCTTGTGCGGGGAGCTGGTAACCAAGGTAAACAGCGGGTTTCTAAGCGCCGCGCGGCACTTAGAAACCCGCTGTTTACCTTGGTTACCAGCTCCCTGCACCAGCGTGCTGGTAACTTAGGTACACAGCGACAACTGCGCTCGTTGTCGCTGGTGCTGATCGCTGGTGAAGCTGCATGTTTGGCAGCTCACCAGCGATCATGTAGCAACACACCAGCGATCCTGACAAGTTCATATCGTTGTCGGGATTGCTGGTGAGTCGCTATGTGTGATGGGGCCCTTACAGGAATCGTTTGATTGCAGTGATTGCCTCAAAAGGTTGTGCAACAAAATATTAAGTTAAGGCTAGTTTCACACTTGCTTCTTTTTGCAGCGCGTTTTTCCCGCAAAAAAACGCATTAAAAAAACGCATACAAATGCATACAAACGCTGCGTTTTTTTCAAGCATTTTTATGCGCATGCAGGAAAAAAACGCAGCGTTTTTGTGCGTTTGTATGCGTTTTTTGTGCGTTTGCGTTTTTTTACAGATTTTGGAAAAACCCCACAAAAAAGAAAAAACAACCATTCAACAACACACAAGACCAATGGGACTGCATTGTGGGTGTGGTATGTTAATATATAGACCCTGTCTACAGTATTCTTCACATTTGCTTGATTCTTCTCGTGACCATGGATCTGCGCTGGAAGAGTTTTCACTTCAACTTGGATTTGGACATCGCGATGGCTCAGGCGTATGCAGTTGCTTGCCATGAACAAAGGAAGAGAGAGAGGCAGCGAAGACGGCGGCGTATGTGGATACATCCGATTGTTGAACTCCGGGAGAGCCGTGGGGCATACCACACCCTCTACAGCGAGCTCCAGTCAAACCCGGAGAAATTTACAGATTATATCCGGATGTCCCACGAAAGTTTCATGGATTTGCTTGCTCGTGTCCAACAATCCATCCGGAGACAGGACACACAGCTCCGTCGTGCGATTCCTCCTGAGGAACGGCTACTGGTGACATTACGGTATGTTTTAAAAACCAAGGGGTGCGGTCTGATGTTTTTTTTTTAAATTTAGTATTCAAAACCTTGGGTAATTAGTTTTCGTGAATGTACTAATATTTTATTTTATAGTTTTTTAAAATAATATACATAAATATTAATTTTACTTCTTTGTCTGTTCACAGATTCCTTGCGACTGGAGAAACCCTATCTTCACTACACTTCCAGTACCGTATTGGAATCTCTACCTTGTCTGGAATTGTTGCTGACACCTGCCGGGCTCTCTGGAATGTTCTTTGTCCAGAATTTATGCCACTGCCCACCGCTGAAAAGTGGATGGAAATTGCTGACAAATTCTGGACAGTATGCAATTTTCCCAACTGTTTGGGAGCTATTGATGGTAAACACATACGGATCATCAAACCCCAAAGAACGGGATCTGAGTACTATAATTACAAAAAGTACTTTTCAATAGTACTCATGGCGATTGCGGATGCCGGATGTATGTTTGTAGCAGTGGACATTGGAGCATTTGGCCGTGGTAATGACTCACAGGCTTTTAAAAACTCAGACATGGGCCGGAGGTTGTATGGCAACCAATTTAATTTCCCTATGCCACGGCCTCTTCCTCACACCGAAGCTCCGCCACTGCCCTTTGTAATGGTTGGCGATGAGGATTTTCAAATGTGCGGAAACTTACTGAAACCCTACTCCAGCCGGGACTTGGACCACACCAAAAAAATATTTAATTACAGGCTGACCAGGGCCAGAAGAACTGTCGAGTGTGCTTTTGGGATTCTTGTCTCCAGATGGCGAATTCTGGGCACGGCCATTAATCTTAAACTTGAAACAGTCGATGAGGTGGTGAAGGCCTGTGTGGTTCTACATAACTTTGTGATGGCTAAAGAGCACCCGACCTTTGAACTGGACGATGATGCTCCAAACCCATTGCCTGAATTCACTCAGCACACTCTCAGGTCATCCGTTGAAGTTGGCCAAATGAGGGACCAATTTGCGGCCTACTTTATTTCTGATGTAGGACGGGTGCACTGGCAAGATGAAATGGTGTAATGTTTTTGTTTGTTTATGGTAATAAAAAACCTTATTTGATACCATTACTGAGTGCACTATATTTTTTAAACTCCAATTAAATAAAAAACTTCCCATGTATAACTGAATTTTTTGATGTTCACACACCTGGGCAGGTAAATACACATATGAGTTAAAATGCAGCATTGCTAGTCTGCGTGAAATATATTGGAACGAGCAAAGCTGCAGGCCATGAATCAGGAAACCAATTTTTTTCAAGAGAAAATTGTGCAACTAGTTGAAAAAAAAGTATGTGATTTTCTCAAAACACAACCCTCAAAACCCAACCCCAATGAAAGTCAATGGGGAATACAAGTCAGCATTGAGTGGATGAATGTAATCTGCTCCATTCCAACTTACAAGTTATTACACTAGGCCTTGGAATGACTATACTAGGCCGTGGTATTTCAAATATGAGTATAGTAGGCCTTGGGCCTACTAGTATAGTCATATGTGAAATACCACGGCCTAGTATAGTCATACCAAGGCCTACTCGATTTTTACCAACTAGGATCTTGTTTCACGAAAAACAAACTGTTGAAACTTGACAAGTTTCAACAGTTTGTTTTTCATGAAACCAGATTCTAGTTGGTAAAACTAGAGTTATTACACTAGGCCTTGGAATGACTACACTAGGCCGTGGTATTTCAAATATGAGTATAGTAGGCCTTGGGGCTAGTAGTATAGTAATATGTGAAATACCACGGCCTAGTATAGTCATACCAAGGCCTACTGTAATAACTCGATTTTTAACAACTAGCATCTTGTTTCACAAAAAACAAACTGGTGAAACTAGAAAGAAACTTATTTTTTAGACAAGTTTCAACAGTTTGTTTTTCATGAAACCAGATTCTAGTTGGTAAAACTAGAGTTATTACACTAGGCCTTGGAATGACTACACTAGGCCGTGGTATTTCAAATATGAGTATAGTAGGCCTTGGGGCTAGTAGTATAGTAATATGTGAAATACCACGGCCTAGTATAGTCATACCAAGGCCTACTGTAATAACTCGATTTTTAACAACTAGCATCTTGTTTCACAAAAAACAAACTGGTGAAACTAGAAAGAAACTTATTTTTTAGACAAGTTTCAACAGTTTGTTTTTCATGAAACCAGATCCAAGTTGGTAAAACTAGAGTTATTACACTAGGCCTTGGTATGACTATACTAGTCCGTGTTATTTCACATATGACTATACTAGGCCTTGGGTTGGTTTTTAACATGTATTTACCCATCAGTGTGTGTGAGCGGCGCAAACAACATTAATGAAACTTTGTAATGGTGAACCACAAATGTAAATTTATTTTTAATCACAAAAATAAACCAAAAAATTATTTTTTACGGCGTTTGGGGGCAGATGGTTTCAATTTGGGGGTGTGCAGGGAATATGCAACACTTGCAGTTGAAGACGGTGTTTGAGGGGAAGGGGCAACAAAACTTGTGGGGGAAGGTAGTCCAGTTAAGGGAATTAAACTAGGAACACTTGGAGGAGAGGAAATCTGTTCAGGTACATTAGTTGTAATGGCATGTCGCCATAGGCTTGTGTGCCTGGACCGACTTTGGCCCAATGCCCGCCTTGATAGATTTTGCCTTGAACTAGGGGCAAATATTGAGTGTAGGTCCCCCGTCTGCTGGTGTGGCTGCTGCTGCTGCTGAGGTGGCTGCTGCTGCTGCTGAGGTGGCGGCTGCTGCTGAGGTGGCTGCTGCTGCTGCTGAGGTGGCTGCTGCTGCTGAGGTGGTTGCTGCTGCTGCTGAGGTGGCTGCTGCTGCTGCTGAGGTGGCTGCTGCTGCTGAGGTGGCTGCTGCTGCTGCTCTTCGTTGGCAAGGAGGACTGGTGGCGGCAGTGATGGTCCAGGTTTGCAGAGTGGTGGTGGCAGGGCTACTACATGTTGTTGTAGCGGCAGGGCTGTTCCATGTTTGCCTAGTGGTGGCTGAGCTCCACGCATGCATGGGAGTGGCGGTGGTGCTCCAGACAGGAGCAGCGCTTGCCATGGTGGTGTCGGTGAAGTGACCAGCTGCACTCAGACTTGTGGTGGTGTAACGGTGGGTGTCCTGGCTTTGAATAGAGGTGTCCGTGCAGTGGTATGCAGCACAAGTCGGTAGTGAGGTGAAGCGAGTCAATGGTGGCACAGGTGGAAATGACACCACTGACTGCTGACCGTACCGATTATGCTGCATAGCCTGCAAGAAAGCATTGTTGCAGGCCTGCAGCACATTCAGCTGTTGCTCAGGACTAAGGTGTTCCGCCATGCCCTTTTCAATCTTACTAAAAAAATGGTGTGCTGGTCTGTTGAGGTCGGCCTCCAGACGGTCAAGGCGCTGTTCTACAGAATTGAAGCGGTGTTCAAAGTGGTTAAAACCACGTTCCATGAGTGCAAAACCGCTTTCAACTCTGTCGGACAGTGACTTGAGGCTGGAATTAAAGGCCTCGCTCAAATGCATAAACTCGGGCAAGACATTCCTGTCCAAGGCCCTCTGCCGCTGGCGGGTAGTGCCCGCATAACCAGTGGCAGAGACCTGGGACAGGGGAACACCTGATGGCCCAGCTTCCTGGTCACCAGCTGTGTGTGTGGCTGACCTGCAAGGTGCTTCCTGGCTGTCGGATGGCTGGGACGGGTCAGAGGACGTCCGAGGGAGGACCGCTTCAGGGCCAGGTTGCAGGGTGCTGCTCCAGGTGCTGTGGAAGAAAGGAAAATCATTACTACCATGCCTTTACAAGAAGCATCAGCTGTGGATTAGAAAAACACAGATTAATAAAAATAAAAACCCAAAATTTATAATACTTACGATCTCGTGGCAAGGACCGGTCTTAGGAACTGCAACGCGTGATAGTGACGGTATCTAGTTCTGGTCCTTGACGCAGATCCACTGCGAACCTGGCCCTCAGCACGAACATCACTGTTGAAGCGGTCCTTGATCGAACGCCAACGTGTTCGGACTTTGTCCACTGTTGTTAAAAAAAAAACAGTGCCGTCAAGAACAACAGTCGCTGCGGCACAATATAGCAATACAATACTCAAAGCAGTCACTGTAGACCCCGATGACACTGTTGGGTTTCCTGCTAGAATACACCTAGCACGAAACCCAACAGTGCCGTCAAGGACAACAGTCACTGCGGCACAATGTAGCAATACAATACTCAAAGCAGTCACTGTAGACCCCGATGACACTGTTGGGTTTCCTGCTAGAATACACCTAGCACGAAACCCAACAGTGCCGTCAAGGACAACAGTCACTGCAGCACAATGTAGCAATACAATACTCAAAGCAGTCACTGTAGACCCCGATGACACTGTTGGGTTTCCTGCTAGAATACACCTAGCACGAAACCCAACAGTGCCGTCAAGGACAACAGTCACTGCGGCACAATGTAGCAGTACAATACTCAAAGCAGTCACTGTAGACCCCGATGACACTGTTGGGTTTCCTGCTAGAATACACCTAGCACGAAACCCAACAGTGCCGTCAAGGACAACAGTCACTGCAGCACAATGTAGCAATACAATACTCAAAGCAGTCACTGTAGACCCCAATGACACTGTTGGGTTTCCTGCTAGAATATGCCTAGCACGAAACCCAACAGTGCCGTCAAGGACAACAGTCACTGCGGCACAATACAGAGCAGGGAAATACTCACTAAACGCCTTTTTGGAGGATGCTGTGGCGCTGTCCCAGCCATCCATCAACGCTGCGGCCACCTCATTCCATAGCCGCCGGGTCACCACAATGTCCTTGTGCAGCCGGTCACGGCTGTCCCACAACGGCGAACGCTCCTGGACCAGGCTGATGAGCTGCTCATTATCCAGGTAGACGTCTTCATCCCGTTGTGGAACCTAGACAAAACACATTCATTAGAATAATCAAATTTAAATTGAATAAAAAGTTACAAAAAAAGAAACATAAAAAAGAGTAAAAATAGAAGATAAAAAATAAAGAACATTACAAATCATTTGATACATACATTCCGTATCACCACCGGGACTTGGCTTCGCTGCTCCTGCTCTTCGCCCTCACTAGTCCCGTCCGCAGAAGATGATGATGACGATGTCTTAAAAAAGTTGAAAAAAACGTAAGAGATTTGGAGAAGCAGCAGATATACTTACCAGATGCACGAAAATAATCACCTCACGGTCTGCTTGCGCCAATTCCTGCCGCGATGGGGAATACTCGGATTCTGAAGACATACTGCATGTAAAAATAATAAAAATCATTAGTACATACATAATTTAAAAGGACAGGCATATAATGTAATATACTCACATTCTTCGCTCTCCAATCTGTCAGTGTAGTAGTGGCAGAGTTTTGGCAGGCACCTCCTTTATATAGACTTTTTTTTTTTGACTTTAGAAGATTATAACTAGTACAACAAGTGGACACCACCAAAAAAACGCAGCGCTAAAAAAACGCTTACATGCGCATGCCAGTGCGCACATATGCGCATCCATAGGCTATAATGGCCATTTTTAGCGCAAAACGTGCGCATACGTGCGCATGCGCTTTTTTGCAGGGCCAAAAAATGCAACATGCTGCGTCTGTAAAATACAAACGCACACCCCAAAAAAACGCAGCGCATGAAAATCGCATACGTGCGCATGCCAGCGCGCAGGTATGCGCACCCATGTTAAATATAGGGGAAAAAACGCATGCGCACGTATGCGTTTTTTTACAGCGCAAAAAAACGCAAATGTGAAACCAGCCTAAGAGTACCATCATTTCTGTCCAGGCCTAATTCATGAGATTTATTTTTTTTAATTCTGTGGAGGCATGGCTGAAAAGCAATGTCTGACTTTCATTTGTTCATTTTCAGAGATTTTTGATTTATTATTACTTTTGTCAGATTCAAGTTATTTCTGTGACCATTGTGAGCTTTTCTGTCATTAAATGAGGAGTACCAACAATTTTGACCACGTGTGTACATATCAATATAAGTTCCTGAATGCAAGTGAGGGCTGATTATGTTGATTAAAAGTCCAAGAGACTATGCTGATTATGTTCATTTATTAATATATGCTTTAAAACTTTACATTCCTGGTGAGTTGTGTGATCCTCATTTTTATGCTCCAAATTTCCTTGCATAAACATAGTCAAATAATAAGATTCTGTCTGCAGCCACAATCAGGAGAAACTTAAGTGCACATTGCATCACCATATTATTATTGACTTAAATGCATAAAGAGTATTCAGTTAACACCTAAAATTTTATTTTTTAAAGGGTTTGTATTTGGGATAGGTAATCAATATCTGATTGTGGAGCTTGTCAGCTTCTGGATATGCTGCTTTGCAGAGCTGCACAACACTACTCATTCAATGGAATAGTGGCCACGGCTGGATACTGCACAGCCGCCCCACTATTCAAATCAATAGGGAGTTGATATGCAGTACCTGGTTGATGGAACTGTTATCACAATTCTACTCCTCAGTCTATCTTGTACACAGTGATTGACAGATCAGTCAATCCAGTGTGTTGCAGGGATGTGCTTAACTGCTTTTGCTTTGATTGACAGCTTAGCCGTTCAATCTGAGACTGGGAGGTGCTGAGCTTCTGTCAAGTGTTCCCTTTTCTTAATGATTACTCAGTTACTTAACTTTGTTGTCAGTCCCAGATAGCTGTCAGTCATAGCTTCAGATCAGTGTGGTTTGTTTCTCTGTGCCTTGTGCTTTGCTTGTAGATCTATTGCTGCCAGACCTTGAACCTTGTTCTGACTATCCATTTACCTAGCCCCTTTGTTCTGATCCTCTATCTTTCAGGTTTTCTGACCTCGGACCGTTATCTTACTGTTCCTCTGTTTTTTTCCAACTGTTTATGACGTACCCTTCCAGCTCTTGCCCTCGGACTCCTTGACTATCCTTGTCCGTGAGAAGTGACTCAGTGTCACAGCTGTGCTATGCAGCTCCACAACTCAGCACATCAAGCCAGCATTGGGAAGAACTGATCAATTGGGGTGCCAGGTGTTGCACGCCCCACGATCAGATATTGATGACCTATCTTAAGGATAGGCTATCAATTTAAAAGTCCTGGACAACCCCTTTAATTCTATTAATGTACATGGGGAGTTAAAGCTCTATATCAGAAAAATGAGTTTCCATCACCATATATATTAAGAAATTAATCAGTATATAATTATGGATCTATTCATAATAAAAAAATGTGTTCAGGAGTAGAAAGTAATTTTAAAGGAAACCTCTCATGTTCCCAAACACTATTAACCTGCCGATATGGGGTTAATCTGCAAGTGAATAGCATTACAGTCCTGTCCAACCACCTTACAGAAAACATGGCTATTGGGAGAAAATGAATGTTATTCCTCCCTGGAGCCTCCTGCTTTTGTTCATAGAGACATGCACATAGCAGTTTCAGTCACCGTTCAGTACACAGTTGCGGCTAAAAGCCTACCTCGACACTTTGATTGAGAGCTCACGCTGTAACAAATCTCTATAGGGTGCTGTGACTGATGTTGCTTTGACACACCTCTACGACAGAAAGCCAGCGGCTCCAAGGAGGAATAAAGTTAATTTCCTTCCGGTAGCCACATTTTCATGACAGCGGCAAGACAACAGTGGAACTCTGTATCGGCAGGTTGTTAATGTGTAAGGACATGACAGCTTCCCTTTAAATGTTTTCGCTTGTGAGTATACCCAAGGGTAAAAAAGTACTGGGACTCTGTAGAGTCCTCTCTATGAGGTATGCTTTACTGATTTCTCAATTTTTACCCAATATTGATGTTCACCTACAATTCAATCATAGAAGCTTGCCGCTTGAACAGCGTACGGTACATGGGCTAAGTGTAAGCTTATAACTGTGTGAAACATTATGTAAAAGCTTCAGTGCTTCTCAAATTACAAGTCTTAAGATCCTGTTCACAACTGTGTTGTGGTTTATAAAAGAAACCATGACCCAGAACTGTTATATGACAAACATTTC
The DNA here is from genome assembly GCF_039654945.1 of Dendrobates tinctorius. Classification (NCBI taxonomy): domain Eukaryota; kingdom Metazoa; phylum Chordata; class Amphibia; order Anura; family Dendrobatidae; genus Dendrobates; species Dendrobates tinctorius. The sequence goes on along the minus strand of NW_027361738.1, from coordinate 43,116,295 downwards.
CAGCTCTAAAATGATATTATTGCCTTTATATACAGCCTGCAACACAGATGTGAACCCAGCCTAATACATATACAGCTAAGAAGTCCATGCTGTTATATCCAGTTTAGAGTCTTATCTTTGAAAATGCAAACTGATATGGAAATCTGCGATCCTAGCAAAAGATCTGGTCTTCACATTTGATTGGAATAAAAAGAAAAATTATTCAAATTTAAGTTATAATATCAGAATTACAATAATAATATAAGATATAGATTAAGATAATATATATATGTATGAGAGAGGGGTCTGACCTGCTGCAATAGTGCGGAATATTTAATTCAAAATTATCGTTCACAGCCATGGAGTTTCCATTTATGCTCAGACCAAAAAACTTTGAATATCTGTAAAAATTAAACCTTTCATAAGAGAAACAAACAATTATTAGTTTTCAAAGATAATTCTGTTGCAGGCGACTTGGAGGCTTTTCATTTCTGTGCGTACATCTTATCTATAGATGCAGAACATTGGGACAATACCTGCAGGCTTGGCCTTGATTTCTTTTATCTGAAATGAAAAATGTTTTTATAAAGCTGATATATAGCTGGCATATAACAAGTAATATAACCCATCAGCAAATTATAGATTATAATATCTGTATTGATTATTTTCTTAATGAGACCGCTCTTCGATGCACCTGGCGCACAACTGATTTTGTCATCGGGAAGCTGATGCTAGCTAGGGTTTTTCACAGCAAATGCAGGAAAAATATTATATTAAATGGTGGCCATTCAGAATTATGACCATCTACATATTGGAATGACTTTTTGAGTGCACTATAATGGGGGCCATAAAATTCCTCCCCTCTCCATGTGCCCAATTAACGCTATCACACAGCAAAACTGTCAAAGTTTCCCCATTACCCACACTACTGCCTTCATTGGCCTTTCTTGAAATCCGTGTAGTCAGACGAAGATATGGAATTGTGGCTTGGTGTCACTCAAATATTTTGTGTTGGATTGCTGTATTAAATTTTCCTTAATGGAGTTCCTGCAAATTATTTACCTACTCGAGTCCCCAAGACAAAAAACAGTTGTGCTGTATACCTACTATATACTCTACATGTACCCTAATTATGCTATTCGTTAATCCCTACAATAAGTAATTTATTTTATTTTTTTACAGTTGATATAATTTTGTTTGTTATAAAATAAATAATATAACTGTACTAGCTGAAGAGCCTGGCTCTGCCCGGGCATAGTAACTAACTAAGGTTAGTTATAGCAAATTATAATGATTATATCTATATATAAAGCTGAGTGTATAGCCCCGTCCACTCTGCATAGCCACATTCACTATAATATCCCACATCATCCCGTCAGCCAGAGCTACCGGACTACTACCCCTATTATCCCACATCATCCCGTCAGCCAGAGCTACCGGACTACTACCCCTATTATCCCACATCATCCCGTCAAAGCCAGTAAAAGTAGAATAGTGAAATTGCACAGAAACATGGTTCACTAAGATCCCAGGTTTTCTACTGATCAGGTGGATATTCTCACTTATCTGCCACCATAAATATCACAGTCATGCTTTTCACCAATGTACAGGCACAAACCTTATACATCAGTACAGTAGAGAAACCTTCACACACATTTTCATGCACCGTCAACTTGTAATTTGTCCGGCTGAGTTGCTCATGGATGTACAGCATCTGTATGCAGTATAGTATCATATTTAATGGGTTGTTATGGGAAAAGCATTACATGTTATATGGGTATATTCAGGTGAATTATGGGGAAAGTAGCACTTTAAAAAAACTCACAGCATCAGAGCACAGTAACACATCAATAATGTATAAAAGTGTCTGAGAAAATATTAAATCCACATGACATTTAATATGTGCACTTTCCTACATTCATGTGTGTCACTTAATGATACCACACGGGAGGGGGGATTCATTTCTGTCATGTACTCACTGCTCCTTTCTGGGGGACAGACGATGGCTGGAGCTTATGTTCCTGGGGATGCTAGATTTCTCCCACCATGTCAGTGTCTGCTGAGGTGTTGTCAAGTGGGAAAACTTGCGCATAATAACTAATCACAGCTCAGCTACTTTTAACCAGCTCTGGTGAAATGAGAGATGCTTAGTGAATGGTTGCAAGGAAAACTGTTGGTCATAGCAACCAATCACAGCTTAGCTTCTTTGGAACAGCTCTGGTGAAATGAAAGATGCTTCGTGATTGGTTGGTGATACACACATTGATTTTTATATAGAGAGATATACTAGAAAAAAAAACATAACACCATTTCTTCTGTAAGGCTACTGTATGTTCACACGTTGCTTTTTTGCTGAGTTTTTTCTTTCTGCAGCCAAATCCCACTCTCTTGGCAGCAAAAAAAGCTGCTTACAAAAAGCAAATTTTGCTGTGTTTCCGCTGATTTTTTATCTGTGTTTTTTTTCCAACACTTTTGTGTCATTTGTCTACAGTACATGTTTAATAATGTTAGTTTCATTCACTAACAAAGCAGCATGGTTGTGTTTTTTTGCAGCGTTTTTTGCACTTTTTATTCCTTTCCACAGTGAAAAAATGCTGACGGAATTGATATGCTGCAGTTTTTAAAAAAGCAGCAGTTTTCCAATTGTCAGGAAAAAAAACAGTTGTATGCGTGAGATTGCTTCCAAAATCTTTTAATTGACATAAAAAAAATGCATAACCTAAAAAACCTTGTAAAAAAAGAAACGTGTGAATATACCCTTGGTCTGCAATGTTACAACTATATTTTTCATTTCTGTTAATGTTTCATTTATGATCATTTATAGTTTAACATACATGTATCCAAAATGATACAAATAATAAAGATCAATTAGATCTGGGGAAAAAACAAGAGCAAAATCACAATATGAAATGTGATTTGTTTCTGTGGACAGTATTTCTAGGTGTTCCTCCCTCTACATTTCACACGACTCCCTACCTGTTTTTCCGCTACTCGCTAATCTGCATGACCCTACCCATGTGCCTGTTTGATAGGTACAATGCAGGCAACGGCAGAAAGTATTTGTATACCGGGAGACTTGTCGGTGCTCAGTAAGAGTGACAGGATACTCAACGAGCCGATAAGAAGATTCCAAGGAAGTAAAGAAAATTATTGAGACCGGCACTGAATAGGAAGCTCTCCTACTAGACTGACTGCTAAAGCCCTACAGCTAGAATATTTTTATACTTTCATCTGTTAACATTTGCGTCGAAGGAAAAAAAGCCCCTTTATGATTAAACACTGCATTACTAAGCAAAGGCACATTATGTGAGGGCATTAGTGTCTTATAACAAGCCCCCGATTGAACAATTTGACAAACTTTTGTTAAATCAGTATTTTCCCTCAACGTTTTGCGCTCTCGGTGAACATTATTAGCTGTATTTTCCTACTGAATGTAAGAAGATTTGCCCCTTTTCAGATTTTTTGTAACATGTTGAAGAGTGAAAATGCTTTATAGCTCAGAGGTTTCGTCATTGAACGCACCACGGTGATTCAATCAGCATCATCTCCTTTCACTGAAGACTTTACACATCTGATTATCTTGGTCTGACAGGTCCCTCGGGAAATGGATCCTTTATATGCACTAGATTTTCCGAACACCTTTATCTTTTTTTTTTTTTTTTTTGCCTCCTGAAATGTATTAGAGCTTTACCTGAATTGTTGGGATTTTTTTTCCTTTGGAAATATCAAACAATATCAGTCTGCAAAAATATCCTCAGGCTTAACAATGAACTTTGGCAGCCGTGACCAGGGTAGTTCCCAAGTCTCTGAATTAATTGTCTCGCTGGGGCCAATTTATATACATATATTGGAGCTTTACAGAAATAATGATCAAGGAATTTTTAATGAAAGTTCTCTGTTTGCTTTTCAGGCTGTGAAATAATTTGTATCTGATCAATGTATACAGTGGGGCAAAAAAGTATTTAGTCAGTCAGCAATAGTGCAAGTTCCACCACTTAAAAAGATGAGAGGCGTCTGTAATTTACATCATAGGTAGACCTCAACTATGGGAGACAAACTGAGAAAAAAAAATCCAGAAAATCACATTATCTGTTTTTTTTTCATTTTATTTGCATATTATGGTGGAAAATAAGTATTTGGTCAGAAACAAGCAATCAAGATTTCTGGCTCTCACAGACCTGTAACTTCTTCTTTAAGAGTTTCCTCTTTCCTCCACTCATTACCTGTAGTAATAGCACCTGTTTAAACTTGTTATCAGTATAAAAAGACACCTGTGCACACCCTCAAACAGTCTGACTCCAAACTCCACTATGGTGAAGACCAAAGAGCTGTCAAAGGACACCAGAAACAAAATTGTAGCCCTGCACCAGGCTGGGAAGACTGAATCTGCAATAGCCAACCAGCTTGGAGTGAATAAATCAACTGTGGGAGCAATAATTAGAAAATGGAAGACATACAAGACCACTGATAATCTCCCTCGATCTGGTGCTCCATGCAAAATCCCACCCCGTGGGGTCAGAATGATCACAAGAACGGTGAGCAAAAATCCCAGAACCACGCGGGGGGACCTAGTGAATGAACTGCAGAGAGCTGGGACCAATGTAACAAGGCCTACCATAAGTAACGCACTACGCCACCATGGACTCAGATCCTGCAGTGCCAGACGTGTCCCACTGCTTAAGCCTGTACATGTCCGGGCCCGTCTGAAGTTTGCTAGAGAGCATTTGGATGATCCAGAGGAGTTTTGGGAGAATGTCCTATGGTCTGATGAAACCAAACTGGAACTGTTTGGTAGAAACACAACTTGTCGTGTTTGGAGGAAAAAGAATACTGAGTTGCATCCATCAAACACCATACCTACTGTAAAGCATGGTGGTGGAAACATCATGCTTTGGGGCTGTTTCTCTGCAAAGGGGCCAGGACGACTGATCCGGGTACATGAAAGAATGAATGGGGCCATGTATCGTGAGATTTTGAGTGCAAACCTCCTTCCATCAGCAAGGGCATTGAAGATGAAACGTGGCTGGGTCTTTCAACATGACAATGATCCAAAGCACACCACCAGGGCAACGAAGGAGTGGCTTCGTAAGAAGCATTTCAAGGTCCTGGAGTGGCCTAGCCAGTCTCCAGATCTCAACCCTATAGAAAACCTTTGGAGGGAGTTGAAAGTCCATGTTGCCAAGCGAAAAGCCAAAAACATCACTGCTCTAGAGGAGATCTGCATGGAGGAATGGGCCAACATACCAACAACAGTGTGTGGCAACCTTGTGAAGACTTACAGAAAACGTTTGACCTCTGTCATTGCCAACAAAGGATATATCACAAAGTATTGAGATGAAATTTTGTTTCTGACCAAATACTTATTTTCCACCATAATATGCAAATAAAATGAAAAAAAAACAGACAATGTGATTTTCTGGATTTTTTTTTCTCAGTTTGTCTCCCATAGTTGAGGTCTACCTATGATGTAAATTACAGACGCCTCTCATCTTTTTAAGTGGTGGAACTTGCACTATTGCTGACTGACTAAATACTTTTTTGCCCCACTGTATTAGCTTACTCATCAGAAATTATACAAGAAAGCAATAGGGTTGACCCTACAAAAACAGACAGGGGGTGTTAGCTATTAGGGATAATACAAAATTAAAGGGAACCAGTCACCAGGTTTTTCCATATAAAGTATGGCCACCAACTTTGGGGCCTTTTTTTTTCTTCAGAAAACTGGAATGCTGTAAGAATGTCCACAATCCAGTCTGCAGATCACAAAAAAAAATATTTATTATACTTCCAGACTGGCCGATCCCATCCTATAGGCGTCTCTGGTTTTTATCCATCGTCTCCTCTCTTCTTCATATAATCGCCGTCCTCCTTCCCTGCTTCATGTGGATGACGTGTCCTATTTCATCCACATAGTTTACTCCATCGCGCTCCTGCGCAGGGCAGATGTCACAAAGGTGTTAGGACTTTGGGCGCTAACCAGGTCTCTAGAACTAGGGGCATCCTGGTCTGTACCTACCCCTTGGATTACTCCTGAAGGTGGAGATGCCCGTTTTTTCATGCCTTGCCATACTCCTACATCTACCCTGATCTGTCCCCTTCTCCACTAAGAGTAGTGGGTAGCTGAAGTGTATAGGGACACACTAATCAGACAAACAAGGAAAGATGGACAGGAATAAATGAAAATACCAATCATACAAAATTCTCACACAAAATAACAGAGTGGGACACAGGGGAGATACAGGGAGAAACAAAACAGGTGAGGATGAGAATTTTTGCACAAACAAAACTCCAAGCAACAATCTCCTCAACAATCTCCCACACTAAATCTATGTTCGCATGTTGCGTTTTTGCTGCGTTTATTTGCTGCATTTTTAATGCAAATTGAAAGCTGCTTTTACAGTACCAGCAAATGCTATGAGATTTCTGAGATCTCTTGCACACACATTGTTTTTTTTCCTGACTGAATTGGAAAACTGCTGCATTTTTTAAAACTGCAACATGTCTTTTTTTTATAATTTTGCAGTGTTTTTTCACCCATAGAAAGCAATGAGTAAGTGCAAAAATGCAGCAAAAACACAGCAAAAAAAATGCAGGTACCAGGTTTTGCTGCATTTTTAGTGAAAAAAAGCATGCCCAGCAGGATGTGAAACTAATTTATTTCTGTGATTTTTTTCAAGTTTAAACCAAAATGTCTTGGGTATCCTCACATGAGAATGGCAGTTATGATTAGTATTATTTAATTAAATTAGTGATGTGTTAAAATAAGCAATTGACTGAGCAATTCAATGGTCGACCAATGTGTAAAATAAAACATTGTGGCTGTCCAGTGTGTGAAATTGAACAATACCTGACTAAGGGTCCCGTTATATTTAGCGATGCACCAGCGATCCTGACAACGATATGACCTGGTCAGGATCGCTGGTGCATCGCTAAATGGTCGCTAGTGAGCTTCCACACAGGCAGATCTCACCAGCGACGCAGAAGCGATAAGCGATCCGTCGGCGGTCGCTGTTACCTTTCACACCGCAGCGATGATGATGAATTCCGCCTGCGTCCATGCATTGCTAGTCGGCGCCAGCAGGACGCCAACGATGAGAAAATGGCCCAGGACATTCGAGTGCGATCAGTGATATCCAGCGGGGGGGCCGGTCGCAGGTACGTGTCACACAAAGCGAGATCGTGTCACAAAATCGGTGACGCTTTAGCGATATCGCTAGGTGTGAAAGGCCCTTTAGTCAATGGTCCTGACCAATGTGTGAAAGTAAACAATGTTTGACCTACAAAATGTGGATGCCATCATACCTTATGCAAGCAATTATACAGTGTGAACATTTGTGTAATGTCTATCATACTGTGTGGGGGACTTTGAGGAGGCCATTATACCATTATACTATTTGGAGAGTTTGTAGGAGCAATTATACAGTGTGGTGAGGTGTGGGGCCATCATAATGTGTGTAGGCCCATTATGCTGCGTGGAGAGCTGTGTGGGGCTCACATTTTGGGGATCATACTGTCTTGGGGTCACCATACTTTGCCGTGGGAGTTGGGGTGGGGTACACCAGGGTTACCATACTGTGCCTGCACGGGGTAGTGTGGAGAATTTCATTGTGGGGGCATCATACAGTGTTTGTGGGGCACTTTTGTTGCCATTATACTTTATGCATGCAGTGAAAGGGGAAGGTCACAACTTTGTAGTCGGATATCCTGGTGCCAGGGGATTCTTCGCTGTCCCTAGCGCTAGGGGCGCCCTAGCTATCAATGCTCTCTAGATTACTTCTAATGATGAAGACGTTGGGGGCCACGTACCTTGCTGAGCTCCTGAATCCGCCGTTAATATGTTACATCCCCCACCCAGAGAAGTGTGTTGTGGTAGTGTTTGAAATTCAGTGACTGGCTGGAGCTTCTATCATCTGTGGGGTGGTGGTGGGGGTGCAATTTCATATTTTTCCTCAAAGGGAAGTTAGGGACAATTTCTTAGGAACACTAATGACCTTTGAGTAGAGTTGAGCGATACCAGCCGATACTTGAAAATATCGGATCGGAATGGATCGGCCGATCTTAAAAAAAAGTATCGGTATCGCCGATTCCGATACCGGGAACCAATGCAAGTCAATGGGGCCAAAATATCGGAATTAAAAAAAACCCTTTCTTTCCTTGTAGGTTAATTCTACATGAAGAAAAACAACTAAGAATAATGTAGAATGTATTGTGGGAGGTGGAGGAGACATTAAAGCCATAGAGGTTTAGCCCAATCAAATGGAATAGCAGGAATTAAACTTTTTTTTTAAAGATGTTAGGAGTTACAAAGATATTGACTATGTTAGCCTCATTTATATTTTGCCAGACATGTATGTCTTCTTCTTCTTTCTTCTTTCTTCTTCTTTCTTATTCTTCTTCCTTTTTTTACCTTCTTCTTCTTCTTCTTATTCCTTTTTTTACATTCTTCTTCTTCTTCTTCCTTTTTTTACATTCTTCTACTTCCTTTTTTTACATTCTTCTTCTTCCTTTTTTTACATTCTTCTTATTCCTTTTTTTACATTCTTCTTCTTCTTCCTTTTTTAAATTCTTCTACTTCCTTTTTTTACATTCTTCTTCTTCTTCTTCCTTTTCTTACATTCTTCATATTCTTCTTATTCAACAATTATTATTCTACATATTCAGCTTCTTCATCTTCTTCCTATTCTTCTTCATCATATTCTTGTTTGTGTCAGGCATTCCTGTAGTTGTTATCTAGAAAAGTTAGAAGTTTACACCTTCCGTTCTGCCTGTCACAAAAGATTTACAACAGGATTTGTCCGCGTTCAGTTTGGCCTGCAGCAGCAGGCCTTTTCCAGGGGCACCACGAGGAGGAACGGACTCACCCCCATACACTGCTTAGTCTTCTTCTGCTTATAAATAAGATAATATCATTTGCTCAGAGTATTAGTCTTATGCTTAATGTTCTTCTGTTTTGTTTTTTTTATGCTTATTTGTCTTCTCTCTCTTGTTGTTCTGCATCTTGGTGGTTGTCTTCCTGTTCTTTGTCCTCTTGAACCAGCTGACGGTACTGGCACCCGGAGGGGCAGCAGAAGGAACAAGAGCCAATGGCACTACCGAGGACCAGCTGACGGTGCTGGAACCCGGTTACTAAGCAGGAGGTACCTGTGCTACAAAGCACTACCAAGGACCAGCAGACGTTGCCGGAACTCGGATACCGAGATGGAGGCACCTAGGCCAAAGGCTCTGACGAGAACCAGCTGACGGTGCTGGAACCCGGAGGGGTAGCATAAGCTGCAAGAGCAAATGGAAATAGCGAGGACCAGCTGACAGTGCTGGCACCCGGAGGGGCAGCAGAAGGAATAAGAGCCAATGGCACAACCGAGGACCAGCTGACGGTGCTGGAACCCGGTTACTAAGCAGGAGGTACCTGTGCTACAAAGCACTACCAAGGACCAGCAGACGTTGCCGGAACTCGGATACCGAGATGGAGGCACCTAGGCCAAAGGCTCTGACGAGAACCAGCTGACGGTGCTGGAACCCGGAGGGGTAGCATAAGCTGCAAGAGCAAATGGAAATAGCGAGGACCAGCTGACAGTGCTGGCACCCGGAGGGGCAGCAGAAGGAATAAGAGCCAACGGCACAACCGAGGACCAGCTGACGGTGCTGGAACCTGGTTACTAAGCAGGAGGTACCTGTGCTACAAAGCACTACCAAGGACCAGCAGACGTTGCCGGAACTCGGATACCGAGATGGAGGCACCTAGGCCAAAGGCTCTGACGAGAACCAGCTGACGGTGCTGGAACCCGGAGGGGTAGCATAAGCTGCAAGAGCAAATGGAAATAGCGAGGACCAGCTGACAGTGCTGGCACCCGGAGGGGCAGCAGAAGGAATAAGAGCCAATGGCACAACCGAGGACCAGCTGACGGTGCTGGAACCCGGTTACTAAGCAGGAGGTACCTGTGCTACAAAGCACTACCAAGGACCAGCAGACGTTGCCGGAACTCGGATACCGAGATGGAGGCACCTAGGCCAAAGGCTCTGACGAGAACCAGCTGACGGTGCTGGAACCCGGAGGGGTATCAGAAGTTACCCCTGAAAAGCAAAGTTGGCATGCCGCAAGCTGGCCGCAGTTACCGAATCACACAGTCCTACAGGGGGTGCTTGTCCTACTGGCACTATGGAACAAGCCTTTCTTACCAGAACCTGCAGTCCACATAGGAAGCACCTAAACTGCTGGCACCCTAGCCTCGGCTAACCCAACCGCAACATGACATGGCAACTTGGGGTGGCAAACTGACATTGACACTTCCCGGAAACAGCAGGCAGGGCTGGAACCAAGCTGGGCAGGAGGGAGTACCCGTGCCAAAGTCAGTTATGAGCAGCAACTGGCGATGTTGGAGCCCAGGACAAGCACTTAGCAGGCTGAGGCCTGATGTGCTGTCAATTGGGAGGCAGCAGGACAGATTGCCATCAAAACAGCAGGGGAACAGCTGACGTTACTGAACCCCACAAACACAGGAGCTAGTGTTTTACTCTGTGAAGACGGCACTTCCGAGCAACAACTGGCTGTGTTGAAGCCCAGGGACAAGCACGGAGCAGGCTGAGGCTGCATTGAAGAAATTTTAAGATCGGTTGTAGACTACTAATTTGAACCAAGCTCCACTTAGGCCTGTGGCTTCACTGATTTTCGTATTTCCCCTGTCCTCCAACCCCGCCAGTTACAGCTCCGAAGTGGCGTCTGCACAATCCACACTTGTTCCTGTGTTACAGGTGTTCAGTCCGGTCAGTTAATCCCCTGATGTGTGTCCGGCAATGTCGCCTGCTCTGTCCACATTCCCATAATGGGAATGTGGACAGAGCAGGCGACATTGCCGGACACACATCAGGGGATTAACTGACCGGACTGAACACCTGTAACACAGGAACAAGTGTGGATTGTGCAGACGCCACTTCGGAGCTGTAACTGGCAGGGTTGGAGGACAGGGGAAATACGAGAGACAGTGGAGCCACAGGCCTAATTGGAGCACGGTTAAAAATCAGTAGTGGTACGACTGTGTAGGCAGCAGGAGACTTTGCCATCCACACAGCAGGGGATCAGCTGACATTACTGAACCCCACTGAGACACGGGAGCAAGTATCTCTTTCCGTGTGGACGGCACTTCCGAACTACAACTGGCTGTGTTGAAGCCCAGGAAATAGGAGGGTGTAGGCAGAGGCCTACTGTATTTTGAATGAGGTGACAGCAGGAGAGACTGCCATCCACACAGCAGGGGATCAGCTGACATTACTGAACCCCACTGAGACACGGGAGCAAGTATCTCTTTCCGTGTGGACGGCACTTCCGAACTACAACTGGCTGTGTTGAAGCCCAGGAAATAGGAGGGTGTAGGCAGAGGCCTACTGTATTTTGAATGAGGTGACAGCAGGAGAGACTGCCATCCACACAGCAGGGGATCAGCTGACATTACTGAACCCCACTGAGACACGGGAGCAAGTATCTCTTTCCGTGTGGACGGCACTTACGAACTACAACTGGCTGTGTTGAAGCCCAGGAAATAGGAGGGTGTAGGCAGAGGCCTACTGTATTTTGAATGAGGTTACAGCAGGAGAGACTGCCATCCACACAGCAGGGGATCAGCTGACGTTACTGAACCCCACTGAGACACGGGAGCAAGTATCTCTTTCCGTGTGGACGGCACTTCCGAACTACAACTGGCTGTGTTGAAGCCCAGGAAATAGGAGGGTGTAGGCAGAGGCCTACTGTATTTTGAATGAGGTGACAGCAGGAGAGACTGCCATCCACACAGCAGGGGATCAGCTGACATTACTGAACCCCACTGAGACACAGGAGCAAGTATCTCTTTCCGTGTGGACGGCACTTCCGAACTACAACTGGCTGTGTTGAAGCCCAGGAAATAGGAGGGTGTAGGCAGAGGCCTACTGTATTTTGAATGAGGTGACAGCAGGAGAGACTGCCATCCACACAGCAGGGGATCAGCTGACACTACTGAACCCCACTGAGACACGGGAGCAAGTATCTCTTTCCGTGTGGACGGCACTTCCGAACTACAACTGGCTGTGTTGAAGCCCAGGAAATAGGAGGGTGTAGGCAGAGGCCTACTGTATTTTGAATGAGTTTACAGCAGGAGAGACTGCCATCCACACAGCAGGGGATCAGCTGACGTTACTGAACCCCACTGAGACACGGGAGCAAGTATCTCTTTCCGTGTGGACGGCACTTCCGAACTACAACTGGCTGTGTTGAAGCCCAGGAAATAGGAGGGTGTAGGCAGAGGCCTACTGTATTTTGAATGAGTTTACAGCAGGAGAGACTGCCATCCACACAGCAGGGGATCAGCTGACGTTACTGAACCCCACTGAGACACGGGAGCAAGTATCTCTTTCCGTGTGGACGGCACTTCCGAACTACAACTGGCTGTGTTGAAGCCCAGGAAATAGGAGGGTGTAGGCAGAGGCCTACTGTATTTTGAATGAGTTTACAGCAGGAGAGACTGCCATCCACACAGCAGGGGATCAGCTGACGTTACTGAACCCCACTGAGACACGGGAGCAAGTATCTCTTTCCGTGTGGACGGCACTTCCGAACTACAACTGGCTGTGTTGAAGCCCAGGAAATAGGAGGGTGTAGGCAGAGGCCTACTGTATTTTGAATGAGGTGACAGCAGGAGAGACTGCCATCCACACAGCAGGGGATCAGCTGACGTTACTGAACCCCACTGAGACACGGGAACAAGTATCTCTTTCCGTGTGGACGGCACTTCCGAACTACAACTGGCTGTGTTGAAGCCCAGGAAATAGGAGGGTATAGGCAGAGGCCTACTGTATTTTGAATGAGGTGACAGCAGAAGAGACTGCCATCCACACAGCAGGGGATCAGCTGACATTACTGAACCCCACTGAGACACGGGAGCAAGTATCTCTTTCCGTGTGGACGGCACTTCCGAACTACAACTGGCTGTGTTGAAGCCCAGGAAATAGGAGGGTGTAGGCAGAGGCCTACTGTCTTTGTAATGCGGAGACAGCAGGAGAGACTGCCATCTCCACAGCAGGGGATCAGCTGGCAATGATGAACCCCACTAACACTTGAACGAATGTGTTTGGCTCTGTGGAGACGACACTTCTGAACACCAACTGACGCTGTTGGAGCCCAGGATTAGGCGAGGAGCAGGCTGTGGCCTACTGGATTTTGGCAGGTGAAGGCAGCAGGAGACTTGCCATCTCCACAGCAGGGGAACAGCTGGCAGTGCTGAACCCCACTAACACTCTAACGAAGGTGTTTGGCTCTGTGGAGACGACACTTCTGAACACACACTGACGCTGTTGGAGCCCAGGATTAGGCGAGGAGCAGGCTGGGGCCTACTGGATTTTGGCAGGTGAAGGCAGCAGGAGACTTGCCACCTCCACAGCAGGGGAACAGCTGGCAGTGCTGAACCCCACTAACACTCTAACGAATGTGTTTGGCTCTGTGGAGACGACACTTCTGAACACCAACTGACGCTGTTGGAGCCCAGGATTAGGCGAGGAGCAGGCTGTGGCCTACTGGATTTTGGCAGGTGAAGGCAGCAGGAGACTTGCCATCTCCACAGCAGGGGAACAGCTGGCAGTGCTGAACCCCACTAACACTCTAGCGAATGTGTTTGGCTCTGTGGAGACGACACTTCTGAACACCAACTGACGCTGTTGGAGCCCAGGATTAGGCGAGGAGCAAGCTGGGGCCTACTGGATTTTGGCAGGTGAAGGCAGCAGGAGACTTGCCATCTCCACAGCAGGGGAACAGCTGGCAGTGCTGAACCCCACTAACACTCGAACGAATGTGTTTGGCTCTGTGGAGACGACACTTTTGAACACCAACTGACGCTGTTGGAGCCCAGGATTAGGCGAGGAGCAGGCTGGGGCCTACTGGATTTTGGCAGGTGATGGCAGCAGGAGACTTGCCATCTCCACAGCAGGGGAACAGCTGGCAGTGCTGAACCCCACTAACACTCGAACGAATGTGTTTGGCTCTGTGGAGACGACACTTCTGAACACCAACTGACGCTGTTGGAGCCCAGGATTAGGCGAGGAGCAGGCTGGGGCCTACTGGATTTTGGCAGGTGAAGGCAGCAGGAGACTTGCCACCTCCACAGCAGGGGAACAGCTGGCAGTGCTGAACCCCACTAACACTCTAACGAATGTGTTTGGCTCTGTGGAGACGACACTTCTGAACACCAACTGACGCTGTTGGAGCCCAGGATTAGGCGAGGAGCAGGCTGTGGCCTTCTGGATTTTGGCAGGTGAAGGCAGCAGGAGACTTGCCATCTCCACAGCAGGGGAACAGCTGGCAGTGCTGAACCCCACTAACACTCTAGCGAATGTGTTTGGCTCTGTGGAGACGACACTTCTGAACACCAACTGACGCTGTTGGAGCCCAGGATTAGGCGAGGAGCAGGCTGGGGCCTACTGGATTTTGGCAGGTGAAGGCAGCAGGAGACTTGCCATCTCCACAGCAGGGGAACAGCTGGCAGTGCTGAACCCCACTAACACTCGAACGAATGTGTTTGGCTCTGTGGAGACGACACTTTTGAACACCAACTGACGCTGTTGGAGCCCAGGATTAGGCGAGGAGCAGGCTGGGGCCTACTGGATTTTGGCAGGTGAAGGCAGCAGGAGACTTGCCATCTCCACAGCAGGGGAACAGCTGGCAGTGCTGAACCCCACTAACACTCGAACGAATGTGTTTGGCTCTGTGGAGACGACACTTCTGAACACCAACTGACGCTGTTGGAGCCCAGGATTAGGCGAGGAGCAGGCTGGGGCCTACTGGATTTTGGCAGGTGAAGGCAGCAGGAGACTTGCCATCTCCACAGCAGGGGAACAGCTGGCAGTGCTGAACCCCACTAACACTCTAACGAAGGTGTTTGGCTCTGTGGAGACGACACTTCTGAACACCAACTGACGCTGTTGGAGCCCAGGATTAGGCGAGGAGCAGGCTGGGGCCTACTGGATTTTGGCAGGTGAAGGCAGCAGGAGACTTGCCATCTCCACAGCAGGGGAACAGCTGGCAGTGCTGAACCCCACTAACACTCTAACGAATGTGTTTGGCTCTGTGGAGACGACACTTCTGAACACCAACTGACGCTGTTGGAGCCCAGGATTAGGCGAGGAGCAGGCTGTGGCCTACTGGATTTTGGCAGGTGAAGGCAGCAGGAGACTTGCCATCTCCACAGCAGGGGAACAGCTGGCAGTGCTGAACCCCACTAACACTCTAACGAATGTGTTTGGCTCTGTGGAGACGACACTTCTGAACACCAACTGACGCTGTTGGAGCCCAGGCTTACGCATGCCGCATGCAGAGGCCAATGGGCAGCGGTGGAGGTTGTGGACTACTACTGATTCTAACCATGCTCCACTTAGGCCTCTGGCTCCACTGTCTCTACTATTTACCCTGGCCTCCAACCCCGCCAGCTACATCTCTGAAGTGGCGTCAGCACAATCTACACTTGTTCCTGTGTTACTGGTGCTCAGTCCCGTCAGTTGATCCCCTGATGTTTGTCCGGCAAGTTCGCCAGCTCTGTCCTCATTCCCACTACTGGTTATGGGAATGTGGACAGAGCAGGAGACCTTGCCGGACACACATCAGGGGATAAACTGATGGGACTGAGCCACAGGAACACAGGAACAAGTGTAGATTGTGCTGACGCCACTTCAGAGATGTAGATGGCGGGGTTGGAGGTCAGGGGAAATAGTAGAGACAGTGGAGCCAGAGACCTAAGTTGGGCACGGTTAAAAATCAGTAGTGGTTTGAATGTTGATGGAGCTGGTGACTTTGCCGTCCACACAGCAGGGGATCAGCTGGCATTACTGAACCCCACTAACACAGGAGCTAGTGTGTTTCTCTGTGCAGACGACACATCTGAGCGACAACTGGCTGTGTTGAAGCAAAGGGATTATAGTTCAGGTGGTAGAAAAATGAACACACCAGCAGACCTGGATACAGTTGCCAACCACTAATTTAGTCTGTAAGAGGAATGGCAAAGTCTTTGGAGATCCAGGCCTTGTTCATTTTCAGAAAAGTCAGCCGGTCAACATTATCAGAAGATAGTCGCGTGCGACGGTCTGTTAGTACACCACCTGCGGCACTAAAGACACGTTCCGATAATACACTGGCAGCAGGGCAAGCCAGCACCTCCAATGCATACTGGCTAAGCTCTGGCCATGTATCCAGCTTAGAGACCCAAAACTTGAAGGGGGAAGAGCCATCTGGGAGTACACTGACAGGGCAAGACATGTAGTCTGACACCATCTGACGGAAGCGTTGCCTCCTGCTGACTCGAGGCGTCGCTGATGGTGTAGACAATTGTGGTGGACACACAAAACTTTGCCACATTTGGGCCATAGTGGTCTTGCCTTGTGCTGCGGCGCTGCCTCTGCTCCCTCTTTGTGCAGAGTTTCCTCCACTGCCTCGACGCACAGAGCTGCTTTGTAAAGCACTAGCAACAATGCTGTCGGGTGGAATGGAAAACATTATGGACTGCACCAGTGACTCTTCGTACTCCCGCATTTTACGCTCCCGGTTCAACGTTGGTATGAGCCTTTGTACGCTGTCCCGGTAGCGAGGATCTAGGAGGGTGTACACCCAATAATCAGCCGAGACGAGAATGTGGGCGATGCGGCGGTCGTTTCTCAGGCACTGCAGCATGAAATCAACCATGTGCTGCAGACTCCCAACTGCCAAAGAACCGCTGTCCCCTGTTTGAGGCGTGACCTCGGCCTGCTCTGCATCACCCCACCCTCGCTGTACATACTGAGTAGAGGTTTGTGTACCTCCCTCCTCTGGAGAGATGTCTTCCTCCTCCATCGACTCCTCCTCATCCTCCTCACAAAGTGTCCCCTGCCTAGGCCTTTGTGAGGAAACACGTAGCGCAGACTGTCCAGAAGCAGATGGCATTTGGGACTCCTCATCCTCCACCTCTTCTGAAACCTCATCCCTTAGTGCTTGCAGTGTTTGTTGAAGCAGGCAGATAAGGGGGACAGTCATGCTGACAAGTGCATCATCTGCACTCGCCATCCGCGTGGATTCATCGAAGGCACGCAAAACGAGGCAGATGTCCTTCATAGAGGCCCACTCAATGGTGCTGAAGTGTGAACGGCGCACAGTGCGACTTGTTTGCGCCTGATGCAGCTGGTACTCCATGACTGCTGCCTGCTGCTCACACAACCGCTCCAACATATGTAACGTTGAATTCCACCGGGTGGGTAGGTCACATATGATGCGATGTTCCGGAAGGCCAAATCGTCGCTGCAGAGCAGCGAGGCGCGATCTTGCCGTGCTGGAACGTCGCAAGTGAGCGCACTCTATGCGGACCTTGTGCAACAGTGCAGCAAGATCCGGATAGTCCCTCAGAAAGCTCTGCACGACCAAGTTAAGAACATGTGCCAGACATGGGATGTGTGTGAGGTTGCCTAGGCCAAGAGCTGCCACCAGATTTCGGCCATTGTCACACACTACCAAGCCCGGCTGGAGATTCGCTGGCCCAAACCACACATCGCTCTCCAGCTTGATAGCATTCCATAGCTCCTGCGCTGTGTGGCTTCGATTCCCCAAAGAAATTAATTTGAGTACAGCCTGTTGACGTTTGGCCACGGCTGTGCTCATATCGGTCGTAACAGGCTCCTGCTCTGCTGTTTCTGAGGAACTTGAGTAGGAGGAGGAGTCTATGTGTACAGACTGGAGTCCTGCAATCCGTGGCGTTGGAAGAACACGTACAGCGCCACTCTCCAGATCCGTACCCGGCTCCACAACATTGACCCAGTGGGCAGTGAGGGAAAGGTATCGTCCCTGTCCATGGTTACTGGTCCACGCATCGGTGGTCAGGTGGACCTTGCTACTAACGGCGTTTAGTAGCGCATGTTTTATTTTGCCCTCAACATGTTTCTGCAGGGCAGGGACGGCTCGCCTGCTGAAATAAAAGCGGCTGGGCACGTTGTATTGGGGGACTGCCAATGCCATTAAGTCCCGGAAGGTGTCAGTGTCCACCAGCCTGAATGACAGCATTTCAACTGCCAGAAGTTTGGCAATGCCAGCATTCAGAGACTGTGCTCGGGGATGGTTTGCCGAGTAAGGGCGCCTTTTATCCCATGCCTGTGCTACCGATGGCTGTGATGGATGGGAACGTGCTGCTATGGGTGTAATCTGACAGGGTCTCCGGACAACAGTGGCAGAGGTTCTTCCTTGGCGATCCTGTGAGGAAGCCGAACCAGCAGTGTGTGAGCTGGAGGAAGAGGGCCCAACACGAACTGAAGAGGTGGTAGGTGGTGCTGTACGTTGGCCTACGTCTTCAGGGTGTCTCTGCAACTCCAACTCGTGCTTGGTGCGCACATGTTTCCACATATTTGTGGTATTGAGGTTGCTGACATTTCTCCCTCTTTTGACTCTCTGATGACACAGCTTGCATTTGACAAAGCAAATGTCATCTGCAACTGTGTCAAAAAAGGACCACGCACTGCAACTCTTGTGAGCGCCCGGTTTGCCTTTGGAAGGAGGAATGCTCCTAACGGGTGCCGAAGTGGAGGGTACAGGCAACCAAGTCTTCCCCCTCCCTCTGCCTCCTGTTTTGGCCGGTAGGGGAATCTCTTCCTCCGAGCTGCTCCCACCACCTTCCTGTTGCTCACGCCATGATGGGTCAAGGACCTCATCATCTTCCCTCCCCTCTTCAAACAGCTGCTTCTCCGGGGTTGTCTCGCCAGCACCGTACGCACCAGAAAGTGGCAACTGAGTCTCGTCATCATCTGATGCGTACTGAGGTGTGCTGACCATAGGCACTGGCCCACTCGCCTCTTCAGATTCAGAGGGACAAAGAAGTTGCGCATCACTGCATACTCCCTCTTCTTCACATTCAGGAATGCTGCTTGGCTGGCCCCCTCTTTCCAAGCCAACAGATTCCGAGAACAGAAGTAGAGACTGTGATGGCTCCTGTCCATGTCTCTCTGACTGCCTGGGCACTTTGGCAGGTGGTGAAGAGACAGATGGTTGCTCTTCGGTGCTCTGACCCTGAGAGGATGCGGAAGTAATTGAAGTCGATGCGTTAGCTGCCATCCATCCGACAACGGCTTCAATTTGTTCCTCCCGCAGCAGTGGGGTACGTTGAGGTCCTACAAAGCTGCGCATAAAGGACTGTTGCCTGCTAAAACTGGGGGATGCTGATCCACTGGTGCCCGCAGCAGGCCCAGAATCCCCACGTCCTCTACCTGTAGAATCCCCACGTCCTCTCCCTGCAGAATCCCCACGTCCTCTCCCTGCTGAAACTCCACGCCCACGCCCACGCCCACGCGCCTTACTCCCTGCCTTCTTCATCTTGCAAGACTGCTTAAGATAGGCAAAAAAGTACAAAGGGGGGCCTTAGTGTGCTTATTCCTGAACAGCTGGTTACAGGTACAAGAAACACTAATTTTATGAAGTGTGTGTGTGTGTGGACTAGACTTTAATAGGAGCTGATGTGGCCTACACAAGTTCAAAATGTAGTGTTTGGTGAACTTTTTTTGTGGTTTCTTTGTTGGAAACAAACTCAAAGTATGTGAACAAAGAATTGAAACTGATAGTATCACCAACTTTTTGGAGCTATTACAATGCAGGCAGGTAACCTACAATGCAAAAGATGAGGCTCCAAAAAAATTGGGTAATACTAATCTGGCTGCGCCAGCAGGGCACAAGCCAGAAAAAAAGGCTCCTCTATCTACTCCTATATAGTGTTTGCAGCCAACCAATGTTGATGGATACGGATGGATGCACACTAATAGGAGAAGAAAAAATGAGCTGCACTCAAAGACAAATATGTGTGAGGCAGTGACGCACGTTGAGCGTCCTACAACCAGACGTAGCTGCAGGACACTCTACTCAGCGTGAGCTGCACTCACACACAGTCAGAGGCCTCTCAGACAGCCATCAACAGTGCAGCTAAGTGGGCACTGGCACTGACAGGCTGCAGAAAGGCTCCGCTGTGTACTCCTTTATAGTGTTTGCAACCACCGTAGATGGAGACGGATGGATGCACACTAATAGAAGAAAAAATGAGCTGCACTCAAATAAAAATATGTGTGAGGCACTGACGCACGCTGAGCGTCCTACAGCCAGACGTAGCTGCAGGACACACTACTCAGCGTGAGCTGCACTCACACACAGTCAGAGACCTCTCAGACAGCCGTGAACAGTGCAGCAAAGTGGACACTAGCACTGAAAGGCTGCAGAAAGGCTCCGCTGTCTACTACTAGTGTTTGCAACCAACGTATATGGATACGGATGGAAGCACACTAGATTGAAATTATGTAAAAAATGCAGCTCAAAAAATAAAAGATGTATGAGGCAGCAGTGATCACACTGGGTGGCCTACAGCCTGACGTGGCTGCAGGACCCACTCCACAGCGTGAGCTGCACTCACACAGCCCTTGCAGACAGCTGTGAACACTGCCAGTGGTGGTTTATGTAGCCTGGATAAAGCACTAGATGTTTGGTGGAATCGCTATTTCTAACTGTCCCTCACAGTCTTCTACAGCAGCCTGTCCCTAACTGAATTCACAGCAGAGTGACCAGAAATGGCGGCTGCGGTGGCTTTTATAGTGCATCATGACATCATTTCGGCAGCCAATCACAGCCATGCCAATAGTTAACATGCCTACATGCCTAACAGGATGTGCCCACACTTCGGAGGATTCCCATTGGCTTAATCAAAGCAAGCAGGCTCATAGCATGATGGGAACTTCCTATTCCGATTCCGATTCCGGAATCCGATATGACAAAAGTATCGGAACTAAGTATCGGAATTCCGATACCGCTAATATCGGCCGATACCCGATACTTGCGGTATCGGAATGCTCAACACTACCTTTGAGTATTCTACTGTGTCCACATGAAGATTGTATGATGGTACTATATGTGGAAGGAAACCAGAGCACCTAAAGTTAACTTCACATGGCATGCTATGAGCATATAAAATCCATATAATTTTGGGACCGGTTACATTTTAACCTATGATCACTAAATGTCACAACTTGGAGAAGACTAGATTTTGTATGACAAGTTATAGTTCCAGCACATATCATGCATACAGACTATCTGCTTTAAAAACAGCCCTCTCCCCCCTGCTTTAATGTGCAATTTTTTTGGACTGTCTCACGGTATACATATTCTGGAAAAGTTCACTCAGATTATTTAATTTTCTATTAATAAGAAACATTAACTAAGGAGGTTTGCATCAGCTGTGTTCATTATAAAATGGGATTTAGCCATTATAAATCCCCTGGAGGAAAATAGTTTGGTTTGCAAAGCATTCTGGGAACATGTAAAAGTTATGGTGTGAGGTCTTAGTCAGGACTTGGGAACTTGCTACATGCTGTGGCTGCTGTTTAGCCGCTGACGAGAGAGCTGGGCGTTGAATTTCTTCCTCAGTTCAATAGGTTTTCCCACATTAAGATCCCGCTGTGCTCAGCTATTGTACATCTCCTACCTTTTATATTGCTTTTTTTCTTATATATGACACTGCTTTCACAACAAAAATGATTGCATCTCCTCCACTTGGGGGAGAGCAGAAAGGGACGTAAAATGTTCTCTATTGTATTTTTTTCTCTGGGTCTTCAAAAAAATTCCTAGTATTGTAAAAATAAAGTATCCATGCTATGTATCAACGTATGTGTCTTTGTCTGTATAATAGCTATATGCTCTGTACATTCTGTATATATAGATAGATAGATAGAAAGATAGATAGATAGATAATGTTAGTGTAAAAGGAAGACGTTTCCCTCCAAAAATATTAGTTATTAAAGGGCAACTCCTACACCTCTATTGGGGTCCAATATTAATTATTAATTGTCAGCTTTAACTAGTAACAATTACAGTAATCTACAACTTATTGATGCCTTAACATTGTGTGTTCCTTATACTATATACTAACTGATACAAAACTGTGTATCAATAAAGGATATTTATTATACACAAGACTACAGTCTATTACATACATATAAATTTGTACACAAACTGGCTACTATAAATATATATTGTGAGATAACGCTCCCTGAGTGTGTTGGGGGACAACGGGATTAAAGCACACAGGAACGGTTTCTCTCAAAAAAAAGTCTATTTGGTTTATTAACTCCGCATAAACCGCATAGCGTAAAGTCCATTTCATTAGATCCATGAACATATCATGACCACCAGTCTGTTCATGTAGCAGATAAACCTCTCTGCCGTATATTACAACCCCCTTGTCCGGAGTTACCTTCCACACTGTGACTCCTGGTCAGTTTTGGCTTCACCCACACAGTAGCCGTCACAGGCTCTGCAGGTACATGGTCTCACCACCTGCTATCCAGGAAGTCTGTCCACGGCCTGGACCTTCCAGCATAGACCATGCACATCCGTGCACTTATGGGACCGTCCAACACACAGGACTTCAGGTCCATGGCCTCTCCATGTGCTCTTCAGCAATCCAGTCCTACTCCCAAGGAACCTCCGACACACAGGCCATCCAGGACTTCCACATTAACAATGTAACCACACCACAATCTCCATTACATATCCCATAATCACACCCACAGGCGAGCTACACATCACATGGGCTGATCACGTGATCGTGACATCACTGTAGGTCCTCAACCGTAGGGAAAATTCAGGCCAAATCTTATCCTGCTGAGAGAAATATATCTTCCGTCCAGCACTACCCCTTTCACTGCACCACAATATATATATATATATATATATATATATATATACAAAAAGTGAAACTCATATATTATATAGAGTCATTACACACAGAGTGATATATTTCACGTGTTTATTTCTGTTAATGTTGATGATTATGGCTTACAACCAACGAAAACCCAAAAGTTATTATCTCAGTAAATTAGAGTAAGTAACAAAAACACCTGCAAAATTATGTTTTTGATGATATTCTAATTTTGTGAGAAGCACCTGTACATACAGTTGTATGAGAAAGATTTTGCCCTCTTCCTGATTTCCTAATCTTTTACATGTTTGTCAAACTTAACTCTTTCACATCACCAAACAGATTTAAATATTAAAGGAAAATGGTATGTATGGGGGCGCTAGTACTCTTGGAGGGATACCCGCCGCACAACAAAACAGCACACCACGTTGTTGTAAATCAAATACAAAATATTAAAATATGTTTGTGCTGAAATATCTACACTAATCCAGGAACCAACATGGTTGCAAGACTATGAACCACCACGGTGCCAAAATAAATTGCAGATGAATAGAAAATATTACAAATCTATATGTGTAAAAAAATATGTTTTACAAAAACACTGCAGGTAGTCATCAATTAAAAATAAGCATATATACCTCAAATCTGTAACAAAATACTGCGATTCACATGAATAAGGCAGGGGCCAGGGGCACGGTCATTTCCTTGTAGTTAAACAGGGTCAGGGTTCCATTGCTTGGATAGTAAGGAACTATCCACTGTGAGGTAGCGCTGTCATGTAAGTAAGGGGTTCTCGCTTGCAGCGATCGAAAAACACATCCGGCACAGGATTTTCCAACAAATCATAGTCTATGAGGTTTATTCATCCTTCATAAACCTCCAGCAGCAATATACACAGCATTACAGGAGAGCGTCCATTATACAGGCTATTTAGCCCCAGGGTTATCTCACCCACGTCAGGGTTCCCATATGGCTGTTTCTCCAGGCCGCAGAAGTCCACTCACTCCTCAGGGACTCTCAGATACTGGCCGCCATTACACACACAGCCGCTCCACAGGCTGCTGTTAGTGAGGAGATCCTTCTCCTCACGGGACCTTCCAAACTGGACCAATCAGGTCCCAGCATTCACTCCATGTGACCTAACCTGGCCACATTATATGGTCCATAGCCACGCCCACCGGGTCACATGACTATGACCTCACCACAGGTCCTTCACACAGACATATATACTTTACAATAGCATTCATAAACATACATATGTCTCTATCTCAAGGTCACCCACCTTGAGATACATAATGGCTCTTCAACCACTCACACTCTTGGGACATCCACACAGCGCCCCCCCCGTGGACACAGTGGTCATTACACCACACCACATACAATATTCTTAAAATCAAGAGCGTAGTTGAACACTACCGACAATTAGTTTTTGGAGAACTGTCCCGGCCGGTGACAGTCTCTCAGGTTACTCACTGCTCCCTCGGTGCGCCAGCGTTCTTTACAGCGCAGTTCACATCATTGTGCCGCTGACTTCAGGATAGTTGCAGGACCTTCGTGATGTCAAAAGTCACGTGATAGGATCCAGTGAGTGACACGTGTCACTCACTGGATCCTATCACGTGACTTTTGACGTTCAACTACGCTCTTGATTTTAAGAATATTGCATGTGGGAAGGATAGTTCCTTACTATCCAAGCAATGGAACCCTGACCCTGTTTAACTACAAGGAAATGACCGTGCCCCTGCCTTCTTCATGTGAATCGCAGTATTTTGTTACACAGATTTGAGGTATATATGCTTATTTTTAATTGATGACTATCTGCAGTGTTTTTGTAACACATATTTTTTTATACATATATATTTGTAATATTTTCTATTCATCTGCAATTTATTTTGGCACCGTGGTGGTTCATAGTCTTGCAACCAGGTTGGTTCCTGGATTAGTGTGGATATTTCAGCGCAAACATATTTTAATATTTTAACTATTAGACAAAGATAACAAAATTAAACACAAAATGCAGATTTTAAATGAAGGTCTTTATTAAGGGAAAAATTAATCCAAAACTACAGGGCCCTATGTGAAAAAGTGATTGCCCCCTAAACCTTAAAACTTAAATTAACTGTGGTTTATCATATCCTTGGTAAGCTGTGTTCAAATTCCGTAGCCACACCCAGGCCTGATTACTGCCACATCTGTTCTCAATTCAGAATCACTTAAACAGCACCTATCTGGTAAAGTGAAGTAGACCAAAAGATCCTTAAAAGCTAGACATCGTGCCACGGTCCAAAGAAATTCTGGAACAAAACATGTGTAATTGCAAACATTTTCTGGGAGAAATACTTCATTTTCTGGTACAATTTCAAGGGTGCCAACACTTTCGGCCAGGACTGTATATACAGTATGTACGGTAGCTTTAATATAAGATTACTGAAACTAGTGAAATTGGACTTCCGAGTGCCAGCCTGTGCGTCCTCGTTGGTCTGACATTTATAAAGCGTGTTTGATTGACATATCATATACCGTAAGTCTATTTTAACAAAACCCTCAGCACACGGTAATAATGTATGTCTATGAAGTTTAATTTATTATCTATCTTGAAAATGTATCAACTGAACCAGTGATTCCCAATCCAGTCCTTAAGAAACTGTAATCCATCCTTTTTAAAGAATTTCCTTAAAGGCGAAGTCTACTTAATCTTTATGTTAACAGATGTGTTGAGGACATAATTTTGTGGCACTTGCTAATATATAAGTATTGCATGTTTCTCCTCTTGCACTTGTTAATACAGCCAATGTCACAGGTTGCACAGCTCTTCTGTCCACAATATATGGCAGCAGATGGAGAAGTATGTGACAAGACCTGTAGTGATGGGCGAGTAGAATTGTTGCTCGGGTGTTCTCTGAGTATTTTGGCGTGCTCGGAGATTTAGTTTTCGTTGCCTCAGCTGCATGATTTGCGACTTGTAGACAGGCTGAATACATGTGGGAATTCCCTAACAAACAGGCATTCCACACATGTATTCAAGCTGTCTAGCAGTCACAAATCATGCAGCTGAGGCAACGAAAACTAAATCTCTGAGCACGCCAAAATACTTGGAGACCACCCGAGCAACAAGTATACTCGCTCATCACTAATTAGTAGGTGACACAGAATCATGTCCCCACACATCTGTGAAAATAAAAATAAAATGGACAACCTCTACAAAGCTGGTTTAATTACCTTCAATAAATCAATTAGGTCAAGAAATTTCTTAAAGGGAATATATTACCAAATTTTTGCTATTCCACCTGAGAACAGCATAATGTAGGAGACAGAGACCCTGATTACAGCAGTGTGTCACTTACTGGGCTGCTTGTTGCAGTTTTGATAAAATCCCTGTATTCTCTGCTGCAGATCTACCAGCTTTCCGAATATTGAGCTCTGTATAACCCTGCCCACACCACTGATTGGCAGCTTTCAGTGTACACTGTGCATAGGCAGAAAGCTGCCAAATAGCAGTGGGGGTGGGGTTATACAGAATATGGAGGACTACATGGCAGTAGGTTTGCTAGTCCTCTAATGATAATCTCCTGCCGATAAAACAGTGATTTTAAGAAAATTGCAGCAAGCACAAATTTTTGTGCCTGAAAATTTGGAGAACTTGACTTCTTTATTTGTCATGTTAGGAAACTCCATCACTACTGTGCACGAAAGTCAGATCATTGCAATTAGAAACTGTAGGGCGGAAAACATTAACACTTCTCCATCTTCTCTTGCACGAACCATCATTTTCAATAAAAAAAGACGACATTGTTCTTTCTGTGGAGTCAACTAATGGTTCAACCGTTTTGTCTGTCTATACATAATCCACAAGTGAGATTTTGTATCTTGTGGAATTACGAGCTAACCTGTGTGTTTGATGTGCCGAGCTGTTAAAGCGTTGCAAAACAGATTTACATCTGTGCTTCATATTCACATATAAACTGGGGGGGAATTTGTAAAGAAAGACGAACAGTCTCATAAAAGTATTGTAGATAAATGTCTTTATGTTCTGAAACAAAAAATAGACCATTGTAATCTCCATGCAAGATTGTGTTATCAGCATCTCTGATGTACGCTTCTCGGTGAGTACGAATATAAGATCGGTGTATAATGGAAGTAAACCACGGAGCATAATTATAGTATTCGTTGGCAAGATATGATTAAAAAATGTGTATCCAGAAAAGAAGACATGGTGACATTGTGAAGGATGATAATGTGTTCAGAAGGACAGCAAAATAATTACACGAACTGCCAAGTGGAAATGAAGGCTATTAGCATGGAAGGAGTGATGGCGAGGGCTCTTGTAGAAGAGAGCAATAATAGAATTTACAAATCAGATAAAGTCATTTTTTAAGATTATAAATATACGGTGGTAGTTATGCGGGATATGAAATGTAGATAAAGTTGTTTATCTCCTTCCAATATTGTTCATAAGTACAGTATTGGCCCAAACCAAAAAAAAAAAATAGTTAAAAGCTGTTTCATGTAAACCCCACTCTAAAGAAAAGAGGGCTCCCCTTCGTCTGTAGAAAAAAAAGTTCAATTTCCATAGTAGATAAGGCTTGGGGAACAGCCTACCTCAGAAGCTGGTCGATGGTTTAAAGAAAGGCTTAGATTACACTTTATATGAAAGTAACACACATGATCATGTACACGTATAAAATCATTGTACTGATACAGTTAATCGAAAGGCGGGATCAGAAGGAAAATAATATTCTCTTTTAGGGCAGATTAGTTCATGTGCATTATAAATGTACTGATACGCCTTCCCTATAACCTCTTTCATCCCTGGGTTGAACTTGATGGACACGTGTCTTTGTACTATTTAAACGGAACTTGTCATTTGATCCATGCTGCCCAAACCACCGGCAGCATACATTAGAGACCAGCTGTACAATCGCACCCAGATATGTATTTTTCTGCAACACCCCAGGGTTTCAGAGCAGGTATACTTTAAACATCCGTAAGGATCAAATGAAGACAGGAGATTAGTCCAGCACTGCCACAGCTTGCTTCTCCCAGCACTGTTGCAGGTGATTGAGAAAAAAACCTGATGAAGGGGTTAAAACAATTCTAAAAAAACATTGTGAATAAAGTCCCCCTTTTCCAACCCTCTAGATACTTTGTCCCCATTGGACTCGGCAGCACCTGCCTTGTTTGTAGGGAGTCTGGTGTTTGCTATTATGTAGCATAATTTATATTTTAAGGTCTTTTTTGTGTATTTTAGATATTTCTGAATGTCCATGAGGTTTGTGTTTGGAGCAAAGGAAATCTAAGTTGCACAATGACTCTGTAGACTCTAAAGCTCTTACCTTGTTATAGTTAGGTTGTCCATATACATAAGATACTTGTCAACAGCTATCTCTCCCAATCACTCCATTGGAATGAACTCTCGGCTCAGGCTTCTCAAGCTGAAAAGTCCTCTGTTTCTGTTACATTACAGTGTGTGGTCAGCAGAAGAACTCAGAAGAGCTTATATCTCAAAACAGATAGGTAAAAGTACATGGTATGGTTCAAAGCCAAATTATGAATAAAGTCAAGTTTATGAAAAGGTACAAAGTCACTTTATTATATTATATAGCCAAACAAGGCAATAGAAAACACATATTAAACACGATATATAAAGTACATAGATACTTAAAACCAGTGAATAATGATGCAACTCATGGTGTGACTACACGGGCATTCATAATAATACCATCAGAGAAGCGAAAAAGAGGGGTATATAGTGACAAGATTTTGTGTACAAATGTCATGAGAATCCACAGATGTGGGTAAAGAGTCATATAAGCCCAAGGGCAGGAGAAAAAGAGGGGAAAGGTCCAAATATAGCTTGTAATTCAAGGGATTAATGTAATATATCCACTCATATGGGTAACATATATATATATGCAAGTCAGAAGGTCCCAAGACACAAAAGTATAAATGCCCCTGAGTAATTGGGATATTCAACAATCCCTCATTAGTCCCAAGAAGGACCCCCTCCTATCCAGCCAGTAAGTAAAGAGATAAAAAAAGAGCTAAATAAAGAAACTCTCACCCATCTTATGAAGCCCGTATGTCACGCTGAGGCCCGACTTGCGTTTCGCTTCTTTGGGGGGCAGTCAAATTACATTACAGTGTGTGCAGGGTTAACACAAGCAGACAAGAAAGCCAACCGTCCCACAAGGTGTGAAAGCAGCAGCAAGTTCTAGCCTGCAAATGCAATAAAAAGCTCTAAAAATGTATATGACACCAACAAATAGACCATGGAGTACATATCTGACTCCATGATTCTTTCTACATAAACTTTGCCAAATTGCCAGCAAATATTACCCGACAGAGGTGACTCATATACTCATATACATAGAAGATGATAACTTATAGATTTCACTAAACTTTCTATTTATTTATTTATTTTTTTACAAAGATAACATTACAAGTGAATATAATAAACTTCATAACATATCTCATTGGATAAAAATGTTGTTTTCCTCCATTATCAGTAGCTCGGACTCGCACTAATCATTCAGTCTTATAAACTGCTCAAATTTGTCTTTAGATATGTCTTAACTGCTGCCTATAGAAGTTTATGGAGAGGCAAAAAGGAGAGGCAGACCGAGAGACACACCAAGATATATTGGGATACAAGTCATGTAATGGCCATCCATAAATAGTGTTGGTCCCTTAGTACATACACAAGACAACTTATGCTCTACAATATACAAGGAAAATACACATGTAGCTTCACCACAATTTATATATATATACCGTATATATATTAGCACCAGCCTGAATGATAGAAGTAAATAAACAATAGAGATAAATTCAGTGACGGCTCCGGTTGGAGATTCATAGGCTGAAAATCAATTTGTGAGTGTTTATCCATTACTGGCAATAGGTAAATTGATTTGCCTACTCTATAGCTTGAAGTTGGCGAATGCTGTCTGAAAATTGACAAATCAATTTGCACATATTCAAGATTTGATTTGCGAAAGTGCAAATCTCAAACTTGGAAAATCAATTTACCCATTTCGAAGTAAAGCATAATAGCAAATTCTACAAATCTGCATTATAAAGACTTATACAAAACTTTTTACTGTCTGATTTTTTTCCTATTGATCAGAAAAATGAAAAGGTTAATTAAACTACTAACCCCAGAACTGCTAATCAGTCCAAGGATCAAATCACTAGGCAGGCCTGCAGTGAATTAAATCTACAACTCACGAATGGGCCTGCCTATGTTTACTACATTTTTTTCCACTTATTTTTCTTATTTAGCTCCTATAAAATATATAAAATAAAAATTTTAAAACCTTAGCCAGCTTGTGACCTGGTGTGGGGGCCAACCTTAGTTGACAATTTGAGTTTCTTCTGGTCTCCATGCCTTTTAATACAGATTACATATAAAATACATAGCTTAGCAGAAGAAGATAATACAAGAGCAATAAGACTGTCAAGTGTCTGCACACCAAACTCTAAGAAATAGGAGTGAATACTAAAGCAGAAGATTGGAAATTGAAATTGTACGGTTCATAGCATTTCACATTGGGAGAACTTAAAGGTCTCTGTGTCTGCTTTTTTAATTTTCTCCTGTCTATTATCACTTGCCCTTCTGTTAACTTAAAGATTTTAGGGCTTACAAAAATAAAATATTCAGACGTAGAAGGATACTGTAGCACGCATAATGTGAAATTTTTATCTAATATTATTTTAAAATTGGAAGAGATATACTGTATATTCTCCTGCCAGTCATGTTACCTTAAACGTGTTGGCGAGTTTGCGGCTGGGAAATAATCATACAGTAAGTTAAACGCTGTGTGGGTTTATTTTGCAGTGCAGACGAAGCTCCATAAGTTATGTGTATTTTAGTTTTTCTTTACAAGGTTGCAGGAAAAGATGTGCTTCAGTGCACAATTACAACAATTAATTCAAAGAAAAAAAATATATTTATATATAGATATAGATATGTTTTAACATGCTTATTTCATGCTGTGATCATTGTGTCTAAATACTGTATCCGGCGGAAAGCGGCTTCATAGACCCCACCATTCACAAAATGGAAGCCAACCTGACCTTTTTTCTGCGATACCCCTCTGTGTTACTGTTTTGTTTTTTTCTGTTTGCATTATTCTATACGTTGGCAACCAGTAGACTGCATCAAATATTTCCGTACTGTTAAAGGGAATCTGTCCCCCCCTTGGACGTGCCTAAGCTATTAGTATGGGCATACAGGTACTAGAATACTTAAAATAGCCTTACCTGTATGCCTCATATCCGCGGTCTTGTTCTTCAGAAATTCTCTTTTAATCATTTATGTTAATCCTGACTTCAAGGCTTTGGGGCATGCGGTGCCTGGAAGGAAACTCTGTCTCCAGTCTTTATTTACATGCCCGTCACCTCCCATCAGCGTCACAGGGCCCTGTGACGTCTAGTATTTGTCCCGCACCTGTGCCCTACAATTGTGATATTGCGCCCTTCTAAGGGCATTGGCTTCTTGCTTTTTTTGCGCAGGTGCCGGTATCTCTGAACATAGCGATTGGCTGTAGGGTTTTCAATGTGAAATCACCACTGCAACTGAAAACACAACCGGGGCAGCCACAGAGAGACACGGATGGACCCGAGGTGGGTAAGTAAAGCGCAGTTTATTATTTTATAAAGAGCTGAGCTTATGGAGAAAAGTTTTTCCAAAGGAGACAACCCCTTTAAAATAGCGTTTAAGCAATAAGGTCCTACTGTAGATTCTTGTTAAATTATATTCTTCTTGAAGGCCTGATTAGTTTTCTGATCTTTGTGCATTGTCTGTTCCTTCTATTTGACTATAAATTTTGCCGTCTGTCTTAGTGCCATGAAGTGGTGACATCTGCCCCTTCTCAGGAAGTTATACTAATGGGGACTACTATGGGGGTATTGACCTGGAATTTCACTGCGGTAAAAGCTTGTGAGGATTAAACTTGACATTAAACAGCATGGTGGCTCAGTGGTTAGCACTGCAGCCTTGCAGAGCTGGATTCCTGGTTTCAAATCCCACCAAGGACAACATCTGCCATGAGTTTGTATGTTCTCCCTGTGTTTGTGTGGGTTTCCTCCGAGTTCTCCAGTTTCCTCCCACATTCCAAAGACATACTGATGGGTAATCTAGATTGTGATCCCCAATGGGGACAGTGATGATAATTTGTGCAAACTGTAAAGTGCTGCCGAATATGTTCGTGCTATATAAAAATAACGATTATAATTATTATTAAAAATGCACAGTCTCTTAACTATATTTCTTTACATCGACCCCTGATGTGGTCCATATCTAAATCACGACAATCCATACATTGGTGTCTGGACAGAATTTACATCAGAAAACTGTAGATACAAAGTATTCTACATTATATATTGCATCAGTGTGGTGCGTAGAAGATAGCGTACCATAGGAAATATACATATTAGGTTCCCTCTCAGATTCTGCTTGACTCCACCACCTTCAACTACCTGCAATATGGTGCCCTGGTGGTCTTATCTCTTTATTATATTATCTCACAAATTGTTTTCCCACCTCCATGTTCAATAACATTCTAGAAGTTTTGAAGAGTATATTCTTGTTCCAGTTCTCAATATAAACTTTTTAGCAATCTTGGGAGAAGAGAGTATACCACACACTCTTGTCATGCACATGCTTTCTAGGAGGTTTCAGGAAGATTCATAGGGTGCACACAAGAATTAACAGCTCTCCTGGGAGTCCAGGAGGTCTTCTCTTTTTGATGAAAACTCCATTTATTCTGTTAGAGTTGGCAAATATGATTAAAAGGGGGCCAGCCTGGAATAGCAGTTGCATGGGCTGCCGCTATGGTACATACTTCCTTGTAAAAAAAAAATTACAGCTTAGTTTAGTTTTGACCCAGAATTTGAGAAGCAGATGACTTTTCCCTTAGGCCCTGACCAATGTTGAACTATTTCGGCTTAGCATGTTAGACGTTTTGGTGGAAGGGTCTTAAAAAGTGACAGCTCGTTTTTTGGACCAGAAATATACTTAGCCCAAAACGTCACTCCGCCGATCCCTCATCTCCTCTTTTGTTGGCTGGCCATGCAAGCTGCATCTAAATGAACACATGAGAAAGCTCTGTTGTGCCATTGCTAAAAAATAAAACTGATTGTCAACAGCACTAACCCCCCTCACCCCTCCCAAAAAAACCAACGCATTAACACAGAAGGGATACACGTGCCTATTTTTGCCTCACAAGCAAAGTTCATTGGGTAAAAAGCAACACAAACATCAGCAAAAGGTGAAAAGTGATGATGTGATTTAGTCTTTTCTTCCATTTTTACAAAGTAATTATGTATTTCCAATGCTACCAGCGAATGTCACAAGTCATAACAGAGCACCGAGTACAATTCTCTCCAGCATTACATGAGTTTACCATTTTTCTCTGGAGTAAAGTCGAAATTGGTATTAATAATTAAACATGTATTTACATATAAATAAATTCCTGGCAAGTAAGCGGTTTCTATTATATGTAGTAAGATGGAGACTTAATTTGCATTTCTTCCTAAATCCATATCCCTATGCTAATTTTAAGAAAATTTAAAACAATATATTTTTTATGGGTGAAAATTTGGTTCAATTTATAGCGTAAAAATAAAGGAGTCAATTACATTTTAGTCTACTGTGCATGTATAGTACTATGTAGTTATAGAATAGCTGCTGAATTACTATAGATTAAAGTTCGTGCAAATGAGCGTAAGTGACATTTAAAATGAACCAGTGCTGATATTTCTCATCTTGATTACCGAGAGCCACAGTCAGTCGAGAACCATAGGACGCGTGTTGGAAAGATCATGTGTTAATGTTTTATAAACAGGAACTTCAAAAGCACATAAAATAGAATTTCCGTCTTTCTACTGGTGAATTACTTCCTCTCCTTCACTCTTTGTAGACATGTTCTCGCTGCACAAATAAATGTAATATTTTCATTCAAGGCTCCTTATGGACTTGAAGAGTGACTTGGCTTTCAAGATCAAAGAGATCTGTAGAATTAGGCCGGTTCAAAAGTAGTCAAGGACAAATATTTAAAAGCGAACGCAGAGAGTAATAACGTGATCTTGGCTGCGTTTGTAATAATTGATTTTCCTGTGTTATAAACATGTAAGAGAAGAATTTCTAGCTACGGTCATATTTCGGGTGTTGAAAACTTTCTGGGCAAAAACAAGTTTTCTTCGACATGGATGAAGTTTGCATCTCTTCATTCAGCATTAGGGCTCGTGCACATGACTGTATTTTTCGTCTAAGTGAGATTTGACAAAAATTATTCTCCATCTTCTAATCACAATATGCGCCGAATTTCCCATCCGAAAGAATCGGCTTACACTATGGTAACACTCTGACCAAACTCTGATCAGAGTGTAATTTACATAATCAACCCGATTCTCTCGGATGACAGAATCTATGGCCGTCTGACCCTAGTCTTAGAAGTATTAAAAAGATTGATTCCAGGGAATCGTTCACTTCAAATATTTACAATTGAAATATTTTTTTGCCAAGTTAGTAGCTCCACTTCTGATAGATTCCTATGAAGGGACAATTCTGAGTTAAAATATTAAGGTGCCTTTACACCGAAAGATTTTTGTGAATGAGCTTTTGTAACAACGCTCGTTCTCGATAATCGTTCAGAAATCTCCTAATGAATGAGCAAAACACTCGTTCTCGGTAATCTTTCATTGTAAACAGACTGCAGATCACCCGATGAATCGTCAACATGCTTGTTCATTGGTTGAAATGATCTTTTGTGCTGCACAAAAGTTCTTCATTCTCGGCAACACATCATCCTCTGTAAAGAGGATTGGGTCTGCCGAAAACAATGGCTGCCGAAATTGCCTAAAATAATTGCACTGCCAAAAACAGATCTGTTACAGATTGTCCAGTGTGCATTGTTAACCGTGGTCTGCATGTCTATATATTAAAAATATTTACTGATTGTCAGTCGTTTTGTTCCGTCTGGCTGCCCGAGTAAACAAAACTTTACTCACATTTTAGTTACTGAATACGACCAAGCTATTATCTACTCTAATAATGCAATTGGATGTCATAGAGAGTGCCCCCTCTAAAAAAGAAAACTTAGGACCAGTTAGAGCATCCTCTGGCAATAACCGCTGATCATTGGGTATTCCAGCTTTCCTTAAAGAATGAGATGACCACACCCTTGAACTGTTGTAAGGGAGGATATTTGAAGAGAAAATTTAGCACCCATTACAATATGACCTAGAGTAGAAAATTCAAGTGGTTTAATATTTCATATCACTTTGATGCCCTGTTATCCACAGTATTAGCAACAGCAGGGTGTGACTACAGAAAACATCTTTATCTCGAGAGGACCCAGCTTGTGTGTGCATTACATAGACAGCCCATTCATTCGTTAGGGACCATGTACTGCTTAACCCCTTCCTGACATCCGACGGTATATCACGTCCATGGGACCTGGGCCCCTATGCCCATGGACGGGATAGTACGTCGGGCGCGATCAGCGGCGCCCACGTGGTGAGCGCCGCTGATCGCGGCCGGGTGTCAGCTGATTATCACAGCTGACACCCGGCACAATGTGTCAGGGGCGGTCACGGACCGCCCCCGACACGTTAACCCCTTGCACACCGCGATCAAACATGATCGCGGTGTACCGGGAGTTAAAGGGAAGCATCGGCAGGGAGGGGGCTCCCTCCGTGCTTCCCTGAGCCCCCCACGGCAGCGCAATGTGCAGCGCTGCTGCGGGGGACTCCTTTCCTCCAGGCCCCCGAATCCAAGATGGCGACGGGGGCCTTCGGGGGCCTGAGGAAGCTGGCTTCCTCAGTGCCTGCAAAGCGCAGGCATGAGGAAGCCTTCTGCAGTGCCTGTGTCAGATCGCTGATCTGTCACAGTGATCTGTGATGTGACAGATCAGCGATCTGTCACAGGACAGTGATGTCCCACCTGGGACTATTTAATAAAGTAAAAAAAAAAAAAAAAAAACAGTGTAAAAATAATTAAAAAAAAATCGCCAAATAAATTAGAAAAAAAAAATATTCCCCCAATAAATCCATTTTTTGGAAATAATAAAAAAAAAAACAATAAAAGTACACATATTAGGTATCGCCGCGTCCGTAACGACCCGCCCTATAAAACTGTCCCATTAGTTAACCCCTTTAGCGAACCTCTTAAAAAATAAAAATAAAAAACGAAGCAAAAAATAATGATTTATTATCATACTGCCAAACAAAAAGTGTAATAACGCGCGATCAAAAAAACGCATATAAATATCCATGGTACCGCTGAAAACGTCATCTTGTCCCGCAAAAAACGAGCCACCACACAGCATCATCAGCGAAAAAATAAAAAAGTTATAGCTCGCAGAATAAAGCGATGCAAAAATAATTATTTTTTATATAAAATAGTTTTCATTGCATAAAACCGACAAAAACATAAAAAAACGACCTAAATGAGGTATCGCTGTAACCGTACTGACCCGAAGAATAAAACCGCTTTATCAATTTTACCGCACGCGGAACGGTGTAAACGCACCCCCCCAAAAGAAATTCATGAAACGCTGGTTTTTCTTCATTCTGCGTCCCAAAAATCGGAATAAAAAGCGATCAAAAAATTTCATGTGCCCGAAAATGGTACCAATAAAAACGTCAACTCGTCCCGCAAAAAATAAGACCTCACATGACCCGGTGTGTCAAAATACGGAAAAATTATAGCTCTCAATATGTGGTGATGCAAAAACTATTTTTACAATAAAAAGCGTCTTTTAGCGTGCGACAGCTGCCAAAAATAAAAACCACCATAAATAGTAAATCAAACCCCCCGTTATCACCCCCTTAGTTAGGGAAAAATAATAAAATAAAAAAAATGTATTTATTTCCATTTTTCCATTAGGGTTAGGGCTAGGGTTAGGGCTAGGGGTGTGTTGGGGTAGGGCTAGGGTTAGGGTAGGGTTAGGGTTAGGGCTAGGGTTAGGGTTAGGGCTAGGGTTAGGGCTAGGGTTAGGGTTAGGGCTAGGGGCATGTTGGGGTTCGGGTTGGAGTTAGAATTGGGGGTTTCCACTGTTTGGGCACATCAGGGGCTCTCCAAATGCAACATGGCATCTGATCTCAATTCCAGCCAATTCTGAGTTGAAAAAGTCAAATGGTGCTCCTTCCCTTCCAAGCTCTGCCATGCGCCCAAACAGTGTTTTACCCCCACATGTAGGGTATCAGCCTACTCAGGACAAATTGCAAAACAATTTTTGGGGTCCAATTTCTCCTGTTACCCTTAGGAAAATAAAAAATTGGGGGCAAAAATATCATTTTTGTGGAAAAAAATGATTTTTTTATTTTCACGTCCGAGTGTTATAAACTTCTGTGAAGCACTTGGGGGTTCAAAGTGCTCACCACACATCTAGATAAGTTCCGTGGGGGGTCTAGTGTCCAAAATGGGGTCACTTGTGGGGAGTTTCAATAGTTTAGGTACATCAGGGGCTCTCCAAACGCACATGACACCCGCAGACCATTCCATCAAAGTCTGCATTCCAAAACGTCACTACTTCCCTTCCGAGCCCCGACGTGTGCCCATACAGTAGTTTTCTCCCACATATGGGGTATCAGCATACTCAGGACAAATTGGACAACAACTTTTAAGGTCCAATTTCTCCTGGTACCCTTGGGAAAATAAAAAAATGGTGACTAAAAGATCATGTTTGTGGAAAAAATACGAATTTTTTATTTTCACGCCCGGGCGTTATAAACTTCTGTGAAGCACTGGGGGGTTCAAAGTGCTCACCACACATCTAGATAAGTTCCTTGGGGGGTCTAGTTTACAAAATGGTGTCATTTGTGGGGTTTTCCACTGTTTAGGTACATTAGGGGCTCTCCAAAGGCAACATGACACCCGCAGACCATTCCATCAAAGTCTGCATTCCAAAACGTCACTACTTCCCTTCCGAGCCCCGACGTGTGCCCATACAGTAGTTTTCTCCCACATATGGGGTATCAGCATACTCAGGACAAATTGGACAACAACTTTTGGGGTCCAATTTCTCCTGGTACCCTTGGGAAAATAAAAAAATGGTGACTAAAAGATCATGTTTGTGGAAAAAATACGAATTTTTTATTTTCACGCCCGGGCGTTATAAACTTCTGTGAAGCACTGGGGGGGTCAAAGTGCTCACCACACATCTAGATAAGTTCCTTAGGGGGTCTAGTTTCCAAAATGGTGTCATTTGTGGGGGGTTTCCACTGTTTTGGTACATCAGGAGTTTTCCAAACGCGACATGGTGTCCGATCTCAATTCCAGCCAAAAACGTCAAATGGCGCTGCTTCCCTTCCGAGCTCTGCCATGCGCCCAAATAGTGGTTTACCCCCACATGTGGGGTATCAGCGTACTCAGGACAAATTGCACAATAACTTTTAGGGTCCTGTTACCCTTGGAAAAATAAGAATTGAGGGTGAAAAGATCATTTTTGTGGAAAAAATATGATTTTTTAATTGTATGGCTTTATGTTATAAACTTCTGTGAAGCCCATGGGGGTTCAAAGTTCTCACCACACATCTAGATAAGTTCCATAGGGGGTCTAGTTTCCAAAATGGTGTCATTTGTGGGGGGTTTCCACTGTTTTGGTACATCAGGGGTTTTCCAAACGCGACATGGTGTCCGATCTCAATTCCAGCCAAAAACGTCAAATGGCGCTGCTTCCCTTCCGAGCTCTGCCATGCGCCCAAATAGTGGTTTACCCCCACATGTGGGGTATCATTGCACAATAACTTTTAGGGTCCTGTTACCCTTGGGAAAATAAAAATTGGGGTGAAAAGATCATTTTTGTGGAAAAAATATGATTTTTTAATTGTACCGCTGTACGTTATAAACTTTTGTAAAGCCCTTGTGGGTTCAAAGTTCTCACCACATATCTAGATAAGTTGCTTGGGGGGTCTAGTTTCCAAAATGGGGTCACTTGTAGGGGGTTTCCACTGTTTAGGTACATCAGGGACTCTCCAAACGTGACATGGCGTCCAATCTGAATTCCAGCCAATTTTGCATTGAAAAAGTCAAACGGCGCTCCTTCCATTCTGAGCTCTGCCATGCGCCGAAACAGTCGTTCCCCCCCACATATCAGGTATCTGCGTACTCAGGACAAATTGCACAATAACTTTTGCAGTCCAATTTCTCCTGTTACCCTTGGTAAAATAAAAAAAATTGAACCTGAATTATTTTTTTTATGAAAAAAAGTTAGATGTTCATTTTTTTTTAAATATTCAAAAAAATTCCTGTGACGCACCTAAAGGGTTAATAAACTTCTTGAATGTGGTTTTGAGCACCTTAAGGGGTGCAGTTTTTAGAATGGTGTCACTTTTGGGTATTTTCTATCATATAGACCCCTCAAAGTGGCTTCAAATGTGATGTGGTCCTAAAAATAAAATGGTGTTGTAAAAATGAGAAATCGCTGGTCAACTTTTAACCCTTATAACTTCCTAACAAAAAAAAATTTTGGTTCCAAAATTGTGCTGATGTAAAGTAAACATGTGGGAAATGTTAGTTATCAAGTTTTTTGTGTGCCGTATCTCTGTGATTTAAGGGCATAAAAATTCAAAGTTGGAAAATTGCGAAATTTTCAAAATTTTCGCCAAATTTCCGTTTTTCTCACAAATAAACGCAAGTTATTTGAATTAAATTTTACCACTAACATGAAGTACAATATGTCACGAGAAAACAATGTCAGAATCACCGGGATCCATGGAAGCGTTCCAGAGTTATTTCCTCATAAAGGTACAGTGGTCAGAATTGTAAAAATTGGCCCGGTCATGAACGTGCAAACCACCCTTGGGGGTGAAGGGGTTAAAAGGATTCTCTAGTAGGTCAACAGTTGTTTTCAAAAAGGTTTTCTATGGTAAAAGAAAAGTAATAAAAAATAGTAAAAAAGTAATACCCTAAAAGATCCTTCCAACTTCTATTCAAATGCTTACTCAGTCCGCCTCCAATCTCTACCTCCTGTTCTTCTCTTGACAAACCAAAATAGATATTAATGCACATACTGCTAATAATTGACCATAAGATCTGGCATTTTCATTTATTTCTGGTGTCGAGACCTCGAAGTGGAGACCAACGTGAATTGGGTAAATGTCAAAACAGGTGCAGTGGGGAATCGGTGAGGATGCTTATTACTACTTTTATTTTTTAACCAGTTTGAACACTTTATTAGAAAAAAAAAAATCAATAGGGCAAATCCTACAATTTATCGTAGGAGAGCAAAAATGCAGCACAAATAAGTACTGTTCCGAGTTGTTGGGGGTCTCAGCAACCAAATATTCTATGATAGTTCAAGCAAAAATGGTTAGTGAAAAATCGGAAACACCTTTAGGATTAGAGAAAAGCGTGACATAGAAATAACTGATGAGTATATTATTGAGCACCTTTGCGTTTGGCAGTGTAAATACTAAGGCGATGTAAGAAATGCTTGAAGGTCATCTCACGGAAAAGGTTAAACTGAAAATATTTGATAGCCAAGAACATCGACACTCTATGAGTATATCGGACAATTTGTAGGAGTTGATCAAGGCTCAGATTTTATATGAATTTCTCACCTTAGTGTTAGACAAACAGACGGCAGAAGTCTCATCTTGAACATAAGTTACTGTGGTCATTCCACTATGGAAGTCCTAGTAATAAGAATTTGATGAGGTTAAAGGTTCAATCATCTCTTATTCCAACTGAATAGACAGGATTATTCCTTAAGAAAAAGCAATCAGACAGTTTACATTGGCTTGTAAATGCTTCAGTAATGGAATCGGTGGATGAGTTATGTCAGGATTCAGGTATTTTGTGATGAATGATCTTTCTTGACAGCAATTTATGCCATGATCCGCGCCTGGTAACAGACGTTTTTCATAGCATTTGTTATGTGTGTAATGGCAATGAAACGCAGGGAAGAAATCACCACCCCTATCATTCATTTAGATGTTATATTCGGACTGAATAGAACATACTAAAGTACGTGAGTCGACTTAGGCTGGGTTCACATTGCATTGTGGGCAATGCGCTGACGGCATCCGTTACTTAGCGGCACTAACGCTATGTAACGGATGCGTTAACGCAACTATTGCCCACCATAATAGTAGCGCATCATAACGCATGTCAAAATCGGCATGCATTAGCGATGATGCGTTACATCATGACGCTCCCTCGAACGCGGTCTACAGCGTCCAAGGGTGCGTCGGGTCTAGCGCACAGCGAACGGACGCGTTCACTGTGCATGGACCTGTATGGGCTAACGCATGGTAGCGAAATGCTTCGATGCGTTAGCGCATACGTTAACACTAGGTCACAAAAGATGTAAAAAATGACATCTGCGTTAGCGCATCCGTTTAACGGATTCGTTAAACGGATGCCCCTAACGCAATGTGAACCTAGCCTAACTGTTAAATACCATGTATGCAAATCATGATATTTGGCTCTTGATAAACATGAATTCAAGATGAAATATTCTTAACAGCCCCGCTGATGGAACTGGACAACTCTGAGACATTTATGGCCCAGTGACCTGTTGCCGTGTAATGAAGCTGATAGCTAATGCCCGATATGACTCATGACACTTTGCTATGTAATAAATGATCTATTGTAAAGAAGCTCTGCTAAACAGATGACCGATACCCTGTAGCAGCTTTATTTGGAGGGTTCCTTTTAGAACTCAACATCAGTCACCTATAGAAAAATTGGTCATATTTATGTTTACTGTCTAATTCTTAAAAGACAAACAATTTTCTTTTTTTTGGGGGGGGGCATCTAATTTATTTTGTTTTACAACATTTGCTGGTTTTTTTATTTTGCTTTTCATCACAGCCATCAAGTTTTTACTCCATTTTTATGCACTTGCACCATTACTGTCAGTTTATATTTATGATTTTTATTTATTTTTGATTTATTGTTTGCATCATTTAAAAAAGTCACAAATTCACTCCACTTACTGAGTGGCATACAACCTGTGCAGAGACATCCTTGAACCCGATATTATGTTTCTCATTACTTTTCCAACTGCTCTAAAACACTGCATTCTTTATATAAAATGAAGAAAATTGCTGATAAATACACATATATATTATGATATTTACAAATAAGTCCACAGACACTTTTCTTTTTCATGTTTGCATTTTTCCTTCCCCTTCTTACAGGACTGATAACTTTTTGATTTTTCCATTGACATAGCGGTATGAGGGGTTTTTTTTGTGGAACTATTTGGTAGTTTTCATTGACACCATCCATTTTACCATAAAATAGAGTGAAAAATGAGAAAAAAAAAACTCCAGGTGATAAAAATGCAAAAGGAGCAGAGAGAGGAAACAGACAGAGGGAGACATAGAAAGATTGTGCTGACTTTTTCAACATGTCATTTAACTCATTCCAGTGCTAAATTCATATCTACTGTTCTAACTACCGCAA
Source organism: Dendrobates tinctorius (assembly GCF_039654945.1). NCBI lineage: Eukaryota > Metazoa > Chordata > Amphibia > Anura > Dendrobatidae > Dendrobates > Dendrobates tinctorius. The sequence continues at coordinate 43,074,202 of NW_027361738.1, read as the reverse complement.
TGTAATCTCCTCAATGGTGCTGATTGTCTCTTTGTGCTAAAAATTAAATCAAAGGCTGAAATCCCTCTTACAATAATGCACAATAGAGCATAATACAAGAACTAGAATCTGATGTTCAGGCATGGTCTGAACAACAATGTCCTTTACAATGTTCCACTAATCACAAGAATAGCAGGAACTGACATTGGACAATATTTCCATTAGAAGATTCCATATTTCTGAAGGGAAAGTACACCCTCCCTGCACTATTCAGCAACAAGTAATATTCCATTGTTGAACAATGTCAAAGGAACATTAAACCCCAAAAAGCAACGTATAGGAGGTAACCATACTATCAACAAACTTTTCAGAATAAGCTTTCATGTGAGAAATAACACTATCCCTGGAAATTAAATGACTTGTATCCTGCATTTTTACAGTTTTCCCCTCTATTAACTTTTTCTCTAATTTCCAGCTGTCTCTGAGCTTGTGGGGGGAGATAAGCTTCTATGATGTCTTCCATACGGAATACACAGACCGCTATTTCTGCATACATATTTATACAAAGAAAGCCGTCAGTCACTGATAAAACCTCCCAGTGAACCAAAAATCCCAGAAAGAGCAGAAGTTTAAATGCTGAAAACACAGGTTATACTGAATCTATTCTCACAAAACTACCGTGTATACCAATCTAGTCGGCTTCTTCTCCTCTATAACATGGCGCCTTTTGATTAGACTGATTCCCTTTAAAACAAAGTTGTTGAGGAGAGCCTTAAGTTCAAATACTTAATTAACCTCAAGTGTATTATTTCACTTTACATGAGCTTTTTCAGATCAAAGTGTGACACTAAAGATGGCTGCCATTTTCTGCTTGCCTCATGCCATGTGCTTATGGAACTGGAATTTCCAGTTCGGCCAAACCACCATGTGCTCCATGGATCCACCCACGATGACGCCCACTGTGATGATCTCATGGACCAACCCAGCCTGATGACCTCATGGATCCGCCCGCACTAGCTCACTGCCCAACCCACTAACCAATGGAATACATCCGAACACTCCCATTTTAGAGTTAACCGAGCCCCCTTACAAGAGACATATAAACCTATGTTGAATCAATAAACGCTCTCTCACTCTTGCTCTCTGGGAGCTATGCCATAGATTGATCAAAGAGATTACATCCAGCTGTGTGTGGTGTGATTCTTTTAGTGGCCACTGATCAATATCCATTGGGCCAGGGGCACGCAACTATTGAACATTATTTATTGTTCAACCTAAAAGGGTTACCATCATTTTAAACTGATTCCTGAAAAAAATTTGTAAGAAACCTCAGTTCACATCCTATTTTCAATAACTTTCAGTTGTCTCATAAGCTGGACTGGTGAAATTGTTTCACAAGAAAAAATCTGTATGTCAAAAGCGTACACCTCCAGCATTTCAGATAACAGTAAGCTTTGTTCAGTCATTTTGACCCTATTGCAAGAAAACAAGAAAAGGCGATTGGAGATGAAAGTTACGGAGCTAAATATTACCTGCAAAGACCATTTTTCAGACTTGTTTCATATGAGGTTGATCTACTTTGCATATGTCTGTTCAGTCGTAGAAAAGCAGCTTAGGTTCTTAACATGGATCACATGTAGGCCAATTGTAAAAGTGTCAGGAGCTTACTTTATTCTTATACTTGCTTTTATTTGTTTAAGATTTAGCACAGATGAGGTGGGTGTTCTGCCAGAACTGTTTTACCTCTATTTCATGTACTAAACATATAGTGAGGGTTTATTGGCAATAATGTTACTTCACTGCGATAAAATGACGAGATAATAGACATGATAGAATTGCAAGCCAAGCTTTAGCAGGGCATTGGTTCTTGACACACTATTCATTCAGGCTGTCTTTGTATATTCAATTGAACTATACAAGTCATTCACAATAGGACAATCTTTTTCCATTGCCATACCAACCATGAAAATATAAAAGCTTATGTTTTACTTGCAATTTTATTTATTTTAACCTTTCTACTTGTACTATACACTAAAGAGAATAGTTTAAAGAGGACATTTCATCAACTTTTTCACGAACTTGATACACGGTATAATAGTGGCTGCATAATGGAATCATTTTTTTTTAATATATCGATTCATCATCGCGGACATATTAGCAATCAAAGTTTTTGGTACCTAATGAGTTAACTTTTTTAAAGTCCAAGTCGGAGTTATCAGACCGTTTTCACTGGGGGTGTGCACTTCTTCCCTCTGTATGATGCTGACCAATCATAACTAGGCAGCCACAATTAAAACAAAGAAAAACACCCCCCCATAGCTTATAGCAGGTTTATCAGTATATAAGATGTAAGGATACAGCTCTGATTTTTTGCCCTAAGCTCAAGTTTGATTAGAAAGCATGTAGGATAAGGTCCCTGTAGAGTGAGGGGTAGCAAAGCTGAGTTTAGTTGTGTCACATTACATAACTTTTATATCAGCTCTCCTCTCAAAGTGCTGTCAACTCTGCTGCACTGCCCCTCCCTCACATTGCTTGTCCTCATCAGTGTGACTCATCTCCAGACAGTGTGGGGAGGGGCAGTACAGCAGAGCTGACAATGCTATGAGAGGAGGACAGCTGATAGATTCTATAGGGCTTGGAAGAGGTTATAAATAAATGTATCTTTCCCTGGCCTGTGTTTCTATGCAGCTCTCCACCTGGTACTCTAACCCTCTTCTTGCTATCTCTAGTCCTCTTATGTCTTCATAGTGCTCTTCTTTGCCTCTGGTGCTGACTAGGCTTCACACAACATTATGAAGTGCATCGTGAGGCCTAGTCAGTTGTGAAATCCACTGTGGAGAGGATCAGAGGCACCTAGAAGAAGACTGGAGGAATGGGCAAGGATCTGGACAGAGGGACAGGTGAGAGTTGGGAAAAGACGATTATAACTTTTTTATTCCTCATTTATTATACCCTTGGATTTGGAGAGACACAGAGCGTAGTAACACAAATTTGATTCACATTGAATAAGTTTGATGCAATTTGAATATCATATCGGAATTCAAGCGAATCTTCCAAATTAAAATTTTGGCAGATTTACTCATCTCTTTATACCAATCTTTCGTCTTAATTGTCTGTTGTCTGTTCATGGTAGCAACTGAAAAAACACCCAGAGGCTATAAAATGGTACTGCTCAGCAAAACAAACACAGCCATGTAAAAATTCAGTAAATGTCGAATGAAATAACACATTTTTTAAATTACGGTAAATAATGATTCATAGTTATATTAAACTGGTATATTGTTGACAACTCATTTTCAATAAATATTTTTTTTCATGAAAATTCAGTTTCTTTTCATGGAACAGCTTTTTTTTGTTTTTATCCCCTTTCTGTCATGTGACGTACTATCCCGTCCATGTGCCCTGGGACTTAATTCCCAGGGACGGGACAGTACGTCACAGCGATCAGCGTCGCCCACGTGGTGAGCGCCGCTGATTGCGGCAGGGTGTCAGCTGATTATCACAGCTGACACCCTGCACAATGTGTCAGGGGCGGTCACGGACCGCCCCCGACACGTTAACCCCTTGCACACCGCGATCAAACACGATCGCGGTGTACCGGGGGTTAAAGGAAGCATCGGCAGGGAAGGGGCTCCCTCCGTGCTTCCCTGAGCCCCCCACAGCAGCGCAATGTGCAGCGCTGCTGCGGGGGGCTCCATCCCTGCAGGTCCCCGAATCCAAGATGGCGACGGGGACCTTCAGGGGCCTGCAGGGAGCTGGCTTCCTCATGCCTGCAAAGCGCAGGCAAGGAGGAAGCCTTGTGCAGTGCCAGTGACAGATTGCTGATCTGTCACAGTGATCTGTGATGTGACAGATTAGCGATCTGTCACATGACAGCTATGTCCCCCCTGGGACAATGTAATAAAGTTAAAAATAAAAAAAAGTGTAAAAATAATTTTTAAAAAATCGCTAAATAAATTTAAAAAAAAAAAAAATTCCCTAATAAATTCATTTTTTGGAAATAAAAAAACGTCATCTTGTCCCGCAAAAAACAAGCCACCACACAGCATCATCAGCAAAAAAATTAAAAAGTTATAGCTCGCAGAATAAAGCGATGCAAAAATAATTATTTTTTATATAAAATTGTTTTCATTGCATAAAAGCGCCAAAACATAAAAAAAGACTTAAATGAGGTACCGCTGTAACCATACGGACCCGAGGAATAAAAGTGCTTTATCAATTTTACCACAGGCGGAACGGTGTAAACGCACCCCCCAAAAGAAATTCATGAAACGCTGGTTTTTGTTCATTCTGCATCCCAAAAATTGGATTAAAAAGCGATCAAAAGATGTCACATGCCTGAACATGATACCAATAAAAACGTCAACTCGTCCCGCAAAAAATAAGACCTCACATGACTCTGTGGGTCAAAATATGGAAAAATTATAGCTCTCAATATGTGGTGATGCAAAACTATTTTTACAATAAAAAGCGTCTTTTAGCGTGCGACAGCTGCCAAAAATAAAAACCCGCCATAAATAGTAAATCAAACCCCCCGTTATCACTCACTTAGTTAGGGAAAAATGATAAAATTAAAAGAAAATGTATTTATTTCCATTTTACCATTAGGGTTAGGGCTAGGGTTAGGGTTAGGGGTGTGTTGGGGTTAGGGTTGGGGTTATAATTGGGGGGGTTTCCACTGTTTGGGCACATCAGGTGCTCTCCAAATGCAACATGGCATCTGATCTCAATTCCAGCCAATTCAGCGTTGAAAAAAGTCAAATGGTGCTCCTTCCCTTCCAGGCTCTGCCATGTGTCCAAACAGTGTTTTACCCCCACATATAGGGTATCAGACTACTCAGGACAAATTGCAAAACAACTTTTCGGGTCCAATTTCTCCTGTTACCCTTAGGAAAAGAAAAAATTGGGGGCAAAAATATCATTTTTGTGGAAAAAAATGATTTTTTAATTTTCATGCCCGGGCGTTCTAAACTTCTGTGAAGCAATTGAGGGTTCAAAGTGCTCACCACACATAGTAACATAGTAATTAAGGTTGAAGGGAGACTTTAAGTCCATCTAGTTCAACCCATCCTATCCTAACTTGCCCTAACATGTTGATCCAGAGGAAGGCAAAAAAAACCCCATGTGGCAAACAGTAGGCTTCACATTGGGGAAAAAAATTCCTTCCCGACTCCACATACGGCAATCAGACTAGCTCCCTGGATCAACGCAACACTAAGGAAACTAGTGTATATACCCTGTAATATTATACTTTTCAAGAAAGGCATCCAGTCCCTTCTTAAATTTTAGAAGGGAATCACTCATTACAACATCATATGGCAGAGAGTTCCATAGTCTCACTGCTCTTACAGTAAAGAATCCGCGTCTGTGAGTATGCTTAAACCTTCTTTCCTCCAGACGTAGAGGATGCCCCCTTGTCCCCGTCACAGGTCTAAGAGTAAAAAGATCATTAGATAGGTCTTGGTATTGTCCCCTCATATATTTATACATTGTAATAAGATCACCCCTAAGCCTTCGATTCTCCAAACTAAATAACCCCAAGTGTAATAACCTGTCTTGGTATTGCAGACCCCCCAGTTCCCTAATAACCTTGGTCGCTCTTCTCTGCACCCGCTCCAGTTCAGCTATGTCTTTCTTATACACCGGAGACCAGAACTGTACACAGTATTCTAAGTGTGGTCGCACTAGTGACTTATATAGAGGTAAAATTATGTTCTCCTCATGAGCATCTATGCCTCTTTTAATGCATCCCATTATTTTATTTGCCTTTGCAGCAGCTGCCTGACACTGGACACTAAATGTGAGTTTGTTGTCCACCCATACACCCAGGTCTTTTTCAGTGACAGTTTTGCCCAGTGTTTTACAATTAAGCACATAATTATACATGTTGTTCGTTCTACCCAAGTGCATGACCTTACATTTATCCCCATTAAAGCTCATTTGCCATTTATCAGCCCAAGCTTCTAGTTTACATAAATCCTCCTGTAATATAAAATTGTCCTCCTCTGAATTGATTACCCTGCAGAGTTTAGTGTCATCTGCAAATATTGAAATTCTACTCTCTATGCCCCTTACAAGGTCATTAATAAATATGTTAAAAAGAAGCGGGCCCAAAACTGACCCCTGTGGTACCCCACTGCTAACCGTGACCCAGTCCGAGTGTGCTCCATTAATAACCACCCTTTGTTTCCTATCCCTGAGCCAGCTCTTAACCCACCTACACATATTTTCCCCTATCCCCATTGTTCTCATTTTATGAATCAACCTTTTGTGTGGCACCGTATCAAAAGCTTTTGAAAAGTCCATATACACCACGTCCACTGCATTCCCTTGGTCCAGTCCGGAACTTACCTCTTCATAAAAGCTTATCAGATTAGTCTGACAGGAACGGTCCCTTGTAAACCCATGTTGATATTGGGTCATAAGTTTATTCTTCTCCAGATACTCCAGTATAGTATCTCTTAGAAAACCCTCCAGGATTTTACCCACAGTTGAGGTTAAACTTACTGGCCTATAATAATAATATAATATAATAATAAGTTCAGTTTTTGTCCCCTTTTTGAATATTGGCACCACATTTGCTATACGCCAGTCCTGTGGTACAGACCCTGTTATTATGGAATCTTTAAAGATTAAAAATAATGGTCTATCTATGACTGTGCTTAATTCCTGCAGTACTCGGGGGTGTATCCCATCCGGGCCCGGGGATTTGTCAATTTTAGTGATTTTTAGACGCCGCCGTACTTCCTGCTGGGTTAAGCAGGTGACATTTAATGGACAATTTTTATCCCTGATCATGTTATCCGTCATGGGATTTTCTTGTGTAAACACTGTTGAAAAAAAGTCATTTAGCGTATTGACTTTTTCCTCATCCTCCTCCACCATTTCACCCAGACTATTTTTAAGGGGGCCAATATTATCATTTTTTAGCTTCTTACTATTTATGTAGTTAAAGAATATTTTGGGATTATTTTTACTTTCTCTGGCAATGAGTCTCTCTGTCTCAATCTTTGCTGTTTTGATTTGCTTTTTACAGAATTTATTTAATCTTCTGTATCTAGATAAGTTCCGTGTGGGGTCTAGTTTCCAAAATGGGGTCACTTGTGGGGAGTTTCAATAGTTTAGGTACATCAGGGGCTCTTCAAGCGCACATGACACCCGCAGACTATTCCATCAAAGTCTGCATTCCAAAACGTCACTACTTCCCTTCCGAGCCCCGACGTGTGCCCATACAGTAGTTCTCTCCCATATATGAGGTATCAGCATACTCAGGACAAATTGGACAACAACTTTTGGGGTCCAATTTCTCCTGTTACCCTTGGGAAAATAAAAAAATTGGGGACTAAATGATCATGTTTGTGGAAAAAATATAATTTTTTTATTTTCACGCCCGGGCATTATAAACTTCTGTGAAGCCCTTGGGGGTTCAAAGTGCTCACCACACATCTAGATAAGTTCCTTAGGGGGTCTAGTTTCCAAAATAGGGTCACTTGTGGGGGGTTTCCTCTGTTTAGGTACATCAGGGGCTCTCCAAAAGCAACATGACACCCGCAGACCATTCCATCAAAGTCTGCATTCCAAAACATCACTACTTCCCTTCCGAGCTCCGACGTGTGCCCATACAGTAGTTTTCTCCCACATATAGGGTATCAGACTACTCAGAACAAATTGAAAAACAACTTTTGGGGTCCAATTTCTCCTGTTACCCTTAGGAAAATTAAAAATTGGGGGCAAAAATATTATTTTTGTGGAAAAAAATGATTTTTTATTTTCACGCCTGGGCGTTATAAACTTCTGTGAAGCACTTGGGGGTTCAAAGTGCTCAGCACACATCTAAATAAGTTCCGTGGGGGGTCTAGTTTCCAAAATGGGGTCACTTGTGGGGAGTTTCAATAGTTTAGTTACATCAGGGGCTCCCCAAACGCACATGACACCCGCAGACCATTCCATTAAAGTCTGCATTCCAAAACGTCACTACTTCCCTTCCGAGCCCTGACGTGTGCCCATACAGTAGTTTTCTCCCACATATAGAGTATCAGCATACTCAGGACAAATTGGACAACAACTTTTGGGGTCCAATTTCTCCTGGTACCCTTGTTAAAATAAAAAAATTGGTGACTAAAAGATCATGTTTGTGGAAAAAATACAATTTTTTTTATTTTCACGCCCGGGCGTTATAAACTTCTGTGAAGCACTGGGGGGTTCAAAGTGCTCACCACACATCTAGATAAGTTCCTTGGGGGGTCTAGTTTCCAAAATGGTGTCATTTTTGGGGGGTTTTCACTGTTTTGGTACATCAGGGGCTTTCCAAACGCGACATGGTGTCCGATCTCAATTCCAGCCAAAAACGTCAAATGGCGCTGCTTCCCTTCTGAGCTCTGCCATGCGCCCAAATAGTGGTTTACCCCCATGTGTGGGGTATCAGCATACTCAAGACAAATTGCACAATAGCTTTTAGGGTCCTGTTACCCTTGGAAAAATAAGAATTGAGGGTGAAAAGATCATTTTTGTGGAAAAAATATGATTTTTTAATTGTACGGCTGTATGTTATAAACTAGTTCTCACCACACATCTAGATAAGTTCCTTGGGGGGTCTAGTTTCCAAAATGGTGTCAGTTGTGGGGGGTTTCCACTGTTTTGGTACATCAGGGGTTTTCCAATCGCGACATGGTGTCCGATCTAAATTCCAGCCAAAATAGTCAAATGGCGCTGCTTCCCTTCTGAGCTCTGCCATGCGCCCAAATAGTCGTGTACACCAACATATGGGGTATCAGCGTACTCAGGACAAATTACACAATAACTTTTAGGGTCCTGTTACCCTTGGGAAAATAAAAATTGGGGATGAAAAGATCATTTTTGTGGAAAAAATATGATTTTTTAATTGTACGGCTGTATGTTATAAACTTCTGTAAAGCCGTTGTGGGTTCAAAGTTCTCACCACATATCTAGATAAGTTCCTTGGGGGGTCTATTTTCCAAAATCGGGTCACTTGTGGGAGGTTTCCACTGTTTAGGTACATGAGGGGCTCTCCAAACGTGACATGGCGTCCGATCTGAATTCCAGCCAATTTTGCATTGAAAAAGTCAAACTGCGCTCCTTCCCTTCTGAGCTCTGCCATGCGCCGAAACAGTGGTTCCTCCCAAATATCAGGTATCAGCGTACTCAGGACAAACTGCACAATAACTTTTGCAGTCCAATTTCTCCTGTTACCCTTGGTAAAATAAAAAAAAATTGAACCTGAAGTATTTTTTTTGTGAAAAAAAGTTAAATGTTAATTTTTTTTTAAATATTCAAAAAATTCCTGTGAAGCACCTGAAGGGTTAATAAACTTCTTGAATGTGGTTTTGAGCACCTTAAGGGGTGCAGTTTTTAGAATGGTGTCACTTTTGGGTATTTTCTATCATATAGACCCCTCAAAGTGGCTTCAAATGTGATGTGGTCCGTAAAAATAAAATGGTGTTGCAAAAATGAGAAATCGCTGGTCAACTTTTAACCCTTATAACTTCCTAACAAAAAAAAAATTTTGGTTCCAAAATTGTGCTGATGTAAAGTAAACATGTGGGAAATGTTACTTATTAAGTTTTTTATGTGCCATATCTCTGTGATTTAAGGGCATAAAAATTCAAAGTTGTAAAATTGCGAAATTTTCAAAATTTTCGCCAAATTTCAGTTTTTTTCACAAATAAACGCAAGTTATATGAATGAAATTTTACCACTAGCATGAAGTACAATATGTCATGAGAAAACATTGTCAGAATCACCGGGATCCATGGAAGCGTTTCAGAGATATTACCTCATAAAGGGACAGTGGTCAGAATTGTAAAAATTGGCCCGGTCATGAACGTGCAAACCACCCTTGGGGGTTAAGGGGTTAATAGTGTTATTCGTCATGTACACACATGAAACCTTATTCTATAAAGTTACCTGAAAGTTCGATTAGACTTTAACCTCTAGCAGACCATCTGTAACTACAAACGACGAGTGCATAAACAACAGTTCTATATGGTAAATTGTCTTTGTAATCATGGCACCAACACCAATTCCCACTTCCTATTTTTGTGTTGAGCTAAAAAGTACAAATAAAGAAGTAATTTGTTTTTAGCCAAGTTTAATTCATTCTTGGTAATAAAGCTAATGAGCAACGCCTGAATTACAGTGATAAAATGTTGCCCTAGAGGCTCCTCGTGGGTAACAATGTCTTTGACTGAGACTCTGTTTAATGATAGAAAGAACGGTATCTAGTAGTTACCCAGATACCTAATAGACATCTCCTACGTCCAGCCTGTCAGCAGCCCCAAGGATAGTGTAAGGTCCTGATAAAAAATTCCTGCACTGTTTAACTAGTATAACTGCAGCGCCACCGATCTTATTTCTTTAGTAACAGTTTACATTATTTTGAGATTTATGTGTTCTAGAATTGCCAGAATATGACTCACTGAGGTGTTTTGTAGACTATTTTACTAGAATATTAGATAATACTAGAGATAAACAAATTGATTCGATGCAAATCAAATTTCTGTCAAATTTTTAGGAATTCCCGAAAACCAGGGTACTTGAACAATGTGCAATTCTTTTTGCATGAATCACTGATGTCATTTTACACACCACAAAAGATGGCATTAGGAAGAGAAGGATCACATAATCTTAGGTACGTCCAGGTGGGCTTCCTTGTAATACCTTTCAGCAATCAAATCACACGTTATAGCACTGCCAATCAGTAGGGACTATCATAGCCTGTATAAAAGCATAAGCAGAAAATGAAGCATCCATGTTGTGGTGAATCTGGATAGTAAGAGTATGTCACTGCTTAGAGCTTAGCCAAATAGATAGGGAAAGAAAGCCATAAAACACTGAAGAAGCTATACAGATAGTGTGTGGCAGCACGGCAGGCAGTGAAGACTAGAGAGTGAGGAAGAGGCTGTAGGTTATCACTGATAACATCTTTTTCCACTTTTGCCATGTATGTTTAGGTCACTTTGACATTGCTAAGGCTATGTTTGCTTTAAAAAGCTTGATGAGGGCTCAACACAATCCTAGGAGACCTCAAAGCTTCATGCAGCTCTTCAGGGCAATATGAGGCATTAGAGAACTTTTAATTTGCAGAGAATCAAATTTCTGTGAATCAAATTCCCTGGTAAATTTTGGCATAGGCCTGTTTCACACATCCGTTTTACTGCTCAGTCGAAATCCGCTAAAATGGCGGAAAACGGATCCGCAGGCGGATTGAAAAAAACGGGTGGCACCAGACCGTTGTTTTTATGGAGCCGTGTAAGGTAGAATTTTATAGGAACCATGTCTGGAATAAGGAGAGAGAGAGAGATTTTTTCAGCCGCCAGCACCGAGTTTAGGGTTAAATTTCCATTCCTCCGGGTATGCGCCATGTGAAATGCGGATCCGGCCGGGCAAAAAAAGTTTCATTGTCCGTCCGGGTATGTCGGCGGATGCGAAAATTTTGGCGGATCCGTATAAAAACAGATCCAACGGATGACCAGCCGTCAAGATCTGCTAGTAATGCAACTCAATGGGGAAAAAAACGGATCCGCCAAGAAAAATGGCAGATCCGTTTTTTTTGCAAAACGGCGGATTTTGACTGATGGTGAAAGACGGATGTGTGAAACAGGCCATAGCTGTATAATATGAATTTCAAAAGCTTAGCTCATCTTTGTGAAATACTAAATAATAATATAAACTGAAATGTAACCAGGTGAAACAGTTTTCGCACAGAAGGTTAACCCCTTAACCCTTGGGCCACTTTCTGTTTTTGTGTTTTTGTTTTTTTGCTCCCCTTCTTCCCAGAGCAATAACCTTTTTATTTTTCTGTTTAAATGGCCATGTGAGGGCTTGTTTATTGCGGGACAAGTTGTACTTTTGAATGACACCATTGGTTTTAACATATTGTGTTCTAGAAAATGGGAAAGAAAATTCAAAGTGCAATTCCACAGTTGTTGTTTTTTTACCATGTTCACTAAATGCTAAAACCGACCTGCCATTATGATTCTCCAGGGTATTATGAGTACATAGACACCAAACATGGATAGGTTCTTTTTTATTTAAGTGGTGAAAAAAATCCAAACTTTGGCTAAAAGAAAAAATGGAGCCGTTTTGCGAAACCTGTAGTGTCTCCATTGGTTGGGTGAGGGATTATTTTTTGTGCGCTGAACTGATGTTTTTTATTGATGCCATTTTGGTGCAGATATGATCTTTTGATTGCCCGTTATTGCATTTTATTGCAATGTAGCGGTGACCAAAAAAAGTATTTCTGGCGTTTTGACTCTTTTTCTTGTTACACTGTTTAGCGATTGGGTTAATTCTTTTTTTTATATTGATAGATCAGGCGATTCTGAATGCGCCGATAGCAAATATGTGTATGTTTGATTATATTAAAAATTGTTTTATTTTGAATTGGGTGAAAGGAGGGGTGATTTGAACTTTTACTTTTTTTTAATATCTTTCAAAACTTTTTTTTACTTTTTGTATGTTTCAATAGTCTCCATGGAAGACTAGAAGCTGCAGTTGTCTGATCGCTTCTGCTACATACAGGCGATGATCAGATTGCCTGTATGCAGCAGAAATGCTGACTTGCTATAAGTGCCGACCACCGGGTGGCGCTCATAGCAATCCGGTTATGACAACCATAGAGGTCTGCTCGGTGACCCGCAATCACATGACTGGGTCACAGATGGGCGGGATTTCCGATTTGCTTCCCAGAAATGTGAGTTAAATGCCGCTGTCATAGATTGACAGCGGCATTTAATGGGTTAACAGCTGCAAGTGGATCACAATTCCACCTTCGGCTGTTAGAGGCACATGTCAGCTGTTCAAAACAGCTGACATTTGCTGGAAAAGATGTGGGCTCAGCGCCGGAGCCCACGTCAAAGAGAGGGAGTTCAGCGTGAGTGTATTATTACGCCCAACGTCGGAAAGGGGTTAATCCTATAATCAGTGGGGTAACTTGAAGCTCATGGGCCCCAATGTAAAGGCTTCAAACGGATCGCCAATTATTGCAAGTCTTTAATAGTTTTGGTCTTTTCATATAGACTAAAAAGACTTAAGGGGCCCCTTAGGCTCCAGGGCCCAAGTTTGGTTGCAACTCATGTACAGCACCATGGAATCAATGGTGCTATATAAATAAATAATAATAATAACCCCTGCACCTATTGTAGTTATGCCCCTGCCTATAGTGTGGTCTATATTGTAACTGCAAGTTATTTGCATCTATACTTAAAGTGAATCTCTCTAAATTTTCAAGTTATGCTGCTTACGGAAGCCAGGGGCATACAGTGTAACTGCTTCTTTCATAGTTCCTGCCACTTGTGTTTATACATACCGATGTGTTCCACCTTACCATAAGAACTCCAGTTAACAATAAAAATTCCAACCATCACGACATGCTAGAAAAACACTCAACAGTCCGCAATTCACATCATGTACACAGGGTAGTCACATGTAAACACATGCAGCATAAACATCATCCAACAGAATATCTTGAAATTATGTTTTGTTTTTGTTTTTTTAAGATGATTTTATTTGAGTTTAAGTTACGTTTATCTTAGGTTTATCTAAGTTGAACATCGGTTATAAAAAAATAGTGAAGACTTGAAAAACCCAAAGATGGTTATTCTATAAAATAAATTCAAAACTTGCCAACCTCCTAAAATACTTAAAGTGTATCTGTGGTCTCAGGAGAACTTACAGTAGAATGTATGTGTCTGCTTCTAGCTCCTCCCCCCTCCATAGATCCTTATAAGCAGCAATTGTCATCTCCTATCTCAGTAATGGAAAAATCTGTATTCACTGAATACAGATTTTACAGATGCTACCTGGAAATTGAAAGTGAAAGATCAATCCAGACGGAAAATAAAGTAGATTTCTGTGATAAGATATATTAGAGAATTACTTATATTCATGTGTAATATTTATTTAAGAAATAAAACTCAAAATAATGGTTTATCTTCAATATTTTTAAATAATTGCATTTTCACCTGGTTGTAAAATAAAAATAGTTTTGGTCCTAATTGTAAAATTAAGCTTGAGAATGGGTTGTCTGTTGAGCAAATTGAGTCGTAAATTTCCATAATCAATTAGATGTTTTTGAATTTTTATTATTTTTTTTCAAACAAGTAGTTGGGACAGAAATATCGGATTTAAAAAAACCCTTTCTTTCCTTGTACATCCAGTTCGGGAGGGGAGAAGAGTGTGGGCGGTGCGTGGCGGACACTGTGCGTGTCTGTGTGTGCTGGCGGGCTCTCTGCGAACCTCTCGGGGGTCTGTACGTACCTAACGGGGGTCTGTGTCGGCTGCCGGCGGTCTGTACGGGCCTGCCTGGGGTCTGTGCCGGCTGCCGGGGGTCTGTACGGGCCTGCCGGGGGTCTGTGCCGGCTGCCGGGGGGTCTGTGCCGGCTGCCGGCGGTCTGTACGGGCCTGCCGGGGGTCTGTGCCGGCTGCCGGCAGTCTGTATGGGCCTGCCGGGGGTCTGTGTGTGTGTGCAGGCATCGTCCGATGGGACTACAAGTCCCATCAGGCGATGCCTGCTACAATGACAGTGATTGACACATTAGCCAATGATGGGACAGTAGTAGTCCCATCATCCGGCTAATGTGTTGAATGTAAAAACAAAAAAAACAAAACATACATACTGTACTACATACATACTACACTGCATTACAATGAAACACTTCAAACTGCCCTGGATGAATTTGCACCCCCTATAAATAGAACACCACAACACAGACGGCGACAACCCTGGCACACGGTGCAAACACGTTTCCTGCAGCGGTGCTCCAGGTGCGCCGAACGTCTGTGGAGGAAATCCAATCTACACGAAGATTTCATCCATTTTAAGTTTATGCTTAGAACATACAACACTGCCCTTCACCTCTCCAAACAAACCTATTTCAACACCCTCATCACCTCACTGTCCAATAACCCGAAACGTCTCTTTGACACTTTTCATTCTCTACTCAATCCAAGAGTACAGGCCCCAACCACGGAGCTCCGAGCTGACGATCTGGCCAATTACTTCAAAGAAAAAATTGACCAGATCCGACAGGAAATTATCTCCAAATCCCCTCATACCATGCACCGTCCTCTCTCCCCCACTGCATCTAACTCACTCTCTGATTTTGAACCAGTCACAGAAGAAGAAGTAAGCAGGCTCCTTGCATCTTCTCGCCCAACTACTTGCACCAGTGACCCATTTCCGTCACATCTATCTATCTATCTATCCCATATCTATCTATCTATCTATCTATCCAAGAGTACAGGCCCCAATCACAGAGCTCCGAGCTGACGATCTGGCCAATTACTTCAAAGAAATAATTGCCCAGATTCGACAGGAAATTATCTCCCAATCACCTCATACCATGCACTGTCCTCCCTCCCCCACTGCATCTAGCTCACTCTCTGATTTTGAACCAGTCACAGAAGAAGAAGTAAGCAGGCTCCTTGCATCTTCTCGCCCAACTACTTGCACCAGTGACCCATTTCCGTCACATCTCCTCCAGTCCCTTTCCCCTGCTGTCACCCCTCACCTAACTAAAATATTTAACCTCTCTCTCTCTACTGGTATTTTTCCCTCCTCATTTAAGCATGCCATCATACATCCACTACTTAAAAAACCATCCCTCGACCAAAACTGTGCCGCTAACTATAGACCTGTCTCTAATCTTCCCTTCATCTCTAAACTCCTGGAACGCCTGGTCCACTCCCGTCTTATCCGCTATCTCTCAGAAAACTCTCTTCTCGACCCTCTCCAATCCGGTTTCCGCTCTTTACACTCCACTGAAACTGCCCTCACTAAAGTCTCTAATGATCTGCTAACAGCTAAATCAAATGGTCATTACTCCATGCTAATTCTCTTGGATCTCTCTGCAGCATTCGACACTGTGGATCATCAGCTCCTCCTCACTATGCTCCATTCCATTGGCCTCAAGGACACCGTTCTCTCCTGGTTCTCCTCCTATCTCTCCGACCGCTCCTTTACTGTTTCTTTTGCCGGTTCCTCCTCCTCTCACCTTCCCCTTACTGTTGGGGTTCCTCAAGGATCGGTTCTAAGCCCCCTCCTCTTCTCCTTGTACACTGCCCCTATTGGTCAAACAATCAGTAGATTTGGTTTCCAGTACCATCTCTATGCTGATGACACCCAATTATACGCTTCTTCTCCTGACATCACGCCAGCCTTTCTAGAAAACACTGGCGATTGTCTAAACGCTGTGTCTAATATCATGTCCTCACTAGTGTTGAGCATTCCGATACCGCAAGTATCGGGTATCGGCCGATACTTGCTGTATCGGAATTCCGATACCGACTTCCGATATTTTTTCAATATCGGAATTCGGCATCGGAATCGGAAGTTCAGTTGATTGACGGCCTGACGTCATCATGATGCGCGGTGTGTGCGCATCATGATGCGCCGTCATTTCGGGCCTTCCGGGGGTCTCTGCCGGCCTGCCGGGGGGCTGTGCCGGCCTGCCGGGGGGCTGTGTGGACTGCCCGGGGTCTCTGCCGGCCTGCCGGGGGGCTGTGCCGGCCTGCCGGGGGGCTGTGCACCCTGTGGGGGTCTGTACCGGCCTGCCGGGGGGCTGTGCCGGCCTGCCGGGGGGCTGTGCTGATGTCCGGAGGTCTGTGCAAGCATCGTCCGATGGGACTACAAGTCCCATCGGGCGATGCCTGCTACCATGACAGTGATTGACACATTAGCCAATGATGGGACAGTAGTAGTCCCATCATCCGGCTAATGTGTTAAATGTTAAAAAAAAAAAAAAAAAAAAAAAAAAAAAAAAAATACTACATACATACTACATGCTACATACATACTACATATATACTACATACATACTACATACATACTACATACATACTACATGCATGCTACATATATACTACATACATACTACATACATACTGCATGCTACATACATACTACATACATACTACATACATACTACATGCATGCTACATATATACTACATGCTACATACATACCACATACATACTACATGCATGCTACATATATACTACATGCATGCTACATACATACTACATATATACTACATGCATGCTACATACATACTACATGCTACATGCATGCTACATACATACTACATACATACTACATGCTACATACATACCACATATATACTACATACATACAATACATTCATACAATACATACATAGACATACAGTACATATAACATAGAGTAACATACTTACCAATACTTGTCACATTGTTCCCCGAAGCCATTGTCTTTCCGGAATAAATATTAACATAACAAACCACAAAAATACTCACCCACGATCCGAAGCAGTCCACGAGTGTGTCCCACGACGATCTTGGGTAGAGAACGGCAGCATCAGATGATGCTGCCGTTCTCTACGGGCTGCAGGAATCCAATGACGGAAGGTAGGTATCCTTCCGCACTGTATTCCTCCGCCACTTAAAAAAAAAAAAAGTCCCTAGTCTCACTTTATGCCATTGCTGTGTGGGAAATTCCCACACAGCAATGGCATAAAGTGAGACTAGGGACTTTTTTTTTTTTTAAGTGGCGGAGGAATACAGTGCGGAAGGATACCTACCTTCCGTCATTGGATTCCTGCAGCCCGTAGAGAACGGCAGCATCAGCTGATGCTGCCGTTCTCTACCCAAGATCGTCGTGGGACACACTCGTGGACTGCTTCGGATCGTGGGTGAGTATTTTTGTGGTTTGTTATGTTAATATTTATTCCGTAGACGACAATGGCTTCGGGGAACAATGTGACAAGTATTGGTAAGTATGTTACTCTATGTTATATGTACTGTATGTCTATGTATGTATTGTATGAATGTATTGTATGTATGTAGTATATATGTGGTATGTATGTAGCATGTAGTATGTATGTAGCATGCATGTAGCATGTAGTATGTATGTAGCATGCATGTAGTATATATGTAGTATGTATGTAGCATGCATGTAGTATATATGTAGCATGCATGTAGTATGTATGTGGTATGTATGTAGTATATATGTAGTATGTATGTAGTATATATGTAGCATGTATGTAGTATGTATGTAGCATGCATGTAGCATGTAGTATGTATGTAGCATGCATGTAGTATATATGTAGTATGTATGTAGCATGCATGTAGTATATATGTAGTATGTATGTAGTATATATGTAGCATGTATGTAGTATATATGTAGCATGCATGTAGTATGTATGTAGCATGCATGTAGTATATATGTAGTATGTATGTAGCATGCATGTAGTATATATGTAGCATGCATGTAGTATATATGTAGTATGTATGTAGTATATATGTAGCATGTATGTAGTATGTATGTAGCATGCATGTAGCATGTAGTATGTATGTAGCATGCATGTAGTATATATGTAGTATGTATGTAGCATGCATGTAGTATATATGTAGTATGTATCATGTAGTATGTATGTAGCATGCATGTAGTATATATGTAGCATGCATGTAGTATATATGTAGTATGTATGTAGTATATATGTAGCATGTATGTAGTATATATGTAGCATGCATGTAGTATGTATGTAGCATGCATGTAGTATATATGTAGTATGTATGTAGCATGCATGTAGTATATATGTAGCATGCATGTAGTATATATGTAGTATGTATGTAGTATATATGTAGCATGTATGTAGTATGTATGTAGCATGCATGTAGCATGTAGTATGTATGTAGCATGCATGTAGTATATATGTAGTATGTATGTAGCATGCATGTAGTATATATGTAGTATGTATCATGTAGTATGTATGTAGCATGCATGTAGTATATATGTAGCATGCATGTAGTATATATGTAGTATGTATGTTGCATGTAGTATGAATGTAGCATGTATGTAGTATGTAGTATGAATGTAGCATGTAATTTTTTTTTTTTTTTTTTTTTTACATTTAACACATTAGCCGGATGATGGGACTACTACTGTCCCATCATTGGCTAATGTGTCAATCACTGTCATGGTAGCAGGCATCGCCAGATGGGACTTGTAGTCCCATCGGACGATGCCTGCACAGACCCCCGGAGCCTGCACAGACCACCGGCAGGCCGGCACAGCCCCCCGGCAGGCCGGCACAGCCCCCCGGCAGGCCGGCACAGCCCCCCGGAGCCTGCACAGACCACCGGCAGGCCGGCACAGACCACCGGAGCCTGCACAGACCCCCTGGCAGGCCGGCACAGCCCCCCGGCAGGCCGGCACAGCCCCCCGGAGCCTGCACAGCCCCCCGGCAGGCCGGCACAGCCCCCCGGAGCCTGCACAGCCCCCCGGCAGGCCGGCACAGCCCCCCGGCAGGCCGGCACAGCCCCCCGGAGCCTGCACAGACCACCGGCAGGCCGGCACAGACCACCGGAGCCTGCACAGACCCCCTGGCAGGCCGGCACAGCCCCCCGAAAGGCCCGTACAGACCCCAGAGAGGCTGTACAAGGGCAGGAAAGGGTTTTTCTTATTCCGATACCGGAAGTCCCATAGACTTGAATGGGACTTCCGGTATCGGAATCGGCGATACCGATACTTTTTTTAAAGATCGGCCGATACCATCCGATACGATACTTTGAAGTATCGGATGGTATCGCTCAACTCTAGTCCTCACTATATCTGAAACTGAACCTGTCAAAGACTGAACTCCTGGTGTTTCCTCCCGCTACTAATGCACCTATACCCGACATTGCTATTTCTGTGTGTGGTTCCACTATTACTCCCCAGCAACATGCCCGCTGTCTTGGGGTCATACTTGATTCCGAGCTTTCCTTTGCCCCCCACATTCGATCACTGGCTCGCTCTTGTCATCTGCACCTCAAAAACATTTCTAGAATTCGACCTTTTCTTACTTTTGACTCTGCAAAAACTCTTACTGTTTCTCTTATTCATTCTCGTCTCGACTATTGTAACTCTCTTCTAATCGGTCTCCCTCTTACCAAACTCTCCCCTCTCCAATCTGTCTTGAATGCTGCAGCCAGGATCATATTCCTCACCAATCGTTACACCGATGCCTCTACCTTGTGCCAGTCATTACACTGGCTACCCATCCACTCCAGAATTCAGTATAAACTTATTACCCTCACCCACAAAGCCCTCCATGGCTCAGCACCACCCTACATCTCCTCCCTTGTTTCAGTATACCACCCTACCCGCGCCCTCCGTTCTGCTGATGACCTGAGGTTAGTATCCTCAATAGTCAGAACCTCCCACTCCCGTCTCCAAGACTTTACACGTGCCACGCCAATTCTTTGGAATGCACTTCCCAGGTCAATACGATTAGTCCCCAATCCCCACAATTTTAAGCGTGTCCTGAAAACGCATTTATTCAGACTGGCCTATCGCCTCAACACATTAACCTAACCTATCCCTGTGTGGCAGAGCCAAGAGTTTTACCATAACCAGGTTCCCAGCATCATGTTCCCACATGCTTTATGCATCCATTAGCCCTCTGTGTCTGTACTGTTACACACTTAACATTATGGCTGGTCCATACAATAAGAGCAACTGTTACCACCCACCTTTCGTGTCTACCTCTTTCCTCATAGACTGTAAGCTTGCGAGCAGGGCCCTCACTCCTCTTGTTATTTGTTATAATCTACTGTATGTGATTATTGTTATGCTGTAATGTCTATTGTCTGTACAAATCCCCTCTGAAATGTAAAGTGCTGTGGAATATGTCGGCGCTATAAAAATAAAATGTATTATTATTATTATTATACTACATACATACTACATATATACTACATTTATACAGCATACATACATTCTACATACATACTACGTTCATACAGCATACATACATACTACATACATACTACATATATACAACATTCATACATACTACATACATACTACATATATACAACATTCATACAACATACATACATACTACATATATACAACATTCATACAACATACATACATACTACATTCATACAGCATACATACATACTACATACATGCTACATATATACAACATTCATACAATATACATACATACTACATACTACATACATACTACATACGTACTTAATATATACTACATTCTTACAACATACATACATACTACATACATACTTCATATATACTACATTCATACAGCATACATACATACTACATACATACTACATATATACAACATTCATACAACATACATACATACATACTACATACATACTACATTCATACAGCATACATATATACTACATATATACAACATTCATACAACATACATACATACTACATACAAACTACATACATACTTAATATATACGACATTCATACAACATACATACATACTACATACATACTACATTGACACAACATACATACATACTACATGCATACATACAACATACATAAAACATGCTACTTACATACTACATACATACTACATACAATACATTCATACTTTATACAATACATACTTATAGACATACAGTACATATAACATAGAGTACATACTCACCATTTCTTGTCACATTGTTCCCCGAAGCCAGTGTCATCTGTGAAAAAAATATGAAAAAAACAAACCACCAAATAATCCCTGTTCCGCTGAAATCCACAAGTGTCCCACGCCGATCTCATGTGGAGAACAGCAGCATCAGCTGATGCGACCGCTCTCTAGGGGGCTCCAGGAATCCAATGACGGGAGGTAGGTATCCTTCCGCACTGTATTCCTCCGCCACTGTAAAAAAAATAGTCCCTAGTCTCACTTTTGGCATTGCTGTGTGAGAAAGTTCC
This sequence comes from Dendrobates tinctorius, assembly GCF_039654945.1. NCBI lineage: Eukaryota > Metazoa > Chordata > Amphibia > Anura > Dendrobatidae > Dendrobates > Dendrobates tinctorius. Next base: position 43,052,487 of record NW_027361738.1, on the reverse strand, counting down.
CACGCAGCTTTTGCCACAAAGTGAGACTAGGGACTCATTGATGGTTACCGGAAGCGGTTGGTCGCAGTTATTTTTGCTAAAGGTTGTGCAACCAAGTATTAGGCTGAGGGTGCCAATACTTTTGTCTGGCCCATTTTTGGAGTTTTGTGTGAAATGATCAATGTTTTGCTTTTTGCTTCATTCTCTTTTGTGTTTTATCATTTAAGACAAATTAAATGAAGATAATAATACCAAAGAATTTGTGTTTGCAATCATTTTCAGGAAGAAACTGAGTATTATCTGACAAAATTGCAGGGGTGTCAATACTTTTGGCCACAACTGTATATATGTAGTATGTATGTATGCTGTATGAATGTAGTATATATGAAGTATGTATGTAGTATGTATGTATGCTGTATGAATGTAGTATATATGTAGTATGTATGTATGTATGCTGTATGAATGTAGTATATATGTAGTATGTATGTATGCTGTATGAATGTAGTATATATGTAGTATGCATGTAGTATGTATGTTGTATGAATGTATGTATGCTGTATGAATGTAGTATATATGTAGTATGTATGTATGCTGTATGAATGTAGTATATATGTAGTATGTATGTAGTATGTATTTATGTATGCTGTATGAATGTAGTATATATGTAGTATGTATGTATGCTGTATGAATGTAGTATATATGTAGTATGTATGTAGCATGTATGTAGTATGTATGTATGTATGCTGTATGAATGTAGTAAATATGTAGTATGTATGTATGCTGTATGAATGTAGTATATATGTAGTATGTATGTAGCATGTATGTTGTATGAATGTAGTATATATGAAGTATGTATGTAGTATGTAGTATGTATGTTGTATGTATGTAGTATGTATGTTTTTTTTTTTTTTTACATTCAACACATTAGCCGGATGATGGGACTACTACTGTGCCATCATTGGCTAATGTGTCAATCACTGTCATTGTAGCAGGCATCGGACGATGCCTGCACACACACACAGACCCCCGGCAGGCCCGTACAGACTGCCGGCAGCCGGCACAGACCCCTGGCAGCCGGCACAGACCCTCGGCAGGCCCGTACAGACCGCCGGCAGCAGGCACAGACCCCCAGCAGCCGGCACAGACCTCCGACATTCCCATACAGACCGCCAGCAGCCGGCACAGACCCCCGGCAGGCCCGCACTGACCGCGCATCATGATGCGCATAGACCGCGCATCATGATTACATCATTTCAGCAGCCAATCACATCCACAAGAGTGGCTCATTGCATTATGGGAGCTTCCGATTCCGGTATTCGATATTGAAAAAATATCGGTACTCGGTATCGGAATTCCGATACAGCGAATATCGGCCGATACCTGATATTTGCAGTATCGGAATGCTCAACACTAGTCATGTATAATAAATTGTAATTATGGTAGCACTGATATACACGAAAAATATATGTGGCACTTGAAATCTATAGTAAAATACTTATTTCGTGTCTGGTGACATGATATTTCCATTTGTAAATATTCACATGTATTTTTTTTAAAGGACATATAATTATCAAATGTTACCATGAAATGGATAGCTTTTCACTATAAATATATATTAGTGATTATTTAAGACGTCCTAATGAGCAATCTCGGTATGTGCCGGGCATGGTAGGCAGCGGCCTGATAAGTTTGATCAGTTGCTTAGCAGCAGATGATAATGTGGCAGTGCAGAGGAAGGGCAATTAGAGGAAACATTGCCAGGGGGTCCTTTAATCAACTCAACTCTTTTTGTTGCACTATTCCTGACCTGTAGTCCTTGGAAAGATGAAGGTTCTAAACATCAAGCCTATATCTGGTGATGCAGGCTAAAAATTGGAGTTTTGTGGAAGAAGGTGAGCAATTTCTGCTCTCAGTGCATAATACTGTTCAGTACAGTAGACAACTGTGTACAAAGTGCAACCAGTCAATTTTGGTGTTGACAATGAAGGGACAATTCATTTCCACCTCCGTTTCCATACATGAATTTATCAAACTGGGTAAGGCTGTATATTTGAATTGAAAAAGAGAGGACAGCCAACTCACCACAATAGCCAACTCTCCTCCAAAGCTTGGATCAGCGCCACCTCAAGGGACGGGAGGCCTATGGAAGGAAAGAAGGATAGATCCAGCTGCGTGGATTACACATTTTGAAGCTTTATTTGATCATATTAAAAACCAAAGAAACATCCAGTTGTATCCATGAGAAAAGCACCAACTCGTTTCTGGTTCATATAGCAATTAATTAAGGATACATGCAGGAAATAGCAGTGGGTGTGAAAATAATGGAAAGTATGAAGAAAACTGTCCTTAATTAATTGATCTCATTAACCAGTGGTGTATCTGCTGAATAGGAAAGTATTTAAGTGCATTCACGCCAAGTCAAGGGTGCTATATGCACCAGAAACGCATTGATGTGCATTGGTGTTTTTCTCATGGGTAAAATTGGACGTTTCTTTGGATATTAATATGATCAAATAAAGCTTCAAAACTTGTAATCTGTGAAGCTGGCTATGTCTTTCATTCCTTCCATTGCTTTCCCGTCTCTGGCAGTGGCATTAATGGTCGTACTCTGGTGGAGAGCTGGCTATTGTGGAGAGCTGGCTACCTTATCTTTTTCTACGCAAATAGACAGCCTTACATGGTTTGATAAATTCATGTATGGGATTTGAGGTTGAAAATGAATTTTGTCCCTACGTTGAATATTTATGTGCCAGTGTCATGATCCAGGCCAGGTTTTTCCCGTCTCTCCTTTTTCCGGGTCTGGTCATGTCAGGGGTTAACTTTTCTATGCCTCGTTCTGGTGTCTGGTCTGCTATTTCTCTGCGCTGCATTCTGCAGGAAGTGTCAGTTATATTTTCTGCCTACGGTGTGAGTAGCTGACTCTGGTGATACCCTGATTTGTCCTGCTGTGTTTAGCTGACTTTGCCCGTGTCTGTTCATTCCTCTCTTCCTGCACCGACTCAGTGTTTCCCTCCATGTTTGGACTCCCTGGCAGTCGACTCGAGTTTGGCTCTGACCTGATCCTGTCTTTTGCTTCTGGTACTTCTGCTTCTGACCTGTACTGACCTTTTAGCGTTCCTCTGACTCTGTGTTTGATATTCCCCTTGGTACTACGCTACTCTCTGGTATCGACCCGGCTTGTTTGACTATTCTGCTGCCACCTGGTGGTAGCCTCGCTGCAGTGCTGCTGGTCTGCTCTGATCAGAATTTCAGTCTTCCCTCCACTCTGCTGCCATCTTGTGGAGTTACTATTTACCTGCAGAGCTGCAGCGTGACAGCCAGTTATGTGAAAACCTCACCCCTTTATGGTTTTACGCATTACTGGGATCATGTAAGAAAAATTACAGCAGAACTGTGAAGTTGATTAGTCCAACTATTTTTCCAAACTCCGACTCTTTCATAAATGACCAATATACAGTAATATTAACTTAATGATACAATCTGTTGTTAGTTCTGTAATTGTACGTTTTTTTTTTAACCTAGAGCCATAGTCAGTACATTTCTACCAACTCCATAGACCTTCGGGACAGTCCCAAAAAATTAGGGACTGTTGCCACCATTACCATTCTAAGTAAGGAAAATATCCAGATATTTCCAGAAATCATGTTTGCCATATTTATTATTAATATTTTACACCAAACCTAAACCTGGATTAAAAATTCTTTTCTATCAAATCTTTTCCGGTTTTCTACATTTTATTTAAAAAGTTGTAAGGCTGTCATAATATTTGCACTTGTTATTCTTAAACTTTAGTACTGTGCCCCTTCGTGCGAAATCTCCAGCACAATCTGCATTACCCAGCGGAGCAGTAGACAGAGACGGTACACATAAAAATACAGTAGTTGGTTGTTAATATATCGGACGTACAGTAGTACCTTCTATTATTCTCTAACAGCAAAATATTTTCTCTTTGTAGTTTGGTTTTTGCAATGGAAAATTAAAAAGATTTTACATGTTGGGGTTAAAAGAGCCCTCAAAATAAAGAGAACATTGAAGCTAACATTTCGTAATACTAAATGGCCAGCTTTCCTTTGATGAAAGCCACTCTGCCATTCCAAGTGCATTTTGTTCTACACCAAAGGAGGCACTTCTCTTTGTACAGTTGCCGTACATATCCTCAATAAAATTGAAAAAAAAAGGGAAAGAAAAAAAATATATATATTTTTTTAAATACGATCATTTTTCTGACCCTGGTTTTTGAATGTTTGGCTTTCCAGAATTTATTTAGGTTAAAAGGCATAAAACCGTAAGTGAAATTAAAATCCTTAAATGTATTTATTTTTATAATACGCTTTGATAATTTTGCCCAAGAGCCACGAGATAGGTATAGACTGTGTCCCTTTGATTTTCAATATGTACATTAATTATGTTAAATCAGGGATGGCTGATAATTGACTTGAACATGAAATAGCACAAAAATGAGCTGACAAAGAACAGAAAAGGATCTTAAGCGCAGACCTTGAGCTGAACAATAAAAGGCTTTTATTAAACATAGACAAAAGGAAGATTATACCATACAGGCAAACAATATATCCAATAATTGCCCCTAATAAAGCCATGTAATGGTAGCAATGCTGTAGAGCCGGGCACTGAATTCTAAAGGGTTAGTGACAAGCACGTACAGATTAAATAAAATAATATTGATGTTTTCTGGGTAATGGAAGCACAATGTTCTGAAGGGAATTATTAAGTGCACATAAGGAGATGAGCAAATAACCAGTTTTATTTAACAATTGTCTGGATCAAAAATGCTAAAAAAAAAAAGAAGAGAACATTTTTGAAAGTTTCCTCTTATAAACCTCTTGTGAAATGTGTCTATTATGTGTTCGGTTTTCAGAATACAGAAGATAAAAAAAGAAATGGAAAATAATTCTAAGAACCTGAATTAACCTTAGTTAGTTTGGAAATGTCTTTTTTTATTGTCTTTTTTACTACATAGATGCTCATTAAGATTGTAAAAAGCCAAACAGTAGCAAATCTGTAAATTTAAAGTGGGCTTCCATGGTTATACTTGCCACTTACCGGGGTACAGGAGCTCACTGGTTTACACCCTGTAACCCCTATACATGGATCTTGCCTGGGGTACAGGAGCTCCCTTGTTTACACCCTTTAACCCTTACCCTTATACAGGGCTCTGGCTTGGGGTACAGGAGCTCCATGGTTTACACCCTGTGACCCCTATACAGGGATCTGGCTTGGGGTACAGGAGCTCCATGGTTTACACCCTGTAACCCCTATACAGGCATCTGGCCTGGGGTACAGGAGCTCCCTGGTTTACACTCTGTTACCCCTATACATGGATCTGGCCTGGGGTACAGGAGCTCCCTGGTTTACACCCTTTAACCGCTAGACAGGGATATGGCCTGGGGTACAGGAGCTCCCTGGTTTACACCCTTTAACTCCTATACAGGGATCTGGCCTGGGGTACAGGAGCTCCCTGGTTTACAGTTTTTAATCCCTAGACAGGGATCTGGCATTTGCTGTAGGTTTCCATCTATGGCATCGGTTTGAGAGGGAGGATTAAAGCTTAACAAGTTAGGTCCATAGCCGAAAGATGGGGGCAAGGACAAAATGTCAAGTCATGAAGGTCCAGAGGGTCAGTCACAAGGAATAGACAATAAGTGGTCAGAAACTGTCAAACCAGTGAGTGCATTCAGGTCTTCTGTTTCGGTTTGGTTCACTGACCCGCTATTGCAATTGGTCAGTTAACTGCATCGCCTAATTGGCCGCATTAGCCATGCTCCGTGCAGGCTAGGTGGAAACTGCCAGGCAAAAAAGGGGATTATTAAATTCATAAAAAATAATTATTTATCAAATAAACTGTAAATTCAAGTACATTTTATGATACTAGAGGACTTTAGGTCAATATCCAAAATAGAAAAAATTGATGTGCCGGTGATTTTGATATTTAGCAACACGTTTTAGGTTTTATTATTACAACTTATTTTTTGTTTTCTAACTATTCCTTAAAAAATGTGGTTGTCATCTGTTAAAAACTAAAATGAGTTTGGCAACCTATGTAGTATAAGGAGGACAACACTTTAGAGTAAAAAAGTAGCACCACCTTTATCTCAGACCTCCACAAGTTTGCAAGATGTTTAAGAGCATACAATATGTTTGAAAAAAGTGTGGGAGTGTAGTTACACTTTAAAGGGAACCTGATGAGTGATATATGCTGCCCAAACACTGGGTATCATGTATCAGGCACTGGCTGTATGATCACAGCCAGGTAGGTTTGACATACTTTTAATAGCCGCCGGGGACCGAGTCGCATGGGTGGCTGGTCATACAAGTGGGCCCCCGGCAGCGTTTCCCTCTTTCCGCCTGCTGACAGTGACTGACAAGCCTCTGCCCACATGATCGTATAGCCCGAGACCTGTGAGTCACTGTCAGTGACAGAGGTAAGCCACCGGGGACTTGCCTGTTCGAGTAGTGCACAATTCTGATTGGTCCCCAGCGGTTTATAGGCAAAGTGCTTTATAAAATATATGATCCTGTTACCATTAATCAAGTCTTATGTTTCCTCTAAAATCTTTAAACCAACCACATTTGTTTTGCCATTAAAATATTGTGTTCATTGTTCTATACTTATGCACAAATTCACCATATGGAAATGAATTAACCTAGAGGCAATTACTCACCAAGACCAGTTTGGACTTATTACCAACCGTTTATCCCCCTGGGCGTGATTAACGTTTTTGCAATGCTCACCTATTCTCCTAGACCTCTCGGTACTCTATGGGTAGATTTTGTCCAAATATGTGCGTTAGTTCACTTACAGTAAACAAACTTACAGTGACAGACTGATACAGAGGGGAGAAGACCCTGCCCTTTCAGCTTACATCCTAAAGGATGGTGGGGAAGGAGACAGTAGGTTGGTGGGTTGCAGCAGTTCCGGTGTTGGTGATATCTCCGGTAGTGGTCAGGAGGTAGTGGGGTCATTGCAGGCTGTAGGCTTTCTTGAAGAGGTGGGATTTCAGGTTCCGTCTGAAGCATCCAAATGTAGTTGATAGTCGGACATGTTGGGGAAAAGAATTCCAGAGGATGGGGGCTATTCGGAAAAAGTCTTGGATGCGGTTGGGTGAGGAGCAAATAAATGTGGAGGAGAGAAAGAGGTCTTGGGATGACCGGAGATTACGTGAGGGAAGGTATCGGAAGATTAGTTCAGAGACATATGGGGGAGACAGGTTATAGATGGCCTTGTAGGTCAGTATTAATAATTTGATCTGGATACGCTGAGGAAATGGAAGCCAGTGAAGAGATTTGCAGAGATGAGAAGCAGAGGAGTAGCGAGGCGAGAGATTAATTAGTTGGGCAGCAGAGTTAAGGATGGACTGGAGAGGTGCGAGGGTGTTAGCAGGGAGACCACAGAAAAGGATGTTGCAGTAGATAAAGCGGGAGATGATGAGGGTGTGCACAAGCATTTTAGTAGATTGAGGGTTGAGGAAAGGATGGATTCTGGAAATATTTTTGAGCTGGAGGTGACAGGAGGTAGAAAGAGTTTGAATGTGTGGTTTGAAGGACAGGGCAGTGTCAAGGGTTACGCCGAGGAAGCGGACTTCCGGTATTGGGGAAAGCGTGATGTGATTAATTGTGATAGATAGGTCAGGTAAGGAAGATTTGTGAGATGGAGTAAAGATGATGAGTTCAGATTTGTCCATATTGAGCATGAGGAAGCAAGAGGAGAAGAAGGAGGATATAGCTGATAGACACTCCAGGATTCTGGACAGCAGAGAGGTGATGTCTGGGCCAGAGAGGTAGATCTGAGTGTCGTCAGCATAAAGGTGGTACTGGAATCCATAGGACTTTATGAGTTGGGGGACTCCAACAGAGAGAGGGTGGGATGAGGAAGTAGTGTGGGAGTGGGAGACGCTGAATGTGCGGTTTGAAAGATATGAGGAGATCCAGTATAGGGCGAGGTCTTTGATGCCAAAGGAGGAGAGGATCTGTAGTAGGAGGCAGTGGTCAATTGTGTTGAATGCAGAGGACAGGTCTAGAAGCAGTAGTATAGATTATTGTCCGTTTGCTTTGGCTGTAAGTAGGTCATTAGTAATTTTGGTCAGGGCTGTCTCAGTGGAGTGATGGGGGCGGAAACCAGATTGTAGATTGTCAAAGAGCAAGTTAGATGAGAGGTTATGGTTTAGTTAGCTTTCTGATGGCTTTTCCAGAAGTTTTTTGACTGAGTCATGAAATGCAACTTAAAAAAAAAAAAAAAAAACGCTACTCCAGTCCCAACCCGCTGGAGTGATGTTTTGCACGCCAGTTTCTTTTAGCACATTTTTTTGTGGCATATAGCAAAGCGTGCCACTTTGCCCACTAAATATTTGCCAAAACTGTAAAAGAAAGATAATTTTGGACCTTTCCCAAAATTCGTAAACTTAATTCATTTGGTGCAAAAAATGTCAGCAAAACAAACAAGTCAATAAAAGCAAAGTGACTTAAAAAAGAGCAAATGTTGAATCAGACCCTTTATCTTAATTCCAGAATAAGGTGCTAAACCTTAATGGGGACTGTTTAAAACAGTTTGTGGATCTAGCATGTTACCTTTATACAAGGGTTTAATGTTTTTCTGACAAAATTCTGTGATTTAAAAATGTTCAATAAAAAATGTAGTGAAAAGTAGACACATTGTTTAATGTATTGATCCAGAGAATTGAGGTACTCTTGTTTTCTTGTTTTTAATCTTCAATCCCACAGTTATTTTTGGCTTGATGTTATTTCCGATTTTTTGTCTATCCATTCAGTGTCAATAGAATGGTCTGATTTTTTTCCAGAAATAGCCATATGATTTTTTTTTTTCAAATAAATTGTTTTGTTTTTTTTGCCACTATCTTAGGTTACATAAAAATTAAGAGGTTCTTCTTTGGATAAAGGATTGTCCAGAAAGGATACAACAACACTATTAAAAATAAATAAATAAATACAAAAGCCTGTCTTGTTATTTTAAGCAGGAGCACATGGTTAATGTGTACGTGAGATTTTTATTTATTTTTTTAAAAAAGCTGTATACATTTCTAAGAAACAAAATGTGACCATGCTGGTTTTCATCTATGCATTTTTTACTTCTCAATAAAGTAAAATAATGTGTCACACTTGAAAAGCCGGGATGGCCAAAAAAATGACAAAATAATTCACAATAGAATTGTATATACTGTATTTTTTATGTGTTTTTTAAATATTTTCTGTAAAATACACTTTTTGGGAACTTCCAACCCAGTATGACAGCTCAAAACCCTCCAGGGTTAATGTGGGACTATAATCATAAGGAGATATAATGGTATTTGTCATATCCTTTTAACAGTTTATTGTAGGCCATGTAGTTTTATTATTTATTTGTGAAATATCCTTTTAACAAAACTCTCAGCTGTAATACCAGCTATATGTTTTATTTAGTTTTACTCCCCAAATATTTGCTAAGGAGCTATGACAAATTTCCCTGTGGATTTACAAGGGTCAATATGGAGATACTGAACCGCTGCTAAAGACAGAATACAGCTGTCTATGTTTTATTTAGGGACCTTTTTAGTGTGCAGAGCTTTACGCTTTGGTCTTGCTCATCTCTGAGATATACTATATATTGTAACTGAGATATAGATTTCATATATACCATATATATATAAACCATGTCAATACTTGTGCATAAGATGTCCTGTTCTCTTGTATTGTGCATTTTATATAGCAAGTAACCAAATAAAATTCTGTATTGCATTTAGGGGATCTATCAAATAAGAATAATGTTTTCTTCAACAATTGAAAAAAATAAACAGTGTTATTTGTTTTTAAATATATATTTAACAATGTTAAATATGAAAAAATAATTACTACAATAATCACTGATGATATTAGGAGATTGATTTTCTTATATGTGAAGTCTGAATAAGCCCTTATTTGTGGGGCCCCTTTGTCCTCCGAACAGGCATGTGAAGCATTACCATAAGGCCAGATTCACACGAGCATCTAAAAAGTCATCAAAATTTCATTCAGAAAACTAGGCCGATTGTACTAAAGAAGCCTTACCATGAAGATTTTTTTCATAAACGTGTGTATATGTGTGTGCAGTATGGTGTGTGTTATATACCCATCTCCCGTCACCTTCTCCGAGATCCAGCGTTGTTGTGCTCCTGAAGTCACCAGTCTTCAGACTCTCGGATTCACACTGCGCTCTGTGTGACCCTGAAGTATCTTTTACAGTGTAGGGCTATAGAGTGTCAGAACGAGGTCCCAGACTTACATTGTAAAGGAGACTTCCGACTCATGTATAGAGCGGAGAGAGCCAGAGAGTCTGAAGAGCGGTGACGTCACTCAGAAGAGGAGATGACCGGCGCTGGATCTTGGAGAAAACAGCGGTAGGTGAGTGTATTAGTGCATACACACTACTTACACATAAATTTATTAAATATAAATCTTCATACCATAGCTTAATTTATAATTTACAAGACCTTTTACAGTTTTCTACGTTAAAGTACTGTAATGTATCTGTAAAAAAACAGAAAATTATTACATCTACAGAATGGGAGGAATAGAACTAAGCAACAGCATGTGTCAAAAGACTTAGGGAAAACTAATAGATCATAGACTGCACATGAGTCAACACTGTGTTGCAGCAGCAAAAAAAGCAAACACAGTTCTAAGATGTATTAAGAGAAGCATAGAGTCTAAATCACGTGAAGTAATTATCTCCATATACTCCTTGGTCAGACCTCATCTGGAACACTGTGTCCAGTTCTGGGCAACACATTTTAAAAAAACATTGAAAAACTGGAGCAAGTTCAGAGAAGAGCTCCTAGGATGGTGAGCGGACTGCAAATAATGTCCTATGAAGAACAGTTAAAGGATCTGGGAATGTTTAGCTTGCAAAACAGAAGGCTAAGAGGAGACTTAATAGCTGTCTACAAATATTTGAAGGGCTGTCACAGTGTAGAGGGATCACCATTCTCATTTGTGCATAGAAACACAAGAAGCAATGGAATGAAACTGAAAGGGAGAAGATACAGATTAGATATTAGAAAAAACTTTTTGACTGAGGGTGATCCATGAGTGGAACAGGCTGTCACGAGGGGTGCTGAGTTGTCCTTCAGTGGAAGTCTTCAAACAGAGGCTGGACAGACATCTGTCTGAGATGATTTAGTGAATCCTGCATTGATCAGGGCATTGGACTTGATGACCCTGGAGGTCCCTTCCTACTCTAACATTCTATGATTCTATTATTCTTGATGTTATACTGTGGCATCATATTTTTTTCTGCGCACCCATTTCTGCTATTTTTTTCCCATGCAGATTCAGTCAGTGAAAAAAAATCTCATCTGAACAGCTCAATTGCTTAACATTGGTCCTAATATGCTCCATGTGTTGTCTGGTTTTTCACAGACAGCACTCGGGTCAAAAATATGCTAGTGAGAACCTACCATAAGGTTCATCAAAAAATGTTGAGGGTTACAAACAAGTACCAAGTCCTTCCGTCTGCCGTCAACTCTTCAGACATTTCTTCTGGATTTTCTTATTTTATTCTGTAAAATAACAGAATAACTTAACTTAACGACTGGGTGTCACCATTCTGTTTGGCAAAGAGGTGTGTCCCTACAGAGATTGCCAGCGCTGATTGGATAGTGACAGACTGTGTGGGGACACCCCCCCCAACTGGTAACACCCAGCTGTCAATGTACTGTAGAAAAAAGTCATTTAGCATATTGGCTTTTCCCTCATCCTCTATTTCACCCAGACTATTTTTCCTTGTGGTTATGCATTGATATTTCTATTATTTATGATTTGGTTATGTTTTGTAGGGACATCTAATGAAATAAAATTATCTTGTATATTTATTCAGACAACTATATCTTTGGTTCCCTGATCACATTTGTTACTTTGTGCAGTTGTTTATATCTCTGTTTCCATCTCCTTCCTTTTTTTTATTTATTTTTTCATAAAGTTATCATTGTTGTTATTAATAATATTCCCTTGCCAAAATGTGATATACCGTTGAACACACAGCCTTTACTTTTGGGTTTTTATAGAGTGTTTTTAATTCTTTTATCTTTCATTTTTGTGTATTCTAATTACCGTATATACTCGTGTATAAGCCGACCCGTGTATAAACCGACCCCCCCTAATTTTCGCCAGGACCCCAGCACTGGCGATATTCACCTGTCCCCGCTCCATCACTGCACCTGCTCTGTCTTTTCCGGGTCTTCTGTCAATGACTGTTCAGGCGTGGCGTGCACTAACTACGTCACCGCGCCCTCTGACCTGAACATCACAGCCAGAGGACACGGAGGACAGATTAGCACGCAGTGATGGACCGGGGACATGTTAATATTGCATATACTTACCCCCTCCTGGTGCGGTCTCTGCAGCCCCGTTCTCCCACAGTCTCCCTTCCTTACTTCAGCGGTCACGTGGTACCGCTCATTAAAGACATGAATATGCGCATATTCATGTCTTTAATGAGTGGTACCACGTGACCGCTGAAGGAAGGAGCCTGAGACCGGGAGAAGCGGGGGGGCTGCAGAGACTCGCCAGGGGGGGTAAGTATGATGTCTGCCACCCCTGCTCCCCCACCGACCCCTGGTATATGACTCGCGTATAAGTCGAGAGGGGGACTTTCAGCCCAAAAAATGGGCTGAAAATCTCAGCTTATACGCGAGTATATACAGGGTAATAAAATTGCATTTATTTATGGTAATGATTTTTGAGGGTAATATTAGTTTTGATTTTTTTTTGCTATTTATAGGTTTATATCACTATTTGGGAACTATCAAAGTGTGTTATTGGTTATTTATTTTAGCATGAGTTTTTTTATACAGTTTTAATTAATAGCTCTGATATGCAGCCTGCAGGCTGAAATTCCCATGTAGATGGGACCAATATATGAGCTCCAGTTATAGGGGAAATTGGACAAGCAAAAAAAAGAATGTATTGATGTGTTAAAATGTCCACCCCACCGCAAAGGTCATTCAAGATCTTATGGGTGGTACAGTGTATAAAATAAATGAAATAAAAAAATACAAATAACTAAATTAAAATAGAAAAAAAGCATAACTTAAAAAAATAAACTAAAAAATAAGAGCCAATGCTAGTCTAAATATTAGTTTTTATCCCTGCCCTTAGCAAAAAAAATGCCAATATATAAAAATAATTTCTATTCTATGGAAAAGGAACACAATTTAAAATGTTTTTAGCTGTCCTTTGTAGTTGTGAATAAAAAATAAACAAGTGAAAAATAGACACGTATTTCCTATTTTTCTTTATATTTCAGAAAAAAACATAAAAAATAAGTTCCATGTGTCACAAACAAAAGAGCCAAAAATTATTTGAATATCCAAACTAGAAAAAAAATGATAGAGCAACTAAAAGCGCATGCATGATAAAACCCAAAAATGTTCCTGGTCAGGAATGGGGGGGCCAATAAATCCCCAGTTATGAATTGGTTAAAGAGAAGCTGTCATCAGGATTTTACACACCAAACCAATGCCATGTCTAAAAGCGCTTTAATGCTGAATAAATACTTATTATTATTATTATTATTATTATTATTAATTTATTGTTATAGCGCCATTTATTCCATGGCGCTTTACAGGTAAGGAGGGGTATACATAAAAACAAGTACAATAATCTTAAACAATACAAATCATAACTGGTACAGGAGGAGAGAGGACCCTGCCCGCGAGAGCTCACAATCTACAAGGGATGGGTGATAATACAGTAGGCGAGGGTAGAGCTGGTCGTGCAGCGGTTTGGTCGATCGGTGGTTACTGCAGGTTGTAGGCTTGTCGGAAGAGGTGGGTCTTCAGGCTCTTTTTGAAGGTTTCGATGGTAGGTGAGAGTCTGATATGTTGTGGTAGAGAGTTCCAGAGTAGGGGTGATGCGCGAGAGAAATCTTGTATGCGATTGTGGGAAGAGGAGATAAGAGGGGAGTAGAGAAGGAGATCTTGTGAGGATCGGAGGTTGCGTGCAGGAAAGTACCGGGAGACGAGGTCACAGATGTATGGAGGAGACAGGTTGTGGATGGCTTTGTATGTCATGGTTAGGGTTTTGTAATGGAGTCTCTGGGCAATTGGGAGCCAGTGAAGGGATTGACAGAGGGGAGAAGCTGGGGAATAGAGGGGGGACAGGTGGATTAGTCGGGCAGCAAAGTTTCGAATAGATTGGAGGGGTGCGAGAGTGTTTGAGGGGAGGCCACAGAGCAGGAGGTTGCAGTAGTCAAGGCGAGAGATGATGAGGGCATGGACTAGGGTTTTTGCAGATTCTTGGGTGAGGAATGAACGGATTCGTGAAATATTTTTGAGTTGAAGTCGGCAGGAAGTGGAAAGGGCTTGGATATGTGGTTTGAAGGAGAGATTAGCGTCAAGGATTACTCCGAGGCAGCGAGCTTGTGGGACTGGGGAGAGTGGGCAGTCATTTACTGTAATTGATAGTTTCGTAGGGGGGGTCACGTGAGATGGGGGAAAGATGATGAATTCTGTTTTGTCCATGTTGAGTTTCAGAAATCTAGCGGAGAAGAAGGATGAAATAGTGGACAGACATTGAGGGATTCTGGTTAGTAGGGAAGTGATATCTGGTCCAGAGATGTAGATCTGTGTGTCATCAGCGTAGAGATGATACTGAAAGCCATGAGATTCTATGAGCTGTCCCAGGCCAAAGGTGTAAATAGAGAACAGCAGGGGCCCAAGGACTGAACCTTGTGGGACTCCGACAGATAGGGGCGAGGTGAGGAGGTGGTGTGTGAGTGGGAGACGCTGAATGTCCGGTCTGTTAGGTATGATGAGATCCAGGATAGGGCCAAGTCTGTGATGCCGAGGGATGAGAGGGTCTGTAATAATAGGGAATGGTCCACTGTGTCAAAGGCAGCCGACAGGTCCAGGAGGAGGAGGACAGAGTAGTGTCGCTTGCTCTTGGCGGTTAAGAGGTCATTGGTGACCTTAGTAAGGGCAGTGGAGTGGTGTGACCGGAAGCCAGATTGTAAGCGGTCGAAGAGGGAGCAAGAAGAGAGATGGGAGGACAGTTCAAGGTAGACGTGTTGTTCCAGTAGCTTGGAGGCGTAGGGGAGAAGTGATATAGGGCGATAGCTAGATACAGAGGATGGGTCAAGAGAGGGCTTTTTGAGGATAGGTGTGATGGAGGCATGTTTAAAGCTTGAGGGGAAAACACCAGTTGTTAGTGACAGTACATCTCTTGCACAAATCTATTTTGATATTTTAAACAAATCCATAATTGAAATTGTATGCAAACAAAGATGGAAGTGAGTGAGTCCTGCGCTCCCAGCTCTCCTGCCTCTCTCCCTATTCCCTGCCCACTGCCTGCCTCCTGCCTCTGACTGACAGGTCACTTATGTGGCAGTGACCTGAAGTTAGGAGAAGGTAGAAGGCAAGGAGAGAGGCTAGAGACCTGTAAGAGCAGGGCCTGCTTGTCCGACTACCCACGGCACTTGGAACTCAGCAGAATTCAAATTCAGAGCACACGTAAATTTCTGCTATGGATCTTTTCTGCAACATAGGATGAAATTTCCTAAAACATCTGCTTTTCTTTTGTGCATATCAGTCCTGCCTAGATGCACCCTAAATACTCTACTCTTAGGGTATGTGCAGACGATCCAGAAGTAGCAGCGCTTTGCCGTTTCCGCAAGAGAAATTGACATGCTGTGGTCTGGAGAGACGCGTCGCATGTAAGTCTCCGCGGGTGAGCCACGGGTGTCTGTGGACGCATAGTGGGCATGAGATTTCTTGAAATCCCATCCACTATGCTGTAACATCTGGCCTCTGCGGGTTGGACGCTGCACAAGTATGCAGCGTGTAACCCGTAGCGATTACTGATCGTGCTCATACCCTTAAAAGTATATTGCATTTATGACTGTAAAATCATACAAAATATTTCCTAACACCTTCATATCCTGTGTATGCCAGATTAAAGGAATTACTTGTCCGAGAACTATAGAAAATCTGTTCTGAGTAAAGTGAAATATATTCTCTTATTTCAAGCACTACATTAAGAAAACTGTAGATATGCAATTCCCCAATTTATTACCGTATTATCCTTCATCTGGAGATTTAGGACTGAAAAATAAAACCATCAATCAACCATTAATAGATTTCATAGATTCTGAAGATCTTTCCACTGGAGAAATATAACGACCGTATTTATGAAGTAAGGGGCGTACACACGTGAAGCAATAACTAGACGTGTAGTTCAAATATGATTCTGCTAGAAACCATCTGGTCTGCAACAAAGCACGTTGTTCAATCATATATTGCTTTATCTATATGGAGGAAAATGTCCATGTTCTTATCACGTCCTTCAAATATCTTCTCCTACAAGCTGGCCATGAACACAGCAATCATTGTGTTATGAAGTCAATAGGCTGCATGTGCTAGTTTCATGGAACCCAAGAGGCTATATTTACAGCTAGAAGCAGAATTTCTATATAAAGATAAAAAGTCAGCAGGGGTACTCATTGTAAAGGAGCCCCGGGCTCTAAACGTTGCACTCTGACCACTCTTTCTGAGCCAAGCAATTTTTACATCGTAACGCCGTGCCGGAACTTCTACCTAAACTCTACAATGGGAAATCGATTATCTCGGAGTCACGTCCTTGTTTTTGAAATACGGAGAGGCTCTGAAGTGTTCTGTATAGGAGGGGATTATTAACATGATCGGTACAAACTATACCCTGGAGCTGAGATATTATCATTTAACTGCATCCGCACATTGCCAAAATATCTATGGACCTAAAGTGAGAAGGACGTTCCAATAGAAATTCAATAAAACTGTGCTACAATATTTCCCGTTGTATCCAGGACGACCATTCATGTTTCAATGATATAGAACAGTAGGATTTTATGTTTAAAAGAAAACAATGAAATGTAGGGCTGTTAAATAGAGATGAGCTGCAATACCAGACACAACCTGTGAGCAAGGGTGGTGCTGCCTCTGGAAAAATAAGCATAGATTTCTCATATGCTTTTTTCACATACACTTTTTGCAGCATTTTCTATTTCTACCAAAAATTACATGTAAAAAGGATTTTGTTACTGTGTTGTTTTTTAAAATATTGTGTTTTATTATTTGCTATTTTGCTGCTATTTTTGCATTTTTTTTTAGAAATCATAAGATTCATAGATAATGTGAATTAAAGATTCCTCTTAGAATCACATGGTTCGCAATGTAAAGTATTCAATAAGTCCCCAAAAATGCTGTAATGATGGGAGCTGAAATAGGGACAATGCACACATAGGATGGTAAAGTTGAGACAAGTTAATAGATGCTAGGAGTGTGCTCACCTTTATGGGTTGTGACTGCCACAACTCCCTTAAAAGCAGGTAGGTATCAACTGCTGTGGATGGATCCGCAGTAAAACAATGGATAAAAGACGGGAGATCCGCAGATAAACTGCTGCGCTGTTGGATACAAAAATTTTCACACAAGATATAGTGCAAAAGGAGAGGTATAGATTATTTGGCAAACGCGTTTTAGATCTCTTCCATCTCCATTTTCATGACAAAACTACAAGAAAATGTAGTGCATCTCCTTTTGCACCATATCTTGTGTGAAGATTTTTGTGCATTAAGCAGCGTGGCAGTTTATCTGTGGATCTCCATTCTTTTATCCAAAAAATGCTATGAAACAGAGCACATCTGCTTCCTGAGAAGCACACGTGCCAGGTGTTTAGAGTGATCATTGGGAAATCTCAGGACCTGGACCCCCTCCATTTTGCAGGTCATTTCAGGACTGTCACATGTTAGAAAACAAAGTTTACGTACCCTTTAACTTGTCAAAGTTGGCAAAAAACAAAAAGATTTGCAATAAAGGGATGATTTATAGAAGCGTTTCTTATAATAAAGATTATAATGGCACCTATTTTAGCGCTGGTTAAAGAGGATCTGGCAGATCTCCTGATATCACCCTTTTAGTAGATTCCTGTATTCCCCAAAAATAACAAGTCTGCAAAATCTTTTTTTTTTTTTAAATCAGATAAATTTTTATTGCATAACAACATATGAAACAACAAACATACTCAGTCTGTCAACAGTAGACACGTTATAAAATTTTCAATATATTCCCCATTGCTTTCCCCCACCCCCTTTCCCTCTATAAAGCACGTATACAACCATTTAAGTAACAGTACACAATAATGCAGCATAGATCTCCTGAGATCAGCATCTCCGCCAAGGGATTCCATATTGCTTCAAAGGTACCAGCCCTTTTCCTTTTCTCGTATATACTCTTTTCTATACCCATAATATAATCAGACTGCCTATAGAACTCTTGCATTGACGGTGGGACTTCACTTATTCAACACCTGGCAACTAATTTTCTCGCAATATACAACAATCTAGCTATTGCTAGTTTATGGCAATTCGATACCTCGATCTCCTCTACATATCCCAAAATACATATCAGAGGGTCCCTTTCCATTCTACAATTATATGCCCTTTCAATTGCAGCCATCACTTCCACCCAGAACGAACTTAGCTTTGGGCATTGCCATAGCATATGAACAATCCCAGCCCCTTCGGCCCGACACCTCTGGCATTCGGAGGTCTGTCTCAACCCGACCTTGTATAGCCTATCCGGAGTCCTGTACACTCTATAGAGCACATACAACTGAGAAAGTCTGGCCGGTTCGCTCAGTGATAGCTTAGGTATATATTCCATTATTGTTTCCCATTTATCTTCCTCTATGTCCCCTACCTCATTCTCCCATTTCTCTTTTGCTTTAATTGGATACCTTTGTAGGAAGGCAAACAGCAGGTCTCTATATATACCGGAAACAACACCTCGCGTTCCCCCTTTTGCACAAACATAATTTACCAGAATATCCACCTGAACATTCATATTAACAGTTTTACTCTGGGTCCTGTAAGCATGGTGAAATTGCCTATACTGGAACCTACAGATCTCCGGCAGCCCATAAACCTCCTGTAGTTTATCAAAAGATAACAACTCCTGCCCTTCTTGTACCTGGCCAGTGTAACATATTCCCAAACCCTTCCAAAGTCCCCCATTTTAACAAACTCCGGTAGATTGTAATTTTGCCATATTGGAGAGAAGTCAGTTAGATATTCCACCCCCCTAATCTTCTTAATTTCCTCCCACATCTTATGAATCAGTAAACAGGTAGGGTATACCAATCCAACCTTCTTAAAGCATCCTGCTTCCAGGCCCTGGATCAGTGGACTCCTATCTAGAACATGAGCCAAGACCCTTTGTGCTGAACCCATATTATCAATTTCTCTCCAGCCCCTTATATGTTGACCCTGCGCAGCTAAATAATAAATCCAAGGGTTCTGAAGCGCCAATCCTCCTTCATCCTTAGGTCTCTGCAGAATTTCCAATCGAAGCCTTGCCTGTTTTTCCCCCAAACCAGATCTTTGAAAATGGAACTAATGGTGCAGAACCACCTTTTGGGAATCTAGATAGGGGCATTATGTAGCATATATAACAGCCGAGGCATTAAAATCATCTTAATCAAATTGATTCTCCCTACCACTGAGATATGCAATCTACTCCATGTCCCTATTTTGTTCCTAAATTTCCCCAACAGTGGAACCAGATTGAGATTAATATAACTAGAAAGTGGAAGCTACACCTGAACACCCAAGTATTTAAATCTCTGAACCACCGCTAGTTTCGCTCCCTCTCCCCCCACCGTGAGCCCATCCTCCCCACCATCAACTGCCATAATATTGGACTTCTCCCAGTTAATAACTATGCCCGACACACTCCCAAATGTTAATGTTCATTACACCCAACAATGAGTCTCCAGAATCCTCCAGGAAAAGTAGCACATCATCTGCATATAAAGCTATTTTCTCTTCTATCTTCCCATATTTAAATCCCCTTACCGAGGCTGCATTTCTAATTGTTTGTGCCAAGGGCTCCATTGCCAATGCAAAAAGTAGCGGGGACAGTGGACACCCCTGTCTAGTCCCTCTGTGAACCCCAAACCCGTCTGACAGTTGCCCATTAACTTTAATTTTAGCAGTCGGAGATGTATATAGTAGCCGTATCCATGAAATAAACATTGGCCCAAACCCCAAACTCCTCAACACTTCCCATAGATACCCTACGACCCCCATTGTCCGACGTCAGCTGTAAATTCAAGAATAGTCTACGTAGATTAATTGCTGTGGACATATTTGGCATAAAGCCAGATTGACCCGGATGAACAAGGTCCTTGATCACACTCGTCAGTCGGTTAGCCAGGACCTTAGCAAGAATCTTAACATCTGCCGTCAGCAACGAGATGGGCCGATATGACTCGGCCAATTCCGGATCCTTACCCTCCTTTGAAATAACCACCACCACCGCCTCTCTCATGGACCTCGGCAGCTCCCCTTCCTTCAGTGCTTCCTCAAAAACTGCCTTCATCTGAGTCATTGTCACCCCCTTTAATTGCTTATAGACTTCCCCCGGCAGGCTGTGCACCCCAGGGGCCCTATTATT
Source organism: Dendrobates tinctorius (assembly GCF_039654945.1). Taxonomy (NCBI): domain Eukaryota; kingdom Metazoa; phylum Chordata; class Amphibia; order Anura; family Dendrobatidae; genus Dendrobates; species Dendrobates tinctorius. Next base: position 43,032,034 of record NW_027361738.1, on the reverse strand, counting down.
TGTCAGTGACATAATGGCAGATTCAATCTCCTCTTCTGTTATGGGCTCTTCCAACCTAAGTCTGTCACAATCTTTAACATTTGGGGAGTTTTGCCCTCAAGAAAGTCTTTAATGTCCCCAACAGAAGCCTCCAGTCCGGATGTATACAATTTTTTTAAAACTTCCCAAATTCTCCCAAGATATCCCCTGTGGTTTCCAGCAGTACCCCGTCATCCGTCCTTAATTTGTATACATATGACGAGTCTCCCTGTGCCGCCGACACTACCGAGAGTAAGTGCCCCACTTTTTCTCCCTCCTCTTAAAATTGCGTTTTCTGAAAAGCTCTCCTCTCTGCCTTCTCCAAGTATAACTTGTTAACTGCTTCCTGGGCCCCTCTAAACCTTCTCTGATTTTCCTCCGATGGGTCCGCCACCATATCTATCTCCACCCTCACCAATGACTCCACAATCGCCTTATCCTTTAATCTAGTTTTAGATTTACATTTAGATATCTCACGAAAGAAAAGGCCTCTCAGAAAAGCTTTCATGGCATCCCAAACCACCCGTTTACCAGCACTTCCCTCATTAACTTGCCAGTATTCTCTCATCTCCCTTTCTATGATGTCCATATTTATATGTTCAAACCATAAGAGGTGCATTATCCATCCGTCTCCTTGCCCAATCCTCCCCATTGTCTTTTTAATAGTTCAATAGGCTTATGATCCGAAACTACCCTTGGGAGGTATTCTACCTCACAGATTGACCAAGTCATCAACTCATTGCTCAACGCTATACAGGGCCGGACTGGGACTAAAATTCAGCCCTGGCATTTGAAGTTACACAGGCCCACTAGTCACATGGTGACTATATAATATCTTTGTACACTTGTAGGTTACAAGAAGTGATAGGAGATTAACATGACTATATAACATGTAGTCACAGCTGTGCCCAGTATTTCAGCTCAGTCCTATTTATTGCTTTTAGGTACAGTACTCCTCCCAAAGCTCTGTCCCCTTTTGTACGCACGGTGACAGAATTCCTGGCAGAACTGCTATCTATTGGGCAACCAGACCCCCCTGGTCATAGCCGCCCCTATCATACCTCCCAATCTTTGAAGAAGGGATAAGAGGGACAAAGACTGTGCCGCGCGCAGCGCGCCGCTGCAAATTTTAGGCCACACCCTGGCCACACCCATTTCACAACTAGTCACACCCATGTTCACGCCCAACCGCACCCATTTAGCACTGCTGATCACACTGGCGGTACTGAGGGCACAGTGGCTGGCATTATGGGCACACTGACTGGCACTAAGGAAGAGAGAAAACAGAGAGAGAGAAAAAAGAAACAGAGAGAGAAAGAAAGGAGAGCAAGAGAGAAAGAAAGAACAGAGAGAGAAAGAAAGAACAGAGAGAGACAGAGAGAGAAAGAAAGAAGTAAAGAAAAGAAAGAAAGAACAGAGAAAGAAAGAGAGGAAAGAAAAAAAAAGAGGGGAAAGAAAGAACAGAGAGAGAAAGAAAGGGGGGAAAGAAAGAACAAAGAGAGACAGAGAGAGAGAAAGAAAGAAGTAAAGAAAAGAAAGAAAGAACAGAGAGAAAGAAAGAGAGGAAAGAAAAAGAAAAAAGAGGGGAAAGAAAGAACAGAGAGAGAGAGAAAGAAAAAAGAAAGAATAGAGAGAGAAAGAAAGAACAGAGAGAGAGAAAGAAAATGAGGGAAAGACAGAACAGAGAATGAGAAAGAACAGAGAAAGAAACAGAGAGAAAGAAATAAAGAAATATTCTATAAAGATACTATAGCAGCCCGGCTCCCATTGTAGTGCCCACCTGAGCCTCCCGATGCAGGACATATCATGATCCGCTCACATGGCCGGCATCCCCGATTCCAAGGCGATCCTGCTGTCTGCGCTGTCAGAGGAGGACATGGTGATGGATCTGAAGCATTCCTAGTTCTGTCACAATCTCCTCATGAAATTATCTCATTTCCGGTCAGCTTCCAGCACATCACTTCAGGTGGAATGTCATGTGCGAGTTTTAAAATGCTCCTCGGGGCTCTGCTGTGTACTCCTGTGTCCGTGGGAAAAGCCCGCCTTGTATGCCTCACACACACTTGGCTCCGCTCCATTCATCCCGTACACATATGGCTCTACTCCGTACACACACGGCTCCGGTCCATAGACCTCGTACACGCGCAGCTCCGGTCCGTACACCTCGTACACGTGCGGCTCCGGTTCGAACACCTCGTACATGCGCAGCTCCTCTCCATACACCTCATACACGCGCGGCTCCTCTCCGTACACCTCGTACATGCGTAGCTCCTCTCCGTACACCTCGTACACGCGCGGCTCCGCTCCGTACACCTCGTACACACGCAGCTCCTCTCCATACACCTCGTACACATCCAGCTCCGTTCCGAACACCTCGTACACGTGGCTCCATTCCGAACACCTCATACACATGCGGCTCCTCTCCGTACACCTCGTACACACACGGCTCCGCTCCATACACCTCGTACACACGGCTCCTCTCCGTACACCTCGTACACACAGCTCTGCTAAATCTATCCTGTAAACCCCTCCTGACCCCACACATACTTCCCTCATCCAGCACCATGACAACCAGCACAGCCGAGTCCTGCAGACACCAAGAGGCAGGGCTGTGCGCACAGGACCTGTGATGAGGTCACAGGAGGGGCGGAGTCAGGGGTCACATGATCAGGGGTCTGGACAAAGGATCCTGATCATGTGACCCCTGACTCCTCCCTTCCTGTGACCTCATCAAAGGTCCTGTGTACAGAGAAGAGAGCAGGCAAGCAACGCTGTGAGTGGCTGCGGGCTGCGGGGGGGTCTCATGTTAGGGCGTGGATGGAGGGCGAGGATGGAGTGCGTGGGGGGGAGGTCTCATGCTAGGACGAGAATGGAGTGCCAGTGGCCGCATCAGCTGGCAAGCGGCCGGATGATCGGGCGCTGCCGCCCGCAGCCCACATGACAGCGGCCCAGCGGGAAAATGCCCGGTTGGGTATATTACCAATCCGGGCCTGACGCTATATCTATCCTTGAATGGGACCCATGAGTCGCAGAGTAGCAGGAGTAGCAAACTTCATTCTCGTTCCTTACTCTCCAGAGATCCACCATCTCCAATTCCCTCATGAACATACCAAATGGCGATAGTTTCTTTACCCCTTTGTCCACTCCCTTTTTATGTCTGTCCCATCCTTCATCTAGTACATTATTAAAATCTCCGATAAGTAGCAATGGTAATCCCATTCCCTTCTTAAATAAGTCAAATATTTCCCGTATCTTGGTCCTCGAGAATGGGGGTGGTATATACATCGCCGCCACACACATCAGCTGCCCATAAATTCGACAAATTAAGCAAACATATTGTCCCTCACTGTCCACATAGCTCTCTTCTTCCTCAAATGGCGTAGATTTCCCTATAAGCAGGGAGACCCCTCTGGCGTATGAAGAATATGTGAAATGATATGCCTTGCCAATCCACCTCCTTTGTAATATCTCCACCTTTTCCCTCAGTAAATGCATCTCCTCGAGACATATCACATCCGGCCCCCTCTTTCTAATATATTCCAAAATTGCCGCCCTCTGTGTCCCTTCAGACAATCCTCTTATATTCCAGCTGAGTATTTTAATTTTATCCCCCATCTTATGTACTCAGTTAGATAATTTCCCAGACCCCATGAGCTATATCACCACTGCATGTGCTTTTTGGAACTTGTTGCAGAACAACAACCTCCACTTCCCCCTCCCCAACATTTACACTACAATATCCCATAAACATAACTTTGGTATATATTCAACCTCACCTCTTGGAGAATGGGTAACCCCGATACTGATTACCCTCTAAACGTTACCTCTAAGTTGCTATCAATCTAGCACACCCCAGCAACTCCTCCGCATATACAAAACTATAACAATACAGTTTTGCTAAACATAAAACTATCCCTCCTAAATCTGCATCCTATATTAAAAACTGGAATTAGCAGACTCCACCAAGCAAAAATCCTGCAACATCTTTAAAGTAGTACAGGGTGGGCCATTTATATGGATACACCTAAATAAAATGGGAATGGTTGGTGATATCAACTTCCTGTTTGTGGCATATTAGTATATGGGAGGAGGGAAACTGTTGTGAGTTCATTTTTCCCTTCACCATTGAGGTCTGATGAACTCCCTCCTCTGGTGAAGGAAGGTAGTGAGGCTGATTACCAAACACCTGGGCAGCTAGATGATGACTGGGTGGCTGGAATTGAGGACTGGATATAAGGCAGCCGACGCCCTTCTGCCTTGCTGGTGATCCTGCTGGATTCTTGGAGACCAGTCTGATTCCTGCGTCTCAAAGCTAAGTTTTTCTGCTCTGCTTTGTACTCTTCAGTTTTGTTTTGCCTTGTTTTTTGGGAGTTCTGCCATCCCCGGCCGGGGGTGAGCTGAATTCCATTTTTGTCTCTGATCTGTTGATCTTTTGCTCTGTCTTCAGAATATACCTGAGTGCTGATATAGTCTTTTGAAGCCTAGCGACTTCAGGGCCTGTTTTTCCTATCAGTCGGTTGGCTCATTTTGGATAGGGTTTTTGCGGATGGCAGACAGCAGCTTTCCTATCCTGTCCTATTTAGTTAACTTGGACCCCATCATTTGCTCAACCTATCTTTCTATCTGTGTTAGTGTTTTCATCTTGCTTCACCGTCATTATATGTTGGGGGCTGCCTATTGCTTTGGGGTCTGCTCTGGGGCAGTTTAGTTTTTCCCCTTTCTGTCTTTAGGCTATGTAGTTCTCCGGCTGTGATCGAGGGGTCTAGGGCACCGTAGGAACCCCCACGGCTACTGCTAGTTGTTGTGGATAGGTTCCAGGGGTCTGCAATCCGATAGCTGCCAACCTCTCTGGTTTTTCTGGACTTAGCTAGTATTTTGTTTTTTCCTCCTTCGGTGACTCATCATAACAGAATCACCAGCCATACCGCAGATCCTAGGGTACTCAATAGCAGGAGAGAATTGAAAAAAAAAAAAGGAAAAAAAAAAAAAGTGTGTCAGAATTTTTTTTTTTTGTGCATATTTTTTCCTCTATATCTCTGAGGCTGTAGGGGGAATTTTTCTCTCAATGGAGATGAAGCAATTGTCTGATCGTGTGGAGCAGCTCGCTGCTGAAGTGCAGGGAATTTCCGCCTATCTTGCTCATTCACATGCTGCTGAACCAAAGATTCCTACTCCTGATGTGTTTTTTGGGGATCGGTCTAAATTCTTGAATTTCAAGAATAATTATAAATTATTTTTTGCCTTGAAGCCTAACTCGTCGGGGAACTCCGCACAGCAGGATCTCTTTGCTGCGCGGCGATCCCCAGGATTGGGCGTTTTCTTTGAAACCTGATGATCCTATTCTGAATAATGTGAACGCATTTTTTCAAGCCTTGGGGTTGTTGTATGATGAACCTAATGCTATTGATCAGGCTGAAAAGACCCTGTTGGCATTAAGCCAGGGTCGGGATTCGGCAGAGTTGTACTGTCAAAAATTCCGAAAGTGGGCGGTCCTTACTACCTGGAATGATGGTGCCTTGGCAGCCCTCTTTCGGAAGGGTTTGTCAGAAACTGTAAAAGATACTATGGTGGGATTTCCTGTTCCCTCTGGTCTTGACGATTCGATGTCATTAGCCATTCAGGTGGATCGGCGTTTACATGAACGGAAAACTACACGAGAGATGTTGCCACCTGTTGAACAAATGTCTGAACCTATGCAATGTGATAGAGTTTTGTCTAGGGCGCAACGTCAGGAGTTCAGAAGGCGTAATAAGCTGTGTTTTTTTTGTGGAGATGCCTCGCATATTATTTCTGTCTGCCCTAAACGAGAGAAACCTTGCGCACACACGTTTTCTGTGGGTGGTGTTCAACCTAAGTTTCTTCTGGCAATTACTCTGATCTGCTCCCTGTCCACATTTTCCGCCAAGGCTTTTGTGGATTCGGGAGCAGCTCTGAACCTGATGGACTTGGATTTTGCTAAACGTTGTGGATTTCCTATGACACCTCTGCGGACGCCTATCCCTTTGAGGGGTATTGATGCTACTCCTTTGGCGAAGAATAAACCTCAGTTTTGGACCCAGGTGGTAATGCGTGTCGCCCCAGACCATCAAGAAAATTGCAGATTTTTGGTGTTGCATAATTTGCATGATACCATTGTTCTGGGGTTTCCCGGGTTGCAAATCCATAATCCAGTTCTGGATTGGAAATCTTTGTCTGTGGTGAGTTGGGGTTGTCGGTGTCCCCTTAGTGATGCTCCTGTTTTCTCTATCTCTCCCCAGTCACATGATGTTCCTGACTATTTGGCTGACTTTTATGATGTATTTAGTGAGAGCAAGTCTGCGTCTTTGCCTCCTCATAGGAGTTATGACTGCGCAATTGAGCTGAACCCGGGGTGTAAATTCCCCAAGGGTCGGCTTTTCAATTTATCTGTACCTGAGCACGAGGCTATGCGATCCTATATTAAGGAGTCATTGGAGAAGGGTCATATTAGACCATCTTCTTCACCCTTAGATGCTGTTTTTTTTTTCGTGGCTAAAAAGGATGGTTCATTAAGGCCTTGTATTGACTATCGTGCCCTCAACAAAATTACTGTTAAATATCAGTATCCGTTACCCCTGATTTCTGATCTATTCTCCAGAGTTAAAGGTGCTTGCTGGTTTACCAAGCTTGACCTCAGGGGGGCGTATAATCTTATTCGCATTAAGCATGGGGATGAATGGAAGACGGCGTTTAATACTCCGGAAGGACATTTTGAGTACCTGGTGATGCCTTTTGGGCTCACTAATGCCCCTTCTGTCTTCCAGTGCTTCATGAACGATGTATTCCGAGACTTTGTGGATAAATTTTTGATTATCTATCTGGATGATATTTTGATCTTCTCCAAGAATTGGGACTCTCATGTGGAACATGTTTGGACTGTGTTCCGGATTTTGAGGAAGAATTCCCTGTATGTCAAGGGATCGAAATGCCTTTTTGGGGTACAGAGGATTTCATTTTTGGGATTTATTGTGTCTCCGTCAACTATTGAAATGGACCCGGCCAAGGTACAGGCCATTTATGATTGGGTTCAGCCCACTTCTTTGAAGGCCCTCCAGAAGTTTTTGGGTTTTGCTAATTTTTATCGGAAATTTATAGCTAATTTTTCTGGTATTGCCAAGCCATTGACGGATTTGACTAGGAAGGGTGCTGATGTGCTGAATTGGTCTCCGGAGGCTGTTTCTTCCTTTCAGGAGCTGAAGCGAAGATTCACTTCTGCTCCGGTTTTGCGGCAACCTGATGTCTCACTCCCGTTTCAGGTGGAGGTGGACGCTTCTGAGATTGGTGCAGGAGCGGTGTTGTCCCCAAAAGATCCTGTGACATCTAAAATGAATCCTTGTGCTTTCTTTTCCCGAAAGTTCTCCCCATCCGAACGTAACTATGATGTGGGGAATCGGGAACTGTTGGCCATGAAATGGGCATTTGAGGAGTGGAGACATTGGTTGGAGGGAGCCAAACACCAAGTCGTGGTCCTTACTGACCACAAGAATTTGATTTACCTGGAGTCGGCCAAGCGCTTGAATCCTAGACAGGCTAGGTGGGCCTTGTTTTTCACACGTTTTGATTTTGTGGTCTCTTTTCTTCCGGGCACTAAGAATGTCAAGGCAGACGCCCTCTCTAGGAGTTTCCTTGCTGATTCTCCTGTTGTGACTAAGCCTGCTACCATCTTAGGTGAGGGGGTAGTTCTTTCTGCCATCTCAACCGATTTGAGACGTGCTCTGGAAGAGTTTCAGGAGGACAAACCTGAGCGTTGTCCCAGTGGAAAGTTGTATGTTCCTGACCAGTGGAGGAAGAGAGTGATGTCTGAAGTTCATTGCTCTGCATTGGCTGGTCATCCAGGTATTTTTGGTACTAGAGATCTAGTGAGTCGGTCTTTTTGGTGGCCCGCCTTGTCTCATGATGTCAGGAATTTTGTGCAGTCCTGTGGGACTTGCTCCCGGTCTAAACCTTGTTCTCGCTCTAGTGGGTTGTTGATGCCTTTGCCGGTGCCCAGGAGGCCATGGACCCATATTTCAATGGATTTTATCTCTGATATGCCTGTCTCTCAGAGAATGACTGTTATTTGGGTGATTTGTGATAGATTCTCTAAGATGGTCCATCTTGTACCACTCCCTAAGTTGCCATCTTCCTCTGAGTTGGTGCCCTTGCTTTTGCAACAGGTGGTTCGCTTGCACGGGATTCCTGAGAACATTGTATCTGACAGAGGAGTTCAGTTTGTGTCTAGATTTTGGAGGACTTTCTGTTCCAAGCTGGGAATTCAGTTGTCCTTCTCCTCTGCGTTTCACCCTCAGACCAATGGGCAGACGGAGAGAACAAACCAGACTTTGGAGTCGTATTTGAGATGTTTTATTTCTGCCGATCAGGATGATTGGGTTTCATTTTTGCCCTTGGCCAAATTTGCTTTAAATAATAGAGCTAGTTCTGCCACTTTGATGTCACCTTTTTTTTGTAACATTGGGTTTCACCCTCGATTTTCTTCAGGGCAGGTGGAGCCTTCTGCCTGCCCAGGTGATGACACTGTGGTGGAGAGAATGTACCAGATCTGGGACCAAGTAGTGGATAAGTTGTCTCTCTCCCAGGAAAAGGCCCAGCGGTTTTCCAACCGGCGTAGTACCGTTGGTCCCCAGTTTAAGGTGGGTGATATCGTTTGGTTGTCATCAAAAAATATCGCTATGAAGGTGGCTTCTCCTAAGTTTAAGCCTAGATTTATTGGACCTTACAAGATTTTGGAGATTATTAATCCGGTCTCTTTTCGGTTGGCTCTTCCTGTCACATTTAAAATTCATAATGTGTTTCATAAGTCCTTTTTGAAGAAGTTTGTTGAACCAGTAGATCCTGTGGTGGCACCTCCTGACCCTATATTGGTTGAAGGTAACATGGAATATGAGGTAGAGAAGATACTGGATTCCCGTCTGGCTAGACGGAGACTCCAGTATTTGGTTAAGTGGAAGGGTTATGGTCAGGAGGATAATTCCTGGGTCTCTGCCTCTGATATTCATGCCGAAAGATTGGTTCGTGCCTTTCATCGGGCTCACCCGGATCGCCCTGGTGGCATGGATGAGGGTTCGGTGACCCCTCCTCAAGGGGGAGGTACTGTTGTGAGTTCATTTTTCCCTTCACCATTGAGGTCTGATGAACTCCCTCCTCTGGTGAAGGAAGGTAGTGAGGCTGATTACCAAACACCTGGGCAGCTAGATGATGACTGGGTGGCTGGAATTGAGGACTGGATATAAGGCAGCAGACGCCTTTCTGCCTTGCTGGTGATCCTGCTGGTTTCTTGGAGACCAGTCTGATTCCTGCGTCTCAAAGCTTAAGTTTTTCTGCTCTGCTTTGTACTCTTCAGTTTTGTTTTTGTTTTGCCTTGTTTTTTGGGAGTTCTGCCATCCCCGGCCGGGAGTGAGCTGAATTCCATTTTTGTCTCTGATCTGTTGATCTTTTGCTCTGTCTTCAGAATATACCTGAGTGCTGATATAGTCTTTTGAAGCCTAGCGACTTCAGGGCCTGTTTTTCCTATCAGTCGGCTCATTTTGGATAGGGTTTTTGCGGATGGCAGACAGCAGCTTTCCTATCCTGTCCTATTTAGTTAACTTGGGCCCCATCATTTGCTCAACCTATCTTTCTATCTGTGTTAGTGTTTTCATCTTGCTTCACCATCATTATATGTTGGGGGCTGCCTATTGCTTTGGGGTCTGCTCTGGGGCAGTTTAGTTTTTCCCCTTTCTGTCTTTAGGCTATGTAGTTCTCCAGCTGTGATCGAGGGGTCTAGGGCACCGTAGGAACCCCCCACGGCTACTGCTAGTTGTTGTGGATAGGTTCAGGGGTCTGCAATCCGATAGCTGCCAACTTCTCTGGTTTTTCTGGACTTAGCTAGTATTTTGTTTTTTCCTCCTTCGGTGATTCATCATAACAGGAAACTTTTCAAAATGGGTGGTGTCCATGGCTGCCATTTTGAAGTCAGCCATTTTGGATCCAACTTTATTTTTTCAATGGGAAGAGGGTCATGTGAAACATCAAGCTTATTGAGAATTTCACAAGAAAAGCAATGATGTGCTTGGTTTTAACGGAACTTTATTCGTTCATGAGTTATTTACAAGTTTATGACCACTTATAAAATGTGTTCAAAGTGCTGCCCATTGTGTTGGATTGGCAATGCAACCCTCTTCTCCCACTCTTGACACACTGATAGCTCACTCATTGCACCGAGTGATCACATGGTCACTGGGTTCGGAGATGAAAGCACGGTGAGTGCTTCTTAATCTATATACACAGCACTAGTTCAATGCTGTGTACACAGAGAAAGGAAACATGATAAAACATGATTATCTTCTCTATGTGGAGTTGGGCTGTGTCTCCCAGATGACATTCATCAATTTTGTGAAAGCTGATAAGACTGCAGTGAAGTTTTAGAACTTCAAAGCAAGAATAAGAGAGGATTACCCAGACATTTAAAGTCTATGGGCAGTCCAGAAATAGTTAAGGAAACAACCTTCAAAATTGTTATTCATTTCATTAGGTAATACAAACATTTATTAAAACAGATATATCGGAAATGGTGACAACTTCCCTTTAAAATGTGGTCTACTTAATAGGCGGAGTCAACAGACTAGCCATATTTTGCTTATGGGCCAGTGAGATATACACCAGCTACTGGTTTGGTCTGTTCAGTGTTATGAACATCTGAATAATTCCTTATTCTGCATTATTGGATTATGAGATTTCTTGGTGTATTAAATGTCAAATAAAAGGAATTTAAATGTTTCTGTTTCTTGTTTCTGAACTTTTATTCATTCTGTTTTTTTTTTCATTAAGAGCTGCAAATTTCAGTTTGATCACCTACATGTATCATCTTACCAATCATCTTGACCCCCTTATTCCCATCAATACTGGAACCACTAGACATGGCAGAGAGGGCAAAGGCTATATTCCGTTGTTAGAAACCGCTTCCCGAAATTCCCAGAGGTTATAATTCAGGGTGCTGACTAAATATTTCAGTGTAGAAACGTGCTTAATTATATGGATTACTGAATAAATTGTCAAGTGTAAGGAATTATTCCGATAAATTAAAATACTAATTAAACAGGCTGTTGCAGAATTTTGAGAACATTATAGGGTTCTGCTTCTTCAGGTAATTTGCATATCCTTCATCTGTGAATTTAATTTTGAAGGGCTTCATTTTTTGTATTTCAAAACCCCTTTGTTTCACACAAATACAAAACGAGGTCTTATGTTGCCCATTGCTTTGAATGTTCCAAATGAGTTCTACTTTTATTAGGAAAAAGAAATTAAATTCTAAAATGTGTCCTTTTCTATTCAGGATAAATTGTAGAACTGTAATATGAAAAGAGAAAGATTTGATTTAAAAATAATGAGATTCTCAGACATTTTCAGCTTGTGCTTAATCCTAGAGAATGAAAAAATAAGGATTTTTTTTAAGAACAAAAGTTTGATCCTCGTTTTTTTATTGATAGCTTACTAAGGCAGTAGACTGAAATAAGGATGAAAAAAAGAAAACACAGTACATAGTACAGAGATTAGTCCTGGAATCTAGTCCAAGAAATGTATATTACATGGTGGTCATCTGAATAAATGGTTGTTCATACATGTATGACTCTATCAGATTCCTCAGAGCAGGAAACGCTTTACACTACGTAATTTCAATTGTAAAGTGCTGCGGAATATGTTGGCGCTATGTAAATAAAAATTATTATTGTTATATTAACTCTAGAATAGGGGTTCCCACACTTTCCTACCTTGAAAGACACATTCTATGCGAAGAAAATTCCCTGCCAATATCGTTCATTTGAATTTGAGAGGAGAGGTACTTGATGTTTTCATAAGAAATGAGGAAAAAGGGGATGATTGCCCGCGCTGCTGATGTTAAGGAAGAAACCAGGAGAACAGCACAGACAAGCTGTTAGGGTTGCGGATCGCACTAAATATAAAATATGAGAAAGTGCGATTGCAACCCAGGGTCCACCGTGCAGAGGTGGTATACTGCTGCTAGGTAATGGCTGCCGCTATATGGCGATATAAAGGAAGAACACACGCGGATTAACGTCACCCGGTGTGGACAGGGCGAACTCTGTTAACTCACAGAGCCGCACTACCGCAGAACATAAATACCAGAGTCTGTTTAGCTCACAGAGCTTGGCAACAGAGCGCACAGAATGCGGTCACAGAACTCTGAAACAAGAACACGGGGTCAGAGTCCCTCTAGACCTTCTGAGCGCACGGCGTCGCACCTGCGGACGCCACTGTAGATGCTGACTATGGTAGAGTGTTGAGTACGTGCACTGTGGCGTGCAGAGCCACCGGTGGACACTGATGCCAGTCTCAGACTCTGCCTCTACCTACACCTAAGCCTGGGCACTTAACAGGCTAGGCTGCACAACACATGCATACCAAGGGTAGGGCTTTCTTAATGAGTCTTTCACCAGAGACATTCATACATGCATACAACACTCACTCCTCATAGTCTGGTAATGCAGTCTATACTAGCGCATGGCCGAGCGGCCATGCGACCCTTTTATAGCAGCGTCCTTCCGGGACCTTCCTGATGGTCCAATCCAAGCTGGAGAAGGACCTGAGCATGTGACCTCCGATCTCCAATGGGAGATCGGCCCAAGGGCAAGCTCAGTGGACTGAATGGAGGACTTAGTCCCTGGAGTAGCTCGCTGCTGACAAGCATGCATTCCTATAGCTGTACCAAAGGTGGCAGCAGCAACCAAACCCACAGACCTAGTCTGGGCAGAGCACTGGGACCGATGAGTCTGCTGAGCAGCCTCCTCTGCGGCTGAAGAGGAATGGGAAACCGCCGGAAGCAAGACTCGGCATTCCCGCTGTGCAGCGACAGGAACCCGACGCCTAACACAAGCACCCCCTTTCTTCTCAGTTCTTGCCTCACACAACATGTTTCTAGTTTGGAAGGTGCTCTAAGACCTTTGTTGTGGGTTAGACAACCCCAGTAGGTGAGCAATATCATGTGTTTCACCTACTGTGTTTTTTTCTGGGATAAGACCCAATTGTGTTTGGTGTTCCTTTTTTTAGAAGTGTTTATAATGAGACTCATCTCTGCAGCATTGATCCTCCCCCATCACTGACTGCTGGAGGTGAAAAGCTGAAAGTTGTTAATCACACCAAGGTCTGCTGTGTCTCAGCACAGTCATTACTCCTCAGTGAGGAGAGTAGACTGTTTGTCAATACATGGCTCACACTGAGCTTGTTCTAAACTATTGTGGAGGGTGTTCTTCTTTCACCAGTGTTTTGCTGCCTGCTTATGATTGGTCAGCATCAGAAAGAGGAAGAAGTACATGCCCCCAGTGAAATATTCATTAAATGTTTAGGTGTCAAATACCTTGATTGCTAATATCTCTGTGACGGAAAGGAGAATTACAAAAATATATATTCTGCTCTGTAGGACCTTTTAAATTGTGTGTCCAGTTCCAAATAAAAAATGTGTCCATACTGCACTGGTTCTGGGGTACTATATAAGCTGATTTGCAAAATATGGTGCTCTCAAGGCTGGTATCTGCTAAGGCAGCCTCCAGGTGGTCTATTGAGTGTAATGGCACCCTGTCAGATATTTTTGAGAGAGCCTTTTTCACTATTTCATTGACATCAATTGGCAAAGCAATTTTTGTGTTTATGTCCCCAGTGAGGTCTCCCCACCCATGTACACATTGAAATGCTCCTGCTTCTAAGAGAATTTATCACAATTTTAACATTGTTAGGAGGTTGCAGATTACAGTCAAAATTAGTATGGTGCTTTAAGGCAAATCACTGCTGCTATTACATTATGTCTGTATAAAGATCCCTGGTATTATGCATTTGTGCAAAGGGCGCTAATGGCCTGACACAGCTGCCATGTAGGTGTTGTGACAATAATAGTTTTGGAAAGGATGCATATTCTGCCTGACATGCTAATCACAATGGCTAGCTATCATGCTCATGCTTTGTCTTATGTCCCTAGTAAAATAATACTTTGCCGTGTCAATGGTCACAATAGGAATGGAATATAATTAGGATAGTTGTCTTTCGTAGTAGTCCTCTCTCTGTCTGCTGATAAGTACTGATAGAGTACATTGTTATAAAGAAGGGCAGACATTCGGTGAGTTTTTGTTCTAAGCTCTCTACATTCAAATAACCTTTTGCTTTTTTCTCTCATCCTAATAGCTGACAATAAAGAAAAGTTTGAAAAATCCACAGGTCTAAGAATCCTGCAAACTGGGGTTGCTGAGGTAGGACCTAATATTTTCTTTCGTTTATGTGTTTTATGTAGACAGTTATCTACTATTTCAATGCTCTTACTAACTTAAAGAAGCACTCCCACTAAACTTTTTTATTACCTAAACCTATGTGTGTATGTAGTGTATTGTAAGTGTAGTAATATCATTGATAGCCATCTTCCAAGAGTTCCTTTTTTGAGTCAAGTGATTGCTGTTCACACTGAGCAGTATCTGTGAGCCCGAAGTCTCTATTACAATGTGCGGCAGCTCTTCCCTCTTAGCTATTCAGCTCGTCTGACACTTCCTTGCTAATCCAGATACACGTACCAGTGTTGTTTCTGATTGTCTCCTCCCTGAGTTCCTTACGGACCCCATCCTGAGTTCCTGATTGGCTGCTCCCTGATTAAAAACCCTACTTAAACTTGGCATTGCGCTTCCTTCCTTGCAAGATTATTGAGCTACAAGTCTGCTGCTACTTCTGTGTACTGACCTCTGGCTATTCCTGTCTACACTATCTGCCGGTTCTGCCCCTACTGGTTGCAATACCAGGTCAGTCCATAACAGTAAGTCTATAAAGTCTTGTTCTGGCGCTTTACAACTGACATTGTAAGTTCTAGTGCCCTGTGTGAGCCAACAAGTCAGAATAGCTGTCATGTGACCCAGAAGAGGACTAAAGCGGCTCTGTAAACCAAGGGAGACAGCGATTGGTGAGTATATTACTGCACTTACACTATATTACATATGCATTTATACGGGTTTAAGCAATAAAAAGTTTGTTGGGAGTGCTTTTTTAAATTGTCATGCTGCATTGGAAAAATCGAGAGTATAAATCTTAAAGGAGTAGTTTGATACTTTAACATTGATGGCCCTTCCTTAGGATAGGTCATTAATGTCTGATCATTCGGGGTTTGACACCCAGCACCCCTGCCGATCTACTGTTCCTGACGTTGGTGGCGGGCTTAACGGCTCAGTTGCGGATGCTGCACAGTTCTGTTGCCAGAATAGTGACCACAGCCGGGTAATGCATATCTGCCCCCCTTTCAAAGAAATAGGGGTGGATGTGCAGTACCCGGCCGCTGCCACTACGTCGATGGAGCTGTGCAGCT
This sequence comes from Dendrobates tinctorius, assembly GCF_039654945.1. Classification (NCBI taxonomy): domain Eukaryota; kingdom Metazoa; phylum Chordata; class Amphibia; order Anura; family Dendrobatidae; genus Dendrobates; species Dendrobates tinctorius. The sequence goes on along the minus strand of NW_027361738.1, from coordinate 43,016,670 downwards.
CCGCAACTAATTAGTTCTGGCCAACGACGACAGCGGAAACAACAGATCGGCGAGGGTTCCCCCCACGATCAGACATACATGACCTATCATAAGGATAGGTCATCAAGGTTAAAGTCCTGGAAAACCCCTTTAAGGTTTGTTTTTCAGAGACTTAAATAAATATTAAGATGCTTTGTGCCAATTGTGAAATAGTGAACCTGTTAAAAACTTTTAGAGAGCAAACTAATGGCCCATAGATAAAGTATTGTCTACAGTACTTACATCAAGGATACAAAGGTTTTACCATAATCATAGAGGAAAATTGGCTTCTGCCATGCAGAGGCTTTGCCTTCTTCTAGAATAACATTGTTGAAAAATTGTTTGGTCTGGATGAACTTTTTCTGCCATATTATGTTACTAAGATTGTTAGCATCAAACTTGAGATATTGCCCCATGGAGTGTCTTGTTTTATGAAAGTGCTTCTAGATTGGTAAATTTTATATTATTAGTAGCAGAAAATCTTATCATTGACACATTGGGGAATTTTTAATTCTTATTCTTAAAAACATCAGTTTAGAGAAAATTATGCTAATTATGTCTAATTGATCCAAATCTTATGCAAGTATTGATGTGCAGATTTCACAATTGTACTACTTCTCTGATCCACATAACAACTTTTGTCACATGCCATATCCTCTGAGTGCAATTCATTTAGTAAATTTCCCCTTTTGGCTTGGTTTTGTATGATTGATTAAATTTTGATACTTTATGAACATTTTTTCCTTTGGAACATTTGCAAAACTTTCTATGTATGTCCATTTTGGAAAGTGAGACTGCAACTTGCTTCTAATTTTTCTCTGTGGATGATCATTATTACTTGGCACTGTGCAAATATTAATCTGCTGAGAATTAACCTTGCAAGACCAGTTTTGTATCAAAGTGAATATAAATGTTGGGCAATGCTAAAGTATAGATATCAGTCTGCTTGTATCAATCAGTCATTGGAAGTCTCTGTGTTTAATAAAAATTGATTGCTGATTGCTCCCAGTAAGGCCACGTTTACACGTTCAGTATTTTACATCCATATTTGTAAGCCAAAACCAGGAGTGGGTGATAAATACAGAAGTGGTGACGTGTTTCTATTTTCTCTTATTGTTCCAAAATAATAATCTTGTAGATGTTTCTATTTCAAAACAGTCTACCTTTGTTGTCTTTTTTTTCAACTGGTTAACATGGTACGAAAAGCATTTTTTTTTTATAAATCAAGAAAGTGATAGTAAAATGCGCTGATTACACGGACCCTGACCACTCCATCTAATCTGGGGAATCTGGATTATTCAGTAATGTGGGTGCACTATGCACATTTTGCTTATTCTGTATTCAGATCCTTGAGTATTGACAGCTGAAAAGTCATCATATTCCTGTATTCCATGACAAACTGAATACATTACTTATCCACCTACAGATATATAATTGTATTACATTAGGTTACCATTTTGATTGCTTTTCCGGCAATTTACATGCATGTGTGATTTCCGCTGAGCTAAGAGAAGCATTTTCAGTCGTAATTATCTAAGCAGTTTAACAATGTATTTAAAAAAATGGCTTAGTCTCTCCCCCACAAAAAAATGTAAAAAATAATACCAAAATATATGAATAAATATAAATAACTATATATATATATATATATATATATACTGTATATATATATATATATATATATATATATATATATATATACTGTATATATACACTGCTCAAAAGAATAAAGGGAACACTTAAACAACACACAATAACTCCAAGTCAATCACACTTCTGTGAAATCTACCTGTCCAGTTATGAAACAACACTGATTGTGAATCAATTTCTCCTGCTGTTGTGCAAATGGAAAAGACAACAGGGAAATATGACAGGCAATTAGCAAGACAACCCCTATAAAGGAGTGGTTCTGCAGGGGGTGCACACAGGCCATTTCTCTGTTCTCAACCTTTTTTGGCTATTGTTTTGGTCACTTTTGCATTTTGTCATTGCTCTCACTCCTAGAGGTACTATACAGTAGCATGAGGCAGATTCTACAACCAACAGAAGTTGCTCAAGTAGTGCAGCTCCTCCAGGATGGCACATCAATGTGAGCTGTGGCAAGAAGGGTAGCTGTGTGTCAGCACAGTGTCTAAAGCATAGAGCAGATACCAGGAGACAGGCTAGTACACAAGGAGGTATGGAGAGGGCGGTAGGAGGGCAACCACCCAGCAGCAGGACCACTACCTCCTCCTTTGTGCAAGGAGGAACAGGAGAAGCAGTGCCAGAGCCCTGCAAAATGACCTCCAGCTGGCCACTAACATCCATATGTCTGTGCAAAAACTCTCCGAAATAGACTCCATGAGGGAGGTATGAAAGTCCAACATCCACAAGTGGGTTTTGAGCTTACTGCCCAACACTGTGCAGGGCAATTGACATTTGGCAGAGAACACCAAAACTGACAGATTCAACATTGGCGCCCTGTGCTCTTCACGTGTGAGAGCAGGTTCAAACTGAGCACATGTGACAAATGTGACAGAGTCTGGAGATGCCGTGGAGAATGTTCTGCTGCATGCAACATCCTCCAGCATGACTGATTTGGCAGTGGGTCTCTAATGGTGTGGGGAGACATTTCTTTGGAGGGCCGCACACCCTACGTGTGCTAGACAGAGGTACCCTGACTGCCATTTTGCAGTCAAGTGGGGGTTTTGATCTGCCTCTCTAGCAATCCTATAAGCAGCTCTCACTGAAATTTTGCTTGGTCTTTGAGACCTTACTTATCTTGACCTCCACTGTTCCTGTTAACTGCTATTTCTTAAATACATTTCAAACTGAGGAAAGGGCAACTTGAAAACACTTTGCTATCTTCTTATAACCTTCTCCTGCTTTGTGGGCCTCCACCATTTTCATTTTCAGAGTCCTAGGCAGCTGCTTAGAAGAAACCATGGCTGCTGTTATTTGGCACCAGGTTAGAGGAGGCTGGGTTTTTATAAATCTGGGAAATTTGCATCACCTGGCCTTTTCTGAACAATGACAGTGAACAAGCCATAATCCTAGCAAGCTAAGTGAGGTCTGGAACTTTGGCCAAAGTTATCTGAACACACAAGTCTCCAAGGGTGTTCAAAATTTTGCATCAGCCCACTTTCCTTTTGTAATTTTTAAAATGTAAAAAACAGCAATATATATATTTTGCCTAAAATTCAAAGGAAATGTGTAATCTTTAACTTTATCCCTTTTAGGCTACTTTCACACTTGCTTTGTTTTGCAGCGTGTTTTTCCCGCAAAAAAATGCATAGAAAAAATGCATACAAATGCATACAAATGCTGCGTTTTTTTCAAGCATTTTTATGAGCATGCATGAAAAAAACGCAGCGTTTTTATGCGTTTGTATGCGTTTTTAGTGCTTTTTTACCGCGTTTGTGTTTTTTTCCAACATTAGTTGGCCCCTCACACTAACCCAAACCATGACTTTACTAACCCTAACCCTGACCCTAACCCTAACCCTTAACCAAACCATACCCTAACCCTAACCCTGACCCTAACTCTAACCCTTAACCAAACCATACTAACCCTAACCCTTAACCAAACCCTACCCAAACCCTAACCCTAAACCCTAACTAACCCTAAACCCTAACCCTTAACCAAACCATACTAACCCTAACCCAAACCCTAACCCTAAACCCCCTTAACTAACCCTAACTCTAACCCAAACCCCTAAATTCCATTGTCTAACTAATGGTCAACAAAAAAACGCATGCGCAAAAAAACGCATACATGAGCATGCCAATGCGCACATATGCGCACCCATAGACTTATAATGGGTGTCTTGCTGTAAAAAAAACGCATTGCGCGCGCATGCGTTTTTTTGAGGCAAGTCGGACGCCCAAAAAATACAACAGGATGCATTTTGTGTGCCCGAGCGCACACCACAAAAAAACGCATGCGCGGAAAAACGCATACAAACGCATGCGTATACACACATAAGCGCATCCCATGCAAAATATAGGGAAAAAAAACGCATGCGTTTTTTAGCGCTAAAATACAGCGCAAAAAACCGCAAGTGTGAAACCAGCCTGAGATGATTTAATCTTCAAGTTGCTTAAATGTTCACATTAACAGTAATTTTGACCAGGGGTGCCCAAACTTTTACAATCCACTGTATATATACAGTATATATATATAGATATAGATATAGATACTGTATATGAGTTATATATAGATATATAGATATTGTGACGTAGTTATCACTAGCAGGTTGGGGTGTACTTGCTTAGCAGCGATATAACATACAGGAGGGCTCAATTTTTCTTAAAAGTTCACCTGGGTTTATTGCTCCATATCCCCAGCAGCACAAACACAGAGTAAGTCAGCCTTTAGATCTGGAAAAACAAAATAACAATGTCTATAAACAGGACTTTGTTCCCTCAGACCTGTGGGCATACAGGCTGTGACATATCCAGCACGCAGGCTCTATAGCCTAAACACAGTCTTTCACTGACCCTGGTCAGCACAACACGGATTCCTCTCCGTTACCTGTTAGCATCGGGTACACAGGTTCCCGGATACCTTTCGTCCTCAGAGGTCTCCAATAAACAGTCTCATTCTGATCCCGGTCATCATAACACGTATTCCTGTCAGTTACCTGTTGGTGTCAGCCACACAGGTTCCCGGATACCTCATCCTCAGAGGTATCCCACAATGTCTCTCACTGACCTCAGTCAGTATCACTCACGGTTTCAGCCCATCCACCCCAGAGGTGTCTCACAGGCCTCCTTCCTCTGGCTCAGCTTAGCCAGCACTGCACCATGTGCTCAAACACACAGGCTCCATTAGGTAGCCTTAACCATACCCACAGGTGAGGTGACATCACATGCACTGGTGAGGTGATCATGACATCACCACAGGTCCTTGAACATACACAACCACATACAGACTTCATCTTGGGTATTCAGACACACCCCTTGGGTGGGTATGTAGGTGGCTGGACCACCCATCTCTCCAAGTCACCTGGAAGCCTCCCAATCTATAGCAAAAACCTTCAGCAGTAGATCTGCTGAGCAAAAAAACGCCGAGGATTCCATCACAAGGCCACCCACCTCTGCGATACATACCGCCCATCATTACATGACCAGTCGCCATGCCACATAATATATATATATTGTTAGGCGGCGGATTCCTGACACTGCACAGCAGGAATCCAGAGCCAGACATCCAGCGGTCTCCCATTTTCCTCCGACCGCTCCGGGTGCTGCTCAGACTTGCTCTGACAGCCTGGATGTTGCTGCCACCTCAGGTGCAGCAATGGTAGCGCAACCTGCTCTGCAGGGAACCGCTCCAGAGGCTAAGTCCTAATGCTGTGCTACTGGGTATGCCCGCAAGGTGACCTCTCAGTGGAGAGCAGGGGTCACATGTTCAGGTCCTATGTCGGATCTGATTGGTCCTTCCCAGGGTACTGGAAGGTTCCGGAAGCGCATGGCTATAAAAAGCCCACATGGCGGCTTGGCCATGCGCTAGTGTAGCATATTATGCTGTGTGTGTATGGTGATGGATGCATTGACTGGTGACTGACTTATTAAGAAACCCCTTCCCTCTGACAATACGAATGGTGACAGAGTGTTGGTTAGTCAGCTCCAGATTGTGGCAAGCTACACGCCATTGTGCCTCCTGCACTGCACACTAGCGTCCGACGGTGTCCCGCCTCCCGGCGCCGTCGTCCAGCAGCTTTAGTTATTGCCGCGCTGCGGTAGCAGCATCTATTGGCGGTTGCGGCTGCCATGCCACCCGCTGGACTTCCTGTGAAGTTAACAGGGCCCGCGTCCTTATATTTATTACTGCCAAGCGACTCTGTGTCTGAACAGAGCCGCTCTTAGCGTTCGGGTGACGTTAACCCGAGCGCAGTACTTTACCTTTTGGTACATCTGCCATTGTCCAGCAGCGGTCGTACCATCTACCGCATGGTGGACCCCGGGCGGCGAACGCACCTCCTATTATTTATATCTGGTGCGTTCCGCCGACCCTAACATATATACATACAAGTATATTATTAATAATATTATTATTAATATTATGTTTTTGTTTTTTTAAATGGTAATAAATGTACATTTTTCCACAATTGGTATCAAAATAACCTAACAGCATTACTTCAGAATTACCTCTGACCTTTCCAAGCATTTCACGGTAAATCTTCTCCCCATATTGTCTAAGTTCAGTGGTGAACTTGATTCCTGGAACCGCAGAGAATTTTCCTGGTTTGGCGGATCAGCATCCTTAATTTACCTTATTGCCCAGAATGCTGTATTTATTACAGACCATCCCCCTTGCAACTCCTCTTCTTGATGGTTGCATATCTAGAGTTGTTTTGGTCATTACCTTTTCTCCACTGGCTTCCTGAGGATCTGAAGAGAAATATTCTTTAGACCTAAGGATGTTGATGGGGTTGACTTGCTTGACTGTCAGTTATATTATTTGGAGGTGGCCCATGCTCTGATCCTTGACCTCTTACACTGCTCTAAATCGAAGCTCAGGGTCTATAGCACTGTCTGGATACTTGCTCCAGATCAGTGTCCACACTTCCATGGACCTGGACTCCTAATGTCTAAAATAATACCTATATGTCCTAATGTACCCAACACAGATTAACAGATCTGTGCTCCCCTGGATCAAGGGGTTAGTTGGTTGATCTACAGGTTCCACTTAAAGGGAACCTGTCACCCCCCCAGGCGTTTTTAAATAAAAGAGCCACCTTGTGCAGCACTAATGCTGCATTCTGTCAAGGTGGCTCTTTTACTTAGCGTCCCTTCCACCGCAGAAATAATCGTTTAAAAAATTGTTCAAAAATGCCTGAATTTTGACAGGGGGGCAGGTCTTTCCCCCTCTGACAGACGCCTCGCATCCATCAGTCATTTCGTATTTGGCGCCGCCTCCACAGTGTTCTTTTGAAATGTTGGCGCCTGCGCTGTACTATAGTTTCGTGGGCATGCGCAGTTAGCGCTGCCCGACGTGCCCGTGCTCTCAGATCACATCTTGGCCTTCATATCGCGCGGCCACAGATCCCGCCCCACGGTCGCTTATGATTTATTCACACTAGTGTATCGAGGCCCTGAGCAAGGGGGGGCCACTCACGGGCGCTGGCACCGGGCCCTCATACCGCACTGGTGTCCCCGACAGTGAGTGGGCCACCATGCCTGCTCAGGACCCCGGCGCTTGCCAGGGTGTGCCGGGCCCTCACAGGAACATAATGAGATAATAATCTTTTGCGTTGAGTTCCCTTCGCCTCTTACTCAACATCTCTTCTTACTTTGCGATGTGCTTCATTTCTATTGAAATTCAAGTGTTATCCCATATGGGCCTCTGACCCACACAGTATCTCCCTTTTTGTTTTCTTTTCTCCAGTCTTCTCTTTTTATTAAGTGCTTTGCATTTGGTATTCTCTATTCTCGACACTTTGAGAGCAATTAATGCAAATTACAAATCACCATCATCACCCCTCACAAGCTCTTCCAGTTAGGCCACTATAAATTTCTTCAGTATCATCCTACTATAATATTGATTTCCAAATATGAGTTTGTGCCTCTTATTGATTTTCTGTGTTCCTCTATGAAAAATAATAAAATGTTGACTTTTTTGAAAAAATCTCAATTGGTACTGAGGGCATCATAAACCCATCCAAACATGGGAGAGCATACAAACTCCCTACAGATGTTGTCCTTGGTGGGATTTGAACCCAGGTCCACAATGCTGCAAAGCAACAGCGCTAACCACTGAGCCACTGCGCTGCCATGATGAATGTTGCTTTTCATTCCACTCCCAAAAGAATCATAACAAATATATCAAAATATTATACTTATTTCAAAAAATGGTATAAAGAAACCCTACAATTGATCCAATAAAAACGAATCACTAAAATAATCCCCCATAAATCTCATAAAAACGCATGAAGAAAAAAAGCCGGTCGGCACTGCCAATACTGCTGCAGGTTTACGCTGTCAAGTCCATACTGCTCATAGAATATGGGTAAATGTTAGCACAGCCAGTGGGAGAGGTGCCAAGCAGTAGGTTCCCAAACCTTTAGGATATATATCAAATACTGGGCACACTCATGAGATTCTGATGTGAGAACGAAATTTTAATACATACAGTAGCCACTAGTTACAGATGTTTCGGTTTTCGTGATAGACCTTCATCAGTGTACTACGGAGGAAAACAAAATAAAATGAAAAATAAAAACTAAAAATAAAGTAGTGCAGAAAATACATAACGAAAGTATATACAAAATACATGCGATAAGCATAGGTCAGTAATATGGCAGCTGATAAATAATCATTGTAGAGACAATCCAAATTGCATAAATACAGTATGTATCTGATCTGATAATGAGATGCCGACATACCTAGGGAAAGTTTGAATGGTCATGTGAGAATCTCACATATGATGTCGCTGAGAAGATAATAGTCTGTGGTAGAAAGAGGGCATAAATATCAGGGCCGTTTGTGGGATACCATAAAGGTAAGTATATAAAGGTGGAACGAACCTTAACCCCTTAACGACCAGGGGTATTTTTGGTTTTACATTTTCATTTTTCCCTCCCCTTCTTTCCAGAGCCATAACTTTTTTATTTTTCCGTTTATATGGCCATGTGAGGGCTTATTTTTTGCGGGACGAGTTGTACTTTTAAATGACCTCATTGGTTTTACCATATCGTGTACTCAAAAACGGGAAAAACGGGAAAAAAATTCCAAGTGCGGTGAAATTGCAAAAAAAGTGCAATCCCACACTTGTTTTTTGCTTGGCTTTTTTGTTGGGTTCACTAGATGCTAAACAAACATGTCTATGTCCTCTTTTATCTAAGTGGTGAAAATAAATTCCAAAGTTTGCTAAAAAAAAAAAAAATTTTCCGAGACCCGTAGCGTCTCCATTTTTCATGATCTGGGGTCGGGTGAGGGCTTATTTTTTCCGTGCCGGACTGATGTTTTTAATGATATCACTTTTGTGCAGATACGTTCTTTTGATCGCCCGTTATTGCATTTTAATGCATTGTCTTGGTGACCAAAAAAATGTAATTCTGGCGTTTTGAATTTTTTTCTCGCTACGCCGTTTATCGATCGGGTTAATGCTTTTTTTTTATTGATAGATCGGGCGATTCTGAACGCAGCGATACCTAATATGTGTATGTGGGATTTTTTTTTACTGTTTTATTTTGATTGGGGCGAAAGGGGGGTGATTTGAACTTTTAGGTTTTTTTAATTTTTTTTATTTTTAAACATTTTTTTTTTACTTTTGGCATGCTTCAATAGCCTCCGTAGGAGGCTAGAAGCTTGCGCAACCCGATCGGCTCTGCTACATAAGGGCGATGAGCAGATTGCCCATATGTAGCAGATTTACTGCTGTGCTTTCAGTGCCGACCACCGGGTGGCGCTGAAAGCCATATGCCTGGAACAACCATAGAGGTCTCATAGAGACCTCTGGTTGTCCAGGCAACATGACGCCGACCCCCGATCACGTGACGGGGGTCGGCGATGAGGTCATTTCCGGCCCGGCGGCCGGAAATGCTATTTAAATGCCCGCTGTCAGCTTTGACAGCGGCATTTAACTAGTTAATAGGCGCGGGCGGACGGCGATTCCGCTTGCGCCTATTGCGGGCACATGTCAGCTGTTCATAACAGCTGACATGTCCCGGCTTTGATGCGGGCTCAGCGCCGGAGCCCTCATCAAAGCAGGGGAAATGTCTGATGACATACTGTGCATGTCATTGGACATTAAGGGGTTAATATAGAATTTGATGGGAGTGTTGGTGGTCTGTGACCACAATGATAGCCAAAAGCTGTAAAGGAAAGTATAAGTAAGCAAATAAGGACCAGCGTTATTTGAGAGTGAACGCTAGTGGCGTGCACTTACCAATGCAGCTGCACTGCTGTGTGTCTTGTGATGCAGTTTCCGCCGCCTGTCAGGGAGGTGTAAGGAGGAGCGCGATGTGCCTATTTATAGTTACAGAGTGCGCGCGCAAAACCTGAAGTGGACGGCTATGAGTGACATCTGAAGGGCGGAAGTTCCCTTATCGTGCGTTCCAGAGCCAGGAAAGTGGGCTGGCGTGCGTTCCATGGTGCGTCGGTCACAGCATGGCATGATATGATAATCGATAGTGGAGAGGTGGAGCCAGTGAGACCAGAGCTGGACAAGGACGGGCAAAATAGTGAAAGATCATGTTTCATAATATTCAATATTGGCGGTTCTGTGGGAAAAGGAAAACAGTGTCAGAGCAGGGTACACACAGAGTATATAAATAGTATATAGGCAGAACATTAGTTAAGCATAATAGCACATCTCAAAACATTTTAGGGGCGGGCTATAAGTAATGGCAGATGTGAGGTCCACAATTCAGATGAAGGATTGCAAATCATAGTCTCTGTTGAAGCGCTATTAGGGCAGAGACACACTGGCGAATTTTTTGTCCGAGAATCGGATCATAAAACTTGCCCTGGCCGGCACCTCTCCTGACCTGAACTTGACAGCTGCATAGTAATCCATCACGCTGTCATGCTCAGGTCAGGAGAGGTGCCGGCCAGGGCAAGTTTTACGATCTGTTTCTCGGACGAAAAATTCGCCTGTGTGTCTCTGCCCTTAGGCGTGAAACGGACGTCGTCAGAGTTTGCTCTCTCCTCTCTCCAGCCTTCCGGCCATGATGGGTTGCTAAATAAAGCGGACTTTTTCACTTGGATCGGTGAGTGCTACGGTCTTTTTTCTCCAATGGTGAAAAAGTAAAAAAAAGTTACGGCTCTCAGAATGTAATGACACAAAAAAATAACCTCTTTTTTTTTCCATGAAATATGTTTTTATTGTTATTCATTATCTTCTTTATATATAATTTTTCTTTACAATTTTATCTTTATCCATCCTCATTTTTACAGCATGGAATTTTTCCCAGATATCTGGTAATTCCACAGTTTATAGCAATATTAATCCAAGTGATTTGATGTTGGCTGTAAAGCGTTGTGGAAATTAATGGCGCTGTGTAAGTAAAATATATAAATCAATGCTTGCTACATTTAACAATACATCTGCTTTGAATATATCAATGTCTTCAATTTAACAAATAAATCAGCAAATTATTGGCTCCCTAAACTGATATAGGAAAGCGTTTCCCTAAGTAACCTCTTATCACGTTCCTGATAGCGCGGCAGGGACTAGACTGCTGCAGGCGCTGCTACTACTCACATGTCTTATATTTGTGTATCATTCCTTGCTGTGTGCGAAATGTTAGACAAGATTATGTATCATTCCTAACAAGATTATTTTATTAGATGTTTATCTGAATTCTGTTATTAAATAGATACCATCTCACATTGTTACACGTAATTTACATTTATGCTTCCAATATTTCACAAAATCAGAGGCCGCGTGAATCAGAGTCTGGCTGCGTTATTTACGGTAAGTCATGCGGGTTGCACTCTGTATCGCTGCCGCGTTTCGCAGAGAACGTACTTTGAAAAGTTGTCCATTGACTTTAACCCCCCCAATTCATCAAGTATGGCGTTGTTCACGCCGCTCGTGATGAGGAGATGTGCCGGAATCAGACGCTCATGATTCATTATGAAAACACCAGTTACTTACAAATCAAAACCAATTAAAATTTGCACAAAATAATGTACCCACTAAAAAGGGCAGTCTAGGGTCAGAACAGTGAGTCAATAGACCACCTACCATGATAACACAGGCATGAAAAAATCCCAGTAATAAATAAATACCAAGCCAGAAGACTGAATTATAGGATAAAATGTATAGGAAAGATTCTAATGAGGGGCAGGAAGATCCCCACGCGTTTCGCCAAGTTCTGGCTTCCTCAAGGTATCAAGCCACCTTCTGTCTTTTTTTATCCATCTTATCCTATATTTCATTCTACATAAAAATTAATACCAATTCAAATCTGCACAAAATAACGTGCCTACAAAAAAGGACAGCCTAGGTTCAGAATAATGAGTCAACAGACCCCCTCACAGGTCGTATGGACAAATGTCTGACAAAGAAATAGGTTTATTGAAAATAACACAACATCAAAGTTTACATAAAAAAGTTGATAGTTATAAATAAATACTAGAGTTGAGCGAAACGGGTCGGTCAGATTCATAAGTCGCCGACTTTCGCTTAAGTCGGGTTTTTCGAAACCTGACCATAGCGTGAGGTCGGCCACGAGGTTGGCGACCAGAGCGCCAAAGTCGCGTTTCAAATGATGCTTCCAGCGTCCTTTTCAGCCAATGATGGAGGACACACACTGTGGGCAACGCGATGACATGGGCATCTGTCACCACCATCTTTGAGAAGGGCATGCAAGTGATTGACTTGCTTTGTGTGGCATCACAGGGGCTATAAAAGGGCGTGCACGCCGACTGCCATCTTACTTCTGCCAATCTTAGCATTAGGGTAGGTTGCAGCTGCTGATTCTGAATAATGGAGAGCGTTAGGCAGGGAAGAAGAACAAAAAAACTGCTCCTGCTGTTAGCGATTTCCACTGTACAACACAACAGTTTGTGTGCTGTGAGAGGGGAGGCTATATTTTTTGTGCATCATCTCTGTTGGTTATTAGGCTGCCTTCTTAGGCTCCCTGATAGCTGCATTGCTGTTTGCACACTGCTGTGCAAACTGCTTTTTTAAAAGCAAAAATACTTTTCTTCCTCTTTTCTGCACAGTTACCAAACGTTCATTTTTCCACACTTTTGTGTGCAGCAGTCTTGCTTATTAGGCTGCCTGCTGCCATACTTGGACTGAGAGCATCATTGTCAGCCTCCTAAAATCCCTAGGGGGCTTCCAATTCTCCCCAATACAATATACACCTTGTACTTTGTTATACACCAGCCAATTTCAGCCTGTTAAATTGAGGTGTAATCTATAGTGGGGCTGAGACAATAGTTCAACGTCCTAAAATCTCTAGGGAGATTCAAATTCTCCACAATACTATATACACCTTGTACCTTGTTTTACAGTACCATATAGCTGGTGGTATTTTGGGTACATTTTTCCAAAAATGAGGAAGTATGGTGGAAGAGGCCGTGGAAGTGGGCGGGGGTTGCCAGCTGGTACGGATAGTGGTGGGGGTGGGGGTGTATCTGTTGGTAGTGGCAAAAGCACAATAGCACCTAAGGCAGGAGGTGTTGAGCCTGCATCATCGTCTGGCTCCACAAGGCCTCGAAGGCTCCCTTTTCTGGGAATAGGTAAACCGCTTTTAAAGCCGGAGCTTCAGGAACAAGTTTTGGCTTACATTGCTGACACAGCCTCCAGCTCTATCGCCTCCTCTTCTGAAGTTTCAGAAAATAAAAGCACTGAGTCGTCAGTGGAGGCTCCTGGTCAGGAACAACCCCTTTCCTTGTGTCCTTCACCCCTACCAAAAGTGAAGGATGCAGAAGGCCACACTACAGATTACTCCATGGAGCTCTTTTCACATACCATGCCTGGGTTATCAAGTCAAATCGTGAATTCCCCAGTCCAAGACGAATCGGACATGGAGTGCACTGATGCACAGCCACTGCTAGATTTTTCTGCTGGTACATTCACTCAGAGCACTACATTGTCCTCGCAGTGTACTGAGCCAGAATCTAACCCTGATGAAACTCAGGTGCCCCTTCCCGCATACTATACCATCTTACACGGTGACAAAGAGGAAGATGCAGATGAAAGTGCAGGTTCCTTGAGCAGGTGGGGGGGCATACTCATGGGCGACGGCACGGGCACAGGGCCCCTCATAGTATGCAAAAGTGTCTCTGCCGGTGGGGGGGCCCACTCGCCGTCAGACACACCGTCGTCCTATGAGGGGCCCTGTGCCAGTGCCGTCCCCAACGAGTGGGCCCCCTCTGCTTGCTCAAGATCACAGCACTTGCAAAGTTGAAATACTTACCTCTCCCTGCTCCACCACCGTCACGTCTTCCGCGTTTCCTGACAGTGACATTCTGGTCAGAGATCGCGATGACGTCACGTCTGTACGTCCTCTGCCTAAACAGTCCAAGTGCAGAGAGATGGAAGATGGGGACGACGAGGAGTCCAGACTAGTACAGGGATTCCCTAGCGAGGAGACTTATTTAATTGTTTTAAAGGTTGGGAGCAATTTTGAGGGAACACTATACTCTGGAATGCTCCAGTGTATGGTGGGCCTCATATATCATTCTCCAAAGGTGGACATCAGACACTGGAGCAGCATTTACAGGGCCCATTATACACTGGAGCATTAGAAATGGGGCCCATTATACAGTTGTGGCCAAAAGTATTGACACCCCTGCAATTCTGTCAGATAATAGTCAGTTTCTTCCTGAAAATGATTGCAAACACAAATTCTTTGGTATTATTATCTTCATTTAATTTGTCTTAAATGAAAAGACACAAAAAGAATTGTCCTAAAGCCAAATTGGATATAATTCCACACCAAACATAAAAAAGAGGGTGGACAAAAGTATTGGCACTGTTCGAAAAATCATGTGATGCTTCTCTAATTTTTGTAATTAACAGCACCTGTAACTTACCTGTGGCACCTAACAGGTGTTGGCAATAACTAAATCACACTTGCAGCCAGTTGACATGGATTAAAGGTGACTCAACCTCTGTCCTGTGACCTTGTATGTACCACATTGAGCATGGAGAAAAGAAAGAAGACCAAAGAACTGTCTGAGGACTTGAGAAACCAAATTGTGAGGAAGCATGAGCAATCTCAAGGCTACAAGTCCATCTCCAAAGACCTGAATGTTCCTGTGTCTACCGTGCGCAGTGTCATCAAGAAGTTTAAAGCCAATGGCACTGTGGCTAACCTCCCTAGATGTGGATGGAAAAGAAAAATTGACAAGAGATTTCAACGCAAGATTGTGCGGATATTGGATAAAGAACCTCGACTAACATCCAAATAAGTTCAAGCTGCCCTGCAGTCCGAGGGTACAGCAGTGTCAACCCGTACTATCCGTCGGCGTCTGAATGAAAAGGGACTGTATGGTAGGAGACCCAGGAAGACCCCACTTCTTACCCCGAGACATAAAAAATCCAGGCTGGAGTTTGCCAAAACTTACCTGAAAAAGCCTAAAACGTTTTGGAAGAATGTTCTCTGGTCAGATGAGACAAAACTAGAACTTTTTGGGCAAAGTCATCAACATAGAGTTTACAGGAGAAAAAAGGAGGCATTGAAAGAAAAGAACACGGTCCCTACAGTCAAACATGGCGGAGGTTCCCTGATGTTTTGGGGTTGCTTTGCTGCCTCTGGCACTGGACTGCTTGACCGTGTGCATGGCATTATGAAGTCAGAAGACTACCAACAAATTTTGCAGCATAATGTAGGGCCCAGTGTGAGAAAGCTGGGTCTCCCTTAGAGGTCATGGGTCTTCCAGCAGGACAATGACCCAAAACACACTTCAAAAAGCACTAGAAAATGGTTTGCGAGAAAGCACTGGAGACTTCTAAGGTGGCCAGCAATAAGTCCAGACCTGAATCCCATAGAACACCTGTGGAGAGATCTAAAAATGGCAGTTTGGAGAAGGCACCCTTCAAATATCAGGGACCTGGAGCAGTTTGCCAAAGAAGAATGGTCTAAAATTCCAACAGAGCATTGTAAGAAACTCATTGATGGTTACCCAAAGTGGTTGGTTGCAGTTATTTTGGCTAAAGGTTGTGCAACCAAGTATTAGGCTGAGGGTGCCAATACTTTTGTCTGGCCCATTTTTGGAGTTTTGTGTGAAATGATCAATGTTTTGCTTTTTGCTTCATTCTGTTTTGTGTTTTTTCATTTAAGACAAATTAAATGAAGATAATACCAAAGAATTTGTGTTTGCAATCATTTTCAGGAAGAAACTGAGTATTATCTGACAGAATTGCAGGGGTGTCAATACTTTTGGCCACAACTGTATATGGAGCATTATTTGGGCCCATAAGACAGTGGAGCTTCATCCATGGGGACCAACATATACTGTAGCATTATGTGGAGCTCATCCTATACTGTATCGAACATTATATGGGACCAATGATTCTGTATGGAGAAATATATGGGCCTCATTACTCTGTATGGTGCACTATGCGGTGACCATTATACTGTATGGAGTTATATACTGTCCATTTTTGGAGCTATTGGCGAATTTAAAATGGATATCAGTCATGTGATGTAAGAAGTGAAGTATTTGTCATTGTACTATACCGCTATTTCTCTGCCGTATCAGAGGATCATGAATTGTGGCATGTGTTAAAGGAGCCCAGTGACACTCTTTGGCCCTGGGCCCACAAAAATCTGGAGCCAGCCCTACCCCCCCTCACAACTTTAGCCAAATAACCCCCAGTTTTCAATGCCTAACTATTATTATAAAGTAAATTAAGGTTGACAAGCTTAAGTAATAAGAATTGATGTTTTTGGCATTAAAATGGGCACTGTAGGTGTGTTTCCTGTCCTCCACTCACTGCTGACTTTTCTTCCCCATTGACTTGCATTGGGTTTCGTGTTTCAGTCGGCCTTCGACTTTTCACGATAATCGGCCGATTTCGTTCGACCCGACTTTTTCGAAAGTCGGGTTTCATGAAATCCGACTCGACCCGAAAAAAGGCAAAGTCGCTCATCTCTAATAAATACCAATCCAGAAGAATGGACTATAGGATAACATAGGAAGAAAGTGGTTTGATCTGAGAAAGCCAGAACTTGGCGATACGCATGAGGCTCTTCCTACATCTTGGAGGGATCTTTCTTATCCATCTTATCTTATATTCCATTCTTTTGGATTGGTATTTATTTATAACTGGCATTCTTTTCATGTGAGCTTGGATCCTGTGTTATTATGTGAAGGGTCTATTGAATCATTATTCTAATCCTAGACCTTTCTAAGTGGGCACAATATTTTGTGCAGATTTTAACTGATTATAATTTGTATGCAACTTGTGTTTTTGCCTATCAGAGGTTTTTTTTTCACATGATTCTCAATAAAAATGTTGATTTTACTATTTTGGGGATTTGCCTTTTTCTAGCTTAGTTTATTTTTTCAGATATTTAGTTAATTATCATTCTTTACTATGCATTGTGCACTCCCCACTATTCTGGTGGTGCCCACTTCTGTCCAACTATTTATACCTTAATTCATTAACATATGCACAACCCTTAATGAATAAGTAGCATTGACAAGTGGTGTTCACCTCTGTGTGCGCCTCACCACAAATCCTATTCCAGTCACTGCTGGAGTAAGATTTGTGGGGCAGTGAACACCGCCACCTCTTTTAGTGAATTTGACAATAGTTGCAACATTTTAGTGCAGCCTCGAATTTTGACAAAATTATGCAACTTTTCAAAACTTTTTAGGCCAGAACAGTGTCTCGACTAACTAATTAAATGCATTCCCAAGTGGCTTCTCGCCACTGCAGTGTCTGACAGGTTTCTCCTTATAGTGAGAGACCTATCAGATAAAGGGATCATGGTGGGAAGACATTGCAGGACACCCCATCAGATTAGTTGGCTGAGACACAAAGTCTCCAACTGGCTTACTGTACCACAGGACACGTTTTACTGATTTGATTTCATCAACACAATGCATGATTAACGGCAAGTTGAATAATAGTGTAGATTTTTCTTTCTTTTTTGCACTTTTTTCATGTTAAAGGGAATCTGCCAGCAGGCTTTTGCTAAGTAATCTGAGTACAGCATGAGATAAGGGTTAAAACAAAGATCTCAACAATGTCAGGTCAGGCTGTGTGCTGTTGTTTATTTGCAATGAAGGTTTTATCACCAGGAGATTATCACTGCCTTGTTTACAGCTCAAATGACTGCTAGACAGACCTCGCCCCTTCCTGTGATAAGCAGCTGTCAATAGACTATTTACATACAGAGCCTGGTGTGGGTGAGGTTAGCTTTCTGAGCTCTGCTTCATGCTACATCTGTGAACTGTGATTGTGTCACAGCGGCTGCACCCAGTAAATAAGTGACACATCATTGGAATCAGGGCCTCTTTTTCTATATCATGCTGCTCTCACATGAGGTGGAAAAAACCTGGTGACAGATTCCCTTTAAATAAATAAAGTGACTTTCCAGGAAGTCCCGACATGACTGAGACCTCAGGGTACACTTTGACACAGCAGATTTTTTTCACGAGACAGATTTTGCCACAAATCTGTTTAAAATGACGATATTGCCATTTAACCCTATGTGTATCTGGCAACATAATGAAAATGCTTCAGATTTATATATATATATATATATACTGTATATATATATATATATATATATATATATATACAGTTGTGCTCAGAAGTTTACATACCCTGGCATAATTTTTGCTTTCTTGGCCTTTTTTCAGAGAATATGAATGATAACACCAAAACTTTTTCTCCACTTATGGTTAGTGGTTGGGTGAAGCCATTTATTAAAACTACTGTGTTTTCTCTCTCTCTCTCTCTATATATATAATATATATATATATATATATATTTATATTCCCCAGATATTTTCAACTGTATATTTATTGTTGAGTAGGAAACTCCTTCCACATGTATTTTACTGGAAATCGCTTCCAATCCGCATAAAAAAAAATCTGTGAAAATTGTTTGATATCTTAGCGCCCCCTATGTGCACCTTGTATGCATGTGCACTCTAGTTATTTCATCTTTTATCTAGTATTACATGGTAATTTTTCATCTTGTCTGAAGATGGACTGGTAAACCCCTGATATTCAGCAAAACCAACTGGATGACACGTGAGAAAATTGTCAAAAATATGCTTGGCTTGTATGTGAATAATAGACCATGTGGAGGCAAGAGGGCTACAACAAAGAGGATTTATTATTATACTCATATAATTATTTCAGAATATGAGAAAACACCCCCCCAACCCGTGAAGTGATCCTTATATTAAAAGCCATCGCTGCCAGACCGCTAATTTAGCAAATGATTGAAACACTGTCTGGTTTGCAAACCTTGGCATGACATGTCCAAATATTCATTTTCATCCTATCGAAGATGATAGCGATGAGAAAGAAAAGATTTAATTCCTCGTTAACACATGAATAAGCAGATACTGTCATTTCCTACCAAACAATAACAGGATTATCTGGAGAACTGTCAGTTTATAGCAAAAACACAGTGTTGCCCAAATTTTCGTAAAAAAATAAAAAAGAGCAGTGGATGGAATTCAAGATCAGAGTAATAGGACGAAGGGAAATCTGCATTCATGGTAATAAATATTCATATTTCTCTGCTCAGGAGATGGAAATCTAATCAAGGGGCTATTGATGCACTCGCTACCCTGTCTTACTCTTTTTTTAAGCAAGGCGTTTCATCTAAATTGGGTTTGATATGGAAATTTGTCTCTCTCTAAGTCCTTCAGGCCACGAGCATGCTGGGATGACAGTGGCGGTGCCCAGCATATTAGATGCTGCAGTTGGTTGCCACTGTTGTTGAAGCCAAAGCAATGTAGAGATTGTATTGTGCCTCTAAATGGTCAGCTTCAGAAGTAATTAAGGTGTATTTTCTTGGTCTTTTCAATATTATTTTATACAATATTATTCTATTGTTTTTATTATTATTTATTTTGATATTATTATTCCTATTATTATTATTATTATTATTATTATTATTATTATTATTATTGTTTTTACATTTAAACATCAATTTAAAATATTGCAGTTAGGGCTTATTCACAAGGTTTAAAAAAAACAGCAAAGTGAATGCAATTTCTGAAATTTCATGCACATACTTATTTTTTTTTCTTGTAGATCTTAACCATTAAAGCATTTTTATGCAATTTCCAGTATGCCAATTCTGTTATTGAGTTTGCAGCATTTTTCTGCTATTCAAATTAATGATAACAAAGAGCAAGTAAAACACATAGAAAATGCACATAAATACACATTAAAAAGTGTGTCGTTTCCACAGCATTTTTCCTGCCAACACTGTGGTTTTTGGTGTAGAAAAATCTGCTACAAATATCCAACTTGTGCACATATCCTTAGGTATAAGCTTTCGGTGAGTTTTTCATGTTGCAGATTTTCTGCACAATTTCTGCACCCATTAAGTAAAATAGGCTACTTGCATTTTTTTTTTTTTAAATACTCAGCAAAAACTCACCAAAAACTCATCATGATGATGTTGCCTTATAGTTCCAGCAAAGTAGATGGAGTTAAAGAAATCTCATGTCCACTGTGATTTACTTTTACTCAGCGTAAGCTGACCTGAGATGCATGTAAACATGAACTCCTGCACTGGTTAGAATTGTTTCACGATCCTATTAAACAGTGCAGGTTTTCCTTGCTCTGTCATTGTAAGGGTTAATCAGTTCAGTTGATCTCCTGGAGCTCTCCATCCTGAATTGCCTCAGCTGTTCTGTGTTGGCCACTCCCCTCTGATATGTATTCTCTCCACTGGCACTTAGGAGTTGCCAGTAATAGTTGTTCTTCTTCTTGGTATGGTGAAGGAGATGTTCAGGGTTTGATGTTGTCGGTTGGAGAGTTGTTCAGGAGATTGCTGCATGGACTTGGTTTTCGTGTTTATCCTTATCCTCTCCCATTTGGTTTGTGCCTCCTATTCCTAACCTGTTTCCCACACTGTTTTTTTGTGAGTATATTTGTATGATTGTATTTTTTTATCCCTCTCTGTTTACCCCATTCTCTCTGGTTAGTGTTTTCCAATACACATTGGCCTCTCACTTCACTGGTTGGGGGAGGGAACAGATAAGAGTTAAGATAGGAGCATAACAGGGTATGAGACCCCGGCGTCTCCATCATCCGGGGGACAGGGATAGCCTAGGATGCCCCTAGTTCGAGGGATTGGGTAGGTGCCCAAAGTCCCTTCTACATCACACCAAGGGCATACTTAGAAATCATGGGACTCCATAGCAAAAATATAATGCACCCTCCATAGTCCTCCATTTAGGATAATGCATCCCATAGTCCTCTATATAATATAATGCACATCCCATAATCATCCATGTAATGTACTGCACAGCCCATAGTCATCCATATTAGTATAATACACAGCACATATCCTTCAAATAATATAATGCAGCTCCATAGTATGCCATATAGTATAATGCACACCCATAGTCATCCATAAAGTATAATGTACCCCATAGCCATCCATAAGGTATAATGCACCCCCATAGCCATCCATAAAGTATACTGCACCCCCTTAGTCATCCATAAGCTATAATGCACAACCCATAGTCATTAATAAAGTATAATGCACAACCCTTAGTCATCCATAAAGTATGATGCACCCCATACTCAATCCATAAAGTATAATGCACCCCATAGTCATCCATGTACTAGTATGGCCACTGGTTTAAAATAAATAAACACTCACCTTTCCTTCATTCCCCGCCACATGGTGTCCTCTTGTGAAGCAGGCATCTGTATGACATCACTGCCATACGCCCTGTCACGTGCATGGCGGCTTCAGCTGGTGGCCTCTGATTGGCTGGCAGCATGTATTGTTGCACACGGACCCGATATGTCTGTGTGCTGCAAAAACTTAAATTGTATGTTCGTCCGAAGATGCACATCCATCTGAAATTTCTGCTGGTGTCGGCGGGCCATTGACCCACCATGCCCCGTCGCAGCGGCAACCGCAGTCATTCCGCCCCTGCTCTGAAGATTGTATTGACGTAAAATGCATTATGTGTGTATGTTGCTCAGCAGAGCACAAGGAACATTGTACTTACATAATTGTATGCAACTCACCATTGTGACAGTATTGGTAGCTGTTGTGCTCATGTGTGTCACAGGTGCCGAATATATTCAGAATTTTTTTTACCTTATCAACACATCATTACATTTTCAAACAATAAGATACATAATTGTAACCTTTGTAAGAAGTTGTTTTTCTAATATCATAATGTATGTAGGTTTTACTTTCTTCAGAAAATTTTCATTGATGGCTGAAAACACTTGTGTTCACAATTCTCAAAATTTTGGGAACTAATTTTATTTTGTTAATTTAAAAGAAAACAACATGCAACATTTTACACTGGTATATTGTAACTAGTAAACCACAAGTGAGTTGGTAAGTATTCAGAAGATCCACAGTGCCAGGAGTCCAGTATAATAAGTAATGTTTTTTTTTATCATTTTTAGGGCCTAGTGGGTTTTGTTCTGGCTTTTATGGAACCTTTTGCTGCTTTGGCTACTAAGGAAAATCAGACCGGCTACTCCACACTCTAATAGAATTATAAGTAGGGATCAGAAGACCTGAGGATGTTGAGATTCATCAGGTTCGACCGAATTTTAGTCCAAAGTTTGGTTAGGGTAGCAGAACTCTACCTGAACTTAAACCCAAACCCCATAGAAGCAAAACTTTGGTGCTGTAAAATGGTCATAGTAAGGGTTAGGAGGCTGCCCAAGGAAGCAGAGTTCCCCCATTGAGTCAGTCTCTCTCAACACTAAAATGGACTTCCGGGAGATGTGTCCGGTGTCTGGTACGAACCCCAAACTTTACAGTTAGGGTTTGCTCATTTCTGCTTATAGGTTGTACAGTAACTTGCCCATACCTGCGTAATTTATTGTGATGTTGCAGCGCTGTGATAGTTATGGACTAGCTAATGAGCATGGCCATAAAATATTTCAATATGTTTAGCATCTCGATGCCAAATATCTGTGTCAGTTTTAGTAACACATTTTAGTAAGTACTATGTGTTTATTTGCAGGATCTGTTGTGTAAAATTGAAATGTGTCAATTTATCTGTTAGTATAATTGGTAAAAAAAAAATTTCTTGTTTATGTATAGAAAATTAATCTCCAAGTGAAACTTTTATTTAATATACTGTATACATATTTATGTATATATATATATATACTAGATGGAGGCCCGATGTTATTGCATCAAGAGGGCGGTAATGTCATGATGGGGGCAGGCATTGAGAATCTCTCCCCCCCTCCCCATGTGCTGACTTCCCCCGTCTGTGCTCTCTTCTTTGACCTGTCTACCCCATGTGCTATCTCCCTTGTCTGCTGTCTCTCTCCTTCCTGTGCTGTGTACTCCCCTCATGTGCTGTCCCGCTTGAGCTGTCTCTTCCCTGTGCTCTGTCTCTCTCACCCCTGTGTCTGACCGTGTACAGAACATACCACAGCTCCTGAGCAGGGGAGGAAGCAAAAGACAATACTGACATTACAGCAGGAGATTGCTGAGGATACATTTTGTGAGGTAAAATATTGGTTAAAAACAGTCAGTGAAATATTTTACCTCACAGAATGAATCCTCTGTGATCCCCTGCTGTAATGTCAGTATTGTCTTTTGTTTCCTCCCCAGCCTAGGAGATGTGGTATGCTCCGTACACGGTCAGACACAGACAATTTTTAAAATTAACTTTTGTTCATGGGAAAACCCCTTTAATGTGACCGGCTTCTTCTGCCTGTAGACATGTCGCGCATCTGCCACCGGGATCAGCGGAATGATTCACTGCGCCTGTGCGGAATTCATACAGGTGCAGTGCGACTGTGTTCCGCTGGCGGTACCGCGCAAAAGGCTGCGTGAGTGAGTGTGAGTGAGTGTGTGTGAGTGTGAGAGTGTTAGTGTGAGTGTGTGAATGTGTGAGTGTGTGGTGCGTATAGGGTGTGTGGTGCAACGGTGTTCCACTGGTGGTACCACGCAATAGGTTGGTACCAGCAGCAGTTTCCATATTGAGACACCCATCACTTGGGTGTCCCAATAGGGCGGTCGGTGAACTTCTTCCGCTTGGAATTCTGGGAAACGGTGACATCTGGACAGAAAAGGAATGAAAACTTTACAAGGCAATTATATAAATATAAATATATAAAATATATATTTGATTTTTATATAGAAGTATGCAGTGGTTTCTTATGTTTTCAAATCTCAAATTAAAATTGTGACATTCTCCACATCATGCAGTATTGATAAAGGAATCATACGGTGCATGAAGCTCTTGTGGGTTCATGATATGAACTCATGTGAATTCGGTCAATGCCAACATACTTATCTTTGTCAGATGCATAAGCCCTTAAACAAAGTGTTACATTAGATACTGAAAAAATGAAGCACCAGCTTGCTGGCTTTCTTTGTGTATGTATGTGTACCCAGAACAGCACAGCTCTGTATAGTGGAGAGCGGCAGTTCTCAGGTCCTGCTCCGTAGGCTGGACACATGGCCAATCATCAGGATAGATCACCCATATCTAAGTAGTGAATGACCACTTTACTTTGCTATATCGACACTTTAGAATAAAGTCATCTGAACCCAACAATTTTAAAATCAGCAGAGCACCTAATATGCCACATATACAAGCATGACCACTGAGGCCAGTGATCACATAACTGTACAAAATGTCATCATTGAAGCAAAATGTACAAAGTCCAGTGGTGAACTACAGTTGTGCTCAAAAGTTTACATACCCCTGCAGAATTTTTGCTTTATTGGCCTTTTTTTCAGAGAATATGAATGATAGCACTAAAACTTTTCCTCTACTCATGGTAAGTGGTTGGGTGAAGCCATTTATTGTCATACTACTGTGTTTTCTCTTTTTAAATCATAATGACAACCCAAAACATCCAAACGACCCTGAACAAAAGTTCACACACCTTGGTGATTTTGGCCTGATAACATGCACAGAAGTTAACACAAATGGGTTTGAATGGCTACTAAAGGTAACATCCTCACTTGTGACCTGTTTGCTTGTCATCAGTGTGTGTTCATAAAAGCTGAGTGAGTTTCTTGGATCCTGACAGACTCTTTCATCTTTCATCCAGCCACTGACATTTCTAGATTGTGAGTCATGGGGAAAGCAATAGAATTGTCAATAGATCTACGGGAAAAGGCGTCCTATTGGATAGTAGAAGTTATGACAAGTGTCCTTACAAAGTTCTGTTATATTTTGTATTGTTTGTAAACTTTAAAGTTTTTAATGACTCATGTAACCTATCAGGACATTTTTTCATTTATAGAGGAGGTCTACTTTTTAGTAACCTGACTTGGTGTCTAAACGGGAGAGATGATGAAATGATCATCCGTTACTTTGGAGGACCATTCTTGTTCTCTTGTTCTGCGTTACGCGACGACCATTGCACTGCATTCCCTTGTAAGAAAATTGAATACTTACTGTTAGTTCCCCTATAGATGACAACTTACAGCTGAGGGTTTCAGCAGGGAGATAATGATCAGGTTATTAAGTGGGGTTAGAGTAAATCAAGAGTGGTCTATGTTATGGGCAGAGTCTAAAACACCCTAAGATGTAAATTCTGCTCTGAACACAATAGGTGATCATAGAATCACTTCTAAGAAAAAAAAATCCTGAAAAAAATTATTTTATTTTTTTTGTTACATTTTATTCATGTTAAAAGAATAGATGTATTTCTGATTTTAGTTTTCCATGTGGATCCTACCAGTTCTGTTCTTTAGAGCACTTACTGTGACGGAATTCTAAATTCAATTGTTTGGCCACTTGTTCATTGTGGGATTTCATCCAAAAAGCCCCATTTGTCCACTGGGATCCATCTGCATTAACATTTTAATGAGGCTTGTAATTTAAGGCATGGGACCAAAATATCTGGTGGCCTGGACATTTTTGGGCAGCAATCCAGAAGCCATTGATTAGTTTGGCTGTGGGAGAAGAAATTCTGCCATTACCTTCTTCTAATAGTAAGTGATACAGCTTTCCAGATGCCAGATACAGGAGTATAAGAACTACGGGACACATTTTTCACCTAAAATAACTATTGGGTTCCGCTTTAATAATAGCATGCTAACATTAAAAGGAAACTGTACTTTTAAGTAACTTTTCAGAATAAGCTGTCCTGCATGAGCACATGCGGAATAACACTCTTTCTGACCATTATATGACTGTTATCCTGCATTTTCACCAGTTTTCCCCTCTGCATGCTTTATCTCTAATGTACAATACACACTGGTAGGAGGAGACTAGCTGTGATGGCTGCTATGCTTTCCCCCCCCTTTTTTAGCACACAGAAAAGAATAGCAGCATGGAGAAAATTCACAGCAATAGTGATCAGTGTAGCTGTGAATCCAGCTCTGGAGTGAGAAAGTTCAGCCTGATCTTTTGTGTTTCCCTCTGCCTGATTCCTCTCTCTGCTCTTCTCTCTTCCTCCTTATTTCATAGATCAGGGGTGGGAAACCTCAGGCCTGTGGCCCATATACGGCACGTGATAAGCTTTTCTCCAACCCCCTGGCAGATTTCTGTGAACCACAGTGCTTGGGCTGGCAGTTGTGTCTTGATGGCCACCGGCCTTTTATTTTCTTTCTTCTTGCTTTGTGACCAAGCACACGCAGCGTTCACTACTGTACGCTGAAGTGCATGCAATGAAACATTACGTCCTGATACCAGTGCCAGCATCAAGACTTATTTTGTGGCCGGAGTTAGCACACAATTTGTACGGCCCCCTAAGGATGGTTTAAATATCCAAATGGCCCCTTTGCCGAAAAAAGCTTACCACCCCTGCCATTGATTATATTAGGTTTTGTGGAATTACCGGTACCAGTGAGATGACAGTCTGGATTGTCTGAGCAAGATGGACCTGAGCTGTTTTTCCATAGTGGATGGTGAATTCAATAGGCAGGGAGAGGGGAGGAAGTGTCTTATAAATGGGGAATGAAAAAGATTAATCTGATAAGATATTTTACAATGTTCCTTATATTCTGCTCTACTGTTAATTTATGAAAACTTTGTTAAAAATACAATTCCAATTTAACTACTTAAGGGGTCACTTACCCATAAAATGAAAATGTTAAATGCACCAAATGTAAAAAAAAAGAATGAAAAAAAATTACTTTTTAACTGCCCTGTTAACTTTAAACTGCTATTCATCCACTTGATATAATATCCAGTAATCCATAATTGTGAAAATTAGTCATTGGTAGCTACATCGATGATGCTGAAGATGCCATGTCCCACTTAAAGTGTTAGAAATGCTTACTACAGTCACATAGCCTCCTACAACATGTCATCAAATTGTTAAATAAAAAAAAAACAGATATATTTGATTTTTCATGTAAAATTTGGGCAACTTATAAGTGTTTTGTTTTTTTTTGTTGGAAAAATCCATGTCATAAGAAATAATGTTTTTATAAATATTTATTTTATTTCCTCTCATTCATCTATTTACCTAGTTGTCTATTTATTTCACATATATTTATCTTATTTATGCATTGGTAAAATAAATGTAGAATAATCAAAGAAACACAAGCACATTCAGCAACAAATGTCACTGACCCCTCATATTTTAATAAAAAAAAAAAGTTTACTATTTCTCCCGGATTCTAATAATCTAGTGTCGTTAAGGATTTGTAAACTTTCAATTATTTCTGTTTCTTAATTCCGTGAATGTAAAAGTTTTCTGCAGTAAATTAGAACACAATCAAGAATAATCTCTGGATATTTTTAACAAGATAATTTTTATTCTCTGTGGTGTAAAAGGAAGTTGGACTAGATCAAAAGACTCCCCGAATTTAGATTTGCAGAATTAGTTTCCGAGAATCATTTACAATTCCTTATCAACTTACACGTACCTCCTCCATTTCTACTTCTATCTTATTAACAAATCATTTCTTTTTCTCTTGAAACTTCAAGTATGATTATGACACATCAAACACGTAGCTGTTCAGGTCTATTGTGCTATTAATTTGATGACCATAGTAATGAAGCAATAATTGGTGGCTGTCTCTTGACATAATCGTTTTGGTGTTTGTGTTTTCCGTGTAAACTGCGGCTTTAGAAAGTGTTTGGAATAATTGGATTTAAAATATTTTACATCGGTAATTGGATGTTCAGGAATGCTGTTTTTGTGTGGGCGCTTTTCTAATGTACACAATGCACAGCATTTTAACATAACTAGAGTGCCTTGCAAAAGTATTCAGCCCCCTGGAACTTTTCAACCTTTTCCCACATATCATGCTTCAAACATAAAGATACCAAATGTAATTTTTTTGGTGAAGAATCAACAACAAGTGGGACACAGTTGTGAAGTTGAATGAAATTTATTGGTTATTTTAAATTTTTGTGGAAATTCAAAAACTGAAAAGTGGGGCGTGCAATATTATTTGGTCCCTTTACTTTCAGTGCCGCACACTCACTCCAGAACTTCATTGTGGATCTCTGAATGATCCAATGTTGTCCTAAATGACTAATGATGATAAATATAATGCACCTGTGTGTAATCAAGTCTCCGTATAAATGCACCTGCTCTGTGATAGTCTCAGGGTTCTGTTTGAAGCACAGGGGGCATCATGAAGACCAAGGAACACAACAGGCAGGTCCATGATACTGTTGTGGAGAAGTTTAAAGCCGGATTTGGATACAAAATGATTTCCAAAACTTTAAACATCCCAAGGAGCACTGTGCAAGTGATCATATTGAAATGGAAGGAGTATCATACCACTTCAAATCTACCAAGAGCCGTCCGTCCCTCTAAACCTTCATCTCAAACAAGGTGAAGACTGATCAGAGATGCAGCCAAGAGGCCCATGATCACTCTGGATGAACTGCAGAGATCTACAGCTGAGGTGGAACAGTCTGTCCACAGGACAACAATCAGTCGTACACTGCACAAATCTGACCTTTATGGAAGAGTGGCAAGAAGAAAGCCATTTCTCAAAGATATCCATAAAAAGTGTTGTTTAAAGTTTGCAACAAGCCACCTGGGAGACACACCAAACATATGGAAGAAGGTGCTCTGGTCAGACCAAAACCAAAATCGAACTTTTTGGCAACAATGCCAAATGATATGTTTGGCGTAAAGGCAACATAGCTCATCACCCTGAACACACCATCCCCACTGTCAAACATGGTGGTGGCAGAATCATGGTTTGGGGCTGCTTTTCTTCAGCAGGGAGAGGGAAGATGGTTAAAATTGATGGATGGAGCCAAATACAGGACCATTCTTGAAGAAAACCTATTGGAGTCTGCAAAAGACCTGAGACTGGGACAGAGATTTGTCTTCCAACAAGACAATGATCCCAAACATAAAGCAAAATCTACAATGGAATGGTTCACAAATAAACGTATCCAGGTGTTAGAATGGCCAAGTCAAAGTCCAGACCTGAATCCAATCGTGAATCTGTGGAAAGAGCTGAAAACTGCTGTTCACAAACGATCTCCATCAAACCTCACTGAGCTCGAGCTGTTTGCCAAGGAATAATGGGCAAGAATTTCAGTCTCTCAATGTACAAAACTGATAGCTTTCTAAACAGTTAAAGTTATTTTTCTGAAAATACATTTATTTTTTGCTATCACCTTCAAAATATTAAACTCAGATTGTATCTACCCTCTCTTGGCTCAGTGCTGCTTCTCCATCCCTGATATGGTCTTTGTTGACAGGCTGCCGCGTTAACATTATGACTACAACCCGTTTACATAGGCAGTGCTGCTGAGCCTAGTGATTGTCTGCAGCAGTCATTGGTGCTGTAGTCATAATTTCACCACTGCAGCCCAGCACCTGGGGAGAAGGAGTATGAGCAAAATGCTCTCTTTTCAATCCTTTTAGAACACCAAATTAATATGATTTCTTTTACGAGTGCTTGGGAAATCAATACAGCAGAGCCTTGTATGGTGTATGCAGGACTTCTGGATTATTAGCACATGTAAGCTGCATCAATAGTGTCACGGACAAAGGACAAGTTTCCTCCGAAATATGTAACCAATAGGAACTACAGGGGCATTAATAGAAATGTTAAACTTCCCCGCTCAGCAGTGTTATTTGATCACCGTGACACAGACATTACAAGA
This sequence comes from Dendrobates tinctorius, assembly GCF_039654945.1. Lineage (NCBI taxonomy): Eukaryota > Metazoa > Chordata > Amphibia > Anura > Dendrobatidae > Dendrobates > Dendrobates tinctorius. Next base: position 42,987,008 of record NW_027361738.1, on the reverse strand, counting down.
CAAGAAGGAGACCACATTCACAAAATGAAATACACACAATAATCCCATATGTGTATAAAATCTTATGGGCAACGAGAAGAGATCCCAATATATAAAAACACTATACTTTATTGGTAGATAATAATAAAAATACATAAAACCTATAAAAAGCAAAATACTGTCCAAGGGACACCGAGCGAAACAGATAACTACAAGGTAATAGTATCCAATAAATACAAAAAATATTTATGTACCAGACATTAATGAAAAAACATGAAGCCTTATATAGAAGGTGTTATTAAGGTAATGAACCTGTATCTAAACACATATCATGGGCACAGGGAAACAGACCAAATAAGTACCCTATGTGCATAACCTGCATAGAGAATAGTCCCAGACATCACCCTTTGTACCATACCTTAATGTGATGCAGCAAAATAGCCTTAATCATATGGAGCATAACAAAATATCCCCATGACACAAGAGTCAATTATTCCTTATCCATACTAACACACCCGGCTACAATCTGTAACCACAACAGGATAAAAGGTGCCTCATGAGAGAAAATGTATATTTACCTATTAGGAGTAGTGTGACCGCTCGGAGTCGCCTGACCCCGATGCGCATTTCACCACCTGCTTCTTCCAAAGTCTGTATATCAATATAAAACTTATTCCAAGAGAAATCCTTTAATAAAACGGACAATCAGTAGAGACTGTAGCAAAGTAATTTGTTTCCCAACAACAGGAGAAGAGACATTCATAAATGTCATTATTTTTAAACTATATACAGTAAATATCATGTCAGATTTCTCCACTTTTAATTATAATTTATTCAATCTTAACAAAAACAGTAATGTTTGTAACTATTTCAGGCTTCTCACCAGATGATGTGACCATGGCTCTTTCTTTCTTGCACAGTTGTTTTTATGCTGCCAGGGCTTGACGTGGGCCATTGTACAGGACTATAGTTCCCATTATTCCTCCTCCACATTGCCTCAATTTAAAGTTGCCTTCATGCCCCTTTATTACAAGGCGCATCTTAGTGCTGTAGTTTCTCATTGTCTTCACAGACAAAACACCCCTTGCTATTAGAGCACTGCTCAGGCACTGACACTGCTGCCTGCTGCCCAGCATGTGAAACACATCCACCCTGGACACCGGGAAAAAAAGAAGAGTGTCATGGAGTAGTGAATATAGCAAGCAGAGAAGAGAACAGAATGTGTGACATTGTGTACTAAAAGGAAGGGAAAGTGACACCACACAAGCAGAAAATTTACATCTAGTCTACAGAGGAATTTCCCCAACAGACAGTATAGTGTATACTTAATGACTAATTTTATGAATTTGAAACACAAGATCAGAAAACTCCTCTAAAGACCAATATGGATGTATAGTGTTCCACCATGTGATGTCTCCGTAGGCTCTCCTTTGTAGCCCAAAATTTGTGGTTTTTCTGTCATATGGAAGCAAATACAGCCTTTTTTCTTACAGAATTTGTGTAAATCTAAGCAGAACAAAATTGTGAATTGCCTTTTAATATAAATTTGGAGCAAAAGAGAAATACAATGTACACCCACAATTCTGCAATTGTCTTTTTTTACGTTTTTGTTTTTGCGGTATTCAATGTATGGTAAAAATGACTTGTCAAAATCATTTTTGAAGGTCAGTATGGATACAGAGATACCAAACTACAGTTTTATTTAACCACTCATATTTTTGTTAAAGCTTAAAACCTTTAATAAGTCTGGTCCTTGAATGCTCGAAAGAATCCATCGCCTTTGTGTGGCCTTTTTTTGGATTGTCTGACAGTAACATATTTCGCGGACTCATCACCCCGTGTGTGTGATGAAAGGTGGCAGCATTTTGCGTATTCATGTTGTTTAGCTGAAGTGCATGGACTGTATCGGGGTGTGTGGACTGTGGCATGGTGTGTGGATTGTGTCAGGGTGTGTGGACTGTGTCGGGGTGTGTGGACTGTATCGGGAAGTGTGGACTGTCCAGGTGTGTGAACTGTATCCGAGTGAGTGGACTGTGTTGTGGTGTGTGAACTGTATCAGGCTGTGTGGACTGTGTCAGGGTGCGTGGACTGTGTTGGGGTTTGTGAACAGTGTCAGGGTGTGTGGATTGTGTCAGGATGTGTGGACTGTGACGGGTTGTGATTTAAGCTGACTTTATAGCCTGTAACGGAGGTTGAATGTTGGATTGAAGAGATAAAATAACCCTTGCAGACATACCTACATCATGTGCTGGGAAGTGTGTATGTGACAGGGGTCTAAAGGGTAAGGTTTCTCCTTACATATGTGACAGGGGTTATTCAAATTCTTATATATTTTTATAAACTTTTTTCTTATTTCTTGCTTTAATTTTTAGTCTTTTTAAGGGACTTGAACCTTTAATTGTCTGATTACTTATAGTGCATACTGCTTTACAATGGTATTCCAGTGTATAGCAAAAATGATGATCTCCTATGAACTCTAGTCACAGTCAAGAGCACTGTGACCTGATAAGCGTGTGCAACGGCGTGCCCAGTGGTTTGTGCACTTTAAATGCCAAAGTCAGAGATTGACAACAGCATTTATGTGGTTAACAGAATCAGACGGAGCTCAGCTCTGCTCGCTCCTGTAAGGGTGTGTGCACACGTTGCAGATACTGCTGCGGATCTGCAGCGGATTTGGCCCTGCGGATCCGCAGCAGTTTCTGCTGCGTTGTACAGTACCATTTAAGTCTATGGAAAAACGCTGTGCACATGCTGCGGATTGTTCCGCGCGGAATTGCTGCGGTTTTAAATCCGCAGCATGTCACTTCTTTGTGCGGAATCCGCAGCAGTTTGACACCTGCTCCATTACCAAGTGTCAAAATGCAGGGGAAAACCGCAGGCTAATCCCCAGGTAAAATGCCAAATCTGCGCGGGAAAAATCCGCAGCAGAATCCGCAACGTGTGCACACAACCTTATAGGCAGATGATAGCTGTGTGACACAACCATTATACACAGGGAAAGATGCGGTCTCAGCTCCTGAGCTTGAATCAAAGATGGGAGCTGACGTGACATAGTAGTATGTCATTTGTTTGGCAGTGCGGTAAACTAGTACAAAATTGTTTATATTGCCTTGAACCAAAGCGCAAAGGCTCAATTAATTTTCTGTCATTTTTTAATGCTTGCAAAAAAAAATTACAGCAAAATATCTTTTCAGTTTATCAATTTGATATAAACAAAAATGTCTGATTATCGAGTATTCTATCAAAATTCCTAATTATGTTTCTCTGGAAAACACCAGCATTTCCTTTTTGCAATTATACTTACCTATTATGCTACCAGTGTAAGACATTAATTGCGTGATTAGTTTTATGATTTCTTGTGATTACCAATTAAACTTTTTCCGTATTTCGTGAATACCATTAGATTTTATAGGACACATTTCCTAATTTCTCACCTAGCAGGGGGTTCCCACACATAGAAAGTGTATATTATCAATTCATTAAATTGCTACTATGTAATGTGGTGGTGTTAAGGCTGATTTTATTCTTTCAATTATAGTACACTCTATATATGTATATATATATAAATATATATATAGTGAGGCAGTGACCATGTCACGGGTAGGGGTCGCTGTTTGTGCTCCCCAGAATGCGCATGGAGGCATATTCAGGTCATGAGGGGGCATTGCAGTCACAGGTGTAGCTGTGATTGAAATGGTGAAGCAGTGACTGATGTCACAGGTAGGGGTCACTGTATGTTCTCCCCAGGATGTGCATGGAGGCATATGAAGGCCTTAGAAGTGCATGGCAGTCACGGGTGTAGCGTGACTGCAATGCAGACTAAAAGTAAAAATAAGTGTAGTCTTGGGCAGGCTAGTGTCCAAGGCAGATGTAGGGAAAACCTGCTCTGGGAAGTTGTGTTGTGAAACAGACTACAGGATGGTAGTAGTGCAGTCCGTTTCATTCCAGGCCTGGGCTTTCCATGTGGCTGAAGGCCACAGGTTTCTTTGTTAAAAGCCCTGCAGTGAAGGGTTTGGGTGTTTCAGGGTCTGAGTCAGGGTCTGTCTGCTGTTTGGAGGAGGACAGAGCAGTCAGAGGAGGACTAGCGTGTTTATTGACTGTAAACTGAAGGATGTTGTGTCTTGTGAAAAGCTGGGAGTAGCACAGTAACGCGGTGCAGTCGCCCACGGCAACTGGTCAAAGGAGGACTAGCGTGTTTAGTGACTGTAAACTGAAGGATATTGTGTACTGTGAAATTCTGTGATTAAAGAGACATTGACACAGTGGTGCAGTCGCCCATGGCATTGTATTGTTTAGTGTTCCCTTTATATTTTGAGCAGTATATATAAATATACAGTGGGGCAAAAAAGTATTTAGTCAGTCAGCAATAGTGCAAGTTCCACCACTTAAAAAGATGAGAGGCGTCTGTAATTTACATCATAGGTAGACCTCAACTATGGGAGACAAACTGAGAAAAAAAAATCCAGAAAATCACATTGTCTGTTTTTTTTTTTCATTTTATTTGCATATTATGATGGAAAATAAGTATTTGGTCAGAAACAAGCAATCAAGATTTCTGGCTCTCACAGACCTGTAACTTCTTCTTTAAGAGTCTCCTCTTTCCTCCACTCATTACCTGTAGTAATGGCACCTGTTTAAACTTGTTATCAGTATAAAAAGACACCTGTGCACACCCTCAAACAGTCTGACTCCAAACTCCACTATGGTGAAGACCAAAGAGCTGTCAAAGGACACCAGAAACAAAATTGTAGCCCTGCACCAGGCTGGGAAGACTGAATCTGCAATAGCCAACCAGCTTGGAGTGAAGAAATCAACTGTGGGAGCAATAATTAGAAAATGGAAGACATACAAGACCACTGATAATCTCCCTCGATCTGGTGCTCCACGCAAAATCCCACCCCGTGGGGTCAGAATGATCACAAGAACGGTGAGCAAAAATCTCAGAACCACGCGGGGGACCTAGTGAATGAACTGCAGAGAGCTGGGACCAATGTAACAAGGCCTACCATAAGTAACACACTACGCCACCATGGACTCAGATCCTGCAGTGCCAGACGTGTCCCACTGCTTAAGCCTGTACATGTCCGGGCCCGTCTGAAGTTTGCTAGAGAGCATTTGGATGATCCAGAGGAGTTTTGGGAGAATGTCCTATGGTCTGATGAAACCAAACTGGAACTGTTTGGTAGAAACACAACTTGTCGTGTTTGGAGGAAAAAGAATACTGAGTTGCATCCATCAAACACCATACCTACTGTAAAGCATGGTAGTGGAAACATCATGCTTTGGGGCTGTTTCTCTGCAAAGGGGCCAGGACGACTGATCCGGGTACATGAAAGAATGCATGGGGCCATGTATCGTGAGATTTTGAGTGAAAACCTCCTTCCATCAGCAAGGGCATTGAAGATGAAACGTGGCTGGGTCTTTCAACCTGACAATGATCCAAAGCACACCGCCAGGGCAACGAAGGAGTGGCTTCGTAAGAAGCATTTCAAGGTCCTGGAGTGGCCTAGCCAGTCTCAAGATCTCAACCCTATAGAAAACCTTTGGAGGGAGTTGAAAGTCCATGTTGCCAAGCGAAAAGCCAAAAATATCACTGCTCTAGAGAAGATCTGCATGGAGGAATGGGCCAACATACCAACAACAGTGTGTGGCAACCTTGTGAAGACTTACAGAAAACGTTTGACCTCTGTCATTGCCAACAAAGGATATATCACAAAGTATTGAGATGAAATTTTGTTTCTGACCAAATACTTATTTTCCACCATAATATGCAAATAAAATGAAAAAAAAACAGACAATGTGATTTTCTGGATTTTTTTTTCTCAGTTTGTCTCCCATAGTTGAGGTCTACCTATGATGTAAATTACAGACGCCTCTCATCTTTTTAAGTGGTGGAACTTGCACTATTGCTGACTGACTAAATACTTTTTTGCCCCACTGTATATATATATATATACAGCTCTGACAAAAATTAAGAGACCACTGCAAAATGTTCAGTTTGTCTGATTTTTCTCTTTATAGGTATATTTTTATGAGTAAAATGTAAATTGTTCTGTTATTCTATAAACTACTGACAACATGTCTCTGAATTTCCAAGCAATAGATTTTGTATTTTATTTCTAAAAATGATAAATGGTCAAAATTAAATAAAATAACCAGTGCTTTCAGAACTCAAGTAATGCACAGAAAACAAGTTCGTAATCATTTAGAAACAACAATACTAATGTTTTAACTCAGGAAGAGTTCAGAAATCAATACTTTGTGGAATAACCATGATTTTTAATCACAGCTTTCATGCGTCTTGGCATGCTTGCCACCAGTCTTTCACACTGCTCCTGCTCCTGTTTGAGGTCTAGTGTGAAATTTCCACAATCAGTGATGGTTTGGGGAGCCATGTCATCTGCTGGTGTAGGTCCACTGTGTTTTATCAAGACCAAAGTCAGCGCAGCCGTCTACCAGGAAATTTTAGAGCACTTCATGCTTCCAGCTGCCGACAAGCTTTTTGGAGATGGAAATTTAGTTCTCCAGCAGGACTTGGCACCTGTCCACACTGCCAAAAGTACCAATACCTGGTGTAAAAACAACAGTATCGCTGTGCTTGACTGGCCAGCAAACTCGCCTGCCCTTTACCCCATAGAGAATCTATGGGATATTGTCAAGAGGAAGATGAGAGGCACCAGACCCAACAATGCAGACGAACTGAAGGCTGCTATCAAAGCAACCTGGGCTTCCATAACAACTCAGCAGTGCCACAGGCTGATCGTCTCCATGTCACGCCGCATTGATGCAAAAGGAGCCCCGACCAAGTACTGAATGCATATACTGAACATACATTCCAGTAGGCCAAAATTTCGGATTTTAAAATCATTTTCCATGCTGGTTTTATAAAGTATTCTAATTCACTGTGATGACTTTTGGGTTTTCATTGGCTGTAAGCCATAATCATCAACATCAACAGAAATAAACACGTGAAATAGATCACTCTGTGTGTAATGACTCTATATAATATATGAGCTTCACTTTTTGTATTGAACAACTGAAATAAATTAACTTTTTTGATGATATTCTAATTTTGTGAGACGCATCTGTATATATATATATATATATATGCAGTATATGTTTTCATCTCATGTAAGATGCAAGACGTTATTTTATCCTTAGATGTATAAATGTAGGAACATGTAAGGACAAAACCAATATTTTCTTCTTTCGGAGGCTCTGGGTTGTCAGGCTTCCTTTTAGAATGTTTTGCACATACTGTGTTCTTCTCATTATAAACTGTTAATTCCATTCTGGGAGCCGCCTGCAGCTCTCCAACAAGTAACTGGCAGCTGACCAAGTGCTTTGAAGAGATTGCTGTAGCGACTTAACTGTTTCTGCCCCAGAAATTGTCACAGTTACTTTACAAGTTTATAGCTAGTACATGCCTAATTTATTACAGTTAATCAACTGCTGGTATACTAATGGTAGATTGAATTTCAGTTATAAAAATGCACGCACCTCTCTCTTGACATAACATTGAATAGGACATATTTTTGGCAATGTTAGAATTCATTAGAATTTAGTAAGTCAGTTTACTGTACTTCTTAGGGAAATCCCTAAAGTTTCATATGGAATGGATGCCTCCTTTGTTCACAAGATTTTTTTGGAAATGGTGGCACATGTTTAGCTCCTTATTACATAAGAATTAGGGGGTCTCATTTTTTTTCCAGAAAAAGAGCCACTCCTCCTTACTAGTAATGAGCGAGTATACTCGTTGCTCGGGTTTTTCCAAGCATGCTCGGATGTCCTCCGAGTATTTTGGCGTGCTCGGAGATTTAGTTTTCATCGTCTCATCTGCATGATTTGCGACTGCTAGACAGCTTGAACACGTGTGAGGATTTCCTGTTTGTTAGGGAATTCCCACATGTATTCAGCCTGTCTACAAGTCGCAAATCATGCAGATAAGATGGCGAAAACTAAATCTCCGAGCACGCCAAAATACTCGGAGACCACCCAAGCATGCTCGGGAAAACCCGAGCAACGAGTATACTCGCTCATCACTCCTCCTTAGGGCTCCTTCAGACATCCGATTTTTGTGTATGAGTGCTATCCATGGTTTTCATGGACAGCACTTTTACCTGTGACAGTCTATGTGGCCATTCACACAGCCGTGATTTTTCGCAGACCAAAGGTCCGCAGAAAATTGCAGAGTCATGTCCGATTTTGATCCATGGGTCAGATCAAATTTTCAAGGACTGTCAGAAAGGAGAAGGTGAGACATTTATTTCTTTAATTTCTCCTCATAAGAGAAAATTGGATGACACTCAGACCACACTCTGGTCAAATTATGATCAAAGTCTGACCAGAATAATCAATCCATTTTTCGCCAACGTGTAAAAATCAGACTTCTTCGGCTTCAATCACACATCAGATTTTCTTTTAGAAGTGTTTTTCACAGATAGCATTTATAAAAGTGAATGGGGCTGTTCACGTCAGTGATTTTCTGTGAAGTGATTCATCTGCATGCCCGCTCTTCTTCCAAGTGTAAGGGCTCGCTCACACAAGTGAATAAATGAGACGAGTGCAATCCGATAAAAAATCGGATTGCACTCACCCCAATGTTTCTCTTTGGTTCAGCTCACATTTGCTATTATATTGTCACGCCGATTTGGCATGTAAGTCTATGGGTGCGTATGAAAAATCGCACTGTACTTGGATGTCACCCAAGTGCAGGGAGATTCCTGTGGACGCCGGCAACTGAGGAGATGGAGAAATTAATTTCTTTATCTCCTCTGCATCTGTTCTCCTATTCTTTCATGCGAGAGGATCGGAGCACAGAGCACTGCTATGTGCACATGCTGCAGATTCACCTGCGGTTTTTTCCATGCGGATCCGCAGGTAAAACCGCAGGTCAAGTGACCTGCGGTTTATCTGCTGATTATCCTGCGGTTTTGCCCTGCGGTTTCATACCTCTACTATGGTAAAGGTGTGAAACCGCTGCGGAAACCGCCCAAACAATTGACATGCTGCGGTTTGTAAACCGCAGCAAAACTGTGCAGAAAAAACCGCAGCGTGAGCACAGCGTTTTTTCAAAACCCATAGGCTTTCATTGTACTGTACCATGTCAGCGGAACTGCTGCGTTTCCGCAAGGCCAAAACCGCTGCGGAAACGCAGCACAATCCGCAGCGTGTGCACACAGCCTAAGTGTATGTGCACACGCTGCGGATTCTGCTGCAGATCCAGCAGAATCCGCAGCGTGTGCACATACCCTTAGTGCTCTGTGCAGCAAATTTGGCCTCTGCGGATCCGCACAAGTTCTGGAGACAGTGTACAGTGCAATGTAAGTCTATGGGATTTACAATCCGCAGTGCACATGCTGCGGATTTTTCACTGTGGAAAAGCTGCGGTTTTAAATCTGCAGAAAGAATTGACAGGTCACTTTACCTGCTGTTTTACCTGCAGATCCGCACAGAAAAATCCGCTGGTGAATCCGCAGCGTGTGCACATAGCCTAACACTCGGATCACGCTCCCGGCAGAGCTGGAGCCGAGGGTCATTAGCATATCGCATTATCCTTCTCTAGGAATCTACAGAAATAAGGTTTTGATGTGAAAATAGACCTGTCACAATATTACTTTTCTGAGTGTAGCGTAGCGTGGGAAAATGTACAGTGTGCATAGTCATGTCACCATGAGAAGAACATTGCCCTGCCTCTCCATTCCTTCCTCCAGAAGTGTATTGCAAGTTGTTAATTGTCACTTTGATCTGTAGAGCAGATCGTAGAAAATGGTGTTAATACTAAAACTTTACTTTTAATAAATACTGAAAATAACAGATGAAACCAAATTCTTTTAAAAGCTCCCAATTAGGCAGATGACACCTGTACTTGGTATACCACAGCATATTTACAGTGAGACAGGCTTCTTGAGCCTCAGTGTGGTCCCACTTCTAAGCTTTTAGAAAGGTTGCTGACCTTTATCTAGATATTTGCAATACTCGGCAAAGTTAATAGAATGAGAATTAATTTTCATAAAAAATTTGGTTTTACGACTAGCTGCCTTTTTGCTGGATTCAAAAAGGCATGGAAGGGGTTAAAAATAGAGATGAGTGGATCGAGTTCTATTTGAACTTTTTTCAAATTTCACACATTTGAACATTTAGAGTCAGTTGGGTTCTTTATCTCTTATTTTCTGAGCAATTATAAACTTTCCAGCATTGGGATTTGGCCAAATTTCTTCACCTCAAACCAATTTTTTCAGGAAAGTTCAGCAAATATTACTCATTTATCGTAGACCCTTACCATGTCATTGCAGCTACTCACTTAGTTGATCTGGTCCAGTTTTTATTCAAAGGCTGTTCTTCGGCATCTCCTGTGCCTACTAATGCTTTCAATATTACGTGACATCATGGCCCGGTGCATGTCATGATGTTTCATGAGGCCTAATGAAAAGGCCCAACGTGAGCCATGGCATAAAAAAGACAAACCGTCTGAAAATGAAGACTAGACCAGAGCGACTAAGTGTGGAGATGGTGGACAAGCTGGGGATGGGGAGAGGTCAGTATTATTTTTTTTTTATGCTTTGCACCCTATATTTATTTTGTGTTGATCTGGAGACACATTTGATAATATGACATAATCGGTGCAAATCAAATTAATTTGAGGTGGATGGGGTTTCCTGGCCAAATTTCGAGCGAACTGTCAAGTTCAAATGTCAGTAGATTCACTCATCACTTCCTTTGACACATTTCATGATGGGTTATGCTAATACAACCACAAGTGGCTTCTTTTTTTATATAGCTGAAGTCTCCCTGTCATGTTGTCATGATGTAATGAAGGCATGAGCAAACAATTGCATACATATTGCCCTAAAAAGGCCCCTTTCAATCTTCCATCAGTTTTTATATAAAGCGTGTGCACCAAGCATTAAGGGGGTTTTACACATAGCGATATCGCTAACAATATCGCTAAAGCATCACCGATTTGGTGACGCAGCAGCGATATCGCTAGCGATATCGCTATGTGTGATACTTACCTCCGACTGGCTCCCCTGCTGTCCATCGCTGATCGCGCAGCTCCATTTCTCGTCGGGCGCTTCCTGCTGGGCTTCCTGCTGGCGCCGACGAGCGACGCGTGGACGCAGACGGGAGGACGTCAGGATCTCCGCGTCTGAAAGGTAAGTATTGTCCGCTGTATCGCTGCTGCATCGCTGTGAGATCTTCCTGTGTGGAAGCTCACTTGCGATCATTTAGCGCTGCACCAGCGATCCTGACCGGGTCATATCGCTGGTCGGGATCGCTGGTGCATCGCTAAATGTAAAGGGGCCTTTAGTCTCCTCAACCACACAATAATCTACTCCTTTCAATAGGTTTTTTCAACTGCAACGTCTTTGATAGATCAAAAGACATGTAAATGAGAACATCTGCACAAACTTGTGCAAATAATGCATAAGCCTTGTCCTTCTTGTTCATTGTTCACTGATCGGAGAGGATTTGAAGCAGTTTACATTTTGGTTCCCTTATTCTGCGGCAGTATGTAATCAGACGTATTGTGCCTTTGTATGTTGATAGTGTGTCTGCTTGGGAGAACATACATCCTAGAAGGTCATCCATGCTCTTAATCCAAACACTAGAATTTACCACCACATCTCTAGAGAGGGATCATTTATGAGAGCTATCGTACATGAACATGGACTGGATCTGCAATCAGTCATTTTCAAAGTGTGATTTACAAAATTAAGCAAAATCTGATTGATCAGTTTGGACTGAATCTCTTCTTCATTCAGAAATGTCACAGCATATAACTTTTTATAAAGCAATTTGGAATTAGAATTTAACCGTGGAATTGACATTAATGGATGCAGCAATTTCTTGCAAGAGTTAACGCTAGCATTTTTAATGTGAATGTTCACCTTTGAGCACCATTTTGTTTTTGTTATCTAGATTAGTCTTAAATTTTTTTGAAGCACCACTCCAGCATTTTTTTTTAAATTTTACCGCTGGAGTGTTGCTACTAATCTAAGGTCCCTGACCCTAGTCTTATACTCACCTGCTGTCATCTTCATCTGTTATTGCTCCTGTTGGTCTTCAGCAATTTGTGACTTGCCGGTTCGCTCCAGTGTTTCATGGAGCTCAGAACTCAATGCAAGTCTATGAGAGCCTTTTTTCTGGCCTCGTTATTGAGAACTTGTGATGTAACTTCTGACTTCTGCCCAATCAAAAGCTGTGGTCACAAGATGGTTTCAAAAAAGGTGAAGACGCCAGCCTATGACTGTAAGATGGGGGCAGGGACCTTACATTAAAAGCACTGAAAAAAATAAAAACTAAAATGCTTAAGTGGTGCTTTAAGAAGTATTTATAGTAGTCAAAATTCATTTTTTTCTGATAAAGACCTTCATATTTTTATTTTCTTAATTTTTATTTCTCATTTTAATTTTTTATTTTTTGGTTGTTCAAATCTTGCTATCAAATAATCTATTGCATATAACAAAATAAAACTAATATACATAATAAACATGATAATACTTAATTATACAAGGAGACTAATGTGAAACATATTATATACTATAAGGGGAATTGTGTGAAGTATACTTTACTCTGAGAACTCTGCGGAATAATGTGCAATATATCATAGAAAGAGGTTTGTGCACAATATATATACTTTATGAAAAAGCATCCAGACTATTTTTGAGGACTTATATCTAAATCCCCTATATTCTCTATTATTATTATTTCTTTCTACTTAATCCTCCTGGGTTTGTTCTGTGTGGCTCTGGTTTCGGCCTTCAGCGTGCAGCTTTGTTCACACTTTCCTACTATCTATAGCATACCGCACCTTAACATATTAATTAACCCTATCACTATGCGGAGTTGCCCAAATCCTAGTGTTGGTCACATGACTATTTAGATCAATTGACCTATGCATTTAAAAGTTCACTTTACTGGGCCTGTAATACCCCTGATGAAGGAAGCCGTAAGCTCCCAAAATGCATTGGATTAGGACTCTATTCTCACCCTTCAACACCAAACCACTGGTACGGGAGTGACGTCACTATCCAGAACTAGAAACGGTTAATACCGCTCAGGTCAACTGGCAGTGATTCCCCGCATGCTTGCCACCGGCTGGGGCAGTGTTTGGTACACACAATCACTGACCCAAAAATAGCACCTGCAAGTATTTTGAACTCTAATATACGGCGCCTGCGACCTCAGTAAATATGGCCAGGTTGGTGGAATGCATCATCTAATTCTATATTTATCACTTTACCATTAGAGACAGTCAGACACGCTATCCAGATTCTACCTACTTTCTATCCCTGGTGCGAGGCTCTAGTAACATCCACCGCGTGTCTCTCCCTTTGTCTGGCGGTTTGTGCCCACTCGCCTACACATTAGACACACTTACCTATACCGTGTGCACCTACACCATGCACATTGACCGTGATCACTACATCCAGCTTTCCCAGCAGCCAGCTCTCCAAGCATCTAGCAGTGTTTCAGCAGCACAGGTAATATTACAATATTGTATACTATATTCTCAGTGCTACATTTTTATTTTGTATTTCATGTGACACCGTATCTCCAGTGAAATTAATTGCATCCTCTCATACTGTGGTCACATGATCATCTTCATTGGTGTATGCTGACCCTCATATGTTGTAAGAGGACCATATCTTTTATCTATCTTACATCCATTGGTTTTTGAGCACCATTTGGACTTTTTTTTTCCTATAATTCTGTTTTAAGACCTCCAAATCCCCTACATAATAGATAAATATAACCACATGTATTTGAAATTTGTCTTCTTAATGATCATATAATGGTCACATAGCTCTTGGTACACTTGGTACACTCCTTAGGTGACTTGCGTGATTCACCATACGTTCAACATGTCACATACTGTACGTTCAGCACATCAATATGAAATCAATATTTAGACGGAATGCACACCAGAAGGCACATTTTTTCATTTTGCTTTTCTTGAATCAATAATTCGCATCTTTTTGAAACAAGTATACAGTGAAATGTGGCAACATTTCGAGTGAAATACCCTTCATCAGGCTGGAGAGAATCACCAAAAAACATCTCTCATTTGTGCTTGAAAAATTAGTCTAAATGTATCAGTAAATGATTATTGGAAGTTGTTGGACTGCCAAGAGATCAAGGGGTGGTATTCCCTAAAAAGAGACCTATTTGTACAAGGTGCTGTGTCTGAAGTAGGATACGAATTCCCATATTTGTCTACTAGTACAGTTGGACTAACTATTCTATGCCTAATGAGGGACATTTTTTTGCTGATCCTCCTTACAGCCTGATGAAGGGTTTATTACCCGAAACGTTACCACACTTCATTGTATACTTGTTTCAAAGCAGAGTTAATTATAGATAAGAGAAACACAATATAAAAAGCTTGTAACAGCATCTTCTGAGACTTCCGATGACAAGTTCCTCCAAATTTTAATTACATATTTATGAACTGAAGAGCAAAAGTGGTCTGCTCTATTGGAAAAAACACCCACGTGCTATGTGAAACTGTCCAAGAGACAGTACAAGGATATGATTTGAGCAGTAACGAGACAGCTGGCGGTGTGGTGGGAAGAAAGTATATGATATACTGGGTGTAATGGTGCTGATGGACTGAATAGAATAACGTCATTGTCATTTCCTTGAAAAGTATAATATTACAGGGTATATACACTAGTTTCCTTAATATTGCGTTGATCCAGGGAGCTAGTCTGATTGCCGTATGTGGAGTCGGGGAGGAATTTTTTTCCCCAATGTGAAGCTTACTGTTTGCCACTTGGGTTTTTTTTGCCTTCCTCTGGATCAACATGTTAGGGCAAGTTAGGATAGGATATGGGTTGAACTAGATGGACTTAAAGTCTTCCTTCAACCTTAATAACTATGTTACTATGTATTTTGACATTCCTGTGCACTATGTTCATTTTATGGGGTTCTTGTGTGGTGCTTTTTCAGGCGGATTCTGGGCGGAAATGGCCTGAATAAGAAGATGTAGGCACAAACCTTTGAAGGTGTATTAAGGGGAGCAATTTTTTTTCAAAATTGTTGGTATTTAGTAAAAACAAAATCTACACTGACTTCACTTTATCTCTGCTGTTCTCATTCCGACACTGTCCAGTCCCCTGACAGTCTCCACTTGGCTTCAGCAATGACATCCTATCACAAGCACATGTGACCATTGCAGGCGATTTACTGCACTTTGCAGCGATCACGTGATTACCACTCAAACTGTCCAACAGACCTTAATCCTAGCAGTGTGTAAAATGTGAGCCTGGCCCTGAAACACCTTTTAAGTAATTTCCTTGTTTATTGCTGCCCGTTAAAGAATGATGGCTGTACACTGCTAAGTAACACGGGTATTAGCAGTTGGTAGATTGACTAAATGTATAAGGCACACATAATTGTAAGAAATGCATCTGTATTCTTGTGCGAGCGCTCATAGTGATATAGTAGTGGTCACCAGACATATTAAATCTTATTGTCAGGACCTTCGTAGAGTACACAAACACCAGCTCTTTTAATTAGTGTATATTGTCATCCATCACTCCTGTTATTTCAATGTGACCCAATGTGACTTTAGAAAATTCCTTTACTTTCCTACTTTTTACTTCACTTTACTGTCCTGATACAATACTATGTAACCCTGGAGTGCCTTTCCGGGTTATTTTTATCACAAATATCACACAGTTTTTCATTAAATTTGATCACACTGAACGTTGGAGCTGTGATCACACATGCACAGTCTAGTTTGAGATGTGATCTCACATACACAGTCTAGTTGGAGATGTGATCACACATGCACAGTCTAGTTGGAGATGTGATCACACATGCACAGTCTAGTTGGAGATGTGATCATACATGCACAGTCAAGTTGGAGATGTGATCACACACGCACAGTCTAGTTGGAGATGTGATCACACATGCACAGTCTAGTTGGAGATGCGATCACACATGCGCAGTCTAGTTGGAGATGCGATCATACATGCGCAGTCTAGATGGAGATGTGATCACACATGCACAGTCTAGTTGGAGATGTGATCACACGTGCACAGTTTAGTTGGAGAAACTATCACACATGCACAGTCAAGTTGGAGATGTGATCTCACATACACAGTCTAGTTGGAGATGTGATCACACATGCACAGTCTAGTTGGAGATGTGATCACACATGCAGAGTCAAGTTGGAGATGTGATCACACACGCACAGTCTAGTTGGAGATGTGATCACACACGCACAGTCTAGTTGGAGATGTGATCACACATGCACAGTCTAGTTGGAGATGCGATCACACATGCGCAGTCTAGTTGGAGATGCGATCATACATGCGCAGTCTAGATGGAGATGTGATCACACATGCACAGTCTAGTTGGAGATGTGATCACACGTGCACAGTCTATTTGGAGAAACTATCACACTTGCACAGTCTAGTTGGAGATGTGATCACACATGCACAGTCTAGTTGGAGATGTGATCACACATGCACAGTCTAGTTGGAGATGTGATCACATATGCACAGTCTAGTTGGAGATGTGATCACACATGCACAGTCTAGTTGGAGATGTGATTACACGTGCACAGTCTAGTTGGAGATATTATCACACATACACAGTCTAGTTGGAGATGTGATCACACATGCACAGTCTAGTTGGAGATGCGATAACACATGCGCAGTCTAGTTGGAGATGCGATCATACATGCGCAGTCTAGATGGAGATGTGATCACACATGCACAGTCTAGTTGGAGATGTGATCACACGTGCACAGTCTATTTGGAGAAACTATCACACATGCACAGTCTAGTTGGAGATGTGATCACACATGCACAGTCTAGTTGGAGATGTGATCACACATGCACAGTCTAGTTGGAGATGTGATCACATATGCACAGTCTAGTTGGAGATGTGATCACACATGCACAGTCTAGTTGGAGATGTGATTACACGTGCACAGTCTAGTTGGAGATATTATCACACATACACAGTCTATTTGGAGATGTGATCACACATGCACAGTCTAGTTGGAGATGCGATCACACATGCACAGTCTAGTTGGAGTTGTGATCACACATGCACAGTCTAGTTGGAGATGTGATCACACATGCACAGTCTAGTTGGAGATGTGATCACACATGCACAGTCTAGTTGGAGATGTGATCACACACGCACAGTCTAGTTGGAGATGTGATCACACATGCACAGTCTAGTTGGAGATGTGATCACACATGCAGTCTAGTTGGAGATGTGATCACACATGCAGTCTAGTTGGAGATGTGATCACACATGCACAGTCTAGTTGGAGATGTGATCACACATGCACAGTCTAGATGGAGATACGATCACACATACAGAGTCTAGTTGGAGATGTGATCACACATGCACAGTCTAGTTGGAGATGCGATCACACGTGCGCAGTCTAGATGGAGATGTGATCACACATGCACAGTCTAGTTGGAGATGTGATCACACACGCACAGTCTAGTTGGAGATGTGATCACACATGCAGTCTAGCTGGAGATGTGATCACAGATGCACAGTCTAGTTGGAGATGTGATCACACATGCACAGTCTAGATGAGATGTGATCACACATGCACAGTCTAGTTGGAGATGTGATCACACATGCACAGTTTAGATGGAGATACGATCACACATGCACAGTCCAGTCGGAGATGCGATCACACATGCACAGTCTAGTTGGAGATGCGATCACACGTGCGCAGTCTAGATGGAGATGTGATCACACATGCACAGTCTAGTTGGAGATGTGATCACACGTGCACAGTCTAGTTGGAGATGTGATCACACGTGCACAGTCTAGATGGAGATGTGATTACACATGCACAGTCTAGATGGAGATGTGATTACACATGCACAGTCTAGATGGAGATGTGATTACACATGCACAGTCTAGATGGAGATGTGATCACACATGCAGAGTCTAGTTGGAGATGTGATCACACATGCACAGTCTAGTTGGAGATGTGATCACACATGCACAGTCTAGTTGGAGATGTGATCACATATGCACAGTCTAGTTGGAGATGTGATCACACATGCACAGTCTAGTTGGAGATGTGATTACACGTGCACAGTCTAGTTGGAGATATTATCACACATACACAGTCTATTTGGAGATGTGATCACACATGCACAGTCTAGTTGGAGATGCGATCACACATGCACAGTCTAGTTGGAGTTGTGATCACACATGCACAGTCTAGTTGGAGATGTGATCACACATGCACAGTCTAGTTGGAGATGTGATCACACACGCACAGTCTAGTTGGAGATGTGATCACACATGCACAGTCTAGTTGGAGATGTGATCACACATGCAGTCTAGTTGGAGATGTGATCACACATGCAGTCTAGTTGGAGATGTGATCACACATGCACAGTCTAGTTGGAGATGTGATCACACATGCACAGTCTAGATGGAGATACGATCACACATACAGAGTCTAGTTGGAGATGTGATCACACATGCACAGTCTAGTTGGAGATGCGATCACACGTGCGCCACACGTGCGCAGTCTAGATGGAGATGTGATCACACATGCACAGTCTAGTTGGAGATGTGATCACACACGCACAGTCTAGTTGGAGATGTGATCACACATGCAGTCTAGCTGGAGATGTGATCACAGATGCACAGTCTAGTTGGAGATGTGATCACACATGCACAGTCTAGATGAGATGTGATCACACATGCACAGTCTAGTTGGAGATGTGATCACACATGCACAGTTTAGATGGAGATACGATCACACATGCACAGTCCAGTCGGAGATGCGATCACACATGCACAGTCTAGTTGGAGATGCGATCACACGTGCGCAGTCTAGATGGAGATGTGATCACACATGCACAGTCTAGATGGAGATGTGATCACACATGCAGAGTCTAGTTGGAGATTTGATGACACATACATTTTAGTTGGAGATGTGACCACACTTGCACAGTTTAGTTGGAGATTTGGAGATATAATCACACATGAACAGCTTAGTTAGAGATGTCATCACACATGCTCAGTCTAGTTGGAGATTTGATGACACATGTACAGTCTAGTTGGAGATGTGATCACATGTGCACAGTCTAGTTAAAGATATGATTTCCTATATCACAATCCAGATAAAGGATTATGGTTGAGGTTATGGGTCCGACATCATTGAAAAAGATTTAATATAACTTATTTTATTCATTTTCATATCTGCTCTTAGGAGTCCAGTGGGTGGTCTTATTATGTGATTGACAGATTTCACTATGTACACAGTCATACAGAGAAGCCTGTCAGCCCCTGATGAGGACTGCCTACTTAACGTCTGAGCATAGAAAGAATTGAGATTTAAATGAATAAAATACAAGTTATAATGAATATTTACCTATAAGTCTATATATCAATCTCCTTAGCTTTGTAACAGACAAAGCAACATGATCAAACTGACCATTAATCAGTCCTTCTTAAAATTCGCTTACTGTGTTGGTAAGGGTCCCGTCACGTGAATCACACATTTCTACCAAAGTAATGTGATCATGCATCTTTAATAATCTGTTATTGTCTAACTGATTTGGCTGTTAAAAAATGTAAAAAATACCATATAAGGGCAGTTTCACACATCAGTGTCTCCGGTACGTGTAGGGACAGTTTTCTCACGTACCGGAGACACTGACACACGTAGACACATTCTCATGAATGTGTCTATGGAGATGTCAGCGTGTTTTCATGGACCGTGTGTCCGTGTGCAAAACACGCTGACATGTCCGTTTTTGTCCAACAGCACGGATCACACGGACCCATACAAGTCAATGGGTCCGTGTAAACACGTACCGCACTGGGATGCTGTCCG
The DNA here is from genome assembly GCF_039654945.1 of Dendrobates tinctorius. Taxonomy (NCBI): domain Eukaryota; kingdom Metazoa; phylum Chordata; class Amphibia; order Anura; family Dendrobatidae; genus Dendrobates; species Dendrobates tinctorius. The sequence goes on along the minus strand of NW_027361738.1, from coordinate 42,967,183 downwards.
TGTGCGATCCGTGTGCGTTTTTAAAAGTCAAAGGGTTAACATTAAAAATAATTTTTCAAAAACACGGACAGCATACGGACAGCACACGGACAGCACACGGATGGTACAATCGGACATACGGATAGCACATGGATGTCACACGGATGACCTCCGTATGCACACGGACACGGACAGCTCCGGTACCTGTTTTTCTGGTACTGGAATTATCTGTACGTGTGAAACTGCCCTAAAACGAATTAAAGGGAAATAAATTGAGCATATGTTGCCCACCTGACCTCTAATACTGGCAAGGTTGAAGGCAGCCTCTTTCAGACAGTGTGCAGTCACAATCTAAACATGCTTCTGGCATGATGGCCAGATTCTTAACCATAATTGTAGCAAATAGTCATGTACAACCTCGCTGAAAGGAGCTCGGCTGAAATAGCCCCTCACCGCTTGTAATGGAAATGTGACATTTACTCTGCGTTTGTGCTGTTTGAAGCTCCTGCCCATTATTGAGCACATCATCCTGTCTCTCTCGCTGGCTGCTTTGCTTTTCAAAGGTGTTTCAAGAGCACAGAATTGTTCCAGTGGATTGAAAAGTGAAGTTTAGAGCGAAATGGAGCCAATAAATAAGTAAAACACATTCTATGTTCTGATACTTCTACTCCTTCACCTGGACATGAAGTGAAAATGGAATTGAATAGCACATATTAGGGCTTTCATCTCGCAGATTAAATAGTTGCTCAAGGTTTTCATAACTTTGCATATTATAAAAGAAAGCAATGTTGCATGTATTTGTAAAAGTGTGATGATACAACTTTGGTGTGGATGAAGGACGAGTTACACAATACTTCTATTTAACTAGAATAATAGAATAATACACTCAATTGCAAGGCTACAGTAGGTCTTGGCCTCTAGCAGATGACAATTGTTAATTTCTTTTTCTTCCAATACATGTAAGATAAAAAAAAAAGATTGAAAATAGTCTTAAATTAAAAAATAAATAAATCTGTAGCTACTATGCACAGCTATGTGTCTTTCTGGTGACAGTCTACAAATAAAGCCTGTGTAACCTGATTGTATAGTCATACTCCCTTCCTACTTCTTACTAACTCATGTTTCGTAAGTGATCCGGAAAGGGAGCAATATATTAGTAGGATTAGCGCTTAAAGGGGTTGGTCACAACTAGGATGACCCCTTCTCAATCTGGCCCGTTAAAATATAAAACGCCTATACTCCTCTCCCTTGCCGGCACCGTTCTAGTGGTGTCGGCACTTGCGTTACCGGGCTCACATGAGGTTGTTACGTCACACAAGCCCTGCACCCAGCCAGCGCTGGCGTCACTGTCCCCGCCTTCAGACGTATAAGTAATCAAGAGGAATTGAGCGGCCAGCCACTGCTCTCACTTCCTGTTAATGGCTTATACATCTAAAGGCGGGGACAGTGACGCCAGCGCTGTTTGAGCACAGGGCTTGTGTGACTTAACAACCTCATGCGAGCCCCGGGAACGCGAGTGGTGGAACTGCTGGAATGGCGCTGGCACAGGAGGTATATTATTATTTTGACGGGGGCAAACATTCAGATTAAGAAGGGGTTGTCCAATTAGTAGACAACAGCTTTAAGGCATGAGTCCCAAACCTGTGGCACTGGAACAATCTGTGGCATATGGGCTTGTGGGATCTGGTTCCCCAGCATTAGCACAAGCTCTATAAAACAGCCATGAAGAGAAGGTTTCCAGATGGTAACTTTTGTGACTAGTCCCTCACAGAAGACTAGTTCTGGATGCGCTTATACTGGCGAGCAGGGGGATAAATATGGCAAGCAGGGAATATACTGTTAGAGGAGTGCTGAAGCAGTATTCAGTAGTTTGGTGGGAATGCTTCATCTGAGAATTCCAAATTAGGGTAAAGTGGTAATCCATACTGCCAATAAGGGAGGGCGGCCTCTGTGGGGAAGGTTTGGCCTATTTGGTGACTCTGGTGACACTACGTTGGGGGGGGAGAGGGCACGTTGGATGTGGCTCACAACAATCTCTCAGAACTGAACGTAGCTCTCAAAGTAAGAAAGATCGGGGACCACTACCTTACGGCATACTTGGCAACTTTGATGGACTTCTGGAAGACGCATACATATTTGGTGCAAAGGCTCATAATAACCACACCCCATGTCTTTGCCCTTCATGTCTATGTTCTTTCCATACTCCATTCCCCTTCCCCTCTGCCCATTCACGCCAAAAACCTTTTTGAAACTCTATTTTTTGGTAAGTATTATTAGACTTTTGTGGCCTCTAGAATGTTTTCCATCTATAGTGGGAGTCTGGACAGTGTCCTCTTTTTCTGATAGTCACTTGGAAAGTTGGCAACCATTCTTTAAAGTAACCATTGTTTTAATCTTTATTTCGTAAATGAATGGTACACATGAAAATAAGCAACTTTGTAATGTATCGTATCAAACAAAGTTGCTTCTTTCTCCTCCTTGATTAATTTTTCTCTCTCAATTCATGGGATAAAATCTTTATTAACTGCGGACAGACTTTCCCATTATTGAGATTGGAGATGACAGTCTGTTCTTTTAAAATTCTATGGAGATGGAAGGAGGAGGGGAAGAACTTGAGGCAGACACAGACATTCTTCTGCAAGCGCTCCTAAAATGACAGTTACAGTTCTCCATAGAACTTTATGAGCTCTAACTGTCATCTCCTATGTCAGTAATGCAAAAGTCTGTATTCACTGTATACCTTAAAATTGAACATTTTGAGAATGATCAGCCCAGGAGGAGAAAGAAGGAGATTTCTTTGATAAGATATATTGCAAAGTTTCTTATTTTCATACGTACTATTGATATATGGGGGGGAAGAAAACTAAAATGTATGATGGTAGTAAGTAATCTGAATAGATGGTGCAGACTGTGATAGACAGATAGTATTTCACATTGGAAAAGCCATTTTTTTGGGTAGTCAGTATCCTGTACATTGCACAGACTGAAAAGGAGGAAGGCAATTTATGGAGTGAGCAGATGTCTAGGTACTACACAGACTGATCATTTCAAACAGTGTTCCCCAACTCCAGTCCTCAAGGCCCACCAACAGGTCATGTATTCAGGATTTCCTTTGTATTGCACAGGTGATGCAATTATCACCTCTGGGCAATACTAAGGAAATCCTGAAAACATGACCTGTTGGTGGGCCTTGAGGACTGAAGTTGGGGAACACTGATATAAAACACCTCTTCTTCTTGGATAAGAGGATGGAAAAAATAATCCTGTAAAAAAACCCTTTTGACCGCACCTCTTGACTAAACGAAAATGGATGAGATCAGAAGACAATTAATACCAATGTTCCCTGCTTGCTACAGGAGTGTGCAAATCTTGCAGACAAATAAATAGTGTAGACGAAGGTGTAGTGTTTATCTCCTCTTTTACCTTTCTAGGTTTAATGTTTCTAAATTTTCCCTAAAGGCAGTGGCAATGTCCCTGGTCATTCTCTTATGTGACGAAGAGGAGGAAATCCCTTGCATCTGATGATTAATCTACAGTACAACAAATATTTAGACGAATGTTCCATTGTTTTCATTGCCTGGATGACCAGATCTTAAAAGTATGAACCCTGTCGCTTCACTTTGGGCCGTGTGACTAAATGGTTTGACATAAGAAGCTAATCAAGATTAAGGAGCTGACAGAATTGTCACAACAAACGCTGGATCCTAAACTGCAAAATGAATTCCAAGATTGATAGCAACACTGTCTGTCTTTCAGCGCGGAGATTAGCATAGAGCCCATCCGTGTCCCTTTGTCTCCTCTTTGTGTCTCAATGTTTATTAGTTCTCACCAGATTTCGTGCCACCGTGCCTCGGCACCTACCAGTTATGGTAGGTGGCCTTCCTTTGGCTACAAAATAAATATTTTTATATTCATGTAAAACTTGCTTTTTTCATTGTGCCATCTACAGTGGAATATACCATTGTTTAAAACAGAAGCTACCTTAAATAAATGGAATATAGAGCAAATACAATATGTAGGTAAAAATTTTGTTTTAATCCGGTTCCGTACATACGAGGCATGTTTATAGTCACAGAGACAAATGTCTTAAAGTTAAAGGGCATATATCAGTAGGAACAACCCTCCTAAGCCGTCTATATGGGCATGTAGGTCGTACAAAGCTGAATAAAATGATACCTTGAAGTCTGCAAGTTGATGTTTTAAGCTAGATTAATTTACGTTTTTCTTAATATGTAAACCAGCTGTTAAGATCTATGGGCCGGACATAGATCTCCTGAGACTCTGCCTCCAGAGCTGATTATAAATTAAAGGGGGAGTTACCAATGTGAGACATGTAAGGACTGACAGTCCACTATTCTGATCTACATGTATCACACTGGTAACTCTCCCTTTCATTTATAATAAGCTTTGGAAGCAGATTCTCAATGAGATCTACTGTATGTTCCGCCCATAGATCTTAACAGTTAATTTACATATTATGAAAAACGTGGATTTCTCTGGAATAAGACATCGGATAGCAACTATCAAGGTATAATTTTATTCAACTTTCTATGATCTATATGTCTATGTGGATGGCTTAGGAGGGTTGACCCTGCTGACATATTCTCTTTAAATTACATTTTTATCAGCTGACAATGACTTTCACAAACAACGTTTTCTTCACTCACCCTTGTAGGTGTTGTCCAGTTCTATTTTTTCTCTTTAAATGCTCAGAAAGGCTTAAAAACAACAAAAGGAAATAAAGTGGTCCTCACTTATCTGATCTACCTCACTGGTCCCTTTTAACATAACGGTAATGGCTCAGCCAATCACTGGCCACAGCGGTGAACTGCGTCACCCAGTAATTGCATGTCATCCCTAGAGCAGGAAGTAGAAACCGGAGGCAAATAAGGAAATGTTAGAACAGAAGTGGCAAGAGATTTTATAATTCTTGTTACAGTTTCTTTATCCATCGTCACTGTATACAATCCCACTAAGATATGCCTACTGTACCCACAATTGTCATCAGCCTTTTTTCGGTGATGACTTGAAATCTAATCCTTTTTTTTTTTAGTTAAAATTGGTTTTAAGAGGGTGTCCACATTGAATGATCCAGATGGACCACTGAAAATAAACCGATTTTAGGGTGTGCTGCTGCTGCAATCCCTAGAGATCAGCTGTGGTGGCGCAGGTGGACCCAGCTGTCTCCTCTTCAGCGCCACCACAGGATAAATGAAGTATTACATTATGCCAATTGAATTGAATAAACTGCTTGTGTACCTGGGAGAGAAGCTGTAGAGATAGAAAAAAAAAAAGTTAATTTTTCTTCATGTGTCTGTGATTGGCACAAAGTCATGTGTAGCCCCATGCGGGTACTACTAGCCTATACTTTCATATGGGCACTGCAGTGAGGGATATCTTAATGTTGGCAGCATGTACCACGTGGCTCAAGTGTGCAATATCCAGCAATTCCAGGTCATGATTGGTGTTACCCGGTCTTGGGATTGATTTGTCTTACAATATGTTGTATATGATATATAGACAATAGAAAGAGGTCTCATCTTACAATTAGTTTACATTGAAATAGTAGAAAAGTATACTTTCAAGTGCTTTTACATCAGTAAAATTATTTTTTGCTTTTATGTTACTTTCCAAAACAGTAATGAAGCAATGCTGTACGAGCCGTCGACAACTGTTATCGCCCGTTGAATTAGCTGTCACTATACCTAATGAAGCAGCAAGCAAGACGGTATATCAAATAGCGCAATGCCGCGCAAATCATGAGAAATGCTAATAATTTGTTTTAAGCAGCGTCGCTACAGCAAGGAAAGGGAACAGCAACAAAGAGCACACAGTCTCAAAAAGTCACAAAATAGAGACATCATTTAGAGACTTGTTTATTGAGGAGGTTTAAAAACTCATTTCTATGCCAGAGAAAATTAATTGGCTAGACTGAACGGATTCTGCTTCTGCGATACTTAAAATAAATTGATAGGGTGCACTAGCATCTCACAGACTAAAGTGGAATACACAAAACACATGGATTTTTTTTTTGTAATTAGAATAGTGCGCTCTTTTCAGCAAAAAAATCTCTATTAATATATAAAACACACACATAAAAGGAAGAAAAACGCAAACTCACAAACTGTCTTGTAATGCAGCAGTAAATATCATAATATGTGTATTAAGAAAACTTAAAAAAAATAAGAGACATTCATACTTTATATATTGTACTGAACCATTGTTATCTCAGGCAAGAAATTATAATATTTATAGTTTCTTAACTTTGTAAGAAATTGTCTTGTGCAGATAATTGTCATGTTCAGATAGTCACCCTTTACATATCAATATTGCTATGGATATCAACCCGCTAGGCATTGATTTACCCTGAGAAATGTTTCATGGTGGCACATAATCACACCTAGACCCTTAAAGAGTTTGTCCGGTCTGCTGATAAAAGTCTGCAGTCACTCTATGTGACAGCAGATGTCTGAATCCTGACAGTGTGTAGTGCACCTGCTGTCAGGATTCACCAATGTCGCAAGCATGTGATTTGCATACATGCGGTGACTAGACGTGCTCGGCTTCTGTCCATTCACTTGTATTGAGGGAAGGCAGGTACATCTAGTCACAATAGGACCAGAAGTATGCAAATCGCATACTTGTGGTCACATGATTGCACCTTCTCACCGGCAAAACTGATGAATCCTGACAGTACGCGCACCATGCACTGTCAGTATTAAGATGGCTGCCGTCACATAGAGTGACTGCAGACTTTTATCAGAAGGTCAGACCACCGCATTAAAGAAGTTGTCCAGGATTTTAACATTCATAGGATAGGTCATCATTGTCTGCACCAGGCACGCCCGCCGATCGGCTGTTCATGGTGTTGGCGGCTGACGGAACTGCTTAGTTACAGTGCTGCACAGCTCCATCAAATGTATAGTGGCCGCAGCCAGGTATTGCTGTTAGGCGTCGGGTTCCTGCAGCAGCACAGCAGGAATCCAGAGCCTCGCATTCTGCGGTCTCACATTCTCCATCGACCGCAGAGGAGCTTGCTGAGCAGCCTCGTTCTCGATGCTCGGCCCAGACCTGCTCTGTGGGTCTGGCTGTTGCTGCCACCTTTGGGCCAGCAATAGCAATGCAGGCTGCTCAGCAGCAAACCGCTTCAGAGGCTAAGTCCTTCCGTCGCTCCACTGAGCATGGTCATGAGACGATCTCCCGTTGGAGATCGGGAGTCACATGCACAGGTCCTTCTCCAGATCTGATTGGTCCATCTCAGGGATCTGGAAGCTTCCAGAAGGTCCCGGCTATAAAATGTTCGCTTGGCCGCTCGGCCATGCGCTAGTATAGACTCTAGTTGCTAACTGTGTGAATGATAATGGATGTATGGACTTGCAAATGACTCATTAAGATTCCCCTTCCTCTGATAATATGTGTGTGTATAGGGAACTAGTGATAGAGTCAGCGCCAGTCAGTGGCAAGCTACAGGCCACAATACGCAACCTCCACAGTGCTAGTGTCCGACAGTGCTCCTGCTACCGGGCATTGTCGTATAGAGGCAGTGTCTGTTGCTGCGCTGCAGTCAGCAGTTCTTGACGTCCGCGGTTGCGACTCCGCACGCACGGTAGGTCTAGACGGACGTGGACTCTGTGTCTTGGGCCAAGGCCTGTGACCATACACTGCGTGCAGAATTATTAGGCAAGTTGTATTTGAGAGGATTCTTTTTATTATAGAACAACAACTATGTTCTCAATCAACTCAAAAGACTCATAGATATCAAAGCTTAGTATTTTTGGACGTTGGAGTGGTTTTTTTTTAGATTTGGCTATCTTAGGAGGATATCTGTTTTTTCAGGTAACTATTACTGTGCAGAATTATTAGGCAACTTAATAAAAACCAAATATATACCCATCTCACTTGTTTATTTTCACCAGGTAAACCAATATAACAACACAAAATTTAGAAATAAACATTTCTGACATTCAAAAACAAAAAAAAAAATCAGTGACCAATATAGCCACCTTTCTTTACGATGACACTCAAAAGCCTTCCATCCATAGATTCTGTCAGTTGCTTGATCTGTTTACGATCAACATTGCGTGCAGCAGCCACCACAGCCTCCCAGACACTGTTCGGAGAGGTGTAATGTTTTCACTCCCTGTAGATCTCACATTTTATGAGCGACCACAGGTTCTCTATGGGGTTCAGATCAGGTGAACAAGGGGGCCATGTCATTATTTTTTCTTCTTTTAGACCTTTACTGGGCAGCCACGCTGTGGAGTATTTGGTTGCATGTGATGGAGCATTGTCCTGCATGAAAATCATCTTTTTCTTGAACGATACCGACTTCTTCCTGTACCACTGCTTGAAGAAGGTGTCTTCCAGAAACTGGCAGTAGGTCTGGGAGTTGAGCTTCACTCCATCCTCAACCCGAAAAGGTCCCACAAGTTCATCTTTGATGATACCAGCCCATACCAGTACCCCACCTCCACCTTGCTGGCATCTGAGTCAGAGTGGAGCTCTCTGCCCTTTACTGATCCAGCCTCGGGCCCATTCATCTGGCCCATCAAGAGTCACTCTCATTTCATCATTCCATAAAACCCTAGAAAAATCAGTCTTAAGATATTTCTTGGCCCAGTCTTGACGTTTTATCTTATGTTTCTTCTTGAAAGGTGGTCGTTTTTCAGCCTTCCTTACCTTGGCCATGTCCCTGAGTGTGGCACACCTTGTACTTTTTGATACTCCAGTAACGTTGCAGCTCTGAAATATGGCAAAACTGGTGGCAAATGGCATCTTGGCAGCTTCACGCTTGATTTTCATCAATTCATGGGCAGTTATTTTGCGCCTTTTTTTATCAAAACGCTTCTTGCGACCCTGTTGGCTATTTGCCATGAAACGCTTGATTGTTCGGTGATCACGCTTCAAAAGTTTGGCAATTTCAAGACTGCTGCATCCCTCTGCAAGACATCTCACAATTTTTGACTTTTCAGAGTCCGTCAAATCTTTCTTCAGACCCATTTTGCCAAAGGAAAGGAAGTTGCCTAATAATTAAGCACACCTTATATAGGGTGATGATGTCATTAGACCACACCCCTCCTCATTACAGAGATGCAAATCACCTGATTTACATAATTGGCAGTTGGCTTTCAAGCCTATACAGCTTGGAGTAGGACAACATGTATAAAAAGGATGATGTGATCAAAATACTCATTTGCCTAATAATTCTGCACACAGTGTATACCGTGCGTGCATTCCTCTGAGTCCTGTGATGTCAACAGGCTCTGCCTTTGTGTTTAACGCCTCGGTGTCTCTGTGAAGGAACAGAGATCGCCCAGTGCACTCCGGGTGACGTTCAACCCGCGTGCGTTATACCGCCATATAGTTCGTCTGCCATTACATAGCAGCAGTGTAACACCTTCTGCATGGTGGACCCCGGGCGGCAAACGCACTTATTATTATTTATTATTTAGTGCGTTGCGCCGTATCTAACATTATACTAGCGCCATGGTCTGGCTAGTAATGGCGGACCTGCAGCAGCCACGGCAGTACATTCGGCAGCTGGAGGGCAGGTTCGCGGCTCTTGAGAGTTCCACCTCAGCTGCGAATGCTACAGTGGCCGCTGCCCAGGCAGTCGCAGAGGGTGTCTCACGTGGGTCCATAGCCATGCCTGCGCTGATAATATCCTGCCTCCCATTGCCCAATAAATTTTCTGGTGACAGCGCCACCTGTAGGGGTTTCGTGAGCCAGTGCTCTATCCAGCTCGAGTTACTGGCCACATGATTCCCTACAGAGCGGGCTAAGGTGGGGTTTATTGTCTCCCTCCTGTCAGGCAGGGTGTTAGAATGGGCCACGCCACTGTGGGAGCGTGGTGACCCTGTGGTTCTGAGCGCTGATCAGTTTCTAATGTCCCTAAAGCAGGTATTTTTGGGGCCACGGGTCACTCATGACACCTCCCTCCAGTTACTTGCATTAACACAGGGATCCCTCTCTGTCAGCCAGTATGCCATCCGGTTGTGGACACTGGCTTCCGAGTTGGAATAGCCTGATAAAACACTCGTCCCTGTGTACTGGAGAGGTTTGGCGGAGCATGTTAAGGATGCTCTATCCACCAGGGAGGTTCCCGTAAGTCTGGAGGAGCTGATTGCCTTTTCCACCCGCATTGATCTCCGTTTTTCAGAGCGCGGGCTGGAGCGTGCTCAATCCAGACGGAAGGGTAGCTTGGCTGCCAACCTCTCTGAACCTCTTGAATCACCCGAGCTGGAGAGTTTACCTCCAGAGCCCATGGAGGTGTCCCGCACCGGTCCCAAGCCGCGTCCGGCCCAAAGCTCCACACGCTGTTACCAGTGTCGACAGTCTGGTCACCTGGCTAACAGGTGCCCGCAACGGTCGAAAAAACGATTGCGTCCAGTGGTAATTGGTGGGGGTCTATTTGCTATGGAGACCTTCTCCCTCAAGCCAGCATTCCGAGGGACGTTAGATAGCGGTGCTTCCTCCTGGGAGGTAGAGGTCACGGTGGACTCTGGGGTAGAAGGGAACTTTATGTCCTCGGCCTTCGCCCAACAGCACGCAATCCCATTGGTGCTACTTCCTCACCCCATGCCCATCAGGGTGGTCAACGGTTCGACCCTATCATCCCAGACAGTACCCCTTAAGCTCTCAATTCCACCATCTCACCATGACACACTGTCCCTGCTCATTAAGCCAGAGGGCATCGACCAGGTGCTCCTCGGGGTTCCCTGGCTCCGTTGCCATTCCCCTCATATAGGGTGGTCCTCGGGGAGAATAGTGGGATGGAGCAAGGACTGTGTGGGAAGGTGCATGGGGGGCAGCGTCCAAGTAGCCTCTGCGGAGGTGCCCGCGGATCTTTCCGCGCCCCCCACTGAGAATCTGAGGACTGTGGCTCTGGTCGCCCTCGAGTCAGTGCCGCCGGGCAAGACCTTTGTCCCTCCTCACCTGCGGCCCAAGGTTCTCGCGTGGGCACACGCGTCCAGGGTGGGTGGTCACTTTGGCTACAAGCGGACCACAGAACTCCTGGCTAGGTCTTATTGGTGGCCGCACAGGGCTCGGGACACTAAAGAATACATTCAGGCATGCGCCTCTTGTGCTCGGGACAGGTCCTCTAGGCAGAGGCCGGCTGGGTTACTGTATCCCTCGCCGGTGGTAGACCTGGCAATGGAGGTTCGCGACATCTTGGATCGCGCCCAGCATGCCATTCTAGCCTCTAAGGAGAGAATGAAGGTGCCCGCCGACACACATCGGCGCCCCACTCCAACTTTTGCCCCTGGCGACTTAGTGTGGCTCTCTGCCCGAAATATCAGGCTGCGGGTCGAGTCCGTCAAGTTCGCGCCGCGATACATTGGCCTCTTCAAAATCCTCGAGCGGATCAGCTCGGTGGTCTATCGTCTGGCTTTTCCACCACATTTGGCCATCTCTGACGCCTTCCATGTGTCCTTTCTCAGACCTGTTCACATGTCATGGTTTTCCAAGTCATCTGCCGGGACATCAGACTTGTCTTCGGACAAGTCTGAGGTCAATGCCATTGAGGGATGCAGGGTGGTGCATGGCAAAAAACTTTATTTGGTGGATTTGAAGGCTCAGGGGGGAGGGGGCCCTAGGAGGGGGGGTAATGTTAGGCGTCAGGTTCCTGCAGCGGCACAGCAGAAATCCAGAGCCTCACATTCTGCGGTCTCCCATTCTCCATCGACTGCAGAGGAGCTTGCTCAGCACCCCGTCGTTCCCGACGCTATGCCTAGACCTGCTCTGTGGGTCTGGCTGTTGCTGCCACCTTTGAGCCAGCAATAGCAATGCAGGCTGCTTAGCAGCAAACCGCTCAAGAGGCTAAGTCCTTCCATTGCTCCACTGAGCATGCTCACGAGACGATCTCCCATTGGAGATCGGGAGTCACATACACAGGTCCTTCTCCAGATCTGATTGGTCCATCTCAGGGATCTGTGTTATGATTGAGTCACCGTAGGAGGCAAAAACAGAAATGCTAGCTAAGTCCAGAAAACCAGAGAAGTTGGCAGCTATCGGATTGCAGACCCCTGAACCTATCAACACAACTAGCAGTAGCCGCGGGGGGTTCCTACGATGCCCTAGACCCCTCGATCACAGCCGGAGAAATAAATAGGCCTAAAGAAAGAAAGGGGAAATCTAAACTGCCCCAGAGCAGACCCCAAAGCAATAGGCAGCCCCCAACATATAATGACGGTGAAGCAAGATGAAAACACTAACACAGGCAGAAAGATAGACTGAGCAAAAACGGGGCCCAAGCTAACTAGATAGAAAAGGACAGGAAGGCTGCTGTCTGCAATCCGTGAAAAACCCTATGAAAATAAAAGCCAACAGACTGACAGTGAAAAAGGCCCTGAAGACGCTAGGCTTCAAAAAAGCTATGTCAGTACTCAGGAATATTCTGAAGACAGAGCTACAGGCAAAAGGAGATTCAGCTCACCCTAGCAGGGAATGGCAGAATCCAGAAAAGCAAGGAAAACAAAAACAAAACACTATTGCTAACAGGCAAGCAGAAAACTTAGCTTTAGAGGAGCAGGAATCAGACTGGTGTCCTAGAAGTCCACAGAGAAATCACCCGCAGGGCAGAAGGGCGTCGGCAGCCTTATATCCAGTCCGTGACTCCACTCAGCCAGTCATCCTCATCAGGCTCAGGTGCCTGATAATCAGGCTCATTACCTTCCTTCACCAGAATAGGGAGTTCACCAGACCTCAGTGACGAAGGGGAAAATGAACTCACAACAGATCTGGAAGCTTCCGGAAGGTCCTGGCTATAAAAGGTTTGCATGGCCGCTCGGCCATGCGCTAGTATAGACTCTAGTTGCTAACTGTGTGAATGATGATGGGTGTATAGACTTGCAAATGACTCATTAAGATTCCCCTCCCTCTGATATTACGTGTGTGTATAGGGAACTAGTGATAGAGTCAGCGCCAGTCAGTGGCAAGCTACAGGCCACAATACGCATCCTCCACAGTGCTAGCGTCCGACAGTGCTCCTGCTACCGGGCATTGTCGTATAGCGGCAGTGTCTGTCGCCGCACTGCAGTCAGCAGTTCTTCTTGGCATCCGTGGTTGCGACGCCGCACGCACGGTAGGTCTAGACGGATGTGGACTCTGTGTCTTGGGCCAAGGCCTATGACCATATACCGTGCGTGCATTCCTCTGAGTCCTGTGATGTCAACAGGCTCCGCCTTTGTGTTTGACACCTTGGCGTCTCTGTGAAGGAACAGAGATCGCCCAGCGCACTCCAGTGATGTTCAACCTGCGTGCGTTATACCGCCATATAGTGTGTCTGCCATTACTTTGCAGCAGTGTAACACCTTCTACACGGTGGACCCCGGGCGGCGAACACACTTATTATTTATTATTTAGTGCGTTCCACCGTCCCTAACAATTGCACCCCCCCATTTCAAATCAACAGGAGGTAAATGTGCCATCCCTGGCCACGGCCACTAAACCATTGATGGAGGTGTGCTGTGCCACTCTACAGGTAAGCAATTCCGTCCTCCGCCAATAGAGGGAATAGTTGATTGACGGGGGTGCTGGGTGTTGTAACATCACATTGACCTATTCTAAGTTAAGGCCATCAATGTTAAAGTCCCAAACAACTCCTTTATGGGATTGGCCACTTTATTTTTATTTTAACAAGTGTGTTAATGTGTTGGGGAAATGATTTTGTGTGTCCTACTGATACAGTGGGGAAAAAAAGTATTTAGTCAGTCAGCAATAGTGCAAGTTCCACCACTTAAAAAGATGAGAGGCGTCTGTAATTTACATCATAGGTAGACCTCAACTATGGGAGACAAACTGAGAAAAAAAAATCCAGAAAATCACATTGTCTGTTTTTTTTTTCATTTTATTTGCATATTATGGTGGAAAATAAGTATTTGGTCAGAAACAAAATTTCATCTCAATACTTTGTGATATATCCTTTGTTGGCAATGACAGAGGTCAAACGTTTTCTGTAAGTCTTCACAAGGTTGCCACACACTGTTGTTGGTATGTTGGCCCATTCCTCCATGCAGATCTCCTCTAGAGCAGTGATGTTTTTGGCTTTTCGCTTGGCAACACAGACTTTCAACTCCCTCCAAAGGTTTTCTATAGGGTTGAGATCTGGAGACTGGCTAGGCCACTCCAGGACCTTGAACTGCTTCTTACGAAGCCACTCCTTCGTTGCCCTGGCGGTGTGCTTTGGATCATTGTCATGTTGAAAGACCCAGCCACGTTTCATCTTCAATGCCCTTGCTGATGGAAGGAGGTTTGCACTCAAAATCTCATGATACATGGCCCCATTCATTCTTTCATGTACCCGGATCAGTCGTCCTGGCCCCTTTGCAGAGAAACAGCCCCAAAGCATGATGTTTCCACCACCATGCTTTACAGTAGGTATGGTGTTTGATGGATGCAACTCAGTATTCTTTTTCCTCCAAACACGACAAGTTGTGTTTCTACCAAACAGTTCCAGTTTGGTTTCATCAGACCATAGGACATTCTCCCAAAACTCCTCTGGATCATCCAAATGCTCTCTAGCAAACTTCAGACGGGCCCGGACATGTACAGGCTTAAGCAGTGGGACACGTCTGGCACTGCAGGATCTGAGTCCATGGTGGCGTAGTGTGTTACTTATGGTAGGCCTTGTTACATTGGTCCCAGCTCTCTGCAGTTCATTCACTAGGTCCCCCCCGCGTGGTTCTGGGATTTTTGCTCACCATTCTTGTGATCATTCTGACCCCACGGGGTGGGATTTTGCGTGGAGCACCAGATCGAGGGAGATTATCAGTGGTCTTGTATGTCTTCCATTTTCTAATTATTGCTCCCACAGTTGATTTCTTCACTCCAAGCTGGTTGGCTATTGCAGATTCAGTCTTCCCAGCCTGGTGCAGGGCTACAATTTTGTTTCTGGTGTCCTTTGACAGCTCTTTGGTCTTCACCATAGTGGAGTTTGGAGTCAGACTGTTTGAGGGTGTGTACAGGTGTCTTTTTATACTGATAACAAGTTTAAACAGGTGCCATTACTACAGGTAATGAGTGGAGGAAAGAGGAGACTCTTAAAGAAGAAGTTACAGGTCTGTGAGAGCCAGAAATCTTGATTGCTTTTTTCTGACCAAATACTTATTTTCCACCATAATATGCAAATAAAATGAAAAAAAAAACAGACAATGTGATTTTCTGGATTTTTTTTTCTCAGTTTGTCTCCCATAGTTGAGGTCTACCTATGATGTAAATTACAGACGCCTCTCATCTTTTTAAGTGGTGGAACTTGCACTATTGCTGACTGACTAAATACTTTTTTTTTCCCCACTGTATATAAGTATTGCAGGTTCTCCTGCCATTTACAGAACAGGAGAACTGTGCAGTTTGTGAGGACGACTGTACCAACAAGTACTGGAGGAGAACCTGGAATACTTATATATTAGTAATGTCCACAAAATCATGTCCACAATACGTTCGTTCAAATATAGACAGGCTATCCAACCCTTTTTGCTAAATGTGTCCCCTCCATTAAAGGTAATGTAATAGTCACACATACATATTGCTACTATACCACATACTTACATAGCACCACTTTGCAGCACACATGCATATTAAAGTACCGCTATGCAACATACATGTATAGTGCTGCTATTCCACAGATATGAATGATTGTACATAAATACACATATATATGGTAACTAAAAACTTTCTCTACAATCAGGTACAGCTCTTATAAGTGCTTACCACAGATGCTTCCTCTGGTGTATGTGACGGAGGCTCCAGCCTGCAGATTTCTCCTAAACAAGATTCCTAAAGAATTACTCCACATTGTGAAAATAATTCAAGAACCCACTGGTTTCTGTCATTTAGCCATTTAAAGCACAATCGTAATACGAACTAAAAGTATATTCTTAAAATAAAAAACAAACCACGCATTTCGAGGTTGATGTGACCTTTTCTCCAAGCGTACTTAACATAACTCTTGTCTTAAAAAGACCTATCTTGTGACAGATAAATCCTTGCATAATTAAAATATTATGTCAGGTTTAGAAGAAATGCCAAAATGCGTAAGAACTTGTCTAGGTCTTAGGGTACCGTTACACCTAGCGATGCACCAGCGATCCCGACTAGCGATATGACGCGGTCAGGATCGCTGGTGCATCGCTAGGTGGTCGCTAGTGATCTGCCACTCAGGCAGATCTCATTAGCGACATCGCTGGGGACGGGGATCGCTACTTACATGTCAGACGAGGCGATCCTGCGTCCTCCCGCCCGGCTCCACACGTCGCTCGTCGTCACAGCAGGAAGTGCCGCAGGAAGTGACCGACGAGAAATGATCCAGCAGCTTCTCGCGCGATCAGCGATAACCAGCGGGGGAGCCGGTCGGAGGTAAGTATCACATGCAGCGATATCACTAGTAATATCGCTGCAACGTCACAAAATCGGTGACTTTACAGCGATATTGCTAGCGATATCGCAGTGTGTAACGGGGGCTTTAAAGCTCATATAAATTAGACAAAGTTGGCCCAAACCCTCCAATATTGATTATTGTCAGGATCGTCAAACCATCTGTGGTGTATAGGGGCCTCCCAACTGAATCTCGGGGGAGAGAAGGACTGAGCAGTTTGCTTTCAAAATCCTTATCCTTTCGTTCTTCCGCTTCATAGACCCCACTTTCAGCAACTTTCTCGCTTGCACCCCTTGAAATTCCTTCTCCCACCATATGCAGTGGAACATTCGCAGAATATTTTTATGTGTTGGGCATTGGTAGAGAAAGTTCCTAACAAAATGAGTGTATGACTGACAGGTGTATGGGCACGTTCACACCTGGGGTTGAAAAGGGTCTCGCTCTTCAGTGTTAATTCTTGTTTTGAGAATTGGATAAAAAAAGGTTTTTTATACCTACTTTACTTCCGCTATAACTTATTACACTTTCCTGGTTTTAGCAATCTTCTTCAATCAGCTCCTGTCCATAGGGGACTGAAGTGCCATTAAGAGATTGCACCGATAATTGGACCTTTGGCAGACTATCTAGAAAGATTAGAATTTACCCTAGACTATATTAGATAAGTATGTATAGACAAAACAATGTATAGGCACTAGTGATGAGCGAGTATACTCTTTGCTCAGGTTTTCCCGAGCATGCTCGGGTGTCCTCCGAGTATTTTGGCGTGCTCAGAGATTTAGTTTTCGCCGTCTCAGCTGCATGATTTGCGACTGGTAGACAGGCTGAATACATGTGGGAATTCCCTAACAGGCATTCTACACATGTATTCAAGCTGTCTAGCAGTCACAAATCATGCAGCTGAGACCATGAAAACGAAAGCTCCGAGCACACCAAAATACTCGGAGGACACCTGAGCAACGTGTATACTCGCTCATCACTAATCGGCACTACAGCTACAAATATGGCATGCTTCAATCATTCGGCAGCCTTGTATCTCTCTACAAGGACATGGACTTTGCTGGGAGAGAGCCAATAAACCAAAGAGAAATATTAGATGTGGCACTTAATTAGAAATGATGGGGCAGAGTTATTTGCCCGTATCAGAAAGTAAATTTATTTTTGCTAATGTGCAGTAATTGCATTGAAATAGGAGCGCAATTCATTTAAGCATTTAATAAAGAGTTGGTGGCTTATAATCTTTATGTAACAATGGCAGGTTTAACCTCTGTTGTCTCTACATTAATCATGTAGGAGTTTTTAAGGAAATAGTTTAGTTCTGCTGGCATAGTATAGTAAATCTACTCATGGCAAAGTTTGTTTTTAAAAAAACTTGCATACCTTTTTAACCCTTTGCCTTATGTCAAAACCTATTAAAATTGAATTTTTAAAGTTGTGAACGTAGAAGAATTTATGAATAGAGACAATAGACCATAGATAAATGAAAACAACAATGGACATTTTCAATATTAAAGCTACAAGTGTGTCCAGCTCTGTAGAGCCAGCAATGGCAGCAGTTAGGCCGGAGTCACACTAGCGATTAAATCGGATGAATGCAATGCGATGAAAAAATCGCATTGCAGTCGTCCCTATGTTATTCTATGGTGCTGCTCCCATCATCCGTTTTTTTATCGGATCCGTTCCTCGGACCGAGACAATCGCAGCATGCTGCGATTGTCACCGATTTTCGGATCGGATTCGCCAATGCAAGTCTATGGATGCGATTAAAAATCGCATTGAAAACGCACCACACGTGTGACTTGCGATTAAATCGCAAGACTTCTCCAGGTCAACAGGAAAGAGCATCAGGCATTGGCATTGGATGTCAATTTGATGCTTAGATGCGAATAAAATCGGTTCATCGCCGGAAAATCGGATGACAGACGGATCCCTGGACAAGAAATCTTTGTGCGATTTCGTACCGTAAAAATCGGACCGATTTTTTATTCGTTGTGTGTGACTCCAGCCTTACAGCAGCAACGGTAAAGTTTAGATATGGAACATAATGGGCAGGCTGGAGATATGTGGCTGTCTATTGGCAGCGGCAGCAACAGCACATTATGCAACATGATGGACAGGAAGGTTATGTGCAGGGACAGCACTGGTGACCCTGGCAGCAGCAACACAGTATAGATATACTTGATGGACAATAGCTTTGGTGGCAAAAGAACAGTATAGAACACAATGGACATTCAGACATGTAGTATTATTGACATGAGCCATGTGTGAATAAAAATCCTCACCGATCCATGCTTAATTCATTTTGACAAATATAAGGTTTTCCTCACTTATGGAAGACAACCTACTCTGCTTGGGTATGACATTGTCACCTGCCGCACTGGGGGCTGGACAAGGCTGTATATCTTTCAATTCTTGCTACTGGTCCTTGTCATATTTACAGTCATGGCCAAAAGTGTTGGCACCCTTGAAATTGTTCCAGAAAATTAAATATTTCTCCCATAAAATTATTAAAATTAGACATTAGAATTTTGTTATACACATGTATATTTCCTTTGTGTGTATTCGAACAACACACAAAAAAACAGAGAAAAAAGGCAAATAGAACATAGTTTACACAAAACTCCCAAAATGGTCCAGACAAAATTGTTGGCACGTTTCTAAACAACTTTGTTTCAAGCATGTGATAATCATTCAAACTCACCTGTGGCAAGTAACAGGTGTGGGCAATATGAAAATTTCACCTGAAACCAGATAAAAAAGAGAGAAGTTGACTCAATCTTTGCATTGTGTGTCTGTGTGTGCCACACTAAGCATGGAGAACCGAAAGAGGAGAAGAGAACTGTCTGAGGACTTGAGAACTATAACTGTTGAACAATATCAACAATTTCAAAGTTGCAAGCCATCTCCAGAGATGGGCTTACTCAATGTCCCCCTCCACATCCACCTGGCTGCTCCTTCAAACTATTCATCCACATTCTGCTGCTGGTGACATTGTCCTTCAAAATCCACAACAGCCCCAGGGCATGGATGAACATGTTTAAGTTGCTGTTCTTCCTCCATGCCTTGTTGCATCTCTGTGAGTGTTTTTTCCCCGAAAATAAATGAGTGGGATAACAATTGATGCCACAATTGTTCCTTCTGGCAACTTTAATAGTCACTTCAAAGTTAACCTTAATAGCCGACACAAGACCCTCATCTGCTGCCAGTGGTCGATTTCAAAGTCACTCGAACTCCAGCATGACTACAGCATGATATAATCAGCCGCCACTTTATTCTGCTCGTACAGTCGATTCAACATGCCAGCATATGCAGTGCTGATTTTCATAATCACAAAATCAGGCAGTGCTCAGGAAAACAGCTCTGTTTTTGCAGAACCTATACAGCATGCTTTTCCCAGTAAAAATGCCCACTCGCTTGGACATCGGCTCCACCTTCTTCAAGCAAGTAAATTTCTTTAAAAATATTGTTGCACAATCAAATTTAGGATGTCACCGTGCATGGAGCATGTTTTAGTTTTCCCAATGTCTCAAGCATTGTTGCTTACTACAATGGCCAGTTGTGGTAGACAGGGAGCAATCCATTGACTGCTTGATGCAGAGGAGCAAGTTGTATAGCTTTTTTCACCCATCCTCAATAACAAAAAAACAGCTTGACAGTGCTAAAACTTACAGGAATGAAAATACTGAAGACAGGAAGTGAATGCAACATTTTGCCCTGTTGCTGTTGAGGATAAGATGATGTCCATTGAGTAGTATGTGAAGGAAATATAGGAAGAGGTGGACAAGTGCCGCTTGGTGTAGGAACCAGACCAAGCGCACAACTGTGGATGCTTTTCCACCTGTCCTAGAAGCTATGGTGCATCACTGCCATTCAAAACATTGACCCAGTGGACTGAGAAATACATGTATTGTCCAATTTCTGCTCCATTTATTGATGGCATAGTACACTTTTGAGCTCAATGATAAGTTTAAGAAATGGCCCACTTTCTACTGCACGTGAGAACACAGAGTGGACACCGCTTTCAGCAAGTAATAATTATGGCTGGGTGTCTTCCATCAAGGCTGATTATTTGCCATCTTATCACAGAAGGAAGTACAAATCTATTAAGTCGTGCGGCAGCAACTGCACCGACAACATGACCAGGTGGGAGTTGAGTTCGCATACAAGAAGCTGACTGGATGCATACTGGGAGGGTAGTCAGAATATGACAATTGGTAGATGGCGATGACACCACCAGGTACTAATTGAAGAAGTACAAGGAACAGTAGAAGAAAAAACGTAGCACTCACCAGCACAAATCAAATCCAATAGTCCTTTATTCACATAAGTGCAATGGACAGCAAGTGGACAAGCAGGACATGTGAGACATGTGGTGGAGGAAGGACGACGGCTGTTTCGCGATTACTCGCTTCTACGGGTCCTTGAAGAAGTAGCCTGACTAGCAGATATATGATCATGAAGAGAACGACAGCTTGAGTTTTACTCATACTGTTGGCCACATTGCTTTTCCCAGGAGAGCAGGTAATGACTCTTCATGAGCTTTAGTCACAAAGGTAAATGTCTTTAATCCTTTGTATTTGTTAACACAATTCCTCTCTTCACAGAAATGAATGATAAAGAAATGTTTGGTACATGGCATGCTCAAAGCAGAAGAGCGGCAACCAGTCACAGTATTGGTATGGCATGCACATATGACAAATTTGGCTAATAAAACAGGTATATAAAAAATCAATAATTTGTGATACAGTCACACAGTTAAATATCTGGACTTTTACTTCTCTTTCGTATTCCTTTACACAATTCCCACTTCTCAAATAGAACCAGCAAAGAAATGCTGGGTAGACTGACAAAAAACAGCAGCGGAAACAGACCACAGTGATAATGGTGCATGTACGTATGTCAAACTTGACATAACGCAATAAATAGTTTGTGACATGCATACTTTATGAGGCCGATAGTCACAGAGTTACACAATTGAATTATTTTTACTTTTTTCTTTTGTATTTTCTACCACAAGTCTAAAAATGAGCAACCGAGAAATGCTAGGTAAATGCCAAAAGAATTACAGCAGCGGTTACAGGCTCCAGGTCTGGTGTTGTGTGTATATGTGTCAAATTAGACTAATATAACAGGTGTGCAAAAAAGCATTAGTTTGTGATACACACACCTTGTGAGGCAGACACAGAGTTAAATGTTTTTTTTCCAGCAATATGGCCTGCTTCTGCATGAATGAAAATGAAAAGTGTAATTGAGAAACAGCAGCACTGCGATCACATTGATCAACAAGAAGCAGTTGGCAACTTCTCCTTTTTTCACACATTAGCCTTCTTCATTGCTGTGCTGTCATACACACTAATTGTACACTTTGTTCAGTGTTTTATGGTTTTCTCTTCCTATCTCTATGGCTGAGCTGTGAGCTCTTACTTCTTCACACTATCCAGATTCATGACAATATGGCTGCTATGTTCCTTATTTCTGTTTTATACAAGCTCTGATAACCCTCCTGATTGGTTGTTCTGTTTTATACAATGTGAATGAATTTAAGAAAGGAATGGATGCTTTTCTTGTGAGTAACAGTATAGAAGGTTACGAATAACAGAATATTATAGGTAGATGGTTGACCCAGCTTAGGGGAAGGAATTTTTTTCCCTATGGAGAAAATTGTCTTCTACTCTGTGGGTTTTTTGCCTTCCCCATGATCAACAATGCAGAACAGCTGCACTAAAAATAGGCTGAACTAGATGGACATAAGGTCTTCCTTCATCCTTCAAAACTATGTTACTATGTGATAGCTTCGAGGCATTATCAGGAAGTCCGGCCATGCCTGAGGTCATGTAATGCTTCTCTGGCTGATGCATTCTTCTTTAGTGTGTAAAATTTGTGGCAAAGCCAGTAAGTGAGTCAGGGCAGTGGACAACCTCTTTAAACTTGTGATTTGATGTGAATTCATATGTGCACAAACCCTTTATGTTTTTTTTATTCTTCTCTTATTGTTTTAATTACCGTGTGGAGCCTGAATGGTTTAATTCATAGTATTCCTTTGAAAATTGTGTGCCGTGTTTGCAAACTGAAATCAGTTTTTCATTATTTTCATGTGTCCCCTTTGGTGCTTGAGCTAATGTTTGCTGCTAGGGGTGCACTCTTAACCAAAGCAGCCTACTCTAACATCTGTGCTGATTTGTGTTTCCTCTATTTACACTTTGTTGGCTGGGCAGAAGCGCTCCTTTATTTCTGATGACCTGACAATGACAGTCCTGTATTTTTTTTTCCTGGGACATTTGATGCTGTTTAATCAGGGATCTATGGCGTTAATTGTGGTCTTGCTTAGATCATTCCTTCCTGAGAGTCCTAGGCAGGCTGTCACCTGATTAAACCCCTGAAGCTCTGACTTCCACTGACAGTCAGTAGCTCTGCTTTCCTTTCTGTGCTCCTGTTGTTCATTCCTGAATTATCCCATTCTGTAACCTTAGCTTGAAATTTGACTACCCATTTATGTTCCAAATTTGTCCCTGCACCAACCTCCTAGTTATGACCCAGCTAACAAATCTGTTATGAACGAGTCACCGTAGGAGGCAAAAACAGAAATGCTAGCTAAGTCCAGAAAATCAGAGAAGTTGGCAGCTATCGGATTGCAGACCCCTGAACCTATCAACAACAACTAGCAGTAGCCGTGGGCGTTCCTACGGTGCCCTAGACCCCTCGATCACAGCCGGAGAACTACATAGCCTAAAGACAGAAAGGGAAATCTAAACTGCCCCAGAGCAGACCCCAAAGCAATAGGCAGCCCCCAACATATAATGACGGTGAAGCAAGAAGAAAAAACACTAACACAGATAGAAAGATAGACTGAGCAAATGATGGGGCCCAAGCTAACTAGATAGGACAGGATAGAAAAGCTGCTGTCTGCAATCCGCCAAAAACCCTATCAACACAAGAGCCAACAGACTGACAGGGAAAAAGACCCTGAAGACGCTAGGCTTCAAAAAGACTATGTCAGTACTCAGGTATTTTTTGAAGACAGAGCAAAAAGACACAAAGGAATTCAGCTCACCCCAGCAGGGAATGGCAGAATCCAGAAAAGCAAGGCAAAATAAAACCAAAACACAAATGCAAAAAGCAAGGCAGAAAACTTAGCTTTTGAGGAACAGGAATCAGACTGGTCTCCTAGAATCCCTCAGAGAAATCACCAGCGAGGCAGAAGGGCGTCGGCTGCCTTATATCCAGTCAGCAACTCCCGTCACCCAGTCATCCTCCACCAGCTCAGGTGTTTGGCAATCAGCCTCACTACCTTCACCAGAAGAGGGAGTTCATCAGACCTCAGTGGTGAAGGAGAAAATGAACTCACAACAGTACCTCCCCCTTGAGGAGGGGTCACCGAACCCTCATCCACGCCACCAGGGCGATCAGTGTGAGCCCGATGAAAGGCACGCACCAATCTTTTGACATGAATATCAGAGGCAGAGACCCAGGAATTATCCTCCTGACCATAACCCTTCCACTTAACCAAATATTGGAGTCTCTGTCTAGCCAGACGGGAATCCAGTATCTTCTCTACCTCATATTCCATGTTACCTTCAACCAATACAGGGTCCGGAGGTGCCACCCCAGGAACTACTGGTTCAACAAACCTCTTCAACAAGGACTTATGAAACACATTATGGATTTTAAATGTGACAGGAAGAGCCAACCGAAAAGAGACTGGATTAATGATCTCCAAAATCTTGTAAGGTCCTATAAATCTAGGCTTAAACTTAGGAGAAGCTACCTTCATAGTGATATTTTTTGATGATAACCAAACCATATCACCCACCTTAAACCGGGGACCAATGGTCCTATGTCGGTTGGAAAACCGCTGGGCCTTTTCCTGGGAGAGAGATAACTTATCCACCACTTGGTCCCAGATCTGGTGCATTCTCTCCACCACAGTGTCAACACCTGGGCAGGCAGAAGGCTCCACCTGCCCTGAAGAAAATCGAGGATGAAACCCAAAGTTACAAAAAAAAGGTGACATCAAAGTGGCAGAACTAGCTCTATTATTTAAAGCAAATTCGGCCAAGGGCAAAAATGAAACCCAATCATCCTGATCAGCGGAAATAAAACATCTCAAATACGACTCCAAGGTCTGGTTTGTTCTCTCCGTCTGCCCATTGGTCTGAGGGAGAAAAGCAGAGGAGAAGGACAACTGAATTCCCAGCTTGGAACAGAAAGTCCTCCAAAATCTCGACACAAACTGAACTCCTCTGTCAGATACAATGTTCTCAGGAATCCCGTGCAAGCGAACCACCTGTTGCAAAAACAAGGGCACCAACTCAGAAGAAGATGGCAACTTAGGGAGTGGTACAAGATGAACCATCTTAGAGAACCTATCACAAATCACCCAAATAACAGTCATTCTCTGAGAGACAGGCATATCAGAGATGAAATCCATAGAAATATGGGTCCATGGCCTCCTGGGGACCGGCAAAGGCATCAGCAACCCACTAGAGCGAGAACAAGGTTTAGACCGGGAGCAAGTCCCACAGGACTGCACAAAATTCCTGACATCACGAGACAAGGCGGGCCACCAAAAAGACCGAATCACCAGATCTCTAGTACCAAAAATACCTGGATGACCAGCCAATGCAGAGCAATGAACTTCAGACATCACTCTCTTCTTCCACTGGTCAGGAACATACAACTTTCCACTGGGACAACGCTCAGGTTTGTCCTCCTGGAACTCTTCCAGAGCACGTCTCAAATCGGGCGAGATGGCAGAAAGAACTACCCCTTCGCCTAAGATGGTAGCAGGCTTGGTCACCACAGGCGTATCAGCCAAGAAGCTCCTAGAAAGAGCGTCAGCCTTGACATTCTTAGTGCCAGGAAGAAAAGAGACCACAAAATCAAAACGTGTAAAAAACAAGGCCCATCTAGCCTGTCTAGGGTTCAAGCGTTTGGCCGACTCCAGGTAAATCAAATTCTTGTGGTCAGTGAGGACCACGACTTGATGTTTAGCTCCCTCCAACCAATGTCTCCACTCCTCAAATGCCCATTTCATGGCCAACAGTTCCCGATTCCCCACATCATAGTTACGTTCAGATGGGGAGAACTTTCGGGAAAAGAAAGCACAGGGATTCATTTTAGATGTTACAGGATCCTTTTGGGACAAAACAGCTCCTGCACCAATCTCAGAAGCGTCCACCTCTACCTGGAACGGGAGTGAGACATCAGGTTGCCGCAAAACCGGGGCAGAAGTGAATCTTCGCTTCAGCTCCTGAAAGGAAGAAACAGCCTCCGGAGACCAATTCAACACATCAGCACCCTTCTTAGTCAGATCAGTCAATGGCTTGGCAATACTAGAAAATTTAGCTATAAATTTCCGATAAAAATTAGCAAAACCCAAAAACTTCTGAAGGGCCTTCAAAGAAGTGGGCTGAACCCAATCATAAATGGCCTGTACCTTGGCCTGGTCCATTTCATTAGTTGACGGAGACAAAATAAATCCCAAAACTGAAATCCTCTGTACCCCAAAAAGGCATTTTGATCCCTTGACATACAGGGAATTCTCCCTCAAGATCCAGAACACAGTCCGAACATGTTCCACATGAGAATCCCAATCCTTGGAGAAGATCAAAATATCATCCAGGTAGATAATCAAAAATGTATCCACAAAGTCTCGGAAAATGTCGTTCATGAAGCACTGGAAGACAGAAGGGGCATTAGTGAACCCAAAAGGCAACACCAGGTACTCAAAATGTCCCTCTGGAGTATTAAACGCCGTCTTCCATTCATCCCCATGCTTAATGCGGATAAGATTATATGCCCCCCTGAGGTCAAGCTTGGTAAACCAGCAAGCACCTTTAACTCTGGAGAATAGATCCGAAATCAGGGGTAACGGATACTGATATTTAATAGTAATTTTGTTGAGGGCACGATAATCAATACAAGGCCTTAATGAACCATCCTTTTTGGCCACGAAAAAAACCCAGCACCTAATGGTGAAGAGGATGGTCTAATATGACCCTTCTCCAACGCCTCCTTAATATAGGATCGCATAGCCTCGTGCTCGGGTACAGATAAATTGAAGGGCCGACCCTTGGGAAATTTACACCCCGGGCTCAGTTCAATTGCACAGTCATAACTCCTATGAGGAGGCAAAGGCGCAGACTCATTCTTACTAAATACATCATAAAAGTCCGCCAAATAGTCAGGAACATCATGTGACTGAGGAGAGGTGGAAAAAAACGGAGCCTCACTAAGGGCACACCGACAACCCCAACTCACCACAGACACAGATTTCCAATCCAAAACTGGATTATGAATTTGCAACCAGGGAAACCCCAGAACAATGGTATCATGCAAATTATGCAACACCAAAAATCTGCAATTTTCTTGATGGTCTGGGGCGACCTGCATTACCACCTGGGTCCAAAACTGAGGTTTATTTTTCGCCAAAGGAGTAGCATCAATCCCCCTCAAAGGGATAGGCGTCCGCAGAGGTGTCATAGGAAATCCACAACGTTTAGCAAAATCCAAGTCCATTAGGTTCAGGGCTGCTCCCAAATCCACAAAAGCCTTGGTGGAAAATGTGGACAGGGAGCAGATCAGAGTAATTGCCAGAAGAAACTTAGGTTGAACACCACCCACAGAAAACGTGTCTACAAAACGTTTCTCTCGTTTAGCACAGACAGAAATAATATGCGAGGCATCGCCACAAAAAAACACAGCTTATTACGCCTTCTGAACTCCTGACGTTGCTCCCTGGACAAAACTCTATCACATTGCATAGGTTCAGACACTTGTTCAACAGGTGGCAACACCTCTCGTGCAGTCCTGCGTTCACGTAAACTCCGATCAACCTGAATGGCTAATGACAGAATCGTCAAGACCAGAGGGAACAGGAAATCCCACCATAGTATCTTTTACGGCTTCTGACAAACCCTTCCGAAAGAGAGCTGCTGTCATGATCCAGGACGGGATTTCGCTTTGACCCGTCCTGGTTAGACTATGGGTTAATTGTGCTGCCTCTCTCTGGCAGCAGGAGGCTATTTAGTGTTCACTGGACCTGGGTCCGGTGTCAGTTATACTCCTGCCCTCGGCTGAGTTAAGTGACCTCTTGTATACGTGTGCCTTGTGCCTGATATCTTGCTTGTTTGTTCGGTTGTGATCTGGTTCTGTCTGTGTTACGAGTTCTGCCTGACCCTCTTGTACTGCGCTACCTCTCGTGTATGACTCTCTGCTTGTGACCCGACTTCTCTCTGCTCGTCCCCTTGGTACCACGTCGCCCTCTTGTGTATGACCCTTGGCTCTGTCTGACTACCCGTCTGTTCGTCTCTCCTGTACCTTGTTTGCCCGCACTGCACTTGCTCATAGAGCCAGTGCGCGTGTCCTGAGAACAGAAGCAGTGCTAAAAGATACCTGTGGAGTGTGCAGCAGAGGTGACCATGCGTGCTTCAGAATAATAGTGTCAGGGTCCAGTCAGCGCTGGAAGGTAAAGAGGCAAAGGACCTGCGGACACTAAAACTGAATAATGTGCACGGGACCTATGGTCATGTGACTGCAAGGGGGCGGGGCTTAGCGTCCTGTATTCAGATAGGACAGGACACCATACAACAACTCAGAGTCAGGCAAAACAGAGGTCACAGCAGTACGGGCAAACGAGGTACAGGAGAGACGAACAGACGGGTAGTCAGACAGAGCCAAGGGTCATACACAAGAGGGCGACGTGGTACCAAGGGGACGAGCAGAGAGAAGTCGGGTCACAAGCAGAGAGTCATACACGAGAGGTAGCGCAGTACAAGAGGGTCAGGCAGAACTCGTAACACGGACAGAACCAGATCACAACCGAACAAACAAGCAAGATATCAGGCACAAGGCACACGTATACAAGAGGTCACTTAACTCAGCCGAGGGCAGGAGTATAACTGACACCGGACCCAGGTCCAGTGAACACTAAATAGCCTCCTGCTGCCAGAGAGAGGCAGCACAATTAACCCATAGTCTAACCAGGACGGGTCAAAGCGAAATCCCGTCCTGGATCATGACAGCTGCCAAGGCATTATCATTCCAGGTAGTAAGGACCGCCCACTTTCGGAATTTTTGACAGTACAATTCTGCAGAATCTCGACCCTGGCTCAATGCCAACAGGGTCTTTTCAGCCTGATCAATAGCATTAGGTTCGTCACATCAGGAGTAGGGATCTTTGGTTCAGCAGCATGTGAATGAGCAAGGTAGGCGGAAATTCCCCGCACTTCCACAGCGAGCTGCTCCACACGATCAGACAATTGCTTTATCTCCATTGAGAGAAAAAAAAAATTCCCCCTACGGCCTCAGAGATATAGAGGTGTCGGGGTCGTAAACGACAATGAATCCTCATTCACCAGTCATTCCAAATCATTGTGCGAGCGCAAAACATCTGGTACCGATTAAGAATGACTTAGACACGCAGCTGATTCAGTCTTAGCTAATGTCCTGCACCACACCTGTCAGGAGCAGTACAACAACTGGCTTTTATTTACAAATACACAATACTATATTGAGTGTTAGGGGAAGGCGTGCATTAGGCGGGGTTTATGCAGTATACATCTAGTGTCCAGTCTCTCTCTGATTCGTCAAAACGTCTCCCGATGGTTACTCCTTCTTCACATTCCTGAGTTATCTTTTTTAGGAGAAATGAAACTTAACTTAACTCTTTAGACACTGAATTTAAGTGAAAGTGAACACTGGCAGCCATCTTTAATACAGTTACATTTGCATTAGCAAGCAATTAGGAAAAACTTATTGTTTCACAGTATAAAAATATAAAAGTTATATAAGAAAATATATTTTCACCTTGACAATCCCCCCTAAACACTAAGTTTTTCCCTTAATGAAAGATCCTTCGAGACTGTCCATGTGATGGGAAAAGGGGAGGTGGATTTCTTCATCCAGACACCTCAGAAGCTCTCCCCTAGCGAGAGGCCTCCAGGCAGCTGAACCCTTCACTAACCTCACATGGAGTTCTCCCGCTGTCCCTAAACTAAGTCTCTTAACATCATCTGAGAATGGGGGGTTTTGTCTACTCTCTTGAGGGGAATATACTTAGGGATCTTCCCTAGATCAGTACCATCGTACTCTGGTGGGTCTACTTCTTGATTGAGGAAGGTGCCAGTCGGAGTTGCTTTGGCAATAACCTTTTTATACAAGGGAATAACACAACAAAGAGTTATTGATCCAATTACAAGGAGGGCAATCAGTACCATACAAGCTTGTTGAAGGAATCCCTTGAGTCCACCCAACCAGCCGGAAAAGAAAGATGTGTCTACTCCAGCATTAGTTTTCAATTTTGCTGCTAACCCAGTTATCTTTTTAAGGGCTATCATGGTTTTTCCATTCACTCCAGAGTTCTGAGGGATATAGGTACAACACTCCTCTCCCACCATCCCACAAACTCCTCCTTTCTCAGCTAATATCATATCAAGGGCTAGTCGATTTTGGAGTGTCATTCTAGTGTTAGGGCCCAATTCTTCAACTATACCTTGGAAGGCATCTTGGCTGAAATTGACAAACCTTTGTTCACTGTAATATATGTAATTGATCCATTCAACATTTTTATTAATCTGCACCTGTGGGATTATAGAAGCAAAGCCAGCATAGATCTGGTTCTGGGCTTTAAATTGGTCAGGCACCCCCCTTGGCACTCCAATAGCATCAATATATACTAGTGGATCTTCTTCATAACTCATATGGAGCTGATCGAGGCTTCTCCTTTTCCTGGTAGGTTCATCAGGTATCTTTGGATCCCAGGGTAGAATCTTGAACTGCATAGCTAGTTTAACAAGGGTGCATTGGCCTGTCCAGGCATTTGGCAACCTAGGACGGAGCTTACCATCTCCACATAACCAATAAATGTCATACATATATTGTGTATGTTTGATTAACAAGTCAGTATCTAGAGAACTATTCTCTTTGCAGAAACCTGTCTCGAAGATCCCTACTGGTGTACCTGTGGTGTCGTGGGAATTATAGCAGGTGTAATTGTCAGCTAATACAGTTACTTCTCCTGGGACCTTTAGTTTGGGTTCCTTATGAATTAGTGGGACGTAATCTGGGCAATCAGTGGGCTTCAAACCTTTCAACAAATTCATGACACAGGCAGTGGTGTTTAGGTATGCTCTGAGTATTCAACTGGTCATTCGGAATAACAAAGGTAGCTGGAGTCAAACGACCCAGAGTACAAGCACCTTTTACCCCTACTGGCAACCATTTATATGCATTGTCTCCACATACCCAGAACATGTCACTAGGTAGGTCCCATAGGGCTGAATGTTGTAATACCAGTCTATGAACTAAATCTATGAACGCAGATACATTCTGAACCATACACCAATTTGGAAGTTGTCCTAAAGGGCTACAATACCCTACATCGGGATTTCTACAGGTGGGAGTTCCTTTCTCATATCCAGATGACTCGTTGCAAGGTATATTACCTGAAATATTAAAACAAGTTTCATTATTGCCCTGGGGAAATAAATTGGAATACTTCCAGGACGTGTTATGCAACCTTCTTTCTAGCAGTATTGGTTTGAAGGCATCAGTAGAGTGGGAAGTTACATTAAAACTAACTTGTAGGCCATACATTGGAATTTGCCCCAGGTAGGTTAACCGAGTTCTATTCCTGGGTACCCAAGCCCCCCCTTTATATGCCAGATATTGAAGGTATGTGTTACTTCCTGAAAGATTACCCTGCCACCAAGGGTATCCTACCCATCCCACAATAGGTATTCCAACAGTTGTGTTCCATAACTTCACATTATTTGTGGCATTATTAGCGAGTGTATCAGAACAACTGGTCCAGGCAAATAATTCCTCGGGTGGCACAGGAATAACAAGGAACGGAATACTAGTGGCCGATATTGGTGAATGTGTGCAGATCCAGCAATCTGCTGGAGACTGAGTGTCTTTTGACCAATCATTTAGTATTTTTTTCATGATGTTGTATAAACTTATTATTCAAGGACATTGGAGAATTTAGATTGTCCCACGCAGCTACCATTATTACAGATAATGGAACAAAACCAAACCAAAACATTATGCACTCTTATGCTTTGTTAATTCCTGTGGCTAGTTTGCAATGCGATGCGTGGATCCAGGTTGGTCGTCCTTCCAACTTAACAGCAGTAGGCGTTGTCAGGAGTACTTGGTAAGGTCCTTGATATCGGGGTTCAAGGGTCTTTCTGGAGTGTTTCTTGACATATACGTAATCACCAGGTTGTAGACAGTGAGTTCCTTCCACACTATCTGGATCTGGAATGGAAGAGAAAACTAGAGAATGCATTTGAGTTAAATGCTTTTGCAACTGGATTACATAACTTGTCAAATTATCCACATTGAGTGTTAAGACCTGTGGGTAGTACAACCCTGTGTTCGGTGGTCTTCCAAACAGTATCTCGAAGGGTGACAGTTTAGTTTTCCCCGTGGGTGTGTACCTTACTGAGAATAATGCTAATGGGAGACACTCTGGCCATGGTTTATGGGTTTGTTCCATGGTTTTCTGTATTTTCAATTTTAGTGTCCCGTTCATTCTCTCTACCTTCCCTGAACTCTGTGGGTGGTAGGGTGTATGAAATGCTTGTTCTACACCTATCATTTGCATTACATTTTGCATTACCTCAGCAGTAAAGTGTGTACCTCTGTCTGATTCAATTGTTTCAGGGACACCGAATCGTGGTACTAGTTCCATCACCAGTTTCTTTGCAGTAGCTCGAGCTGTAGCCGTTTTCACCGGGTAGGCCTCTGGCCATCCAGAGAAGAGATCTACACATACTAGGATATTTGCATACACTCCTACCTTGGTAGCTGTATGTCGTCAATCTGCCGTCTCTGAAACGGGTAGAGAGGCCTAGGTGTCGCTTTCTTAGGGACTTTTACTGTTTTGTCTGGGTCTCTGGTTACAATTTGTCAATCAAACATTCATAATACACCTTCCATACTGCTGCACATTCTCAAGCATCATTTATTCACTTGCTATTTTCTTCCCTTGTCTGTGCCTTTTTGTACATCCAAACATTCACACTCTGGTATTTTTGCCTTTTTCAATATTTGTCCCACTTGTTTTACTGCTTCCTTCCTTCTCTGTCTCTTGTAATTTGACACAATTTGCTATACAAATCAATCACACAACTAGAAGCAGGTTCAAACACATTAATGACCAAGCAATCACTTACAATTCCCTTCTAAATTAGGCACCATATCTTACTTTTAACTTCCAATCTTCAATTAAGTACTGTTGCTTTAAAATGCACAAATCTTTCAGCGTGTACCTTACGGATAGAATTACAGAGAATTTTGAGCACAACTCACACTCAGCAGAGATAAGAGCGAAGGGAGAAGAAACTACGCAGCGCCATCCTTCACCCCTCCCGTCAGAATGCAGCGTCGTCCTTCACAGAATTCTGTAGTTCTTTAGACTTATCAAAATCAATTTCTACAAAGAAACTCAAAATCACGGGATTTCACTGTAAGAGCAGATAACTGTATAATGAGATTAACCATGCCTTGCCCTTTTTCTGGCCAAATGCATTCAGGAAACTTTACAATGTAATGCCACATAGCCGGCTGTAATCTCCCTGACGAGGGCAATCCTACATGCTTATACAATCTCTCAACATTCTTGACTGCCTTCTTGCCTTCCCGTGACGCTACTATTGCCTTGACCTCCACAGCATCCTCATCTAACTTGTGGGGCACAGACTTCTTCTGCTTTAAGATACGCAGCATGACTCTTACAGAATACTATGGTTCTCTGCAGAAAAACCACTGGTAGCGATATCAACACTGATGTTCCACAGTACGGAGCCTCACGTTCGACGTACTAGGAAAAGAGCCTCGCGCTCAATATTTCCTTTCCCTAACCTTGAACAGCAGTGATTAACAGATTATCCTGCCACGATATTCCAACAGTCGGGAGGCGGTCTCCTAGTGAGAGCCCTCCACAGAAATACAGGTGGTCCCTTCTCGGGACGTCTTAATTACCTAGCTGGTACAATATCACAGAGGCTGCGTCTCCTATCCCTTCCTCTAGGTTGCCCCACAATCTGCAACTAGCTCAATTTATCACTCCACTTCACTACTAGACAATAGTCACGGGTAGGGTGGTTGAATGGAGTACAATGACCGGTGGAGGAGGTGTGGTGTACACGAGGACGCGCAGAATGCGACGTCTCTCAGTTGCTGGTTCAGTGCGTGGCACAGGATCGCACTCAGTCTCACCACTCGACCGGTCACCCCTCAGACTCAAGGAGACCACAGACAAACCAATAACGGCTGAGACACTAGCAAGTGTGACACATACAGTGTATATGATCTCACTTACCGTGTTTTGGAGGGTGATCAGTCCTCGAGGTCAGCCACTACAGGTATCATCCACAGACATCCAGGCATGGGTCCAGAGGAGCCTCGGATCACTGTCCACGCCCCCCGTTGGGCTCCAAATTGTCGGGGTCGTAAACGACAATGAATCCTCATTCACCAGTCATTCCAAATCATTGTGCGAGCACAAAACATCTGGTACCGATTAAGAATGACTCAGACACGCAGCTGATTCAGTCTTAGCTAATGTCCTGCATCCACACCTGTCAGGAGCAGTACAACAACTGGCTTTTATTTACAAATACACAATACTATATTGAGTGTTAGGGGAAGGCGTGCATTAGGCGGGGTTTATGCAGTATACATCTAGTGTCCAGTCTCTCTCTGATTCGTCAAAACGTCTCCCGATGGTTACTCCTTCTTCACATTCCTGAGTTATCTTTTTTAGGAGAAATGAAACTTAACTTAACTCTTTAGACACTGAATTTAAGTGAAAGTGAACACTGGCAGCCATCTTTAATACAGTTACATTTGCATTAGCAAGCAATTAGGAAAAACTTATTGTTTCACAGTATAAAAATATAAAAGTTATATAAGAAAATATATTTTCACCTTGACAGAGGAAAAAATATACACACTTTTTTTTTTTTTTACAATTCTTTCCTGCTATTGAGTACCCTAGGATCTGCGGTATGGCTGGTGATTCTGTTATGAACGAGTCACCGTAGGAGGCAAAAACAGAAATGCTAGCTAAGTCCAGAAAATCAGAGAAGTTGGCAGCTATCGGATTGCAGACCCCTGAACCTATCAACAACAACTAGCAGTAGCCGTGGGGGGTTCCTACGGTGCCCTAGACCCCTCGATCACAGCCGGAGAACTAAATAGCCTAAAGACAGAAAGGGAAATCTAAACTGCCCCAGAGCAGACCCCAAAGCAATAGGCAGCCCCCAACATATAATGACGGTGAAGCAAGAAGGAAAAACACTAACACAGATAGAAAGATAGACTGAGCAAATGATGGGGCCCAAGCTAACTAGATAGGACAGGATAGAAAAGCTGTGTCTGCAATCCGCCAAAAACCCTATCAACACAAGAGCCAACAGACTGACAGGGAAAAAGGCCCTGAAGACGCTAGGCTTCAAAAAGACTACTCAGGTATTTTCTGAAGGCAGAGCAAAAAGACACAAAGGAATTCAGCTCACCCCAGCAGGGAATGGCAGAATCCAGAAAAGCAAGGCAAAATAAAACCAAAACACAAATGCAAAAAGCAAGGCAGAAAACTTAGCTTTTGAGGAGCAGGAATCAGACTGGTCTCCTAGAATCCCTCAGAGAAATCACCAGCGAGGCAGAAGGGCGTCGGCTGCCTTATATCCAGTCAGCAACTCCCGTCACCCAGTCATCCTCCACCAGCTCAGGTGTTTGGCAATCAGCCTCACTACCTTCCTTCACCAGAAGAGGGAGTTCATCAGACCTCAATGGTGAAGGGGAAAATGAACTCACAACACAAATCATTCTTTTTCCAACCTGCACCACAGAACAGCAGCTAATTTACTGTCCCCAGCCTAGCGACCCCTGTTAAATACAGATCCTTGCAAAGAGTGAAAGCCAGGGCAACCCTTGGGATCTGGAAACGCGTCAGTGTGATATTGCTAGACACTAATTTATTGTCACCCACTCTGGTTTAAGCAAGTTTTTAAAGAATTTAATAAACCACTGTTTTTATTCACTCGATAAGTGGATTTTTCGTTGCTGGATCACATTTCTTTCTTCTTTGCTAATCACTGAGTGCTCTCCAACCAAATATATGATGAAATGGTCCCTCTCTACTTAACGTTATTATTCAAAATTACCATATTTAAAACGACAAAACATTTAAATATGTTTTCCTAACTTGTTTTATTGGTGGCTCAGTGGTTAGCACTGTTGTCTTGCGGCATTGGAGCCCTGGGTTCGAATCCCACCAAGGACGACATCTGCAAGGAGTTTGTATGTGCTCCCAGTGTTTGTGTGGACTTCCTTCGGGTTCTCCGGTTTCCTCCCACACTCCAAATACATACTGAAAGGGAATGTAGATTGTAAGCCCCAATGGGGACAGCGATGATGATGTCTGTAAAACGCTGCAGAATATGACATCGCTATAAAAGCAAAGCATTAAAAATAAATATTATTGTTATTCTGTGCACTGTACAAAAAAGCTGTACAGACCAAAATCTGTCAATCAGTAAGCTAGGTGTTGCTGACAGATTTCATTATGGCTTTCTTCTTATTCTAATTACCACTTGTGTGAATACACAGGGAAGCCTTAGCTTCTAACACATGAATACCTGATGTCTCTTAATGTGCAAAGATTTGAAGAGTCTGATTAACATATGAATGCATATTATTTGCGTTGGCCATTCATGTGTTAATGAGACAAACTGAAAAAGTTATTAAGGTGATAATGAGCAAATCAGACTCTTTCCCGTTCACATCAGGATAGCTTTATTCACTCAAATCTCCAAACAGAGACATATGTTAAGAAAAACAGATCTATGAATGGCAGCTTGTTGACAGTTTCCACATAGTAGTGGGAGATTTGATTTAAAATTGAACTTACGGTAATTCAAAAAGTGAAAATAGAAAGGAAATAAGTAACTTGTAAGGATACTAGATTACAACTAAGAGTCCCTTCACACTAGCTGACTAGTGCCACTGAGCGACCGCCCATCAGCTACTAATAGCCTGTTTACACAGGTAGACTGTGCTTAAAGTCCCCGTCTCACATAGCGAGATTGCTAGCGAGATCGCTAATGCGTCACCGATTTTATGTCGCAACAGCGAACTCGCCAGCGATCTCGCTACATGTGACACATAGCGGCGACCGGCCCGCCCGCTGGATATCGCTGATCTTGCTCGAATGTCCTGGGCCATTTTTTCATCATTGACGTCCTGCTGGCCAACATGCATCGCTGTGTTTGACGCCAACGAGCGACCTCGTTGGCGACGGAGAACTCAGGGACGCAGGCTGAAATCGTTCAGAATAGCTGCTGTGTGACAACACACAAGCGATCCTTACCAGGTCGTATCGTTGTCGGGATCGCTGGTGCATCGCTATGTGAAACGGGGCCTTAAGATTACACACTGAACACTCTGTAGTAGATCACTCAGTGCACACAGGCTGCCATGGTTCTCGGCAGTGCATGTCCTGTTTACACAGGACGATGTGCTTATGAAAACACTGATCTTTTGGGCAAATCAAAAGATAATTTCACCCAATGATTGAAGTTTTGCTTGCTCACTGGGCGATCAGCAGCCTGTTTAGACTGCATGATTATCGTGAAACCAGCATTCATAGGAACAATCATGGGATCTAAGAGGTAACGTTTCACCTTCTGAAGAATAACAAGCCAGGTGTGGAATGTCACTATCCACAAGGCAAAACATAACCTCTTAGATCCCAGTAGTAAGCCTCTCACCTAGTCAGATCAAATCTCATACTTTGCGCTGATGAGAGGCAGTACCCCAAAACACAGGGTCTGCAAATTGTGATTCTTTTTTGCCTTTTATCCTAAGTCATGTGGCAAGACTCATTAAAGAGTCCATATTGACATCTAGGATTGCTACTTCCAATAGGTGTGGCGCTAGAGGTCAAGTCCTCTTCCTCTCTGAAAAGGCAATTTGTATAGGAACAATCATTCACAGTAATTGTGCAGAGTAAATGCCCTTTTGGTTTGCAACAAAAGGTTGAGTTTCACAATGATAGATTTACAATCTTAAGGCTCCCAATCTGTTAGTGGCCAACCAATTAATATGTATCGAGGCCCCCCCCCCCAATTTATCACCTATAGCTTTTGTTAAGCAAAAGAAGAAATCAAGCCGAGGTGTCTGGCAGTCTCTTACGTTGTGCTCCCTAATAGAACATATGCATGCTCAATGAAGCTAAACATGCATGTGTATGGTGAGGCCTAGGGCAAGATATATACCACTTTAAAAATTGCAACATTGACATGCGATGTCAGTCGCAGCATGTCTGAGTTTATCCGATATTCAGATCGTACTCGGCCAAGTCAATGAATGTGTACACATCATCGGATTGCACTCATATGACATCTGAGTACAGTCTGATTTTAACACAATGACACAATCGAGAAAATGGAGAAATTTTGTTTTCTTTCTTCTCCTCACAGTGTGCCCCAATTCTCTCATCCTATATAATCTGATCACACTCTGACCAAACTCTGATCAGTGTTTGATCAGAGTGTCATTTGCATAATCGGCCTGATTCAGATTCTCTCATGGCTGTGTGACCCTAGCCTTATATACTGATGATTATGTCCTTTCAAAATACCAAGTCATTGAGTTACCTGGGCCTCACCAATGGTGATGCTGATGTAGACGGTATAATGATTGGCTGAGCCCAGTGATTGGCTGCAACACTGGAGTCATGACATCATCGCTACAGCTAGCCAATACAGACCAGAGTAGTGGTAGAGAGGTGTCACTTAAGCAGAGAAAGGTAATTAACTTCTCAGGTTGTCTTCTTCAACAAGTACAAAGCAATACACATAAAACCCCTTTAATACAACTTCTAATCATTAAGGAAGCTAATAAACATGGTAACGTACTACTTGGTGCAGATATACACTACTTCTACAATGACTTTCAGTAAAAGAGAGTCATAGGATTTTTTTTTGAATCATCAAACTGTGAACTGGTCGACAGTGTGAAGTTTTCATTGTTTGTGTCCCCTTCTTGCCGGCTAACCACTCCTGTTTCATTTTTTATTAAATCATAAAAGGTATCTCAGCCAATTTTTGGCAGCGAATGCCAGGAGCCGCAGTATGTCCTTCTCTTTGCCCTCCTCCAGTTGTCTGTAAGCTAAATGGTCGCTAGTGAGCTGCCAAACAGGCAAATCTCACTAGCGACGCAGCAGCGGTCGTTACTTACCTTTCAGACGCGGCGATGATGACGTCCTCCCGCCCGCGTCCACGCGTCTCTCGTCGGCGCCAGCAGGAAGCCGCCGCCGAGAAATGGACATGGACGATCTCGCGCGATCAGCGATACCCAGCGGTGAGCTGGTCGGAGGTAAGTATCACACATAGCGATATCGCTAGCAATATCGCTGCTGCGTCACAAAATCGGTGACGCCTTAGCGATATTGCTAGCGATATCGCTATGTGTAAAGCCCCCTTAACTGCAGCCTAGATAGCCCCTTTATCCAAATCTCCAAGTGATGCAGACTCCTTAATCAATTGCAGTGATCTGAAAATTAAAAAGTCAAATAATGGTTTGTTCTGTCAAAAATGGGCACTTATGAGCCACACCTCGCTGAGAAGAACAGGTGTAGAAAGTTTATGGTCAGGCAATTTCAGTTTACAGCATTTTTAATGGGCCCCAATGCAACATCTGTAAAGTGGCCCCTGAACTGTCATGTGCCATTTATCATCTTTGAGTGCCCTCAGGCACCAGGGCCCAGATGTGGCTTCTACCTTTACCAGTACTATATCTATACCACTGGGTTTTCTTAAAGTATTTTTATTTCTGAAAAAAAAATATAGAAATCACTTCTGTCAAAAATGCCATATATTGTGTGTCTCCTGTTACTGAAAGTGACAAGAGGTTGGTATAGATGCTCAGCAATGTGAACTCGGGTACATTTTCCCTGGTGACTTCTCAGTGCACGCAGTAACCTGTTTGAAAGCACAATGATTCCTCTGGGCTCTCAATACATTTCTTACAGTAAAGAATTTAGCAGATGGAAAAAGATCTTCTTTTCAACAAAAGTAGAGAAAACATAGGATAAAACACGAGGTAGGAGAAAATGTGTCAACTGGGGTTTTCTAAAGATTGAAAATTATTCCGTATCCTAAAGTCCCCCCATACATATTTGATGATGGTCAGGCGATTGATCAGAAGGCAGCTTACTCAATTGAACCTCCCATACGCCAGAGCGTTCGATTTGCCTAGCACTCCACCTTCTCTATGAGAAAACCTCCAGACATCTTATCTCAAAGAGAACAAAAGGCTCAACAGTCCAAAATCGGACATTCCAGGAGCTTTATGGCCCCATCTCACATAGCGAGATCGCTAATACGTCACCGATTTTGTGACGCAACAGCGATCTCGCTACATGTGACACGCAGCAGCAACCAGCCCCCCTGCTGGATATCGCTGATCGTGCAGGAATGTTCTGGGCCATTTTTTTGTCGTCGGTGTCCCGCTGGCCAGCATGCATCGCTGTGTTTGATCGCTGGATCGTTGCTGCGTCGCTGAAGAGATCTGCCTGTTTGGCAGCTTACTAGTGATCATTTAGCGACGCACAAGGGATCCCTACCAGGTTGTATCGTTGTCGGGATCACTGGTGCGTCGCTAAGTGAAACGGGACCCTAACTCCACCAACAATCATTCATAGTAGATTGTCAAACGATCCCTTCTATACTGTCGGGTTCGACTGACCTTAGTCTAATGCATATGGGGTCTTAAGATAACTCACTAAATGTTGGGGGGGCAACAATTTTGAGAACAAGGCTCTGCAGAACCGTGTCTCAATCGAGTAGAGGTTGGACATGTGCACCTCCGCTTAATTCATTGTCTATAGGACTCCAAAAAATAGACAAGTTCGGCTCTCTATGTGACATAAATGCTCCTTGGAAAGCAGAAACAATGACTGTATTATTTTAATTACCTGTCATAATTTTATTATATTGTATATAGCACTGGGGGGTCCAGCTCATGTGAAGTGGTAAATTCATTGTATTTTTAGACCATGTACAATTTTTACTTATAAGAGATTTACATCTTCACACAATGTATAACCAGATGAGCATATCACGTGATGCTTTTAGCTTGTGAATGTTTTTATTGCTGAATATGAAGGTAATGTATTTTATATTTATGCTTTACTTGTCTGGAAAAAGAGACATTACTTAAACGGCATAGAACAAGCAAAATAAATGTGAGTTACAAGAGTCAGTTGGACCAACGAGTTCATGTCCACCGCGTTTGTTCTGCTGCTGTAGATGAGTAATAATTAGCTGAACTGAGCTAACGATTGATTTTTAGACGACTTGAAGACTTTAGGTTGCCAGGAGTTCACTAGGGTTTCATTATTTCTACAAAGTAATAAAAGTTCTACTTTATTTCTAGTTACTTATTATGTACTATGGAAGAAATAATGAAAATAGTATCTTAGCTTGTTGGGTTACTTACAATAAGAACTTAAAGAAAACTTATCTGATTCATGATGCCTGAACAGCGGGCAGGATGAATCAGACACCGGCTGCGTTATTGCGTCAGTGTATGCCTGACTCTCAAACGTTGTGGAACTTAAGACAAAAAGTACAGTACTTTCAAAATCTGGCAGAGGCTATATGTCTTGTCTGAATGTTCCGAAACAAGTCCCTGGTGGGTTCTTCCTTTGGCTGACAGGTCTCTTTCCTATGCAAAGACAGAGTGAGACCTGTCAGTCTACGGGGGCAGATCAGGCTAGGAAGCTGCCTTGGACTGGTCAACCGAGATACATAATCACTGGTCCGCTTTTCAAAGTATATTTTCAGTGAAATGCCGGAGCATTTCAGAGTAAAGCAAATGCTGATACAATTGTGCCCTCAAACTTTCTGTTCGTGGCTGGGGTGTATTGGAAAAATATAACAGGGTATTATACAAATATTACTGACTTAAAGGGATTCTGTCAGCTCACCCCAAACCAATTACATATATATGTTGGTTATAAAAATGCAAGGAATCCATCTTTCTTCAAAAAAAAAAAACTCCCCTCAAAAAATACTTGTCTGTTAAAAAAAAATACTTTAGAAGTGATATGCAAATTAGTCTGTAAGTGCTCTGGGTGGCAGTGGGGAGCACTTCCATTGCTTCAGCTCCCAGCTCAGCCTCACTCTGCTCCCAACTCGGTGATTGTCAATTAATTAGCTGTGTTGCAGCCTGTCAATGACCAACTTTAAGGGTGGAGTTGGGTTGAGAATGGAGCTGGGAACCCAGACAGTAGAATTCCTCCATCCCGCCCAGAGCACTTCCACCCTTATTTGCATATCACTTCTACAATGAATTTTTCAGCTACATAGCAGGATTTTTGTTACCAAAGGTATGGATTCACTTGTATTTTAATAAACTACACACGCAATGTGTTGTCAAATTTTAGGTTGCGGGGATAGAATGATCTGAGAGATTCCCTTTAAACAAACCTTGTATTGACATTGAGGAATCTTTTCAAAATCTAAAATAATATATTTGGATGAATTTTTATAATTTTTTGGAGATTACTAAGTTCACATTTTGATCATCTTTGAAATCCACAAAAGTATTATAATTCATACATGACATTTATTATTGTCATTACATCACAATATTTTTTATAAAATAAACAAGGTGTAAATTGGGATTTACAAAGGTTTGGAGCACCATGAACTCAGAACTAGCCTTACACCTATATTTTAAATGATTTATTGGTTCATATTTGGAAAATGGTAAATCATAGTGTATTTGAAAGGTCAGACTGGTGCAAGAATCTGTTTAGATGGCTGTGGCGAGGTCTTTGATGCTTCTGATTAAAATGGCAAATAATCGCCTCTAGACCTGGGTACAAGGATTATAAATTTCCCAAGATAGCGCTGAATACAGGCGCGTGTCGATGGATAGATATGTTGTGTGATTGACAGGTTAAAGAAATAGAGAAAAGAAGGTAGATAAGATTTTCTTACACCACAGCTTTCAGGTATGTTCAGGGAATAGCTCATAATTCATATGAAAAATAGTTCTATCTCCTGCTGAAGAGGATATGGAGCTATAATTGTAATCTCGTACAAGAGGGGATTACGGTATTATTCACTTGTATATTCATTTTCTTCTATTAATGTCTGGAATATATGGTAAGTAGATGGAAACAAAAATCCTAGGCACGAGGTGCATTTTTGTTCGAAAGACAAAAACTCTGAAAAGCCAACATTGATATTATTCTGTTGCTTATAATGCTACCACATGGTAAACTTTACAAAGCTACATAAACAGCTTCACTCCCCCGGAAGAAGGCTAATACGCCGAAACATATGTAGGGACTCCTGGCACCACACTGCATTCCTGGTAAATACTTTACATACAGTCATGGCCAAAAGTTTTGAGAATGACACAAATATTATATTTTCACATGATCTGCTGCCCTCTGGTTTTTATGTGTGTTTGTCAGATGTTTTTATCACATACAGAAATATAATTGCAATCATATTATGAGTAACAAAAGGTTATATTGACAGTTATAATTAGTTAATGCAGCAAGTCAATATTTGCAGTGTTGACCCTTCTTCTTCAGGACCTCAGCAATTCTCCCTGGCATGCTCTCAATCAACTTCCGGATCAAATCCTGACTGATAGCAGTCCATTCTTGCAAAATCAATGCTTTTATTTTGTCTGAATTTGAAGGTTTTTGTTTGTCCACCCGTCTCTTGATGATTGACCACAAGTTCTCAATGGGATTAAGATCTGGGGAGTTTCCAGGCAATGGTCCCAAAATCTCTATGTTTTGTTCCCTGAGCCATTTAGTTATCACCTTTGCTTTATGGCAAGGTGCTCCATCATGTTGAAAAAGGCATTGTTGATCGCCAAACTGCTCTTGGACGGTTGGGAGAAGTTGTTCTTGGAGGACATTCTGGTACCATTCTTTATTCATGGCTATGTTTTTAGGCAAGACTGAGAGAGAGCCCATTCCCTTGGCTGAGAAGCAACCCCACACATGAATGGTTTCAGGATGCTTGACAGTTGGCATGAGACAAGACTGGTGGTAGTGCTCACCTGGTCTTCTCCGAATAAGCCGTTTTCCAGATGTCCCAAACAATCGAAAAGGAGATTCATCAGAGAAAATGACTTTACCCCAGTCCTCAGCAGTCCACTCCCTGTACCTCTTGCAGAATATCAGTCTGTCCATGATGTTTTTTCTGGAGACAAGTGGCTTCTTTGCTGCCCTCCTTGAGACCAGGCCTTGCTCCAAGAGTCTCCGCCTCACAGTGCGTGCAGATGCACTCAGACCTGCCTGCTGCCATTCCTGAGCAAGCTCTGCACTGCTGGTAGCCCGATCCCGCAGCTGAAACACTTTTAAGAGACGGTCCTGGCGCTTGCTGGTCTTTCTTGGGCACCCTGGAGCCTTTTTGGCAACAAGGGAACCTCTCTCCTTGAAGTTCTTGATGATGCGATAGATTGTTGACTGAGGTGCAATCTTTCTAGCTGCGATACTCTTCCCTGTTAGGCCATTTTTGTGCAGTGCAATGATGACTGCATGTGTTTCTTTAGAGATAACCATGGTTAACAGAAGAGAAACAATGATGCCAAGCACCAGCCTCCTTTTAAAGTGTCCAGTGGTGTCATTCTTATGTAATCATGACAGATTGATCTCCAGCCCTGTCCTCATCAACACCCACACCTGTGTTAATGGAGCAATCACTGAAACAATGTTAGCTGGTCCTTTTAAGGCAGGGCTGCAATGATGTTGAAATGTGTTTTGGGGGATAAAGTTCATTTTCTAGGCAAATATTGACTTTGCAAGTAATTGCTGTTAAGCTGATCACTCTTTATAACATTCTGGAGTATATGCAAATTGCCATTAGAAAAAATGAAGCAGTAGACTTTGTAAAAATTAATATTTGTGTCATTCTCAAATGTTTTGGCCATGACTGTATATTTTTTGTTCTAATATGTCTACCTCTGATCTGTGACACTCTATTTGACTTATACTTTACCTTACTTCATATCATTGTCTATACTATGTGCAGGGCCGGCCCAAACGTATAGGCGAACTAGGC
The DNA here is from genome assembly GCF_039654945.1 of Dendrobates tinctorius. NCBI lineage: Eukaryota > Metazoa > Chordata > Amphibia > Anura > Dendrobatidae > Dendrobates > Dendrobates tinctorius. The sequence continues at coordinate 42,922,723 of NW_027361738.1, read as the reverse complement.
GGCTGCCTAGGGCGCCGACCCAAAGGGGGCGCCAGAGAAAAAATAGAAATAGAATAGAAAGAATAGTGTCATCCTTTTAAAAAAAAAAGGCAAGGAGACAAAAATTTTAATTACCTATGGTCGTTTTTGTTTTGTGTTATTGATTACTTTGTATATATTTGTCCTATACAACTTCTCAAAAGATTAAAGAGTTAGGAGAGAGTTAATTAATCATTGTTGTTGTGGTTTATTTTGCTCCTAAATTTATATCCCAAGTTTTCATCTACTGCCAAGAATAGTAGGGGCGCAACAAAATAGTTTTGCCTAGGGCGCCGTAATCTCTCGGGCCGGCCCTGACTATCTGCATTCCTTTGCTGCATTTCAGTGGTAGTCACTAGCTATAGTTTTACTCTTGTAACTTTGTGTTTTACCTTAGGATAAGAGTTGAGCGAATTTGTTCAGATTCGGTTCCGAATACGATCGGTATCCAATATTGTTTTTTGCAATATTCGTTGAACACAGCCAAACGTCATTAGAGTCAATGGGAGTAGAAATTAGCGAATATGTTTGGAACCGATCATTAAACTCACATTCGGCATGAATAGGGTTCGAATATGGCAAATTCAGATTTGGCGACCAAATCCGAACAAATTCGCTCAACTCTAAATAGGATATTTTGTACTCATTTTTTAATCACCACTTGGCCCCATCTCACGGCTAATTTTGGTATCGTTACTGGTTTTAGTTATTAGTAATAAAAAGTTTATTTTCTTCTACTGCCTCCTTACTTTGGTCATTCACCTTTTCCTCTATGATCTCCATAAACAGCTTTAAAGCATAGCTGTATTTTCACAAAGGAAAAAAAAATAAATGAGGAAAGGCAAAGTCTTTCTGCCCTCATCAATGGTAATCAGTTTCAATTATTTTTGGTGCACTTACTGGTCTGAAAATTTAGAGAATTTACCCCATTCTCTTGTGTTGTTACTTGCTGTAATGGAGTTCTGTCATGATCACCTGGCAGCGTTACCACCACGGACAGGTATAGCACAAGGCACTTTGCTGACCAAATCCCAGGAGTTGCCCTATCCTTTATCCTTTAACACTTATACAGGTATCTAGATTTAAACAGGGGCATATTTACTAGGGCCTCGAAATAAGCTATTTGCTGAAACAGGCTGGCAGGAGTGGTCAGGTAGCTGGGTCAGAACTAAGAGGGCAGGAAAAGTACAAAATCAAAATACATAAGTATAGACCAGGGGTCTCAAACTTGGCAGAGTAAATGGTCCGCACATGAAAAAAAATTTAAGCTGGCGGGCCGCATTCCTTTCAAACTTAATACAGTCACAATTGATAGCGGTATCTAAGGGGTTAACCGGCCGCGATCGGTGCTAATACCGATCATGGCCGTTCAAATAGGTTGTCAGCTGCGATGTACAGCTTACCTCAGCAGATGATAGTGTTGGCTCTGCATGTGAGCTTGTGCTATCATCTCGCTGTACACGCACAGCCACAGTCACCTGCAAAATCCAGCAATGGGGGGAAAGTCACGCCTCCGCTCTCTGCACGCTGGCGTGATGTCATTACACAGCACAGTGCCAGATGGATGTCATCATGCAGGGCCACAGCCACTACGGAGCGGCGCACTACTCCTCTCTTCTAGCGTGAGAAGTGGCGTAACTACAAAATTATGGGCCCTGGTGCGAACTTTCAAATGGGGACCACCCCATGCCAAAATACACACACATCTCCGCTCAGCACACCTCATACACACATGGCTCAGCTCCGTACACGCACGGCTCCGCTCCGTACACCTCGTACACACGCGGCTCCGCTCCGTACACCTCGTACACACGCGGCTCCGCTTCGTACACCTCGGTCTTCCTACACACACTGCTCTGCTCCGTACACCTCATACACACACGGCTCTGCTACATCCACCCTGTAAACCCCTCCTGACCCCACACAGAACCTTACCCAGCACCATGACAACCTTCACAGACAAAGACAGCAGCGTGCTGCATACACCGAGACCTGATCATGTGACCCCCTGACTCCTCCCCCTCCTGTGACCTCATCACAGGTCCTGTGCACACAGAACACACAGCCATCGCCGCGCTCCTGGATGGCTGCCTGCCTTCCCCCTTCTACCTGCCTCAGGGGGGTGAGACATATGGTGCACCGCGAGCCGCAGATGACTGCCTCAGGGGCCGCATGCGGCCTGCGGGCCGCGTGTTTGAGACCCCTGGTAAAGACAGATCCACAAGCCGAGGTCATAACAAGGAACAATAATACTACAAGGAGCTAAACAGATATGAATAAACCAGCTAAACTAGAGAAGAACAAGTCTGTTTCTGTCAGCTTCCAGCAGTAAGCTGGTAGCCTATGTAGAGTTTGGTGCCGTCAAATTGGCTGGAGCAAGGAGCTGATAACTCCAGCTGGACGTCACACACCCTTAATTAATTGTAAAGTGTTGCGGAATATGTTGGCACTGTATAATTCAGACTGGATAGCATTGCAGGTCCGAGCTATCCTGCAAGATGGCTGAGCAGATCCTGCGCCATCTTGAGCTTCTGATTTCTCTTGAATCAATGTCACGCAAAGTGAATATGGCGACCCTGTGTAAGAACATATAAAAATGAATTCACAGCCTAGATAACCAGTGCAGGGTGCTGCATTATGTGTCAAAGAACATATGATATGAGGGAGAAAAAAGAAAGGCACTAGTGAAGCGCACACCCAAAATAAAAACAGCTTTTATTGGTGTACAAGCAAAAAAAATACTGTATATAAAATATCAATGAAACAACCTGAGATGCACATATTCTGGTGCAAACATGGGCCAAGGTGACATACCAAAAGGTAGACATAACAGCATAATAATGCATCATCTTTTGTAAATATTGCTAGCAATGGTACATAGAATTAGTATAAGCCATACATACAGTGGGTACAGAAAGTATTCAGACCCCTTTAAATTTTTCACTCTTTGTTTCATTGCAGTCATTTGGTACATTCAAAAAAGTTCATTTTTTTCTCATTAATGTACATTCTGCACCCCATCTTGACTGAAAAAAAGCAGAAATGTAGAATTTTATGCAAATTTATTATAAAAGAAAAGCTGAAATATTACATGGTCTTAAGTATTCAGACCCTTTGCTCAGACCCTCATATTTAAGTCACATACTGTCCATTTCCTTGTGATCCACCTTGAGATGGTCCTACTCCTTCATTGGAGTCCAGCTGTGTTTAATTAAACTGACAGGACTTGACTTGTAAAGGCACACACCTGTCTATATAAAGGTACTGTCACACTTAGCGATGTACCAGCGATCCCGACCAGCGATATGACGCGGTCAGGATCGCTGGTACATCGCTAAGTGGTCGCTAGTGAGCTGCCACACAGGCAGATCTCACCAGCGACATCGCTGGGGACAGGGGTCGCTACTTACCTGTCACACTAGGCGATCCTGACGTCCTCCCGCCTGGCTCCACGCTCGTCGCTCGTCTCTCCACAGGAAGCGCCGCAGGAAGCTGACGACGAGAAACAGTCCAGGAAGTTCTCCCGCGATCAGCGATAACCAGCGGGGGAGCGGGTTGTTGGTAAGTATCAGACACAGCGATATCGCTAGCAATATCGCTATAACGTCACAAGTTATAGCGATATTGCTAGCGATATCACTTAGTGTGACAGGCCCTTAAGACCTCACAGCTCACAGTGCGTGTCAGACCAAATGAGAATCATGAGGTCAAAGGAACTGGCCAAGGAGCTCAGAGACAGAATTGTGGCAAGGCACAGATCTGGCCAAGGTTACAAAAGAATTTCTGCAGTACTCAAGGTTCCTAAGAGCACAGTGGCCTCCATAATCCTTAAATGGAAGAAGTTTGGGACCACCAGAAGTCTTCCTAGTCCTGGCCGTCCAGCCAAACTGGGCAATCGTGGGAGAAGAGCCTTTGTGAGAGAAGATGAACCCCAAGATCACTGTGGCTGAGCTCCCTAGATGCAGTAGGGAGAAAGTTCCACAAAGTCAACTATCACTGCAGCCCTCCACCAGTCGGGCCTTTATGGCAGAGTTGCCCAATGGATGCCTCTCCTCAGTGCAAGCCATATGAATGCCTGCATAGAGTTTGCTAAAAACCACATCAAGGATTCCCAGATTATGAGAAATACGAATCTCTGGTCTGATGAGATGAAGATAGAACTTTTTGGTGATAATTCTAAGTGGTATTACAGAACGTTTAGATAACATCAACAAAGGCTTTAAGAGCCACCCCGTCACGCCATCTTCTGGACACCCACAATCGGTCCTGTCAGGGGACCACTTTTTGTGGCATTGAAGTGGTTCGCCCCAGCTCAAGGAGCGGAGATTTTCTGAAACAGATGTCCAGAGTGCAATCTAGATGGATCTTCCTTCTAGACAGTATGGCCTCCAAAGGCCTGAATTATGAAATTGAACTATACACTTTCAAAACAGGTGTGGGTCTATTAGATGCGAGCATTGCATCATGCTTCCATCCCCTACATATATGCTTCTAATTTTGGATTTCTTTTATCCATCACTAATATTTTATATATAATTTTAGTAAATAATATATTCTTTATCACTAAAAATTCAAAAGTGATGTGTTTCTGAAATGCACATATATATGTGTATATATCCACTTCAAGTGTCATTAAGCTCATCCCCCTTAGTTTTATATATAATTTTAGTTTCCTAACACCCTCCCCTTTTTTGGTGTTCAATATTTAATCCATAATGACTCACTCATTTTTTAACTTCTTTATTAAAACATTTTTATTAAAAACATTTTTTGATTTTATTAATTAAGGTTAATTCTTAGTGAACACATTTCACATTTCAAGACGCACATATATGACTGAGCATTATCGATAATACATTAACATTCATTTATAATCTTAGTTTAAAACATTCATTACAAGCTCGTCACATTATATTCATAGGAGTGAATCCTTATTCACTATCTAGGCTTGTGTTATGAACAGGTAGCCGAGGAGGAAATAAAAAACAAACAAGCTAAGTCTCAGAAAACCAAAGAGGTTGGTAACTATGCAGACAGCAGACCCCTGATCCTAACACGCAACTAGCAGCAGTTGTGGAGCGTTCCTACGGTGGTCCTAGACGCCTCATCACAACCGGAGAACTAAATAAGCCTAAAGTAGGAAAAGAGGAAAACTAACTGCCCCAGAGCAGACCCCAAAGGAGAGACAGCCCCCCACATGTATTGACGGTTAAACCAGATGAAAACACAAACAAAGGCAGGAAAATAGGCTGAGCAAACGATTGGGCCAAACTAACTAGAAAGGACAGGAAAGGAACGAAACTGTCTGCAATCTGCCAAAAAACCCTACAAAAATGTCCAACACAACTGATAGCAAAATTAACCCTTAAGTCACTAAACTTCTCCCACTATATCAGCACTCTGAAATATTCTGAGACAGAGCAAAAAGAGGCCAATCTAATAAGGGACAAAAAAAAGACAATTTGGCAAATAAGTTTCGAAATTCAGCCCAACCCAGCCGGGCTGGCTGACCACACAAACAACTGAAATGACCAACAAGAGCAAGTGTGAACATTAGCAAAAAACAAACTTATCTTGAGATGACTGGAACAGAGCTGAGTCATAGACCTGAGAAGCAGACTGAATCACCAGCACTAGGATAGGGCGTCGGCTGTCTTATATCCTTTCTGATCCTCCAGAGATCCAATCGTTATCTTCCTCACCAGGTGGCAAATCACTACCACTTAAACCAACCTCTCTACCTCCTGTCACCACCAGAGGGAGAATGGAAGGGGAACTCTCAACTGGTGGAGCAGAAAATGAGCTCATAACAGGCTTGCATCCGATCCATGTGCTCAGGCGGAGCCTAAGTGGAATGCTGGAGGTATATAAGGACAGAGCAGGGGCGATATCTGTAACCTTGAAGAAGAGGGACAGCGTCCCTCAAAACGCGTCATTGCCCCTGACACGCATCCGTCCTTGCCAGCTACTAGTTACGTGACGTCACGCTCTCTGGCTTCCTGATAGCTTCAGCTTCACAGCAGCGGAGCTTCCGGCTAGAGCCTGCCACTACCTTCGGCCTGCATGCACTTTCGCATGAGGTCTCCTGTGCACCCGACACCTGTCAGCATCACGGGGAGATGCTTCCTATGCTGCGGTCTCTCTGCATCTCAGCAACCTCAGCGCGGCATCTCCTCCTAGCCTGCTCATTGAAGCAAGTGTCCATGTTTACTGCCATCCATTAACAAGTGATATGGACTAGCACACTCCAGTGTACCATTGCGTGGCACTGTTTTGCATTCAATCCTCCAACACTTCATAGTTTTTTTACAGGTCCGCATGAGTAAGCGCAGTGAATTCTAACTACTAGTTTTTATCACTTTTATGTATTTTGCAGGTTTTGCACAGAACCTGTTTTTCACTTGCAGCTACCAAAGACTATTTTAGCTCAGGAGCGCCAGTGTGTCTTACCTTGAGATAAAAAACTTACTTTTTAAAATTTACCAAATGGCTGCAATGAAACAAAGAGTGAAAAATTTAAAGTGGTCTCAATACTTTCCGTACCCACTGTAAATGCATATAGAGGACACCGTATAATACCCCAATAATCTTAAGGGAAAAAGACCATTCCGACACCAGTGAGAACAAGGCATACTGGAGATGAGCTACAGAAAGATTAAAATCTGTTATATAATCGTCTAATTCTGTCTGTCTGTAACGGAAATTCCTCGTCGCTGATTGGTCGCGTCCGGCCGGCCACGACCAATCAGCAACAGGCGTGAATTGGCGCAGAATTTAAATGACGCACGCCACTGATACCGTCGGGAGATCTCCTGACGGTTGCCACGGGTCATCTCCTGCTGCATGGAGGTCAGCGGCGACGCAGCTGGGAGCTGACTGACGCAGCGCTCAATTTGGTACCCAGGGTCCGGAGGAGAGGAGACTCTCCTCCAGGCCCTGGGTACCATAAACCTGTAAAAAATAGGATTAAAAGAAAAAATAGTGATATACTCACTGTCCGACAGTCCCCGGACTCTTTCCCTCCTCTCACCACGCGCCCGGCATCTTCCGGTCCCAGTAATGCTTTGCGCGAAAGACTGCTGTTGACGTCACGCTCTCGCCAGAGTGACGTCATCTCTAGAACTTCGCACTAAGCATTACTGGGACCGGAAGATGCCGGGAGCGTGGAGAGGAGATCGGGGGCCATCGGAAGGTGAGTATAACCCCCGCTGGCCATATTCTAAAATACCCGATGCGTTAGAATCGGGCCACCATCTAGTATACCATAAGGTGCAATAGGTAAACCAATGTAATAAGCCTCAAATTATTTAATAATTTATGGTTATCTCAACGGAAAGTGTCCTGTCTGCACTACCGAAGCTGGAACTTCCATTTCCTAATTTCATAGAAAGCATTTAAGATCACAAGTGTTCACAACCCAACTCTCAAACCCAGCACTCTATGACCAAATATTTCAATCTCTGAGATCTTATATACAAAACCATCACTTAATGGTCTTTAACTTTAACTGGGTATTTTTCAGTAGACTATGGTTGAAAAAGAAGGAAGTGTCTGTGCTGCCATCTTGAACGATATGACATCATATTCGGAGCAGCTTTTATCCCCTGCTATGGTTTTCCAAATGCTAAAAATATGAATAGATGGAACAAGAACAATGGGGTAACAATTATTTCAAAACCTAAGCCAGTCATTACGATACAGGAGAGAATATTGTCCTGCTCAATGAATTTTCTTCATTATTGACCTGCTCCATTACTATCTTGCTCAATGACTGACTTTATTACTCACTGAACTGCTCCATGATGGTCCTTTTTCATGACTGACCTGCTCCAGAACTGTGCTGATCCATGATTGTATAGCTGTGACACACCATTTGGGACCTACTTAATGACATTATTACTCAGTAAATCACCTTCTCAATGATTGACCTACTTGATAGCCATCCTTCTCAATGATTGACTTCTCGGAAGGATTATTAAAAGTCACAAGAAATAGGCATGTTGATGGCTTGGATTACTACTTCTGCAGTAAGCCACTACATAGTCCTGATGTTTATTGCACATTGAATCACGTGGTTGACCTATGTTTGAGAATTTCAGCTGAAGAAGTAAAGGGGTTTAAATACAGAAATATTTTATGGTTTATGAATCTTTTGTTGGAAATAATATTTCACAACCTTCTGACTTTTAAAATGTTCAATACTCCACACCAATTTGAAATCATTTGAAACCACTAACATAAAAGTAAAATCATTTGGTTCTGGCATCTCTATTCTTACAGTCAAAAATAATACTGCATATACCCTATGGCAACCTAGATCCCATCAGTTAACGGTATTCATCAGTCATCTGGATCCGTCATAACTGTCACGGTTCTGTTATGAACAGAGTTTAAGTGTTTATATCTCTAGGAACTTGTGAAACTGCACAAAGGTGAACAAAAATAATTGCTATATGCCCTATGTGTCCGTTTTTTTACAAGTTTTAGGCATATGTGAATTGTTCATGTTACTCAATCTACCTTAAACTCGTCGATAGAGGCACAATAAATCTGTTTTAAACCGCTTTCGTGATACTAAAATCAGCTATGTCAGTTGTCACAAGGCCATCCCATAGGTACAGAGGGGTTAAGTTGCTGGAGGAATTTTGTGCAAGCTATTATTTGGTCTACTAGCTTTCTACTGATTTAAGTCCTGTGCTGAAGGAAAGTTTCATTGTCTGAATAATTTCTACCCTCCGATTCCCTCCACTTCTTGAAGTAAAAGTACTTCTAGATAACTATATTCCATTTCATGCATATAATTGAACCTTATCTCACCAGGCCTTAAGTACATCACAGGGTTTTCAAAAAATCACAGAATTTTGATCATTTTAGATCTGCTTCTCTTGTTATTCTTTCTTTTAACCCACTGATGAGAGTTCAATTTCTTAAAATTGTGGAGCCATGAACTGTCACTGGAAACTGCTATAACAGTCTCCAGCTGTAAATTTTGGATTCATGGAGGTTACATTTTTTTTTAAAGTTTATTTATTTTTATTAACTCAAGCTTTGCCTCTGGACTAATTTTAATTTATTCCCATCCCCACTTATTGGAGTCTTCAAAAATGAAAAATAAAGTAACGTAGTGTTTCTTAAAAATCCCCTATTATTTTGTGTCCACAGCTCCTACTCAAACATGTGTGCCTTCATGGTGTGAATTCATGCCAGCCATTGTCCGATTCGGTTGGTGGGTGATACAGGGCTACAATATGGTAAATAGCTAGTTAGTGTTTCTCATTGCTGTCAGCCTTAGACGGTACTGCTGTCTATTTCAATTCACCAGATTGAGTTTTCAGTGCCAGTTATGTTTAGTTTTCCTCTGGTTATCTGCAGTCTGTTTCTCCTGGGTTGCTTGTATGTACATTGTTCTGACTCCGGTCTGTTTTCTATTGAATCTGCATCTTTAGGATTTTTTATCTGACTTTGACCTCCTGGCACCGACCTTGCTTGATGACCCTTCTTGCTACCACCAATCAACTTCTGACTCTGTGGTTCCAACCCCGGTGGCACTGCTGGCTTATAGTAGAGTTAAATGGTAAAGTCCAGGGCAACCCCTGGGATCTGGTAGATGGAATGGCTTGCACTAAGTTGATTAACAGCTGCCAGACTCCCATGAACATGTCCCTTATAACACATGTAACAGACTACAATAAAACCCTGTTTGGTCTGATCTACAATCACTCACTTTCCAGCTGCCCCTACTTCCAAATAACCTATTGACTGTATTGGGGTGGATCCACTAGATTTGACTGCAAAGGATTTCTTTATAGTTTGCTACCATCGAGACAAGTAGATCTGCACGGGAAGTGTAGACAAATAATAAAATAACTTTTAATTAATACTATTCAAATGTAGTTTTTTTATATTTTAGATGGAAAGTATCTATTAAAAAGTTTTCTTGAATGTGTACCATCCATTTTCATTTTTTTTAATTATTTAAGAAAATAGGATTCCATAAAGTGGAGGTACAGCTGTAGGTATAGGGCTTGTTCATTTTTAAACTTTATTACCCTAAAGATTTGTTCTCTTTAAAAATAAAAACAGCATTATTACTGAACCCCTTGTCACTGCCCAATTTTCAGCCCTCATCGGTGTTTTTTGCTGACACTGCTGCATCGTAGACTTACAGCTTCTGCCCACTGCAGCCAATCACTTGCATATTCTACCATGGCATCACTAGTGAACCCAGTTATGAAAGAAATCATCAACGCCTACAAACACCAAATTCCGTCTCCATCTCTAACAAAGTCAGGTCCTCATGGTGGACACCTGCTTGGCAGTTCCTTTGCTGAAGGGGAAAACTTAGCACAACAATAAAGAAAAATGAACCATTTGAGTTATCTCAAGTTGTATCTCAGTATTCAGGTTTTTTAGTGGAATCTTCATTGCAGATTTATATTTTTTACCCATATTTGTACTATTTTATTCTGTATAAGACATCCCGCCGTAGTGCATCTTACCGAGCAGTTTTTTTTGTTTAAATACTTCCAGAACTTTTTAAAGACATGTGAAAAGGTTCTAATTCTCCTGGGTAGTTTTCATTATTCACAAATCTGAATAAATTATTCATAAAGGAATCTAATAACATTTCAAGAAAGTTTCTCCGCAGACTGCACTACAAATGACTGGTAAGTGGGCTGCATCATTAGCTTCCTGTATGCAGGGTCATAGAAAGTGGCTGTGAACAGTTTGCAGGTTATATTATACATCTAATCCTATGCAATGAAACTCTATATTTTTACATGTGCAGGAATGGTTGTAATGTCTTGTTGATAGCAGAGCTACAATATATGGCAAAAATAAAAATACTCTAACAAGTTTGGAAAAATTGAGCGAATATTACAATTCAGGCAAAAAAAGTGAAGTCAGGCTTTTATTATTGAATAAAGCAGAAGGTGAATTACTAGAAAAAAATTTTTTAATTCATTATTAAAAAATATAGCAGTTAAAGCATGGAACCAAGTGCAATTCTGCAGTGCAAAGTGCAGAGCAAGTGGTGCAAGATGCAGCTTCCCAGAAGTGTTGCAAAGGTCTTAAAAGACGAGGCGCACAAGTCCCAGGGAACATGTCTCCCAATATGACTTATACATCTAAAATTTCAATTCAGCAAATTTGCTCAAATGTATTCAATGAGAATCGAATGCACGTTATTATTCAATGTCAATTCTCTCAACCTAAAGGGTAATAACCATATGTAAAAGAAGATTTAAAAAAATATTCTCACCTGTCCCACTGCACAACTTTGCTCCCGTTCACGGATTTTCTTCTGCCTGGTGTGCCTCTTCTGTCTGGAGAAGTGTTTTCCTTTGGTACTTGGCATCTTCAATACTGATTAGGCACCACACCGTCATGTTGTGATGCATGTCATGACACCATGATACACGTGATAACGATGTGGGGCTTTATAAGCAGTGAAGATGGGAGATGGAGGTATACACCTTCCCGTACATAAGAAGAGGCTTCAGCAGGTAAAGGAAAACCACTGGACTGGAACCAGGTTCCGTCATGTGACAGATGAGGTTTAAGTATGTATAATTTTTCTTTTACCTTTTTTTAGTACTTTCTCAGCTCTCTATAATCTAGCAAAATGCTGGCTAGTCGGTTGTAGCTTTGCTGGACTTAGACAAAGCCAAAATGTTTGGATTCCAATTTTAATTATTTCAAAATTTCCAGAGAATTGAAGAATTTACTCATCTCTAAGGCCACGTTCACATGTTGAGTATTTGGTGAGTTTTTTTATCTCAGTATTTCTAAATCAAAACCAGGAGAGGAAGCATCAGAGGAAAAGTATGATAGAAACGTGTCACCACTACTGTATTTATCACCCACTCTTGATTTTGGCTTACAAATACTGATGTAAAATACTGACCAAATACTACGCATGTTTATGTGGTCTAATACATATATAGCTATTATAGAAATATTACTTACATACTGTCCGAAAGCAAAGCCCCCCTTGGAGTAGGGTTGCCAACTGTCCAGAAATTCCAGGACAATCCATAAAAATATTATGCTTTAAAGGGAATCTGTCACCTATTTTTTTCGACTATCAGCTGCTGCACCGCCATCAAGGGCTTATCTATAGTATTCTGTAATGCTGTAGATAAGCCCCCAATGTAACCTGAAAAAGAAAAACGAGTTATATTATACTCACCCAGGGGCGGTCGGGGTCCGGTTTTGGTACGATGGGTGTTGTGGTCCAGTCCGGCACCTCCCATCTTCTAACGATGACGTCCTCTTCTTTGCTTCCCGTCGTGGCTCCTGCGCAGGTGCACTGCTCTGCTCTGTTGAGGGCAGAGCAGAATCCTGCAGTACGCAGGTGCTGGACCTCTCTTATCTTTTCTGGCGCCTATCTTTAAGATATCTGTTATTTTTTTTCAAGCTGAAGAAAATTATACAGATTATTTTGATTGTAAATATCATTATTTTACAATTTCCAGTGAATGCAGCTGATGTCCTCACATCAGTATTATGGTCTGTAGACATGGATTACTTATAATCATAATGATTTATTAAGTTTTTTTAGTATGTCTGTAAAAAAAAATATTGTCTGTCTGTGATTTTTTCATAAGCTGTCAGAGAAGACTCTAATTGCTTGCACATGGCACTTTTGAAGCAGGGTGCCTAAATTGTTAAACAAAAACGTTGTCAGGGCTGGTCGCAATCCAAAGGGACAGGTGCATCTCACAAAATTTGAATATCATCAAAAAGTTAATTTATTTCAGTTCTTTAATACAAAAAGGGAAACTCATATATTATATAGTCATTACAAACAGAGTGATCTATTTCAAGTGTACCTATACCAGCAGATGACATGGCTCCACAAACCATCACTGATTGTGGAAGCTTCACACTAGACCTTGGAAATCAAGGTCCTAGAGTCTGGAGAAAGAGTAGAGAGACAGAAAATCCAAGCTGCTTGAGGTCTAGTGTGAAGTTTCGACAATCAGTGATAGTTTGGGGAGCCATGTCATCTGCTGGTGTAGGTCCACTGTGTTTTACCAAGACAAAAGTCAGCGCAAGCCGTCTACCAGGAAATTTTAGAGCACTTCATGCTTCCCTCTGCTGACAAGCTTTTGGGAGTTGGAAATTTCATTCTCCAGCAGGACTTGGCACCTGTCCACACTGCCAAAGGTACCAATATCTGGTTTAAAAACAACAGTATCACTGTGCTTGATTGGCCAGCAAACTCACCTGACCTTAACCCCATAGAGAATCTATGGGAAATTTCCAAGAGGAAGGTAAGAGACATCAGACCCCACAATGCAAGCGTCCTGGGTTTCCATGACACCTCAGCAGTGCCACAGGCTGATCGCCTCCATGTCACACTGCACTGATGCAGTAATTGATGCAAAAGGAGCCCCGACCAAGTATTGAGTGCATTTACTGAATATACATTTCAGTAGGCCAACATTTCCTATTTTAAAATAATTTTTTCAAGCTGGTGTTATAAAGTATTCTAATTTACTGAGATAATGACTTTTGGGTTTTCATTGGCTATAAGTCATAATAATCAACATCAACAGAAATAAACACCTGAAATAGATCACTCTGTTTGTAATGACTCTATATAATATAAGTTTCACTTTTTGTATTGAAGAACTGAAATAAATTAACTTTTTGATGATATTCTAATTTTGTCAGATGCACCTGTAGAGTCAGTATTCAGTTTGGGTCAAACCCAAAAATATAAAAAAAAAAAAAAAAATTCACAAAATACAACATACAGGAACCAAAGAATATTAGGCTACATACCCAGTATGAGTATTTGATGCTTTTTTGGGGTTGTTGATTTTCTGCACCATTTATGCCCCTAAGTGTATGTTTTCACGTGACATAATTCATCCAGATTTGCTGCGGATTGAACGCTGCATACAGCCGCAGAGTCCAATCCACAGCGTCCAGATGTTACAGCATAGTGGAGGGGATTTTATGAAATCCCGTCTCCACTATGTGTGCAAGAACGCCGGTGACACACTTGAAATTACGGACATGCGGCGCCTTCTTTTTAGACCGCAGCATGTCTATTTATCTTGCATAGACATGCAAGATACTGTAAATTACACAGTCTATGGACACGATGCGGTGATACCGCATGTGCTCAATGAACACGTGCGGTATCACCGCGCGTAGAAAGGGGGGCGGCGTTTTGGGCGGAGCGGGGTTTCCGCAGCATCCAAAGTGCCATCAATACACTGCGTGGAAACATACCCTAATAAGTAAATTAGGTTGTTTGCATATTTTTTAGTGCGTTTTTGCATTGTGTTTTTGACTCTGCAATTTTGGTCTCTTTTTGCTATGTGATGTTTTAAATAAAGTTGCTTTGTTTTTGATACTTACTGGTGTTTGACTTTGACAAAACTTTATTGATACAGTCATGTGCGGATTTTGGTGGAATCGCACGAAAAAACACATGCATTTTTTACCTGCAGATTTTCAACGGGGAAAACCCACACATAAAACTCAGCTTAGCCGTAAGAGAAGTTGATATGTTGTGGCTTCAAACACGCACTACATTTGAGTTTACACTGAGTGAAAAAAATAGAGCGGTAATGAGATTTCTATAAGTCCCAACCATTTTTCTGGAACGGTATGTTGCTGCATTTTTTTGTGGAGCCAAAATACACAGTATCAAAAACTCACAAAAAAATAATTGTGGGAACTTAATTTTATGGCTGGAGACACACTAGCGATTTTAAAATCGGTCCGATTTTGATACAGGAGAGTCAGACAAGTGTAATGCGTTTTAACATGAGCTTTTACATAGAGAAATTCTCTAAGTCATTTACACATCGTTTTCAAAGGAAATATTCTTCAAAAGATAGATAGATAGACTAAAAGCCGGCAAATGATCTGCCGCGTACAGAATAATCACAGAGTGACGGGTTAGAATAGAATAGATAGAATAGATATATACACAAGTTTTCACGTTGATCTGCTGTGAAGACTCTGAGCTTGAACTGTGGTCACCTCATCACTGGCATTTTCCCATGGTCCAGAGGTCACCGAAGTTCAGGTTGTGAGGTAGCGCAGCTTCAGTGACGTTACCGCTAGTCACTGAGGCTGTGCTCGCAGCATCTCATTCACCAGTGGTTTTCAGCCGGGACAGTCGCATCTTGGCACCGTGCAGGTTGAAAACTGTTTCTCCCCCAGATATAGATTACGGCGTGGGACAGAACGAAAGACAGGTATGGTATATTGTTGTTTTTTTATTTTACTTTTATTACAGGAGATCGAGGGCTTTGCAGGAATTAGGAGAGGTCGTAAGTTTGGTTTAATTAAGTATATTAAACGAGTCTTCTGTGTCATTATTTCATATAAAGGACTTTATTCTGGGTGTCTGTGTTTTCTTAAAATGTGACTATCGGGTTTGTAATGGGGGTGTCTTAATGACACCTCTCCATTACTAACCTCGGGGCTTGATGTCACCTGACGATATCAACCCCCCTAACTAATACCCCACTTACCACCGCTACAGGAAAAGTGGGAAGAGTGAGGATAAGTGCCAGAATTGCCGCATCTTAGAGATGCACCTTTTATGGGGCGGCTGAGAATTGATATTTTTAGCCAGCGGGGGCCAGTATCCATGGCCCCTTCCTAGGCTATTAATATCAGCCCGCTGCTGTCTGCATAACCTTAGCTGGTTATTAATTATAGGGGGACCCCACGTAATTTTTTTGGGGGTCTCCTATTTTAATAGCTAGTAAAGGCTAAGTATACAGTTATGAGCTGATATTAATAGCCTGGGAAGCTCCATGGGTATTACCCCCTTCCCAGGCTATAAACATCTGCCCCCCAATCACTGGCTTTCCCTCTGCTGGTTACGAAAATTGCGTGGGAGCCCACGCCATTTTTTCCCGAAAAATAATCTTTTATTAATTAAATACATGTACAGTAAGCTGCATACACACTGTACTAATTGTATTTTGTCACTGACATCTATATATCTACCTTTTGTATTTGTATTTACTGTATGTAATCCATCTCTTCTATCCCGTTGGCTCCTGCTGTGATTTTAAACTACTGTAGCTGCAGTGAGTTACTGACAATTCTTCTATCTATCTATCTATCTATCTACCTATGTAATATAAATACATATATACAGCTCTGGCAAAAATTAAGAGACCACTTCACAGTTTTATAAAAATCAGCTTCTCTACTTGTCTGACAGCCATTTTATTCCAGTGTCAGTTGAATTCCAACCACATTACACCTCATTCTACTTAATGTTCTTCTGATTAGGTGATCACCTGAACCTAATCTTATTTAACGAAGTAAAGTATAAAAAACCCTGCTGTGGTGTTCACAATCTTCTCACAATAGGACAAGCTGGATGGCAAAACAAGTGCTAGTAATATCCCAAAAGTAATAGGAATGAAAAAATAACTTTTAACAATGCCAAAGGAGTTGAAAATAAAAGTCTTGAGTGATGAAGAGAAGGGCTCAATTGTGGCTTTACTAGCAGAGGGATACAGTGAGCATCATGTTGCCTCCATTCTTAAAATTTCTAAGACGGTAGTCCATTACAATGAGGTCAAGCAGCAAACATTAGGGACAACGAAGCTACAGACTGGCAGAGGGCGAAAACGACTCTCCACTGACCGGGATGACCGTCATCTTATTCGAATGTCACTCAGCAACCGCAGGATGACAACAAATGGCCTACAAAAGGAATGACAAATGGCAGCTGGGGTGAAGTGCATGGCAAGAACAGTTCGTAACAGGCTCTTAGAGGCAAGGCTCAAGTCATGTAATGCTAGAAAAAAGCCTTTCATCTATGAGAAGCAAAGGAGAGCCAGGCTGAAGTTTGCCAAAGACAATAAGGATTGGACCATAGAGGACAGGAGTAAAGTATCTTCTCTGATTAGTCTAATTCTCAGCTTTGCCCAACACCTGGTCATCTAATGGTTAGATGGAGACCTGGATAGGCGTACAAGCCACAGTGTCTTGCACCCACTGTGAAATTTGGTGGAGGATCAGTGAAGATCTTGGGATGCTTCAGCAAGGCTGGATTTGGGCAGGTTATTCTTTGCGAAGGATGTATGAATGAAGCTGCATACAAGGTGATTCCTACTGATCAGGCAATGTTCACCAACTCTGAGAACTGTTTTTTCCTGCAGGACAATGCGCCATGCCACACAGCTACGTCAATCAATGTGTGGATGAAGGACCCCCCCATTCAAATCCATGTCATGGCCAGCCCAATCTCCAAACCTGAACCCCATTGAAAACCTCTGGAATGTAATCAAGAGGAAAATGGATAGTCACAAGCCATCAAACAAAGAAGAACTGCTTACATTTTTGTACCAGGAGTGGCATAAGGTCACCCAAAAGCAGTGTGAAAGACTGGTGGTAAGCATGCCAAGATGCACGAAAGCTGTGATTAAAAATCATGGTAATTCCACAAAATATTGATTTCTGAACTCTTCCTGAGTTAAAAAATTAGTATTGTTGTTTCTAAATGATTATGAACTTGTTTTCGTAGCATTATTTGAGGTCTGCAAACACTGCATTTTTTTGTTCTTTTGACCATTTCTCATTTTCTGACAATAAATACAAAATTCAATGCTTGGAAATTCAAAGACATTTTGTCAGTAGTTTATAGAATAAAAAAGCAATTTACATTTTACTCAAAAATATACCTATAAAGAGAAAAATCAGACAAACTGAAAATTTTGCAGTGGTATCTTAAATTTTGCTGTATTTCTATGAGGCCGCTATGCTCAAGTCAGAAGACCCGCGGGCAGTTTGTGCATTTCTGTCCGAGATCCACGAACGTCTGCATGAGCCCTAAGGGTGGATTCACACAAAATGGTCTCTGCTTTTTTGCTGATATGAGAGTATGTTTTTGCTGTGATTTTCAAAAACTGCAACCATATTATGTGAACCCACTTAGGTATAGACTAGTATTGTAAATTAGCTGAAGAGACTGGAGGCGGCGGTGAGAACATTGAGCTCTGTCCCGGTTAGCATTGACTAATAATATTATGCTTAATAAGAAAAAAATCTCTTTAACTTTGGACAACATTTGTCATAGTGGTATTGTCTGTATTTATGCATTGACCTTTCCAAGACACATACAACTGAGCCGGTGCCATTTAATAGAGGCTTAGCAATGACCCTACGGTGAGATATTTTATGTATTCTCTTTCATTATAAAACCTCAAAACTCATCAATACTGTACAATACTCTGATAAAAAAGGGTTAATAGAAATAGTTTTTATGTCAATGAAAAAAAGCCTTACGGTTTTCTAAATAATTCTCTCTGTGTGAAATTCAAAAAGGTTACAATTATTAAAGGTAAAGCTGTTTTTTTGCCCCCAATTCCTGAACATACTAAAGAAATATAAAACATTATTACAAAAATCATTCGACCTTTAAGAAATACAATAAGAGAAAATCTCCAAGAGGAACTAATATCCCAAAGTGGAAGGCGCATATCAACAGCCGGCAGTGTCTCTACGATTTCATATGCTGCTGAATAGTCCAGTAATATAAATGAAATATAAGTAAGCCAGGCTTAAAATGCTGCCGAGCCCTTATCTGCCAGCCATTTGCAGAAGCTCCTCAAGCCCATTTACTGCCACTAGCTGAAGGTTTAGTATAGAATGGACTGACTGTTATGCTGTTATGGAAGCTTGAATATAGAGCTTATATAAGGGTGTGTGCACACTGAGACTTTTTACTGAGTTTTTGGAGTAAAAAATGAGCAGAAACTCCATATTTTTGTAGAAGGATTTGGAGAGTTTCCGCTCAGAGGCTAAGTGCACACGGCGTCTGGAGTTTTCTTTCATAAAACTGCCTCAGAAAAAAAGACAGTTCTCCTCAATCGGCTTCACCAGTGATTTTATGCACGTTTTTACGGCCTCTCCACCGCCTGCATCTTTCCCCTATATCTTCTACTAGCTGAAGAGCCCGGCATTGCCCGGGCATAGTAACTAAGTGTGGTTAAGTTATAACAAATTACAATGATTATATTGCACATAAAAACATTTCACATCATATATTCAACACTACAGATTTGCAACCGAAATTAAATGATTATCCAAGTAATGATAGTATTTTTTTAACCGGCGTCATTTTGTTGAAGCAAATTTTTAACACAATATTAACGCCTTAACGACTGCTGATACAACTTTTAAAGGCGGCAGTTAAGGGGCCTTATTCCTCCTGCACCTCATGTTCCTTTTTTTCATACAGCCACCTCCTGCCCCTCACACTGTTCCTTTATATATATACACCATTTTTCTGCAGCACAGCTTTTCTCCTTTATAGTCGCCTTCTCCGGCAGCACCTCACACTTCTCTTCCATATACAATTGGAAACACTTTTCTCCTTTAGACCTCTTTCACATGTTATTTGGTCAGTATTTTTACCTCAGTATTTGTAAGCTAAAACTTGGAGTAAAACAATCATAGGAAAAGTATAACAGAAACATGTCACCACTTCTGTATTTTTCTCCCACTCGTGGTTTTGGCTTACAAATACTGAGGTAAAATACTGACCAAATACTGACTGTGTGAATGTGGCCTTATACACCGCCTCCACCTTCAGCGTCTCATTCTTTTCTATACACCGCCACATACTGCAGCAGCACCTCATTTCTCTCATTTTCTCCTCACATCTTTCATTTTCCCCACTCACACCTGTCATTTTGACCTCACACCTGTTATTTTCTGATCACTCCACTATTTTCCCCTCACTCCTCTCATTTTCCAGTCACACCTCTTCATTTTCACCTCACACCTCTCATTTTCACTTTCCACTGCTCATTTTCCCCTCACTCCACTATTTTCCCCTCACTCCACTATTTTCCCCTCACAACTCTCATTTTCACCTCTCTCCTCTTATTTTCCCCTCACTCCTCTCATTTTCCCCTCACTCCTCTTATTTTCCCCTCAGACCTCTCATTTTCACCTCACACCTCTCATTTTCCCCTCACACCTCTCATTTTCCCCTCACACCTCTCATTTTCCCCTCACACCTCTCATTTTCCCCTCACTCCTCTCATTTTCCCCTCACTCCTCTCATTTTCCCCTCACTCCTTTTTCCCCTCACACATGCCCAGCAACTTCCTGTTATGAGCACATGCCTCACAGGAGCAACTCCATTGTACACACAACAAAGCTAGATGTGGCCAGTGCCTGACATGCACGGATACTCTGAAGGCGGCGGCCCTGATTGTAGCTCGCAGCGGCAGGGAGGTCGCAGCGGTGAGTTTTGCAGGGTGGCTTTAGAAAAACTGCAAGTAACATATTTTGCTTAATGGGTGCAGAAATGATACACCCATTCACATTAACATTTTGTCAAAGCCAAATACTAGGAAGTATCAAAAACAAAGCAGCTTTATTTAAAACATGACATAACAAAAATAGACAAAAACCACAGCGTCAAAAACATGATAAAAACCAATGTAAAGAAAAGCACAAAAAATGCAATGAAAAAAACACAATTAACTTAATTTACTTAATTAGTGCAGCAATGCTCCAAAAAATCTGCAAGATCAATAACCTAAAGCTTGTCGTGGGACTGTAGTCTTAAGGTACTGTCACACTTAGCGATGCACCAGCGATCCTGACAACGATATGACCCGGTCAGGATCGCTGGTACATCGCTAAGGCTAGTTTCACACTAGCGTTTATGAGCGCAGCGACGGCCTGCGCACGGCCGCCGCTAAGCCCCGCCCCCTGCCGCGCCCCGCCGGTAGCTCCTCCCACCGGCGCATGACGCTGCATGCGCCCTGTGTCCCCTATCTTTATCACAGGGGGCGCAGGCCGTGCGCAGTATGCGTTTGGCGGCGCATGCGTCCTTTTGACGGTGCGCCGACCTGCGCCAAACGCAACCTGCTGCAGTTTGGTTGCGTCGGCACACCGTCAAAAAGGCGCATGCGCCGCCAAACGCATACTGCGCACGGCCTGCGCCCCCTGTGATAAAGATAGGGGACGCAGGGCGCATGCAGCGTCATGCGCCGGTGGGCGGAGCTACCGGCGGGGCGCGGCAGGGGGCGGGGCTTAGCGGCGGCCGTGCGCAGGCCGTCGCTGCGCTCATAAACGCTAGTGTGAAACTAGCCTAAGTGGTTGATAGTGAGCTGCTACACAGGCAGATCTCACCAGCGACATCGCAGGGGTCGGGGATCGCTACTTACCTGTCAGACGAGGCGATGAAGACGTCCTCCCGCCCGCGTCCACGCGTCGCTCGTCGCCACAACAGGAAGCTGACGACGAGAAACGGTCCAGGCGTTAATGCGATATTGCTAGCGATATCGCTTAGTGTGACGGGGTCTTTATAAAGCTTTTCCCATTTCCATCTTTGTAGTCTTAATTAAATTCATACATTACCCTCTCTTTTAGGCTGGATCCACACATTAGTCTTTTTGATAAGTTTGTTATCCATCATTTACAGATAGATGATGGACACATTACAATGAGTGTGCCGTTTCACATGTCTTTTATTTAGTCTGATCCTTGTTGCTGACCTAAGTCTCCAATGCAAGTCAATGGCCTCGTGAAAAAAAATGGATAGCACTTTGGCACTTAGAGATTTCTGTTACTAAAATTCTCCTAGAGTTCTCTTTGCTTGGTGCATTTATTTAAACAGCTCTTTACTTAGCAAATTGCAGTAACTCCAAACTTTATGCACTCTCTTTTCTGATAGCTGAGCACACACAGACCGGCGGTGTGACTGACACCTCCTTAATGTGATCAACCATTTTAGAAAAATGTTCTCAATGAAATGCTGGAGCCACGTACAGACTGGGTCTGAAATTCAGCCCTGGCATTTGAAAATCACACAGGCCCATGCGGTCCCCATCCCCAAGCACCAGATTGGATATGTTACTAATATTACCCTGCATGGAGGAAAGCAAGACTTACTACAAGACCAATATTTCTAATGATACCTCTGTCACAACTGTTAAAAGTATGGGTGTATAGAGAACTCCAATTCTGTTAACAATGTAGCAGACAAGGTGGCCCACAACCAGACAGGCCCTTCTGGCATTTACCAGAATTGCCAGATGGCCAGTCCGGCCCTGGCTGGAGCTTTTTAGAGTAAAACATAGTTGGCTGCAATCATGCAACAAGGATCTGATTTATGCTGTCCATGGTTCTGGTAGCATGGATCTAATGATCGGTCCCATAAAATAATAATGATAATAATATTGCATCAGATTTCTACTAAGAGAATTCTCTAGGAAATGCCCATTTACTATACAAATCACTACTGCATCAAAATCTTCATCTTCTCACATATTTATGACACATCAGCAAACTTGTTCATCTGAAACTTTAAATATATGTAACTGGAATTATTATATTATTTTTTTTTAATTATAATAATAAGTATAATAATTATTATTTTTTAAAATAATTTTTAATGTAATTATTTTATGGAATTATATTAGGAGATTGCACTACCAGCAATCCTCCATGATTATTTTGGACATTTTATCATCTCCATTCACAGGCATAAATCACTGTCAGTCACGCTCATGTTGGTCCGGCCGGTAGCCGGAAACTGTCTGTTCATGACATTATACTGCAGTATTACTTTTTTTGTAATTTGTGCCCTTTTTATGTTAGTTTCCATACCAGCTGTAAACTTTACCATATATTTTAGTATTTCTGCTATTTGGAGCATAATCGGACTGGTAATTCACAGCAAGCAAAGTGCTCTCTGCTGCCACCCAGTGAGCACTGATTCTTCTACAAGTTCTGATGTGGGTGTCCTATAACTTTTGCCACTTGTCACTTTTAGTTGCAGAAAATAAAAATACATTATGTCCATTGACCTTATTTAAATGTGTCATGAACATGGCTGATGCGCCTGGGCATTAACTACAGAATTTATAGACTCAAACATGTAACTACAGAAATATAGCCTACAACTCTGATCCCAGCGCTGCCTTGTTCTTTTTAATAAAGCTCGAGACCTGAAACTGACATGACATTTAATGAATGATCATGAGAAGAGATGAGTGATGCTTATAAGGTGGAGAATAGAAATTTCCACATGATTCACCGTCTCAATTCTGGCCCTTACGCTTTTGTACTTTCCGTCTTGTTCTTTTTTAACTTGCTGCACCTTTTGATTGACATCTTATTACTTGTCAGTCCAGAACCATTCCTATTTTCTTATTATCATTGTACGATTGCTCATATACACGTCATGACTCACTGTCCATTTTCAGATATTTCTAGCCAACATTTTATGTTATCTTCAATCATATATTATCTATTCTTCGCCTCTATGTTCGCCATGAATTAGAATGTTAGGGCCTGTGGCGATAATGCACAGAGATGGCAGCTCATTAAGAGCATTTACTTAAAGGGGTCTGTCACCCATCCCAACCTTACACTTCACACTAACCTCATAGCCTTGTAGGAGATGGAGCAACAATTACAATTCTTCTTTTATTTTTTCCATTGTTCCTTTGGTTCCCCCCCCCAAAAAAAAAAGACTTTATTTTAAAATGCAAATTAAGGTGCTCACTGCACCCTGGCCGTAATAAATGTGCATCGTTGTGCCCACTTAATTAAATTTCTACCCCTTCTATCATGATAGATATGGGCAAGGCCACTCTGTTAATGTCTGAATATAGACCGCAGTTATGTAATCTCTGTCACTGTGCAGGAAGGAGCAGTGAAATCACTCTCTCCACGCTTCTGACATTGCTTTTCTTCTCTGCTATCACTTCAGTGCAGGAAAGAGCACAGAAATCACTTTCTCCACACTTCTGACAATTCTTTTCGCCTCTGCTATCACTTCAGTGCAGGAAAGAGCACAGAAATCACTCTCTCCTCGCCTCTGCTATCACTTCAGTGCTGGAAAGTGCACACAAATCACTCTCTCCTCGCTGATGATATCGCTTGAGTATATCTGTGAGGCGATGTCATCAGTGAGTAGAGTTCCTCAGTGCTTAGAAATCCAGGCAGACACTTGTCCATCATGCAATACCATCAGGGAGGCATCTGATGGGCTCCACATTTATTCTGCAGCAGGACAACGACCACAAAAATAGACCCAAAGTCACTAATAACTATATACAGCATGCAGAAGAACAAGGAGTCCTGGAAGTGATGATATGGCTCACACAGAGCCTGATCTCCACATCATCCAGTCTGTCTTGAATCACATGAAGAGACTGAATGATTTGCACAAGTGACATCCACAGAAGATCTGTGGTTAGTTGTCCAAGATGTTTGGAACTATCTTCCTGCCAAGTTCCTTCAAAAACGATGTTCAAGCACAAGTGAACCTACATGGATTGATGCTGTTTTGAAGGCAAAGGGCTGTCAGGCCAAATATTGATTCTATTCTAAATTTCTCTTTTGTTTCTTTAATTTGCATTTTGTAAATTGATGTAAATAAGCTATTAACATTTCTTTTTTTGAAAGCATTCTGACTTTGCAGCATTTTTTCCATATCTGCCTAAAACTTTTGCACAGTACTGTATGTATGCAATCTCTATGCATCAAAATGTTAAAAAAAATTAAAAATATTTATACACTTCGTATCTTCTCCCCTCCGATCCTCACCATCCCCTTTAAGGCCCTCTCCACATCTTCTAATTGCCATTGCTTCTAATCATCATCTGTCGTGATGTCATGATGCCATGAGCTTTCACGCATTATCAGAAAATGTGACGAAAATCGGACAGGTGATGGTGAGCAGTAAAGGGGCCGGAGAGGTGAGCGGTGAGGTGAATAAGAGGATTTTTTTTTTCTTTTTAGACCTGACCTTTATTATCCTCCGGGATCTGGAGAGACCTAGAGCATAATAAGGGACATTAACTTTGAGAAGAATAACTTCCAGTGAATTGAATTTCCTGAGAAAACAGTGCAAGCAACGTCGAATTTTCTCTGATATTATTGTTCATCTCTAATATGCAGTTAATGAATACGTGAACCCAACAATTGCTACACACATAAAAAAATTTGAAGTACATAGTTTACAGATTTGATCAAAATTTTATGAGCCCATCCACCAAGAACAAGGGGACCTCATACTTATGCAAACTCACTTGTG
Source organism: Dendrobates tinctorius (assembly GCF_039654945.1). NCBI lineage: Eukaryota > Metazoa > Chordata > Amphibia > Anura > Dendrobatidae > Dendrobates > Dendrobates tinctorius. The sequence goes on along the minus strand of NW_027361738.1, from coordinate 42,897,639 downwards.
TATGTACCTAGACCTCAAATAAAAACAGGCTTTAATCTGCTAGGACAACCCCTTTGAATTCATTTTTACTGCATAAAATTATTGTACAGAAATATTGTTCTACTCTTCCAAAGTGGCTCCTGGAACTCCACAGTTTGGTGTTAGCATTATATTATATTTTATTACTTTATTACTTATTCCCTTTCTATATGTAGAATATTGTTGAGCATTCTAGCTTCATAAATGGTCACACTAACATTGGATTAAAATGAATATTACTGTATCACACTCTTGGGGGTTTTCACAGTCCAAATAGGGTTTTGCCATCACACCTTTACCTGTTGATGATGGAGGTAATGCCACATTGGGTCGCTCCCTCTGTCGTCGGGAAAACAATGAGAAACAACAAATATTTCACTAACTCCATTCCCAGTCGGAGACATTTTTGCATTGAGTTTTTTTGGGGGTCTACCCCCAAAAAATAGCTCACTTTCTTATTTAGGTAGTGAAATCTCTTCCTCTGCTTGCTTCCTATTATGTACAGGTATGTAACAAGAATTGACAACCATCCAGATGTTCCTTGAGAGTTTGAAAAATATAACACATATTGTCCCCTGTCTATGAAAAAAAATTAATGCGTCCGTGATTTTTTTGTTAATAAACTGGAGAGACTTGTTTAGATTTTTATGACTGTATTTTTCACCCTTTTCCAGTTTTCTGTGAATCCATCTAATGTCTTCATATAGGATATTATGGTCTGAAGACATGTATCACTTATAATCTTAATGATTTATTAAGGCCATCTAATGTGTCTGTAGAAAAAAGTTGATTTTTTTTTTAGAAGCTATCCAAAAAAAATGAAAAAATCAAGTAGAGATCAAATATTACAAATCAAGGAAATGAATGACTTGCTAAAACAAAAACAACCATCTGGCCAACCATATCTGGCATTTTTGACATGTGGAAAAGTTAATGATAAAGGTAGATATAACATGAGGATAAAATATTTGTCATAAGTAGTGGAACCTTAGTCATTTTGGATGTTGACTATAGGTTAGCAGCAATATTTCTTTTACTATTGTTTCCACTCGTAAACTAAACGCCTGCAGTAATATTTATGTTCCCTGTAACGCTTTAAAGAAAAAAAATCCTTTTGTCCGTCTTGTATGGGCAGAACATGAACAGCCAACTTTGCTTGTGGATAGAACAAAAGCATTTTCAATGAAACAAGGGGTTAAGCCATTATCCGTTTGATTGCTGTTGGCTCATTAGCATTGGCCACGCTCCCTCAGATTAGCTATAATTAAACTGTGAAATCGGGCTGATTGCCTTGAAGTTGAGATGGAATACAGGCCTGTCACCAGGAATCACAAAGGATAAATCAACAGCCCCATGCATCACTCCTCACCCTTGGCATGGGTAAGAGGGGAGAGCATCCGAGGGATAGCACCAGGATAATAGGGGCATTGAGTGTTGCCTGTCTCGTGGACACTTGGCAGACAAGCTGTGGAGTCGTTGTCATGGCAGTGACAGAAATACAGCCAAATGAACTTCTATTAACTGCGGCCAATAAATGGTAGTGGAAAATTATGGCAACACTTTTTTAATCTTTGCTTGGACCTTACTCGTAATGACACAAAACAATGGTTGACATTAATAATGAGCTTATAAATAAAGACGTAAAACACCAGGATATAAGTCGTACAGTTCATTGGGCATGGAGCCCCCTACCCTCCAGTAAACAGCCATTCTTTCTTTCAATTGGTGTTTTTGGACTGATGAAGGCTCTAAAAGAAACATAAAGGGGGAAATATACCTAATCTCTTCTCTTGGTGGGTGACAATACGTTCCGGCCACTTTGACGTTCTTAGTCTTGGCTATTCAAGCATGATCTTTTGATATTGTTTGATGGGCTGTTGATCACACCTTGTTTTCTTATTTGAGATCTTGACATTCTATTTCCTCTATTTTCTGTTTGTTTTTTCACTTACGAGCTGATGAAACTCGATCAGTTTTTCTGGTACGTGAAAAAAAACCAAAGAAATATGAATGTGCCCTAACTCTGTGGGAAACTAATAATTGGTTTCAAAGCCCCAAATGTTTTATAAAAATACTAAAAAATTAAATCAACAAATACATGATCTAAATAAAACAATACTCTGAATGTAAAGGTCAAAAGATGCCACTGGAGGCTGTAAATCAATTTCTGAGTAGAGGACAGAAGCTTTTTCAAGGTTCTGCTCAGTACACCATAAAAATATCATGGAACCGCCTACACTTATTTTCCAAAAAGGCAGATCATGGATCTCTCAGATAATCAAATGTATCGCAGATCACCAGTGTCAATAAAATTGCTTGTTGAATGTGGTTTCAAGCTACATTGGCCTTCAAAAGAGACTATCGTAGGATGAAAATATTGTACCATGAGGTCATTATAATTGGGCTCTGTCTTGTGACATTAGATTCTCTTATTTTTTGTCAGTCAACAATGCATCTCAACCTAGGAAAAAAAAGCTGTTATCTGATATTTCTAGCAGGAGCTTATCTCCAAAAAGAATCAGAACATTTCAACTGCTGGTTCTTTCTCTCCCCCAATGTCATGATCGCCCATCTCTGGCAAAATCAGCGTGCAGCCGTATTAGTTATGATAATTATTTTGACAGCAAATTCAGGCTATAACAGAGTGATAATTTAGCAAAAACCAAAGGTAACAACCAGTATGGGTCCACTGTCTTGTTTTTTTTTCTTTGTCACGTTTGAAAAAGTGGCTGTCACAACAAATTTTACTAATGCTAAATGCTAATTTTCTGTAAGTGGGTTAATGTAAACTAACGGGTCTCCTGCGCTGCTGGTGTGTATCCAATCAAGAAGTCAATACAAACGTGCGTAGTAACAGTGCGGTTTACTCGCTACACGTTTCGAAGTAATCAACGTCTTCAGGGGACCACAGAGTTCTCCTGAAGAAGAAATTGAATTACTTCGAAACTCATAGATAAAAAATGCATTGTTACTACTTATGTTTAAATTGACTCTTTGATTGGCTATACACCAGCAGCACAGGGAACCCGCTATTTTTGATTAACCCTCAATAATATGTTGGATAATGCAACCTGTGGGGCTGCAGCAGCTGGAACTTTGTTTTGTACCTTTTCAGTGTTGTGTCTTACACAACCAAATCAGGTGAACGGACCTGCTTTGTAACAATAATTTTGTCCGGATAACACTCTATTGTACTTATCCTGTTTTCTCAGCCACTTCTCTAATTTTCTGTAGGTAAAAAATACCTAAATACCCAAACTGTATGTGGATATTGTGCTGACATCTGATTTGTAAGTTTATGGTCTTTTTTTCTTGAGTGGAATTCCATCCCCCCCTTTACAGTGACTTTTTGTACATCATTGCTACCCTGTGAAAAAAATGTCATAATTCTTTTGATTGGTACCAAGTTGCCTGCAACTTTTTGTCCCATATAAAGACTTTGAGGTCAAGAGACAATCAGGAAAACATTGGAGTCCTAGCCAAACTTATAAAAAAAAGTTATCAAGTCTTGTCTTACTCAAATCAGAAAATGACTTTTGCCACCATACTGGGTTCAAAGTCACCTTTTTCATGCCCATTCTCACTTTTAAAACCAATTAAATACTTTTTGTGTAAACTATTTCCTTCCCCTTAACTAACCGGATTGGAATGAATTTAATAGATGAAATACATTAGGGATCAAAGCTTTCACATAGATTTAACAGACCAACCTATTTCGGTAAAAGTTCTGTAGAGTATATCAGTTAAAAAATAAAAATTGACAGTGACGTTACATAAAATATCCCCATGGTATCAACTTGTCTACGCTCTCTAGACCATTAAAATGTTAGGCTTTAAAAAGTTCTAAGTGGACTCTGCATCCTTGTATCTGTAATGCTATTGTTTAAAATAAAAAGCACGTGATATTAGCTTTGCAAGTAATCAATCCCAGCCCCGCAGGACCATGTTATGTATGATTGCAATGATATTCGTATCGTGGCATGGGTTTATTAGGGAATCGTCTGAATAACTTTGCCTTCAAAGGTGATATGTGGTTTATAAAACCCAGATTCCAATACCTGGTAGGAAATTCTTAATAACTAGAAGGGCATGTCATATTATGGAGGACCCAACACATCTGTGTATTACACAGCTATTTAATTGGTTTCATTGGGAACTGTGTAATGCTTCAGTCCTCCTGCAGCAGCAGTGGACTCTTAGGACCAAAAAATAGGTCTGTCAATAGCCGTTGAGCCTCCAAATAGATGTCTCAGGAGAGACATTGGTTGCATATCACTGGCTTGAGAAGTAGGTTTCAGCTGTTGTGAACACGTTGATTTTTAGAAAAATGATTGTGCCATACCACTATCTCCTGTTGGCTCCACTTAGTTTGCAAATGGCCTCGTAGTTATTATCCATTGACTAAAATGGGTCAGCTAATCTACTTCTGGAAAAAAACCAATATGAAGCTAGCACGTCTGCCACTATGTTATAGAGCTCAGCAGAGGTTGGAAGAGTTGGACCGTCACCAACTATACATTATATTGATCACAGAAATTTGCCAATTATTTTGCCAATTATTTTTCCCCTTTGATTACACCTTTAAATATGATCACATGATATATTTGGTAATCTAGAAAAGACCATATGGGAAGAAGAGATAGATTTACAATCCATCTTCAATCCCTCCCATCAACAAGTACCCTAACAAATTATATAAAACAGCTGCAACCCCGCAACCTACGGTCTCCTTCCCCACCATCCTGTAGCATGTAAGCCCGAAAGGGCAGGGTCCTCTCCCCTCTGTATCAGTCTGTCATTGTTAGTTTGTTTATTGTAAGTGATCTCTGTAATTTGTTTGTAACCCCGTCTCATGTACAGCACCATGGAATCAATGGTGCTATATATCAAATAATATTAATAATAATACTGAAATATAATGGTTGTCACCATATTAAATATTCTGATATTAATGCAATGAATTCAGTATGAAAGTAATAGTTATCTCTTCTAAGGATTAACGTGTAGAAGAAGATACTTATAAAGTTGTCGGCAGACTTTGGATGGATAAATAAACATCTCATTAAGGTTGCTGGATTTAAGATCGTGTCTCTGAAAAATTCAACTGAAAATACAGAAATACAATTATTTGTTGTGAACCTTGGTTATCATAATTGCCTCTGTCCTTGAATAGTTATTAGTCTATATTAGAAAGCACATAAATTACTTCTTTGACCACAGTGATATAATTGGACTAATCTTACAATAGGTGCCTGAACAGTTCTGTGAGCAGTTAATGCAGAAAACATTCTGTACCCAGATTAATAGAATAACAATGCGGTAACACATTATTAAATTTCTCTCACTTTACCACCAGTGTGAAAAAAACACAATACGGCCTTGTTTGGACTGGGTTTTATTCATGGTGCATGCAACAAAAGATCATAACCTTGTGCGTTAATAAATCGCTACACCTCCATCTGAAGATCAAAGAGATCGTGAAGACAAGATTAAATGTTTCCTTATGGTTTTTATACAATGTTTGGATGGAATTCATGATATAATAATGCAGATAAAATGGAGAAACAATTACGGTAGATTAGATGTGAATGGAAAGAAGTGATACAAATGGGAAAGGCAGCAAGATCCCACATTGGCTACAATGGTCCGATTCAACCATTTAAAGGGAATGTGAGAGGGTGACCAGCAGTTCAGGAAGACGTGTCAAGAGGATTACATTTTCTAAAAGTGTTTGTATATGTTATATATGTATATATGTCCAAGATGAAAGGAGGTAACACTCACTGTTTTGGGCATCTATACTTTATTCACAAGCAGGTAAAAGCATCGCGGTGCAGGAGAAGAGGTGGAGACAATGTAGGACTATGCCTGTTTCGTACTGCAAGTGCTTCCATGGGTCCAAGGTCTTGAACCCCAAGATGGTGGACGGCGGCGTGAGTCCCAAGATGGAGACAGCTGGTGGTCCGAAGTGGGGAGGTCCAGCCCATCGTGAGAGTGGATGGCATCTGGAAGGGCGAAGATGAAGTACCCAGCCCACAGGAGTGATAACCTCAAGGAGGAGGTGTGCCTGAGCCAAGGTCCGAATCAGAAGAGGTGGAGCATCAAGGAAAGGAGACATGATCCTGCAAGCGAGGCAGCCCATCGGTTGAGAGTGAGCCCAAGCTTCATGTCAGAGGTGTGCATGCTCCGTAGCACAGAGTGGCGTCATGTAGCCACTGACTTGGAGCAGCTCCAGCGCATGCACACGTCTGACATGAAAATGGGGCTGTACACCCAGAGTCAGTGCGCATGCCCGGGGAGCGGATGGATAGTGCGCATGCGCTGGATTTAATGTCAGGCCAGTCACGGCAACCAATCACAATCCTGTGGGCGTACATAATTTCAAAACTACACTGACTGATCCATGACTGAAAAGGTAAAATTGCCACCCCATGACTGAAATAAAATGTATGTGAGGCAACGATATAAAGGATTTTTAAACCTAATACTTGGAGCTTTTCTTTGACAAAAACATGTTAGTGATGCACATTGCGTCACTACCAACACACAGGAGCCAGTTTAATAGCTAAAAACGAGGTGACAGGTTCCCTTTAAGAAAGAAAGTGTAAATGATGATTTCAAGCTCTATTACATAATCATATCTAGATAAGCAACAACTTCTGTAAATGTTGGTGTATTGATCACTATCTCCAAGTCAATAAACAATAATAATAGAGGTTACCCTTTAAAACTATTCTCTGGGTAGGCCATCAATATTACACCTGTGGAGGTCCGACTCATCACCCTGCTGATCAAGGCTGTAGGAACTCATTGCAGTGCTTGCACCACCGCAACAGCCATTTGGATGTTCTCTTTGGGTACTCCGATTTTTTTAGATAGGCTACTAATTTTAAAATGTCAGATAACCAATTTAACACTTTAGTGTTCAATCCTTGGAAAACCTCACATTTTACCCCTTTATGGCCATTCGTAGATTTTCTCAACATTTGTGGACTTTAGAAAACGAGTCAGGTGCTCATTTGCTCTACAACTGACCTGCTAAGACCGATTTTAGTCTAATTAGTTAATACTACAGTGAGGAAATAAATATACAAAGGCCATATTTTCTTCTGGGCCAGACTAAAAAGCTCTTCCCTGTCTGAATGATCCACTCCCACTACGCCAATATTAGTACCCTGGCACCTGAGCGCAGTTATTATGGCACTGCTGTTTAGAAACTGTAGTCGGTATAATTAGGGTGCTCATGATAGCATTTTGTAAACAATATATAACTGTTTGAGTATGATGGTGCTAGTATGTTGCTTATTGTACAGTATTTTACTTACTTTCTGGATTTATCCTGTTGAGTAAACGATTGGAAAACAGTGTAGTCATGAAAAAGAGTAGAAGGAAACCATCTCTTGTCCATTCAAGTTCTACATTTGTAACTAGATAATTCTGCAGGTTTTTTCCGCTAAACCCAGTTCCTTTAAAAAATCAACTCAAATACTTATTTATCCAGAAAAGCCCAATTATAGTAACTTGTCGTCATGTGTGATCATAAGGTGAATTGTAATTCCAAAGTTTTCCACAGGCTTGATTTCATGTGGCGGTATTAATGTGCAGTATGGCAAGTACAGATAAACTTCAACCTGTGGCTCAGGTGTAACATGGTCGCATCTTAGGTCTTTAGTAGTGCAAGGTAAGGGTTCTTATTAAACTTTGTAGTTAAAAGATCCCCGGTAACTAGTTACTGTAAAAATTTTTTAACTTTAGATTTTACAGTCATGTAAAGTGTATAATGAGGAAGAATAGCAGAGGAAACCTTAAAGGGGTGGTCTGAAGTCCAAATGAATTTTCATCCTTAAACCCTATCTATTTAGTACCATAATCTAATCTATTTTCTAATATGCTTGAATTAAAATGTCCCTATCCTTCCCTAACTATACTATCTAACTGCTTTTATTTTTTCCACTTCCTTTTTGATGATCCCAGTGCATGTCAAGATACTCAAACGAAGCGTCATCAGTGGCAGGTGCTGAAATGAAGCGTCATCTTTGATACTTGTTTCAGGGACTGGGCTAGGCCCTGCACAATGTGCACAATGACAGCGTGTGCTCTGTTGCCGTCTTAGATCAGAAGTAACGAGCCGACAACAGCACGATGTCAATATACCCGATGTGCAGAGATCAGTGCTGCTAGTGACGTGACTAGTCTTTGCATGAAGGGTATTCTGACACTGCTCTGTTGCTGGCTCATTACTGCTGATCTGAGCCGACAGCAGAGAGTTCACTGTCATTGTGCACATCGTGCATTGTGCAGGGACTAGCCCAGCCCCTGAAATGAGCATCACCGAAGACACTTTAAACATAGTGTCATCTAAAAGGAATTGGCCAAAAAAAATAAAAGCAGTTAGATAGTCTAATTAGACAAGGACAGACAATTTTTAATTCAAGTATATTAGAAAATAGTTTAGATTAAGGCATTAAATAGATATGGATTTAGGATGAAAATTCATTTGGACTTCGGACCACCCCTTTAATTATATTGATGTCATGTTTATCGATGCTCCTTGTTATTTAGCGTTCTTTTGAGACCTTATGAGAGAAAGAGACACTTTCTTATACAGTATGTCTCAGTGATATTCTCTGTTATGCATTAATGTGTTTCATTAAATGTCACTGCTCATAACATGAGCCATTTTCTCTAGCTCCAGGGCAGGTCATTGCTTTATGTGCCCCAGGCAGGAAGATAATCACTCGGAAACAGATTAGGAGGAATTAATTCCAGCTATCAATCCAGGAATAAACAAGGGTCACTTACATTTAGGAAACTGATAGTGTCAAAGGCAATAAAAATGCAAGGCGGTGTCTTGAGCCTAGCAATAATGTACAGGTCTATCATTAACACTATCATTAGAGATGGATGCATAGAATGTGCATATATATATATATATATATATATATATATATACAATTTGTGAGTTAATTGTTAAGACGTGCACATTTTCTACTGTTTGCAAGAAACCAACAAACAAGAACAATTTAAATAAATAACTCAACACAATTTTTATTGCGTGGTTTCTCCAAATTTTACACGTAATGTCACTTTTAATGACTGCTGCAGTCTCAGAGTTATTCAACCCTTTCGTTTCGTGAAAAGCACCTTTAGTACTTAGTATAGCGCCTTTGACTGTTATCACCTGCTATGTGATTCATAGCCAAGCGCCAGTTTATAGCAGCTTCCTGATGAATATTTGCCCATTCCTCATGGGCAATAACCTCCAGGTCACTAATATTGTTGGGTTTCAGTCAAGCAACAACCTTCTTCATATCCCATCAAAGATTTTCTATCGAGTTCAAGTCAAGGGGCTGAGACAATCACACCAGAATCTTGCAGTTGTTAGGTGCATAGGACGGTAGTCATGTGTGAGGGGCTGCTGTGTTCCCACACCCTGGCACCCTACAAATTAACAGTGTCCCGGTTCCCATGTGCTGTGCGTGTGGTGCAGAATAGGGATGAGCGAGCGCTAAAACTCTAGGATGCTCATTACTCGAGCCACACAATTCCTAATCAGTGAAGATGTTGAAATGGATGGAAAAAATGTAGGTTGTGCTGCGAGAGCCACAAATCTGTCTGGTCTGATATGCCTTTCAATAACTCTGCCGCAGTGTGTGGTTTGTCTCCTAGACAAATTAGCTTCAGCAGAGCCTGTTGCCGCTTCACTGAGGCAGTGCTGCAGAGCTTCCTATTTCCTGCTGAGGTGGATGACGTGCTATGAGATAGCACATCGGAGATGAAGGATGAGGAGGAGCAGGAGGGGGTGCAGGAACTGGTGTAGGAAGTGGAGGAAGCCCCAATAGAAGTAGGGCCAGCAATCCTCACAGTCAGTAGCACATATGCTGTGCCAGGGTGGGACTTGGCCCCAGGCGCCACAATGTTCACACAGTGTGCGTCAGGGAATTGTAGCTTCCTTGGCCACAAGCGATTGTCCACGTGTTGGTTATTAAATGGACAATCCCAGTAAATGTGTTCCAGGATACATGTTGGTACAAGGTGGGGATGTCATACCTGGAGAAACTGTGGTGGCTGAGGACTGAGTACAGAAAGACCAAATTTGTATACCTGTAGCAGGCAAATTTCACACAAACCAAGTTCTATAGTATATATGACGATAGTAAATTTTTGAACAATCAAATTTGTACACCTGTAGCAGCCCAATTTTGTTTTTTATTTCAAACCAAGAAAATTTCACATAAGCCAAGTTCTACAGTATGGTTATGCAGGTTATACAGTATGTATGACAATAGTCAATTTTTGGAACAAAAATATTTTGTTTTCCTTACCAGGCCAAGTGTTTTTCAAAAATTTTAAGACACTGTAATTTTACACAGAGCATGTAAAGCTGTATTGTATGGATGATTAATTGAATCCAGGAAAAATTGTAGAACTTTTTTGGAGCTTTATATACCATCGTAAGGTAATAATACCCGCGTGAAACTGTATGGTTGACTAATTGAATCCAGAAAAAAATTTGAACGTCTTTTTGGAGTTTCAGATAATGTAAAATAAAGCATGTAATTCTCTATGGATGACTAATTGAATCGAGAAAAAAATGTCAACGCTTTTTTGCAGTGTTATATTTCACCGAAATGTACCACAAAGCACATAATACTCTATGGAGGACTACATGAATACAGAAAACGTTTTCTATGTTTTGTTTGAGTGTTATATACAACCAAAATTTTACAGAAAGCACATAATACAGTCATGGCCAAAAGTTTTGAGAATGACACAAATATTATATTTTCACATGATCTGCTGGCCTCTGGTTTTTATGTGTGTTTGTCAGATGTTTTTATCACATACAGAAATATAATTGCAATCATATTATGAGTAGCAAAAGGTTATATTGACAGTTAGAATGAGTTAATGCAGCAAGTCAATATTTGCAGTGTTGTCCCTTCTTCTTCAGGACCTCAGCAATTCTCCCTGGCATGCTCTCAATCAACTTCTGGATCAAATCCTGACTGATAGCAGTCCATTCTTGCCAAATCAATGCTTTTATTTTGTCTGAATTTGAAGGTTTTTGTTTGTCCACCCGTCTCTTGATGATTGACCACAAGTTCTCAATGGGATTAAGATCTGGGGAGTTTCCAGGCCATGGTCCCAAAATCTCTATGTTTTGTTCCCTGAGCCATTTAGTTATCACCTTTGCTTTATGGCAAGGTGCTCCATCATGTTGAAAAAGGCATTGTTGATCGCCAAACTGCTCTTGGACGGTTGGGAGAAGTTGCTCTTGGAGGACATTCTGGTACCATTCTTTATTCATGGCTGTGTTTTTAGGCAAGACTGAGAGAGAGCCCATTCCCTTGGCTGAGAAGCAACCCCACGCATGAATGGTTTCAGGATGCTTGACAGTTGGCATGAGACAAGACTGGTGGTAGCGCTCACCTGGTCTTCTCCGAATAAGCCGTTTTCCAGATGTCCCAAACAATCGAAAAGGGGATTCATCAGAGAAAATGACTTTACCCCAGTCCTCAGCAGTCCACTCCCTGTACCTCTCGCAGAATATCAGTCTGTCCATGATGTTTTTCCTGGAGAGAAGTGGCTTCTTTGCTGCCTTCCTTGAGACCAGGCCTTGCTCCAAGAGTCTCCGCCTCACAGTGCGTGCAGATGCACTGACACCTGCCTGCTGCCATTCCTGAGCAAGCTCTGCACTGCTGGTAGCCCGATCCCGCAGCTGAAACACTTTTAAGAGATGGTCCTGGCACTTGCTGGTCTTTCTTGGGCGACCAGAAGCCTTTTTGGCAACAAGGGAACCTCTCTCCTTGAAGTTCTTGATGATGCGATAGATTGTTGACTGAGGTGCAATCTTTCTAGCTGCGATACTCTTCCCTGTTAGGCCATTTTTGTGCAGTGCAATGATGACTGCACGTGTTTCTTTAGAGATAACCATGGTTAACAGAAGAGAAACAATGATGCCAAGCACCAGCCTCCTTTTAAAGTGTCCAGTGGTGTCATTCTTACTTAATCATGACAGATTGATCTCCAGCCCTGTCCTCATCGACACCCACACCTGTGTTAATGGAGCAATCACTGAAACGATGTTAGCTGGTCCTTTTAAGGCAGGGCTGCAATGATGTTGAAATGTGTTTTGGGGGATAAAGTTCATTTTCTAGTAGAGTTGAGCGATACCGTCCGATACTTCAAAATATCGGATCGGAATGGATCGGCCGATCTTTAAAAAAAGTATCCGCATCGCCTTTGCCGATACTGGAAGTCCCATTCTAGTCTATGAGACTTCCGGTATCGGAATTGGAAAAAACCTTTCCTGCCCTTGTACAGCCTCTCGGGGGTCTGTACGGGCCTTCCGGGGGTCTCTGCCGGCCTGCCGGTGGGCTGTGCGGACTGCCCGGGGTCTGTGCACCCTGTGGGGGTCTGTACCGGCCTGCCGGGGGGCTGTGCCGGCCTGCCGGGGGGCTGTGCTGATGTCTGGGGGTCTGTGCAGGCATCGTCCGATGGGACTACAAGTCCCATCGGGCGATGCCTGCTACCATGACAGTGATTGACACATTAGCCAATGATGGGACAGTAGTAGTCCCATCATCCGGCTAATGTGTTAAATGTAAAAAAAAAAAAAAAAAAAAAAAAAAATACTACATACATACATACTACATGCATGCTACATACATACTACATGCTACATACATACTACATGCTACATACATACTACATGCATGCCACATACATACTACATGCTACATACATAGTACATATATACTACATGCATGCTACATACATACTACATGCTACATACATACATACATACTACATATATACTACATGCATGCTACATACATGCTACATGCTACATACATACTACATACATACTACATGCTACATACATACTACATACATACTACATATATGCATCATACATACTACATGCTACATACATACTACATACTACATATATCCATCATACATACTACATGCTACATACATACTACATATATACTACATGCATGCTACATACATACTGCATGCATGCTACATACATACTACATGCATGCTACATACATACTACATGCTACATACATACTACATACATACTACATGCATGCTACATACATACTGCATGCATGCTACATACATACTACATGCTACATACATACTACATATATACTACATGCATGCTACATACATACTACATGCTACATACATACTACATACATACTACATGCATGCTACATACATACTACATGCTACATATATACTACATACATACTACATACATACTACATATATACTACATGCATGCTACATACATACTACATGCTACATACATACTACATACATACTACATGCATGCTACATACATACTACATACATACTACATACATGCTACATACATACTACATGCTATATATATACTACATACATACTACATACATACTACATATATACTACATGCATGCTACATACATACTACATGCTACATACATACTACATACATACTACATGCATGCTACATACATACTACATGCTACATATATACTACATACATACTACATACATACTACATGCATGCTACACACATACTACATGCTACATACATACTACATACATACTACATGCATGCTACATACATACTACATGCATGCTACATACATACTACATGCTACATACATACTACATACATACTACATGCATGCTACATACATACTACATGCTACATACATACTACATACATACTACATGCATGCTACATACAATACATTCATACAATACATACATAGACATACAGTACATATAACATAGAGTAACATACTTACCAATACTTGTCACATTCTTCCCTGAAGCCATTGTCGTCTACGGAATAAATATTAACATAACAAACCACAAAAATACTCACCCATGATCCAAAGCAGTCCACGAGTGTGTCCCACGACGATCTTGGGTAGAGAACTGCAGCATCAGCTGATGCTGCCGCTCTCTACGGGCTGCAGGAATCCAATGACGGAAGGTAGGTATCCTTCCGCACTGTATTCCTCCGCCACTTAAAAAAAAAAAGTCCCAAGTCTCACTTTATGGTAAAAGCTGTGTGGGAATTTCCCACACAGCTTTTACCATAAAGTGAGACTAGGGATTTTTTTTTTTTAAGTGGCGGAGGAATACAGTGCGGAAGGATACCTACCTTCCGTCATTGGATTCCTGCAGCCCGTAGAGAGCGGCAGCATCAGCTGATGCTGCAGTTCTCTACCCAAGATCGTCGTGGGACACACTCGTGGACTGCTTCGGATCATGGGTGAGTATTTTTGTGGTTTGTTATGTTAATATTTATTCCGTAGATGACAATGGCTTCGGGGAACAATGTGACAAGTATTGGTAAGTATGTTACTCTATGTTAGATGTACTGTATGTCTATGTATTGTGATAAAACACTCCGGGATCGCCTTTGCTGGGGTCAAAGGTCACGTGCGTTCAGCATGAAACTCAGGCGCAGAGCTGGGATTCGTGTATAACTGACCCTGGGTCAGGTTTATTAACGGTGAAAGCAATGCAAAAGGAAATGAAACATAAAACAAATCCTTGCCTGTCCGGCACTAACTAAACAATGGACAACCTAACTACCAACTGGCGGGCTTCTCCCGTCCAGCCAAGCCACAGTTGCAGTGGGCACTGCTTCCACTCACGTGTGTCTCTCACACAGACAGGCTCTCTGTGTTCCCAGGCTGAGACACTCACACAACCACCTGGCATCCTTTTATATCCACCTCCCATTATTCATTAGCAAGCAGGTGCGATACTGACCAGACTAGGCCACATAGGAAAGGAATCTGGGCGAGATATACCTGCCCTCATCCACTATTCCCACATGATTCTCACATATCCCCCCTTCTGCTCAGACCACTCCGGTCGAGCAATGACACCCGCCAAACAGTGCACTCGGGACAGGGCATCTGCATTCCCCATCTGTACCCCTGGGCGGTGCTCCACCGTAAAAGTGTAGGCCTGCAGGGCAAGGAACCACCGGGTCACCCGGCTATTCCGTTCCTTGTTCAAGTGCATCCACTTGAGAGGGGCATGGTCAGTGATCAGCCTGAACTTTCGGCCCACCAGGTAATATTTGAGGGCCTCTAGAGCCCACTTAATGGCGAGGCACTCTTTTTCTACGACTGCATATCTTTGCTCGTGTTTATTCAGCTTCCTGCTGAGATAGAGTACTGGGTGTTCCACTCCGTCCCTCACTTGTGAGAGTACTGCCCCGATACCGGTATCAGAGGCATCCGTTTGTACCACAAACTCGCTGCGGAAGTCCGGAGTCACCAGTACGGGCTGAGAGCAAAGTGCCCGTTTTAGGCTATGGAAGGCTTCTTCAGCCGCTAAACTCCATTTAATCATGACGGAGTCTTTCCCTTTTGTAAGATCCGTCAGGGGGGTAGCGATGGCTGCAAAATTGGGTATGAACCGGCGATAATAACCGGCGATCCCCAGGAAGGCCTGCACCTGCTTCTTGTTGACAGGTTGTGGCCAGTCCTGAACCGCCTGAATCTTATCAACCTGGGGTTTAACAACACCCCTCCCAATTACATACCCCAAATACCGGGCTTCTTCTAGCCCGATGTGACATTTCTTGGGGTTCGCGGTTAGACCTGCCTCCCACAGGTCGTCAATCACAGCTTGTACTTTCTGGAGATGAGTCTCCCAGTCCAAGCTGTAAATGACAATGTCGTCCAAATAGGCCGAAGCGTACTGCCTATGTGGCCTCAGGACTCGATCCATCAGTCTCTGGAAGGTCGCCGGTGCTCCGTGCAGTCCAAACGGCATATACACATACTGAAATAGACCTTCTGGGGTAGCAAATGCTGTCTTTTCTCTGGCAGCCTCCACCAGAGGGATCTGCCAATACCCCTTTGTTAGATCTAGGGTCGTAATATACCGGGCTTTTCCTAACCGATCTATTAACTCGTCGACCCGGGGCATGGGGTAGGCATCAAATTTTGAGACCGCATTCAGTTTCCTGAAGTCATTGCAGAACCGGATGGTGCCGTCCGGTTTAGGAATTAGCACAATCCGGCTGGACCAAGCACTGTGAGATTCCTCAATGACACCTAACTCTAACATTGCCTTCACTTCTCGGGAAACGGCTTCACGGCGCGCTTCCGGGATTCGGTAGGGCTTTACGTGAACTGTGACACCAGGTTCCGTTACGATGTCATGTTTTATTAGCGTAGTCTGCCCGAGTTTTTCTGAGAAAAACTTTTGGTTGTGAAGTAGAAACTGCCTGACCTCAGTCTTTTGCCGCTCCGAGAGAGTCTCTGCAACCCGTACCTCCGGTACGGTATGCGAGCAGACAGGACGGGCCAGCTCCGCTGACAAGGCAGACCGATCCTTCCAGGGCTTTATCAGATTTACATGATAAATCTGTTCAGGTTTCCATTTACCTGCCTGGTATACGTTGTAGTTTACTTCACCAACTCTTTCCCTGATCTCAAAGGGGCCCTGCCACTTTGCCAGGAACTTACTGTCCACCGTGGGGACCAGGATCAACACCCTATCTCCGGGTGCAAACGTACGGATCTTGGCGCCCCTATCATAGATTCTTTTTTGGGCTCCTTGAGCCTGCATCATGTGTTCTTTGACGATAGGCATAACAGCCGCAATACGGTTCTGCATTTGTGTGACGTGATCTATCACTGTTTTAAACGGAGTGACCTGACCCTCCCAGGTTTCTTTTGCAACGTCTAACAGTCCGCGAGGACGTCGGGCGTACAATAACTTGAAAGGCGAGAATCCCGTGGAAGACTGGGGTACTTCCCTGATGGCACAAAGCAAATACGGAAGTAAATAGTTCCAGTTCTTCCCATCCTTGTCTATCACCTTTCTCAGCATCTGCTTCAGAGTTTTATTGAACCGTTCGACCAACCCGTCTGTTTGAGGGTGATACACGGATGTGCGTAACGGTTCAATTTGTAACAATCGGCAGAGCTCCTTCATTACCCTGGACATAAAGGGGGTCCCCTGGTCGGTGAGTATCTGTTTTGGTATACCGACCCGACTAAACACATGCACCAGTTCCTTGGCAATCGTCTTGGTGGCCGTGTTACGCAAAGGGATGGCCTCCGGGTAACGAGTGGCATAATCCAAGATGACCAGGATATGTTGGTGTCCACGTGCAGACCGTGGAAGGGGCCCAACTAAATCCATCCCAATCCTCTCAAACGGGACTTCAATAATAGGTAGGGGTACCAAAGGGCTACAGAACCGGGGCTTAGGTGCAGAGGCTTGGCAGTCAGGACAAGACTCACAATATACTCGAATATCGTGATGCATGCCTGGCCAAACAAAACAGTGTAATATCCTTTCGGTGGTTTTCTGGACTCCCAGGTGACCTCCCATCACATGTCCGTGGGCCAGGTCCAGCACCTGCCGCCGGTAAGGTTTTGGCACGACTAATAGTTGCACCGTATCTTCCCCCTTTTTCTCTATCTGATAGAGTAAATCATTCTCCAGAACCATGTAAGGATATGCCAGCCTAGAGCCAGGTTCAACGGGTACCCCATTTATCACTTTTACATTTGTCCTAGCCTGAGAAAGGGTAGGATCCTTTATTTGCTCGCTTTGGAAGTCATCTTTCTGATCTTCCAAATCCGGCAAACGGGGAGGTGGACGGCTGTCGGCCTCCTCCTCTTCCCCGGTCTCCTCCGTATCACCCGCCATGACTGAAAACGGGAACTGTAGGTCATTTCCTGCAGACTCTTCCCCCGAGTCTTCCGGGGAGACCTCTTCCAGGGGTTCGGGACCCACACGCGCCCTGGGAGAAGAATCATGTACACTATTACCCGAGGGCATCAACTGATTCTCCCACAATTGCCAGAAGTGGGGAAAATCCCGGCCCAGGATAACATCATGCAATAACGCCGGGACGAGTCCCACTTTATGTTGCACAGACCCATAGGAAGTAGTAATGCATATGACCGCGGTGAGGTACGAACAGGTGTCTCCATGCACACACGTTACAGAAAATTTGTCTGATGGTCCAGTCGGGGCTGACACCAGACTGGCCTTCACCAGAGTCACCACACTTCCCGAGTCTAACAATGCCACCACATTTTTGCCATCAACAGTTAAATCACACAAGTGTTTTTCCACATCCTTTTGACCAGCATTCACACTCACTACCCGTGCAACCATAGACATGCGGTTTTTAGAGTCTGTGACGTCGCACTGCATGGGTTCAGTAGTGACCGGACAGTTCGCAGCAATATGACCCATCTCTTGGCAGCGGAAACACCTAACGGGCCCCTTGCTTAGACCATAGTTCGTTACTCTCGGCCTCGCAGTGCGGGCAGTCCCGTTTTCCTCCCCCACTGTCTTAGGGATTTTTCCATCTCCCCTACTCCCTGGAACAGTCTTACCGGTTCCCCGTGGAGATGATGAAGAACGAGGTGGGGTAGCGTCGTCTCGGAGTCCTTCCGCCACGGAGTAACGTTCAACCAGATCCACCAGTTGATCTGCCGTCGTAGGATTTCCATGGCTTACCCACTTCCTCAGGGCTGGCGGTAGAGCTCTCAGGTACTTGTCCATGACGACTCTCTGAATTATCTCTGGCGCTGTCAACACCTCGGGTTGTAGCCATTTCTTCGTCACGTGGATCAGGTCGAACATCTGTGACCGCGGTGGTTTATCCGGCTGATAAGTCCATTGATGCACTCTCTGTGCACGGACAGCGGTCGTCACTCCCAGCCGGGCCAAGATCTCGGATTTCAATTTGTCAAAGTCCTGCGCAGCTTCAGGTTCCAAGTCATAATACGCCTTTTGGGCCTCACCGGAAAGAAACGGGGCAATCAGGCCGGCCCATCGTGCCTTCGGCCATTTTTCTCGCACCGCCATCCGTTCAAACGTGGTCAGGTATGCCTCGACGTCATCTTCGGTCGTCATCTTCTGCCAGTACCGACTCACGTGAATCACTCTCGACTCGGCTTCCAGGTTAACCTCCTGTAGGCTTGCCAGGCGCTGCGCCACCTGCTGGAGAAGCTAACGATCGGTAGCTGTCATGTCCACCAACTCCTTCAGCTGGGCCATCATCACCCGATTAGCTTCTTGCTGGATGGCGGTGGACTGTACAAGCGCTTTCACCACGTCCTCCATGCTCATGCTTGCAACGTGATGCCCGCGCTCTCCACCACAATGTGATAAAACCCCCCCTGGATCGCCTTTGCTGGGGTCAAAGGCCACGTGCGTTCAGCATGAAACTCAGGCGCAGAGCTGGGATTCGTGTATAACTGACCCTGGGTCAGGTTTATTAACGGTGAAAGCAATGCAAAAGGAAATGAAACATAAAACAAATCCTTGCCTGTCCGGCACTAACTAAACAATGGACAACCTAACTACCAACTGGCGGGCTTCTCCCGTCCAGCCAAACCACAGTTGCAGTGGGCACTGCTTCCACTCACGTGTGTCTCTCACACAGACAGGCTCTCTGTGTTCCCAGGCTGAGACACTCACACAACCACCTGGCATCCTTTTATATCCACCTCCCATTATTCATTAGCAAGCAGGTGCGATACTGACCAGACTAGGCCACATAGGAAAGGAATCTGGGCGAGATATACCTGCCCTCATCCACTATTCCCACATGATTCTCACAGTATGTATTGTATGAATGTATTGTATGTAGCATGCATGTAGTATGTATGTAGCATGTATGTAGTATATATGTGGTATGTATGTAGCATGCATGTAGTATATATGTGGTATGTATGTAGCATGTAGTATGTATGTAGCATGCATGTAGTATGTATGTAGTATGTATGTAGCATGTAGTATATATGTGGTATGTATGTAGCATGTAGTATGTATGTAGCATGCATGTAGTATATATGTAGTATGTATGTAGCATGTAGTATGTATGTAGCATGCATGTAGTATGTATGTAGTATATATGTGGTATGTATGTAGCATGTAGTATGTATGTAGCATGCATGTAGTATGTATGTAGTATGTATGTAGCATGTAGTATGTATGTAGCATGCATGTAGTATATATGTGGTATGTATGTAGCATGTAGTATGTATGTAGCATGCATGTAGTATGTATGTAGTATGTATGTAGCATGTAGTATGTATGTAGCATGCATGTAGTATGTATGTAGTATGTATGTAGCATGTAGTATGTATGTAGCATGCATGTAGTATATATGTGGTATGTATGTAGCATGTAGTATGTATGTAGCATGCATGTAGTATGTATGTAGTATGTATGTAGCATGTAGTATGTATGTAGCATGCATGTAGTATGTATGTAGTATGTATGTAGTATTTTTTTTTTTTTTTTTTAAACATTTAACACATTAGCCGGATGATGGGACTACTACTGTCCCATCATTGGCTAATGTGTCAATCACTGTCATGGTAGCAGGCATCGCCAGATGGGACTTCTAGTCCCATCGGACGATGCCTGCACAGACCCCCGGACATCAGCACAGCCCCCCGGCAGGCCGGTACAGACCCCCACAGGGTGCACAGACCACCGGCAGGCCGGCACAGCCCCCCGGCAGGCCGGTACAGACCCCGGGCAGTCCACACAGCCCCCCGGCAGGCCAGCACAGCCCCCCGGCAGGCCGGCAGAGACCCCCGGAAGGCCCGAAATGACGGCGCATCATGATGCGCACACACCGCGCATCATGATGACGTCATTTCGGCTGTCAATCAACTTTGAACTTCCGATTCCGATGCCCGATATTGAAAAAATATCGGTATCAGAATTCCGATACAGCAAGTATCGGCCGATACCCGATACTTGCGGTATCGGAATGCTCAACACTATTTTCTAGGCAAATATTGACTTTGCAAGTAATTGCTGTTAAGCTGATCACTCTTTATAACATTCTGGAGTATATGCAAATTGCCATTAGAAAAAATGAAGCAGTAGACTTTGTGAAAATTAATATTTGTGTCATTCTCAAAACTTTTGGCCATGACTGTACTGTATTGATGACAATATAGTCAATTTTTGTACCACCCCAAAAAAGAATGTGGTCACATGTAGCAGATATATACACTCACTGGCCACTTTATTAGGTACACCATGCTAGTAACGGGTTGGACCCCCTTTTGCCTTCAGAACTGCCTCAATTCTTCGTGGCAGAGATTCAACAAGGTGCTGGAAGCATTCCTCAGAGATTTTGGACCATATTGACATGATGGCATCACACAGTTGGCCCAGATTTGTCGGCTGCACATCCCTGATGCGAATCTCCCGTTCCACCACATCCCAAAGATGCTCTATTGGATTGAGATCTGGTGACTGAGGAGGCCATTTGAGTACAGTGAACTCATTGTCATGTTCAAGAAACCAATCTGAGATGATTCGAGCTTTATGACATGGCGCATTATCCTGCTGAAAGTAGCCATCAGATGTTGGGTACATTGTGGTCATAAAGGGATGGACATGGTCAGCAACAATACTCAGGTAGGCTGTGGCGTTGCAACGATGCTCAATTGGTACCAAGGGGCCCAAAGAGTGCCAAGAAAAAATTCCCCACACCATGACACCACCACCACCAGCCTGAACCGTTGATACAAGGCTGGATGGATCCATGCTTTCATGTTGTTTACGCCAAATTCTGACCCTACCATCCGAATGTCGCAGCAGAAATCGAGACTCATCAGACCAGGCAACTTTTTTCCAATCTTCTACTGTCCAATTTCGATGAGCTTGTGCAAATTGTAGCCTCAGTTTCCTGTTCCTAGCTGAGAGGAGTGGTACCCAGTGTGGTCTTCTGCTGCTGTAGCCCATCTGCCTCAAAGTTCGACGCACTGTGCGTTCAGAGATGCTCTTCTGCCTACCTTGGTTGTAACGGGTGGCAATTTGAGTCACTGTTGCCTTTCTATCAGCTCGAAACAGTATGCCCATTCTCTTCTGACCTCTGGCATCAACAAGGCATTTCCGGCCACAGAACTGCCGCTCACTGGATTTTTTTTCTTTTTCGGACCATTCTCTGTAAACCCTAGAGATGGTTGTGCGTGAAAATCCCAGTAGATCAGCAGTTTCTGAAATACTCAGACCAGCCCTTCTGGCACCAACAATCATGCCACGTTCAAAGGCACTCAAATCACCTTTCTTCCCCATACTGATGCTCGGTTTGAACTGCAGGAGATTGTCTTGACCATGTCTACATGCCTAAATGCACTGAGTTGCCGCCATGTGATTGGCTGATTAGAAATTAAGTCTTAACACACAGTTGGACAGGTGTACCTAATAAAGTGGCCAGTGAGTGTATTTCGCAATGGACTGCAAAGCCCTAAGCCCTTCCTAGACCCTGTACACTGCCACGCTCCCTGATTCTGCAGCTGTCCATATGCTAAATGCAGAATGCATCACATAGAAACAGAAAAATAACAAAATAAGCACTTAGAAGGGCTGTTGGTATAATGGTTTAGCTTCAGCCACAGTTTCAACATTATCCGACTCTGATTCATTAAACTGTGCACACACAGGCCTGGACAAGCACTCTCTTCCTCCAATAATAACTGTCTCTGAGCTGTGCAATGGAGTCAGTGTGCAAGCGTGGTGGCGCCTGTCTTTTTATAACCTTTGAGGTAATGCGGCCAGGGAATCAGAGTAATGCCACTACCAAGATGGCTACAGCATTACAGTGATTGGCTGGCAAATACTCCATGCTTATTGGCTGTGTAACAGTCACAAAACGTGCGGGGTGGGGATTCCAGCTTCAAATCTGAGCAATGGTTAAAGCTCGCTGAGTGCACCTAGATACTTGAGTGATATCCGAGTATCACCAAATACGTTTGCTCATCCTTAGTGCAGAATACTCAAATTTTGGCCACAGGCCTCTGCTGTATCTATGCTTCCAGATCCTGGAACAGCTGCACACAACATGGAACACTCACTTCTTAGTTCAACTTTCCTTACGGGTCCGAATGACCCTGGTCCCACTGCTCTGGGAACCCCAACACAGCATGTCCACTGTTATGAATGAGTCACCGGAGGAGGAAAAAACAAAAATACGAGCTAAGTCCAGAAAACCGGAGAGGTTGGTAGCTAGCGGATTGCAGACCCCTGATCCTATTCACAACAACTAACAGTAGCCGTGGGGTGTTCCTACGGTGGTCCTACACACCTCGTTCACAGCCGGAGAACCAAACAAACCCAAAGAAAGAAAGGGGAAATCTAAACTGCCCCAGAGCAGACCCCAAAGCAATAGACAGCTTCCAACATGTATTGACGGTGAAAACAGATGAAAACACAAACACAGACAGAAAGACAGGCTGAGCAAACGATGGGGCCCTCACTAACTAGATAGGACAGGAAAGAAAAGCAACTGTCTGCAATCACGCAAAAACCCTGCCAAAAATAATGTCCAACCCATCCGATAGAAAAGGCCCTGAAGTCACTAGACTTCAAAATCACTATATCAGCACTCAGGTATATTCTGAAAACAGAGCAAAGAGATCAACTGATCAGAGACAAAAATGGAGTTCAGCCAGTCCCAACCAGGGCTGGCTGAACACAAACACTAAGTAAACCAGACAAAATCTCATGGAACAATAGCAGAGCAAAAACTTAGCTTTAGTAGACAGGACTAAACTGGAGGCCAGAGCTCAGAGCAGAGAGGATCACCAGCCACCCAGCAGGGCGTTGGCGGCCTTATATCCACTCAGAGATTCCGGATGTCCAATCACACTCCACCTGTTCAGATGACAGGTTTTTCCCATCCAAATCAATTTCGCTACCTCCTTTCACCAGCAGAGGGAGTTCATCGGACATCAAAGGTGAAGGAGAAAATGAGCTCATAACAGTACCTCCCCCTTGAGGAGGGGTCACCAAACCCTCATCCACGCCACCAGGGCGATCAGGATGGGCCCGATGAAAAGCATGAACCAATCTTTCGGCATGAATATCGGATGCAGAGACCCAAGAATTATCCTCCTGGCCATAACCCTTACACTTAACCAAACACTGGAGTCTCCGTCTAGCCAGACGAGAATCCAGTATCTTCTCAACCTCATATTCCACATTACCTTCAACCAATACAGGGTCAGGAGGTGCCACCACAGGAACTACTGGCTCAAAAAACCTCTTTAACAGAGACTTATGAAACACGTTATGGATCTTGAATGTAACAGGAAGAGCCAATCAAAAAGAGACCGGATTAAGAATCTCCCAAATCTTGTAAGGTCCAATAAATCTAGGTTTAAACTTTGGAGAAGCCACCTTCATAGAGATATTCTTTGATGACAACCAAACCATTTCACCCACCTTAAACCGGGGACCAATGGTCCTATACCGGTTGGAAAACCGCTGGGCCTTTTCCTGGGAGAGAGACAACTTATCCACCACTTGGTCCCAGATCTGGTGCATTCTCTCCACCACAGTGTCAACACCTGGGCAGGCAGAAGACTCCACCTGCCCTGAAGAGAATCGAGGATGAAACCCACAGTTACAAAAAAAGGTGACATCAAAGTGGCAGAACTAGCTCTATTATTTAAAGCAAATTCGGCCAAGGGCAAAAATGAAACCAATCATCCTGATCAGCAGAAATAAAATATCTCAAATACGACTCCAAAGTCTGGTTTGTTGTCTCCGTCTGCCCATTGGTCTGAGGGTGAAATGCAGAGGAGAAGGACAACTGAATTCCCAGCTTGGAACAGAAAGTCCTCCAAAATCTAGAAACTGAAGTCCTCTGTCAGACACAATATTCTCAGGAATCCCATGCAAGCGAACCACCTGTTGCAAAAACAAGGGCACCAACTCTGAGGAAGATGGCAACTTAGGGAGTGGTACAAGATGGATCATCTTAGAGAATCTATCACAAATCACCCAAATAACAGTCATTCTCTGAGAGACAGGCATATCAGAAATACAATCCATTGAAATATGGATCCATGGCCTCCTGGGCACCGGCAAAGGCATCAACAACCCACTAGAGCGAGAACAAGGTTTAGACCGGGAGCAAGTCCCACAGGACTGCACAAAATTCCTGACATCACGAGACAAGGCGGGCCACCAAAAAGACCGACTCACCAAATCTCTAGTACCAAAAATACCTGGATGACCAGCCAATGCGGAGCAATGAACTTCAGACATTACTCTCTTCCTCCACTGGTCAGGAATATACAATTTTCCAATGGAACAACGCTCAGGTTTGTCCTCCTGAAACTCTTCCAGAGCATGTCTCAAATCGGGCGAGATGGCAGAAAGAACTACCCCCTCACCTAAGATGGTAGCAGGCTTGGTCAGAATAGAAGAATCAGCAAAGAAACTCCTATAGAGGGCGTCTGCCTTGACATTCTTAGTGCCCGGAAGAAAAGAGACCACAAAATCAAAATGTGTGAAAAACAAGGCCCACCTAGCCTGTCTAGGATTCAAGCGTTTGGCCGACTCTAGGTAAATCAAATTCTTGTGGTCAGTAAGGACCACGACTTGATGTTTAGCTCCCTCCAACCAATGTCTCCACTCCTCAAATGCCCATTTCATGGCTAACAGTTCCCGATTCCCCACATCATAGTTGCGTTCGGATGGGGAGAACTTTCGGGAAAAGAAAGCACAGGGATTCATTTTAGATGTTACCGGATCTTTTTGGGACAAAACAGCTCCTGCGCCAATCTCAGAAGCGTCCACCTCTACCTGAAGCGGGAGTGAGACATCAGGTTGCCGCAAAACCGGAGCAGAAGTGAACCTCCGCTTCAGCTCTTGAAAGGAAGAAACAGCCTCTGGAGACCAATTCAGCACATCAGCACCCTTCTTAGTCAAATCAGTCAATGGTTTGGCAATACCAGAAAAATTAGCTATAAATTTACGATAAAAATTAGCAAAACCCAAAAACTTCTGGAGGGCCTTCAAAGAAGAGGGCTGAACCCAATCATAAATGGCCTGTACCTTGGCCGGGTCCATTTCAATAGTTGACAGAGACAAAATAAATCCCAAAAATGAAATCCTCTGTACACCAAAAAGGCATTTCGATCCCTTAACATACAGGGAATTCTCCCTCAAAATCTGGAACACAGTCCGAACATGTTCCACATGAGAGTCCCAATCCCTGGAAAAGATCAAAATATCATCCAGATAGATGATCAAAAATGTATCCACAAAGTCCCAGAAAATATCATTCATGAAGCACTGGAAGACAGAAGGGGCATTAGTGAGCCCAAAAGGCATCACCAGGTACTCAAAATGTCCCTCCGGAGAATTAAACGCCGTCTTCCATTCATCCCCATGCTTAATGCGAATAAGATTATACGCCCCCTGAGGTCAAGCTTGGTAAACCAGCAAGCACCTTTAACTCTGGAGAATAGATCAGAAATCAGGGGTAACGGATACTGATATTTAACAGTAATTTTGTTGAGGGAACGATAGTCAATACAAGGCCTTAATGAACCATCTTTCTTGGCCACGAAAAAAAGCCCAGCACCCAAGGGTGAAGAGGATGGTCTAATATGACCCTTCTCCAACGACTCCTTAATATAAGATCGCATAGCCTCGTGCTCGGGTACAGATAAATTGAAAAGTCGACCCTTGGGAAATTTACAGGGCTCAACTCAATTGCACAGTCATAACTCCTATGAGGAGGCAAAGACGCAGACTTATTCTCACTAAATGCATCATAAAAATCAGCCAAATAGTCAGGAACATAATGCGACTGGGGAGAGGTGGAGAAAACAGGAGCATCACCAAGAGCACACCGACAACCCCAACTCACCACAGACACAGATTTCCAATCCAAAACTGGATTATGGATTTGCAACCAGGGAAATCCCAGAACAATGGTATCATGCAAATTATGCAACACCAAAAATCTGCAATTTTCTTGATGGTCTGGGGCGACCCGCATTACCACCTGGTTCCAAAACTGAGGTTTATTCTTCGCCAAAGGAGTAACATCAATACCCCTCAAAGGGATAGGCGTCCGCAGAGGTGTCATAGGAAACCCACAACGTTTAGCAAAATCCAAGTCCATCAGGTTCAGAGCCGCTCCCGAATCCACAAAAGCCTTAGCAGAAAATGTGGACAGGGAGCAGATCAGAGTAATTGCCAGAAGAAACTTAGGTTGAACACCACCCACAGCAAATGTGTGTGCAAAACGTTTCTCTCGTTTAGGACAGACAGAAATCATATGAGAGGCATCTCCATAGAAAAAACACAGCTTATTACACCTTCTGAACTCCTGACATTGCGCCCTAGACAAAACTCTATCACATTGCATAGGTTCAGACATTTGTTCAACAGGTGGCAACATTTCTCGTGTACTTTTACGTTCACATAAACGCCGATCATCCTGAATGGCTAATGACATAGAATCGTCAAGACCAGAGGGAACAGGAAATCCCACCATAGTATCTTTTACGGTTTCTGGCAAACCCTTCCAAAAGAGAGCTGCCAAGGCACCATCATTCCAGGTAGTAAGGACCGCCCACTTTCAGAATTTTTGACAGTATAACTCTGCAGAATCCTGACCCTAGCTCAATGCCAACAGGGCTTTCTCAGCTTGATCAATAGCATTAGGTTCATCATACAACAATCCCAAGGCTTGAAAAAATGCGTCCACATTAGTTAGAATAGGATCATCAGGTGTCAAAGAAAACGCCCAATCCTGGGGATCGCCACGCAGCAAAGAGATGACAATTTTAACCTTCTGCGCAGAGCTCCCCAATGGGTTAGGCTTCAAGGCAAGAAATAATTTACAATTATTCTTAAAATTCAAAAATTTAGACCGATCCCCAAAAAACACATCAGGAGTAGGAATCTTTGGTTCAGCAGCATGTGAATGAGCAAGATAGGCGGAAATTCCCCGCACTTCAGCAGCCAGCTGCTCCACACGATCAGACAATTGCTTAATCTCCATTAAGAAAATTCCTCCTACGGCCCCAGAGAAAAAGAGAAAAAAATATACATAAAAAAAATTCTGACACTTTTTTTTTTTACTATTCTTTCCTACTATTGAGTACGCTAGAATCTGCGGTATGGCTGGTGATTCTGTTATGAATGAGTCACCGGAGGAGGAAAAAGCAAAAATACAAGCTAAGTCCAGAAAACCAGAGAGGTTGGTAGCTAGCGGATTGCAGACCCCTGATCCTATTCACAACAACTAACAGTAGCTGTGGGGTTTTTCCAACGGTGGTCCTAGACACCTCGTTCACAGCCGGAGAACCAAACAAACCCAAAGAAAGAAAGGGGAAATCTAAACTGCCCCAGAGCAGACCCCAAAGCAATAGACAGCCCCCAACATGTATTGACGGTGAAAACAGATGAAAACACAAACACAGACAGAAAGACAGGCTGAGCAAACGATGCGGCCCTCACTATCTAGATAGGACAGGAAAGAAAAGCAACTGTCTGCAATCACGCAAAAACCCTGCCAAAAATAATGTCCAACCCGTCCGATAGAAAAGGCCCTGAAGTCACTAGACTTCAAAATCACTATATCAGCACTCAGGTATATTCTGAAAACAGAGCAAAGAGATCAACTGATCAGAGACAAAAATGGAGTTCAGCCAGTCCCAACCAGGGCTGGCTGAACACAAACACTAAGTAAACCAGAAAAAATCTCATGGAACAATAG
This sequence comes from Dendrobates tinctorius, assembly GCF_039654945.1. NCBI lineage: Eukaryota > Metazoa > Chordata > Amphibia > Anura > Dendrobatidae > Dendrobates > Dendrobates tinctorius. The sequence continues at coordinate 42,869,054 of NW_027361738.1, read as the reverse complement.
CAGAGCAAAAACTTAGCTTTAGTAGACAGGACTAAACTGGAGGCCAGAGCTCAGAGCAGAGAGGATCACCAGCAACCCAGCAGGGCGTCGGCGGCCTTATATCCACTCAGAGATTCTGGATGTCCAATCACACTCCACCTGTTCAGATGACAGGTCTTTCCCATCCAAATCAATTTCGCTACCTCCTTTCACCAGCAGAGGGAGTTCATCGGACATCAAAGGTGAAGGAGAAAATGAGCTCATAACAGTTCACTTTACTGCCAATAACAGTGCAATCATATAATCCCTTTAAAAATATGAAACTTTAATAAATTGAGGTAAAAAACACCCCCCTAGTGCAATAGCACAATTAACAAACTCTATACAATAATAACCTACGATAGCCCTACACTAGCCTGCTATCCCTTCCTGACAGTGGAGGTTGGCACCCTAAAAGATACGATTTGGCGCCCCCACTCCGCAGCGGCTGTCCCAGACTTGCCCTAAATGACCCTTATAAACTACAGGTGGGAAAACAATAAGCAAATAAAAGAGATGAAAAATAGTGCTTAATATAATACACAGGTTATTAATGTACAATATATAAAAGACAGGCTATTACATGTAAACATAGAGAAACCTCTTGTATAACCAATAGATAGTAGCAAGTCTTGTCTTTTTGGGTATTAATAGACCACAGAAAATATAGATTCCATAAGCTACCAGTAGATAGTGGCAGTATTGTCTTTTTGGGTATTAATAGACTACAGAAAACATAGATTCCATATGCATTATCAAATAAAGCCAAAAAAACTCTCTGCAGTAAAATCAGAAAAGCACAGACAAGAGGTAAAAAATGGCGTGGTTCAATAAAGGAACATCAGAATTATATCCATATTGGTTCCCATAGAAGGCAATGGATGATACCTATTGCCAAAAAAAAAATAAAAATATAGAAACAGCTGGGGGTTAACCCAAACTTAGCTTCCAGCCTCGACACGTTTCTCCGTTCACACGGTTCATCAGGAGGCACAATAAGGAACCAGCCAATTCATGGATGTGAGGTGTCCAGATATAGAGGCAAACCATTGGCCAACTTAACACCAGTCCGACAGTCCAGGAGAAATGACCCAGCTCCATCCTCAGGTTGTCAGTTCCGATTCCCTCTCACCTCTTTTTGTGAACCACTGTCCCTTTAAAAGTGAATTGTGAAATGGGAGAGTCCATGGGGTAGTTGCATACAGTCCATAGGGGCAACAGAGTTCTTGGTCCTTTAAGGGTTCAGAGTTCCGTAAGCCAGCAGGGGAATGCGCATACGTGCGCAAAAGAACTAGGATGGGGAAAAACACTGCACACTCTAACACCTTTACGATGTCAGGCGTAATAGTACGCTGATGTCGGACTCCCTCCCTTTGATGTGGGCTCCGGCGCTGAGCCCACATCTTTCCCTGGACATGTCAGCTGTTTTGAACTACTGACATATGCCCGCAATAGCCGTGATTTTAATCGCGATCCCCTCTGGCTATTAACCCGTTAAATGCTGCTGTCGAAAGCTGACAGCAGCATTTAACTCGCGCTTCTGGCCACCGGCCCGGAAACCTGCTCACCGGTGACCTCTGTCACGTGATCGCGGGTCACCGGTCCATTGACATGACAACCAGAGGTCTCCTGGCGACCTCTATGGTTGTAAGTGCCAGCTTGCTCTGAGCGCCACCTAGTGGCTGGCGCTCATAGCAAGTGAGTAAATCTGCTATATAGAGGCGATCTGATCATCGCCTCCCATGGAGAATATTGAAGCATGCCAAAAGTTAAAAAAAAAATTTTTTAAAATATAAAAAAAGTAAATATAATAGTTCAAATCTCCCCCCTTTCGCCCCATTAAAAATAAAAAAATAAAAAAAATAAAACATGCACATACTTGGTATCGCCACATTCAGAATCACCCGATCTGTCAATAAAAAAAAGGATTACCCTGATCGCTAAACGACGTAACGAGAAAAAAGTCAAAACGCCAGAATTAATTTTTTGGTCGCCGCGACATTGCATTAAAATGCAATAACAGACGATCAAAAGATCATATCTGCACCAAAATAGTATCAATAAAAATGTTAGCTCGGCACTCAGAAAAAGCCCTCAACCAACCCGAGATCACGAAAAATGGAGACGCTACGGGTATCGGAAAATAGTGCAATTTTTTTTTTTTAACAAAGTTTGGAATTTTTTTTCATGGCTTAGATAAAAAAAGAACCTAGACATGTTTGGTGTCTATAAACTCGTAATGACCTGGGGAATCATAATGGCAGGTCAGTTTTAGCATTTCGTGAACCTAGTGAACAAAAAACAAGTGTGGATTGCACTTTTTTTGCAATTTCACCGCACTTGAAATATTTTCCCATTTTCTAGAACATGACATGGTAAAACCAATGGTGTTGTTTAAAGCTACATCTTGTCCCACAAAAAACAAGCCCCTACATGGCCATATTGACGAAAAATTAAAAAGTTATGGCTCTGAGAAGAAGGGTAGCAAAAAACGAAAACGCAAAACCGAAAAAAGCTCCGGTCATGAAGGGGTTAAACAAAATAAAGTTATTAAGGGGCTCCTGTCCTCAGGGACTCAGAACAGTCCGGTTTGACATGCAACAAGAACTTACAGCCAACACTTTACATTTTGGCCACGATTTTAATTGTTCTTCCAGTGGCCGTATTTAGAACCAGGTTTTTCTTGCTCTGGTCTTATCAACATAAGTTGCCGACTGGGGTCCCTGGGACACGTGAACTGCAACCAGTATCTCTTTGGGATGCTGTGAGGTACTAATCGAGTATGTTGCCATCAGGGACTTCAGATGCTCCGACTTGCCACAGGGCTTTGGCCACACTGACGCAGCTGCTTCTGCCTTGATGTCGGCTCCTGACTTGGGACCTTTGGTTGCACCTCCAGCTTCTCAGTCCTCCCGATCACACCTACTCCGGCTGCCATTTCCATTCAAACCTTCCTGATTTCCCACAGAGTGCTACGTCATATCTTCAGGCAATCCCCAGAGGAAATCCGTGATGTTCCATGTCTACCAGCTCATTCTTCCTCTATCTCCCAAACAATGGCACCGACACACTCTCCCCAGGGTGTACTTTTCCTGGACTCTGCCCTTTCCTGGGTGGGGTTACTTCCGGCTTCTCCGCCCATTTTGTGCGAGTCCCCGCCCGTTCTCCAGTCACTCGCAGCTAGGTGCAGCATTTCTTCTTTTGCCACTCCCATGTGGGACGGACACCTCTCATGATGGGACGTCTTTTGCATTCAAAATAAAACAAAAAATAATGCACATATTTGGTATTGCAGGGTTCAGAAACATTTGATCTATCAAAATATAAAAAAGAATTAATCAGTTCAGTAGACGGCGTAAGGAAAAAATATTCAAAACGCCAGAATTACATTTTTGGGTCGCCACAACATACAATAAAATGCAATAACGAGTGATCAAAAGATTGTATCTACACAAAAATAGTATCAATAAAAACATCAGTACAGTGTGCAAAAGATAAGACCTCACCCAGCCCAAGATCACGAAAAATGAAGATGCTACGGATCTCAGAAAATAGTTGTTTTTTTTTGTACAAATTTGGGATTTTTTTTTTCACCACTTAAATAAAGAACTTAGACATGTTTGGTATCTACGAACTCTTATTGACCTGGAGAATCATAGTGGCAGGTCAGTTTCAGCACTTGGTGAGCATGTTAAAAAAAAACAATTGTGGAATTGCACTTTTTTTCATCACACTTGGATTTTTTTCCCCGTTTTTCAGTACATTATATGGTGAAATCAATGGTTTAATTCAAAAGTACAACTTGCCCTGCAAAAAACAAGCTTTCCAAGGCCATATTGACGGAAAAATAAAAAAGTTATGGCTTTGGGAAGAAGGGGAACAAAAACCAGAAACGTGAAAAAGAAAATGGCCCAGAGGTGAAAGGATTAATGAAAGCTTGTCAATAGGGTGCACCATTAAACAGTCTTATATTGTCAAAATTGCTTGTGGTGTCCTTCTTTTTAGGGGCACTTTGTTTTGACACAGGGAAAGGCATTACCCAGCTTTTAATTTTTTCATACATTTCCATGGGTAATAACAGAGGAACCAATTTCTCAGTCCTCTGGTTGTTGCACAAGATCCGAAGTTGATGTAATAAATATTAGAGGGGATTGCATAAATGTTCATTCCCCAATTTAATAACATAATGGGATTTGCTTTCTTTACTTTTACACGTGTTCCTATAATGCACATTTTCCTTCAGCAGAATTCCATTGATGGACTCCATAATGCAGGTTTATACATTCAGCGTCTTCTTCTGGATGTCCATGGAAATCAAGGAGGAATTTGAAATGGGTTATTATTTGCACTATCCTATGGTTAAAGGGAATGAGTGCTTAGATGACATTACATTAGAGAATTGCTATTTATGCAGTTATATAGTATTTTCCTCAATGTGGTTTCAATGTGGGGTTATTGTTTGCAACTCTGATGTTCTGTCTGAAAAAATGTGCATGTTTTATGGCCAGTATTCTATATAGCCATTATTAATACTCATCAGGACAAACAGAGAGAACGTGTAAGCCTGTCTCTTCAATAATAAAGACAATATAATGTGACGCTTCTGTATTTATATGATCCATGTGCTACTACTAAATGGGTTTCCCACAGGAAGGTGGACCCCAAATGCTCTAAAATAACAAATAGAGCAGGTACTCACCATCCCTGCGTCCAGGGCCAATTGCGGTGATGACTCAAAGAGTTGAACATCCTGCCACGAGAGGTGGCGAGTTCTCCTCAATGGAAGTCTTCAAACCGAGGCTGGACAGACATCTGTTTGAGATGGTTTAGTGAATTCTGCATTGAGCAGGGGGTTGGACACGATGACCCTTCCAACTCTACCATTCTATAATTGTATGACGCCTGGAATTAGTCCAGGGTCATAGAACGGTTTTGTATTGGAAACTCTCCTGTCCTGTTCTACCCTAATGGGGTACCAATGTAATCGATTTCTGTAATATTTTATATTGGCACCACTGTACTTTATTTTTTTAAAATTCAATGCCTAAATATATTTTCCATCCATTACAAGGACAGTGAATACAGTGAAATTGCCTATTCTACACTCAACCAGCCATTTGTATGCTGAATTTTCTTATTAAAGGATTTTTTCACTTTCAGGAAGGTGGGCCCAAAATGCTCTAATACTCCTAAAATAGTAAATAGATCAGGTACTCGCCCTCCTCTGGTCCAGAGCTGGTTCTCCGCTGTTGATCGGGTCTCAATGTTTTGGCTGCAGTGACGTCACATCAACAGCAGGCATGATCGATGTAGCCAATCACTGAGCTCAGCGGCTCTCACCACATACTGTACTTCAGCACAGCCTCTGAGCTCAATGACTGGCTACAGCGTTGTTGTACACTGTCGACATGATATCACCGCTGCAGCCAAAACACCAAGACCCGAACAGCAGTTGGGAGCACTCGGGCCAGGGAGGGGTAGTTCATGTTCTGTTTGTTATTGTAAGTACTTTACAATCGTTGGTTCCACTTTCTTGTAAGCGGAAACCCCCATTAAGAGAGAATATTTTTGTAAACACTTATTTAGGCATTGTTTGCTGTCCATATTTTTCACGTTCATCACACTTGTCCGACACATTATATATTATTGGAATCTTCAAATATCTGATTTTCAAAAACAAGGGGACATGTCTTACTCTGGTTCGTGCACCAAACTCACCTCAGCCAGTTGAATAAGTTGCTGAAAGGGGGAACTGTGCACATGACATCCATTTTTCAAAGATTGGTGGGAGAGAAACACCATCTTCAGCAGCTTTTTGCATGCATGAAAATGGAATGACACAAAAAAGTTAAAACGTGCAACAAATGCAAACTGACTAAAAATGGACACTGGGAAAAAAAAAGATGATTTTTCTGCAAAGCAGACGTGCACCTGCAAAAAGACCTAATATCTCTGTATATTATATGTCATAGGGTAAACATGAGGAGCCCGATTTATTGTTTCGTTTGTGTCTGGTTTTAGTCACGTTTTTGTCGTGTTGTGTCTTTTTTTGTTTGCACCAAATTCACATTTCCATTTGCGCCTTTTTGTAACACTTTTTTACATGCGTTTGCCTATTTCTGTTATACGCCACTGTGATCAGAGCTTTGCCTTTCCAGATGTTTTTGCCCTTTTCATCATTTACGCCTTTTCAAAAAGTTGCAAAATTTGTCACAAACGTGTACTCCAGTCCTACCCTGGAGTATTTCTTTGCAAGTCAGCAATTTTTGCGACATTTTGCAAAACGTGCAACTTTTTGCACTAAATCATCGCAAAAACAAATAAAACTTCTGTTTAAGCCACGGTACTACAGATAGGATGATGCGCTAGTATACCATAAATCCAAAGGACTAGGCACTCAGAAATGAGATAAGAAAATGTATTTGCATTCCAAAGTAAGCATACAGTATTTTGGTCATTGACTCTGATCTTCATCAGGTATACAGATGGTTTATGCAGATATAGATCAAATTGTGATAAAGCGCTATAGGAGAAACACCAGATGCCTGCAATGGCGCAAAAATGGTAGAAAATAACACAAAACCAAAAAATAAAAGTAAATTAAAATGAAAACGCAAATGATAAATCAGGTTACAGCTACATATTATCAAGGATTTGGGGTCCTTGGTTTGCATCTTTAAGGGTTTTATCCACTACTCAGACAACCCCTTCTGAATCTCCTATGTTTCCCCACAGTAAAGTAGTAATACCTTTACTCACCTCCAGTGCGGGCGCCATTCCAGCAGTGTCGGCACCGGCTCTGCCGGGGATCACGTGACATTGTTATATCACGCAATCCCTGTGGCTAATCAGTGCTGTCTTCACTCTCCCGTCCTACGGATGTAATTGACATCCAGAGGAGATGAGAGCTACGGCTGCTCTCGTACTTCTTCCAGATGTCTTGATTTGTCCTGAATTGTCTGAAGGAGAGGAGAGGAGAGTAAAGCCAGCACTAATTGGTCGCGGGTATTACGTGACTTAATAACGTCACGTGATCCCCGGTAGAGCCAGATCCGACACCGGTGGAACAGCATCGGAGGTGAATGTAAGTGTTATTATTTTACTTGGGTGGGACATAGAGATTCATAAAGGATTGTCCGAATAATGGAGAACCCCTTTAAGAACCGTTGATGCTAGATTCTGATAGCAGTTAGGGGAAATTATTAGCATTTATTTTTTATTATTTATTATTTTTGTATGGTTTTTTTTCCTATCGGATCTCCTCTTGAAATTACTTAAGAGCATGTATGACTTTACATAGTTTTATCTTATATTTTAAATGTTTATTTGTTTATTTTATTCACTTACACAGCGCCATTAATTCCACTGCGCTTAACAGACATTATCATCGCTGCCCCCATTGGGGCTCACAATCTAGATTCCCTATCATAGAATCATAGAATCATAGGATCGTAGAGTTGGAAGGGACCTCCTGGGCCATCTGGTGCAATCCCCTGCTCAAAGCAGGATTCGGTAAATCATCCCAGACAGATGTCTGTCCAGCCTCTGTTTGAAGACTTCTATTGAAGGAGAACTCATCACCTTTCGTGGCAGCCTGTTCCACTCATTGATCACTCTAACTGTCAAAAAGTTTTTCCTAATATCTAATCTGTGTCTCCTCCCATTCAGTTTCATCCCATTGCTTCTAGTCTTTCCTTGTGCAAATGACAATAAAGATGATCCTTCTACAATGTGACAGCCCTTGAGATATTTGTAGACAGCTATTAACCCCATTTTTACAATTCTGACCACTGTCCCTTTATGAGGTAATAACTCTGAAACGCTTCCATAGATCCTGGTGATTCTGACAATGTTTTCTTGTGACATATTGTACTTCATGTTAGTGGTAAAATTTTATTCAAATAACTTGTGTTTATTTGTGAGAAAAATGGAAATTTGGCGAAAATTTTGAAAATTTTGCAATTTTCCAACTTTGATTTTTTATGCCCTTAAATCACAGAGATATAGCACACAAAAAACTTAATAAGTAACATTTCCTACATGTTTACTGTACATTAGCACAATTTTGGAACCAAAATTTTTTTTTCTTAGGAAGTTATAAGGGTTAAAAGTTAACCAGCGATTTCTCATTTTTGCAACACCATTTTATTTTTACGGACCACATCACATTTGAAGTCACTTTGAGGGGTCTATATGATAGAAAATCCCCAAAAGTGACACCATTCTAAAAACTGCACCCCTCAAGGTGCTCAAAACCACATTCAAGAAGTTTATTAACCCTTCAGGTGCTTCACAGGAATTCTTTGAATGTTTAAAAAAAAATGAACATTTAACTTTTTTTCACAAAAAAAATTACTTCAGGTCCAATTTTTTTTATTTTACCAAGGGTAACAGGAGAAATTGGACTGCAAAAGTTATTGTGCAATTTGTCCTGAGTACGCTGATACCTGACATGTGGGGGGGAACCACTGTTTCGGCGCATGGCAGAGCTAAGAAGGGAAGGAGCGCCGTTTGACTTTTTCAATGCAAAATTGGCTGGAATTCAGATCGGATGCCGTGTCACGTTTGGAGAGCCCCTGATGTACCTAAACAGTGGAAACCCCCCACAAGTGACCCCATTTTGGAAACTAGACCCCCCAAGGAACTTATCTAGATATGTGGTGAGAACTTTGAACTCACAAGGACTTCACAGAAGTTTATAACGTACAGCGGTACAATTAAAAAATCATTTTTACCACAAAAATGATCTTTTCACCTGCAATTTTTATTTTCCCAAGGGAAACAGGACCCTAAAAGTTATTGTGCAATTTGTCCTGAGTATGCTGATACCCCATATGTGGGTGTAAACGACTATTTGGGCGCATGGCACCGCCATTTGACTTTTTTGGCTGGAATTGAGATCGGACACCATGTCACGTTTGGAAAGCCCCTGATATACCAAAACAGTGGAAACCCCCCACAAATGACACCATTTTGGAAAGTAGACATCCCAAGGAACTTATCTAGATATGTGGTGAGAACTTTGAACTCCCAAGGGCTTCACAGAAATTTATAACGTACAGCCGTACAATTAAAATAAATCATATTTTTTCCACAAAATTGATCTTTTCACCCCCAATTTTTATTTTCCCAAGAGTAACAGGGCCCCAAAACTTATTGTGCAATTTGTCATGAGTACGCTGATGTCCCATATATGGGGGTAAAGCACTATTTGGGCACATGTCAGAGCTCGTAAGCGAAGCAGCGCCATTTGACTTTTTTGGCTGGAATTGGGATTGGACGCCATGCCGCGTTTGGAAAGCCCCTGATATGCCTAAACAGTGGAAACCCTCCACAAATGACACCATTTTGGAAACTAGACCCCCTAAGGAACTTATCTAGATCTGGGGTGAGCACTTTGAACCTCCCAGTGCTTCATAGAAGCTTATAGCGCCCAGGCGTGAACATATAAAAATCATATTTTTCCACAAACATGATCTTTTAGTCCCCAATTTTTTTTATTTTCCCAAGGGTAACAGGAGAAATTGGAGCCCAAAAGTTGTTGTCCAATTTGTCCTGAGTACCCTGATACCCCATATGTTGGAGAAAACTACTGTATGGGCACACGTCGGGGCTCGGAAGGGAAGTAGTGACGTTTTGTAATGCAGACTTTGATGGAATGGTCTGCTGGTGTCATGTTGCCTTTGGAGAGCTCCTGATGTACCTAAACAGTGGAAACCCCCCACAAGTGACCCCATTTTGGAAACTAGATCCCCTAAGGAACTTATCTAGATGTGAGGTGAGCACTTTGAACCCCCCAGTGCTTCAGAGAAGTTTATATCGCCCAGTCGTGAAAATAAGAAAATCATAATTTTTCCACAAACATGATCTTTTAGTCCCCAATTTTTTTATTTTCCCAAGGGTAACAGGAGAAATTGGAGCCCAAAAGTTGTTGTCCAATTTGTCCTGAGTCCGCTGATACCCCATATGTGGGAGAAAACTACTGCATGGGCACACGTCGGGGCTCAGAAGGGAAGTAGTGACGTTTTGGAATGCAGACTTTGATGGAATGGTTTGCGGGTGTCATGTCGCGTTTGGAGAGCCTCTGATGTGCCTAAACTGTTGAAACTCCCCACAAGTGACCCCATTTTGGAAACTAGATCCCCCCACGGAGCTTATCTAGATGTGTGGTGAGTACTTTGAACTTCCCAGTGCTTCACAGAAGTTTATAACGCCCGGGTGTGAAAATAAAAAAAAATCATATTTTTTCTACAAACATGATCTTTTAGTCCCCAATTTTTTTATTTTCCCAAGGGTAACAGGAGAAATTGGACCCCAACAGTTGTTGTCCAATTTGTCCTGAGTACGCTGATACCCCATATGTGGGAGAAAACTACTGTATAGGCACACATCGGGGCTCGGAAGGGAAGTAGTGACGGTTTGGAATGCAGACTTTGATGGAATGGTTTGCGGGTGTCATGTCGCGTTTGGAGAGCCTCTGATGTGTCTAAACTGTTGAAACTCCCCACAAGTGATCTCAGTTTGGAAACTAGACCCCCCACAGAACTTATCTAGATGTGTGGTGAGCACTTTGAACCCCCAAGTGCTTCACAGAAGTTTATAACATCCGGGTGTGAAAATAAAAAAATCATATTTTTTACCACAAAAATGATATTTTTGCCCCCAATTTTTTATTTTCCTAAGGGTAACAGGAGAAATTGGACCCCAAAAGTTGTTTTGCAATTTGTCCTGAGTAGGCTGATACCCCATATATGGGGGTAAACCACTGTTTGGGCGCATGGCAGAGCTTGGAAGGGAAGGAGCACCATTTGACTTTTTCAACGCAGAATTGGCTGGAATTGAGATCAGACGTCATGTTGCGTTTGGAGAGCACCTGATGTGCCCAATCAGTGGAAACCCCCAATTCTAACTCCAACGCTAACCCCAACACACCCCTAGCCCTAACCCTAGCCCTAACCCTAATGGGAAAATGCAAATAAAGACATTTTTTAAAAATTGTATTATTTTTCCCTAATTAAGGGGGTGATAACGGGGGGGTTTGATTTACTATTTATGGCGGGTTTTTATTGTAAAAATAGTTTTTGCATCACCACATTTTGAGACCTATAATTTTTCCGTATTTTGACCCACAGAGTCATGTGAGGTCTTATTTTTTGCGGGACGAGTTGACATTTTTATTGGTACCATTTTCGGGCGCGTGACATTTTTTCATCGCTTTTTATTCCGATTTTTGGAACGCAGAATGAACAAAAACCAGCATTTTAAGAATTTCTTTTGGGGGGTGCGCTTACACCGTTCCGCATGCTGTAAAATTGATAATTCGGTTTTATTCTTCGGGTCAGTATGGTTACAGCGATACCTCATTTATGTCGTTTTTTTATGTTTTGGCGCTTTTATGCAATGAAAACAATTTTTATATAAAAAATAATTATTTTTGCATCGCTTTTTTCTGCGAGCTATAACTTTTAAATTTTTTCGCTGATGATGCTGTATGGCAGATCGTTTTTTCCGGGACAAGATGATGTTTTCAGCGGTACCATGGATATTTATATGCGTCTTTTTGATCGCGCGTTATTGCACTTTTTGTTCGGCGGTATGATAATAAATCATTATTTTTTGCTTCGTTTTTTATTTTTATTTTTTTAAGGGGTTCGCTAAAGGGGTTAACTAATGGGACAGTTTTATAGGGCGGGTCGTTATGGACGCGGCGATACCAAATATGTGTACTTTTATTTATTTTTTTATTTACAAAAAATGAATTTATTAGGGAATATTTTTTTTTAAAATTTATTTAGCGATTTTTTTAAAATTATTTTTACACTTTTTTTTTAACTTTATTACATTGTCCCAGGGGGGACATAGCTGTCATGTGACAGATCGCTGATCTGTCGCATCACAGATCACTGTGACAGATCAGCGATCTGTCACAGGCATAGAAACAGACTTCCTCATGCCTGCGCTTTGCAGGAACTGAGGAAGCCAGCTCCCTGCAGGCCATCTTGGATCCGGGGACATGCAGGGAAGGAGACCCCCGCAGCAGTGCTGCACATTGCGCTGCTGTGGGGGGCTCAGGGAAGCACGGAGGGAGCAAGGGATTAACGTGTCGGGGGCGGTCCGTGACTGCCCCTGACACATAGTGCCGGGTGTCAGCTGTGATAATCAGCTGACACCCAGCCGCGATCATCTGCGCTCTCCCCTGTGGTACCCCACTTGAGACATTCTTCCAACTGGATGTGCAGCCATTTACGACCACTCTTTGGGTCCGATCACTAAGCCAGTTATGAATCCACCTAACAGTTGCCTTGTCCATTCCATACTTAGCCATTCTTTCAATAAGGATTGTGTGAGATACTTGTCAAATGCTTTGCTGAAGTCAAGATATACTATATCTACAGCATTTCCCTGATCCACCCAATCAGTGATTCTGTCATAGAAGGAAATTAAGTTAGTCTGACATGACTTAACAGTTACAAACCCATGCTGACTCTGTTTAATCAGTTCATTCTTGTCCAGGTACTTACATACATGTTGTTTAATAATTTGCTCAAAGATCTTTCCTGGTATAGAAGTCAGACTCACCGGCCTATAGTTGCCTGGGTCCACTTTCTTCCCCTTTTTGAAGATAGGAACAACATTTGCTCTTCTCCAGTCTTCTGGGACTTCTCCTGTTCTCCAAGAATTTTCAAAGATTATGGAGAGGGGTTCAAAAATTTCTTCTGCTATCTCCTTCAGAACTCTGGGGTGTAATTCATCTGAACCTGTAGACTTGAATTCATTTAGGTTAGCTAAGTGTTTCCTCACTAACTTTCTCTTTATAGATATCCTGGATTCTTCTATTCCCTTAATAGGCCAGTGAAGAACCATTGATGTTACATTTCCTTTCTGAGAGAAAACAGATGCAAAATAGGAATTTAAAAGTTTGGCCTTCTTAACATCCTGTCTTACCATTTCATCATTTTCATCCTGTAAAAATCCTATAGCATCTTTCACTTTTCTTTTACTTTTGACATATCCCCAAAATCCTTTATTATTGCTTTTGACATCGCTTGCAAGCCTCAATTCAGTGTCAGCTTTAAATAATATGATTTGTGCCCTGCAAGTTCTGCAGACAGCATTGTATTCTTCTTTAGATATGCCTCCCTCTTTCCATTTTATAAGCATTTCTTTCTTCCTTTTTAGCATGTGCTTAAGTTCTGTGTTCATCCATCCTGGCTTCCTTAAATGTTTCCTATTCTTCCCTCTTTTCGGAATTGTTAACGATTGTGCTTTGATAATTTCGTTTTTCAAGATTTCCCATCCTTCCTGGACATTTTTGTCTTTAAGGATATCCAGCCATTGGATCCCTCCAATTCTCTTTCTGAATCCCTTAAAATCTGCCTTTCTGAAATCTAACCTTGACGTCTGAGTCTTCACAGGTCTTCCTCCTCTAGTTATCCAAAATTCTAAAATAGCATGGTCGCTACCTCCTAGGGTCCCAGCCACTTTTACCTCCTCAACCATTTCCTCCCTGTTTATAAGGATTAGATCCAAGGTAGCAGTTCCCCTTGTTTTCTCCCCTACCTTTTGGAAGATAAAGTTGTCAGTAAGAGATGATAAGAATTTCCTTGACCTGTTAGTTTTGCCTGAGAGAGATTCCCAACAAATGTCAGGGTAGTTGAAATCTCCCATGACAACTATGTCATATTTTTTGGAGAACTTGGCCATTTGATGCATAAAGAGTTCATCCATATCTTCAGCTTGCACAGGCGGCCTATAGTAAATGCCTACAATGGTGTCCTTTCCATTGTTCTGTCATTGTATTCTTACCCAAACAGTTTCCACAGAACTCCCAGTCTCTGAAGCTTCAATCTCTGTGGAGATATACGCGTTTCTAACATACAATGCGACACTTCCTCCTCGTTTATCAAGTCTGTTTCTTGCAAATAAGTTGTATCCTTCTAGTCTTGTATTCCAATCATGTGTATTGTCCCACCAGGTTTCAGTGATTCCAATTACATCATATTTCTTTTCCTGTGTTAGTAGTTCCAATTCTCCTTGTTTGTTGCCCATGCTTTGTGCATTAGTATAGAAACATTTTAGTTTGTGATTGGTTTCTCTTTCTCCAATATTTTTATTATTTAGTTTCTTTTGTCTTTGTTCTTCCTTTCCACTTCTAATAGCAGAGTTCTCAATAGCATTTGTCAGGTGTATGCCTTTTTCTGGCCTTTTGCTTCCCTTCCCACATTGTTCTGGTTTAAAGCTCTCCTGATGACTGTAGCAAGGTGACTTCCAAATACATGTTTTCCAGTCTTCGTAAGGTGCACCCCATCTATAGCAAGTAGTCCATCGTATAGGAAATTCACTCCGTGATCCAGAAATCCAAATCCTTGCTGACGGCACCATTGACGTAGCCAGTTGTTCACCTGCAGAATCTTATTCCACCTCCTTGCTCCATGGCCATCCACTGGGAGGATGGAAGAGAAGACCACCTGCGCTCCCAGTTCTTACACTTTCTTACCTAATCAGTATGTCTTTGGAGTGTGGGAGGAAATCAGAGAATCCGGAGGAGACCCATGTAAACACAGGGAGAACTTACAAACTCCTTGCAGATGTTGTCCATGGTGGGATTTGAACCCAGGATCCCAGAGCTGCAAAGCAATAGTGCTAACCACTGAGCCAATGTGCTACCCTTTGTGTTCATGAAGAGTGTAGGATGCTGTGTTATGTCTAATAAAGGATAATTATTAAGAAAAATAAAGGATCGTATGGAGGATCTAACGCCCACTCAACTGTATGTGTTGCCTTATAGCTCAGTGGACAATTGATATGGTAGAATGTGGGGATCTATGGTGTTGTATCCTCTGAACAGCATACCTGAAAGTCACAAAGTTCATTGCAAGCATTAAATGAAAATAGTGCTGTTTCCATCCTTGTGCATTTCTATTTCTGCTTCATTTTTTTTTTATTCCGCGACACTTATGCAATTCTAATCTCCTGGAGTAATTACCGGGCTCCCCATTTATTTCTTCAACTCATGATGGAAAGTTAATTTGTTTCTAGAAAACAAACACAAGAAGAAATGTCAATATGGGAAAGTACGCGGAATACAAAGCCTTCTACTAACAGTCGTCCTTAAATGATTGGGTAATAAAAACGCTGAAATATTTAGTTACATTAAGACCTTAAAAGCTCATTTAGAAAGTTTTTTTTTTTTTTTAAGTTCACACTAACTGATAATTCAGCAGTGGAAGGCGGCATCGTTATTAACCTTTAGACTGCAGCTTGGAGATGTGCAGTAAATACTTTTTTTATTTTATATTCTTCCAGTAGTATTATTGTGGCCATAAAATAACATCATAAGTCGTTCACTATGAAGGAAGGAAATAAAGCTCATTTTATTCATCTATTTGTCCTAAATCTAAGAATAAGTCGGCTGCTCCGTATTTTATTACAGACCTGCAGAATGTGCACATTACTTGTACCCATGTGGCCAAGATTGCATTCACAACATGTATCAGCCACTGGCTTTCAGAGAAAAACATGCTTTATATTGCTATCGAGCCACACTGAAGAATAGTCCGACAGGTAGGTCCCCGGCGGATTTTCCCTGCCTGCTGCAATTGAATCTTCCAATATGCACACATAGGTAGAGACCTGTCAATCAATGGCAGTGGGCAGGGAGAAGCTGTTGGAGACCTGCCTGTCATGAGGATGCAGATAGTAGAGAAATTCAGACTCCAGGCGGGGGAAGGCGGCTGCATCATGGGGCTCTCAGTCCAGTGTCTTTGGCCCTTTGGCTGACTCGGGCCATGGGTCGGACTGCAACAGCCAGAGGGCCGGTTGTGTCCCATGGGCTGCAATTTGCCCAAGTCTAATCTAGAATATGGCACCATTCCTTCTCTTACATATAACTTTTGCCTCTTTTTCCCAATCTTTAAAGTAATGGTAAAGATATGCTACTCCTCAATACAAGTTTCCCATTTTTAGGTAGTCTGGAAACTTGACAGTCTCAAGTGTAAGAAGTGAAGAATTTCTTTGTTTTCCTGGTGCTCAGCCATTGATGAGGATTTCTTATATAAGGGTCTGTGTGTAAATTCGGCATTGATTGGCCCACTCCATATTAATATACGCACTAATGTAGCCGGACTTTTACCAAGGTTTCCTCTCCCTACACTTAATTAGATTACTCCCAGTTACGCCGTAGCAGTGTATTGCAAGGTAATACAATGCTAGAAGATGTCAAAGTGGCGGATAGTTATCCTTTAGTGGAGCAGACTTCTCGGTAGTGCTAGACTGTTTTTATTCTGTGATATGAAATACTCTATATAACATAGGGAGGTTTCCTATGAAAGCGTTATGTACCCAATGGCTCTATAAAAGTAAATACAGGCGTATACATGTACCGGTGCCAGCATCTAGTGCGCTTCTATAAAATAATAGGAAATTGAAAACAGCAGAGAATGAAAGATGGCCGAAACACCAAAGTACTGTAGATCCTGGCTCCATTCCCATGGCCCGTTTGACTCCAGTCTTGGAAGACGATGAAAAACAGACTGAGCAGTAGAACACGCTATATACCAGATATAACACTTTGTTATAAAAAAAGTAGCACTATATTGTATAGTGAAATGTAAATTAGAATTGTGGCACAAAGGCTTTGACAACAATCCCTTTTAGGTATTATTTGCAGGATAATCCTTGGTGCTTGTTCACACTGCTCTGCCGACAGAACTCAACAAGGAAGAGGAGCAGATATTGTTCAAGATGTAAATCTATGTGACATGGTGCTGCTCAGTGACCAAGATTATTGACAGTGAGAGGGAAAAAAGTACGTCCAGTCATCAAGATGGTGGCATGTAGCAAACAAGGGTAGGCCCTCACTTGTTCCACTTTTTTGAGGACTTCTGAAAGGTCTTAAATTATATTATTTTGTGCCTGAAACATAAAAGAAATTTACCAAGACTTTACGTTCCATAGAGGCAGAGGATGCAGTGTACATGGGATCCCTTCAGAGAGGAGGTCCAGCCCTGGTTGGTTCCACCTCTTTTGGGTGGGATAAAGCTAAGCAGAGCTTCCTTCCCTAGAGGAACTGCATTTTAGTAAGCATCGCCTAGTGAACTAGTCCAGGTTCCTAAAATGGGTTTATAGTGGAAAGTGGACACTAAGCTTGGTGAAAAAGCCTGGCTACCTACTTAGGGACCCATTTTACCCTCTTCCTGCTATCCTCTATTGACAGCACTGTACTAGATTTTCAATACTTAATACATAAACGTCTTCCCCAACCATTACAAGAAGGACAAAGAATACTGAGAAAATGCTGATTTTACATTCATCCAGTAATTTGGATGCTGGCTTCTCTTATTAAATACGGGATCTGTACATAATCTACCATTATTGTCTAATGTCAGCATTATCCATTACCCTCAATGCAGAGGACTTACATCCCTACTCCATGAGGAGTGAAACGGGAAGCAAAAATAGTACTTTTTTGTGTTAAAATATGGCATTTATATCATTTCGGGTTTATTGAGCAAAGAAAATATAGATGAACATCCCAGAGAATGACTCGGTGGGCTGCTGTTTCTATAATAAGGGACCCTGGTGCTTCTTTACTATGAACGGAGCATTTTCTTTTTTGAATTAGGGCAGCGTGGGCTTTAAATTAAATGTCAAATATAATTTAACATTTATAACATGAAGGGGCTGACTGTGTACTCGGAAAAAGTGACAGGCCTTCTGCGGAGCAGTTAATTGCTATGCGCCCAATAATGTGTATGTAAGTGGAAGACACTTTTGTAACTACATTTTCAGCATACCAGAAATTACATCAGTAATTGTTAGCACAAAGGGAAACCATGTAAAAATCTCTTGTGACTTAGCAAAAAAATATTTTACCTTTATATTGTATTTATGATGTAGGTCACGCAAATGTATATTTTTATTTAATGTGAAAGGTGTCGTGTCAAACTCTCCCACAAGGTAGGTGAGAAGTTCCTGATTGTGTAAGGACTACAACTACTGACGCCACTAGTAATCAAAAGAAATGGGGTCCCTGAGTCCCCCATGCAAATGCAGGGCAGATAGCATGTGTATGCTGCTGCTCAATTCATTCTCTGAGACTGAAGATTGGTAAAGGTGAAAAATTTTGATCAGAAAAAAGTGCAATTTTTCATCCATATGGCCATTTTTTACCACCCCTATATCCATTTTTTTTTATATCAAAACCAAAAAAATGAGCCAAAGCATAAGTTGCTATGCACGTCATGTGTAGGAGCACGTTCACACAGTGGCCATTGCACAGACAAAACTCAAGTAAATAAAAATAGTACATGTAACTAACATAAGATAAAACTATTTTGATGAAAAAAAAGGTGGAAAAGCCATGACAAGGTGTACCCAAACCCAAAACAGTTTTTGACATCAGTATAACATCTGTTTTTTACCACTACAATTGCAAAAATAATGAAAAGTCTATATATAATTTCCTATATAAACTGTACAGTAGAATAGATGGCATATAGCTCCCTTTTTTACGCACACAAGAACCTAGTGCATGTTGTATTTTTTTCACATAGATACTTGGTCTGTGTGGAAAAAAAATTCTCATCTGAGCTAGTCCTTTCACTTATATTGGTGTTTGTGTTGTCCATGTGTGATCCGTTTTACATACAGATGGCGCACAAGCCAAAGTTCTATTTGAAGAAGCCTGAGATATTCAATGCTGCAGCTAGGTGGATTCTTTTCATTTTTGGGAAACCACCTTGAAGTAGACTCATTGTTTGGTGTGACTGTGGCGGTGGCAACATTTGATGGTCTTCTTGTTTCATGTTGCCTTTCTTGACCACTGAAAACATATCAATGGAACGAGTGCAGTCACCACACATCTTAACCAGAGCGTGAGCTTTATGGATTTCCGAGCTCCTGCAGAACTAATCTTTTTGAGAAAGGCTATGCGTCTTTCATTGAAGGATAGCAAGAACTGATTTCCTGAGTCCCATGTAGAATGTGTATGCAGCCTTCTGCTCCGGTCATTCTCTATAGGATTGACAGCGATAGACGAGACTATGGATAGTTGATATGTTTCACCATTGGGACAACTCCGTTAACTAGACTTGTTGTTTGGTGTAAAAGTGGCAGTGGTAACATGTGGTGGTCTTCTTGATTCATGTTGCCTCTCTTTTCACTGGCACCACTTATGGTATTCTGGGGTTGAGTCTCGGAATTCCTGCAGAACTGATTCTTTTTGAGAAGTTCTGCTCCTTTTATCCATCTTCTTTTAGCTATCTTCCCTCTGTCCAGGGAATGTAGTTAGCATGCTTACCTAAATTTAGAGTACAAAATTGAGACCATTTAAGCCTTACCCACACTAACACTCAGGAACACCACAAAAAACTTCCACTTTTGGGTGTGATTTTGCTAAACCTGATAGATTTTTCGCTCCACTCTGTTGGGTTGTCCAAAAACAGGATGGCTGGCAAGTATGAATTATTGAGATGTAATGTAGTTCATGAGATGTGACGAGTCTCAATATTATAATTTCTTCATCTCAGAGAAGAAAAAATTTTAATATTCCGGCTGAGATTTTGGAGCTGTGCTTTGAGATAGATGTATGGTACTGTAGAGGTCTTTAAACTTCTTTATCCCGAAGAACCTGTCAAAATGATATGAAGTGTTCTGGGATTTTGGTATATTGAAGGAACCGTCTAGAATTAGAATAAAAGGGTTTAGTTTTTCCAAGAAATCTTGTCCAAGGAGTGTGTCTGATATTACAATTTATCTCTTAGATGTTAAAAAAGCAAAAATTGTTTGATTCATTTATAGAATGGTACAAGTTTTAGATTGATACATAATTTGTTGCACCTATGAATGTAACAAAAATTATAGATCATAATTTTTAAGAGGCACAATAAATTCCATCGGCATGATGCCGACTCCAGTGGACATTTCGACAACGTTTTCAACAAAGGTTTCTTCAAAACATGTGTTGAGTTTGGCATCACTACTTTGATAGCGATGACCTATCCTTAGAGTCGGTCATCAATATCAGATCTATGGGGGTCTGACGCCCCGGCACTTGAACCAATCAGCTGTTATCAGGTTCTGATCTGATGCATCCAGATACGACAGTGTATGGAGACAGCAAGACAGCAATACCTCCTACTTCTGTGCAATGGCTGCTCCTGGCTACTGCTGCTCGGCTCTTATTAAAGTGAATAGGAGCTATGCTTCAACATCTGGGATCAGATATGCAATATCTCATCCATCTAATATTCATGACCTATCGTAAAGAGCAGTCATCAATTTCGAATAAATGAAGAACTTATTTAAGGCATTATGGACATGTCACTCTAGCATTTCTGTATTCATTATTATTAATTTTTCAATTTATTCTTAGTGCAAAGTTTTTAGGTTTTTTTTAGGCCGATTAGCTCTTGCACTTTCTACTTTATTGGCATGGATTTATGCATTGGCCGTGACAGAAGGTGCTGGCTCAGCTATTGACATGAGCAGTCAGTCTTCCATCTAAACCCTTTGTTTAGTTATGTGCCAACACAGGAAAGATTGACTCTTGTCAAGCACAAGACTGCAGAAGACTAAAAATATATTTTGCACTGAGTAGTCAGGTCTTGGAAGCAGCAAACATTTAGTTTTTTTCTTTTTTTTCTTACAAGTTTCTACATGACATTGGCAGCATAGAGTATATAAAACTCCCAAAACTGTAAGTTAAAATGATAGCCTCAGTATAGTTAAATAATAAAATGAAGAAATAATAGTGACCTTTCAGAACATCAACACTATCAGCCAGTGAATGTAATTTTTTCTCTTTATAAATGACTTCTTGCTTAAAACATCTGCTCTTTAAAAGGTCTGGCCATCCAGTCATTTTGTAATGGCTTTTCTGACCTCAATACTCTTTGTCTGCTGTCTCCCATGTAAGTATGATTAATTCTCCTATGCTCTGTCAAAGAGAGACCGGCTGTGCGGGGAATCACAAAAGGCATCCCCACAGCAGGTGAGGGTTAATAAGTTGATACATTAGATTTGGGAGGTCAAATAACACATTGTAGATGACTTCCTAAAAAATCTCCAGCAATCAATCACTACATAAAAACACTGCATAAAATGTAAAAAAAAAAAAAAAAAATAGGAAAAATTGAGTTCTGATGGATGATGAAATGGATAGATAGTTAGAAATAAATAAATGAATAATGAACCAAATAATGAAGAAGGTAGCGTTTCCAATATTTAGAGTGAAAGATGAGGACTTTATTTAGTCTATCCTAAAGTCCTAAAAGTGAAATAATGTCTTCTTATATTTCACTAAAATGAGGAGTGCTGTTTTTTTTCATTATTTTGATTATGACATGAAGATTTTTGAAGAGAAATCAGAGAACTTGGACTCATGCTTAGCATATCACAGAGTTTCTTTAATTTTAGCATTTGTTAGATAAATAGATACAGCAGCTGTTTTCATTTTCTGGACAATGCTAGTAGTGCATGTTCATTCTTTCCTATTGTTATCTTCCATGTTGGCTTTATATCATGGCTGTACTGTTGTTTAATTCCATATTTCAGGTGTCAGTGTAAGATTTTTGGTGTAATATATGATCTGGCCAATAGAGGGCAGTTGGAGCATGGTGGTTTTGGCAGTTGGTGGGAAGTTGGCAGGAATCAAAGGTGAGTCCAAGTGGAAGGGAAGCTGTGCATCCTTGGAGAAAGTCTGGATAGAGCGTTGCGGCTCTGTATCTGTTAGTGACTCTGGGACACCTTGTTTGGCTTGACATGAGCTGACTTGGCAAGGAAACCATGCATCTTGGGCTAGGCCACATGAGGCCTTATCTCCAAGGACTTAGGGAAGCCCTGCGTTGGAGAGATCGGCATTCCATAAGATCTTCAAGATGGCATTTCTATCTCTTAATGACTTAGGGAAGCCTTGCGTTGGAGAGATCGGCATTCCCTAAGGCTGGTTTCACATTTGCGTTTTTTTTCGCGGTATTTTAGCGCTAAATAGCCCATGCGTTTTTTTTTCCTATACTTTGCATGGGATGCGCTTATGTGCGCATACACATGCGTTTGTACGCGTTTTTCCGCGCATGCGTTTTTTTGCGGTATGCGCTCAGGCGCACAAAATGCAACCTGTTGCATTTTTTGGGCGTCCGACTTGCCTCAAAAAAACGCATGCGCGCGCAATGCGTTTTTTTACAGCAAGACACCCATTATAAGTCTATGGTGAGCATATGTGCGCATTGGCATGCTTATGTATGCGTTTTTTTGCACATGCGTTTTTTTTTTTACCATTAGTTTAGACAATGGAATTTAGGGGTTTGGGTTAGAGTTAGGGTTAGTTAAGGGGGTTTAGGGTTAGGCTTAGGGTTAGGGTTAGGGTCAGGGTCAGGGTTAGGGTTAGGATCAGGGTATGGTTTGGTTAAGGGTTAGGGTCAGGGTCAGGGTTAGGGTTAGGATCAGGGTATGGTTTGGTTAAGGGTTAGGGTTAGGGTCAGGGTTAGGGTTAGGGTCAGGGTTAGGGTTAGGGTCAGGGTTAGGGTTAGGGTCAGGGTCAAGGTTAGGATCAGGGTATGGTTTGGTTAAGGGTTAGGGTTAGGGTTAGGGTCAGGGTTAGGGTTAGGGTCAGGGTCAAGGTTAGGGTTAGGATCAGGGTATGGTTTGGTTAAGGGTTAGGGTTAGGGTCAGGGTTAGGGTTAGGGTCAGGGTTAGGTTTAGGGTCAGGGTCAAGGTTAGGATCAGGGTATGGTTTGGTTAAGGGTTAGGGTTAGGGTCAGGGTTAGGGTTAGGGTCAGGGTCAAGGTTAGGGTTAGGATCAGGGTATGGTTTGGTTAAGGGTTAGGGTTAGGGTGAGGGTTAGGGTTAGGGTCAGGGTTAGGGTTAGGGTCAGGGTTAGGGTTAGGGTTAGGGTATGGTTTGGTTAAGGGTTAGGGTTAGGGTTAGGGTCAGGGTCAAGGTTAGGGTTAGTAAAGTCATGGTTTGGGTTAGTGTGAGGGGCCACCTAATGTTTGGAAAAAACGCAAACGCGGTAAAAACGCACTAAAAACGCATACAAACGCATAAAAACGCTGCGTTTTTTTCATGCATGCTCATAAAAATGCTTGAAAAAACCGCAGCAGTTGTATGCTTTTGTATGCGTTTTTTCAATGCGTTTTTTTGCGGGAAAAACGCGCTGCAAAAAAAAGCAAGTGTGAAACTAGCCTAAGAGCTTCAAGACGGCGTTTCTGATTATTCGAGACTCAGCCCAGCAAGGACCCTTCTATTTCAGTCTCAGAATGTACTGGTACCATCTTACATCAGAATATGTATCCGCAAATATAAATAGCCTTATAGAGGTCAAGTTAGTAAGAAGAAAAGGCCTCTTCTATAAGATATACTTCCAAACGTGCTCC
Source organism: Dendrobates tinctorius (assembly GCF_039654945.1). Taxonomy (NCBI): domain Eukaryota; kingdom Metazoa; phylum Chordata; class Amphibia; order Anura; family Dendrobatidae; genus Dendrobates; species Dendrobates tinctorius. The sequence continues at coordinate 42,845,661 of NW_027361738.1, read as the reverse complement.
GAATAGGCGATTACTAAAGTACTGGGACAACACAATTGTTTCATGGATTTATGCATAGAAAGGGTTAATCGAGTTGTCTTTTGTTCACATATAGCTGTTAAAGGGAATCTGTCACCTATTTTTCGTATATAAGCTGCATCCACTGCCATAAGGGGCTTATCTACAGCATTCTGAAAGATAAGAAAAATGAGTTATATTATACTCACCCGGGGGTCCGGTCCGATGGGTGTCGCGGTCCGGGTCCGGCGCCTCCCATCTTCTAGCGATGATGTCCTTCTCCTTGCTTCTGTCACGCTCCTGCGTAGGCGTACTTTATCTGCCCTGTTGAGGGCAGAGCAAAGTACTGCAGTGTGCAGGCGCCAGGAAAGGTCAGAGAGGCCCAGCGCCTGCGCACTGCAGTACTTTACTCTGCCCTCAACAGGGCAGATAAAGTACGCCTGCGCAGGAGCGCAACAGAAGTAAGGAAGAGGACGTCATCGCTAGAAGATGGGAGGCACCGGATCCGGACCGCGACACCCATCGGACCGGACCCCCAGGTGAGTATAATCTAACTCGTTTTTCTTATCCTTCAGGTTACATCGGGGACTTATCTACAGCAATATAGAGTGCTGTAGATAAGCCCCTGATGGCGGTGGCTGCAGTTTATATATGAAAAAATAGGTGACAGATTTCCTTTAATTCTGTTTAAGTGTACCTGCGTATACGCTTAGTCAGTGTTACTTATACACTGTTTGCCTACCATCCTTTCCTTTGTTTTATAAACTGGTTAGTAAATATTCATATTATATTATCTAATCTTTGTGCTTGTCTGCGGATTGTTGCTGTACTCCTCGTCCTGTGGCCCTCCCTCGCCCACGTTTCATCTATAAATACCATATCCACTAAGTAAAACAAACATAGTGCAGGACACGCTATATACAACAGCCTAAAAGGTTATTCCCAAAATATCAATTAAATCCCCTCTTCTTAGGATAGATGTTAAAGGGGATCTTCCGCCAGATTTTTGCTACCTCTTCTGACAGCAATATATTGTAGGAAATTAGAACCTGATTCCAGCAATGTATCACTTAGTTTACTGGGTGCAGCAGTTGTGACACAATCTGAGTTTTTAGATGTAGCAGAGCTCAGAAAGCTAACCCCGCCTGCACCAGCCTCTCTATGTACATTGTCTATTGACAGTAGGCTACTTATGCGATTTCCCTATATGCTGCAATACTGTTGTATTGAAGTATATAACATAAGCGATCAAAGGGTTTTGGACCTTGGGGAGACATAAGAATAAAGTAGAAAAAAAATATACATAGAAAATTTCAAATTCCCCACTTTTTCCCCCATTAAAAATAACAATAAAAATGTCCTATTTAATATCCCCATGTCGATAAAAGTCCAGTCTATCAAAATATAATAATATTGAAATCACACGTAAAACGCAAGAAAGATAAATAAATCAAAACATGAGTATTGTTGCTTATTGGTTTCCGGCTTTTCCCACAAAAAAATACAATACATAGTGATCAAAACATCATATGATTCCCCAAGAGGTTATCAATAAAAACATCACCTCAAAATGCATCCTCAGCCAGCGCCATGGTCGGAAATATAAAAAAGTTACAGGTCTCAGAAAATGGCAATAAATAAAATTATATGTTTTTTTTTCCAAATTTCAGATTTTTTTTCACCACTAAAATAAAAAAAACCCTGAACACGCCTAGTATTGCCATAATTGCACTGACCAGGAGAATCATGTAGACAGGTTATTTTTTACGGCACAATGAGGATTGTTAAAACAAAATGCCAAAAAATAATGACTGGTTTGTGTTTTTTTAACAGTTTTCCTGCGGTTGGATTTTGCTTTTCTCCTTTTTCAGTATCTTGTTTGGTAAAATGAGTGGTGTCACTCAAGACTACAACTCATCCGGCTTAGATGAACAAGTCGTCATGTGGCTACATCAACTAAAAATAAAAAAGTTATGGCTCTTGTAACAACAAGAAGAGAAAATGAAAGCACAAAAATGAAAAGTTCCCAGGTCATTAAGGAGTTAATACTTAAGCATATACCTTGGGCTAGATAAAGACTTATTGTAGCATTACTGATAATTTTTAAAGAAGCACTTCCATCAAAGTTTTTATTTTCTTAATATATTGCAGTCAGCATTTTACATAGCACAGTGTACTTACAGTTGCTCATTTTGCCTTTCTACCTATCTAATGCTTCTCTTTTCTCTGCTCTTTGTATAAACAGGCAATACCGTTTCCTACATTTATCATCCCCCTGATCAACTCCTGACCCAGCTTCTCCTTCTCCTCCTGCCAGGGACTTTTGTAGTGACTATTGACTCATACAGGGAAAATTGACTAATAAAGACAGCAGTACCCTCACCTACAGGTCCTGATTCATCAAGGTCGATATTTTTCATGCAGGTCTTGAAAAGGGTTCAGAATTGAGTACAAGGCACCTGATTCATTAAGAAGCGCATGATTCAAAATTAATAAGATAAAACATTCAGTGGTGTGTACCTCTGTGTGTGCCTTGACCAAAATCTTTCTCCAGTCTTAGACTGGAGTAAGATTTGTGGCATAGGGTATGCCACCGCTCGTCATTTATTTGATTAGTGGGGGTTGCCATGCCTAGCTCCACTTACTTTGTTTTGAAAACACTACAAGAAACAAATTGTTTTGCACAGCTTTATGTTGCACCAAAAATTTGTGACTTTTAACCCCTTCACTACCAAGGGTGGTTTGCACGTTAACTCCCGGGCCAATTTTTACAATTCTGACCACTGTCCCTTTATGAGGTAATAACTCTGGAACGCTTCCATGGATCCCGGTGATTCTGACATTGTTTTCTCGTGACATATTGTACTTCATGTTAGTGGTAAAATTTTATTCATATAACTTGCGTTTATTTGTGAAAAAAATGAAAATTTGGCGAAAATGTTGAAAATTTCGCAATTTTCCAACTTTGAATTTTTATGCTCTTAAATCACAGAGATATGGCACTCAAAAAACTTAATAGAAAACATTTCCCACCTGTTTACTTTACATCAGCACAATTTGGGAACCAAAATTTTTTTTGTTAGGAAGTTATAAGGGTTAAAAGTTGACCAGCAATTTCTCATTTTTACAACACCATTTTATTTTTAGGGACCACATCACATTTGAAGCCACTTTGAGGGGTCTATATGAAAGAAAATACCCAAAAGTGACACCATTCTAAAAACTGCACCCCTCAAGGTTCTCAAAACCACATTCAAGAAGTTTATTAACCCTTCAGGTGCTTCAAAGGAATTTTTTGAATGTTTAAAAAAAAATGAACATTTAACTTTTTTTCACAAAAAAAATTACTTCAGGTTCAATTTTTTTATTTTACCAAGGGTAACAGGAGAAATTGGACTGCAAAAGTTATTGTGCAATTTGTCCTGAGTATGCTGATACCTGATATGTGGGGGAAACCACTGTTTGGGCGCATGGCAGAGCTCGGAAGGGAAGGAGCACCGTTTGACTTTTTCACTGCAAAATTGGCTGGAATTCAGATTGGACGCCATGCCACGTTTGGAGAGCCCCTGATGTACCTAAACAGTGGAAACCCCCCACAAGTGACCCCATTTTGGAAACTAGACCCCCCAAGGAACTTATCTAGATATGTGGTGGGCACTTTGAACCCCCAAGGGCTTCACAGAAGTTTATAACGTACAGCTGTACAAATAAAAAAATCATATTTTTTCCACAAAAATTATCTTTTCACCCCCAATTTTTATTTTCCCAAGAGTAACAAGACCCCAAAAGTTATTGTGCAATTTGTCCTGAGTACGCTGATATCCCATATATGGGGGTAAACCACTATTTGGGCACATGGCAGAGCTCAGAAGGGAAGCAGCGCCATTTAACTTTTTTGGCTGGAATTGAGATAGGACGCCATGTCGCGTTTGGAAAGCCCCTGATGTGCCAAAACAGTGGAAATCCACCAATTCGAACTCCAAACCTAACCCTAACCCTAGCCCTAACCCTAGCTCTGACCCTAACCCTAGCCCTAACCCTAGCTCTGACCCTAGCCCTAACCCTAGCCCTAACCCTAGCTCTGACCCTATCCCTAACCCTAGCCCTAATGGGAAAATGGAAATGAAAAAAAATATTTTATTATTTTTCCCTAACTAAGGGGGTGATAACGGGGGGTTTGATTTACTATTTATGGCGGGTTTTTATTTTTGGCAGCTGTCATACGCTAAAAGACGCTTTTTATTGTAAAAATAGTTTATGCATCACCACATTTTGAGAGCTATAATTTTTCCATATTTTGACCCACTGAGTCATGTGAGGTCTTATTTTTTGTGGGACGAGTTGACATTTTTATTGGTACCATTTTCGGGCGCGTGGCATTTTTTGATCGCTTTTTATTCCAATTTTTGGGACGCAAAATGAACAAAAACCAGCGTTTCATGAATTTCTTTTGGGAGATGCGTTTACACCGTTCCGTGTGCGGTAAAATTGATAAAGCGGTTTTATTCTTCGGGTCAGTACCGTTACAGCGATACCTCATTTAGGTCTTTTTTTTATGTTGTGGCGGTTTTATGCAATGAAAACAATTTCTATATAAAAAATAATTATTTTTGCATCGCTTTATTCTGCGAGCTATAACTTTTTTATTTCTTTCGCTGATGATATTGTGTTGTGGCTCGTTTTTTGCGGGACAAGATGACGTTTTCAGCGGTACCATGGATATTTATATGCGTCTTTTTGATCGCGCGTTATTGCACTTTTTGTTCAGCGGTATAATAATAAATCATTATTTTTTGCTTCGTTTTTTATTTTTATTTTTTAAGGGGTTCGCTAAAGGGGTTAACTAATGGAACAGTTTTATAGGGAGGGTCACTACGGACGCGGCAATACCAAATATGTGTACTTTTATTGCTTTTTTATTTTCAAAAAATGAATTTATTAGGGAATATTTTTTTTCAATTATTTTTACACTTTTTTTTTTTTTCACTTTATTATAATGTCCCATGGGGGACATCACTGTCCTGTGACAGATCGCTGATCTGTCACATCACAGATCGCTGTGACAGATCAGTCACAGGCACTGCTGCAGGCTTCCTCATGCCTGCGCTCTGCGGGCAGTGAGGAAGCCAGCTCCCTGCAGGCCCCCGAAGGTCCCCGTCGCCATCTTGGATCCTGGGACCTGCAGGGAAAGAGCCCCCCGCAGCAGCGCTGCACATTGCGCTGCTGTGGGGGTCGCAGGGAATCACGGAGGGAGCCCCCTCCCTGCCGATGCTTCCTTTAATCCCATGTTTGATCGCGGTGTGCCAGGGGTTAATGTGTCGGGGGCGGTCCGTGACCGCCCCTGACACATTGTGCCGGGTCTCAGCTGTGATAATCAGCTGATACCCAGCCGCGATCAGCGGCGATCACCACATGAGTGCCGCTGATCGCATTAGACGTACTATTCCGTCCTTGGGACTTGGGACGAGAAACAAATTCCAAGTGCGGTAAAATTGCAGAAAAAGAGCAATTCCACAATTGTTTTTTTTTTTTACCATGTTAATCAAATGTTAAAACTGACCTGCCGTTATGATTCTCCATGTCATTACGAGTTCACAGATACCAAACATTTATAGGTTATTTTTTATTTAAGAGGTGAAAAAAAATCCAAAGTTTGTTAAAAAAAAGGCCTCATTTTCCAAGTCCCGTAGCGCCTCTATTTTTTGGATTGTGAGGCTGAGTGAGGGCCTATTTTTTGCATGGCGAGCTGTCGTTTTTATTGATACCATTTTGGTGCAGATATGACTTTTTGATCGTCCTTTATTGCATGTTAATGCAATGTTGAGGCAACCAAAAAAATGTAATTCTGGCATTTTGTTTTTTTCTCGTTACGCAATTTACCAATTGGATTATGGTAATTCTTTTTATATATTGATAGATCGGGCGATTCTGAGCGCTGTGATACCAGATATGTGTACAATTTATTTTCTTTTAATTATTTTATTTTGAATGGGGCAAATGGGTGGTGATTTAAACTTTTATATTTTTTTATTTTTTTTTATATTTTAAATTTTTTTTATTTTACACTTGCTTCAGTAGTGTCCATTGGAGACTAGAAGCTTCGATCATCAGGGCTGCCACATAGAGCAGAGATGCAGCCCTGTTCTGTGCAGCAGAAATGCTCACTTGTTATGAGCGCCAATAGCAAACAGGCAATAACAACAACAGGATTCTCCTGCAGACTGCAGATTGTGATGCTGGGCGGGATTAGTTACATGCTTCCGGTGCGATCATGTTAAATGCCGCTGTCAGAGAGTGTATTGTGATTCCACCCGGACTGTTAGGGGTACATTTAAACAAAAAAGGAAGCAATCTGTAACATCATAGCATGCAAACGTGTAATATGAAAAATGAATTGCATTACTGCATAAGAAATGTGAAGAATTGAGAAAGCTTAGCGCATAAAATGGCCAATTATGTGTACCTGGAAGCCACGTTAAGGCAATTCTCGTTTCCAGGACCTAACCTAATGCCAATCCTCTCTTAGACTAAAGTCTTCATCTGAATGAGAACCTATGTAAATCCTATTCTTAGACTGAAATCTATATCTCTGTGGAGGGGTGGTGGCCTTGCTGTGATTAAAAACGCCTGCGGCTAACAGGTGGAGTGCTCAGTCAGAAGGTTAATGAATACAAATTTCAAAAAACTGACCATCACATCCAAGCATAAACTAAGTGTGAACAGGTGCTTTTGAAATTTGTTAGGGGTACATGTCAGCTGTTGAAATCAGCTGACATTTGCCGGAAAACATGTGGGTTCATTGCCGGAGCCCATATCAAAGGGGGAGACCCGACATGCGCCGTATATGTAAGGCGCATGTCGTGAAGGGGTTAATGCCTGTTCTGTGGTGTAAAAGCTTTGACGAATCGGGGTCACAAATTTCATATCCAGCCTGTATTACTGGGAGAGACGCTCCCATAAGTCAAAAGTTTGAAACTTGCATTAGGTAAACACTAACATATTTAAAAATCATTTTTTCCATGTCAAAGGCTTCCATAGCCTTTAATGTTGGAGCAAAAGCCAATAAAGTAATCACCCCTTCAATGACCTGGAATTGATGTAACCCTTTCCAGTAAACTGCTAATTATTTATTTGTTTGCATCAGTGTTTAATATCTGATCCAGGAGCGCACAAGCCACGATTTCCAATAATTGTCCTTTAAATCCTGTGCACCACATATAGTGAACCTGGACAACATCAGCGAGGTAAACAAGCACACCGTGCCCTAAAAAGGTTACTTGGGCTAAATTAATTTCTTAACATTTAGCAAACATCAGATTAAATCTTCAATTGCAGCGCAAACATGGCAAAGTGTTTAACGTAAAGAGGTGGAGAGAAAGACGTGCGTCTGGGATGTCTCGGCGAGCTGCAGTGTTTTGTGAATGTAAAGTAGTCAGGCTTGCTACATAAATAAATTAATACACTTACAAATCTGTCAGATTCACTTGGCAGAGCTTGTTATAAGCAGCTTCTAGTACATTACCTGTCACCCGCCTCACCTCCGTGCAGAGTACTGGTCCCACGTGTAAAATACATTTCTTTCATTGCGAGCTATAAGCTCTTTGTACAGCCAGACACTCAATTATTAGACAGACTGAAAGCATAAAACCATAACCATTCCATGTCTAATGTGACATGTGTTATCAGAAAATGACCTATTGTTCTAATCAAATTTTTGTTAAATTATTATTTTTTAATTAATTTTGTTTTTTTTCCATATCACAGATTATATTTAGAAAATCTTGAGATTTCCCCACTGACCACTGGAGCTATTCTAAACTCCTACGTCATGTTGTTTCAGGAAATCTACTTGTATTTAGCAGCAAATGACTGACTCAAACCCAACCTTTGGTATTGAAGCATCTAATGAGCATGTGCAAACATCAGTGTGACGGAAGGAGGAGTAGTGTGAATGGTGGATCCTCTCTGATCAGTTTTGTACAGAGGGGATATCTGTCATTGTAATCCTACCTGGGGTGGTGATAATGATCCTGCTGAAAACTCTTATTGAAAAGAACAGAATGTATGACTGTAGATAGCACCAGTGGCCAATTGCATGATGGCTTATTTTGTTTTTTTAATATAGGTCTTAATATGAAAAGAGATAAAAATGCCATGTATTTTTTTTTTAAAGTGCATGTAACACAAAAACTGGACTTAAGCAAGTATTCTCAATTTGTCTCTTAACCCCTTAGCGACAGAGCCAGTTTGCAGCTTAATGACCAGGCCAATTTTTACAATTCTGACCACTGTCCCTTTATGAGGTTATAACTCTGGAACGCTTTAATGGATCCCGCTGATTCTGAGATTGTTTTTTCGTGACATATTGTACTTCATGTTAGTGATAAAATTTCTTCGATAAATCTTGTGTTTATCTATGAAAAAAAGGGAAATATGGCGAAAATTTTGCAATTTTAAAACTTTAAATTTTTATGCCCTTAAATCAGAAAGATGTGTCACACAAATTTCTTAATAAATAACATTTCCCACATGTCTACTTTACATCAGCACAATTTTGGAAGCAAAACTTTTTTTTGTTAGGAAGTTATAAGGGTTAAAAGTTGACCAGCGATTTCTCATTTTTACAACAAAATTTACAAAACCATTTTTTTTAGGGACCACATCATATTTAAAGTCATTTTGAGGGGTGTACATGACAGAAAATACCCAAAAGTGGCACCATTCTAAAAACTAGACCCCTCAAGGTGCTCAAAACTACATTCAAGAAGTTTATTAACCCTTTAAGTGCTTCACAGGAACTAAAGCAATGTGGAAGGAAAAAATTAACATTTAACTTTTTTTTGCAAAAAATTTACTTCAGAACCAATTTTTTTTATTTTCACAAGTGTTAAAAGAGAAAATCAACCACAAAATTTGTTGTACAATTTCTCCTGAATACGCCTATACCCACATATGTGGGGGTAAACCACTTTTTCAGCACACGGCAGAGCTTGCAAGGGATGGAGCGCCGTTTGAATTTTTCAATGCAAAATTGGCTGGAATTGAGATCGGATGCCATGTTGCGTTCGGAGAGCCCTTAATGTGCCTAAACAGTGGAAAATCCCCAACAAGTGACCCCATTTTGGAAACTAGACCCATTAAGTAACTTATCTAGATGTGTGGTGAGCACTTTAAACCTTCAAGTGCTTCACAGAAGTTTATAACGTAGAGCTGTGAAAATAAGAAATCCATTTTTTTTCCACAAAAATGATCTTTTCGCCCCCGAATTTTTATTTTTACAAGGGTAACAGGAGAAATCATACCCCCACAATTATTGTGCGATTTGTCCTGAGTACGCTGATACCCCATATGTGGGGGGGAACCACTGTTTGGGCACATGGGAGAGCTTGGAAGGGAAGGAGTGACATTTTGGAATGCAGACTTTGATGGAATGGTCTGCGGGCATCATGTTGCGTTTGCAGAGCCCCTGATGGGCCTAAACAGTGGAAACCCCCAACAAGTTACCCCATTTTGGAAACTAGACCCATTAAGGAACTTATCTAGATGTGTGGTGAGCACTTTGTACCTTCAAGTGCTTCACAGAAGTTTATAACGTAGAGCCGTGAAAATAAAAAATCCATTTTTTTTCAACAAAATGATCTTTTCGCCCCCAAATTTTTATTTTTACAAGGGCAACAGGAGAAATCATACCCCCCAGTTGTTGTGCGATTTGTCCTGAGTACGCCGATACCTCATATGTGGGGGGAACCACTGTTTGGGCGCATGGGAGAGCTTGGAAGGGAAGGAGTGCCATTTTGGAATGCAGACTTTGATGGAATGGTCTGCGGGCATCATGTTGTGTTTACAGAGCCCCTGATGGGCCTAAACATTGGAAACCCCCCACAAGTGACCCCATTTTGGAAATTAGACCCCCTAAGGAACTTATCTAGATGTGTGGTGAGCACTTTGAACCCCCCAAGTGCTTCACAGAAGTTTATAAACTCAGAGCCATGAAAATAAAAAGTCTTTTTTATTTCCACAAAAGTGATTTTTAGACCCCAATTTTTAGACCCCCAAAGTTGGTAAATAGTGGAAACCCCTCAAGTCTTGCTCCAACCCTAACCCCAACACACCCCTAACCCTAATCCCAACCCTAACCCTAATCCCAACCCTAATCCTTAATCCTAATTCTAACCCTAATCCTAGTTTGCCCTAACACTAACCCTAGCCCTAACCCTAGCCCAACCCTAGCCCAACCCTAACCCTAGCCGAACCCTAACCCTAGCCCAACCCTAGCCCTAATCCTAGCCCAACCCTAAGCCTAGCCCTAATGGAAAACTGAAAAAAAAAATATTTTCTTTATTTCATTATGTTTGCCTATATAAGGGGGTGATAAACGGGGGGTTATGTACTAATTTTTTTATTTTGATCACCATGATCGTTTATGATAGTGATCAAAATAATGAATGGAATCTGCCAGCCGGAGCCAGCAGATTCCCGGCGGGCGCACTGCGCATGCGCCCGCCATTTTCAAGATGGCGGCGCCCATCGGAGGACGCCGGCAGGACGTGGGACCACCGGGAGGGGACGGAGGACCACGGTGAGGTACCGGGGGGGATCGGGGGATCGGGGACCCTATTTCTCTCTCCTTTGATGTGCGATCACATCAGAGGAAAGAGAAATTTAATGCATAATCCCGGCTTTTTTTTTTCTTTGCGGTCGCCGTTATAGGGTTAATAATGGCGATCGCAAAAACGGGGTCGGTAAAAACCGACCGATTCATGTTCTCTGGGGTCTCGGCTACCCCTGGCAGCCGAGACCCCGGAGAAAATCCGACACTGGGGGGCGCTATGTACTTTCTCCACAGCGCCGTGAATTAACGGCGCTATGGTTTTAGTGCACTCAATTACCGCCGTTAAAAGGCGTATCGGCGGTCGTTAAGTGGTTAAGCAGCTCAGAGCTGTGCAGTTTCCTTAGAGTCTCCTTACTTCTTGGTTTCCGGCAGGGTTGGTGCTCCTCCTTGAGAGACAGTTCAGATGAGCAGAACTGTAGTAATAGTAGAACTATACAGCTCAGCATATGGACGTCAGCTTTCAGTGGTTTGTTCTAAGTCTGCACTGCTATCACTATATTTACACATTAAAATAACAGTTCGTTTGAACACGCACATGGCTCAGAACAGTGAGAGCAGTGATGATGGGTGCTGGTTACCAGCGGGGAAGAGGTCAGAGGGGTGTGGTTCTATGGGATTGATGATAAAAGCAAGATTTATGACAGCTGCTACTTAGAAGCTTAGAGGGAGATGAAAAGAGGTGGGCAACTTACTCAATGGGCTGGAGAGAGTTGACTGGTATGTCACGAGTTAACTCCTCTACTGGAATGTAGCTACTGTGAATACATACTCTGCCAGAGTCTGGGCAGGCACTAGTTGCCAAGCTCCATGGAAACCAACTGTACACTGTGAAAGATAAAAACTCTCATGGCAGGAAAATGCAGGAAATGAAAGCAGAAAGAAAACAGCAAGTCAATGCCAAATCTGCTTATTTTCAGGCTGTCTAACTCACTAAAGCAGTTTAAATGAAATCTGACACCAGGTTCTTGCTACCACATCTGAGAGAAGCATGATGTCAGCAAAGAGACTCTGAATCCAACAATCTATCACCTAGATTACTTGGTGCAGCGGTTCTGACACAATCAGAGTTTTAAGATTTAGCAATGCAGCCAAGCTAGGAAAGCTAACCCTGCCCACAGCAGTCTCTTTGAGCATTTTGTCTATAGGCAGTGAGCTGCTTATCATGGGAGGGGGCAGAGTCAGATGAGTGCCCAGGCACCAGCTAGTCACAGCAATGATAATCACCAGTTGATAAAGCTTTTGGTGTAAGCAAACAACAGCACACAGCCTGATGTGAGACATCACTGAATTCTGTGTTTTAACCCCTACCTCATGCTGTCCTCAGATTTCATAGCAAAACCTGCTGATAGATTCCCTTTAATAAATTAAGAATACACCTTTAAACATTAGATCATTTTCTTATGACAACTTCACTTTACCCATTACTGAGATTGGACATACTGGTTCATCTAGTGTCAGCTTCCTATCAGTTCATGAGACTGTATCTTTGCCGGCAGATGATGGTTGCATTATTCAGACATCATCTGCCCCTAACAGCCACAAGTAGAGCGGAGCTTTTTTACATTTACAGCATTGATCCGCTTTTCTAACTGCCCATCGGGAGTCTGCTGAAGACCCTTGTGCCTATCATGACGATACTTCTATGAAAGCCAGCCTCTGTTAGTACTAAGTATTGCTCTATATATATTTTTTAATTTCCAAATTTGTTTTCATCATTTAAAATAAAATAAAAAAAGCTTTGCATGTTTGGAATCCTTGTAATTGTACTGACCTGGTGAATCATATTGCCAGATCATTTTTACCATATCAGGAACGCCATCAAAAGAAAACCCCCCAAAAATTTAAAAAAAATATTTCTATTGACATAGAACGTATGAGAGTTGCTGTTTGGAAGACTAGTTGTACTTTTGAGTAGGGATGAGCGAATTTGTTCAGATTTGGTTCCGAATACAATCGGAATCGAATATTGTTTTTGCAATATTGTTCAAACACAGCCGGACGTCATTAGAGTCAGTGATCATAAGACATACATTAGGCACTAATATGTCAAAATCAGATTCGGGGACAAAATCCGAAGAAATTCGCTCATCTCTACCTTTGAATGACACCACTAATTTTATCATGCGACGTACTGGAAAGAGGGAAATTGATTTGGAAAGCAGCAAAGTTGTGCAATTCAAAAGTACAACTTGTCCTCCAAAAATCAAGTCCTCAAACGTCTATGTCAATGGAAAAAAAATGTTTTTGGGGGTTTTGTTTTTAAGGCTCTTGGAAGAAGGGTAGGAAAAAACATAGGTGCAAAAACAGAAAATCAGGTTAATATGGTTCTTTCAATCTCAGCATGTGAGGTCATAAGGTCCACCATAGAGATCTGATGCAGGATTATTGTCCTTTATTTTCCGGATCGGTACTGGTCCAGGATATCAGCTCCTCATCCACCAATGATCAACTAGTGAAGGCATATCCTACTGATACGTCATCACGAACTGAGATAGCAAGACACTTTCAGAAGCATTTTAGCACACCCCAAAATAATTATGCATAGTCCACCATTCATGAACCTCTACTATTAACAACAAAGAACGTTTCTCCATCAGAAGGGCCCAGCACATCACCTATACAGATCTATATGAAGTATAGCGTGGCACTGCTGCAGGGTGCACAAGTAGGTTAACCAAACCAAGAAGTAATAATGAAAATAACTTGGCACTCAACTTCTAGTATTCATGAGATTGGAGAAGAATTTTATTTAGGCAGTCTGCAAAAACGTTTCGGCCAACAACCTGGCCTTCGTCAGTCCGACTGCTTAAGATAATTAGGTAAGGCGGTAGTGTAGTAAAAGATGTGTCAATTCCTTTTGTGAGGACTGTGATGGTGAGCCATCCAGCTCACTATTAAGGTGAGGTTCTATGTAATAGTCTCTTGTAAAGAGATATCCAATTCACTGTTTAGGCAAAAAAATATTTCCTTATAATGGAATTGCCTGTATGATACGCTCTGAGCAACGCGACTAGTGGTGGAAACCACATCTGGATCCCCCTACACACCAGCACCTAAATAGGACCTGTTGTACTGACAGACCCATGTAAAAGAAAGTGCTCATCGCTATAACAGCCAGCTGTACTACTTTCTACACTCTTGCATATAACAGGATTTTGGATTTCCATGGGAATATCATACAGGCAGTTCCATTATAAGTAAAGATTTTTTTGCCTAAACAGTGAATTGGATATCTCTTTACAAGAGACTATTACATAGAACCTCACCTTAATAGCGAGCTGGATGGCTCACCATCACAGTCCTCACAAAAGGAATTGACACATCTTTTACTACACTACCGCCTTACCTAATTATCTTAAGCAGTCGGACTGACGAAGGCCAGGTTGTTGGCCGAAATGTTTTTGCAGACTGCCTAAATAAAATTCTTCTCCAATCTCATGAATACTAGAAGTTGAGTGCCAAGTTATTTTCACTATACAGATCTATGACTTTTATAAAAACTGTTTAATGCTTGATTTTCCTTATGGTGACACTGTAGCTTCATATTTTTGTCATAATGCTTTCCCAAAAATAGTGTTCAAAGTTGGCAACCCCTTTAAAGACATTTTTCTAATGTATTATATTGACTATTTTTCCGCTTTCAGCCCCTTTTGTTCACATTGATGCACTGATAATGTGGCAAAGCATTGTTCAGTATAATCCTGTGAAGCTGAACATCCGTTTTGAAGCTTTCAATAAGCAAACACATGTCCGTACTTCTTCTGATAAAATTACAAATGGTTCCTTTTCCCACATGATGAGAAACACATAAATAGGAAAATGTATATTTTCGGAAGGTCTGTTCCTACAATTCCCATAATTTCCTATAGGGACGTGTTCCCCCCGTCCTTATAACTCACTCTTGCCGGTTAGATACTGCTTCACCTCTTCCTATTCCCTTGTGCTCCCATGGAAAGCAGCATTGATCTGCATAATACTTTCCTGGCTCCCATAACACTGGATTGAGTTAAAATATTAAACTGTTTGACTAACCCACACAGGAATATATGGAGTTTCAGTGTAATTACTATTCAGCTGTATTGTGAAAAAAAAATGGAATAACTTAAAGTCATGAAATCCCAATGGAGGTTTCTTGTGCCAGAGGCAATACAGAAGCTGCGTGTTTTTTACCTGGTTATTAACAGTCGTGCTGTAAATGTGCAGCTATTCCTAGCACACTCACAGCCTGCCTTCTCGTTGATCATGCTAAATTATTTCTACATATTACTATGCATTTGATTTATCCTTACAATGTTGCTCTAGTGGGCTGGGTTTCGCTACGGATGCAGGGCGTGATGCATTACACCCAAGAAGGAAATGAAGCTGGTGTTCGCCATATATTAAGGACAATGGATCTGTACTGAGACAATAGAGCTGAGGTTTTCTTATCATTAGTTCAAAATACTCATCAAACCTTTCACTGTACACTATCCAAGCCGGCAGTTAGCGGGATTGGCCTATAATCTCATATCTATGGCGGTAGCCCAAAATCAGAAAAGAGCCTTTCTCCCTTTTGAAATAAACATGCATGCTTACTTATTATTCTTTTCTTATACCATATAGTGCCATTATATTCCATAGTGAAATACAGCCATCATCACTATCTCCATATTTCCTACCAGTATGTCTTTCGAGTGTGGAAGGAAACCAACGCAAACACGGGGAGAGCATACAAACTTCTTGCAGATGTTGTCCTTCGGATTTGAACCCAAGACCCCAGCGCTGCAAAGTAACAGTGTTAACCACTGAGCCACCACGATTCCCATACTTGGTTCATGGCGGAGTTGAGAAGAATAGCTACTGTATTGTCCACTAAAGTGTCCCAAGTCTATGGTCTTTTAGTTACGGGAACAATGACATATTTTTACAGTACCGTAAACCCCAGGCTATATCCAGTATCGAGGATATATCTCTAATGGGGGTGTCCCTTCTGCTGTTCACTGACTCCATCCATGTGATTGACTGTTTTTTCTTTCCTATATACATATAAAAAGAGATTAGTCTTAGAGCAGAATGGTGTAGACCAGGAGAATCAGAAGCCGTCAATCACTGAAAGCTGAGTAAGGCAGAAGAGAGGCTTCCCTGCTCATTGGACATGTTTTTCCAGACCTGGGGTTTAAAGAGGTTTTCCTGTTTCACACAATTAGGGGTATGTGCACACAAGGGTCCCTGTACATCAAGACCGGCTGTTATCATTGTGTAGCAGCTCACTTGGGGAAATAGGTAACAAATAAAAAAACTGCAGCTGACCCTGTCGGTTCCTGTACAGACTAGAGATCCTGACTCCACAGTCTCGAATTGTTCTTGCGTGACCAGAGATAGCCCTAACCACAGGCTAGAAGATGGCAGCTCGGACCTAAACTACCTGAAAGGCAGTTGAGCGCTTCACTTTCCTCCTAAAGAAATGGAGGGCAGTGCAGAGAGTAAATTACCTACAAAAAATGAAGTGTGTTGAAAAAAGGAAAGATTCCAGAGTGAATAAAGTTATCCATTAAATACAAAGTAAAGTATAAAGAACATACTGTTAGATTATATGCTGCCAACTTCCTAAAAAGAAACAAGATAGGTGCAAAGTAAAGAACAAAATCAGCAAGGAGATAAACCTTAGCTGAAATTTCACTGACTGGCTTTAAGTTACAGCAGAACGGCTGAACATCCAAAAGAAACTATCGCTAGCAGTAAATACCCGCAGGAGGAAAGTACATATAGCCGCACTTGAAAGGTGACTGGGCAGACCAACGAATAAATGTAAAAAACACCTGTTAACCTAAAAAGACTAAAGCAAGGATAACAGTCAATAAACACCCCGAAAAAAAGTGTATCTGCTGTGGCTCAGTGGATATAGTAGCAGCCTAAATACGCTCAAAAGATCAGCGCTCTGTGATTGCCGGCTTCTCTTACTCTACCATTCTGCTCTGTGTGATTGACAGATCCCTCTATTTTTGCATATAGGAAAAAGCTGTCAGTCAAAAGGATGGCGGAAGAGGACAGCAGAAGGGACACCACTCTATGCCAAAATTACTTGCTGTTCATCTCTCCAGTCTTTTGATCATCGTTTAACTGCTTCAGACATCAAAAGATGTGAAGCAGTTAAAAGAAATGACCTGACCATTCTTTTGGCATCTTGAAAGACTCTACAAACTAAATAATGGCATCTGAAGAGCCCAAAATGACAAACAGAAGACACCTGGTATTTTTTGTAGCATTTTAAAAATCTTGCATAAAATTTACTTGGTTGAGATTAAAATAAGTTTGGGGCATATACTCTTTATAGAGATGGGCTAGAAGTATGGGCTTCATCTCTGAGTCCCTGGCTGTATATTAAGATTGAGCATCACTTATAGAGGTTGTCTGCTACTTTTACATTGATGACCCATCCTGCAGATAGGTCATCAATTTATGATCTATGGGAGACTGATGCCCAGCACCCCTGCTGTTCAGCTGTTCTGGTGTCAGCGGCAGCCAGAGCTGTCCAAGTACTGAGCTGAACAGCGCAGCGCCATCACCTCTATAGTGGTCGCGGCTGGCTCCTGCACATCCACCCCCATATTCAAATCAGATCTTTTCTGTCGACAGAGCTGTGCTGAACAGTTACAGCCAATACCGGGAACAGCTGATTGGCTGGGGTATCGGGTGTTGCACTTCCATCGACCAGACATTGATGACCTATCCTAAGTATAGTCCATCAATGTAAAATTATCAGACAACCTTTTTAACCCGCTGTGAATGGACAACTGGCGGCACATACACGGATCTCACCATTCTTATCCATAGGAGTTACAAAAATAGTCATGCACGCAAAACTCCCATAGAAATAAATGAAGAAAGTCAAACGTGTAGTCACTATCCATCTCTTCGTTCACAATGGCTGCAAGAAAGGCTTCCGTTTTTGAGATAAGATGGTCACCCGCATCCACAAGACAATCCTGTGACTATGCCTTAAAGATCTGAGATAGGTTTAACACTTCTGGTACAATATCTTTGGAATCACACAGCATTTTGTAGAATCGCTTATCTGCCTAAGCTCCATGGTCTTGTGAGTAACTTACTTTGCCCTCACATAGGGCAGCATGAACTACGAGACATGACAGGTTCCCTTTAAACCTTCCCATACAGTCCCATCTCATAGGCAGGAAGAGTCTTTGTAGAATGGATGAAATAAATGAACACAGTATGTGTGACCGGCATCTCGCAGAAACTAATCACTAATCATATATTTACAGAACTGCTTTAGGCTGAGAGTCATTGAAGTAATGTAAGATTGATTTGATGTCTTTTATGTTTGATGTACAGTAGATACCGTAGGTGGAGGGGTATTTCTGGATTTTATTTGACGTTGTACATTTGTAAGAAAAAAAGGCAAAGGAAAATGCCCCTTCTGTAAAATAAAGAGGGACCATCTCACCTCGTATTACTGGCTGCTGGGTACTCGTGTGTACACCTCCCTAACAAATCTTAGAAAAAGTAGTGTGTGTGGTGCATCATCCTTAGGAGCAAACTTCAAGGCTTCAATTATTATTGTGGTACAATCATTCACAATACAGAGGGCATGTAGGGATGGTAGGGATCACATAATGATGGAAGATATTGATACAGATGTAGGTTATCATGACTTGTATCACACCACCATGGTTATTTGTCACAGAAGCTTTCTCAATTAATGGGGTTTTCCAGGCTCAACTTAAATTTCTGCTGTCACTCTGTGACTGCAGATTCCTGAATACATTGTGCAGTATGAAAACTGTCAGGATCCCCCTCTATTTCCAGCTTAAGCAGGCAGACACGTGACTGCAATGCGATTTGAAGCCATGTATCGTCTACCTTCTCATCCATTTTTCTCAATGAAAAGCAGAAAACGTTACTAGTTGGCATGTGACCGCAGCTATGCCAATTATGTGACCACACTCTCCAGTTGGAAATAGAGTGAAATCCCGACAGTGTGTATATTGCACGCTGGCAGGATTTGGCAATGTGTATTTATATACAGTGGGGAAAATAAGTACTAAGTAATAAGTGTGCACTGATCCTGGTAGCGTTTTTTCATGGCCACATTTTAGGATTAAACATTCAGTAGAGTTCTGAAAACCCCTATAACTTAAAGGTGTTTTACAGGACTTTAACATAAATGGCTTATCCTTAGGATAGGTCATCAAGGTCTGATCGGTGGGGGTGTCACAACCTCACCGATCAGCTGTTCCCACTGTTGACGGTAGCCGGAACTGCTTAGTTACAGAGCTGCACAGCTCTGTAGACAGAATTATGGCCATGACCGGGTACTGCACATCTGCCCCCGATTGAATTGAATAAGTGGCAATACCTTAGAAAGTACCTGGTCCCGGACTGTCTCGGCTGGATGATGAAGTATTCTGCTAGCTCCATGCGAGATGCGTGACATTCACACTTCGTGCTGACACTCCAATCACTAATTGCCACTGTCTACTGTGTGTTTGACAGCTGCACCGCGCAGTGTGGGGACGATCAGGGAATACATTTAGCATATGAGTAAACTAATGGTGTCTGTAAACTTGATATTTTATTATAATTAAAAACCAGTGTCATATTCAATTTGCTACAAGCATTAGATTCCATCAGCGCTCCTCTACCTCCATTTAAATTAATTATTCTTGTTATAAGGGACTTTGGTTTTGCATAACTATTTGCATCTAAGCTATTGTGAGGACCATATACCGTGTAGATATAGAAGACTATAATTAATATATTCCCTATTTTTTGTTTTCATTGACTCCATTATACAGTTGTGCTCAAAAGTTTACATACCCGGCAGAATTTTTGCTTTTTTGACCTTTTTTCAGAGAATATGAATAATAACACCAAAACTTTTCCTCCACTCATGGTTAGTGGTTGGGTGAAGCCATTTATTGTCAAACTACTGTGATTTCTCTTTTTAAGTCATAATAACAACCCAAAACATCCAAATTACCCTGATCAAAAGTTCACATACCCCATTTCTTAATGCTGTGTATTGCCCCCTCTAACATCAATGACAGCTTGAAGTTTTTTGTGGAAGTTGTAGATGAAGTTCTTTATTTTCTCCAAAACCTTCACTTTGTTCTGCTGTAGCCAATGACAGGTCGACTTGGCCTTGTGTTTTGGATTGTTGTCATGTTGGAACGTCCAAGTACGTCCCATGCACAGCTTCCTGGCTGATGATTGCAAATTTGCCTCCAGTATTTGCTGATAACGTACTGCATTTATCTTTCCTTCATCTTTGACCAAGTTTCCTGTGCTTTTGTAGCTCACACATCCCCAAAGCATCAGCGATCCACCTCTGTGCTTTACAGTAGGCCTTGTTGACCTATCTCCAGATGTAACGTTTATGGTTGTGGCCAAAAAGATCAATTTTGGTCTCATCACTCCGAATTACCTTGTTCCACAAGTTTTGAGGCTTGTCTCTGTGCTGTTTTGCATATTGTAGGTGAGATACTTTGTGGCATTTGCGCAGTAACGGCTTTCTTCTGGCGACGCGACCATGCAGCCTATTTTTCTTCAAGTTCCTCCTTATTGTGCATCTTGAAACAGCCACATCGCTAGTTTTCAGAGAGTCCTGTATTTCAGCTGATGTTATTTGTGGGTTTTTCTTTGCATCCCGAACAAATTTGCTTGCAGTTGTGGACGAAATTTTGTTGGTCTATCTGACCCTGGTTTTGTTTTTACAGAGCCCCTGATTTTCCATTTGTTAATCACAGTTTGAACGCTGCAGACTGACATTATCAATTCCATGGATATCTTTTTGTATCCCTTTCCTGTTTTATAGAGTTCAACTACCTTTTCCCATAGATCAGTTGACAATTCTTTTGCTTTCCCCATGACTCACAATCCAGAAACATCAGTGGCTGGATGATAGATGCAAGAGTCTGTCTGGATCCCAGAAACTCACTCAGCTTTTATGCACACTGATTACAAGCAAACAGGTCACATGTGAGGAAGTTACCTTTAGGAGCCATTCAAACCCATTTGTATCAACTTCTGTGCATGTTATCAGGCCAAAATCACCAGGGTATGTGAACTTTTGATCAGGATCATTTGGATGTTTTGGGTTGTCATTATAATTTAAAAAGAGAAAACAGTAGTTTGACAATAAATGGCTTCACCCAACCACTAACCATGAGTGGGGAAAAGTTCTGGTGTTATCATTCATATTCTCTGAAAAAAGGCCAAGAAAGCAAAAATTCTGTCGGGGTATGTAAACTTTTGAGCACAACTGTAAATAAAACAAACTATACAATATTAATAGATCATTAGAGTGGATTAAACTGTTGTACCTACTTTTAAAATCCATGTCAGAATGGCTGTCTTCACACTAGACCTTGGAAATCAAGGTCCCAGAGCCTGGAGGAAGAATGGAGAGGCCACAATCCAAGCTGCTTGAGGTCTAGTGTGAAGTTTCCACAATCAGTGATGGTTAGTGTTGAGCATTCCGATACCGCAAGTATCGGGTATCGGCCGATACTTGCTGTATCGGAATTCCGATACCGACTTCCGATATTTTTTCAATATCGGAAGTCGGCATCGGAATCGGAAGTTCAAAGTTGATTGACAGCCTGACGTCATCATGATGCGCGGTGTGTGCGCATCATGATGCGCCGTCATTTCGGGCCTTCCGGGGGTCTCTGCCGGCCTGCCGGGGGCTGTGTGGACTGCCCGGGGTCTGTACCGGCCTGCCGGGCGGGCTGTGCCGGCCTGCCGGTGGTCTGTGCACCCTGTGGGGGTCTGTACCGGCCTGCCGGGGGGCTGTGCCGGCCTGCCGGTGGTCTGTGCACCCTGTGGGGGTCTGTACCGGCCTGCCGGGGGGCTGTGCCGGCCTGCCGGGGGGCTGTGCTGATGTCCGGGGGTCTGTGCAAGCATCGTCCGATGGGACTACAAGTCCCATCTGGCGATGCCTGCTACCATGACAGTGATTGACACATTAGCCAATGATGGGACAGTAGTAGTCCCATCATCCGGCTAATGTGTTAAATGTTAAAAAAAAAAAAAATACTACATACATACTACATGCATGCTACATACATACTACATACTACATACATACTACATACATACTACATACATACCACATATATACTACATACATACTACATACATAACACATATATACTACATACATACTACATACATACTACATGCATGCTACATACATACTACATGCTACATACATACTACATACATACTACATGCATGCTACATACATACTACATGCTACATACATACTACATATATACTACATACATACTACATACATACTACATGCATGCTACATACATACTACATGCTACATACATACTACATACATACTACATACATACTACATACATACCACATATATACTACATACATACTACATACATAACACATATATACTACATACATACTACATACATACTACATGCATGCTACATACATACTACATGCTACATACATACTACATACATACTACATGCATGCTACATATATACTACATGCTACATACATACTACATATATACTACATACATACTACATACATACTACATGCATGCTACATACATACTACATGCTACATACATACTACATATATACTACATGCATGCTACATACATACTACATGCTACATACATACTACATACATACTACATACATACTACATACATACTACATGCATGCTACATACATACTACATGCTACATACATACTACATATATACTACATACATACTACATACATACTACATGCATGCTACATACATACTACATATATACTACATGCATGCTACATACATACTACATGCTACATACATACTACATATATACTACATACATACTACATACATACTACATGCATGCTACATACATACTACATGCTACATACATACTACATATATACTACATGCATGCTACATACATACTACATGCTACATACATACTACATATATACTACATACATACTACATACATACTACATGCTACATACATACTACATGCATGCTACATACATACTGCATGCTACATGCATGCTACATACATACTACATACATACTACATGCTACATACATACCACATATATACTACATACATACTACATACAATACATTCATACAATACATACATAGACATACAGTACATATAACATAGAGTAACATACTTACCAATACTTGTCACATTGTTCCCCGAAGCCATTGTCTTTTACGGAATAAATATTAACATAACAAACCACAAAAATACTCACCCACGATCCGAAGCAGTCCACGAGTGTGTCCCACGACGATCTTGGGTAGAGAACTGCAGCATCAGCTGTTGCTGCCGTTCTCTACGGGCTGCAGGAATCCAATGACGGAAGGTAGGTATCCTTCCGCACTGTATTCCTCCGCCACTTAAAAAAAAAAAAAGTCCCTAGGAAATAGCAATGGCATAAAGTGAGACTAGGGACTTTTTTTTTTTTTTAAGTGGCGGAGGAATACCGATACTTTTTTTTAAGATCGGCCGATCCATTCCGATCCGATACTTTGAAGTATCGGACGGTATCGCTCAACTCTAGTGATGGTTTGGGGAGCCATGTCATCTGCTGGTGTAGGTCCACTGTGTTTTATCAAGACCAAAGTCAGCGCAGCCGTCTACCAGGAAATTTTAGAGCACTTCATGCTTTCCTCTGCTGACAAGGTTTTTGGAGATGGAGATTTCATTCTCCAGCAGGACTTGGCACCTGTCCACACTGCCAAAAGTACCAACACCTGGTTTAAAAACAACAGTATCACTGTGCTTGATTGGCAGCAACTCGCCTGCCCTTAACCGCATAGAGAATCTATGGAGTCTTGTCAAGAGGAAGATGAGAGACTCCAGACCCAACAATGCAGACGAGCTGAATGCTGCTATCAAAGCAACCTGGGCTTCCATAACACCTCAGCAGTGCCACAGGCTGATCGCCTCCATGCCATGCCGCATTGATGCAGTAATGCAAAAGGAGCCCTGACCAAGTACTGAGTGCATTTGCTGAACATACATTTCAGTAGGCCAACATTTTGGATTTTAAAATCATTTTTTCAAGCTGATGTTATAAAGTATTCTAATTTACTGAGATAATGACTTTTGGGTTTTCATTGGCTGTAAGCCATAATAATCAACATTAACCGAAATAAACACATGAAATAGATCACTCTGTAAAGACTCTATGTAATATATGAGTTTCACTTTTTGTATTGAAGAACTGAAATAAATTAACCTTTTGCTGATATTCTAGATATTCTAATTTTATGAGATGCACCTGTATAACCCATCAAATGAGGACCTTAAGCTGCACCAATAGATGTGCGTTTATCAGACTTGGTCTGGTAGTTAGAGTCATATCATGGAGCCTGTTATGTATGTGAGTTGCTATGTAATCTGAGAGCAGCATCATGTTGAGGCAGAGACCCTGATTCCAGTGATGTATTACCTACTAGGCTGCGTGCTGCAGTTTGATCTATTTTATCTGCTGTAGATCTCCAAGTTCTCTGAATGTTGAGCTCTCTATAACCCCGCCCACACCACTGTGTGGCAGCTGTGTATGCTGTGCATAGGCAGAAAGCTGCCAGTCATTAGTAGTGGGCAGGGATTATACAGAGCTCATGATTATGGAAGAATACATGACAGCAGGTTGACTAATCCTCTATAGTATATACTATGTAGAGTATATGATGTACGGTATATTTTGTAAACTTTGTTGTACTTTATATTTCTGCATTCCTAATCTTTGCACTCTAGTTTTTCCACTCTGCTCTCTCTATATCCTGTTACCGCTTGTACAGCCATAAGCATCTCAGGAGTGTCCTTGACCTGTCTGATCTCCAGGTTAGAATAACGCTGACCTAATCTATTGCTCCTTATTTCACTGATATGAACGGTAGCTATAGCAGACAGCTGCTGCCACCACCACACTTACCGTATATTTCCCTGTCTTTTCTCATCTAGAGAAATATAGACAAACCACATTGTGACCGACCGTCATTTCCAAAATCTAACAAGTCAGGTAATAATCTCCAAACCACCACTTGATAATGTGGACTGTGGCTATCTTACTGTCTATATTGTTGATGTTCAAGTCAGAGTCTGTAAATTAAGGCCACTGGAGGCATTGACATTTTAAGGGATGTCCAGAAAAGAAAAATAGTTTTTAAGATTTGAGACTGCTTTAAAATAAAAAAAATATAAGAAGTAATACACTAAGTAACCTCCAGCTCCTCTACTTCCATCAGTTACCTGGTCGCCACTGGTCTGTATGCCTCAACATACTTTAACGGGGAATCTGTCACCAGGTTTTTCCACCTAATATGACAGCAGCATGATGTAGAGACAGAGACCCTGATTCCAGTGATGTGTCACTTACTGACCTGTTTGCTGTAGTTTTAATATAATCACCAGCAGGAGATTATCACTAGAGGACTAGTAAACCTGCTGCCATGAAGTCGTTCATATTCATGAGCTCTGTATAATCCCTGCCCTCACCACTGATTGGCAGCTCCTTCCCACAGTGTACACAGCTGCCAATCAGTGGTGTGGGTGGGGTTATACAGGGCTCAACATTTAGAAAACTTTGAGATCTGCAGAAAATAAAATAGATAAAACTGCAGCAAGCAGCCTAGTAAGTAATACATCACTGGAATCAGGGTCTCTGCCCCAACATGGTGCTGTTCTCAGATTACATAGTAAAAAACTGTTGACAGATTCCCTTTAAATGACTGGAAATGCTAACTTCATTCTTGGCTGAGGTGGATGACTATGTGCAGTATGTTGAGACAGGATCAGAAAGTAAAGACCAATGGGGTTCGGAGAGGGTGTTGGTTTAAGGTAAAGCTTGTGTGTCCCAGTACATAAAACAGGGTCAACAGCATCAGGGGTCTTTAATAGTGTTGGTCTTCTAATATGGGCCGCAGGGAACTTTTAATATACTGTTGGCTCTATGGCCTGGGTACAACTGAAACCCTTTCTCCCACTATTTTTACGCTCCTTCTTTCACTTTTATTTAGTTAAGGACATCAAACAATTAATATAAAGAAAGCTAGAATATCTACCGACTGTCAGGATCCTGTCAGCGTTGGCAACTGCCACGGCTGAGCAGGGTGACTTACCCACACTGCGGGAGAGCACGGGGCCCAATACGGTAGTGAAGGTTTAAGCAGACAGGACCTGAGGCACGGAAAATAGTAAGGAGTACCAGGACCTATGATCATGTGACCACAGGGGGCGTGGCTTAGCGTCCTACTACTGCAGATGATGTAATGTACCTACTGCAGGAATACCGTAGTAGAGGAGAGGAAAACGCAGGTCAGACAAGCAGAGGTCATACACGAGAGGGCGGTGCGGTACCAAAGGGACTAGCAGAGAGAAGTTGGGTCACAAGCAGAGAGTCATACATGAGAGGGCGGTGTGGTACCAAAGGGACGAGCAGAGAGAAGTTGGGTCACAAGCAGAGAGTTATACACGAGACGTAGCGCGGTACAAGAGGGACAGGCAGAACTCGTAACAGGGACAGAACCGAATCAAAACCAAACAAGCAACAAGTTATCAGACACAAGAGGTCAACTAACTCAGCCGAGGGCAGGAGTATAACTGACACCGGACCTAGGTCCAGTGAGCATTAAATAGCCGCCCTCTGCCAGAGAGAGGCAGAAACAATTAACCCCTGTCTGACCAGGACGTGCCAAAGCGAAACCCCGTCCTGGATCATGACACCGACCAGGTCATGGGGGATGGGTGATATTTTCTTTCCCTAAATGAAGTGTTTTGAACAATTTAACAGGAATGCCTAATTAATTTTTAATTCATATATCACATTATCCACTGGGAGTTTGTTCTAATACAGTCTATGACTAATTATATTTTCTTTGAAAAAATAGCAGTGCAGTTCCCACCCATGTTATTAAAATGAACCCGAGCGGGCCAAAAACGACATCACTTTCATACTGTACAGAAGGCAAAATACTCGGTGAAAGGCAAAATAAAAATCCCATGATACTAATTTAGAGAAACATTTAATAAGGGGCTGACAGTGCAACTCAAAGGTTGTATGAGGAAGAGACGGCTTTTAGTTCTTTTTTTTATTTCTATCAGGTGTAAGGGAAAAAGTTTCAAGGGCGAATGGCCCACATGAGTATGAAACATTTCCGAATAATTACAGTATCTGAATTCTTATTCCACCCGAACACAACGTTTTATGTAAATCAGCACTAAAACACCTTACAATTTCTTAGTAACCGAGGGATGGACTTGTCAGGTAAAAGTATGGATAGACTTGTCAATCATACAGCATGTTTATTTTTCTTAAGTGGGTCGTCTAAGTGCTACTATGAGTAACAGCCAGAATCGGTTTGAAAGGTGTCAGTGTATTTTTTATGTTTCAATGCACAAAATGATGGCCTCTTTTTAAAATGGATTAAATAAAGTTGGTGTTTTATTTATTTTTTGTATTGTTTTGGGGGTACTGGATTATATCCTATCAAGATGCACATTTCACCTGGTACCGGCCATGATGTAGGCTCCATAGTCAACCTCTTCCATGTTCCTGAATCATTTATTTAGGAGGTTTATCTTGATTTTGGGAACTAGGAATGGTGAGCTAATATAATATACCTAGAGCAAAGTGGCATTACTCAAAATGTAACGTGCCAAAATGTTGTCACAAAAAAAATATACGGTAGTTAGGAAGAAGTGGCTAGAAAAACACAAAAACTTTAATCCAGTATAAGCCAACGTGATAAATTTAGAAAATTAATCTGTAAAGGGAATAGAGCACCAGAACATAGGGTAAAACCCAAATGGTGGAGGACACTGAATCAATTGGTGGTGCTCACCTGGAGTGGTTGTGTGGCAAATAACTACTGAACAAGTAAAAACTACCCAATGCTGCTGCTCCGTGGCTCTGGCATGAAATCCGCCAGAAGAAATTGACCAGGGTGGACGATTCCCACTTATTGTAGGCTGGAATAAAATTTTCTTCATGTAGTGGCGTTGAAGGTTTTTATTGCCACAGCGTTTTGACGCCAAACCTGCAGCTTTTTCAAGTGTAAAAACAAACATGCCGGGCAGGTTTTTACACTTGAAAAAAATGCTAATTTGGTATTGAAACTCATTGTGGTCAATGCGATAAATTTGGCAAATTTTTAGACTGTCCAGTCTAAAGCAGCATTTCCACCGCAAGAAAATCATGAACGAGCGTTGTTAAAAACGTTTGTTTCAGAATTATCTTGCTGTGTAGTAAGCAGGGTGGCGATCACCCTAGAATAGATCGCTCAGTGCACATGTTTTGCATAAATTTCAATGACCGCCTGGCTGTAAAAGTTTACCAATCAATGGTCCTAACGTGCCGCCAGTTGATCCATGTTACCGGACCCTAGGTTTGTTTAAATATCGGACAGGACTACAAATTGTCCACTATTGTTTCTCTAATCTGCACCATCTTTTATTTGTAATTGTTACAATATAAAATATTTTTCCTACATTTTAGACTGTGAGCCCTCGCGGGCAGGGTCCCCTCTCCTTATGTAGACTGTGAGCCCTCACGGGCAGGGTCCCCTCTCCTTATGTAGACTGTGAGCCCTCGCGGGCAGGGTCCCCTCTCCTTATGTAGACTGTGAGCCCTCGCGGGCAGGGTCCCCTCTCCTTATGTAGACTGTGAGCCCTCGCGGGCAGGGTCCCCTCTCCTTATGTAGACTGTGAGCCCTCGCGGGCAGGGTCCCCTCTCCTTATGTAGACTGTGAGCCCTCGCGGGCAGGGTCCCCTCTCCTTATGTAGACTGTGAGCCCTCGCGGGCAGGGTCCCCTCTCCTTATGTAGACTGTGAGCCCTTGTGGGCAGGGTCCCCTCTCCTTATGTAGACTGTGAACCTTCGCGAGCAGGGTCCCCTCTCCTTATGTAGACTGTGAGCCCTCGCGGGCAGGTTCCCCTCTCCTTATGTAGACTGTGAGCCCTCGCGGGCAGGGTCCCCTCTCCTTATGTAGACTGTGAGCCCTCGCGGGCAGGTTCCCCTCTCCTTATGTAGACTGTGAGCCCTCGCGGGCAGGGTCCCCTCTCCTTATGTAGACTGTGAGCCCTCGCGGGCAGGGTCCCCTCTCCTTATGTAGACTGTGAGCCCTCGCGGGCAGGGTCCCCTCTCCTTATGTAGACTGTGAGCCCTCGCGGGCAGGGTCCCCTCTCCTTATGTAGACTGTGAGCCCTCACGGGCAGGGTCCCCTCTCCTTATGTAGACTGTGAGCCCTCGCGGGCAGGGTCCCCTCTCCTTATGTAGACTGTGAGCCCTCGCGGGCAGGGTCCCCTCTCCTTATGTAGACTGTGAGCCCTTGTGGGCAGGGTCCCCTCTCCTTATGTAGACTGTGAACCTTCGCGAGCAGGGTCCCCTCTCCTTATGTAGACTGTGAGCCCTCGCGGGCAGGTTCCCCTCTCCTTATGTAGACTGTGAGCCCTCGCGGGCAGGGTCCCCTCTCCTTATGTAGACTGTGAGCCCTCGCGGGCAGGTTCCCCTCTCCTTATGTAGACTGTGAGCCCTCGCGGGCAGGGTCCCCTCTCCTTATGTAGACTGTGAGCCCTCGCGGGCAGGGTCCCCTCTCCTTATGTAGACTGTGAGCCCTCGCGGGCAGGGTCCCCTCTCCTTATGTAGACTGTGAGCCCTCGCGGGCAGGTTCCCCTCTCCTTATGTAGACTGTGAGCCCTCGCGGGCAGGGTCCCCTCTCCTTATGTAGACTGTGAGCCCTCGCGGGCAGGGTCCCCTCTCCTTATGTAGACTGTGAGCCCTCGCGGGCAGGGTCACCTCTCCTTACTTACTTGTGTGTCCCTTGTCTTACACATGTTTATTATAGTTGTCTATATTTCCACTTTTCACATGGAATAAATGGCGCTATACAAATGCACAATAATAATAATACATTTTTACTTAGAATACAAGACTACCAAACTTGGAGACGCTCGTATGTGCAAAGCACAGGAGATACGGAGCCTAGACAGCCAGTGACTCTAGCGTCTCCCAAACTATCTTCTGCTTAATTGACTTTTCGAGGGAGATAATTACACATACTGGTTTGTTTATTCATACAATATAAGCGGCAATCTCACAACATTTGTCATCTCCATGACAGCACGCTTCCACATTGAATGGAGGAATGTGTCCCCGTTTCCCTACTGAGATGTGAACTTGTCACCTTTCGCCACAAAGACAAGAATGTGCCCTCGGTAATAAAGGCAATGCCAGGGAAATCATAATTATCACTTCTGTCCTAGAAATCTGTTCACCTGTCTGTACATTTGCCTCTACGTCTACTTGTGAATTACTTCGTTTTGTTATTAACCTTGGATAGAAAGCCGTAAATTCTCATCAACAAATATTTTCAAACTAATGAGTGAGGACCTCGCAGCAAACACATCGGGGTGACGTTCTGTCTCGACTCAAAGGACAAATATGATTTTTTTTTTTTTTAAAGAAAGTGGTAGAAGCAGCAAGAGAAATTAATTATCAGCGTTAGTCGGCTTTTCACGATGATGATTATGGTCATTTATTTACTGCCTCGTTTGTACTTTTTGGTAGACTAAGGGCGGGTGTGCAGATGATCATATTTTCCGTCCGAGTGTGATCCAACAAAACATTGGATAGCACTCATGCCAGTGTTAGTATATTGGGACGATTTTTCTTCTCCATCAGAGCCAGTCCAAGGAAATAAATCACTGCATTATTCAGATTGTACTTGACCCTTCATGTCAATGAGGGTGTGGAAAACATCAGACTGTACACGGATGACATCTGAGTGCAGTCCGATTTCCACGGACTGACACAATGGAGAATTTTTCCTCCATCTCCTCCGCATATGAGAGAATTGTGCCACAATATGACCATTTGTATAATCGAGCCGACTGTCTAAGGTGAGTTCACGGTCATCTGCACCTGTCCTTAAAAGGGTTATCCAGGCGTAGAAAAGCGTGAATTCTTTCTTGTCTAAAAATTGTGTGTGGTATTAAACTTTAGCAACATTGCCTTCTTTATCTTTTTTTCAACAAATGTATTGGCGACATATTTTTGGCACTTATTAACCCCTTCACCCCCAAGGGTGGTTTGCACGTTCATGACCGGGCCAATTTTTACAATTCTGACCACTGTACCTTTATGAGGTCATAACTCTGGAACGCTTCCATGGATCCCGGTGATTCTGACATTGTTTTCTCGTGATATATTGTACTTCATGTTAGTGGTAAAATTTCATTCAAATAACTTGCGTTTATTTGTGAGAAAAACGGAAATTTGGCGAAAATTTTGAAAATTTCGCGATTTTCCAACTTTGAATTTTTATGCCCTTAAATCACAGAGATACGGCACACAAAAAACTTGATAACTAACATTTACCACATGTTTACTTTACATCAGCACAATTTTGGAACCAAAATTTTTTTTTGTTAGGAAGTTATAAGGGTTAAAAGTTGACCAGCGATTTCTCATTTTTACAACACCATTTTATTTTTAGGACCACATCACATTTGAAGCCACTTTGAGGGGTCTATATGATAGAAAATACCCAAAAGTGACACCATTCTAAAAACTGCACCCCTTAAGGTGCTCAAAACCACATTCAAGAAGTTTATTAACCCTTTAGGTGCATCACAGGAATTTTTTTGAATATTTAAAAAAAAATGAACATCTAACTTTTTTTCATAAAAAAATACTTCAGGTTCAATTTTTTTTATTTTACCAAGGGTAACAGGAGAAATTGAACTGCAAAAGTTATTGTGCAATTTGTCCTGAGTACGCAGATACCTGATATGTGGGGGGGAACGACTGTTTCTGCGCATGGCAGAGCTCAGAATGGAAGGAGCGCCGTTTGACTTTTTCAATGCAAAATTGGCTGGAATTCAGATTGGACGCCATGTCACGTTTGGAGAGTCCCTGATGTACCTAAACAGTGGAAACTCACTTCAAGTGACCCCATTTTGGAAACTAGACCCCCCAAGGAACTTATCTAGATATGTGGTGAGAACTTTGAACCCACAAGGGCTTTACAGAAGTTTATAACGTACAGCGGTACAATTAAAAAATCATATTTTTTCCACAAAAATGATCTTTTCACCCCAATTTTTATTTTCCCAAGGGTAACAGGACCCTAAAAGTTATTGTGCAATTTGTCCTGAGTACGCTGATATCCCACATGTGGGGGTAAACCACTATTTGGGCGCATGGCAGAGCTCGGAAGGGAAGCAGCGCCATTTGACGTTTTTGGCTGGAATTGAGATCGGACACGATGTCGCGTTTGGAAAACCCCTGATGTACCAAAACAGTGGAAACCCCCCACAAATGACACCATTTTGGAAACTAGACCCCCTAAGGAACTTATCTAGATGTGTGGTGAGAACTTTGAACCCCCATGGGCTTCACAGAAGTTTATAACATAAAGCCATACAATTAAAAAATCATATTTCTTCCACAAAAATGATCTTTTCACCCTCAATTCTTATTTTTCCAAGGGTAACAGGACCCTAAAAGTTATTGTGCAATTTGTCCTGAGTACGCTGATACCCCACATGTGGGGGTAAACCACTATTTGGGCGCATGGCAGAGCTCGGAAGGGAAGCAGCGCCATTTGACGTTTTTGGCTGGAATTGAGATCGGACACGATGTCGCGTTTGGAAACCCCCCACAAATGACACCATTTTGGAAACTAGACCCCCTAAGGAACTTATCTAGATGTGTGGTGAGAACTTTGAACCCCCATGGGCTTCACAGAAGTTTATAACATAAAGCCATACAATTAAAAAATCATATTTTTTCCACAAAAATGATCTTTTCACCCTCAATTCTTATTTTTCCAAGGGTAACAGGACCCTAAAAGTTATTGTGCAATTTGTCCTGAGTACGCTGATACCCCACATGTGGGGGTAAACCACTATTTGGGCGCATGGCAGAGCTCGGAAGGGAAGCAGCGCCATTTGACGTTTTGGGCTGGAATTGAGATCGGACACCATGTCGCGTTTGGAAAACTCCTGATGTACCAAAACAGTGGAACCCCCCCACAAATGACACCATTTTGGAAACTAAACCCCCTAAGGAACTTATCTAGATGTGTGGTGAGCACTTTGACCCCCCCAGTGCTTCACAGAAGTTTATAACACCCGGGCGTGAAAATAAAAAATTCGTATTTTTTCCACAAACATGATCTTTTAATCACCATTTTTTTATTTTCCCAAGGGTACCAGGAGAAATTGGACCCCAAAAGTTGTTGTCCAATTTGTCCTGAGTATGCTGATACCCCATATGTGGGAGAAAACTACTGTAT
This sequence comes from Dendrobates tinctorius, assembly GCF_039654945.1. NCBI lineage: Eukaryota > Metazoa > Chordata > Amphibia > Anura > Dendrobatidae > Dendrobates > Dendrobates tinctorius. Next base: position 42,812,742 of record NW_027361738.1, on the reverse strand, counting down.
GGGCACACGTCGGGCCTCGGAAGGGAAGTAGTGACGTTTTGGAATGCAGACTTTGATGGAATGGTCTGCGGGTGTCATGTTGCCTTTGGAGAGCCCCTAATGTACCTAAACAGTGGAAACCCCCCACAAATGACACCATTTTGTATACTAGACCCCCCAAGGAACTTATCTAGATGTGTGGTGAGCACTTTGAACCCCCCAGTGCTTCACAGAAGTTTACAACGCCCGGGCGTGAAAATAAAAAATTCGTATTTTTTCCACAAACATGATCTTTTAGTCACCATTTTTTTATTTTCCCAAGGGTACCAGGAGAAATTGGACCCCAAAAGTTGTTGTCCAATTTGTCCTGAGTATGCTGATACCCCATATGTGGGAGAAAACTACTGTATGGGCACACGTCGGGGCTCGGAAGGGAAGTAGTGACGTTTTGGAATGCAGACTTTGATGGAATGGTCTGCGGGTGTCATGTTGCCTTTGGAGAGCCCCTAATGTACCTAAACAGTGGAAACCCCCACAAATGACCCCATTTTGAAAACTAGACCCACTAAGGAACGTATCTAGATGTGAGGTGAGCACTTTGAACCCCCAAGGGCTTCACAGAAGTTTATAATGCCAGGGCATGAAAATAAAAAAATCGTATTTTTTCCACAAACATGATCAATTAGTCCCCAATTTTTTCATTTTCCCAAGGGTAACAGGAGAAATTGGACCCCAAAAGTTATTGTCCAATTTGTCCTGAGTACGCTGACACCCCATATGTGGGAGAAAACTACTGTATGTACACACGTCGGGGCTCGGAAGGGAAGCAGTGACGTTTTGGAATGCAGACTTTGATGGAATGGTCTGCGGGTGTCATGTGCGTTTGGAGAGACCCTGATGTACCTAAACTATTGAAACTCCCCACAAGTGACCCCATTTTGGACACTAGACCCCCCACGGAACTTATCTAGATGTGTGGTGAGCACTTTGAACCCCCAAGTGCTTCACAGAAGTTTATAACACTCGGACGTGAAAATAAAAAAATCATTTTTTTCCACAAAAATGATATTTTTGCCCCCAATTTTTTATTTTCCTAAGGGTAACAGGAGAAATTGGACCCCAAAAATTGTTTTGCAATTTGTCCTGAGTAGGCTGATACCCTACATTTGGGGGTAAAACACTGTTTGGGCGCATAGCAGAGCTTGGAAGGGAAGGAGCACCATTTGACTTTTTCAACTCAGAATTGGCTGGAATTGAGATCAGATGCCATGTTGCATTTGGAGAGCCCCTGATGTGCCCAAACAGTGGAAACCCCCAATTCTAACTCCAACCCAAACCCCAACACGCCCCTAACCCTAACCCAAACCCTAGCCCTAACCCTAGCCCTAACCCTAGCCCTAACCCTAACCCTACCCTAACCCTAACCCTACCCCAACACACCCCTAGCCCTAACCCTAGCCCTAACCCTAATGGAAAAATAGAAATAAATACATTTTTTTAATTTTATTATTTTTCCCTAACTAAGGGGGTGATAACGGGGGGTTTGATTTACCTTTTATGGCGGTTTTTATGTTTGGCGGCTGTCGCACGCTAAAAGACGCTTTTTATTGTAAAAATAGTTTTTGCATCACCACATATTGAGAGCTATAATTTTTCCGTATTTTGACCCACCGAGTCATGTGAGGTCTTATTTTTTGCGGGACAAGTTGACGTTTTTATTGGTACCATTTTCGGGCACGTGAAATTTTTTGATCGCTTTTTATTCCGATTTTTGGGACGCAGAATGAACAAAAACCAGCGTTTCATGAATTTCTTTTGGGGGGGGTGCGTTTACACCGTTCCGCGTGCGGTAAAATTGATAAAGCGGTTTTATTCTTCGGGTCAGTACGGTTACAGCGATACCTCATTTAGGTCGTTTTTTATGTTTTTGTCAGTTTTATGCAATGAAAACTATTTTATATAAAAAATAATTATTTTTGCATCGCTTTATTCAGCGAGCTATAACTTTTTTATTTTTTCGCTGATGATGCTGTGTGGCAGCTCGTTTTTTGCGGGACAAGATGACGTTTTCAGCGGTACCATGGATATTTATATGCGTCTTTTTTATCGCGCGTTATTACACTTTTTGTTTGGCGGTATGATAATAAATCATTATTTTTTGCTTCGTTTTTTATTTTTATTTTTTAAGGGGTTCGCTAAAGGGGTTAACTAATGGGACACTTTTATAGGGCGGGTCGTTACGGACGCGGCGATACCTAATATGTGTACTTTTATTATTTTTTTTTTGTATTATTTCCAAAAAATGGATTTATTGGGGGAATATTTTTTTTTTTTTTCTAATTTATTTGGCGATTTTTTTTAAATTATTTTTACACTTTTTTTTATTTTTTTTTTACTTTATTAAATAGTCCCAGGTGGGACATCACTGTCCTGTGACAGATCGCTTATCTGTCACATCACAGATCACTGTGACAGATCAGCGATCTGACACAGGCACTGCAGAAGGCTTCCTCATGCCTGCGCTTTGCAGGCACTGAGGAAGCCAGCTTCCGCAGGCCCCCGAAGGCCCCCTTCGCCATCTTGGATTCGGGGGCCTGGAGGAAGGGAGTCCCCCGCAGCAGCGCTGCACATTGCGCTGCCGTGGGGGGCTCAGGGGAGCACGGAGGGAGCCCCCTCCCTGCCGATGCTTCCCTTTAACCCCCGGTACACCGCGATCGTGTTTGATCGCGGTGTGCAAGGGGTTAACGTGTCGGGGGCGGTCCGTGACCGCCCCTGACACATTGTGCCGGGTGTCAGCTGTGATAATCAGCTGACACCCGGCCGCGATCAGCGGCGCTCACCACATGGGCGCCGCTGATTGCGCCGACGTACTATCCCGTCCCCGGTCATACGGGCCCGGGTACCGTGGACGGGATAGTACGTCGGATGGCAGGAAGGGGTTAATATTGTAGCAATGTCAGGTAGGCTAGGGTTAAACCCTAGCTCTGCAGGCTTTGATTAGTGCACCAGCATATAAACAGACTAGATGTTCATATAAAGCAGTCAGCTCAGGGAAGCTGACCAGACTGGATGTGTTTTGGAGCTGAAGAGAAAGAGACAGGTAAGAATCTCTCTCTGAGAAGAGTCTGCACAGAACCGCAACTATCAGTGGTTGTGATGGACAATAGCTGTTTTGTTTGACCGAGCTGGGGTTAACTCAGCCATGTATGAGTAGCCAGGGTCAGTTCTGTTTAGTTAGCCTCTGGACAAGGCTAGGGATTTATGTTCATGAGGTTTTTTTTGGTGCTGTGCTGAAATCAATCAAAACTGCATATGTTTGGATCAAAACTGCATTTCCTGCTTGAATACTACCTAAGGCCTAATGCCTACCAGAGAGCGTGAATCCCTACAATATGTAAATATTCTCCTCATTTGTGAAGTGCCTTCTAATTGTTAATGCGGTCTTCCTAGCTCTTTGGTCTTAAAATGGCAACTGACGGAGGATCTGTCTATCAGCCTCCTCCAAATAAAATAAAACTACACCTGGAAAAGCTGCTTTTCAGTTAGAGGAAAGTGATGGACAGGAGTGGTCACATGCTCCTCCATCATCTACCAGTCTAAGAACAGGAAAGCAGTATAGTCCATGAGGAAGGAAGATTCACAAAGAAGGAGAACATGTATAAACTATTTTTTTAGCAAATGCCACAACATCATGTCTCCCAACACATTTGTTAAAGAAAATGTCAGAAGTTTTTGCTATCTAATGTGAGACCTTTGTGATGCAGGGTCAGAGAGCCTGATTCTAGGGATGTGTCACTTGCTCAGCTGCTTTCTGTAATTTCAATGCAATTAGTGTTTTATCAGCAGGAGATTAACACTGCAGGACTAGATGCTGTGTGCTAGACAGTCCAGCTAATCTGAGTTTCCCCGCCCCCAGCAGTCACTGGCTGCTTTCTGAACAGTGTATACAAGAAGCTGCCAATCAGGGGATTGGGCAGGGCTATACACAGCTATTTACAGTTGAGAAAACAGGGATTCTATCAAAACTGCACCAAGCAACACAGTAGGTGATACGTCGCTGGAATCAGGCTTTCTACCCCTACATTGTGCTGCTATCAGATTACATAGAAAAAAACTGCTGATGGATTCTCTAACAGATGTGTTGGGAGACATGATGTTGTGGCACTCTTCTTTAAAATAAGAAAAATAACAAATTAAACAACGACCTACCTGTACACACAGGGCACATCACCTGGATGGGCACTCCATTGTCAATGGGGTCCAGGTGCCAACCGGATGGGGAAACAGCTTCACAAAAAGCAGTGTGGCTTCATAGTATTCTAATTGGGCAGTTATTTAGGCCAATGCAACCCTTAGAACTTATTCAGATGTCAGTATTTTCCACATACGGCAAAAACTGACCAATTTTTCAGATCAAAGTTTGATCAGAGTGTGGTCCAAGTGTCATCAGTTTTTCTCGTTCATGGAGCGAAGAAAACATTTTTTTTTCACTTTCTACTTTGTGAAAATTAGACCACACTCAGATGTCATCCGAGTGCGGTCCGATTTTTTTTTCATAGGCCCGTAGACTTGCATTGATGATTTTGATCCAATCCTCAGATCATAATTGGACATGTCTCTTATATTTTCCGTGGACCACTCGGTGCACAGCCCCATAAAATATCATAGATACGAGTGTTGTCCATGAAAATCATGGATAAAAACCAGGGCTGTGGAGTCGGAGTCGTGGAGTCGGAGTCGGAGTCGGTGCTCATTTTGGTGGAGTTGGAGTCGGAGTTGGAGTCGGTATAAAATGGACCGACTCCGACTCCTAAAATATATAATAAATTGGGTACAGTAATTCAATGCAGGATGTGCTGAATATTTTTTCATAGGAGTTTGGGAAAGTTATGAAATGTCCTATAAATGGCTGTTATATTCCTGATCTAAGGCTACATTCACACAGCGTTTTTCCTGTGTTTTTTGAGGATACGTTTTTCAGCTGCAAAAGCTGATCATCTTTTTAAAAAACTGCATCACCTGAAAGGTTTTTGAGCTCATAGATAATGTTTTCAATAGCAAAAGCAGATTAGAAATCTGCTCTATCTATCCATTTATCCATATCTGTCTATCCATATCGTATCTGTACCAAAAAGAATGAAAACCGGGTAGTACACCAATAAATATTCTGTTCTATCTAAATATCTTGATTATTGGATCATAAAAATGATTAAATGTCTGATGTTCACATTGTATTACAATAAATTTTTCACTTAAATATAAGCAATATGTGTCGGAGTCGGAGTCGGAGTCGGTGTAAGGGAAATTGAGGAGTCGGAGTCGGAGTCGCAGGTTTGGCTTACCGACTCCACAGCCCTGATAAAAACTGACATGCGAACGAGCCTTTAGTCAAATACATTTCCCCAAACCTTGGGTCTCTCCCATTACACTACAATGTTGCCACGTGTACAAATTCATGCATAAACCAATCACAAGTACGATAAATACAATAGGCATGAAAAGTAAGGCAAGAGAAAATTATTGCTGCTCGTTTATTTTTAGCACTTTTTGGAAAATTTCAACAAAACTGCAGCATTTCGGTGCCATTTTCCTTAAAAAATAATGGCAAATCCACCGTGGTTTTCCCAAGATTTCTCAAGAAAACACAGCAAAATGCTACAGTTTCTAAAAAGTTTTCAAAAACTTGCAATAATACCGGAACAGGTGGACACTACTTGGAATCCTGCTGCAAAACTCATTGTCCTGTAGGTCAAGAAGCATTAATGTTTGTAGTGTACTTTGAGCACTTTATGTTTTTTAAGGTCCCGTTACATTTACCGATGCACCAGTGATCCCGACAACGATACGACCCGGTCAGGATCACTGGTGCATCGCTAAATGTTCGCTAGTGAGCTGCCACACAGGCAGATCTCACAGCGATGCAGCAGCGGTCGGCGGTCGTTACTTACCTGTCAGACGCAGCGATGATGATGACTTCCGCCTGCGTCCATGCGCCGCTAGTCGGCGCCAGCGGGATGCCAGCGAGAAGAAAATGGGCCTGGACGTTCACGTGCGATCAGCGATATTCAGCGGGGCCGGGTTGCAGGTATATGTCACATGTAGCGAAATCGCTAGCGAGATCGCTGTTGCGTCACAAAATCGGTGTCGCTTTTGCAATATTGCTAGCGATCTCGCTATGTGTGAAGGGGGTTTTATACTCTCAGTAAATGTATTACTTGGTAACTAGATGGGGGAAGTGTGTAATGATACGAGGCAAAGTGCCCAGGGCATTATCCGACCTATCATCAGCATCGGCAATATTAGATTATACAAGAAGTTCTGGTGCTTTTACGAGAGACGTACAGAAAAGTATTCTTCTTGACTCATGGAGCGAAAGCCTGATTGTTGCTACGCAATGGCTGCCGTGTGCTGGATCTGATTTCTAGTGATGGAAACAGCGGGAAAACAACACTTATGTGACTGACACACGTGGGAATTTGGGGTTTTCAGCTGACTGTCACTTAAATTATAGAAAATAGTTTGCAAAATACATTTCCTGAAATTAGAGTGTAGGTAAAATCAGCCAGAAGACGAAAATCCGGAACTCAGAGCATGTGAAAACTTTACGTAACTTTTAATTTGAAAGAAGCCGTCTGCGGCAGAAGTTTTCTGTCTAGTCATGTAAACATATAAGTAATTGGTCGTCATCAATTCAATAAGTGTAATCAGATTGTGGATACATCCGACCTAACCACTAAAGATAGTAGAACAACTTAAGAGCCATCTTCAAGTTTTTCCAGTCTGACATATCCTTTGAGGAAATTTCAATAACAGGAGCCTTCAAACGATAATCAGTGCCAATTAGTAAGAATTACCTGGCATAGTGCAGAAATCAAAAGTACCTTTACTCCAAGGACTGTCTGGTCGAGTCCTCATTCGAATAGAAGCCTGAACTTTTTTTTGGGCGAGAGAGTGGATGTCTTTCTACATCGATGATGCTTATGTGCAAGTTGAAGTGCTCTCGTCTTAAAGAGTCTAAGAAATTATCAAGTAATTGATATAGCAAATGAGCGAATCAAAGGAACCCTGTACAGATACTGTTCCTCCAGGTGTTTAGAGAAGTGATCAGCTGATGTCTTGGTCTGTAGGTGTTGTACTGTAGCTCCAATTGATTTTATAACAAGCACTAAAGCTACTCTGATTTGTTGGCAATTTTTTTTTGCATGTTTTATATCAAGAACCCTTAAGAAGTGTCTGTACTGAATTCTATAATTATGCAATTATTAGAGACGCTTACTCATAATTTTTTTTTTTTTATTGTACACTGTTGCGCACCCAACTATTTTTATATCATCCATTGACTGTAATGGGAATTGACTGTGAATGTGGGACTATCTCAACTCCACCAATGATGACCCACATTCTCAGTCTTTAGGAAGATGTGTCCCAGATGACAGATGTGCATAATCACCCCAAATATAATTTTTTTTTCTATGGACACCGGCCTAAAGTCACCTAAATTATGGACTGTCTGAACATTTCTGTAGTAGTGGACAATCCTGATAATGGTCCTCATACCAACTACGGTACTAAAAATACTGCTTAATGATTGACCCTTTGACAACACTAAACCAACAGATATGTTACGTCTTGTGGACACCGGTAAAGGATGTCCTGCATTATCAATCTCGGATCTCCTAGAAAAGTAGTCAAAGATTCTGGGCACCACCTGCCAGAAAGCAGCCCTTTTAGGCTATGTGCACATAATGTCATTTAGACACCGG